>NC_064570.1:23285000-24523750 GCF_937001465.1 Orcinus orca | reverse complement strand
GAATTCAACTTTGTGGGTACCTTACCATGAACGTGTGATTTGGATTTAAAGGATTATCTGAAAAAAAGAAAAGGATTATCTGGCTCTTTTGCTCTTTTGTTTCTCATGGACCACATTTAAATAACCAAGACAGATCTGATTATTAGTACTGTATCTTAAGGATTTTTCTTGTAACCTGATAAAACTACATAAATGATACGCTATAGATAACAAAAAGACCAGCCTGTTTTTAAGTCTGTGATGTCCCAGCAAACAAAATTGCGCAAATCATGCTTACTTTTCATATACTGAGGTCCACCTGTAGATTTGAATCTGAGTACATTTGTGATTTGAAAATGCAGGTTATGAGTAAAGGAAGTTTTGAGGAGATTACTTCATGAGAGAACAAAAGACAAGTTCCTTCCAGTGGTCAGAAAAAAGAAAGGTGTCCCTTCTGTTATCATGATAACTAAATGGAATGTTCTAAGTCTTAACGGTAGTCCCATTATTGTTCACAGTGGAGGATCTATGTAGGAGAATGTGATGGGGTAGGAGGGTCTGAAATGAAGAAGGACTTCTTCCTCTACATATTTCTCTATTCCACCCTACCACCTCCCTTCACACCCTCCTGCCCCCTGGTTCTCTATTTCTCTCTCTGTCTCTCTCTCACATCGAGGCACATGAAACACACTTTTTTATCTTTACCTGGTTTTGGGAGGCAATGCCACTCGATAGCTAAGTTTGGACTTTGCAGTCAAGCTCCACTGTGGCCTAGTTCTGGGACTCTGCTAGAGCTATTTAACTCGTCTGACCTTCAGTTAACTCATTGGGAATCATTACGATCATACCAGACTCTTAGTGTTGTTGAGGGACTAAATGAGGTAACGTCTGTGAGATGCTTAGTGCAGAACATGGCACATAGTAAATTCTCATTAAGTAAAAGCTATTTCTTTTATTCTCAGAGAACAATTACAAACCACATTGTGAAATTGTAATGGACAGGAATTATGTTTAAATTTTTTAAATGTTCATTTTTGGAGGAAATAGCATTAAGAATACACATATACTGATATGTTATTATCAGAGCACTTATAGATATCTCATGGCAAAATAACAAGAAAATGGTGTTTACTATCAGCCCTGAAGTTCAAGTCTACATTTGGCAGTTAACCTTAATTCTTAAGAAGTAGCAGCAGCTCCTTTAGTCCACTGTAATGATGTTAAATATATTAAAAGATACATTAAATAGTTTATAATGTTGTGATAAAAATGTATAACCCATATGCAAGGGGGTAGAGCATGAAAAAGTAAAAGAATTTTTTAAGCATGGAAAAGGGCTCTCCGCAGGGATGGTGGTTGGAAGGCTAGTTGCAAGGTCTGCATATTACGTAAAGATCTTTTTGTTTCTTGCCCTGAAGCTGTGGAAGAAGAGAGATTTTTTCAAAGGAGATCTAGGAAGCAACTCTAGAGAAAGGAGTCATCTATTCCTAAGGAACTTAATCCTCCCCTCCAAAAATGACAGGGATGGTAGAAGTCGCTCTTCCCAGGAAGGTGTGAGCAGGGACCCAAGGTTCTGGAAGACACAGGAGCCTTTGGAGCTGAGAAGTCGAGTGAGCCGTAGCAGCACCCAGGGAAAGAGCAAAGGCTTACTGAGGCTGGTGGGACGAGTGGACCAGAGGGTGAGGAGGGCCAGACAGAGGTTACTTACTGATCTTGAGGTCTTGCAGCCAAGACATGTCCTCTTGGGAGATTGTCTTTGGGGGCTGGTGAGCAGAGAGAAATCACAGTTTTTGAGAAGGCAGAGTGAAGGATAAAGAATCACAGATCAAATCAGGAGTCCTAGCTTTGGGACCTCACCGAGAGTCTGGTTCTCAGGGATAGGGTTGGTATTGTTGTGAATGGACATGAATTCCACGGTGATAGGAGGTACAAGATAAAAACATTGAAGTAACAGTGGTCACCTGAGAAAAGGCAAAAGGCCTAAGGATATTTGAGGAAAATCCTGCAAAGTCCTGACTACTGCCAAAGACAGAGTAATCTGGCCAGGTCAAGCCTAGAATACAGGAGAGGGCAAGGCTGAGGACCTTGACTAGGACTGAGGCTGTGTTCATACCCATCTGTGTCTGGACACACTCACCAGTCCTTTGATGAGAAAGTTTGTGTTGATCACATGGAAACCATGCCTGTGTATTACTCCTTATTGGTAACAGAACACAAATATATGTCCATGTTAAAAACTTGGCACATCTATAGTGTAGCCTGGATTCCTCTCAATTAATCTCTGTATGTTCTCAATTCTCAAGATAAAGAATCCTGTTCAGATGTTTCAATAACATCTGATGTTTCAGTAACATCAGCTGCATTCAGAGGAAGCTGAGTCAAAGTAAACAACTAAACTTCAGTGGATCCAGATGGCTGTCGACTTGGAAAGTACCATGGTGCAATTGTAATCATAATAAGAGTGTATATTTTGGAGTCAGCCAGATCCAGGTCTGAAATCCATCTCTAGCACTATTTAGAGCTGTGGACATATTGTTAACCTGTGCTGGCATTAATTCCTCATGAGAAAAATGGGGACTCTGATGGTAACCTTGCAGGGTGGTTTGTTTTATAAGATTAAATGACCTTACACATGGAAAGTATTTGGAACTAGGTAGGTGCCCAGTAAATGTTAATCCCTTTTCTCATGATTTTGACCTTGCCAAGAAACACAGACCAAGATACGGTTCTGACAGTCACCCTGAAAGTTATGACCCCTGGGCCAAGATTTGCCAGGTTGTGCAGGCTTCCAAAGGGGCCCTAAGTTCTCTGGAGTCAGACTGACTGGGCTCAGAACCACTCAGTGGTGGTATGAATGTGGAGGAATTGCTTATTCTCTCTATGACTTAGATTTCTTACTTGTCAATTAAGATGGTCATACCCACCTCACAGGGTTGTTTTGAGTGCTAAATGAAATAATTCACATAAGACACTTGGAATGATCTAAGAAAGGCAGACTGAGGTGAAGTCCGTAGAGACAGATTTTCCAGAATGTCAAGATCTGATGTAGCAGTCTCCAGAGTTGCCTGGTTAAGCCTTGGTCAGAGGAACACTGGAGGGTAGCGTGTTGATTGCAAGGCCCCTACTAGTTCCTGTAGATGATTCTCAATAGGCCACAGTAGCTCTCCAGGGAGACATTTTGGCATAGGTACAGAACCTGGGAATGGCCAACTTAATAGAGCCAATCTCTGTGGCACTCTAATCCCTTAGGGCCAACTGTGGATGGGTAACCTTTTCTCAAAGTTCTACACTATGTTTATTTTCTTATTTGCTTATTTTCTCTTCTCCCCACTTAAATGTTAGCCTTCTGAGAACAGGGGCATTGAATTACACACTTCTGTATTCCCAGTGCCTAGAACTGAACCTGGCAAGAAATAGATGAGCAGAGGCTCCATAATATTTGCTGAATAATGTATAAGCATTCCTCTGCTGATCACACTAGATTATTTCTGAGACTTGTATCCAAGGTGCTATCACTAGTCAAGTCTCTTTTGGTGAAAGTGACAGGAACCCCACACCAAAGAGCTTAAGTAAAGAGGAAATTTATTAGCTCATATAACCAAGAAGTCTAAGGGTTGGATCCATGGCCTTGAACATGGTAATCAGGATCCTATTATCTTATATTAGGATCCTATATGCTTTCCTCTGTGTTAGTGTCATACACTGGAGATAAATATTTGTATGCGGAAAGTTTATTGGGGAGTGCTCTTGGTATCACGTGTGAGGAGAGTGAAGAAAGTAGGCTTGGGCAGAGGGAGGCAGCTGATTCTGTGGGGAGCTCTGGAACTAGAAAAGCCTTCAGAGTTGTTTCATTTGACCCATTATTCAGTCATTGGGTCAGGTGGCTCTGTCTGGCTGATGGCAACTCATGGAGAGCCACTCATCTGAGAGCCACCAGCTGCCAATATTCCAAGCCACTAGGAAAATAAGCGCTCCAGTCCTGAAGGTGTGATCTTCATGCACCCAGTTGGTTGACCTCAGATTCAGTATTGGCTTAGGAATGTGAATTTCAAAGTCTACATAAGGCCAAAGATATCCTTGGCTATCTGTTTTGTACATGGATCTGTCATTTTGTAGGGATAACTTCTCTCTCATTTCTTCCTCTAGAGAAAGACTCCCCCAAACCCCAAGAACTGCTGACATCATTTGTTGTCCTAGGATTTTGATGTGTTTTCTGGCATCACAAAATTCATTTTCTTTCCACTTATTTGAGTTTATACAATTTCATATTTAGTTTTTTTTTTTTAGCTTAGTCTAAAAACCTTTTTCATTATTAACAACCCTTGGGAACATCATTGTAATGATTTAGTAGCATATGTTCTATGAATATATCAATAGTTATTTAAAATAATTTCTCCATAATTTGGACATTTAAGTTATTTTCAATTTTTATGCTTATAAATAAATAATAACATCCTGTGCATGTCTGTTTGCATTTCAAAATTATTTCTCATGATAGATTCCTACCAGTAAAATAACTGGATCATAGAATATGAACATTTTTATCCTCATTATTTTTTAAAAATTGCAAATGTAATGATTGCTTACTATTAAGTATGTATGAAATACAGGGGATTTAGCTCATAATTTTCTATTAAGAAGTAATTAATATACATAGCTTCCCTTCCAAACAAATAAACCATCTCTTATTGCAATCACCTGCACTTCTGTTTCCTGATGATCAGTATTATGCTTCTATTATCTTAGAAATTCTTTCTTAGTAATTGCTTTGAACTGTGAAATCACATTGTTGACAATCATTTCAACTTAACTCTAAGCTTTACAAGTTTCTCTGTTACTTCTTGCTTTTCTGGGAATATCTCCTCTTTACTTGCTCAATCCACAAGGTCACAGTGGGAGCAGCCATATTCTTATACATGACTTTGTCACTCAAGCTACGGTTGACTGTGGACCTCTGGTGGACCTCTGACCAAAATTGAGATATAAGCTCCATTCCCTGAGAAAGTTAGAGTTGAATTAGGAGGTTCAAGGCTCAGTTTGGCTGTTGGCTTCCCTCTTGAGTGAAGAGGTTATAAATTCACTTCTCACCATGTAGAATGGATTCAGATAAATAAGATTTTTAATGCTTTCTTGTGTTTACAAGGAAGAATGAGAAATTCCTAAATGCCAAAGACTTAGATTAGTAAAAGCACAAGGTAAAAAACTATGACAGCCCCAGACTGAGGTATTGTCAGATTCAGTATCAGCTTAATAACTTTGATTTTAATGTCTGCATAATGACCAGGGACATTCTTGATAAATTATTTTGTACATTGATCTCTCATGGTCTATTTATTCTTGTGATGAAGCAAGTATAATTAGATATATTTTAATAGCTGGAAAGTCTAATTTCTTCATATTACCATTGATTTTCATTTTTAAAAGTTAAACTCTTTCTCTAGCTAAAAATCAGAATCATTTTAAGATCCTACTCCAAATTCCATTACAATGGAGATTGGGATGGCAATACATTTTATACATTAATTTAGAATTATTGATACTTTATAATAAGTGCCTTCCTACCTAGTTAAACTATGTGTCCCTTTTAGTTATTTATTTGCTTGTTTGATTTTTTGGAAACTTAGGTTCAGAGAGTTGACTTAAACATACTTCTCATCATCTTTGGTTTGTTTAAGGCTATTCTCTCATGTATTTTCAATTGCTCTTCATTTCTGAGAAAGTCCATCTGTGGTCAAAGAGAATAAAGCTGACCTACAGAGAGAAGAAAAAGAGAAATGGTAACAGGGGCAGCAATGTTCCTCCTGGGTCCCAGTCACTGTTTCTAGTCTGTTGCAGAGGTCCAACTACATCTCTACTCCTGGACTCTGTATCAGACAACCTCTAAAGTGCACTTCAGATCCTTTCAGCCCCGCCTGTCTCTGGAGTCTTTGAACAATTGTTTATACCAATAAGCAAGTAGCTCTGGGTGAGCTCTAACTTCACTTAGGCACAACCAGACAGGGCCTGCTGCATGTCTGCACAGCTTGACTCTCACTTTCTTCCTCTTAGCTCCTTCCTGGGGCTTCCCTTTTGGACCTGCAGCATGGGAAATTTCAGGATCTGTGTCGTGCCCATTTATGACGGTACCACCCGGAAGTGCAGAGAAGTCACCTCTTTGTGGGGCAAACCATTGTCCAATGGAGTCAGGAGCTGTTGAATAGACTGTTCTGATATTCAGTCATCCACATAGCCTCCTGGAAAATAGATACTCCTGCCAGATCACTCTTTAGACACCAAGGGACGACCAGCTTAGTAACATACCCTCGTTTGGCTCTCCTTCCTTCCTTTATGGCTTCCTTTCCCCTCAATCCTCCCAGGCTTGCATGCTCTAATTAAATAGAAGCACATAAGCTTTTGCATCAGGCTTTGGTTTCTAGGGGACTCAATCTAAGATAGATTTTGAAAAATAGTTTTGCATTCTTATAATAACTTGCCCTTTTGTCTAAGCTAGTTCACATGGATTCCTGTTACTTGTAAACAAAATAGATTTAAATAATAACACCCTTCTATTATTATTTATTTTAAATTTTCTCTGAAGAAAAATCTTTAAGAATTTTTTTCAAAAATTGTATGTGGAATGCAAGCTTTTTGATTTTATAGATGTGTATCTTTTTCCCCTTTGAATCATATAGTTTGAATATAGAGCTATGGTATAGCCATAAAATCTGTTATCCTTAAATGTTTGTGGAAAGTGTTTTATTATTTAAACACCCTGTCTAGCAGCTGATACGTCTGATGCCAATATGATTCTCATTCTTCTGTTTTCTAATATGTTTTCGGAACTAAAAAAATTTAAGATCAAAAATTTCATGATTGATCAAGATGGCAGAGTAGAAGGACATGTACTCACTCCCTCTTGCGAGAGCACCAGAATCACAGCTAACTGCTGAACAATCATCGAAAGGAGGACACTGGAATTCACCAGAAAAGATGCCCCATGTCCAAGGACAGGCAAGAAGCCACAATGAGATGGTAGGAGGGGTGCAATCACAATAAAATCAAATCCCATGGTCGCTGGGTTGGTGACTCACAAACTGGAAAACACTAATACCACAGAGGTCCATCCACTAGAGTGAAGGCTCTGAGCCCCATGTCAGGCTTCCCTACCTTGAGGCCTGGCAACAGGAGGATGAATTCCTAGAGAATCAGATTTTGAAGGCTGGCAGAATTTGATTACGAGATTACGACCGGACTGTGGGAAGTGGAGACTCCACTCCACTTTGCATTTGAGGGAATGCACAAAGTAGTGTGTGCATCAGGACACAGGGGAGGGAGTGGTGACCCTGGAAGTGAGACTGGACTGGACATACCTGCTAGTGTTGGAGGGTCTCCTGCAGAGGCAGGGGGTGACTGTGGCTCACGACAGGGACAAGGACACCGGCAGCAGAAGTTCTGGGAAGTACTCCTTGGCATGAACCCTCCTGGAGTTGGCCATTAACCCCACCAGAGACCCTGTAGGCTCTGGTTCGCCTCAGACCAACAGGGAGGGAACCCAGCCCCACCCATCAGTAGACAAGAGGATTAAAGTTTTACTGAGCTCTCCTCACCAGAGCAACACCCAGCTCTACCCACCACAAGTCACCCACATCAGGAAGCTTGCACAAGCCTCTTAGATAGCTTCGTCCACCACAGGGCAGACAGCAGAAGCAAGAAGAACTACAGTCCTGCAGCTTCTGGAACAAAAACCACATTCACAGAAAGATAGACAAAATGAAAAGGCAGAGGGCTATGTACCAGATGAAAGAACAAGATAAAACCCTAGAAAAACAACTAAATGAAGTGAAGATAGATAGGCAACCTTCCAGAAAAAGAACTCAAAATCATGATAGTCAAGATGATCCAGGACCTCAGAAAAAGAATGGAGGCAAAGATGGAGAAGATGCAAGGAATGTTTAACAAAGACCTAGAAGAATTAAAGATAAAACACCTAGAAGAATTAAAGGACAAACAAACAGAGATGAACAATGCAATAACTGAAATGAAAAATACACTAGAAGGACTCAATAACAGAATAACTGAGGCAGAAGAACAGATAAGTGACCTGGAAGACAGAATGGTGGAATTCACTGCCATGGAACAGAATAAAGAAAAAAGAATGAAAAGAAATGAAGACAGCCTAAGAGACTTCTGGGACAACAGTAAATGCACAAACATTCGCATTATAGGGGTCCCAGAAGGAGAAGAGAGAGAGAAAGGACCCAAGAAAGTATTTGAAGAGCTTATAATCGAAAACTTCCTTAACATGGGGAAGGAAATAGTCACCCAAGTCCAGGAAGTGCAGAGAGTCCCAGGCAGGATAAACGCAAGGAGAAACACACCGAGACACATAGTAAACAAACTGACAAAAATTAAAGACAAAGAAAAATTATTGAAAGCAACCAGGGAAAAATGACAAATAACATAAAAGGGAACTCCCATAAGGTTAACAGATGATTTCTCAGCAGCAGCTCTATAAGCCAGAAGGGAGTGGCATGATATATTTAAAGTGATGAAAGGGAAGAATCTACAACTAAGATTACTCTATCCAGAAAGGATCTCATTCAGATTTGATGGAGAAATCAAAAGCTTTACAGACAAGCAAAAGCTAAGAGAATTCAGCACCACCAAACCAGCTCTACAACAAATGCTAAAGGAACTTCTCTAGGTGGGAAACACAAGAGAAGAGAAGGACCTACAAAAACAAACCCAAAACAATTAAGAAAATGGTCATAGGAAAATACATATTGATAATTACCTCAAATGTGAATGGATTAAATGCTCCAACCAAAAGACACAGGCTCGCTGAATGGATACAAAAACAAGACCCATCTATATGCTGTCTACAAGAGACCCACTTCAGACCTAGGGACACATACAGACTGAAAGTGAGGGGATGGAAAAAGATATTCCATGCAAATGGAAATCAGAAGAAAGCTGGAGTAGCAATACTCATATCAGAATAAAATAGACTTTAAAATAGAGAATGTTACAAGAGATAAGGAAGGACACTGCATAATGATCAAGGGATCAATCCAAGAAGAAGTTATAACAATTATAAATATATATGCACCCAACATAGGAGCACCTCAATACATAAGGCAATTGCTAACAGCTATAAAAGAGGAAATCGACAGTAACACAATAATAGTGGGGGAGTTTAACACTTCAATTATACCAATGGACAGATCATCCAAACAGAAAATTAATAAGGAAACACAGGCTTTAAATGACACAATAGACCAGATAGATTTAATTGATATTTATAGGACATTCCATCCCAAAACAGCAGATTACACTTTCTTCTCAAGTGCACACGAAACGTTCTCCAGGATAGATCACATCTTGGGTCACAAATCAAGCTTTGATATTTTTAAGAAAAATGAAATCATACCAAGCATCTTTTCTGACCACAGAGCTATGAGATTAGAAATGAATTACAGGGGAAAAAAACGTAAAAAACACAAACACATGGAGGTTAAACAGTACGTTACTAAATAACCAAGAGATCACTGAGGAGATCAAAAAATACCTAGAGACAAATGACAATGAAAACACGACAATCCAAAACCTCTGGGATGCAGCAAAAGCAGTTCTAAGACAGAAGTTTATAGCAATACAAGCCTACCTCAAGAAACAAGAAAAATCTCAAACAAACAACCTAACCTTACACCTAAAGGAACTAGAGAAATAAGAACAAACAAAACCCAAAGTTAGTAGAAGGAAAGAATTCATAACAATCAGAGCAGAAATAAATGAAATAGAAACAAAGAAAACAATAGCAAAGATCAATAAAACTAAAAGATGGTTCTTTGTGAAGATAAACATAATTGAGAAACCTTTAGCCAGACTCATCAAGAAAATCAGGGAGGGGACTCAAATCAATAAAATTAGAAATGAAAAAGGAGAAGTTATAACACACACCACAGAAATACAAAGCATCCTAAGAGACTACTACAAGTAACTCTATGCCAATAAAATGGACAACCTGGAAGAAATGGACAGATTCTTAGAAAGGTATAAGCTTCCAAGACAGAACCAGGAAGAGATAGAAAACATGAACAGACCAATCACAAGTAATGAAACTGTGATTAAAAATCTTCCAACAAACAAGAGTCCAGGACCAGATGGCTTCACAGGTGATTTCTATCAAACATTTGGAGAAGAGCTAACACCTATCCTTCTCAAACTCTTCCAAAAAACTGCAGAGTAAGGAACACTCCCAAACTCATTCTACGAGGCCACCATCACCCTGATACCAAAAGCGGACAGAGATACTACACAAAAAAGAAAATTACAGACCAATATCACTGATGTATATAGATGCAAAAATCCTCAACAAAATACTAGCAAACAGAATCCAACAACACATTAAAAGAACCATACACCATGATCAAGTGGGATTTATCCCAGGGATGCAAGGATTCTTCAATATACACAAATCAATCAATGTGATGCACCATATTAACAAATTGAAGAATAAAAACCATATGATCATCTCAATAGATGCAGAAAAAGCTTTTGACAAAATTCAACACCCATTTATGATAAAAACTCTCCAGAAAGTGGGCATAGAGGAAACCTACCTCAACATAATAAAGGCCATATACGACAAACCCACAGCAAACATCATTCTCAATGGTGAAAAAATGAATCCATTTCTACTAAGATCAGGAACAAGACAAGGTTGCCCACTCTCACCACTATTATTCAACATAGTTTTGGAAGTCCTAGCCACGGCAATCAGAGAAGAAAAAAAAATAAAAGGAATCCAAATCAGAAAAGAAGAAGTAAAACTGTCACTGTTTGCAGATGACAGGATACTATACATAGAGAATCCTAAAGATGCCACCAGAAAACTACTAGAGCTAATCAATGAATTTGGTAAAGTTGCAGGATACAAAATTAATGCACAGAAATCTCTTGCATTCCTATACACTAACAATGAATGATCAGAAAGAGAAATTAAGGAAACAATCCCATTCACCATTGCAACAAAAAGAATAAAATACCTAGGAATAAACCTACCTAAGGAGGTAAAAGACCTGTACTCAGGAAACTATAAGACACTGGTGAAAGAAATCAAGGATGACACAAACAGATGGAGAGATATACAATGTTCTTGGATTAGAATAATCAATATTGTGAAAATGACTATACTACCCAAAGCAATCTATAGATTCAATGCAGTCCCTATCAAATTACCAATGGCATTTTTTACAGAACTAGAACAAAAAATCTTAAAATTTGTATGGAGACACAAACGACCCCGAATATCCAAAGCAATCTTGAGGGAAAAAAATGGAGCTGGAGGAATCAGACTCCCTGACTTCAGACTATACCACAAAGCTACAGTAATGAAGACAATATGGTACTGGCACAAAAACAGAAAAATAGATCAATGAAACAGGATAGAGAGCCCAGAGATAAAGCCATGCACCTATGGTCAAGTAATCTATGACAAACGAGGCAAGGACATACAATGGAGAAAAGACAGTCACTTCAGTAAGTGGTGCTGGGAAAACTGGACAGCTACATGTAAGAGAATGAAATTAGAACACTCCCTAACACCATACACAAAAATGAACTCAAAATGGATTAAAAACCTAAATGTAAGACTGACCACTATAAAACAGTTAGAGGAAAACATAGGAAGAACACTCTTTGACATAAATCACAGCAAGATCTTTTTTGACCCACCTCCTAGAGTAATGGAAATAAAAATAAAAATAAACAAATGGGACCTAATGAAACTTAAAAGCTTTTGGACAGCAAAGGAAACTATAAACTCTATGCAAAGACAACTCTCAGAATGGGAGCAAATATTTGCAAATGAATCCATGGACAAAGGATTAATCTCCAAAATATATAAACAATTCATACAGCTCAATATTAAGAAAACAAGCAACCCAGTCAAAAAATGGGCAGAAGACCTAAATAGACATCTCTTGAAAGAAGATATACAGATGGCCAAGAAGCATATGAAAAGCTGCTCAACATCCCTAATTATTAGAGAAATGCAAATCAAAACTACAGTGTGAGGTATCACCTCACACCAGTTAGAATGGGCATCATCAGAAAATCTACAAACAACCAATGCTGGAGAGTGTGTGGAGAAAAGGGAACCCTCTTGCACTGTTGGTGGGAAGGTAAATTGGTACAGCCACAATGGAGAACAGTATGGAGGTTCCTTAAAAAACTGAAAATAGAATTACCATATGACCCAGCAATCCCACTACTGGGCATATACCCAGAGAAAACCATAATTCAAAAAGACACACGCACCCCAATGTTCATTGCAGCACTATTTACAAGAGCCAGGTCATGGAAGCAACCTAAATGCCCATCAACAGACGAATGGATAAAGAAGATTTGGAACATATATACAATGGAATATTACTCAGCCATAAAAAGGAATGAAATTGGGTCACTTATAGAGATGTGGATGGACCTAGAGACTGTCATACAGAATGAAGTAAGTCAGAAAGAGAAAAACAAATATCGTATATTAATGCATATATGTGGAATCTAGAAAAGTGGTACAGATGAACCAGTTTGTGAGGTGGAAATAGAGACACAGATGTAGAGAACAAATGTATGGACACCAAGGGGGGAAAGTGGGGGGATGTTGGTGGTAGTGGGATGAATTGGGAGATTGGGATTGACATATATACCCTAATATGTATAAAATAGATAGCTAATAAAAACCTGCTGTATAAAAAATAAATAAAATTTAAATTTAAAAAGATAAATTACTCATTATTTAATATTTACTTTGTATTGACACCTCACTAAACTATTTTATTGTCTCTATTTTTAAGTAAGTCTTTTTACTTGCCCAGTTTTTGATCATATTATGTAAATGATGATAGTTTTATCTCTTCGTTTACCTTATTACATCACTGATAATTTTTTCTTATTGCAAAAACAAAGTAACAGTAGCAAGGATGATCATCCTTTCCGAGTCTTGATTTTTTATTTTTGCGGTACGCGGGCCTCTCACTGTTGCGGCCTCTCCTGATGCGGAGCACAGGCTCCAGACGCGCAGGCTCAGCGGCCATGGCTCACGGACCCAGCCACTCTGCGGCATGTGGGATCTTCCTGGACCGGGGCACGAACCCGTGTCCCTTGCATCAGCAGGCGGACTCTCAACCACTGCATCACCAGGGAAGCCCCCTGAGTCTTGATTTTTGAGAAAATGCCTTTGATATTTTTATTTGTTCAATATATTTGCTATTGTTTTCTAATAAACACTCTTTACTATATTTAGGGAAAAAAATAAAATTAACAAAAAGAAAAAGAAATTTCATGATCAGTTGTGTAGCTTTTTCAGCTGTGTCCTCTGAGAAACAGACCTGAGAAAGTGATTTTTGGTTTTTTTGTTTAAAATTTTTCTTTTAAATTGAAGTATAGTTGATTTACAATGTTTTGTTACTTTCTGGTATACAGAAAAGTGATTCAGTTTATATATATATATATATATATATATATATATATATATATATATTCTTTTCAGATTCTTTTCCATTATAGTTTATTACAAGATATTGAATATACTTCCCTGTGCTATAAGTAGGACTTTGTTGTTTATCTCTTTTATATATAGTAGTATGTATCTGCTAACCCCAAACTCCTAATTTATCCCCCCTCTTCCACGTTTGGTAACTGTGAATTTGTGAGTCTGTTTCTGTTTTGTAAATAAGTTTATTTGTGTCATATTTTAGATTCTACATATAAGTGATATCAAATATTTGCCTTTCTCTTTCTGACTTACTTCACTTAGTATGATCACCTCTTGGTCCATCCATGTTTGTGCAAATGGCATTACTTCATTCTTTTCTATGGCTGAGTAGTATTCCATTGTATATATGTACCACATCTTCTTTATCCCTTCATCTGTCAATGGACATTTAGGTTGCTTCCATGTCTTGGCTACTATAAATAGTGCTGCTATGAACATTGGGGTGCATGTATCTTTTTGATTTAGAGTTTTCTCCAGATATATGCCCAGAAGCTGAGAAAGTGTTTTGAGTATAAGAGACTTATTAGGGTGTAATGCTTAGGAAAAATATAATGAGGAGGAAGAAGAATTGGTCAGGGAGAACATTTGGATCACGATACGGATCTGATCCTTATGAAACTAAAGGAGTGAGATTGTCCTCTGACAGGCTGAACCAAGCCTTGGCCAACCCAGCAAGGGGCTCTGAAACCAAGGTGTCTGTTAGGGACTTCCCTGGTGGTCCAGTGGCTAAGACTCTGCACTTCTACTGCAGAGGGCTAAGGTTTGATCTCTGGTTGGGGAACTAAGATCTCCCATGCCACATGGTGAGGTCAAAAAGAAAAAAGAAAAGAAAATTGTGCCATGTGCATTCATTGGCTGGGGACTACTTGGGAAGGGCAAAGTCTCGCTCGAAAGCTAAAAAATAGATCCTAAAGGCTCCAACATCTGGAGACTGTCAGCTAACTGCACTCCAGGCAGATGAACAGTCAGTTCTTTCCTGATGAAAGAATGCAGGAGCTGGCCACCTCCCTGTGTCTTTTTTCATTTACCCTGCTTGATACTTAGTGGTCCTTTTGACATGATGCTTCCATATTTCAGTTCAGGGAAATCATTTTATATTTAATCTCTTACACGTTTCTTTCTACTCTTGATGTTTGTTACTTCTGAAACACCTCTTACTCAACTAGATATATTATCTATGTTGCTTTTCTATCATCTTCATCAATCTTTTAAATCTATATTGAAAAAGGTGTCCTCAACCTTATCTTCTTTTTCCTATATTACCTTGGGTTCTTCTGGGATAAGCTTGCTGTTTTTTCATTTTGACCTAACCTTTACATGCCTCAAATGTCTGGTAATTTCTGTTTATGCTTGTAATAGGGAACATGGTTGATCATTCAGGGTGTCTGCTTGTGTTTGCCTAGCAACTGTGAATCTCTTTCCATAGCAGACTGTCCCCCCAATAGAAGGGCTGATTGTAGGGTTCTCTGAAGGTTATTCCAATGCTAAGCTTCTCTTCATGAATCATAAGAGCCTTTGGAGGGACTCAGGCAGTTGGACTTAGAACAACATCAACTGTCAGATGAAGCAAATTTCATTTAGGGGCCAAGATAGTGTGGGAAGTGTTCAGTGAATTTCTCTCCTGGGTGTGAAAATCTTCCATATGAGTCATATGGGTTCAAAGCAGGCTTGTTCTATGTTTCTCTTTGGCCCATGACACAAAATCTTACTTATTTTAAAGAGTCGTTATTCTAGGGCCAAATATTCCAGGGAAGAGGATTAAGAGGGGAAGAGAGATACATGTAGAGAAAGCTGGCCTAGATATTCCAAGTTTTTAAGTAATTATCATGATGATTGCCCCATGATTTATTCTAGCTCACTGCATTTTCTTACTCTAAGCTTGGAGTTCTATTAGTCTTCCAGTAGGTTCTCAGAGAGTAGCATACTTCTCCAATCCAATTCCTATTTTGTTACATGTCCTTAATTCTAGTTTCTTTGTCAATTTGATTTTATACTCTCTCCCAGTTCTTTAAACTTTCTAGACAGCTAGTTGCACTCTTTCATGTATTCTTTTCCACGTATCTTTTACACAGTTCAGTGGGATATGGGATAAAATGATGATAAAGATGCACTCAGTCTGCCATCTTAACCTAAAAGTTTAAGTACACGAGACCTTTCTAAGTCTGTGTGTGTATGCATATATATATATGCATATATATATTTATAAAAATATACATTATACATAGATATCTACACATAACTGTTTTCCATGAAGGTTTTACAAACTTATATTTTTATTTGCTGAGTATCAGTGTAATATTCCACAATAGCACCTCCACAAATGGATTTTATTAAACAAATAAACAAACAAAACTTATCCAATTTCATAGATATGGCATCTGTGTTAAAAATGTGCAGTCATTTTTAGTAAGGTGAAACTTTTATTTTAACTTTATACTATGGAAAAATTGTAAGCATATACAGAAGTAGACAGAATTGTGCAAGGACATATATATGTGTATAATAACCCATACATATACTCATATTTATACATATTTCTATATGTAACCATCTACATCTATATGAAGTTAAACATAAATTTATACTGTCTCCGACTTTAATCCATTAACATGTGCATCATTCTAGGTACCTCTCCTTGCTTACCTGTAATCTCTCACTGCAACAGTGAGAAATCAGGGTGCCACCACCCGCCATCCTTTTACTTAATTGTTTAAATTCAGTATACATGTATAGCAGTAGCAGAATTGTTAAATCAAATTTTGTGGGAAACAGCTTTATCAGCTAGAGTAGTGTCTATATACAGTTTCTTTTGCCTTTAGTTTTACAGACTCCACTCGTTTCCAAAGTTTGTGCCTCCCTCCACTTCTGGTCCCAGCCTCCTTCAGTGAGGTTGTTTCATACATTTGTAATATAGTTAGATTGTTTTGTCATATTCTGCATTCCATTCTGGTCTATGCCGCCATATACCTCCTAGATAGTTTTATTTTAATTTGCAGTCATTCTTGCACTCTTTGTGTTTCCAGGGTTACTTAAAAAAAATTATTTTCTTCACATCTAATTTGTAAGGCTTTCTTTATCATTTATTACATTCTATGTCTACTATTATCTGCTTCTTTGCTCACCATCTGTATGGTACATGAACCTCCTAATCTAGAACTTAGCATAAAAATTGATCTCCTGTCAGAGCAGAGAAAAACACAAAACTTCCTTGGAGACACTGCCCTACAACCCAGGCTGGATGGGATTCCCACAGGATAAAACCTGGTGAAACAAGGTCACTAACATACACAGAATGTCACAAAACAAACAGAGAGATGATCTACCATGAGTGAGAGTCAGTAGATACAACAAACATGCCCTCAGGAATTTGAAATGCAAGATGAAAAATGAAATGAAATATGAAAAAGATTATAAAATAAGTCTGTAAAACAAATAATAATGTCTATTTATGGAGTTAAAAACAAGTGAAAACTAAATTCTAGAAAATAGTTTGTAAGTGAGATAGATGGGAGGATTTTTTTAGAGTGTTGTATTCTAAGTTCTGGTACTTAGACTTTGTTAAGTATCCAGGCAGATTAGTTCTGCTGAGGACTGATTCTAGGTCTTGATGAAAGTGAGCACTTTGACAAATAAATTGTGTACCAGGTACATTTTACTGTGATAAGCTCTAAGCATAACAGAGAACATGAGACACGAAGATATATTCAGTGAGCGTGGCTTCTTGAGTCTTCCCAAAGGCTTCACAGACAGGTTTGAAATGGGTAATAGAATTCTGCCTGTTTCAGGTAAAGCAATGTTTATCAAGCTTCTTGTACCCCCAGTTTTTCAAATTTCAACATAATTAGCTATTATGGTTTCAAAAGCTGCCTTTATATAGTTATGTCGTTGAACATCTGGTTCTAGGTACAGAAGTTGTGTAATAATGTGTAGGCTATGCAATCAGTTGTCTCCTGGGTTTCAAAGTTGAAGAACAATTAGGTACAACAAGCTTGACCAGAACCTGCCATAACATGTTAACATTTAAGAAGAAGTAAAGTGAAAATAAAGTAATAGGAATATAAAGTAAGACTTCCAAACTAGTTGAAGAATAAAGGACAATGTATAAAACCAAATTCATTCAAAATAAAGCAGGGAGGGCTTCCCTGGTGGCACACTGGTTAAGAATCCGCCTGCCAATGCAGGGGACACGGGTTCGAGCCCTGGTCTCAGAAGATCCCACATGCCATGGAGCAGCTAAGCCCGTGCGCCACAGCTGCTGAGCCTGAGCTCTAGAGCCCGCTAGCCACAACTACTGAGCTCATGTGCCACAACTACTGAAGCCCACGCACCTAGAGCCTGTGCCCCACAACAAGAGAAGCCACCGCAATGAGAAGCTCACACACCACAACGAAGAGTAGCCCCCGCTCACTGCAGCTAGAGAAAGCCCACGCGCAGCAGCGAAGACCCAACGCAGCCAAAAATAAATAAATACATTTATAAAAAATAAATAAATAAAATTAAAAAATAAAGCAGGGAATGAGAAAGAGATAGACAGACACACATACACACAAACAGAAAGAGAATCAGCAGTTTACAAAAACCTGCCTATAAACAAAACTAAACATCATAAGGCCAAAATGGTTTTATAAGCAAGTTTACTGAATCTTCAAGCAACAGAACAGATAGTTTTCATCTTATACATAATATTCCAAAGAATAGTTAAGTAGGGACAATCTTCCAATTCATGTTATGAGAATAATGTAACCTTGAATCTAAGGACTGAACAAGAAAGGAAAATTATTGGCTAATTTTACCTGGAGTCACAGGTACAAATGCAGCTGGATGAAAGTGGTTTGAACATATCATTGACTCTTCCAGTAGGGGGAGCCCACTGACAGTATCCATCCTCATGGTAGCTTCTTCCCAATGGTTGAGTAGTTGATCCTGCGGGATCAGGTCCTGATCTGAGAACCTTACTGATAGACACTTTTTTGTCTCTCACAGTATAAAGAGCCGGGTTGATACCTGTTATGGGTTGAATTACATCCTTTATCCAAAATATGTTGAAATCCTAATTTCCAGTGCCTGTGAATATGACCTTATTTGGAAATGGGGTCTTTGCAGAAGATCAAGTTAAGATGAGGTCATGGCCGAATATGACTGGTGTTCATATTACAGTTCTTATGACTTGGGGAAATTTGGACACAGACACAATCACACAGGGAGAATGCCACATGAAGAGAGAGGGTTGGAGGGATGTATCTACAAGCTTCATACTACCAGAAGGTAGGAAAGCAGCATGGAACAGATTCTCCCTCAGAGACCTCAGAAAGAACAAGTTCTGCCAACACCTTGATTTTGGACTTCTAGCCTCCAGAACTGTGAGACAATATATTTATGTTGTTTTAAGCCACCTGGTTTGTGGTACTTTGTTATGACCACCCCACCCCCACCCCCCACTGCACCCAGGAAGCTGATACGTTACCTATAACTTTAGTTCCAAGACAAGATGAAATTCCGTCACTCCATAGCATATTAGGATTGGGGCCAAGACGGTATAAAGATCTTCCTGGTCTCCATTCCTGGTCTTCCTGGTTCCCATTCCTCTGTTAAGTTGGTGGTTTCCCAGATACTCATGCCTAAGGATGGAAATAATTGTCCAGCCTGCTATTGGAGTATTTTCTGGACATCACCAGGTGGAGGTTTCAGGGGGGGCATTGTATAGCATTCTACTACCTCCCCCCAATATTATATCTTGGTGCAGATCTCCTCTGGGGTTGAGAAGAGGTCTGGCTGGCACCCAGGCCTTCCCTCCCTACTCCTATATATTGGGTTGGCCAAAAGTTTTGTTTGGTTTTTTCCGTAAGATGGCTCTAGTCACACATAGTTGTCTTTAACTTCATTCGAAACAATTCTGTTAGATTGTATGTGACAGCTGTCATATCAGCATGCATTTTAAAAAAGACATCAAAATTGGTGACTTTTTGTGTAGCCATTTTAATACCGAAGATGGAAGAAAAAAAGCTACATCTTTGGCATACTATGCTTTATTATTTCAAGAAAGGTAAAAATGCAACTGAAACACAAAAAAAGATTTGTGCAGTGTATGGAGAAGGTGCTTCTCCATACACTGGAAATCAACCTTCGGATTTCCATTTATTTTGGTCTTTATAAAATTCTCTTAATGGAAAAAATTTTAATTCCCTGGAAGACTGTAAAAGGCACCTGGAACAGTTCTTTGCTCAAAAAGATGAAAGGTTTTTGGAAGATGGAATTATGAAGTTGCCTGAAAAATGGCAGAAGGTAGTGGAACAAAAGGGTGAATATGTTGTTCAATAAAGTTGTTGTGAAAATGAAAAATGTTTCTTTTATTTTTACTTAAAAACCGAAGGCACTTTTTGGCCCACCCAATAATTCAGAGAAGTTAGAACAGTGATTCTCGCCTGTGCAGTGTGAAGGTGGGTTACATACTCTCTTACCATGATGGATATCAGCCCAGGAATGGGTGGGCTATGATACATATTTTTGAAAAGCATGTCAGCAAGTTAGGGAGCAGCTCATGGGAACCTATGTAAAAAGTCAGTTGTGGTGGCTACACCCTTTAGCTTTGAAGTTTTGAAACTTTTAAACCCAACATCTACTTTTGATAAACCTATACACATTCCTACAAGTCTCTTTGAAATTTCAAAATAAATGGAAAAGTAACTTCCTATGAATCTATAATTATTTAAAAATAAGAGGTAAAATATGGCAAGTCTTGTGTATTAGTTTTGCTAGGGCTGCCATAACAAAGTATTACAAACTGGGTTGCTTAAAACAACAGAAATTCATTGTCTTGCAGTTCTAGAGGCTAGAAGTACAAGATCAAGGTGTCAGCAGGTTTGGCTGTTTTGAGGGAGAACCTGTTCTGTACCTCCCACGTGGTTTCTAATGGTTTGCTGGCGATCTTTGGCATTTCTGGACTTGTAGTTGCATCACCCTGATTTCTGCCATCATCTTCATATGGCGTTCACCCTGTGTGACTGTGTCTGTGTCCAAATTTCCCCTTTTTATGAAGATATAGTCATATTAGTCTAGGGCCCACCCTAATGACCTCATCTTGAGCATCTGCCAATACCCCGTTTCCAAATAAGGTCACATTTGCAGATACTGGGTATTAGGAATTCAACATATTTTGGGGGCGGGGTGGTGGAGGGGACACAATTCACGCCATAACAGAGTATATGAGGTTTTTATATTTATCAAAAGTAGATATTAGGTTCAAATGGTTGAGAACATCAAAGCTAAATGGTGTAGCCATCACAACTGACTTTTTACATCAGTTCCCTTGAGATACTCCCTAACTAGCTGACATGCATCACCGCCTTTTAAGCTCTTGTTATAGCACTGCTATTCCCTGCCCCACCCCAAATCACCCCCCAAACTCAGCAAATTAGAGGATTCAGAGGTCTCACTGGGGTAGCTTTCTCACTGTCCGTAAGTTTGGGCTCCCCAGATGAGCAACACTCAACAGTAATTGCCCATGTAGATTTCTTGAAAAATTAAGTTTATAACTGCGGGAGAAAAAAAATAATTAACTTTATTTCAAAACCTGAATTATGCTAGCAACATCTCCCCCAACACATACACACACACACACGCATACACGCATGTGCGTATGCACAATACAAGGCTGAATCTACTGCAGAATAGTTCTCACAAAGGAGACAGTGAGGCACCAACTCGGTTTGGATCCTGCAGAAGGTGTTCTTGGGCAGCAGAGAGGATCCAGGCCGAACAGAAAAGAGGTCCCGTACAACCTGGCCTTGAGCTCCTTACCATCCAGCCTCATCTAGAATCTTCCCTCTGCTCAAATTCCTTCTCCTGACTGTGTGCAGGGCTGGTGCCCTCTCATTAGTCGCTTACGTTACCCACTGTTTATTGCCTTCACGATATTTATTTTTCAATTTCTAATTATAATTTTAAATCTGCTTACTTGTTTATTGACAGTTTTCCCCCACGAAGCCCTGCGAGAGCAGACAGTAGCCTGGCCTATTCAGCGTCTTGCACATAGTGCAGTCTCAGTGTTTGCTGAATGAATGAATGGGTGAATGAATAAACTTATGATTGAGGGGTAGTGGCCTCAAAGACAGCCTGTGACTCTTTCAATATTTTGCAGGGTCAGATATTACACCATTCCCACAGATCCTATTAATGTCCAGCATACCTTATGCCATGTTTCCACCTGAAGATAAGGATGCTCTGTTTAATCCTGCCATGTCTTGCTACCTGTTGATGACAGCTGCTGCTATGTTTGCTATTGGAGCTACAGGTACTGATCTTTAAGCGTTGATGGCATGATCCTCAAGGAAAGATGGTACAGGAAGGTCATGTTGGATTTTCAAGCAAGTCTCATTAAAATTTCACTCTCAGTTAATTAGCCAGTGAATAGTTTCTTTATATACCTCACAAACTATCCTTATTTTGCTCTACTCTCTCTCGGAAACAAAAGTAATATTTAAAACAGGATGAGAAATATTTTACAATTTTTAACAAGGAACTAGGTATAACTCTAATGGTATTATTAGATTCTAAAGTTCAGCGGAAATGTTTTAGTGAAATATTAATATAATCCATTTCCCCCCATGGTCATGGGACCATCATCATAGGACCTTAAGAGCTACCCACTATGTTTGGGATAATGGGAAATTTTATATTATCTCAGAATTATCTTTAATTGAGTGGGGTCAGGGTAACATTTGGTCTGCTGAAAATAAGGAGGAGATGTTACTACGAGTATGCATTTCCATTCAAATAAAGGTAATATGCAGTAGGAAGGGAGACTGAAGAGAATGATCCTTGGGTCATAATATTTCTGAATCTCTGAGAGCAGATCCAGGATTAAACAGACACAGGGACACAGTGATAAATATAGAACTTAATCTGAGCCACTTAATGATCTTCCATTAAGATTATTTCAATTCAATTACAATGAAATTTAATTACTATTTACTGAGTGCCTAGAAGAAACAAAGTTTTGATCATGGGTTTCTTGGTATTCCTTAATTGTTCTCAGTTAAAAGCTCTGTTTCAGCTCTGAACATAATTCACTCTTACACGTCTAACTCCCTGACCTAATGTGGGCTCCTCTATTCTCATAGTAAAATTACACTCTGTTCTCTTTCAAAATTCTGCTTAAGCCTCATCTCCTTTAAAAGCCTTCCAAGACTAATACCAGTGGATGCCTCTTGTGGTATTTATCACCACAACCTCTTTAATACAAGCAGAAATGTTGACTCTCAAGAAGAGAAAGTATGAACTGTCCTCTGCCTGGCTTCCATTCTCCAAATTCCCCACAGACACAGTCCTGGCTGCACATTAGAATGACCCAGGGACCTTTAAAGAAGTTCTTTTTAAGAAGTTTAAGAAAAACTTTTAATTTGGGAGCTCTTTGCCAGGCTAATTAAATCATAATTTCTGAGGGTGAGGCTCTCACAGTTTATTTTTTGCAAATTCCAGGTCATTTTAATGTTTGTCTGTCTTGCATAAAGCAGGATTCTCACATACCCTAATTTGTCTATTTAAGTATATGTTTGTTTCTTGCTTTGATGTGTGTCTGTGTGTAATCTCATAGAATTACTATTTTATTTATTTATTTTTTGGCCATGCTGTGCGGCCTGTGGGATCTTAGTTCCCCAATCAGGGATTGAATTTGTGCCCCCTGCAGTGGAAGCTTGGAGTCTTAACCACTGGACTGCCAGGGAAGTCCCTAGAATTACTAGTTTTAAAATTAAAACTTGTCTTTTAGTTCATCTGTTCCAATTTATTTTTTATTTTTGGAAATCTCCTGCAAAGGACCTGGCTTAGTCCATGAATAAAGAATCATCTGAAAATTTTCAAGATTTACTAAGCTAACGATGTTTGGAATATAACTATTTAGAAAGCAAATGCAAGGGTCTTTCTTATTTGGAATAGCAGACCAAAGTGAACCCACAGATCAGTAGAATAGTGATGCTGTAGTGGACACACCTGGGCTCTGATGTCATGAGACGCCAAGTTTGGCTCCTGGGATGTTGAGGCTGTCTCAGCTCTTCGTTCCTCAGCCTGTTTCCTTACTTGCAAACATGTGGAAAGTACTGCCTCCTGGCTTGTTTTTTAAGACTAAACTGGATAAATATTTATGAAAGTAGATGTTATATAGTTTAATTTTTTTAACAGTTGTAAAATTGTGAGACCTCTCTTTCACTGACCTTAAAAAGGTAAAGAGAAAAAGAATTATTTTGCATTTAAATAGGTATTTCTTTTTTTTTTTTTTTTTTTTTTTTGCGATACGCGGGCCTCTCACTGTTGTGGCCTCTCCCGTTGCGGCGCACAGGCTCCGGATGCGCAGGCTCAGCGGCCATGGCTCACGGACCCAGCCGCTCCGCGGCATGTGGGATCCTCCCGGACCGGGGCACGAACCCGTGTCCCCTGCATCGGCAGGCGGACTCTCAACCACTGCACCACCAGGGAAGCCCTAAATAGGTATTTCTTTATTCTGTCAATTCTAATGATTTTTAAATATCTCAGATTCCCAGCATAATCTGGCTTAATTTGGCCATTTGGTTTAAAAAATGTATCCATTTAGAAAGCACTCCTGCTTTCTAGAACTCAGTCTGCTATATTCTTTGAAGCATATGATAGAAATATATGCTCCGTTGTTGTTCAAAAGGAATTCAGCATATTAGTAACCTATGAGAGAACCAATCTACAGTGTTGAAAATATATCCCTTTCGAAATTTGTTTAGAGGAAGAAAAAGTTAATTACTTGAAGTGAACAAATCTCTTTTATGAAGTTATGGTTATAAAAACCCAAAGCAGAGGACATGGCGATTTATCCATCACAAATGAGGAAGGAAAGTCAGAAATGCATAGACTAATGCTGTGTGCGCGCGCGTGCGCGTGCGTGTGTATGTGTGAGTGCGAGTGTATTTTCCTGATGGTCTTCTTTTAGTTTGAGCCTGGAGGAAAGCAAATATCAAAGCACTTTTCTACTGTGCCCAGAGCAGCCTATCAGAGGAAGAAAAACAACAGAAGATAAGATCTTAACTAGAGTAATGAGGGCAAGCACTTGCTTTTAACCTCAGAAGCAGGGGAAGTGGTAGAGTTTCAAGGTGTTGTTTGCAAAGTCTGTAGTTTTGCCTGAGTCTGGAGTGATGCAGATGTCTCCCAAGGCCTCTCTGTTTATGTGTGACAAATTTTAACATCAAGTTTATTGGGCTAAAAACTAAGCAAAAAGAAATGCCATTCCCGAATATTTTCAGGGAAAAAAATACTTGGAAAAATTATTTTCCTATGTCTCTCATTCCCAAAGCCTTTCACCTGCTGGATTTTAGGCTAGGGAGATCACAGAAATTGGAACAATATAACAAATTGAGGGATGACGGCTGAGTCTAGTTAGAGAAGGTATCACATTGTACTTGAGGGTGACATACCTTTAAATCTTAACTGTATACACTATGTACTGTGAATGTAAGTTGGAATAACGAGCTATGCTATTTACTTTGATCCAAAGGCATCGTTGGATATATAAGTATGTATCTTATTTCACCTCTCTTAATTGTCTACTCTTCAGACCTAGGATATCTTAAATTGTCACTCTATCTACTCAAGGGTTTCTCCACAAATGATAACATAGAATCTTCCAGAGAGCAAAACTATGATCAATCGAGAGAAATTATAAGGAAGCAAGATTCACCTTAACATACGAAGGAAATTTCTGGGAAACACAAATCTCCAATAATGAAGTAGCCTGCCTTAGCTCACTGTCATGGGAAGAGTTCAAGTCAAGGCTAAATGATGAAGCAAGTTTGGAGTCAGTCTAAGGCTAAATGATCATCTGCTTCAGGACTTGGTAGAAGGAATTCCAGGGCTCAACGGGAGTTCAGATTGCAAGGTCTCTTCCCAATGTAAGATTGTATGACTTTGGATAAAATAAATCTGACACAGAATACTTTAGTTTCTGCCGCCTTTCTGATTTTAGATGATAAGTATTTATGAATGATGATGATCAAGTATTTATGAATAAGGCACAAACTTAAAAGTGACAGAATGGAGAGTATGGCCTATTTGCAAGCTGGAGCCCCTCTCGCTATTTTGGGGGTTCCTTAGAGAACTTTGTTAGTAGTTTTAAAAACTGAAATATCACCTATATTGTCTTGTCTCCCTTTTACGAGTATTCCCTTGGTCCTCTTACATATTACCTGCCAATGTGTTCTTCTGTTTCATGTTTTACCTGTTCATTATGTTCAATTATACCCGATTACAGGGTACTTTCATGGAGGATTGATTTCCATGGCAGACTCGAGTGAAATCACATACATCATTTCACCCATCATTTCACAGCAGACATTAGGGTCTATCATTGGTGCTTTGGGTGAAAAATATATTGCATAAAAAAATTTATTTCTTTTAACTTATTAGAAGCTATTTCAAAACTGATAGCAAAGTTTATTCCTTACCAAAAAGGGGGAGGCTGCAGATAAAATAGAGTCCTCATCCCCAGGGCCTGGGTATTGCACATGTTAAGACAACAGCTGGCCTGGGGTATATTAATAAACAGCTATTGTCCTTGCACCTGGCTGGGGATCAGTCTGAGACTATAACCAGTGCAGCTGCAGAGGTTCTTGTCAGATTTCTCTGAGCCAGAGAAATGAGAAAAATAATCATTTTAGAAATATATAACATACTGGCCCTCATGAAATACCTCTGATACTCAGAAAGGATAAATGAAGTATACAGTAGAATAAAATTATTTAGAACAGCCTCCAAACTTTTTAGTCTATTTTTCTACTATCTGAAGAATAAAGAACATTGTAAAGAAAATCAAAGTAGAAGAGGTATTAGGGTAAGAGGGAAATGTGGGGCTAAACACTGGTATTTGAATATGTATAAATGCTGTGTGAGTCATCTATTCCAAATAAAATAGGGATGTGGTTATGAAAAAAGAAAAAGTACGGAAAAGATTATTTTGAGAAGAAACAAAATTAAACTTGTACGGAAGACCTATTACATACCCCAGATAAAAAGATGCTACTGAATTTCTTCCACTCCCTTCCTTCTCTCCCCTTTCATTTTATTCCATCCCTTTCTACTTCCCTTTTCATTCCCCTTTCCTTCTCTCTCCCTTGCTTTCACGAAGATTTCCTAAACACTATTCGTCAAATCTATAAAGTTGAGGAGAACGCAGCTCTCATATAGCTACCGGTGTACTCAGAGAGTCAGTGTCTGCGTAAATATCAATAATTCAAAATATAAGTTAGAACAGATCCAAGGGGGAAGTGAATTACAGAAAAGGGTGGCGGGTATTGAGGGCTGGGAGAGATTGAGCCCTGCCAGAAGTCAGGGAAGGTCATACAGGGGAAATGGTGGTGGGAATAGAAAGGAAGGAGGTCTACTTGTGAGAGACTGGAGAGGCAGAATCTACAGGATCTGGACACTCAGTGGATGAAGTGGGAAGAGTGATGTGGAGACAAAGATGGCTGCAGGCTTTCCATGATTTTTATTGGCTCGTCACAGAGTTAGGAAAATACACTGGATGGATGTGCCTGTCCTCTCAGGGCCGCCTCTATTCTCGACCCACTCCAGCTGTGAAGTAGGATCAAACATGACTTTTGGTTCCCCCAAAGAAAATCCGCCCCGGAAGCCAGTGTTGAGAGGCTGGTATTTTACACGAGGTTTTACATTGTGATATACGCGTATATGGAGACTGGGGCAGTTGGTTACAGGGCAAAACATTTCCTCGAAGAGGCGAGTCTCCTTCCTCAAATCTGTTTTCTCCCCCAGATCTCTCCCTCTCCCTCCCGCCAGTTGATGCGTCGCTAGCGCCCTGTGTTTCCTCTTCCCTCCCTTTCATAACACCTCCAGCTTCCTACCCTTCTAGTTTCCTTCCCGCCCACCTTTCCCCTCTCTCTGCTTAGAAATAGATCTCACGCCCACGCCTCCTCACCCATCACTTAATACTGTCTCCAAGTGTCTGTAGTACCAAGGATGACTTCATTTGTGCTCAGCAGACAAAAGATTCTTAAGCTGAGTGATCCACCCTCTTTACAGGGTGGCAGATGGATTTGAAATACTCGGTTTTTATTTCTGTCACGCACACAATGTTGTCAACCTTAGTATCTAAAGCACTGCTGGGTGAAGATCTTAAATATTGTTTTGTAATCTCAGCAGCTAATCACAGGTACTGGGAGATAGAGCATCAGTGCAAATGGTTCTCAGTGCTCTTTGACTGGTGGTGGGCAAGTAAATTTCTCATCTGTGCCAATCATTCTCGTTTTGTGCATTTTTATCTGAGGGGATTTAACATTATCCTTTGCTATCTGGTGTTAGTCTCAATCACCGAGCTATGGAGACCCTGCTGTCACTCACTTGACTGGTTCACCCAGGCTGCCCTGAACCTGTTGATGAGGAAGCTGGTCATGGTACAAAGAGCTGGAAAATGCCACTTCCCTTTCACACCTCTTTGAATATTGAAGAAAAATACTTCCTTCATAAAACCAACCATAGAAGCATTTACATTCTTTTTGCTTTTCTTTCCCTTCAAGACAAATCTTGTCACCCCTTTTCATTAAGTGGATTAGCAATGTAAGACTCTTTGATACCAGATGTGTGAACTATGTTGACAACCTCTTTTTCTGTGTGTCCTTTCTTTTTCTATTATCAGGTAGAAATCTAGCTCCTGACCATATCATTTTTTTTTTAAATGCAGTTTAACGTGGAATCAGAACTCATCTCCCAAGAACTCCCTTTGTTCTGTGGTCTTGGGCTTGCGGGGGAGCCTACTATAAACTTGATATAACTCTAAGCTCTCATCGATTCTATGGGCACCCACCCCTCAGGTTAGTAGACTCTTTTTTTCCCCTCAATTTATTGTTCATTATATTTAATATTAAAGGCGAGCTGAGAGATGTACCCTGTAGAGAAAATGAGCATCTTTCAATTGAAAGTGTCTTGATTTTTTAATGTGAATTTTGCCATGGTGAGAATGCCCTTTTAAAACAATGTTGCATCCATAATAAAAATTCGAGTTTTAAGAAGGTGAGGTGTTTGCAGCAAAACTTGCATATTTCCTTTGAAAATTGAATAGAAGTTCCCAGAATCTCTCCTCAATGATGACATCTGCTCCAGCAGTTTTTTTGGGTTTTTTTAATTTGGTTGCACCAGGTCTTAGTTTTGGCAGCTGGACTCCTTAGGAGCGGCATGTGGCCTCCTTAGTTGTGGCATGAGGGCTCCTTAGTTGTGGCATTCTAACTCTTAGTTGCGGCATGCACGTAGCATCTAGTTTCCCGACCAGGGATCAAACCCAGGCCCCCTGCATTGGGAGCACGGAGTCTGATCCATTGCGCCACCAGGGAAGTCCCACGCTCCAACGGTTTGAACAATGAAATTGCAGTTGTGTCCCCTCTGTTCTCCCATAGAACTTTATGCATATTTCTATCACATTATAATGAATTTTTCTGCTTAGGCAAAACCATGTAAAATCGCTTTTACTGAACTGGACTTTGATGATAAGACATCAGCTCACACTGAGATGTGCTGTAAGAAATAGCCCCGCTCCTTCACTATAAGGATATTATTGAGGATGCTCTTCAGGATATCAATAGTATTGCATTTGTAGGATCCTTGGGGGTTTGATTGTTTGGCCTTATATCAGGACTAGCTATATTTTTCTTGAGTAGTTATTCCGCTTTTATCTGGTGGAAGCTGTGGATTGTGTGACTGACCATGTTTCTTCTTTTACAGAGATTGCTAAAAAGCTTAGAGCCAAATTCCTAGTGGATCCTTAGCAAATACATGTAGGCCTTCATTGTATTTATTTTGTGTATTAGTCCACCTCTATTGTATGATCCCATCATTGCTTTCCCTTTGCCCTATCTTTCTCATTTTCTTCTAATATACTTCATTTTCTTATGTTGCACATCTCTTTGTTCTCTGTAAGTCCTTTTGAAGAAAGACATGAGAATAAGGACATTATCTGTGGCTTTCTCTCACCAGGCTCTGAACTCCATGAGAGTGGACTGGGTTTGTTTCTTCATCACTGCAGTTGGATGTGGCACAGACCTTCATTATATGCTCAGTAAATATTTTGAAAATAAACCAAATGCAGTTGTCATTATAAAATAGAAAAGAATCAGCTGGTAATTTGATCCATGCCTGTTTTCTCTTCTGTGGTAAGACAAAGGGAAAAGACTGTGAATCAAATTGTCACCTATAGGCAAGAAGTCAGAAGATATCCCACACGTGAGTTAAAGGTAAATAGACGGAGCAAATCTAAAGTTCCTTCTGTTTAACCTGTTCATGCTATGGTCATGACACCTTCGTGACTTATAAATGAACGGTGCTTGCTAGCCATCTATTACAGAGCTTTGCATAAACTTGGTACCAGAAAAATACATGTTGAGTAGTTAAATCTACTTCTTTGGATACTAGGTTAGGAAACAGAGTCACCTAGGAGGCTGGGCAGGAAATGTCTGGCACTTCTTTCATCTCAGACTGAAACGTAAAAATGTCTTGAGAAACCATTGAACCCAGGATTGTTGGCTTAATCCAGAGTTGGTACAAAAGGCATCTAGCTCACTGGGCAGCATCTTTTAGTGGCAAAATGCCCAGTGTTGACTAGAGCTTTCAAATCTTGATTAATAGTAAATTAACTTTGTTCTTTAAAAGCAAACAAACCGGGCTTCCCTGGTGGCGCAGTGGTTGAGAGTGCGCCTGCCGATGCAGGGGACACGGGTTCGTGCCTCGGTCCGGGAGGATCCCATATGCCGCGGAGCGGCTGGGCCGTGAGCCGTGGCCGCTGAGACTGCGCGTCCGGAGCCTGTGCTCCGCAACGGGAGAGGCCACAACAGTGAGAGGCCCACGTACCGCAAAAAAAAAAAAGCAAACAAACCAATAGGGTAAATATTGGGTTCTTTTTTACCCTTATGGGCTTTCCCAGAATGGAATGTGCTACCAATTTATTTGTGGGTATTGAAATTCATGGTATCCATCTAAACCAAATAAGATAGTGATGAGATTGCCTTTCTTTAAGGTCAAAGATTTTTGTCTTTAGGGCCTATGATTTCTTCCTTCAAAATGTCTGTCATGTACATCCTTTCCTCTGGTTTCCCCGTTGACCTCCTAATCCCACACTCTCATGATCTCATCCGCAAAATGATACAGTAGATTTTCTGCTGGCTTCTGAGCCACCACTTTTTCTATCCTATCAGTCCTGAATGTTACTGAATGTCAGACTATTCTTCCAAAAATACTGTTTTCATTGCATAATTTTTTAATCTAGTAACTTGCAATAACTTCTTATACCCACACAAATCGACTTCAAACTCTTGGGCAAAGAAACTATTGCTTCTTATAATCTTCTCCCATTCTGGCTGCCAGCTGTGTACACCAGAGTGCACTCTGCTGCAATCTTCGCATCCGTGTGTGTCCCTGGTTTTGACTGTCTCTTTAAGGTACCCGTATTTGCACACAACAGGAAGTAGTGTGTGGTTTGTTCTTGGATGAGACTAAAGTTGTGTGCTGAAAACAGTTTATCCTTGACCTAGAACCAGCACTGCTTTTAGAAAAAAAAAAACTTGTTTACAGTTAAAAAAGTAGAATGTTAAATAGCATTTACAGTTAAAAGGAGGGCCTTTGAGTAGCAACAGTGAATATAAACTTCAAATGTTCCTGCTAATAAAAATAATAGCTATTGTTTATTGAGAGCTTACTATGTGCTAGGCACTACACAAAAGTTATCTGTCTTAACTCTGAAATAGATACCATTATCCCTATTTCACAGATATGTTGCCGAAGGTCACACAGCTAGTAAGCCAAGCCTGAAACCTGGGAAGTTTGGCTCTGTGCAGTCTCCTAACCACACAGCTCTAATAACACTTAATAGAACCTAAATCCAGTGTCCACCCTGAAACCTGACGAATGGGTGCTCTAGGAAATAACAAAGAATGTTTTGGGCTTATGTGCTAGAAGCAATTCCATCTATCTGGGAAAAAAATTTTTTTTCTGGGGAGTTCCCCGGTGGTCCAGTGGTTAGGACTGCACTCTTTGACTGCCAGGGGTCAGGGTTCGATCCTTGGTCAGGGAACTAAGATCCTGCAAGCCAAATAGCCAAAAAAAATTTTTTTTTTCTGAACAAAAGCATGCCTTAGCATGGGCCCAAAGCTAGCCTAGGTGGTTGTCTCCCCACCCCTGCTTCCACTTTAGCCTGGATCCTCTAGTTATTGTTCAGAAGTTACATTTCACAAAGAAAACCCACAGTTTAGGGAGAGCAATATTTTATTCCAAATCAGACCGTTCGCCTCAGGACTACAGATTTGAGAGTGCTGTGGCATTCCTTTGGAGTGGAGCCCATGCTGTGATCCTCTGTGGGAGCCTCTTGACTAAACCCAATTTGACAGTTTTAATGGTGTAAAAAATGGCGCAAGCCAGAAATACTGGAATCAATGTCTCGGCATTTAAAGAAGCTTCTGATAGAAATGTGATCACAGAGAGTATATAAGTAGAGACCCCTGACTAGGTGGTCAACGGAACATGGGAAAGCCCCTGCCTAGAATTCAGATATAAAAGGACGTTTTACATATGTTGCCTCAGTTGCCTATGACAGTATAACCAAGTCCTACTGATTCACAGAGCCAACTGTCACGCCTCTCTATAGCCTTGTGTTCAGTGGCTCATGTTGGTAGCCTGAACTTGGCCACGGTAGGAGCATTTATACCTTGGGCAGGTGCAAACACTGCAAGTCAGGACTCCTTCCCTTCCCCTCCTCAGCGGTTAAACAAGAGCACAGCATTGAAACTACCCCAAGAGCTGCTTAGAACAGCAGCTAGGTACCATTTCTCACAATCCTGTGGCTTGAACGGGCTCATCTGGACGATCTGCTCTATATGGTGAAGCTGTGGTGACTCATACGGCTGCATTCAGCTAGGATAGGATTTCTCAACCTTGGCACTACATTTGGGGCTGGGATAATTCTTTGTTGTGGAGGCTGTCCTGTGCATTGCAGGATTAACCACATCCTTGGCCTCTACCTACCAGATGCTAGAAGTGACAACCAAAAATGCCCCTGGGGGCAAAACTGCTCAGGCTGAGAACCATTGAGCTAGGAGCTTGGCTGAGGCTGGAAGACAGCTTCTTATCTTCCAGCTGTCCAAGATCCTTCCTTAAGGAAGGAAAAATGTATTCCTGAAACTTGTTTAAGATGGTTAGGCAGACTTTATTCAGGGGGACTACTACAAGGGGAGAGAGATTGAGCTCAGCTCCAAACACAACAAGAAAAACTAGGAATTTATAGCCCGCAGAGCTCGGTGGGGGTCAGTGGATGGAAAATTACTGAGAGAAAACATCAGGGGTAGGGAGAGTCTGGCTAAACCAACTTGATAGGATTCTTGCTGAGGGCAGGCCAGGGCAATAAGATACTAAGGGTGGGATATTTTTGATAAACTGGCCTAATCAACAAGAGGACCCTGAGGAGTCTGATTCAAGGTTGGTCAAAAGCAAAGAGTCCTTGTCACCTCCTCCACTGGACTCTCATCATTCCACAGTCTAGCTCAGGCTCCTTCACAGCATAATGTCTGGCTTTAAGAGAGGATGAGCAAACGCTGGGATGGGAACTGCAGCAACATCAGTTTTGCTACATTTTTAATTGGCCAAAGCAAGTCACAAGGCCAAGTCAGACTCAAGGGGAGGGAAATAGACTTGGCCTCTTGAAGAGAGGAGTAGCAAACTTGTGGTCATGTTCAATACATGCAGTACCATATTTACATTCAAGCACTCAGAATGAGTATTCTGCAGAAGGAAAGGAAATCTTGAGAGAGAATTCTATTCACTATTAAGCAAAATTAACTCCAGCAACATACATAACAACCCTTATAACTGGACTAAAGGTGAAACTGATTCTTCATGTGATGGCAGAGAAAAGAACTGTTATCATACTCAGAGGGTACAGGAGATTTATTTTCAGATTCTAGAGTATTTATTATAGCAAAAGTTCTGAACAAAAGTTGGACGCTACTTCTGGTTGTAATATTGGTAAAGATGTCTCCCCATTGGAAAAAAAAGTAGTCCTTAGTAGGCTGTGGACACTAATTGTTTTGTTCTTCAATGGAATAATGATAGCATAAATACATTTCTGAAAATGGAAGCAGTATCGTGAATGTTCAGCTGTTTTACATAATTTAGAATTAGTACTTAATGCATCCTTATCATTATAACAGCTGGAGTTTATAGAGTTTTTAAAGATCTTTCCCAAGACATTTTCCAAAGAACTGGTTGCATACAAGAGGGATCCATTGTCTACCTTTCATTTGAATTTTCACCATTGTATTTATTCACTTGAACGCTAATGCTAGAAGTAGTTATTTTTTGCTCAAAGGCACTATTTTCCCAAAAAACTATTTAGCAGAACTCTAGTTTTACAGGATGTTAATGGTATTACATGTAAAGGAATTTATAGGTTGTATAGACTTGGGAAATTCTAAGTTAGGAGTAAGCAGGTTTCTTTACTGCTGGACTTCTTAGGGTCTTTACTATAGCAATGTATATCATGACTCATAAAACATGCAGTGTTTCTTGCACTTATTTAACCATAGAAATAGAGGCACATCTTTCATAAGCAGTGTTTCTCAGGATACCCTTGGTAGAAATTGTTCTAAGTGGAAATAAAGGAGGAAGAGGAATCTTGAGAGAGAATTCTATTTAAGATCAATCAAAATTAACTCCGGAAACAGGCACGCAGTAACCTTAGCACTTAAAAAAGTTGTGTCCTTGAAGCAGGCATTCGGATCCAACCATGTACTATACTGTGTGTTTGTTCTAAACATCAGTAGTGGGTTTTTATTTTTTTTGCGGTAGGCGGGCCTCTCACTGTTGTGGCCTCTCCCGTTGCGGAGCACAGGCTCTGGACACGCAGGCTCAGCGGCCATGGCTCACGGGCCCAGCCCCTCCGCTGCATGTGGAAACTTCCCGGACCGGGGCACGAACCCGTGTCCCCTGCATCGGCAGGCGGACTCTCAACCATTGCGCCACCAGGGAAGCCCCGTCAGTAGTGTTTTGAATAAGACGACTGAAACAGTTTAAACAAAAATCATTTTGCAAAAGTTTTAAATTCGTGAAATTTAGTCATCAAAGATTGATTAGTTGAAACAGTAATTTAAAAAGAAAGAACCAGAACAAGTCAGTACCTTTTCTCACTCTTTTTGTCATATTGCAAATAAAAATTGTTTATATTTACAGTGTACAGAGACCGATGTTTGGATATACGTATACATTATGAAGTGATTACCACAATCCACCCCTCTTGTCTTATAAACTAAACTTGAAGCCCTTAGGAATTAGAATTTGGATTGCAAGCAATATATTAACATACTTGTGGGCAACTTCTCAGATGGTTTTCAATGATCCCCATCTCCTGGTATTCATGTCCTTGTGTGATCCTCTCCCCCTGAGCGTGGGCTGAACCAGGGACTTGCTTTTAAGGAACAGAGTGCAGCAAAGATGATGGATGTTACTTCTGAGATTAAGTTGCAAGAGACTGGCTTCTGTCTTGTTTACTCTCTCCTGCTGTCTCACTTGCTCACTCGGATGAAGCTGCTGCCCTCTGTGGGGACTCACATGACAAGGAAATGAGGGAGGCCTCAGGCCAGCAGCCCTGAGGAATTGAATCCTGCCAACAACTTCAGGAGCGATCCTCCCCCCAGATAAGCTTTGACTTGACAGGACTGCATCCCTGCTGACACCTGGACTGGAGCCTCGTGAGACACTCTGAGCCTGAGGACCCAGCTAAGCCATGCCTAGATTCCTGATGCAGAAACTGAAATAATGCATGTTTGTTTTTCTGAGCTGCTAAATTGTGGGGTAATTTGGTAGGCAGCAATAGAACTAGTGCAGTATTAAAAGAGGTATTTAGAGAAGACCAATGCTGTATTATTTAAATCAAACCTTGTAGACAGTTGAAGGAGAGACAAAAGCATAGTGGTGAAATCGTGCTTTAGGGTGGCAGTGTAGAAGAATACTGATTTAATTGGGAAGAAACAAAGAGGATCTTAAAGATGAAATCTAGGTGATGAAAGAGTCTTGGAAGTTTCAGTGCCAGTTTGGGAGGAGATATAAGGTGTCGAAAGTGATATTAGCGTGGTCACTGCAATTGCTGAAGAAGATATGGCTGTCATAGGGCTCCTTGTTATACAAAAGCTAGTCTCCTTTGGATTAAATATTACACTAGCTATGGGAGAAGGATGTTATGTCTACCAAGAACATAGTAATATGGTTTTAGAAGGCTCTTTCTTCCCCCACTTGACCTCTGGTTTGAACTATTCTTTTCTGGTGTTCTTCTATATGTTCTTTTATTCCACAAATATGTGTCGAACACTTACTATCTGCGGGGCACTGTTTTAGGCACTGAGGATTCAACAGAGAAATCCTCACCCTCTTGAAATCTACATTCTAGTGAGGAAAGACAGTAAACAAAGTAAATAAACATTAAAATATATCATATAGTAATAAAAATAAAAAATATGTAGTATAGTAATTAAGTACTATTGGGGAAAAAGAAAGCAAGGGAAGGAAAGAGGGCGGGTGAGTTCTAGCTTTCTTAGCAGTTATCAAGGTTTGGTCTGTAACCAGCTGTGTGTCCACTGCTGCACTGGGCCCATTGTGATCTGATTGTTCCAGTTCCACCTGACAAACACTAGAGTGTCTACACCTTCCTCTCTCCCCTTTGTATGCTCCATACTTATTCTTGCTTTCATGCCTTTTTAAAAGGCTGATCCTCAACACTTTCCAATGAAGACTTCTTTGACAATGCTAGCCTCTGCTAACCTATCTCCTGGGGACCTGAGGGGACCACTGTATGAGAAAAGAAGTGTTTCCATTCAGGTTAATAGGTGATTAATTTTTTTTTGTTTGTTTCATATGTGTTTGTTGTACTTGCAAGCAAAGCACTCTTGATGGTAGGCTCATTGGAGGAAATATAAAAGATGAGATATGGTGCCTATCTTCAGAGAATTTAAAATATAATGGGAGAGAGAAAATGCTCTCCCTGTGGTAAGAAGACCTTGGAAAGAGAGCCTGTATAAAATCTGATACTTCATGGTATGGTATAGCAAGTGACTTTCAGACTTTTTTGTTGTCATTGTTCATTTGTCTGCACCCACAATGAGAAATGGACTTTACATCATGACTCAGTATATATATATATATTTGTTTGGGTTTGTGTGTGTGTAAAACTAAATTTTACAAAATAATATGTATGTTTTACAAAACAATACTTAATTTCTATATGCAATGCATTCTGATATTTTCTCTTCTATTCCAATTTACAAAAAATCCTGAGAGAAACCCTCTGAATTAATTTTAAAACCTGTCAGGAGAATATGACCCACAGTTTGGAAAACATTGGTGGAGCCAGGTGGTAGGCACACAGCGGTGGAAAATGAGAGTATGGGGTGGTATGAGTCCAGGGAAATCTGTCTTGCAAAAGATTATACTTGACCTATTCCTTGAAAGGAGCATCCTGTTTAGATTACTGGGGTCCAAGACAGTGTTAATGCTGAGTTGCGACAACAGTATGAGCAAAGAAGTCACTGAAGTGGAGTCAGCAACCAGTACAGGGGTTACTGAGAGCAGAATTCTGACCTTTTATGTGACTGCTTTTGTATATTATGGAAATAATGTAAAAGTCAAACTGAAGGCCTGAACAGAGATTTTGAGGGGACATATTTGAGAAAAAAATTACTGTTGATAATTGGGAATGACCTAATAGGAGAGCAGATCTATGACATTTAATAATCCATATTATTATTTATATTAGTATTCCATTTTTGTCAAAGTTCTTTGTAATCACAATTATCATTATTCCTCAAAGTAAACCTGTGGGCAAAGGAGAAGCTACTTCCAGAGGAAGAAACTGGTGCAAAGAGATAATATACATTGTTCAAGGTATATTTACTTAAAGTGATGTTAGCAGATCAAGCTAACTCTGGCCCAGATGAGTTAGTTCACCCTGAGAGTTCAGAAGACAGGGACAAATTTCAAACAAAAAAACCAAACAGAATAAGAACATTGAAACAATGACCACTTAGTCTCATCCAGCCCTGAAGATTAGCTTGTTCCTTTTCTCCAGGGTGTAAATTGTTTACTTTCGGTGACCTTAATTTGTTGCTGTGTTTTATTGAATTTTGCAAAGACCTGGGTGATGGAGCGAGTGATGATGTTTGGAGAAAGGAAAGCTTGGGTAGAGGTACGTTTTTTCTGAAGTTCATTTCAGAGCACATGAGTTGATCGGGGAAATTAAAGAAAGAGAAGCCAAGTGTGGCTCTACAGAGCTCAGTGGCTTCCTCAGTTTTCCTAGAGTTCTTCCCCCGGAAGCATCTGAGGGGAGGGCTTTGTGACATCTCTTCCATCTTGTGCTTTTTAACCTGGTTCTCTCTTTCTTTTCTTTCTGTCCTTCCTCCGTCCCTCCCTCCCTCCTCCCTCTCTTTCTCCTTCAGAAATGGTGGGGAAAAGGGAAAGATAAAAGGGCTAGAACAGTAGGATTCCTGTGAAATTCCGCATGTTTTATGCAAAGTAGAAAATGGAATCTTTTAACTGTACTTAAGTTTTGTTTTTAACATCTTGAATTTAGTACATTTTCTTTGTTGTTGCAATAAAATCAGAACTATTGCCTGTGTGTCAAATTTGACTAAGGCTAAAAATAGACTAGCAAGGTTGGGCATGGAAGAAGTGGCCCGCTTCTCCTTCCTCCTTTTCATTTTGTTTCAGTTTGAATGAGAAGGAGGTGGCTTACACAATGAACAAGAACAGCAACTGGCTGGGTGTCTGTGTGCTTTGAGCCAATTATGATATTTTTGTGGGAAAGTTTCCAATTCTGAAGTCTCAGTTATGTAGAGGTGGGAGGCAGCTGGTGGGAATGTCTGTCTGCAGGGTACATGCACGATTACTCTGATTAAATATGGCATGAGAGCAATGCGCTTATTCAAGAAAAGAATTATCTAAATTTTCCTGTACTTTAAAGCTTCTTCATCCTCACCGTTAAAGAAAAAACCAAAACTCAAAACACTTAAAGAAAAAAAAAGTCAAAGCCAAAGTTACCAAAATATTTTGAGATCTCTCAGCCATGTCTAGTGAGGGATATCAGTAATGAAATTAATCTAAGTCCAGTGGCCCACATTAACTCACTACATTTCTCCACAGCACCAATACCCTCCCCTTGAAGTCTTCCTTTCATTAACTACCATCATCCTTTCCTCCAGTATTCGGAATTTCTTAACTCTCTCCTTCATCCCTCATGTCCAAGTGGCCAACAAATCCTGCTGCATCTACTACCTTCAAAGCATTTGTCCATTTAGTTATTCATGTATTTGTCATGCATTCATTAAATACCTACTGTGTACCATGCACCGCATTAGGTACCATGGATACAGTGACGACTAAGACAGACAGCTTCTGCCATCACAGAGCTTATAGTCTAGTGGGGGCCCAGACAAGAGACAAGTAAATAGGCAATTTCAATACTGTGTGTGCAAGCTCTTGTGGTGGGCAAGGTACAGGGAGCACATGGGGATGAATCTAACTTTGGGGTATCAGAGAAGGCTTCCTAGAGAATTGATGATTTAGCTGAGACTTTAAGGTTCAGAAAAATATATCCAGAAGAAGAATGCTTTAGGTATCCTCCATTCAACAAAATTTTATTCAACACTAACTGTGGGTCAGGCTTTATGCTAGACTCTGCAGAATTAGTTAGAAAGATAGACAATCCCAGCTCTTCTAGTGCTTAGGGGAGTTGGGGTGGGAGAGAAATAGACATGAAAGTATAGGCACAAAATAGCTATTATAACTATGAGGTGGCCCTCTATAAAGAGTCACTTTCCTCAAACAAAATCAGGGAATTAAAAGATTCATCACTTCCCTACTGAAAAGTCCAACCACCAATTGCTCCTGAGTATCCAGTGCTCTTTCCTGTAGCTCCAGGCTCTGGAACAGACTCTGCTATAAATGCTATAAATGCTATAAATGCCCAGAGTTCCCAGTCAGAGTCTCTGCGGGTACCTCCCTGTCTACCTCTTTATGCTTCAGAACACAGCCTAAGATTCTTTACTGGAGAGCTGAGTTAATTAAAGAAGATCACACTACATAGGAAGGGAGAACTGTAAATTGTCAGCTAACATAGTTTTCGCTCCATAGTTTATGGGGAGAGTACTTAATTTATGCACTCAACAAATATATGCTAGCTGTCCGCTGGGGTGCCCAAGACACATAAAATCTCCTACCTATGGAGCTTTCATTTGAGAAGCAGATAGACAGGAAATAAGTAAACTTATACTTTGACAACATAATTAGAGATGGATGAGGTGATACTTCTGATAGCTCTTCTGGGGAGGTGTGTCAGTTATATCATCATGAAGGAAGTGATGTGTTTGAGCTGAGACCGGAGGGTTGGGAAAGAGCTGGTTTTCCATAAAGCAGAAAAAGAGCTGCAGAAAAAGAGACCATGTGAAACTCTTCCCAGGGTGCCCTGCCCCTCAAGTCCACCTGCCCCTTATCACAGGTGTCACCTTCTAATCTCCACCTGCTCACAACAGTGGCCACCTATCTTTCAGGACAACTCAGTCCTATCCAAGGGGATTGGGTTTCCCCTCCAGGCACTACCTCCAGGAACTACCTGCGATGTTCAGTAACATCCCTGAATGGTGGGTCCTGTTTGAGAGAGCGGTTTCACCACTAGGCTGTTACGGCCTTCCATTCACGGACTCTGCTGTGCTCTCCCATTGTCTAGGAACTCAACTCTATTTCTTTAATTTCTGAATCTACGATTGTTTCTGAATGGCAAAGCCTTTCGATGGATGATTAATTAGAAAACCTCTGCTTTCCATTCCTGTTCTGGTTGCCCGCCTATTTTTCCCAGACCATATTGTTCTAAGCCTCAGTTGCATGAAGGTCAGGAGGCCCCCGACTAACTCCAGATGCCATTGAATTGGCGTTCGGGGCCATTTCAGGAAGGTCGGTCCGCAGGCGCCGGGGTGCAGCAGGGCCCCGAGAGTGAGGGCGCCCCGATGACGTCACTCCAAGGTGGCCGGCTCAGCGCGGGGCGTGACGTCACGCGGGCGGGCCGGGCTACCGTGAGGTCACCTGGTGGGCGCGGCCAGGCCGAATCCCCAGTGTCGTCACGGGAGGAGGCGGGGCCAGAGCGTGTCAGCGAAGCCGAATCAAAACAAGCCCGAGACCCGCCTTTTCCCTCCGGCTCGGGAGCGTCTAGCTTGCGCCCCGAGCCCGCGGCGCCCGCGCGGCTGCGAGCCTCGGGTGGCCGCGCGCCGGCTCCAGGAAGCCGGGGAGGGCGCGGCGGCCGGGATGGCGCGGCGCGGGCCGCGCGGCTAGACGGGCGCCAGAGGAGCCGCCGGCCCGCGCCCTCCGTTCTCGGCCTCCCGGACCGGGCGCCGAGCCGCTGGGAGCCGCCTTCGCCGACGCGGGGCACCTGGACACTCGCGAGATGCCCAACCCCAAAAACAGTAAAGGCGGCCGCAAAAACAAGCGCGCCAACAGCAGCGGGGACGAGCAGGAAAATGGAGCCGGCGCCCTGGCAGCGGCGGGCGCGGCGGGCGCGGCGGCCGGGGGGGCCCTGGCGGCGGCGGCCGGCTGCGGAGCGGCGGCGGCGGGCGTGCCGGGCACCGGGGGCGCGGCGGGCGCGGGAGGCGCGGGGCCCGGCGCCGCGGCCGCGGCGGCCGCCGCGGGGACTGCAGCCGCTGGTGACGCCAAGAACGGTAAGACGGGGCCGGAGGGGCGAGCGCCAACTTACTCGCCGACGGGGACGGCGCGTCGGCGGGGCCCTGGGTGGCGCGGGCGATGCGTGGACAATGCGAGAGTCAGGAAGTGCTCACCCCGCCCCTCCGCCCCGCCGCGGCTGCCCCTTCCCGGTCCCCACGCCCGGCGGCGGCGATCGATCGGCGGCCCCGGCTCGGTGTCCGCGCGGCGCACAGGTCGCGCGCCCCGTGCAGCCTGCGCCCCAGACTCCAAGGGACTCCTGGGTGCCTGGCTGCGGCGGCGCTCCGCTCGGGCCCTGCCCTTCGTGCCCGCGCTGGCAAAGCCGAGCGTGTGTCCCGGACCGGGGAGAGAGAGAGGAAGGAAGGGAGGAAGGGAGGGAGGAAGGAAGGAAGGAAAGAAGGAAGGAAGGAAAAAAAGAGCTGCCCAAGTTGAGAAGAATGGTCCGATTGAAAACTTAGGCACCAGTTCCATCTTGCCTCTGCTCCCCTCACCCACCCGCCTTCCCCTCCCCAGAGTGAAGGAGAGCCTAAAATCCCAGAAAACCGAGGCTTGTTGTGTCGATTGCCACAGGTGAAGAGGCCCCAAGACATTTTTACTGTAGGGTGTGTGTGTGTCGCTGGGGGTGGGGGTGTGCTCTTTAATTCTCTTGCTCGCTTGAGGAAGGAAGAGAATCTGAACTTGACTTCCGTTCTCAGCCCGGAGTTAAAAAAAAAAATCATCCTCTATTTAATTCTGCTTCACATTTTTAGAAGGAAGCCTAATAATCTTAGGTAGTGCCTGAATGCACCTTTTGAGGGTGCATTTAAGGAATAGTGAAGATGTAACAGGATTGCTGTTGTCACTGCAGAGACATAATTTTAGTTATCGGGCAAACACTTTTTCGGAGTTGGACTGTTCTTTGAATTCCTCTGGTCAGGCAGTTTTTCAGGACAGGGAATATAGGTGTATTTTAATGAAGGGAGATTAGGTTCTTTATATCTGGCTTTTAACTTGTAGGTTTCAGCTTTTGAAGCCATTCTTTACGCAGATCACTCACTTTTTAAACAGGTTACCTGCACTTAGAAGAACCTGACAGTGATCTGAACAGAGGAGATTAAAGGTAGCCTGTTAGGAGCAGAACCTTAGGCCCCATTGGCTGTGTCTCTGCAATTTTGAAATGGGAAGTTTTTTTTTTTTTTTTTCCAGAAACATCCCATTTGTGAATGTTTGAAAATACAACTTTTGGCCAGACTGTATTCTCCATGTTCTTTTGTTTTCCTCGCTCTAAACTTCATTTTGGTATTGATGTGGCAAAAGGAAAGAAGACAGACTCCTGGCTCAGCCATTTAGAGTTTTGTCATCTTGGGAAGGATGGTTTTTCTGAGCCTCAATGTCCTCACCTGTAAAATTGGGGAAAAGAATTATATACTCATTGTATTGGCTCCCTCATAAGGTTATTGTGAGGCTCAGAGTGTCCCTTCCCTACCCAGCCCCCAGTACTTGTTTTAAAGGCTTGTTACATTTGTAACAAGCTTAGTAAAGTTTCTCAAGAAAAGTAAGTGATCAGTGAATGATAGCTATCATTCACTCATTCAAAAGATATTAAACATTTACTGTGTTACAAGTGCTGTGTTAAGTATTAAAGGAGAGGTGGCAATCAAGAGAGGACATCTGCATGGGTCTGGTATTCCCAGGGTGTTTCTGGCTTACCCTGCTGTTTTATTGTCCGAGTGGAAGCTTCAGGTTGACTGTTTCCTCTTCTTCTTTCTCCAAAAGATTAGGCCACTTTAAGGCGGTGTGAGGAAATGTTTTTCTCGGGCTGGTGGTATCTCCTCATTCGTAAACATTAAGCTACTGGTTATGGTGTCCCTATTACTGCTCTCCTCTGAAGTGGCAATCTAAGGTATATTTAGCAGTTCTGTATATATCTGTGTGAAGGTATGTATTTCTGATTTGGAGCTTGTTTTATTAAATGAATGGGGTGGGGGGGAAGGAAGAAATGGGGCAAACACTGCAGTAATTACAGTTAGAGAAGGTACAAACTTGAGTTATGTTAGAGCAGTGAGTTGAATTTTATGTTGCCAAATTCTTGGTTCTGACCTGGTGTGAAGTCTCAGTGAATGATGCACCTTAATTTGAAGAACCTTTCACTGTAGTTGATGACAATTAACATAGATGCTGAGGCCTCCTGTGTGCAAAATTGGTAAATAAGGAAATTATAAATGCTTTTTTCTGTTGTTTGTTTTTTGCTGTTTAAAGCTGTGCTTTATAATGTAGGGGTGGGAGAGGTGCCATTGGTGAATTTTTAAAGGAAGGGGCAACTGATATGTGCAAGCTCTCAGAATCAACTGATAAGGCCCAATTATTTTTAAATTTAAAAATGACATTAATCAACTATTATGGTATTTCCAAGTATATTTCAATATTTTATTTAGCTGTGACATTAGATTTTGTGATTATAAATATTACCAATCAAACAGTTATTCCAAGGGTGTAGTAAATCTACATTCTATTAATCTTTTAAACAGTTTGTTCTCACTGTTCGAGTCAGTTGTGATCTGCATCTGCAAACATGCAAACTTAATGACTTCACCTAAAGTTAATAGTGTTTGTTTGTAGTTGTATTGAGTTTATAGAATGGTTTTATGTCTTGTGGTTCTTGGGCAGCATGGACACCAGGGTAGGATAATATTAGTTCTTAGTTTTTCACTGTTAGTCAGTAGTTATAAATAACTACTGATTCTATAAAAAAAGATTTGCTAGTTAGGGAAAGCTTGGGGAAGCCAGGGCGGGCTTGTAATTGAAGGAGTTGAACTAGTTGCAGTTGTGCTCCTTGGGTAAGTTGCATGTCAATTGTAGGGACTTTATAGCCCTAAAAAGAAATTTGTTAGTATTTTTAGAAATGAAGCTTTATTTTAGATATGAAGGTTTATTTTGTTTTTAGATATGAAGGTTTATGAAGATTGCTGTGGGGACTGGAGTAAAAGCGCTGTCCTCTTCCGATATAGTAAACATCTGTCTGCACATATTGCAACATTTTGATTGTAGGTGGACAAGACTTGCCAGTCATTATTTTTAGGATCTAGTAATCATGCAGTGGGTTATACCCGCGTAGTTTCATTCTGGAATTCTGGTTCCATTAGGCCACTGCTTTTTTGCTTGAGGCCTAAAAATATATGAACCTTGGTCGTAGTATCTACTTTTTAATGGGCCTGGATCCCAAGTCCTTTTATAAATTCCTGTTTTATGGATGACCATGGTTCACCACTCCACTCATTCCTGACTGCCACCAGAACCCCTGGGCTGCTGAGTTTGCCTTCATTCATTCAACAGTTCTTTGTAGTAGATGGAGTCAGTTTACCTGGTGATTGACCTTGCATTCAGTAGACCTGGCTCCTCAAATTACTTGCTCTGTGATCTGGGGCAAGTCATTTGACTTCTCTGAGCCTCAGTTTCTGCATATTTAAAATGGGATTATAGTACCTACCCATACATATGTAACAAGATATCTATATCTATTATGTATTATTTATATATACATATATACCCACACACACATATATATATATACATATATATACACACACACACAGCGACTGACTTATATGATATGAGCTTGCTAAGGGGTAGCCACTTGTTTTAGATTCTGGAAATAGCGTTTGAGACAAAGATTTACCTGCCAGAGGTTTACTGAATGTGTTCTTGGAATCGTTACTGGTGGGGGAGTGAGGGAAGCAGGGCCGGGCAGAGGGAGGAGTTGAACTGTGATGCAGTGATTACAGGTAGCTCTGGAGCTAGGATGGTCCTGCAGAGTTATCTTACCTTGAGGCATGAGGGCGGGCCCTCCTCCCCCTCCCCCGCCATGGACTGGTGAGTGACCTGGGGGTTGGCATCTCTTAGCTGGAGAAGAGGGAGTGACCTGGGGGGTGGCATCTCTTAGCTAGAGAGCCTCTGTGCAGAGGGAGCTGAGAGCCTTCAGCGGTGAGTGAAGGAGAGCTGCTGGTCATATTAGATTCCTCACTCAGACCACTAGTGCCATTCACCTAAAATGCAGGCGTGGGATAAATAGTTCTCAGGAGCGACTAAATCTTCGCAGAACAGGCCAGGAGGTAACCATCATAATACAGTAACATTGTTTTGATGGAAAATGTGTTCTGAATTTCATACGTCTGCTTACAAATAGATTTTTGGAGTGCCACCTCTTCCCCGTAAACACGAATTGTATTTTTCTCATACTTAGGCCATCAAACACACTTTTATAGTCCTAGGTTTGTATTATATTTTAAATAGTTTCTCTTTTCAGGTGTTTACTTAAATGTTTACTACATTTATTTATTTATTTTTAAAGTTTCTTTATTTTATTTATTTACTTACGGCTGCGTCGGGTCTTCGTTGCTGCGGGCTTTCTCTAGTTGCAGCGAGCCGGGGCTACTCCACCGTGGTGCGCGGGCTTCTCATTGCCATGGCTTCTCTTGTTGCAGAGCATGGGATCTAGGCGCAAGGGTTTTAGTAGTTGTGGCGCGCCAGCTCAGTAGTTGTGGCGCACGAGCTTAGTTGCTCCGCGGCATGTGGGATCATCCCGGACCAGGGCTCAAACCCGTGTCCCCTGCATTGGCAGGCGAATTCTTAACCAGGGAAGTCCCTCTTTACTACATTTAAATTACCTATATCCATCAGAAGGAAAATGCAGAATGTTTGCCTGCTATTTATTTTAAAATCAAGGAATATTTATTTGAGGGTCTAAGATATATAGAACACCATTGTCCTCTTGGAGTTTTCTTACCTTATTTAAAAGTTAGTTTTTTATGTCTTTAAAAATATCTGCTGGCTTTAGACCTTGTCTTTTGAAATCCACCTTTGTAATGGAGATTGGTAGAAAATATTCCCTCATCCATCAAAGCTTCATGTTGTGTACTTTGTATATTATAGTAAGAACCATTCCATGCTCTGCTAATGGTGTCTTATGCACAGTCCTTACTCTTTCTCTTTTTACTTGTTACAGGACCTGAGCCTTCAATGTCAGCTTTCTTATAAGTCCAAGAATATATATCATTCCATAGAGAATTGAAAACAGGAGATAAAGTGGGAAATATCTTGCAGCTTAATCCTCCTATGAACTTACTGCAGGCTGTTAGCTATGTACAATTTAAAGAGTTTGAAGGTATCAAAAGGAAGACTTTAGGGAAAAAGGTCTGTGTTGATTGATTTTGATCACCAGCTCCTTGGAATTTTTAAGGAGTTGATTTAATTAAAAATATTTCGTTATTTTATTATTTTGCCAGTAATAGAATGGGTGTAGTGGAAAAAAATTTTTTTTAAATAGAGAAGGTAGGCAAAGTTCTCTTTGACTTTCTAGTCAAGCATGTAACCCTACCACTTAGATCACCATTGTGATACATATTCTTATAGCCTTTTAAATTTTTTTCTTACAGACTTTTAAAAGTACATATACAGTTTTCAGGGAAAAAAAAGATCAGATCATATATTTTATAATCTGCTTTTAACACGTGTAATATTTTGTGGACATTTTAGCAGAGCGGTAAATGCAGGTGCATCACTATTTTTAATGATTGCCTCATATGCCATCTTATGTCTGCATCTTGGATAAACTGATCATTCTGCTGTTGTTTGATCTTTAAGTTCTTATTTGTACATCTCTGGGCATTATTCAGTTACTTCTTTAAGATAAATTCTTACCTGTAGACTTGCTGTGTCAAAGAATATGCACATTTTTATGACTTTTAATGAATACATGCTTACAGATTGCCCTGTGGAAGGGCTGTGGCCAGAGTGCCCTTTCCCCACAGCCTCTTCAGTTCCTAGTTCTTATTGTTTTAAAGGCATGCTGGAAAATTGCTGATACCCCCAAATGTAGCAGCAGTAGGAAGGCCCCATGTGGATCAAGAGCCTGGAGCAGATGCTGCCACGCTTTTCGAAGGCTGCATTTATTTCCCCTGTGCTCTCTAGTGATTTGCTGGCTCACAAGGATTCAACAAAGTACCTAATAATGGTGAATGACATTTTAGCAACTGGTGATAGTTAGTGAAGATGAAAGCATAAGCCTTTGAAATTCTGTCTGCACTATTATTCTAATCTTAAGAAGTAAGGCCTAGAATTTTTAAAGTTTTAGTCAAAAAGCATGCTGTTTCAATAGACCTAGGTGTAACCCAAGGTGCCACAACTTACTGGCAGAGTGACTTTGGGGCAAGTGACTTAACCTCTCTCAGCCTTCATTTTCTAAATGCAACCCTTTGGAATGTTTTTGCAGATTAAGAAAAACAGTGTATATGAAAGATCTTGGCATAGGGTCTGGCAGATATGGACACTATCAACAATATCTTTTATAAGTTTTGTGATTTGTTCAGCCTTATCCAATTACAAAGCTTGTTAAACTATTCTGTTGAAAACAGACACTGAGAGACAGTAAGATGGTTTCTGTGTTAATATAGAAAAAGACTGTGGTATCATACAGGTTCTTATTCAGGCATTGATTTGACTATACAGGGTCTTCTCTTCTTCCCTCATCATCTCTCTCTGATCATAGTTTACCTTGAAAAATCAGATGATTTAGCCAAAAGAAAAAAGTTAAAAACATAGTGTGAGAACAGTTTCCTCTTCCTTTCTTCATTCATTTATTTATCCATCTCATATGTTTTGAGTGCCTGCTATTTGTCAGGCACTGTGTCAGGCTCTGGCATTACAAGGACAGAAGAATTGGGCCCGGGGGCTTACGGTCTAGTTGGGAGTCTTTATGGAAATAAGTGCAAGTAGGTTATTGTGTGTACTACACAAGGGCAGCTGTGGAATAAAGAGCAGGAGCTTGTGAGCTGGTCACATACTGGATTAAAGCTGGGGATTGTGTCTGAGGACAGGGGCAAGTGAACTGAGCACGTGGAAGTGAAGGGTAGCTCAGAGGAGGTGAGGCACTGAGGGTGTTCTTTCGGGATGAGCCGGGGCTTAATATTACTGAGAAGTAAACAAAAGACCCTCCTCTCTCCCCAGGTAACAACTTGAAAGTTCATTCATTAGCTTGTGCTTTCGTTTGCTCATTCACTATTTTGTTCATGTATGCACTCATGCATTTACTAAACATTTATTATGTGCCTACTGTCTTCTATGACTGGAAGTGTAATGTCGAATTATACTTGGAGGCCTCAGAATCTGCACCCCCCTGGGCTTATGGTGGAGCTGGGACAGAGACATACAAACATCGGGAGGTGTGATAATGAGCTATGGGTGCCCAGTGGAAGAAAGGACTCGTTTCCTGGAAGAGGGGACATTTGAGCTGAGTGCTGCAGGAAGAGACGCAGTTAGCTCTGAAAGCAGAGGAAGGATGTTTCAGCAGGAGGTGGTGGGAAAGAGCCTTGAGTTCTGGTTGCTGCCAGGAGTCTGTGGCTGGTTTGAGGTACGGTGGTAGGACATGGGACTGGAAAGGGAGTGGGGCCAGACAGTCAAATCTGGATGTTTTCGTCACCAGTGCAGAACCATCCCTGAGGTTTATAAGCAAAGGCATGGTCAGCTGAGCCTGCAAGGGGGGATAATCATACGTTGTTGGCAAGCTTGTAAAGTTATTGTATATTTTAACAGAATGAGTATCTTTTGGCAATCTTCCTTTTAATACAGCTAATCAAGGTTTGGTGGTACAACTTGTTGCAGACTGTTGATTGTGATTTTTCAGTAAAGTAGTGGGCACACTGCACACACTGCCTTTCTGCACAGCAAGATGAAAGTGTCACAGCACCCAAGGCTGCTGTTTGGAAAGTCCATCCTAATTTGTGGGCACCAGCATCCTGATGCTTTGCGAGCCATGGGAGGTTAGCTAATTGAGGTGAACTTCAGAGAACCTAACGCCAAGGGAGGACTTGGGGCCATCTGAACAGAAGGACTTTCTCTGGAGGGAGGGGCTGTCCCTGTGGTTTATTTTTCATATCTTGGTAGAAGAGTATCTGTCTCTGTGCCAGGTTGGACTAATTATCTTTGTCATTTTATTTTTATCCTCATCGAATCAGTTTTAAAACGATAAACTGGGGCTTCCCTGGTGGCACAGTGGTTGAGAGTCCGCCTGCCGATGCAGGGGACACGGGCTCGTGCCCCGGTCCAGGAGGATCCCACATGCCGCGGAGTGGCTGGGCCCATGAGCCACGGTCGCTGAGCCTGTGCGTCCGGAGCCTGTGCTCCGCAACGGGAGGGGCCACAACAGTGAGAGGCCCGCGTACTACCGCAAAAAAAAAAAAAAACAGAAACAAATGATAAACTGGTGAGGGGGGATGTCATTGTTTTCTACAAAGTGACTATGTGTTTTTTTTGTTTGTTTGTTTTGTTTTGTTTTGGCGTGTACGCGGGCCTGCCTTTCACGGTTGTGGCCTCTCCCGTTGCGGGACGCAGGCTTAGCGGCCATGGCTCACGGGTCTAGCCGCTCCGTGGTATGTGGGATCCTCCCAGACCGGGGCACGAACCCGTGTCCCCTGCATCGGCAGGCGGACTCTCAACCACTGCGCCACCAGGGAAGCCCTGACTATGTGTTTTAAATCTGTGTGTTTCAGAAGGCTTCCACTTCTCAGTGGTTGGTGAAATAGTAACTTGCTTTATTTAATCAACAGGATGCTTTAGCTTGATTGTATTTGAGAGGTTTTTATAAACTGGCAAAAAATAAGTAGCATTTTTAATACTTAATAATTATATGTTCTGATTTATCAGAAGTAGAAAGAAAAAACAAATTATTTCTGCTAAATTATACTTAAGAGGATAATACTTGAAAACAATAAGAATTAGAAATGAAAGATATTAAGAGGAAATTTAAAGAAAAGTGAAGGAAGAGGAAAACCTAAAAATGAAGTGTTAACTGTTAATCTTATAACTGTTTAGAATAATTAATAAAAATGTTAGCATGGTTCTCATATGCACATATAGTGCAGTGTATTTCACTGAATTAAATTGTCAGGGAGGAAAAACTTTACCCTCTTAGGCTTATGGATTTGGGGCCTGCAAATTAAACTGACAAAAGACAGAGCAGCAAGAGAAAAGACAGATTTACTCACAGAAGAAATGTGACTCAAAGGGGTGGTTATAATTTGTGGCTTATATACCATCTTAATAGGTGAAGGGGAGGGGAGAAGGGCACTTCTAGGAAAATGAGTGGCTTCTTAGAGTAGGAGAGGGGGAGAAAGGATACCTATAGAAAACAAATGACTTTTTTTTTTTTTTTTTTTTTTCTGGTACGCGGGCCTCTGTTGTGGCCTCTCCCGTTGTGGAGCACAGGCTCCAGACGCGCAGGCTCAGTGGCCATGGCTCACGGGCCCAGGCGCTCCGCGGCATGTGGAATCTTCCTGGACCGGGGCACGAACCCGTGTCCCCTGCATCGGCAGGCGGACTCTCAACCACTGCACCACCAGGGAAGCCCACAAATGACTTTTTGAAAAGATAAATGGGCCCTAAGAGAATAGATGGGCGATGATAGTTTCGTGACAATGTCTGTTTAGGTGTGGTGTGGAGAGTTATCTCTGGTGGTAAAAGTCAGTCTTCCCAGGTTGCTTTTTGGGAGGGGCTTTATGACAATTGAGTTCTTTTGAGAGGCTTTGCTTTTAGGCAGATAAGCGATTTCAGGAACTCAAATGCCTTAAGTTCAAAATAATTTTTAGCCCACACTGGCATATTCTGGACCCCTTCAAAATTTGTTGCAGTTCAGTATCACCCCTGTAATACCAGTTACAGATAGATAGCAAAAGATAGTGTCATAAATCCGGATTTCTATTTTTCATTTTATTGGAAATTTATTAGAAATAGATGGCCTTAAGGCATATGCCTTTATAAAACTGATAGAATGACTGTAGGCAAAAGTTAGCAGGGTATCAAGTTGCTCCTATAAGTGACGGAGATATTTGTCTCCCTCACTTAAAAAATGGATGTTTTTCCCAAGGGTTAGCATAGGTTTGATATCTTAGATGATGTCCCTTCAAGTTATAAAAGCATCTCAGGAGAGTCTTTTGATGCTAGTGTTGAAACTAAATCACAAACTTTTAGGTTTCTAAATGAGCACTCCTGTGTGATGACTATGTCAATATAATATTTAGTAGAACTGTAGTATTACAACATAACTTCTTATTAAAGTGACACATTACTTGTTATGCCTGACAAACCTCAGTGTCTGGGCAGAAATGGAGACTGGGGTATGGGGGGAATCAAGGTCTGGCTATTTTTGTTTGTTTGTTTGTTTTTTGCGGTACGCGGGCCTCTCACTGTTGTGGCCTCTCCGGTTGCGGAGCACAGGCTCCGGACGCGCAGGCTCAGTGGCCATGGCTCACGGGCCCAGCTGCTCCGCGGCATGTGGGATCTTCCCGGACCGGGGCACGAACCCGTGTCCCCTGCATCGGCAGGCAGACTGTCAACCACTGCACCACCAGGGAAGCCCAAGGTCTGGCTATTTTTGATTGGCAGCAGGTGCAGTCTGTAATCTGAGAGGCTGAGTCTGGGATGCTTGGTGACTGTTGTTAACGAACAGACACAGTGCTGCCAGAAGCCATGGAGAGAGCCTGACACTGGGAAACGGGAAGCATGCTTCCGTGGTAGAGGCAGAAACAAGCACGTCTGATACACAGGGCAGCTCCAAGAATTCTTCTGTTTCCAACTCCTCAGATCTGTTCTTATTGGGCAGTGCTTATATGTTGGAGTTAACGTTAGCCCTATAATGATATGGTTCCACTGTATTAGGCATTTAGTTTTACAAATGCCGACGATGTGTTGCAGTTCAGTAGGAAATTAGGTAAGATACCTGGATGGTAGGTGTGTTGGGGCTACAGAACCCATGGACCCATAGGAAGGAGGAGAAGCTGTTGCCAGCGACAGGAACAGTGATGATGCTGACTCCCTTTATGGAGTGCTGACTGGAAGCCAAGCGGGACACCTAGCCGTCTGCGGTCTGCATTGGAGGATGGTGGCATTGAGCTCCAGGGAAGCCTCCTTCCCTTTTTGCAGAAAAGGCACACTCGTGTCCGAGAGATGTGCCTGACCCTGCTGTGGCAGTTGGATCCTATGTGATACTGGCTCCATCTTGACTGATACGCAGACATGTGTATGAATAATGAACAAGTATTTAAGTAGAGGGCTTAAATTTAGTATAAAACCATTAAGGAGGCAATAGGGCTGTTTAAATTACTTTTAGAAGGCGTCATGCTTATTATTCTGGTACTTGAACTGAAATTGAATTTGTGAAACAAGAAAACACTTGACCAAGGAAGCACTTAGCTGACACGTCGTACGCTCCTGGTCGTATGCTCCTGTCAATCTGATCCTTCTCGTTATGACACGAGGACTTCCTGGTCTTGGGATTGTGGCGATAGTGAACATTTGAACTGACACTTCCTGTTCTTAATGGATCACAGTTCATAGTGAGGATGCGATTATCTTCTTTAGGCTACAGTCCTAGAAGTGAGATCACTGGTCAGCAGGCGTGTGACTTTCAAGGCTTTGATACATGTTGCCAAACCGCTTTCCAGAAAGGGTTTCCCTGTTTCCACTAATGCTGGCCCTGCATGGAGTGCTGCTTTCTTCTCACCCTTCCACAGGGATTTTGATAGCCATTTTCACCTTTGCCAATCAGATAGATGAAAAATCACATCTCGCTGTAATTTTTATCTGCATTTATTGGATTGCCAGCCAAATGAATGTCTTTTTATATGTATATGATTCATTTGTATTTTTTCCGTTTGTGATTTTTGTCCATTTTACTGATGGGATAGTTGTATTCTCATTGTTCTAAACAAGGTCTTTTGATATTCAGGATACTTTTTGACATATGTTTCCCCTGGCTTATTGTTTATCTTTTTGCCTTGTTTAAGGTGTTGCTGATTAGACATGTTACAATTTTGTATGATCACAGAACATCCACATAGAGATAGAACCTCAAGAGAAAGGGGAGAGTGGAGAAAGTTGTCTGTGAAATTACTTGTAGGAAAAGCAGTTTGGGCCTGGCATCAGGGTAGTGACTGAGTTCATTTGGGTATCAGTGCACAGTAATGCTGTTACATTTGTGAGGGTCTGTTTCCTTTTTGTATTTAATTTGCAAAGCTCTGTTTCTCGGAATTGGTTACAGTTCCTGCCGCCCTCCTTGACCTACTCCCTGACCACTGCTGTCTGGTTGACAGCTGAAGCTCCTGTGCTCAACACCTGTCATTTCCTGCGCATTCCTAAAATCCCCTGCGGTTTTTATTCGAGCCAGTTCCAAGGACTTTGAAACTTGTAGATAAAGGCTTGTTATTTACTTATCGCCTCTGCTACAAACTGAGGCCTCTTAAGGCTAAATTACCCATAACTTCCTTGTGATAATGAACTTAAATCCTGAATCATAAGAAAGTTCTCACTTTTGTCTTTCTGGCACTTGTGCTGAAATTACATTTCTGTGTTAGTAAAATGAGAATGTGGTACTGAATTGAACCAAGAGTTTATTTGCACCCTGTGTGTCACGCTGATCCAGTCTGCCCTGTACTTCTCAAATGTCTGTGGCTTGGAAGAGGTTCCCAAACGCATTGCTTGTTTAAAGAGTGTGAGATTTGAGAGACACAGGTCATAGCTTGAGGTCTGCCATTTTGCAAGGCTGATGAACCTTTCTGACCCCAACTATTCTTATCTGTGGAAAACGAGGATAACATGTTATTGTTTGTGACTAACTCTTTGCAAAAAAACCATAGATCTGTTTGAAAAAGCAAATGGTTGTGTCATGATTTGGGGTTTTTTAGTGTTTTCTAGTTGGGTGTTTGTTTTTTGTTTGTCATGTGGTGGTGTGGCTGCTTCCCTTAGTGATGAATGCACACTCCGATTTGTTGAAAGAACCCAGGGCCAACCTGGGCTTTGCCCCACAGAGTTTGAAGTGAATGTTACTCTTCCAAAATCCTTATTCTGCTTCCTTGGGGGAGCCTTTAGTTTCTCTACAAGTTCAGGTCTGGGAGCTCTCGCTATGTGGATTTTCCCAGAGAATATGCAGTGCTCACCTGCTGGTCTCAGGGCAAGCCCAACTCCTTGAGTGAGCTCCTTCTAGAGTTTCTGACCCCACTGTGGGGAAGGACTGTGGAGGCTGAAGCCTTTGGGAGGATGCTTTCCCCGGCCTGAGGAGAGCTGACTTGTGTATGGTTTTGTTGTGATCTGTGAATCATCTGTCCCCAGGTTTCATTATAACCGCAGACTGTATTGTGATGTTAACCATTTGATTAACAGAGCCTTACTCTTGGCCTGTTGTACTTCCTGATTTACACTGGTGTGCCTGTATCTGTAATCACACTTTCTTTAGTTTGTATCTGCGTTCACTTCAGGCCTTTCTGCTCTTTATCTGCCTCTAGGGTCCTATGGAGTGGGAGTTTGTGTTGTAAAAGCACGTGGAATGCTTACTTAAGACTTTCAGTTGTTTCCTTACCTCCCTTTCACATTTTGCGTTTTAAATGTTTAAAGAATTGTGAATGTACCAAACCGTATTATGGATTTTATCAAAATAACTTCTTCAGGCACGTGATACTGGGTATGTATCTGTATCAGTGTGTTTATGTAAATGTATGGATGTGTTTTTTAAAATCATTGTTTTTCTTGGGATTTGGTCGATTAAAAACAAGCCTCCTCTTTGAGATAGTCAGATTTGAAATTTTTGACTTTGGAATATATCAGTTTTCCTCATAATTTATTTTTTAATGTTCCATGAGATATGTGATCTAAAGATGACTTGGAAGAATTTTTAAAGAATTAATTTGAAATGTTTTTCTCTTGACAGATTTGGAAAAACTGTTTAGAATTCATATGCAATATAATCATATACATTTGTATGTATTTATATATTTTAATAGAACTATATTTAACTGGACAAATTCTCTTATGGCAAAAGACAAATTTCTCGATATTTTTGGCTGTGTTGGGTCTTCATTTCTGTGCGAGGGCTTTCTCTAGTCGCGGCGAGGTGGGGCCACTCTTCATCGCAGTGCGCGGGCCTCTCACTAACGCGGCCTCTCTTGTTGCGGAGCACAGGCTCCAGATGCGCAGGCTCAGTAGTTGTGGCTCACGGGCCTAGTTGCTCCGCGGCATGTGGGACCTTCCCAGACCAGGGCTCGAACCCATGTCCCCTGCATTGGCAGGCAGATTCTCAACCACTGTGCCACCAGGGAATCCCTTCTGGATATTTTTGGTAACTCTTTTATAAATGAGTTTAGAAATGAATAGTTTAGAAATGAATCGTGTTTTTTAATAAATTTATTTATTTTATTTTATTTTTGGCTGCGTTGGGTCTTAGTTGCTGCGTGCAGGCTTTCTTTAGTTACGGCGAGCTGGGGCTACTCTTTGTTGAGGTGCTCGGGCTTCTCATTGAGGCGGCTTCTCTTGTGGAGCACGGGCTCTAGGTTTGCGGGCTCAGTAGTTGTGGCTCGCAGGCTCTAGAGTGCAGGCTCAGTAGCTGTGGTGCATGGGCTTAGTTGCTCCGTGGCATGTGGGATCTTCCCGGACCAGGGCTTGAACCCGTGTCGCCTGCATTGGCAAGTGGATTCTTAACCACTGTGCCTCCAGGGAAGCCTAGAAATGAATAGTTTTGAGTCTTTGAAAATAGTCATACTATGAAATTATATCTGTGTTCCACAAAAGTTAGTAATTGGAAAAGGAATGAATGTCTAGTTATAATGACATCATTGGCTTAATATATCACTGGGCTCTAAACGTCGAGCTTCCTCTGCAGTAGGAACTTTTATGGCATGCTCTCCTGAAAACAAGTCATATTATAACAGCTGTGTTGAGTGTGTATATATGGTGAACTACTGGGCTTGGACATAGACATAATTTATTTTTGAGTTTCATTTTCACTTTTACTGAGGTCTGTATAAGACTTAGACACGCCTCTCCTTTGACAAGTCTTTCCTTGTTGCAACAGATTCTATAAGTTGCTTGTTGGTTGCTGATGCATCATTTTAGAAATAGGCTGAGTGGTGTGGCCCACAGGCAAAAGCTTTGTCTTTTCTCCCTAGATCACAGCAGAGGGACGGCCAGTATGGGAAGGATTGCTGTAAAGCAGGGGTCCCCAAACTCCGGGCCGTGGACTGGTATCAGTCCCGGCCTGTTAGGAACTGGGCCGTGCAGCAGGAGGTGAGCGGTGGATGAGTGAGCGAAGCTTCACCTGCTGCTCCCCATTGCTCCCCATCGCTCGCATTATCGCCTGAACCAGTCCCCCCCACCATCTATGGAAAAATTGTCTTCCAGGAAACTGGTCCCTGGTGCCAAAAAGGTTGGGGACCACTGCTATAAAGTATTTTCCCAGGTTTATTTTGATGGGAAGGCAGGGGAGCTGAAAGAGTATATTTTTCAGGGAGTTCAGCAGGACAGAAAAGGCACGTGGAAAACAAAGGAGTGTAAGGATTTAGTTTAGTTTAGGGTACAGATAAGAGTACGGAAATGAATTTAACCATGTTGTGCTGGGGGTTTATTGATTTACATACAGTAGTAACCCTAAAAATCTTCTTGGGGGTCGGCATGTTGACCCAAACAGGATTCAGGAGAAGCAGGTTGAGCTTCTGTTTCTCAACATCAGTGCTCTTTCTGCTGCCCTATTCGATAGTCTCCATACTGATAGAGTGCCGTTTCTTTACATGCTTTCCAAAAAAGGTTGCTTTATTCTCATTAAGAAACGAGTAAGCCTTTGCTCATGGTTTATTTATTTTTTGAAATTAGCAGTTCTGTTAGCTAGAGTAGATTTACCTCATTGTCTATCTTTGTTTTTAAGGAGTGCAAAGATTGGGAAACCTTTATATTGTAATTGGGTGTAAACACTTGCTTTTTTAAATAAATGTATTTATTTCATTTATTTTATTTTTGGCTGTGTTGGGTCTTCATTGCTGCATGTGGGCTTTCTCTAGTTGCGGCGAGTGGGAGCTACTCTTCATTGCGGTGCACGGGCTTCTCATTGCCGTGGCTTCTCTTGTTGCGGAGCACGGGCTCTAGGAGCACGGGCTTCAGTAGTTGTGGCTCGTGAGCTCCGGAGCACAGGCTCAGTAGTTGTGGCGCATGGGCTTAGTTGCTCCGCGGCATGTGGGATCTTCCCAGACCAGGGCTCGAACCCGTGCACCCTGCATTGGCAGGCTGATTCTTAACCACTGCGCCACCAGGGAAGCCCTAAGCACTTGCTTCTTTAACTTGACTTTCTGTAGACCTAGTCTTTAAAGAATTCTGAGGATTAATATGGACACTGACCATATTGAATAAACTTTTGTGTAACCAGATCATAGTAAGCAGTTCTATAATTTTGAATGAGACACTATTCCAAATTATAGAACTACTTACTATGATCTGGTTACACAAAGCTGTTGGTCACTGCCTCCTCTCCTTATAAACTGGCTCTGTGTTCTTTATTGATCTGTGTGCAGTGTGGGTGGGAATGGAAGAGGGAAGGCCCCTTACCAGCTGAATGACTTGGGCAGATCACTAAAGAATCCTCTTGTGGGCTCAGGACGTGTTTGTAGAATCTGAACCAAGGGATTGTCTTATTTCTATTCTGGTATTTTGTTTTGTTTTGTTTTTGCGGTACGTGGGCCTCTCACTGTTGTGGCCTCTCCCGTTGCGGAGCACAGGCTCCGGACGCGCAGGCCCAGCGGCCATGGCTCACGGGCCCAGCCGCTCCGCGGCATGTGGGATCTTCCCGGACCGGGGCACGAACCTGTGTCCCCTGCATCGGCAGGCGGACTCTCAACCACTGCGCCACCAGGGAAGCCCTATGTTGGTATTTTTAAGAGACATTCAGGGAAAACTATGAAACCATTATCTTCATCCTGATATTCAGCCTAAACCAGACATATTTTGGGTCCATGTCCTTTTAGGTCTTGACATGGCCTTTGGTAGTCAAGAAAAATATGAATTTTCTACTTTAAAGTCATTATTTATACAGATTTCTTACTGATGTCAGAGTGTTGGAGCCAGAATGGAAATTTAAAAATGGGTAAAAGAGAAGGCTGTAGCTTTCTGTTTAGTTTGAACTTGAGGCTGGGTAGGCTTGTGAGTTTAACTGAATGTAAGAAAAGAGTGAGTCTAGGAGAATAAATCCAACATATTAAGAGAATGTTAAAACCCCAAGTTGTTAAATATAGTTGAAGAGCACATTGTTGTTTTGTTTTTTGGTTGAGGGAGAATGTGAGGCTTCCATGTTTATTTGGATAGATTTGTCTGAGTTTGTCTGAGTGAAAAGCCTTGTGTTTAAATCCTACTCAAAGCATAAAAACATGTTTAACTGAATGTAATCTCCTTGTACTCAACTTGCTACCCTCTTTGGAACAGTCTCACACACTAAAATAACATAAGGGAGGATAAACTAAATCAGAGGTTAAGACAGATATGCTTAAGTGAGCTTTACTATAGCTCCCATACTAATTAAAACAAGTTGACAAAATGTTTTGAAAGTATTAGCTTCCCTTTTGTACAGGACTTAAGAGTCTTTTACAAATTTTTAGTAGAGAAAGATCTCAAAATATTTGAGAACATTTACTTTAAAACTTTTTTAGTTTTCACTTCAAATACTCACCAATTAATCAAGAAATGAGTTTTAACCCCCTGGTGAGTTTGAGGTATGGTGTGGGCACAGTGGTCCGGGTCCACTCCTTCCCTTTCTGATCTGCACTCTGCACTGCCCCACAGGGAGGGATGGCAGCTGAAGCAGAGGCTTGGGGCGAGGGCGTGGTGGGTGACCAGGTGGGAGATCCAGCCTGGGGACCTAGTTTTGGAGCTCCTTGATCATAGCCAAAGGACATGGGGCTTCAGTCTGGGAGTTTCCGAGGTTCCTGAATGTGTGTATGATGTCGTCAAAGTGTAATTTTTAGAAGGCTGACTTGAAGGTGGTGATAAAACTTTTTTGCTTGTGTATCCTCTAAAAGAATTTGAGAAAACAAAGTTTCTTTTGCATATTAATACTGTCACACCCAGTTTTTTAAAAGGTTTAAGTAAATGCAGAGGATACAGTCTCCAGTTTATTGTAAATGGTGTCATTTTAATGTATTTAAACAGAATCCAAATATCATAGTAACTTGCTAACCATTATCAGCCATTTAAAAGATAATGGTCAGAAATTTTACATTTTTCTTTATTTTTAAATTCTTACCCAGAATCTGTCTGATCCGAAGAAAGAGTATCGTCCTGCTTGAAACTCTCTTATTGATCATCTTATCATTTTTCTGTAACAAAATATGTATTTAAACTTAAATCTATATTAAGAAGCACTTCTGGAATGACAGAAGAAGGACATCTAGAAATCTGCCTTTCCATAGAAACGATGAGAACACTGGCAAAAATGATCAAAATCAACTTTTCAAAATTCTAGAAATTAACTAAAGGCTTGCAGTAATCCTAGGAGTGTTTATTTGGGGAAATGATTGAATTGTAGTAAGAACAGTGAATTTTGTTTTCTATTAACTTGCTTTATTTTCCCATTCCTTCTCCCTAGCTCTGTGGTAGCTTTGTTTTTTAAAAGTTATATATATATTTGAAGTATAGTTGATTCACAATGTTGTGTTAGTTGCAGGTATACAGCAGAGTGACACCTGAATCACTCTGCTGTATATATGTGTGTGTGTGTGTATATATATATACACACACATACGTATGTATGTGTGTATATGTATATACTTTTCAGATTCTTTTCCATTATAGGTTGTTAACAAGATAGTGAATATAGTTCCCTGTGCTATTCAGTAGGACCTTGTTGTTTATTTTTTATATAGTAGTATGCATGGTAGCTTTAAAACAAGCAACCTCGTAGTCACTAGAGGGAGAAGGACAGGTTTGGAGCTTCCCCAAAAGCCCTAGCCCTAGGGAACTCTCACCATTTGACCTGGCTCAGAGGTCACCCAGTGTTCTAAGCCCTCTTAGGCTGTCTGCTGAAAACACTCAGCAGCAATTATTTATCATTGCAACTGCCTGCAGCAGTGATACCAGTTGGAGCAAACAAGAAATGGGTCAAAAAACTTAAAAAGAATGTCTTGGAAGTAGGAGGTCCGTCAGGGACTTTGAGAAGCTCTGGTGTATTCCTGGTGCTCTAGAGGACTGTGCACATGGCAGCGCTCTGAGCATGTCCAGGAAAGACTTGAGGAGGCCCTCATTCTCACCTCTGGCTGACCTTGAGGCTCTGAGTAAGCAGAGAGTAAAGGCTAAGAAAGGTTGTAAACTGTTGAAGCATTGAAGGCTTGCCCAACACACACACAGCCCCTTGGCGAAGGATGGGACACTTATTGGTTTAGGGCATTTAAGGAAGTCTCTGTCCAGTTATTAGCTGACCACTAAGCTAACTGAGCAGAAACTTCAGTGGCTACACGTGACGAAAAAATAGAGACTTTACAGAATTAAACGTCACTAAACAAACAGCAGTAACAACAACAGAAGCATATCCTGCAAGGAGAGAGAATCTGATTTTGAGTTGCCACTTTATGTTATTTAAAGTGTCCAGTTTTCAACAAAAAAGTATAAGATACTCAAAGATATAGGAAAGTATGGCTTACAAATTTATTCAACACTTGCAGCCTCTATGTTAGACTCTGAACGGGGCACATAACAGGTGTTTAAAAACGTTATTTGAATTGACTTGTTATTAGCTGATTTTCAGAGACCCCATGTATTTTCTTTCTTCTGTAGTTAAGTGTTTAACCCTAAGACAAACCCTGGTGTTTTTATTACGTCTTCTAAAACAGGGTCTTTATTAAATGATAGCTACTAAAAGAAGCCATACATTTGCCCAAATGAGTGTTTATTAGTATCCTGGAAAATTTGAAGGCTCTTTCTTTAGGTAATTATGTATAATAAACCTGCTAAGAAAACTGACTTATTCAGAGACCAGATCACTTAGAAATATTTCCTATATGAAGTTTATCTGTATAGTTTGAGTTTTTACAGCATTTTGAGAATATAACTATTGTACTGTTTTGCAGATGTCCAGATCTCTAGAGACCTGTAGTCAAATACTCATCCTGTATTTGACTTCTTTATAGTAAAGATTCAGAAGATTTTAGTGTGTCAGACCTAGTAAACTGGTGTTAAGTCTACTTATCAGGATATGCTGATTAAAAAAATCTGGCCTCAAATCCATAATATTTGCAGATGAAAAACCTTTACCATTTTCATGATCAATTGCGACGATGGAAGAAATTCAGGGTTGTCGTGCACTGTATTGATGTTCCCTGATTCATTCCAGGAGCAGAAGGAGGAAAGCAGAAATGCTGATGGCATCACATCTGTGCACAGAGTGGAACAATATATCCTGGTTCCAAATACTCATTTGTGTATATTTTTCTATATTTTTCATCATTCTTTTTTATTCCAGTGTCTGTAAAAAAGATGAAGCAAACCTGCTGGACCCGCAAGCTTCAAAGCCCTGTGTCACTGCAAGGAGAAGATGCTCACTGAATTTGCTTTGATGCTAAGCAGGGGGGCAAGGGATGATTAATATCTTAGAGAATGTGGTCAGAATTCCAAAAGGTGTTGACAGATTCCTGCTGTGGCTAATGCTGAGCTGGCCAGTATTCAAAGAGTGACATGAGGAAGGGCAACCCATAAAGCAAACAGTTGTTTACTGGCAATTGTAATTGCCAAAAGGATGGGTTTACTGTGGATCTCGAGGTTCAAATTTAACTGTTTAAGAACTTGGTTAGCAAAAGCAAGGGTCTTTTGTTGTTGTTCACTGTGGAAATAATATTGCATCTAGAGTAGGCGTGTGCGTGTGTACACGTGCATGTGTATGAAATTACATTGATAAGGTGATATCTAGTTATTCATAGATATGCTCATGTACACATATATATGACCACATGTGCCTTATTTCACTTGGCACCTGGTATAAACTTATTTTTTCTTATATTCTTACATGTGAGTACATGTATCTATGATTAGTTTACCAATGAATATGACTTTTATGATTAAAACAAGTTGTCATTATAACTGCTAATGCCATTAATAAAATCGAGATGACTACAGTAATCTGCTATTCTTGCTATTAAGTTTTTACATTGGCGTTTTTTCAGTAGCCATCCTAGGAAGATGGAGTTGGTTGGATTCTTGTAGTTGTCAGTGGTGATGTGACCCTGCAGCAGGTTCAGATTGTGTGGCCACATCTGTAATACTTGCAATTTCTCAGTTCATTGCTCTCTTTTCTGCCTCTCCCCTTAGAGCTAGTCTCTGCAGTGAACATGGGATTCTCCTTTTCATATTTTCCAGAACTGAATTCCTGGGTTTGCTAGGTGAGGGGGGAGAAGGGGAGAAGGGGAGGTAATTAGGCTGCTGTTGGGAAGAGCTAAGCGGAGGCAAGACTGGGCCCACATGAGGATGACAATGCCCGGAAGAGTCTAGACTTTGTGGGTTAGAGCCCAGGAGAGAGACCCCCCTCCACACACCCCCAGAAGAAGACAAGGCGGGGTGGAGTTGGGGGGGAGTCTGAGCCCACTTCACCATGTATAATTTAACCAGTGAGGCTGGGAGCAGGTGATGGGGGAGGCACCTGCACGGTCCAGGTGGGGCAAGGAGGCCAGAGGGGCCAGGTTGGCTGGCAGAGCCAGCCCGAGATGTGTCTGAGAGAAGCCAGGTGGGCTGGGAACAGTAGAGGCCTGGGTATGAATAGCAGAGTGGGAAGCTGGGCCCAGGGGAAGTGGGTGAGAGGCATGGGCTGTGGGATGGGGGAGAGGCACGGAGCCGATGAGCAGAGTGGCTCCAGGACCCACCGCTTGTGCCGCAGGCAAGGCAGAGGGGGCAGCCTTTCCTGAAGGTGCTATGTCTGTGGGGCTCCCGGGGTCGTGGGTCAGCACCGGCCTCCCCTCTCACTTTGCACCCTGCTATGGCCGACTTCGGAAAGTGAGAAGGGAGGGGAACACCTGGGCCCCCATCAAGTCCAAATTTTGACACGTATTAGGCAAAGCTGGTTTGAAGGTTATGAGGAGAGGTGGGGAACGGATTTTTGTTTTGATCAGTTATAGCCTCCTTCTTCTAAAAATAAAGTGGCTTTCAAAAATACATGTAATACTACAAGAAATAATAAATAAGTGAGAATATTAGTAATAGAGATGATACTGTTGGGAAAAATAAAGGACGTCTTGAGGCTTTACAAGAGGTAGGTCACAAATGTGGCTTTCAGATTTGTAGCACACAGAGGAAAGAGGCAAACAGAAGAAGTGGCCTGCACTACAGTGTCCATCAGATTAACAAATGAAGCAAAACAAAACCAGTGACTTATAAGATGTTATAAAATACTGAGCAATGTCCATGACAATGTCCCTTCATAAATAAAACAAATTTATTAGGCCTGCTCACGTCATTCAAAACAGCCTGTCGAGGGAATAAAACAGTGTGGTCCAAGTAACCAACTCTGGGACACCTGGCTTAACTAAGGGATAGCTTTTATCTAACGCAGGGCTCACGCACCCAAATGAATCTAGGGTCCTGGCATATGAGTAAGTATATGAATGGGGCTGGAGTGGAGGCCTGGATGACCCAGAGAGGGCATGATACATCTAAAAGGCACTTAACACTTCATAACAAAAAACCCTGTACTGGTTTAATAAGGCACTGCAGGCCAGACCACCCCACTGGAACTCTGATCTAGAGGAATGTGTGGACATCATCTATGGACTCTTTCTTAAAAATGGTTTCTCTCAGTTGAGCTTTTGGAAGACATTGAACAGCAGTGAGTTATGGATCGTATTCTTTGACAGGTACCTGGTCTGCAGATAACCCATGTTGCCGGTTAATCATGCAGCCATATGTTTTACCTGTTGGACAGACTGAGGGGAGGTGAAGCCATCTGTCTTTAGCTGAGGGCTTTGGGAATCCAGAGGCAAGGGGAGGGGCCGACTCCACTGTGGCCTTTGGTCTCCAGGCACCACTCTGGGTGCATCAAGAGAGAAGTAGGCCAGCGTTTTGAGCACACTGTGCTTGTAACTTAGGTGGTAAAACGGGAATTACATGTAAGAGATATGATTTAGGAGTTTTGATTATGGCCATATTTTGAATATTTGTGCAGGTAAAGGGGAGGCCACTGACAAGGATAATCAAAATCAGGTTCTAGAGTGTTTCAGAGAAGCAAGGAAAACGCTTTAAATTTGGATTATAGTACTTGAGGATGACGTGAGGTCTTTTCTGGAGTCTTTGACAGTGGGATAGTTTAACAACTGGGCAGTCTCTTTGCAGTTACATGCGTGCACACATACAGGCACACATGCACACACTAGTGCACATACACACATACTTAATCTGGAGTTCTGTTCCCGTCCTATGGTATTGTGGTTTGGTTCCGAGGGCCCTTGGACCGACGTCTCCTTCAGGGTGAGTGCGTGCAGTACGTGAAATGCTAGGGTGCTATGTAGTTCTCCCTGATACAGCGCGCTCAAGATCTAAATCTCCAAGCAGGAGAGAAGGCAGGCTGCTAATTTATTTCCTAGTACAGTGTGATCCCATTATATGTGAACTGAATTATGCAAATTTCAACTAATGACACATAAATAATAATAAAAGCTTCACATTATATGGAAAATTTCAACAGACACGTTCCCCCAAGTTATGCATCAAGCCATCTCATATTTTCAAAGCCAGCAGGTCAACTGAATTATAAAAATGCTTTGTTACCCAATGTCATTACCTTTTCTTTTAAAGAGAAATACCTACTAACCCTTGGCAATATTATGTGAACTCTTGTTGTTTATAGAACTTTTTCATGGATTTTGGTGACATTTGTGTTATTATTTTAAAATTAACTTATAATTTAAACCTTTATTATAGCTTTCAAAATATCCAAGTATGCTAATACTGGTACTGAAAAACATCCTGAAAATCTGTAACTTTGGAACAGAAATGTGATAAAACACTATGATATGCCATGCTGTCAATTTATGAGGCACAACTGAGAAATATTAGAGGTGATGCTGATATTAAAAAGCACCAGTAAAGCAAAAATACAGCACACGGCTGCAGATTTATGCATTCTGAGGATGCATTTCCCCACACTCTACCCCCAGACTAGGGGATAATCAGTCTTGAATTATGTAAGTTCTTTAGGAACACATCTCATGAATCAAATACAGCCATGCCTTTTATGAATCCCTGTTATCCAGGCTTGGAAAAGATTGTTTAGGTTGAAAAATACACATAGCAAGATACTTATTTGTCTGACACTGAGTAGAAAATCTTTAAGGGGTTAGAAGAAGTTGATTTTCCTTCTTCTTTAAAACTTGTCAGTAGATATTTAGTGAATTATTTTACGCACACCACCCTGCTTTGTTCGTTGTAGGGAAGCAGAACATTTCTTGCACTTATTTACAGACGGAGAAAGGAGGACGGTCACTTCCTGGTTGTAGCTTTGCTCTAAACACATTCAAAGTCCTTTGGTTTTTCCGTCAGGTAATATAAAGTGATAAAGCTTTTAATAATAATTGCTTACATTTAACTGGTGCTCATTATGTGCTGGACACTGTTCAAACTGCCTTAATAACTCCTTTGATTTTCATGGCAACCCTTTCAGGTAGGTGCTCGCTCTTATTTCTGCCATTTTACAGCTGAGAAGATAGAAGCGCAGGGAGGTTAAGTGACTAGTCAAAGGTCTTAAAACTAACAAGTTTAGAGCTGAGAGTCGATGCAGGCTGGCTGGGTGGCTCCAGAGTCCGTATCCGCAGTCACCATGCTCTGGCCTTGCAGGAAACTCAGCGATGAGGACCCTCTGGTCAGAACCGTCATACCCGGAGGGGAACTTGCTCTGCAAACAAGGGGATGTGTTCCCATGTAAGAAGAATTACTGTATGGAACAGATCCCTGTCGTAAAATAGTTGTTCAGAAACCCTAAAGGTTGCACTTGGTAGCTGGATGCCAAAGGAGGGTAGAATAGATTATGGTAAGTCTGAGGAAGTGAGGGTGAGGGCCAGGCTCTGCCCCAGAGAGAATCCTGTGCTGAGTCTAGAAGGCCTGCTGTGACTCAGGGGCGGAGCAGTGGGCTGTGCTCCCCAGTGGCCACCTTCCTCCCCTGCCCCTCCTCCAGCACCCAGTCGCTGCAGAGTCCTAAATCCGACTGGGCCGTACTTGCCTTCAACAAGACGTTTGTTAGGCACGATACAATCTTCACGGTAGTGGGTTTACAATGATGAAAATGACCGAGTCCCTACCTTAGGCTTTGTCTAGGAAGCCTCATGTGACTTCAGAAGCCCCTCCTCGCGCCTCCACCCCGCCGAACTCCCCATCTTCTTGTGATGCCTGAAACTAAGAGTGGTGAAAACAGTAAATTTCACAGTTGAGAAGCTGAAAATGGCAGTGTCTGCTTTGGGGGGTTCCTGTTAGCGTGGATGAGTGTGTCAGGGGCTTTGGGTTTGTTGGGCAGCCAGTGTAAATGACTACAGTCAGGTCCTTCCCTTTTACTGGGTGGGGGAGGACCGAGGCCTGAGTGGGGAGGAAGGATACAGGATGAGAAAGAGAGTGACAGACATTGCCCAAGTGACGTCAGCCTCGTTATCTTATTGTCCAGACTTGAAACTACTTGAGATTTTTGCCCAGAATAAGGTGAGCCCTGATTATTTTCACTTGGGCAGGGAGAAATACAAGCTGAGTATGGAATATTTGGCGGTGAAGCCGTAGAAACAGGTACTGGAGTGTTCCTATACTTTTTTTTTTTTTTTTTTTTTTTGCGGTACGCGGGCCTCTCACTGTTGTGGCCTCTCCCGTTGCGGAGCACGGGCTCCGGACACGCAGGCTCAGCGGTCATGGCTCACGGGCCCAGCCGCTCCGCAGCATGTGGGATCTTCCCAGACCGGGGCACGAACCCGCGTCCCCTGCATCGGCAGGCGGACTCTCAACCGCTGCGCCACCAGGGAAGCCCTCCTATACATTTTTTAAAACCATGCTGACTTTGTATAAAGGAACCTTTTCTCATTTTGCTTGTTAGTGAAGCTATCACAGCCCAGACTAATGTCCCAGGGGAGGTGTGTAACACAGGACCTCACTGAATGTGGGATTCCCTTCTTTCCACTTCCCCCTTAAAGGTTTGGTTGTATCAGGTGTTTGTATTCCATTTATACCTTTGTGGGCCTGCTATTCTTAAGAGCTAGGAACTTTGTAAATTTAGAAACAGCTTTCAGGAAACAATCAAATACATTTCTATAATATGGCTAATTTGTTATAGGTGTGATTTTTGAATGCCACCAGTCCTGTTTTTTACAGTTAAAAAAATGTTGGGCTTCCCTGGTGGCGCAGTGGTTGAGAGTCCACCTGCCGATGCAGGAGACACGGGTTCGTGCTCCGGTCCGGGAAGATCCCACATGCCGCGGAGCGGCTAGGCCCGTGAGCCATGGCCGCTGAGCCTGCGCGTCCGGAGCCTGTGTTCCGCAGTGGGAGAAGCCACAACAGTAAGAGACCCACGTACCGCAAAAAAAAAAAAAAAAAAGTTTCCTATATGTTTCTGTAAATTGTAAGACTTAGGAATTTGAAAAAGAGGCATGACATTATTCATTTACTTACTTTCTAAACACCTAGTGTGTGAAATGTGAAAATACTTTTAAAAGAAATATCAAGTCCATCTCAGCATTTAAAATTTGGCGTATCGTGAATGCAAAGGTACTGCTAGGTCATTCTTTAAATTTGATTTCCTTAGTCCTGGGTTAATATCACTTTGGTTATTGCCATTACATTACAGAGTCACTGCCTTTGAGGCTGTTCCTCTGAAGGATTAAAGATAAAAGCAACTGAACTTTGTTTAATTGACTAACATTTTAAGATACTAAAGGTGTCTACATTTCAGGTGACTACAGTTAATTTGCCCAGTATACATACCACTCTTCTACTTCTTTTCAGTGTGCTTCCCTGCGCTAGTCTTTCTGCCTAGGATTACAGCCCTCTCTCTTCCTTCTGCTCTGCTTGTCATGTGTGGGTTTCATGTGCCAGTGTCTTTTCGATGCACCTTTATTCAGCACTGGATGTGTGCAAGGCATGAGCCCAGTGGTGCCAGGAGCATAAAGCTGAGTAATAGGCGTCCTTTCCTGAGTCATCACCCGGTGGGGACCAACCACAGTGGGGACTCAAGTAAGGTTCAGTCCAGAACCTTCCTGGGGGTGGGGAGATCAGGATGCAAGGGAAGAGGGGAGTCCTGGCATCTAGAGATGGGTCTTGAAGACTGGGAGGAAGGGGAAGAGGTTTACTACGTGCCAGTCCCTGCTCTAAGCACCACCTGTGTATCTGTATATTTCATCCTTTTAAGAGCCATATAAGGTACAGTCAGTTGTTACCTGCATTTTTTACAGAGGAAGCTGACACAAAGAGAAGTAAAGTAACTTGTTCACTGAGCACACAGCTCATCAGTGGTACTGCTGGGGTTCTAACTGAGGTAGTCTGGTTGCAGAGTCCATGCTGTGAATTGCTACACTGGACGGTTGGGGTTTGGAGAAGTGAAGATTAAACGTTGTGACACCCGGGAGGTAGATGGGGAAGCCACGGTGATCACGGGGATAGACAGGTCAGTTTGGGCCATTTTGCTAAGTTCCTGGAATCCGACACTGAAGGGGATGATTTGTAACATAGCCGTAGGCTTTGTGGGTCCCATCATCTCTGCCGCTTCGTTTGGTGGCATGTTGTATTATATGAGGCGAGTCTGTCTGCTTTTCTCTGTGGTATTCAGTGTAACCTAAATCCCGTGATAGTGTTTCGAGGGCCCTTTTGGAGCTACCACCTGAACTTGTTGGTTCAGTGGCTCCATCATATTTCCTAGTTCACTGGAGTGATTCATTTTGTGTGTTTGTTTTTATAAAGTGAATGGTGTGGGTTTTTAAAAAAAATTTCATTTTATTTATTTTATTTTTGGCTGCACTGGGCCTTTGTTGCTGTGCGCGGGCTTTTCTCTAGTTGTGGCAAGTGGGGGCTACTCTTCGTTGCGGTGCTTGCACTTCTCATTGCAGTGGCTTCTCTGTTGCGGAGCACGGGCTCTAGGCGCATAGGCTCAGTAGTTGCGGCTCGCGGGCTCTAGGGCGCAGGCTCAGTAGTTGTGGTGCACGGGCTTAGTTGCTCTGCAGCATGTGGGATCTTCCTGGACCAGGGCTGGAACCCGTGTCCCCTACATTGGCAGGCGGAATCTTAACTGCTATGCCACCAGGGAAGCCCCAGGAGTGATTCATTTTTAAAAGAACCCTGAAACTGCCTTTCATTACACCCACGTCTCAGGAAGACCTCATACTACACTGTTACAAGTACTGACATATGGCTAATTGCACTGTGAAGGATTTGGACTTTTTGAAGCTTACTGGTATGTTTTTCAGCAGAGAACGGATAATCAGAAAATAAATTCCCTTGGTACAACATCACACCAGAAGAAAACGGTGAATGTTTTTGAACCCTGTCTGGTGTTATTCCAGTAGTAGAAATCTCGACACCAGAAATATCGTACCTTTGGCGTGAATGGGCTATGGTGGGATGGTAGCTTTGACCTCACACTTGGCCGTGGGCTGGAATCCCACAGCCCGCTAGCTGACTTTCTCTCTCTGTCTCTGTTTCTCCCCAGAAGCCCCTTGTGCCACGCCGCTGATCTGCAGCTTCGGGAGGCCGGTTGACCTGGAGAAGGACGACTACCAGAAGGTGGTGTGCAACAACGAGCACTGCCCTCACAGCACCTGGATGCACCTGCAGTGCTTCTACGAGTGGGAGAGCAGCATCCTGGTCCAGTTCAACTGCATCGGCCGGGCCCGCAGCTGGAACGAGAAGCAGTGCCGCCAGAACATGTGGACCAAGAAGGGCTACGACCTGGCCTTCCGCTTCTGCTCCTGCCGCTGCGGCCAGGGCCACTTGAAGAAGGACACGGACTGGTACCAGGTGAAGCGGATGCAGGATGAGAAAAAGAAGAAGTCGGGGTCGGAGAGGAACACCGGGAGGCCCCCCGGTGAGGCGGCGGAGGAGGCCAAGAAGTGCCGGCCGCCCACCAAGCCCCAGAAAGGCCTGAGCCACGACCTGCCCCGCCGGCATTCCATGGACCGGCAGAACTCCCAGGAGAAGGGCGGCGGGGCCGCAGCCTACGGGGCGCGCTCCCCCTGCGGCTCCCCGGGCCAGTCCCCGCCCACCGGCTACTCCATCCTCTCCCCCGCCCACTTCAGCGGCCCCCGCTCCTCCAGGTACCTCGGGGAGTTCCTAAAGAACGCCATCCACCTGGAGCCTCACAAAAAGGCCCTGGCGGGGGGCCACGTGTTCCGAAACGCCCACTTTGACTACAGTCCGGCCGGGTTGTCAGTTCACAGGGGGGGCCACTTCGACGCGCCCGTGCAGTTCCTGCGGCGCCTGGACCTGTCCGAGCTCCTCACTCACATCCCCCGGCACAAGCTGAACACTTTCCACGTGCGGGTGGAGGACGATGCCCAGATGGGCCAGGGCGAGGATCTGCGGAAGTTCATCCTCGCGGCCCTCAGCGCCAGCCACAGGAACGTGGTGAACTGTGCCCTGTGCCACCGGGCACTCCCGGTGTTCGAGCAGTTCCCGCTGGTGGACGGAACTCTGTTCTTAAGCCCCTCGAGACACGATGAGATCGAATACGATGTTCCCTGTCACCTCCAAGGTACAGGTGTTCGCTCACCTTGCCTGTTTTCTGTTTGTGAGAAGTGAAAAGCCAACAAGAAGGGATGGCTCTGTTGGGGCTTAATTTTAACTGATGACGTGTTTTTGTTCTAGTCAGGAGCTAGCTAACTTTTGAATGTTTCAGCTCTGCCCAGTGAGGTGGTGTCCTTTCCTCTGATGTCACACTATACCAAGTACAGTGGTCCTGGTGGGTAATTTTATGTTTCTGTCTTGCTGTAATTTGAAGAGAGGATTCAGGTGTATAGTTTTTCGTAATTGGGAGGAACTTTAGAGAAGGAGTTGCATAAAAATGTTTCACTTGCTATAAAGTAGGTGCCTTTGAAACCTATGTTACTGTGCCCAGCAAGCTGTGTATTCTCTCTGATCCTTGTAAACATAACACAGCGAGGGAAGGGTCAATGTGTTTTTAGATTAGTTGAATTAATCTTGAAATGTATGAAAGGTGAGACTTTCTTGATAGCAGCAAAAGGAAAATGAAAGTTCAGATATTACCCTGGTGGAGAGGCGTGGGGAGCTTCTTACTATTAGCGCTGTGGATGACGTACAAAGACTGGGACATTTCAGCCAGAAAATGAATAACGGGGTGGGTCAGTTGACAGAGAAATCTGTCAATTCATGTAAAACTACTGAATTTATATAAATATGGGATCCATGACATATAACCCGTTTATAACTTTAAAAGTGTGCTTTAAAAAGCCTATAGTAAAAATGATATATCCCCACCTATCTTCTTCCCACCCACCCCTGCTGTCTCACTTCTCAGAGTGAGACACTTTCAAATCTTAACTGGGGCTTCCCTGGTGGCGCAGTGGTTGAGAGTCCGCCTGCCGATGCAGGGGACACGGGTTTGTGACCCGGTCTGGGAAGATCCCACATGCCGCGGAGCAGCTGGGCCCGTGAGCCATGGCCGCTGAGCCTGCGCGTCCGGAGCCTGTGCTCCACAACGGGGGAGGCCACAACAGTGAGAGGCCCGCGTACAGCAAAAAAAAAAAAAAAAAAAAAATCTTAACTGATTCTCAGGTTTTTACCATCATAATTTTAAAGCTGCTATCTTCATTCTCCGATTTTACATATTACCTCTAGATTTACTTTTAAGGTGGATGATGGTTCATGCTTTCTTGCATCTTCCCCTTTCTCTCAGGATAATCCATCACAATTCTTAGTTAAATCCTTAATGATTTTGTTACTATGAGTATATAAATATTTAGTGCTGAGCCAAGAAGTATAGATGTATTTCCTATTTAGAGAACTGTATGTTCTGGGACTCCTTTTGTTTTTATCAAAGTTAATAATTGCTTCACATTTTCATTTGCTTAGCCTTTTTTTTGAAGCTTTGGCTGGTGCTTCTAACTCTCCAGCAGCTCTACAAACCACCTTTCAAAAACATGTCCACATACCTGTCAAACATTTTTATGAATTATTTTCTAGAAATTTCTTTCATGGAGCCTTTCTTCTTCCTGCTCCTGTCTGTCCTGCTGCACTTAATGCCTGCTGTACTACATAGCTGTCCTTCTAGGAATTCTTTCATCTCTTTCCTATTTTTTATCTTCTGTTGCCTAGATCCCATACTCTCTTTTTTCTTGGTAAATTTCCTCAGTTTGTTAAGAAGCATCCCCTAGGAGCTTTCTGAGAAAGGAAGCATGGGAATAGATGTTTTGAGTTTTTGAAAGTCTGGTAGTATCTTGATTCTATCTTCACACTTCCAAGTTATAATTATTTTCCCTTTGGAATATTTTCCCATAGTCTTCCAAGTTATAATTATTTTCCCTTTGGAATTTTGAAGGCATTACTTCACTGTCTCCTGTCTTCCAGTGTTGCTACTGAGAAATCTAATATTATTCTTATTCCTGGCCCTTTATTTCTCCTTCCCATCCTCCAAAGGTTTTTAGATTTTCTCTAGTATTCTGAAGTTTCACCATGATGTCTTTTTTTCCATTTGTTGGGCAGGATGCTTTCTTGGCTTTTTGATTTTGTAAACTTATAGTCTTCAATTTGGGGAAATTTTCTTTTGATTTATTTCTTTGATGATTTCCTCCCATTTTCATTTTTTCTTTCTTTCTTTCTTTCTTTCTTCCTTCCTTCCTTCCTTCCTTCCCTCCCTCCCTCCCTTCTTTCCTTCCTTCCCTCCTTTCTTTCTTTCTTCTCTGTAGAACAGTTAATCAGATGTTGGACCTCTTAGATTGATCCTTTTTTTTTTTTTTTTTTTTGAGGAGGGGGGAGATCCTTTATTATGTATATTTTTGGCCCTGTTCATCTCTTTATCTTTATTCTGCTTTCTGGAAGATTTCTCTGATTTTATATTCCAGTATTTTTACTGAGTTTAAGATTTTCTGTTATCTATTATATTTGTAATTTCCAAAAGTTCTTTTTAATAGCATCCTGCTCTTGTTTCATGCATGCTATTTCTGTTTCATCTTTCTCAGCAGGGGAAGGGAGCTGAATTTGCAAGGGGTGGTCTCATTCATTTTCTAGAGTTTTGCCTACTGTCCTGTGTCTTTTAGCCTTTGTTATAGGGCAAGCCACTCTAAAACTTAGTGGTGTGAAACAGTGATGATTTATAATTTCTCACAATTCTATGAGTTGGTTGGTTAGGATGGCCTCTCACACATGTCTAGCAGTTGACAGTCTGGTTGGCCTTGGGAGCCTCCGCTAGAATGGCTTATCCCTGTTTATATATCCTTTCATCTGCCGGTAGACTAGCCTGGGCTTTTTCACATGGTGTTCTCAGGATAGCATTAAAGATGGTGAGAATGGAGCTGCATGGCCTCTCTCTCTTGAGGCTTAAGCTTGGGACTGAGTAACATCACTTCCATCACATTCTGTTCTTCAAAAAAATAAGTTGTAAGGCTATCCCAGATTCAGGGGATGATTCAACAGACTCTGCTTCTTGATGAAAAAAGTTGTATAGAATGTGTGGTTATTTAGTAATTTGTTATACCCCACGCTTTCTCTTTCAGCACCTCATCTCAACCTCCCCTGTGCTTGTTTTCCAGTTTCAGAGCTAAACCATTTATTACTTCTCCATCTAATTTCTGATCTCATATTCAGGTTTGCAAGTACCTCATAGTTTCATGGAAGATGGAATTTGTATTTTGTTACTTGTACTTTATACTGCGTGGGGATAATTTTAGAGGGAAGTAGATGGAAACATCTTCACTTCACCATTTTATGATTGGAAATATTCTTTATGAAGATGAATGAGGGTACAAGGGTACAGGGTACATGAGAGGAGAGTTGTCCTTTTTCTATTCATGATGGACAAATCCTTTTCATTTAATCTGTTCACCAATCAATCAAACTTATGAATTGCATACTTGTACTGGGTACTATCAGTCCTTGCCACTCATCAGTCTATAATCTTAGGATATAAGATGCATTTGCGAAAGTGTAACTAACTTTACCAGGCCTGAGGCACTAGTACCACCTTTGGAACTGGTATCGCCTGGATATTATGTACGGGAAGCAACCTATCGTTTCCAAAGAGGAAGGGGACACTTTGGCCTGGGTAGTCAAAGGAGGTAATGTGAAGGCAGATGTCAAGAGGGGCACTGGACTTTGATAAGTACACGGTCTAACTACACTGGGGGTTTGTTGATAAGGAGTAATGTAAGCAAAGGAATAGTTGTTCATAAAAAGGTCAGGAGACAGTGAGAGAACCGAAGAGCACCATCTGGTTGGAGCAGAGGTTCTAGAGTAGGAAATGAGTAAGGTAGGTGGAGAACAGATTGTGGGTCCTTTCAAGCCATAACAAAGAGCTTTGCCATATTGATGAATTGAAGGGTTTAACAATTTTTTTTTTTAAAGCCAATGGTTGCTTGGGGGAAAAGTTGTTTTAAAGGGGTGGAAGCTATACAGTTGAAACTGAAATCTGTATTCTAGATGCAAGGAGAAGAGAGACAGCTGGGTGGTGATGGTGGGGATTGAAAGGTGGGAACAGCTGTAAGAGATTATATTAAAGGGAAGATCACAGCTTTGGAGACAGCTTTACTCTACGGGATAAAGATGCGTCCTTGTTGGCTCGCTTTGGCTCTAGACCAGGTAAACAGTATTGTCACGAACAGGAGAAGAGAAAGTTGGGGAAGGGACCTGATCTTAGAGGAAGGAAGATGGGGTACTTGTGTGTATTGGGTTTGAAGAGATGTTGGAACTTTTGAGTGGAGGTGTCTTTCACAAGCGCTATTAGAAATAAATATTTAGGATGAACACTGAAGCTTATTTTATAAAATTAGTGGGTAAAAGAGTGGAAGAGGCCTTGAATGGGGAGAAAAGAGAAAGAAAAGGAGGAGTATATGACAGAGCCCAGGACCAGATCTTAAGGGTACCCATCAGAGTGGATGGAGAAAGGTAAAAATTAGACAGGCCTAAGAATTCTGTGTATGTGTGTGTGTGTGTACACACCTAAGTACGTACACACATTATCCAAATAGATAATGGATGCGTTAGGTGTGCACTACAGAAGTCTTGAGAAGTTTAACTGTTGACGATAAAATCTGAGGATCTGGTTGTTTTATCAGCACCAGACAAGTCAATGCCGTAAGTGGGGCCTTGGCATATGTCCGTGTTTTTATTGCCACATCTCGAAGTCCATGCCATCTTCTTTTATAACAAGCCAGTGTCAATAACTTCTTCCATCACAGAGTTTCAACCATGTATTCCTTAAAGCATTTTCAGTTCCAGTAGGAAGGCACATTCCAGGCCACAGGATTCCAGGCTGCAGTTGATTACACGCTGCTGAAATAATGTGTAATTTCCAGTGGTGGGCCGTGTGGATCGTCATTCTCTTGCTCTGGGCCCTTTCCCCCTCAGTGCCCTCCCCAGCCTCCAGCTCCAGCCTCTCTTCCCTCATTTTTCCAGAAGAAGATGTTTTTGTTTGGTTTTAATAATTTATTAAGGTTGATCGAGTTAGGAATTTCTTTTGGTACAATAGTTCTTTACCACTTAGAACCATAGGTAATTATTCTCTCAGAAATCTGCTTTTTGTTTGAACTCACAACCCTAGAATTTAGAAATTTTAAATTCTCAGTATTTAGGACAATATATAACAGTAACTGAAACAAATTTCCAGGCAGGAATTCCCGTGATGTAGCCTGGAGGTTGAGTCAGACAAGTCTGGACTTTGCTATTTATTATCTTTTTGAGCTCGGGCAAGCTATTCCAGCTCTCTAAGCTTCAGTTCCTCCTATCTGAAGTGGGAATAACAGTAACGCCTACTTTAGAGCGTTGGTTGTGAGGGTTAAATGAAAGGATTCACGTAGCCTCCTAGCACAGTGTCAGATCCTTGGTAAGCACTCAGTGAAAGTTCCCTGTCAACTTCATCATCATGGTCATTGCTACCAACATGTGACTTCTCCGTCTGTCCCTGTCCCCACCCTTCTTAGCAGCCACCTTGATGTCTTTGAATGTTTGAGATCTGCAGTGTTTGAGAACTCCGTCTAGGACGGAGATTGGAAATGAAGCCTTTTCCAGTGGCTGCTAGATATTGAAATGACATCCTGAAATGCCCCAGGCCACTCTGAGTGTGAGATTGTTTTATTTTCAGTGCCCTACAACAGAGGTGGGCAGTATTGTAAGAAGCTCTTGTCACCCTTCCCATGTTTTGGCATAGAGACCTCCAAGGTTTTAACGTCTTAGGCTGTTAATATATCTCATCCATTCATGTAATGTACAATTATGGAGTGCTTTCCGCGTTCCAGATATTGTGCAAGACACTGAGCCTTCAAGGAGGGCATAGTTCCTGCCCTCAGGGAGAGGGAGAGAGAGTCTCGTAAATGAATGAAATGAAAGCTTTCCCTGTGAGTACTGTATACCCCTTTCTAATGTGTAAGGAGCAGGCTGGTCCTTAACCACTGAAAATATGAAGAGCATGGTCTGGCTGGTGGCAACGAGCAGCACACTCTGAATAAGAAGTCACTTAGGAGTATGTATTCTGCTGCTGGTAGTTTTTTATCACAGTGGGACCCCGATCCCCACATAGAGAGCAGTGTTATTGTTGTTACACATTGCCCAGACAGATGCTGGACATTCCAGCTTTTCCCCGATTTGAACCTGAACCCTTCCATATAAACTAGCGTGACATCTTTCCTTTACAAGCGTTAGATATTGATAAATAGTGGAGGAATGGGCTTATGACTTTCAGGAGCCCAGTAAATAACAAGACATTGAACTCCTTTGAAAAGAAAAACAAAACACACACAAGTAAGATATAATTCTGGTTCCTAAATTGGATGTGGTGATGGATGAGCAATTTTGGAGACAAGAACAGTTAACATGGTAATTCTGACTATGGTGTAATTCTGGGCTACCAATACCAAGACAGACTTTGGACTTTTTCATGATGGGACTTGTTGATGGATGAGAGCCCATGAACACAGACCAACATTGCTGGTTCAGCCTCCATAATCCACAGTAGATCTCTGAGCAGAAAGTCCTGCATGATCACAGCTGCTTTTGAGCATCTGTGGCTTGGTCATTTTGAGTTTGGACGTCCGTATTATAAACCTGGCAGCACTTTTCAGAAAAATGAATTGAAGCAGGTATTTAATAAGATTGAACTTAAAGTATGTGTCCCATTGACAATAGTTAGTAATCCATCATTATTGTAAAAGGACAACTTGGGAATATATGATAAATATCATCTATTTTGTTTTATATATTTATTCAAATGATAAAGTTTTGCTTCTAACTGTTAGATGAGCCATTGTTTTAATCCCCTTTGGTGACAAAAGGTGATTTCTTGGCCAGCCACTCTCAGCATCGTGTCTTCTGTGTACAGGGAGGCTCATGCATCTGTACGCAGTGTGCGTGGACTGCCTGGAAGGGGTTCACAAGATCATCTGCATCAAGTGTAAGTCGCGGTGGGATGGCAGCTGGCACCAGCTGGGCACCATGTACACCTATGACATCCTGGCCGCCTCTCCATGTTGTCAGGTTGGTATTTACCCCTCAGAGCGAGTAGTGGGTGCTCTCAGGCTTCTGTCCCCAGATGAATGCAGAGGAGTTAGAGGCAGCACTGCGGTTATGTTGGAGGAGGTGGGAGGGTGTGGAGAACATGCTTCAGGAGTGAGCAGCCGTGCGACTCCCCAGAGTCCAGCAGTGACGGTTGATTTACTGCAGCACGGTGCTGCTGTTACTGGAATACTAGGCAGTCATTAAAAGGGATCTTGTAATTATGTGGGAAATATCTTCAGTATTTTAAGTCAAAAAAAGCCGCCTTTAAATGGCAGAATAACATGCTTCCATTTGTAAAAAGTGAACATGAAAAGGAACCCGCTAGCCTATTACCAGAGGTTGTCTCTGGGTTGTGGGGTGCTGAGTGGTTCCTTTAGTTTTCTTTTTGCTTACTTATATTTTTTAATGTTTTATATGATTAACATAGTTTCTAGTAAGAAAAAGTTGTCATTTAAAAGGAAAGAAGAAAGTTTCACTTTCTTTAATAGACAGGATTTTCTTTTTGTTTCCTTTCTGTGGGACAGTGCAGTTATCCAGGAACTGCCTGCCCTGTCAGGTGTTTGAGGTTGACTTGAAAGATTTGTAGTCCTTAAAGCTCTGCTAAGGGGGGGCATCTTCTGATGCTAAGAAAGCATCTGAACTTTAGCTGTCATGAGGAAAAGAGGGAAGTATTAACATTGGAAAATGCCTTACATAAGTCCATAGAAACACAGGAGACAAAACAAAATCCTTGGAAGTATCTTGATTTATTTCCAAGTGCTTTGGAAAAGAAAACACTTGTTATATAATTCTTTGATATTCATGGATTGGAGGGGTATTTTCCTTCCCTCTTAAGTGGCTAAGTCTTTAATATAAATACCTGATAAACATTTCATTAGTTTTATTACACAGTTTTATATCTTTAGCATTATGGTTTGACTTTTATAAAGAGAATATCCTTACCATTATTAGTTTATTCAGAAGATAAGCTGTGTTGGTTGAATTAAAAGGTTGGCACAGTTGGTATTTCAGCTATGCTGTGTCTGTACTAGTGATCTTAGAAGAGAAATATGGTCGTGAGAGACCTGAATGGCCATCTGTAGCCTGTCGTTTGATTCCAGATAGGATTGACTCCTTTACGCTATTCTCATACATGGACCACATTTCCATTTAAAACTTAGCCTTGGAAGTGAGATATCATCGTCTTTTAGTTATTCACTGTAGCATTTTATAATACCCACTGTTCCTCGATGCCAGCTCTTGAAATGAGAGGAACAAAAGGAAGGGATGCCTCTCTCCCACACACACCAGACAGGGTTATCTTTTAAAGAAGTAAGGAAGTGAAAGAATGTGTGGGCCTATAACTCATAGAGTGTTAGCACTGGAAAAGACTCGTATTTTCCACGTACAGTGGAGGCCTAAACAATTAGAATGTTTTTCCCAGGTCTACCCACACGTGTCACAGCCGTGACCACAGCCTCTGTCACTCCCAGTCTGGTGCTCTTTCTACTCCACCACTGAAAGGCACTGGGGTTATTTCCTCATCTTCAGGGAGAAAAGCAGAATGGCATCCTGCCGCACCCAGCCTGCTGTTCCTCACTATATATTTCTTCCTTAAAACAATTTAAGCCCAAACACTTCTTTTCTGGCCCCTTCCTGAAATGGAAAACAGGTTTGATTACTTTTGGCTTAAAAACATATCAATTAACTATGTTCACTGAGAAGGTGCAAGTGTTAGACACTATTAAGGCATCAAGGAGTGTCTTCCGATAAGACTTCGAGACCAAAGTAAGCAGGGATTCATCATTAGAAAGGAGTAATAGGTTAAAGAGAGCGGTTTGCTTAGAATCTCACTTTTAATATTGTTCAGAGAGATTAGTCAGTTAAAAGGGCGTTTTTCTCAGGTTACAGAAAGGTAGTCCGTGTAATGGCTAAGAGGGCAGGCTCTGGAGTAAGCTACTGTGGTTCAGATCTCAGCCTTTCTGCTTTATCACCATGTGCCTTAGTTCCATCATCTAAAATTCATGTACTACTACCTACCTACAGGAGCGTTTTGAGGACAAAATGAGATGATACTTCTCTCTTACCTTTTTAGAATGAGTCTGAATTGAGAGTCTGTTATAATTTCTGGTTATTCACTGAAGTCCTTGGACCTATTGCTGAAAGCTTGGGTCTTGTGCTGTTAGAGGGAGGCTGGGGCATGAATAAAGGTACAGTGTGCTCGCAGGTTCCAGAAGCCTCAGGGTAAAGGTGGCCCTTATTCCTGGATCCTCAATTTTACTAGAGTATTTTAGGGAAATTTTATTTTTACCCCAAAGAAAACAGAAATGTAGTAACCAGTAGAATGAAAAATGTATATGTATTTTAAAAATAAACAAAAAAAATCTTCAAAGAAATTTCATGCAGATTTGGATGAGGGAAGTTGGTTTCAGTCACTTTTTAAAATCCAGGGGGCAGAGATTTCCAATTGTTAGGGGAACTTTACCGGAGAAGTTTAGGTAGTACAAGTTGAGAATTTTCTTCCCACCAGTAGTTGTAATTACTAGCAGTGCTGCACATCGGGAGAGAAGAGTCATTAATCTGTCAGGCTGATGGGTGAATATTTGAGTTATATCTCATGCTTATCTGATGCTCTGCGTACCCTGTTTTGGGTAATAAAAGGGATGCTTTACTAAACTCTTGATCAGTTTCCCAGGTAGAGCAGTCTCACATTTTCGTTGGTTTGACGTTGGCAGCGCTGTGAGGTAGAGGGGTACTGTGGCTCACGGCATCTTGTGTTCCCCCCCCAGGCCCGCCTGAACTGTAAGCACTGCGGGAAGCCAGTGATCGACGTGCGGATTGGGATGCAGTACTTCTCCGAGTACAGCAACGTCCAGCAGTGTCCACACTGTGGCAACCTGGACTACCATTTCGTGAAGCCATTTTCCTCCTTCAAAGTTCTCGAAGCTTATTGATGAAAGCTTTGCTTTAGTAATAGCTATTTTATTGATATTATTACTTTATTACATATCTTTTCTAGGGAAGCCTTCTGTGACATTCATTTCTTTTCTAATTGAAAGGAGAGTTCCTTTGTGTATGTGTGCCACTAAAAGGGGGGCTGCCCCTTGCCTTCTCTTGACTCCCGAGTGTTAGTCTGTGGTCATGACCAGAGCCCAGCCGGTACTCCTGTGAGCTTGGGGGAGCGGTTAACTATCACTAAGAGTCTCTTGGGCAGCTTTTAGGGTGGTGGGGAAGATGGGGTGAATCTAGGAAAGGGATTATGTGGTCGTAAACTGAGAGCACGGTAGGAGTTGGGAAGAAACTCTTACTAAAATGTTAACTGTCTAAAGACCCACTTTTAGATCTTCTCTGGGCCTTGGGAAAAACATGTGACAAGTGAATGTAATCTGTGCCTGGAGAGCTGATGGTGTGTTTGTCCACCTTGGTTTGGCGTTCCGCAGTGCATGCTGGCCTGCAGTTTCCCCTCACTGACAGATCATTGGAAGGTGGACATGAGCCCTGATTCTATCCCTGTTGTAGTTTAGCAGCCAGTTTTCATACTGAAAATAATATCCAAATTATAAGGCATATGAAAGTATATATTTTTAGGTAAGCTGACCTATAACAAAGAGAATATGCTAAATGAATTTGGAAATGATGCAGACTGACTCAAGAGGGCAAACAGGCAGAACGCTGTCATCTGAACTGTGTCTTTGAAGTTGGTCAAACAAGCTCTTAAGGAGAATCCAAGAATAACATGATTTGAGCGGTACTGATTTATACAGCTTGCACTGTCGAAGTGCCATTTGACGTCAGATCCTTCTCACAGGTAAATCTCACAGCCACAGACCCGGACTGGTGAGTTTCAGAACCAATTGCCGTACTTGTCTTCCCCCCAAATTGCTTATGGCTGCATTTTACCCCTTTAACGCTGCGTTTCCCAAATCAAAGATTTTGCCCTACGAAGGAAAGGAAAAAATTATTTGTGAACCTTTGAGGAAAAGAATAATTTTAGTATTTCTTTTTAAAGTGTTTCATTTTGGGATATCACTGATTATAATGCATAACAATATGTTTGAAAATAGATTATTCTGAAGATCTCCATGATACCTTACCATTGGTGAAGAAGATGATACTTTACAGAACTTGATTGGTCAGAGCATTGAGCTTTCCAAAGTCCCAGCCTTCTGTTTATTAGAGCTTTCTGATTTAAGTAGACTGACACCCCATACCTTTAGAGAACTGGGATTGGAATATGAGTTCTCAAAAATGAATTTGATAATTTCAACTATAATACACATATATGCTAAAAGAATGTTGAAAATATGATCCTTTTATGGGCAGCTAAATTTGGGGTTATGTGAATATTTTCTATTATTTCGTTTATACCATTTTTTTTTCCTCAGAAAAGCAGTTGTTTTTCCTCTCAGAAGTGTTCAGGCATCATTGCAAGTGAGTTTCAGTTCTGCTACATGGAATATTTGATGTTTTGTTAGAAAGAACACAGCTGACTGTGAGAGATTGACTAATATTCTTTATCTTTCGGTTTGCATGATTGTAATTCGGCTGACAACATCCAGTTTGATGTTTGATGATCTGAAGAGTATCACAGTGAGGGGAAATGCTGAATGTCTGTAAGAAGCAGCAAATTGTCATTGCTTTCACAGTATTTGATGCAAGGAAAAGAGGTCTATAGGACACATCCCTTGCAAATTTATGTTTAATACACAAAGCTGTAACTGAACTAGCTGTTTCACTATTGATTCTCTCACGTACCCAGTTATAAAACTTGGTGAGTTTCTCTTGTCTTCAGAGTACCATTGGATTTTATTTCTGAATTTAAAATGAATAGTAAAATATTTGTTCTTTAACCCACCTCAATTTCTAAAGAGAAACCTGCTTGTATTGTTGTTCTGAAGCTTCAAGTTTACGTGTAGATCACGTTCATCAAGCTCCTCAGCCTATAGCTTCTGCAAGTGTAGCGTCTGATGCGTTCACTATTTTCTCCTCATATTGTTGTCTACTCTGAGAAATAAGTATGAGGAAGTTTCACTGTAAGTGAGTAAAATTTGCTTTGGGCCTTTATTTTGATGATTAAGTTAGGATTCTATGGTTGCTGAATTGATATAAAAGGAGAGGCACAGGTATCATATCCAAGAGTATCTTTTGCCTTTAAGGCATTGCGTTCTTGTCTAAAATGGAAAATTTGGCTGATTTGAGAATAAAATGTAATTGAGTATGCAGCCATGTGAAGAATAAATTTCATTTAGGAAACTGCTGACCTTAATATGTTCTCCACACTTTCTCAAAGTACTTTGCTCTGAGTACCTTGATAGGAATTGGAATATATCAGAAAAGATGATTCTTTTTGTTGTGGTTTGGATATTAAAGGGTATTAGTCACCCAAGAGATCCACTTTCTGTTTTTCTGATACAGTGTTCAGTAACATGAACCTACTCATGAGTGACTAATAAGTGATTTTTATCTGCTTTAACTTGTTTTAGTTTTAAGAGTTATACCTTGAACAAATAAAATCACCTGCTTTAGTTTAATGGGAAGACTGTTTCTGAGCATCTCATCTTCTTCTTCTCAGGCCAGCTCAGTTCTTCACTCTCTTCTGGTTGCGCTTGAAGCAGTTGAAATACTGGGTTTACACCTTAAAAGATAGACATTTGCTGTGAAGTTAGGGAGTGGGGTGAATTATCCCATTGTAATTAAGAAAGAGCTTTCCCCAAACAGTCTTTAATTCCCAGTTTTTGTAGAAGAAGCTCATTCATTTTCTGAGTAAAAAGTATTTTCGTATCTGTCTGGGGGGAAATTAACTCATCAGGAAAATATTATTAGGTGTTTAAGTCCTAAAACTAACAGATTAAACTGATAACGTAACTTATTAGATCACCCAAACTGACTTGCTGAAATCTTTTGTTTTGTCCTGTAAGATCAATGCTTAACATGCAGTCTCTCCTCCTGTGCCCAGGTCAGTAACTCCAGGTTGCTGTTCTCTTTAGTCTCATGGTAGCAGCTGTTGGGTAATTTTAGTCGGAGGTTGGGGAGGAGGTGAGGAGAAAGTGCTCTTGTTCAGTGTTTTGTTTCCTATAAAAGGATGCTGCCTAACCCAGCTCATCTCTGTGTCCTGTTGACTTTATTATTATTCCAGGTAATTGCAAGAAAATATAATGAATGGGCATCATTAACACCAGCTCAAAAACGTATTCTTATCAGTGAAGATTTCTTGTCAAATGTCTTGGATTGCACTTTTGTTGAGGGAAGACAGTGTAAATAGTTAAAGAATGTTGATAAAATTGAAACATTTGGTTATGGAATTGTGTGGTGTTAGAAGGTTTCTGTTTGTGAAATGTATGTATTAAAAATAATAAAATTTCAGAAACTAACATTGTATTCTCTCTTTAGTGTGTCACTTTATTTTTTGTTGGGATTCCAGGTTTTTGAACTTGGGATTGTTTGATAAGAAAAGGTAGTAGAGAAGACATTCTGAGGGTTTGACCACTATTCAGGTAGCCACTTCAAAGTCACTACTGCAGCTAATAAAAACTACGAACTTTTTATGCTGTTTGAAAGTGATGTACCACGTGTAAATTCCCTTTGCAACAAAATAAGCATTCTGTATAACAAAGGTGGTTCCATGTGGATAATCCACAATTATTGTTCTGGTTATAGGGGATCCTATTGACTAAGTAGATAATCCTATTCTACACTTTGTTGTTGTTGCTTCTAGACCTGTAACAATTTTCATAATAAAAAGACTGGATTATATCCTTCTTCATTATAAGAAAATGAGAACTGAGTTGCTGTTAAACTTCTTGCTGACTTGCACTGTGATCTAGTTTAGCTTATCTTTCAAATTTCCTCGTCCCCTTCATTTCAGGTATTATACTCAGCCAATGGATTGAAATCCACAAAGTCATAAGAACACAGGAAACATGGTTGAAGAAAGAGTCTCCAGTGGATTCCCAGCCTGTCTTACCATTATTTACTACAGACATCTGAGGCGTAAATTTTATTTCATTTAAAGCCTTAACGACTTGGGATATTACACTTGTGATAGTGTAATTTATATCAACAAAATTCCTTTGCAATTGAAAAGAAAATACAGTTCTTACTATTATAGAAAAAAACCAAAGTTAAGCAGTGATTATTAAGAATTAAGTTTAATGGAAGAAAATCTTATTTGTTCTTAGTGGTTTCCATTTCTTTAAACCTTGCTTATATTGTTTTGACTTCAATTTAGCAGCAATTAGATTGCTAATTATATAGGCTGTTTCTCTAGTAAAGAGTTAAATTTTGGAAGAAAAAAAGCTTTTCTTGAGCTTTTGTTCTTTTCATGTTCTTTCAGCTCTCTATACACAGGATAAATGTTATCTACTGAATGTGAAATATCTTTGAAGATAGTAAAGTGTTGTATAGATGTACTAGAAATAATGTATTTTTAAAGAATACTTTTCTTCTAGTGGCAGCCTTTAGCACTGTGATAATCACTTTATATAAGCTCGATTTGGTATTGCTAAGCCTCAGGGTCAGCAAAAACATTGTAAAAATAAGCAAAGTACTTTGTCTCATGGTGTTCAGTAAAAACATTGATTACATTTGTCAGTGTCCAAATGGAATCTGCCCTTATAGCACTGTTTCCTGGTGATGGACACCATGCCAAGTGGTTCTGATACACTTGTTTGAAAGTTTAGATCATATCTTAAAGTCAAGTTTGGAACTATCTAATTGCATTTCTCACAAGCCTCAAAGTATTATAGAAAACTCATAGCCATAAAGTCATAGAATTAGAGATACCAGAATTTAAAGCAGGGACTGTGTTTTTTGTCGTATTTACATAGTGTGTGTGTGTGTGTGTGTATTTTTTTTAATTGAAGTATAGTTGATTTATAGCATTATATTAGTTTCAGGTGTGCAACAGTGATTCTATATTTTTATAGATTATACGCCATTTAAAATTATTGTAAAATATTGGCAATATTCCCTGTGCTATACCATATATCCTTGTAGTTTATATATTTTATACATAGTAGTTTGTACCTCTTAATCCCTTCCCCCATCTTGCCCCTCCCCCCTCCCTCTCCCCGATGGTAACCACTAGTTGGTTCTCTGTTTTGTTACATTCATTTGTGTGTTTAAATCGTATTGACTATTGTACTCATTGTAGAGTTAAACTGAGGCCCAGAGAACTTAAATCTATATAAATAAGTCCGTGTAGTTCACGGCTGACTGGGAATTAAGTCTGGATTCCTTCTCCTAGTCCTCAAAATGACATCAGCGGGAGGGTACTTTTTTTTTTTTTTTTTTTTTTTTTGCGGTACGCGGGCCTCTCACTGTTGTGGCCTCTCCCGTTGCCGAGCACAGGCTCCGGACGCGCAGGCTCAGTGGCCATGGCTCACGGGCCCAGCCGCTCCGCAGCATGTGGGATCCTCCCGGACCGGGGCACGAACCCGTGTCCCCTGCATCGGCAGGCGGACTCTCAACCACTGCGCCACCAGGGAAGCCCAGGTACTTTGTTTTTGGTTGAGAACTTTGGGTTTGTTTTTACAAGGCACTGGGTGTAAAAGGTACAGTAGCCCTTGCTTCAGCAGCCCAGGTGGAATTAATTCTGAGGGGCCTTGCTGAGACCCTTGCGTGAGGGTGAGCACATTTGAAAGCACCCCTGTTTTTAGAAAGAAGAAAACAAATGGAACACTTCTAACTTCTAAAAGGGAGAAATAATATTTGAAATCAATAGTTGTGTCTTTTACCTCATTTTTTGTGCATTCATTCGTTGACTTCTATTCCCTTTTGTTAAGATCAGTCATTGCTTGAGGAGAACTGCGTCTTAGTGTAAGGTGACATTTTAACAATCTACACTAAGAATCCATCATTCTGTTCACTTTGGGATCTGATTTTGAGGTGTTTCTGGATTCAACCCTGTCAGGCTGTCGGATCTGACAACCCAATTGGGGCAGAGTTTTCCTTTTCAAACTTTTCAAACAGTTGCCTTTGGTGTGTTTCACTTTGAGTTTCTCTTCAGTACTCTTCTGTCTGAAGCTCTGGTATTTCAGACTTTTCTGAGTTGCTAAACCTGGTCACTGTTTATTTGTAGTGCTGGTTACATGTCTGAGACAATTAAAATTTTTCATGGTGTAGGGGTTATCTCTTGAGCTAATAATTAGTGATATTCCTAGTTATTGCAAAACCATGGGTTGGCAATCAGTGCCTTACACTGTCTTGTTATTTGCATCACATTAACGAATCACATATTTTTCTGAAACTCTGATGACACAGCAAGTGGTTGATGAGGAAAGTAAAGCCAGGGGAAGCCCCTAGGCTAGGGTTTGTCTGAAGCTCCAGAGCCTCATGGCTCTAAGAAGAAAGTAGTTTGGGCTGAGAGTGAGATGGTGGTAGTCCCGGGGGCTATTGTGAATAATTCAGAAAGCTTAATGGAGATCAGAACATTGCCTGCCACAAAGCTGCACAGAATATCTAAAAGGTCAGTTTATTTTGGGCAGGAGTTGTAGCAACCTTGGTTATCTCATACTGCTCAGAAATACTGGCAGTAGTATATGCCTTTGATGAATAATATATGAGAACATAAATGAATTAATACCTAATAAATGTTGTTTATTTTACAGACGTAACCTTTCAAAACAAGATAGAGCTGTATTAGGTGGGGGTGGTCTTTGGTGATGGCAGAGTTGGGAAAAAGCCATTTTTTAAAAGTGTCTGCTTTTCCTAATCATTTTCCTTTTACCTGTTGTGATGTCTCTGTTTTATCTTTTTTGTACCCGCCCATCTCTCTTTCCTATCTTGTCCTTTCTCCTGCCTTTCCTGTTGTATCAAGTTTCTTAACCATTGGAATACGGTAAAAGCCACCTGACAAACCTAGACATGAGTTGGTCAGTAAATCAAAAAAGTTAGTTACGGACTTCCCTGGCAATCCAGTGGTTAAGACTTCACCTTCCAGTGCAGGGGGTGCGGGTTCGATCACTGGTTGGGGGCTAAAATCCCACGTGCCTTGGGGCCAAAAAAACCAAAACATAAAACAGAAGCAATATTGTAACAAATTCAATAAAGATTTTAACGATGGTCCACATCAAAAAAAAACTTAAAAAAAAAGTTAAAAAGAGTAGATTCCTCCAGTTGGCACAGACATAGACAAGTTGATCAATGGAAGGATAGAGTCCAGAAGTAAACCACACTTACATATATGGGTTAATTTTTGACAAAGGTGTAAAAAGAATTCGATGAAGAGAGGATAATGTAACAAATGGAGCTGGAAAATTTGATAACCACTTGTGAAAACCAAACCTGGATCCGTACTCATACCTCATTAAAAAAAATTAAAAGTGGATCATAGATCTAAATGTAAAATCAAAAAAATGGATAAATTGGATTTTATTAAAATTAAGAGCTTCTCAAAAGACATTGTTAGGAAAATAAAAAGACAAGCCACAGACTGGAAGAAAAGGACTTGTATCCAGAAAATAATGAAAAACTCCTAAAATGTAGTAACAAAACAAATGACCCATTTTTAAAAAAGTACAACATATTTGAACACTTTGCCAAAAAAATGAAGGTGACAAACACATGGTTAGGTACTCACCATCATTAGTTATTTGGGAAATGCAAGTTAAAACCACAATGAAATACCACTACACACCCATTGGAATGACTTAAAGAAAAGAATACCAATTGCTGGCAAAGATGTAAGCAAAGTAAGAAACACTCATACACTGCTGATGGAAAACAGTTCGGCAGTTTCTTAAAAAGTTAAACATAACTCAGCCATAAAAAGAAATGAAATTGAGCTATTTGTAATGAGGTGGATGGACCTAGAGTCTGTCATACAGAGTGAAGTAAGTCAGAAAGAGAAAGACAAATACCGTATGCTGACACATATATGGAATTTAAGAGAAAAAAAAATGTCATGAAGAACCTAGGCTTAAGACAGGAATAAAGACGCAGACCTACTGGAGAACGGACTTGAGGATATGGGGAGGGGGAAGGGTGAGCTGTGGCAGGGCGAGAGAGAGTCATGGACATATACACACTAACAAACGTAGTAAGGTAGATAGCTAGTGGGAAGCAGCCGCATGGCACAGGGATATTGGCTCGGTGCTTTGTGACAGCCTGGAGGGGTGGGATAGGGAGGGAGGGAGACGCAAGAGGGAAGACATATGGGAACATATGTATATGTATAACTGATTCACTTTGTTATAAAGCAGAAACTAACACACTGTTGTAAAGCAATTATACCCCAATAAAGATGTTTTAAAAAAAAGAGAGAAAGACAAATACCGTATGCTAACACATATATATGGAATTTAAGAGGAAAAAAAATGTCATGAAGAACCTAGGGGTAAGACAGGAATAAAGACGCAGACCTACTGGAGAACGGACTTGAGGACATGGGGTGGGGGAAGGGTAAGCTGGGACGAAGTGAGAGAGTGGCATGGACATATATACACTACCAGACGTAAAATAGCTAGCCAGTGGGAAGCAGCCGCATAGCACAGGGAGATCAGCTCGGTGCTTTGTGACCTCCTAGAGGGGTGGGATAGGGAGGGTGGGAGGGAGGGAGACGCAAGAGGGAAGAGATATGGGAACATATGTATATGTATAACTGATTCACTTTGTTATAAAGCAGAAACTAACACACCATTGTAAAGCAATTATACTCCAATAAAGATGTAAAAAAAAAAAAAGTTAAACATATACCTATTTTGTATCCCAGCTATTCCACTTCTCTGTATTTACCCAAGAGAAATGAAAGCATGTCCACAAAAAGACTTGTTTATGAATGTTTCTGACAGCTTTATTTGTAATAGCCCCAAACAGAAACAGCACAAATGTCTATCAACAGGAGAATGGATGAACAAAATATGGGATATCTGTACTGTAGAATACTACTCAGCAATAAAAGGGAACAAACTATTGATACAAGCAACAGGGATGAGTCACAAAATAATTACACTAAAGAGGAAGAAGCCGGGATGGGTGTGGGAAGTATATACTACATGACTCCATTTATGTGGAACTTTAGGAAAGGCAAATGAACCTGTATTGGCAGATCAATTTTGCCTGGGGATGGGCGGAGGAATATTAATGGGGGGGTGTAGAGAAAATGATTACAAAGGGGCATGAGGAAATTTTGGGGGTGACAAATGTGTTCATAATCTTGATTATGAGGATGGTTTCTTATATATATGTCAAAACTTACTGTATACTTCAAGTATGTGTAGTTTATTACATTAATTATACCCCTCCATAAAGAAGTCCCACCCCCAATGACTTACGTACCATAAACATTTTATTTACATCAGGAATACACATTCATTGGACAGATTTGCTTCTTTTGTTAGTTTTCATGTGTGATTCCTGCACTTGTAGGGCCATGCTGCCTTTCTTGCAAAATCTCGTTTTGTGATGCATTATCTAAGAAACCCCCCATCTCGTTCTCTTCAAAATGGAATAAGAACTTAAAGACATATGAGAAACAGTGTAAATTTACCAACTCTCTAGACTTTGGGGATTTCTGTCCCCTAATCTTTTACTGTATTATCTCCTATGTTTAACTCAACAATGTTTTTGTGTGTGTATGATTTGTCCTATCGTTCCAAAGCATCCTACTGAGTTACTGAAATAGTATTTTCTTTATATAATTATATGTCAGTGGTTTATGTACTATTTTTATTAAATTATATTATTGCAGTGCCAAGTGTAACTGGCATAAACAAGGTTGGGAACAAACATGACTAACTTTTGGTAAGCACACAGCTTTGCAGGGGGAAACTGTATGCAGACCCTGCCTACTAGAAGCTACCAGCCACTAGCATCCACTGTACTGAAGGCATTCATCACAGTGCAGTTTTACAAAATGAATTGGAGTCAGTGCATTTGCTGGATTGGCTAAGGAAAAGTTGATTGAGGAAGATTCTACTGCTCAAGCATGCTAATGCTGACCTTCCTCAGCTGTAAGTATTAAGAGTCTCTGCCTGGGGATAGGGGTATTATTAAGGTTTAAGTGAAGTAATGTAAATAAAGTGCTTAGTGCAATAAAGTGCTTTAGCACTTATCCTGGCATGTAGTAAGTGCTAAAAATGTGCCTAATTTTGATCATGTGTGTTATTTCAGAAAACATCTTTATAACATTAGGGCAGGAAGGACCTTAGAGATTGACTCAATCCGTTTATTTTACAGATGAGGAAAGTGGCTGAACAACACACACATTTGCAAGCAGGGCTGAAGGTCGCGCAATCGCCAACAAGTTGATAATCTCAGGATGCTTCCCAGGAGGCTTCTTCCTAAGGGGCTTCTGAAAGTCTAGAGAGTTCTTTAATACCAGGGGAGGAATTGCACACTTTATGTCAGACTCATAAAAGAGCTTCTTTTGAGGGCAGCCTTACTTGTTCAGAAGGCAGATCATCTTCAATAGCTGTGAACATCTTTTAAAAACATTTGCTGAATTCTACTTTTGAAGTGTCGGTATTCCTTCACACAGCTGAAATCAGTGGGTGTGTGAAGCGAGCTAAAACCAGGCCTCAGTGAGCCGCGAAGGGAGTCAGGAGGTTGTGGGACTAATAAACAGATGAAATCTGATTTAATAAGGTGGGTTAGAAATTTTATGAAACCGACGTTTGCTTTTTCCCACTTGGGTGTAGCTTCAAACTAAGACCTACGCCTTCTTGGGCTGGAAAATGATCCATTTCTTCCCCTTCATGGTGAAAACAAACCGGCCTACCAATTGTGCTATAGGGATTGTATTTTTCATCTGAAGTTTGCCCATGGAGGCTGGCATCCACACTCCAGACTTGGTGCAGTGAACATCACTTGCAAATGCTAACACTTGGAATGTGACGGAAACAGATCATGGTCACCCTGTGCTGGCCAGGATGATGCCCTTCGGTACTGGTGTTTGCCTCTACTGGCCCGATGCAGCTTGAGGGATCCAAGTTGCAATGCACCTGCTGACATGCTGCAGGGTTGTTAACCCCTGACAGGCATCTGAACTCAGCCGACCAGGGCCAGTAACCTGGCTTCGGAGGCAGGAAGCCTGGGTTTAAATTGTGCCTCTCACACACTCAGGCCCATCACTTAACCTTTGGAATCGTGCTTTCTGTCACAACAGGAAAACGTAAATACCAACTTTCTAACATTCTTAGAGTGAGGTTTAATGAATTAATAGCTTCATGAATTTATAAACTCTAATGAGAAATAGACACAAGAGGTTATTAAAGTGAGCAAGTCAGTAATGACTCCATTTGCTTCTACTTTAAAAAAATATGTAATGAGAACACTCCCTAACACCACACACAAAAATAAACTCAAAATGGATTAAAGACCTAAATATAAGGCCAGACACTATAAAACTCTTAGAGGAAAACATAGGCAGGACACTCTATGACATAAATCACAGCAAGATCCTTTTTGACCCACCTCCTAGAGAAATGGAAATAAAAACAAAAACAAATGGGACCTAATGAAACTTAAAAGCTTTTGCACAGCAAAGGAAACCATAAGCAAGATGAAGACAACCCTCAGAATGGGAGAAAATATTTGCAAATGAAGCAACTGACAAAGGATTAATCTCCAAAATTTACAAGCAGCTCATGCAGCTCAATATCAAAAAAACAAACAGCCCAATCCAAAAATGGGCAGAAGACCTAAATAGACATCTCTCCAAAGAAGATACACAGATTGCCAACAAACACATGAAAGAATGCTCAACATCACTAATCATTAGAGAAATGCAAATCAAAACTAAAATGAGGTATCACCTCACACCAGTCAGAATGGCCATCATCAAAAAATCTACAAACAATAAATGCTGGAGAAAAGGGAACCCTCTTGCACTGTTGGCGGGAATGTAAGTTGATACAGCCACTATGGAGGTTCCTTAAAAAACTAAAAATAGAACTACCGTATGACCCAGCAATCCCACTACTGGGCATATACCCTGACAAAATCATCATTCAAAAAGAGTCATGTACCACAGTGTTCGTTGTAGCTCTATTTACAATAACCAGGACATGGAAGCAACCTAAGTGTTCATCGACAGATGACTGGATAAAGAAGACGTGGTGCATATATACAATGGAATATTACTCAGCCATAAAAAGAAACGAAATTGCGTTACTTGTAGTGAGGTGGATGGACCTAGAGTCTGTCATACAGAGTGACGTAAGTCAGAAAGTGAAAAAAAAAAACTATATGCTAACACATATGTATGGAATCCAAAAAAAAAAGATGGTTATGAAGAACCTAGGGACAGGACAGGAATAAAGACACAGACATAGAGAATGGACTTGAGGACATGGGGAGGGGGAAGGGTAAGCTGGGACAAAGTGAGAGAGTGGCATGGACATATATACTACCAAATGTAAAACAGATAGCTAGTGGGAAGCAGCCACATAACACAGGGAGATCAGCTCAGTGCTTTGTGTCCACCTAGAGGGGTGGGATAGAGAGGGTGGGTGGGAGATGCAAGAGGGAGGAGATATGGGGATATGTGTATTCGTATAGCTGATTCACTTTGTTATAAAGCAGAAACTAACACACCATCGTAAAGCAATTATACTCCAATAAAGATGTTAAAAAAAAATAGCATCTGGGACTTTTCTGGTTGTCCAGTGGTTAAGACTCCATGCTTCCACTTCAGGGGTGCAGGTTTGATCCCTGGTCAGGGAACTAAGATCTTGGATGCCGCATAGCAAAAAAAAAAAAAAAAAAAGCATCTATCCCTGCCTTTAACTTTTGGTGTTAAACATCTGTGACTTTCTCACTAAAATAAATCTTTCACATGTCATTCTTGACATGCTAAATGCTAGTCAATTCAGCATTTATTGAGCACATACTATGTGCAGGTGTAGGAGCCAAAAGGAGTCATGATTATTTGTTCAGAAGGCTGATCACCTTCAATAGCTGTGAACATCTTTTGAAAACTCTGCTGAATTCTACTTTTGAAGTGGTGGTATTCCGTGAGAGGTGACAAGACTCCTCAAGGTATGTACAACTAAAATACTTCTTGCTCAAAATTACTGTGTTCATCTGTGATTACCCTAACACCGAAATGAAATTGTAAATGTAGATCCTTTTTAAAATAATGAATTGAAGTTCTAACAAAGCGTTTGACTTACAAGGTTTGTGTTTTTCAATTAATAAGAATTTTATTAGATTGAAAACATTCTGAAAGAGAAATTTCACTCCTGGCATGTCTCTCGTTTACATTTTTGTCAGGTTTATTAATGCATGTGTAGCATTTTGTGTGCAGGGAAGCAAGAGCTTTTTGAAGAATTGTGTTGGAAACGCAGTCATGTTCCAGATGTCTTTATCTGGTGTCTGTGTAGGCGGGATATAGGCTCTGGTTCTTATTCTTTTGAAATTGAGATTTTAACTTTAAGCATTTATATGATGCTTAGTGTAAGAAGTACTAATGTTTTATTATAGCTTTCGAGGTAAAAACATTGCAAAGCAGTTGACAGGCATATTGTTTCTGTTGCTAAAAAGTTTATGATTTCTCTTAAAGCTGATGTGCATATTTGGATTTGCACTAGTTGAAAGTTTTAAGAAAATATCTCTAGCAAATCATCTAAGCTATGGAAGAAAGTGTATTCAAAATTGCTAAAATTCAAAAGAGAAGATTTTATCTAAGAAGAATGATGTTTAAGATAGTCAAGTTGAAGTTTTTTCTTTTAGAACTTCTATTTTGAGATTGGAACAAGTACTTTGGTACTACTAGTTTTCTTGGCTTACATATAATTTTAATTAACAAGATACTAATTATGAATGTAAAGATTTCCAAATTTATCATTAAACCCCAAAGAAAGACAATCAGAAATGTCTTGAAGTAAATGGTCTGCTTGTGAAGATGTGCTCATTTTGAAAGTATACACTTCCGGGTCAGATTTCTAATGTGGGCCAAGGAAGTAGGCTTTCAACTCTTCAAAAACAATACTGTCTCTGCAGCTGTCAGGGGGTGCAGGAGCGGGGAGGGCAGAGCCAGATGAAAACAGAGCTTTATACGATTGCAGTGTCAGCATTTAGCAAGGATGCTCTTATTGTTATGAAGTTGCCCAGATGTGGGGTACAGAGATGATGCTAGACTGTTGTGCTCTGGAAACCATGTGATAGGATTCCAGGCAGATACCACTCTGATTATGCCCTGAGGGCCGGCCCTCTGTTTTCAACATCTTGTATTCATAATGCCCAGGACAGAGCCTTACCCATCAACTAAATGAACAGTTGAATGTACTAGCAGCTCTGCATGCCAGAGACACGAAAGAGCTAGTTGTGGGAGAATTCGAAGAGTTTTTCTTTTCACGTGTTGTTATACCATAGCACACAGTATCCTGTGTTCCCTGGTTTTGTGTTTTTGATGCCTGCTCCTTTGGGGATTCCTTTTAGAAAATCAAATATCGAAATATTAAAAGGAAAGAAATAGCTAGGTCATAAGAACTGACATTTATTCTGGGGCATTGGTAAAAAGTCACTTCATCTCTCACGTATTTAGAAGAAAGGTGATCATGTTTATAATTGTTTAAGTGGTTGCGATGAAAAACTCAGAATTAGAGAATGTCAGAAATAGAAGTCACCTGAAAAATCCTCTTTGTCAATCCGCCTCCTATAGAAAGGGAAACAGATACAAGCATCACTTAGAATCGAGGGCTTCAGAGCCGTCCCATCCTGTCCAGTGGCCAAGAGCCACAAGTGGCCATTCTAATTAAATTTTAAAATATTTAAAATAAAAATCCCCTTCCCAAGTTGCACTATTTTGAGTTCTCCATAGCCATGTGTGGCTAGTGGCTATCATACTGGGCTGGGCCAATTGTAAAACTTTTGCCTCATTGGAGAAAGTTCTGTTGGACCTTGCTGGACTAGACTTTTTCAACACAACTCTTTCCTCTCCACCATGAAAAACCTTAATGTACAGGTTCCTGATGATTGGCCCCTAGCACTGGGTCAGATATTTCAATAAAGAACTTAAGATTGGAAACCTTGTGTGAAATGAAACCTTGTGTGAAATGATTCTGTTACTTATTATGCATTTTTGGTTCTCCTAGGAGGGAGGTGTACCCGGGAGCCCCATGGAGTGTGTGTGGTTCAGACATCAACAGTCTTGAATGAGCAATCAAGGGCATGTTCCCCAGACAGAATGGAAACTGGCTGTTGGCCCTTGCCTGCCTCATGTGAAACACCAAGTTTAATTTCAGGTCTGTGTCATGTGAAAGTAACTTCCTAATGCTGGTGTTCTTATTTAGCAAGTCTGCTTAACTAAGCCTCTTCTATGAGTAGCTAAACGTACACGTAATTCAGTTTTCTTTTTAATTTTTAATTAATTAATTAATTAAATGTTGGCCGCATTGGGTCTTGGTTGCTGAGCACAGGCTTTCTCTAGTTGAGAGCGGGGGTGGGGCGGCTACTCTTCGTTGCTGTGTGCGGGCTTCTTGTTGCAGTGGCTTCTCTTGTTGTGGAGCACAGGCTCTAGGCACCCAGGCTTCAGTAGTTGTGGCACACAGGCTTAGTTGCTTTGTGACATGTGGGATCCTCCCGGACCAGGGCTCCAACCCGTGTCCCTTGCATCGGCAGGTGAATTCTTAACCGCTGCGCCACCAGGGAAGTCCCCGTAATTCAGTTTTTAATAATCTATCATTAATGGCTTTTTTTTTGAGTTGATAATATCTTATGAACCTTCATAAGACTTAATCCAAGATGAGTTTTCTCTGTTGAGTGGTTCTGATAGATCCAGTACACTGTTACTTGGATTATCCTGAGTAACAGTGAAATAAGTGGAGGCTGAATCCTGGTTTTTACTCCTGGTTTATTTGTTCAACTAATTAACATTTGGGGACTCCTTTAAAGTCACAGGTCTTGTAGATATACTTGATTACTTAATGTCAGCTGAGGGATGTAAACTAAGGACATTGAGGGAAATAAAATCTTGGAGTATAGTTTTAGCTCAGAAAGCTCTTTACAGCTATTAATCAAATGTCACCTTTACGAAGCCTACCCTGACCCCCCTATTTAAACAGCAATCCTCTGGCATCCCTGATTTCCCTTTTCCTGCACTGTTTTTTAATAGCAGTCTTCACCTTCTGTCTTATTTATTATGCTTATTGTTTATTGTGTGTGTCTCTAATAAAATCTAAGCCCCTTAAGGGCATGTATTTTTCTGGGGTGGGTGTGGGTGTCTGTTTCGCTGGTAAATGCCAAATGTCTAGAATAGTGCTTTGTCACAGAGTAGGTGCTCTGAGTAGTTATTGAATGAATGAATAAATAGGTGACCAGGATCACAAAGAGTGATGTTTTCATTTGATCACTCCATTAAGACTATTGCTAAGTTCATCAGTGACCTCCATATATTAAAGCTAGTGGACATTTCTCAGCCCTCACTGTACTTAAATTTTGAGCATTTAATACAGCGATCACTCCCTTTGTCAGGGCACCATGCCACAGGTTCCAGTTTTTCCTCTTACCTTACTGGCTAGCTTCCTCTCAATCCTTCCCCACCTGGCTCTTTTCATCTCCCCACTCACTTAACCGTGAAGTACCCAGTGGTCACTCTTCGACCCTCTTCTTTGTTCTATCTATACTCATGGTCTCATCCTGTCTCCTGACTTTAAATGCTAACCATATAGTGAGGATACCTACATTACATATCTAGCCTAGACTTCTTCCCTTAACTCTAGGCTGCATTAGTTCAAAAACAAATGAACCCCACATTTCAGTGGCTTTTACACTGACACACATTATTTCTTGCTCATGGGTTTGTAGTTCAGCTGCATCTCAGCTCCAGGCTATAGGTTGGGTTCAGATTTTTCCCTTTGTTCCATAGATGGATCTTCTCTGTCTTCTCATTCTAGGTACCAGTCTGAAGGCACCACCTCTGTCTGGTCTGGTCTATTCTCTTGTAGCAGAGAGCAGGAATGAAAGGGTAGGTGGGGATTTTTGATGGCCAAGACCAAAGTCAATAAAATAGGGAAGTATACTCCATCAGCTGAAAGGGAGAGAATGATGTCGAACAATACAATCTAGCCGAATTGTCTATTAGACATTTCAGGCTTCACATGTCCCACACCGAGTTTCTGATCTTTCCCTCCGAAACTGCTCCTCCCACATCCCTCTCCATTTTAGTTACTGGCAACTCCAGTTGCTTAGACCAAGATCCTTCGGATCATGCTGGACTCTTCTTCTGCATATTCTATATCCAATATTTTAGAAAGTACTGTCGACTCAGCCATTGAAATATGTTTGGAATCCAAACACTTCACACAGCCCAGTGCTGCTGCTTGGTCATTGTCAATGTCACTGTCAAGAGACAAAGTCATTGTTTCTTGCTCAGCTCGTTGCAGTAGCCCTCCAGTCCCTCTTACTGCTTCTGCCTTGCCCTCTCAGTGAATTTTCAGCATAACAGTCCCACCTGAAACTGTGTAATGCTTCCGCCTTTCTCTTAGAGTAAAAGTCAAAATTCTTAGACTGGCCAACAAGAAACTACATGGTCTGGCCCCCAGTTACTTCTCTAGTGCATCTGTTACCACTCCTTCCCTTGTTTACTTTGTTTCAGTGATGTTTCCTTGCTATTTCTCTAACTTACCAATGTGTTTCCACTTGCATTAGTTTTCCATCACTGATATAACAAATGCCCACAAACTTAGCATCTTCAAACAACATAAATTTATTAGCTTACGGTTCTGTAGGGCTGAAGCCTGACACAGGTTTCGCTGGGCTAAAATCAAGGTGTTGCCTGGGCTGCATTCTTTTCTGGGGGCTCCAGAGGAGGATCTGTTTCCTTGCCCTTCCAGCTTCTAGAGGCTGTCCACATTCCTTGGTTCAAGGCCCCCTCCCTCCATTTTCAAAGTCCACAATGGTGAGTTGAGTCCTCCTAATATTGCATCACTCCAACATCATTTTCTACCTCCCTCTTCCACTTTTAAGGACCTTTGTGAGTACATTGGGCCCATCCAATAATTCAGAATAATTTCCCTATTTTAAGGTCAGCTGGTTAGCAACACTGCTTCCGTCTGCATTACTCAGCACCCAGTTCTACAAGGGTTAAGTCATAACCAGCTGCAGTTGCTAACCGACAAGGCACCCTGAGAAGAAGTTAAGATGATGACAGGGTGAGGCCCTCTGTGCTTTGGACAAGAAGGCCCCTTAGGCAGTTAGATGCATATCTCAGGAAGAATTTGAATGAACCCAGATTCTTGCATCTTCCCATACATAGAAAAGCACTAAAATCATTAACTTGAGATATTGGTTCTTTGTGATTAGCAGTAGTAGCCTTTTACCAAGATGTATGCTTGACTGAAAGTATTCCCTTGCCAAAAATCATATATAAACTGGCTTCTCTCTCGCCTCTTCAGAGCAGTTCCCTCAGAGCTACTGAAAGGCTGTCTCCTGAGCTATACTCCTCAGCAAGACCCAGAATAAAACTTAAACTTACAACTCTTATGTTGTGTGTTTTTCTTTAAGTTGACAACTGGAATGATCACGAGGAGACATCTGTCAAAAATAAATGTAAAATGTGTGCAGGGGTCCCAAAAGCCAGCTACATGTTATGATGGGGGTGACATACTTATTGGGAACATTTGACTCAACATGGATTAGGATGTGATGCAGAAATGTGGAATCTAGAACTACACTCTCCACAAGGTATCCATTTAACAAACCGGGCTGTGCAAAATAAAATTAGTTAAATAAAATAGAACACAAATTTTAGTTCTTTGGTTTCAGTAACCACATTTCAAGCACCTACTAGCCCAGGGAGGCTGGTAGTTACTGAGTGAGACGGTGCAGCTGTAGAACATTTCTATCATTGCAGAAAGTTGTGTTGGATGGTGCTAGTCTAGAGTGCAGGCAGTGGTCACGTCTTTATACCATGCACTGGTCCTACCACATCAAGGATATGGTTATGCTGGATCTGAGTAACACATTTCAGAGGGACATAGACCAAATAGAGCATTTGAGATTAGAGGGCCTGGAAAATGAGGGAAATGAAAATCATGCCCTACGAGGTACGTTGAAGGACCTGGGTAATTAGCTAGGAGAAGGGACAGTACCTCCTCTACGCTGAACGTCAAGGCTAACACGAGGAAGAGGAAGGAGTTGCCCTCATGGCCCAAGGGGTAAACCAAAGACTAAATTAGTGGACGTTAGAGGAAGCAGGAATCGTTATGCTATGCAAACTCAATAATTTAGAGGAGTTCTGGAGTCAGACAGCCTGTGTTCAAATCCTGCACTGAATCTTCCTTTTTGGATGAATTTGGGCAGGTTATGTAACCTCTCTGAGCTCCATTTCTCTCATCTGTAGAATAGGACCATATTAGTATCTTCCTCATTGCTTTATTGAGGAGAATAAAAAATATTATATATACAAAATTGAATATCTAACAAGTTAACTAGTATTATTATGTCATATTCTGGCTGATATAAGGAAGTTCATCTAAACACTGAATGAGCTGCTCTGGGGTTATAAGTTCCCATCGCTGGAGATGTTTAATGTGATGACAATTTTGGGGCAGGGAGTATGGAGGGCACTGAAGCTCTGAGTAAGAGGCTGAGTTGGAGTATTACGTTTCCTTCCTGTATAAGCATGTACGGTTATTTTGTTTTGTTTTGTTTCATTTTCTGTCTATTTTCACCAAGGCTGTCCCCAAGTCTTGAGCATTTTTGACTCGGTCAGGTGACAGTTCATACTTTCTTGCTGACCTTGAGGGATGGAGCAGGAGGAAGAGGAAGGGAGGGAAGGAGGATGAATGAAGGCTGAGCCTCAGCCTCTGGGTCCTGCCCAGTACCCACCAGTCGGCACTCCTCAAAAAGAGACTAGAGAAGCATAAGGCCAGTCCTCAGACCAGTGCAGGTATTCTAGAAAGAACGAGGGCCAGAGCAGCCTTAGGCTTCTGTGGCAGGTTCTGAGAGAAGTCCAGAGTGGTGTATGCCTGTCCTCCCAGCAGCTCACCTAATGGCTAACTGTGGATTTGTAGTAGCTGATAGTTGCTGTAAGTCTAAACTGTCTAAACTGAATTGTAGGAATAAGGCATATGAGAAATTTTATCAGGTCAGCAGTCAAAATGATCGGATGGAAACATTTTCAAAACTACTTTGCACAGAACCTTGCAAAAAGAAGGGGGTTGGGATGGATGGAAAACATGATGAATGAATCTTTATGGGTAAAAATAGGAGCTAACATAAATATTTAATACCTAATACTCAAGTTATTGCTCACCTGGACTGTATTCAAAAGTAAAATCATAGTATAATACCAGAAACTTTAGCAGGGCCTCAGATACAATTCTCACACTAGTAGCTTAAGAAGTTTTAGTTTGTAAATGTTCATTTCTCCCTTAAGTCTATGTATCTTGCATCCAACAGGGCACTTCTTGGCCCATTTCCTATCATTTGCATTTACCTGGTCTCCTCCCAGTGGAGGAGGCTCACCTGTACAGCTTATTAGAATATGCCTGGATGATGGCTGTGCCTCCTGGCTAAAACACCAGGATCTCTCTGTAGGGAAGGGGCCCCCCGGGGTGTTCAGGTTCTGCTACCCAGCTGCAAAAGTGTGACCGCATCACTGTGTGTTGGGGTCTTGACTTAATAGGGTGTTTACTTACTAACTAGCCTAATGTCTGTCTGTCTGTCTGTATTTTAAGATTTCCTGATGTCATTAGGCACTAAAAACGTTTAAAAATGTATTTTACTAATCATTGTCAGAAATGTGCTATCAGCACATGTAGAGGAGTTTGTGAATACAGGGAAAGGATCTAGCACTTTGAGAGTTTTCCTGGCAAGATTTTCTGAAAGGCAGGCCAAGAGGATGCTTAGGGCATCTGCAAAACAGCTATTTTGAGAACAAAATTCCAAATATTTTATTTGTTAATTGGTAACTCAAAAAACAAACCAAAACAAAACAAAAAAGAAGTCATCATGACTTTTTTTTTTTTTTTTCATCATGACTTCTTAATCTAAGTTTAGTGACAGGGGGTTATTTAGAACACAGGGAAAGATGGGAAACCTGGATTCCTCCCAGTTCCATACTTTGAGATCTACTCTGTGGAGTGAATTGTGGCTGGGTTCCTCGAGTGGGTTTGCCAGTTGTGGACTACAGATACAGCTTTATCATCTTTCTGTTGTTGGTCTAGTGTAGATCATTCATCCTTCTGTCCCTAGTGCCTCACCCAGCATCTGGTTCAGGGTGAGTCCTTAATAACTGTGGTCTATGTCAAACTCTGCCCTGGCTGGCTTGCCCACGGCTCACTTAAGTGGAATACAGCCTGGATCCCAACTGTAGTTTAGTTTCGTTTGTTCAGAGCAAAATAAACTTTCTTGAGACTTTTTCAGCCTAACCATGGTAAACAATCACTAACTCTGGCAGAAGACGAGGCCACCTTAACCTCTGTATAAAGGTGGTTCAGGCCCGTGGCTGGGTGACGGGCCGACCCGGCTAGCCGCGACGCCGGCTACATCTGCAGTGCTCAGTAGGTGGCGCTCGTGCTCTCTTTGTGCCGGAGCCGGCGGCAGCCAGCGCTGAGGCCGTGGGTTTGGTCCAGATGGTCAACTCAAAGCAGCTCCTTGGGCAAGCAGCTGCACAAACCCATGATCGGCGCGGTGGCAGCCGCCTCTGACTGTCCCTGCTCGCAGGCTGGTTCAGAGTAAAGGCCTTTGGAATCTGTGAGGCTGGAGACAAGAAGCTAAGCCACTGTCTAAAATAAGCAGGTTAGGAGTCTGCTCTCTGGTTCCCTGTAGGAGAGTCCGGGAGCAGCTTGGAGGCTGAGACCAGGCTGCAGGGAGGCTCTTCCCTCCTGTAACTCTGTTCTGGAAAATCTCATCAATGTGGCCAACTCTCTAAAGTCCTGTCTTGGAACCAAATTAGTGAAAATCAAGAGCATCTTGAACCAGTGACAGAATTATATTTTTTATACCTATGTGCTGGCTTCTGGTCAGTCTTAATTTCTAACATTCTGTCTTATTGCCAATATAAGAGCATTAGCCCTCCTCAGACAGTGCCTCCCTCTATTTGGGGTATAGAAAATGTGGTCACCATAATTACCCTCCATTTTCTGACAGCTGAGTCTCGAGCAATGTTATGGACCGAATGTTTGTGTTCCCTCCAAGTTCCTTTGTTGAAATCCTAATCCCCAATGTGATGGTATTTACAGGTGGTGCCCTTGAGAGGTGATTAGGTCGTAAGGGTGGAGCCCTCATGAATGGTATTAATGCCCTTGGAAAAGAGGCTCCAGAGAGCTTTCTCGCCCCTTCCACCAGGTGAGGACACAGTGAGAAGATGGCCATCTATCAACCAGGAAGCAGGCTCTCACCAGACACTGAATCTGGTGGCACCTTGATCTTGGGCTTCCCAGCCTCCAGAGCTGTGAGAAATAAATTTATATTGTGTATAAGCCACTCAATCTAAGGTATTTTCCTATAGTTTCCTGAATGAACTAAGACAACTGTATTCTATGTCAAACTCTGCAGTTGCTGGCTTGCCCCCTCTTCCTATCTAATTCAAACTTAAACTCTTACACAAGACGATGGGAAACCATCAGCCATTGGGATTTGGTTTTTGCTAGTCTCAGTTTATGGGATGAATACCTGCCATGTTAGCAAATCCTTGTCTACCTTGAAGAGAGAGGCAGTAGCTGTCTTTTTAAAATTTGAATGGATACAAAGCAACTTCTCAGAGAGATGAATCCACTTGTGGATCATCTCCTTTGTGTCTGACAAATGCCTGGCAAATACGCTGCCACCACTTCTCTCTAGGGTAGGCATTATTCATTTATCGTGGCACACTTTCCTGCTGGACCAGTTGTGGCTTCAGGTGCTTTGGCACGTGGGAAAAAACTTACTTGTTTGGTTTCAACTGTGGTTGATCTTTAATATTTTCATTATATTAGATAATAATAAAGGTCAAAATATTAGCTGAAACAAAAAAACAGATCCCTTAGAGTTGGTTCTTTAAAGAAACAGAAACTCTAAGGAAAGCCATAGGGCATCATTTAATTTTAGAGCTCAAAGGAAGTATGATGAATTTCCAGAATCTCAAGATGATAAAGTTGATGCTCAAAAGACAAGCTGGGTGAGAATTCTGCTTCTGGTGAGGGTGGAATCACTTGTTGCAGGGTAACCTTGCCTCCAAGAACAACTAGCAAAGATGGAGAAAATGCATAGAATACCTGTGTGAAGGCACTGGAGTGCTACTCAGACAGCAAAAATTTGAAGGGACAAGGCCCTTACGAAAAAGAAAAAAAAAGAAATGAAGTGACATTTGGACTGGTTTTCTCCCTCAAGGCACTTGCAAATATCCAAGCTGTGGCTTAGAGGCTGAGAAGCTAAGCTATGCTTCCAATAGTTTTATGGGGCACGAAGAGCAAAACTTGGTGTTTAGGGACAGCCAGTGATCTAGGGTCTTGGCACCACTCAGGTTTTAGGTTGGGACCCTCAAATTACTATACCATAGGAAATAGAAGACTCTTTAAAAAAAGTCAGAAGCCCAACTTCAAATCACTTCAATTTATGATTGGGTAAGATAATCTGTTCCAAGTTAACTGCCTGTTGGAAGCAAAAATAAACTCCCTTCAGGAAGATAATACAATCTAGAGCTTTAAATTATCTCAAAAATTTTTAATAGAAAATGCCCTGCATTCAGACAAAAATTATCTAGTGTACCTCAAGGGAAAATTACTGAAAACTGAGTGGGGAAACACTCAAGAGGTTTGAATATTGCAATTATCAGGCATGGAGGTTAAAATAATTGTGATTAGTATGTTCAAGAACTGAAATGATGAGAGAAATTGCACAGGAAACTGTAATAAATCAGATGGAATATCTAAACTTGAAAATTAATATCTAAAATTAAGATTTCAATGGATTCGTTTCACAATGGCTTAGATATAGTTGAAGAGAGAGAACATAAACTGAAAGATGAATCAGGGGAAGGCAGACAAGGATTAGATGGAGTTAAACTGGACTAAGGCCCTGCTTTGGCCAGAAAGTGGTAAATTTAATACTATTTATTAGACTTTAATAGTCAGAGATGAATGCTGAAATCTCTATGGTAACCACTAAATACATAATGCAACATTGTATAATTAAAAATAGCCAGGTAAAGAGGGAGAAGTGGGATAATAAAAATAAGAAAAATTCATAGTCTAAAGGAAGACACAAGAAGAAAGGGAAAAAAGAAACATAAAGCAGAAAGAACACATTTAAAACAAATAGCAAGATGGTGAGTTTGATTTTATATATATCACTTATTGTATGTAAATAAATAAAAATTCTAATTAAAAGAGAAAAAATATCAGAATGAATAAAACAAATAAACAAACAAAAAACCAAATCAAAACAAAACCCAGCTCTACATTGTGCACAAGTGCATGTTGCAAAGTATAAGAATCCAGGAAAGTTGAAAGTAAAAGGATGGAAAATGACATAGCATGTAAATATTAACCAAAAGAAGCTCATTTACCTGTACATATATCAGATAAAGTAGACTTTAAGGCAAAAAGTGTTAATAAAGATAAAAAGGGACATTTCATAATAAGAAAATGGTCATTCCAACATAAGAATATCATAATTGTAAATTTATATACACCTGGTGATGTATAAGGTAATGCTTGGTAGAACAAAACGGAGAAATATGAAAATCTGCAATTATAGTAGGAGATTTTAACATACCTCTCTCAGTAACTGATAGAACCAGTGACCAAAAATCAATCGATCAGTCAACCAGGATAAAGAAGATTTGAACAACATGATTAACAAAATTGACCAAACTGGGACTTCCCTGGTGGCACAGTGGTTAAGAATCTGCCTGCCAATGCAGGGGACACAGGTTCGAGCCCTGGTCTGGGAAGATCCCATATGCCACGGAGCAACTAAGCCTGTGTGCCACAACTACTGAGCCTGTGCTCTACAGCCCGCAAGCCACAACTACTGAGCCTGCGTGCCACAACTACTGAAGCCCGCGCGCCTAGAGCCCGTGCTCCCCAACAAGAGAAGCCACCTCAATGAGAAGCCTGCGCACTGCAACGAAGAGTAGCCCCCGCTCGCCACAACTAGAGAAAGACTGTGTGCAGCAATGAAGATCCAATGCAGCCAAAAATAAATAAATTAATTGATTAATTTAAAAAAAATTGACCAAACTGTTGTATACCGAATATATAGAACATTGCACTCAACAACTACACACAGAACATTTACCAAAAATTGACCTATGCTGAGCTATAAAGAATTTCAACAAATTTCAAATGAATTAAATCCTACAGAATATGGTTTATGACCATAACAGGATTCAACTATTAATTAAAAGCTTAAGAAAAGATAAATAGAAAATTTTCTGTTTAGAAATGAATCAATATACCTTTAAACATATGTCAAAGAAAAACTAGTGAAAATTAGAAAATATGTTGAATGATAATCCATATAATAGATCAAAACTTGTGGAATACAGTTAAAGATATTCTTAAGTAGTCTTTAACTCATATGTTCATATGTTAGAAAAGAAGAAAGGAAGAAAGTAATCTAAACATCTATCTCAAGAAGTTAGAAAAAGAACAGCAAATGAAACATCAAGAAATTAACACAAATTAATGAAACAAAACAAAATGTGCAATTAAAAAAGATAAAATAGATGAAACAAAAAGCCAGTAGTTGGTTCTGTGAACAATATGATTGATAACCCTCTTATAAGACTTATAAAAGACATAGGGAGAAGGCATAAATTACCCGTATCACAAGTGAAAAATACTACAGATATTACAAAATTTTTTAAAAATTTAAGAGGATATCATGAATAATTTGTGGCAATAAATTTGAATATTTAGGTGCAATGGATTAATTTCTTGAAAATATGGCATTCAGTAACTGATAGAAACAATGGGAACATTTATTAAAGAAAATTAAATCCATAATTTAAATCCTTTTCACAAAAAACTCCAGACCCAGATAACTTAACCCAAGAATTCTAATATTTAAAGATAGAAGAACACTTAACATACACAAACTCTCCTTAAGAATAGAGAAATAAGGAACACTCCCCAGCTCATAATGACAAGGACATTATAAGAAGAGAAAGTTAAAGCAATCTCTCTCATGAACATAGATGCAAACATCCTAAACAAAACATTAGCAAACCAAATCTACTAATGTAAAAAGGATATTACTTCATGATGGAGTTCAATTTATTCCAAAAATGTAAATTTAGCCTAACATTTGAAAATCAATCACTGTAATCTATCACATTAACAGAAGAAAACAAGAAAAATCATGATTGTCTGAACAGATACAGAAAAGACATTTTATAAAATTCATATCTATTTACAATAAATATTCATAGCAAACTTGAAATAGAAGGGATCATACTTAATCTTATAGAAAATGTCTACAGAAGTCATAACAGCAAACATCCTATTTAATAGTGAAATATGTGTTCCCTTGAGATCAGAAACTAAAGAAAGAAGACTGCTATCACCAGACATATTCAAATTCTATCAGAGGTCCTTACCAGTACAATAACTTAAGAAAAATGAATAAAAGGTGTAATGAATGGAAAGTGAGAAATAAATGACATTATTTGTAGATAACATTATTGTGTGCTCAGAAAATCCAAAGGCATCTAAAAATGGCCTATTAGAATTAGCTAGTGAATTTGATAACCTTGCTAGCTGCAAGGTCAATATGTAAAAAAAATTATATTTCTATGTAAAATCAACAAACAATTAGAAAGTAAAACTTGGCTATGTCGTTTTCAATATCATCAGAAAACACCAAACACCTAGAATTAAACCTAATGAAAAATGAGCAAAAACACCCCCAAAATGATAAATCGTTATTGGAAAATATTTAAAGAAAACTGAAATAAATGGAAATACCACATTCATGGACTGGAAAACTCAATATTGTAAAAATATAAATTCTCCCCAAATTGATTTATAGATTAAATCCAATCCCTATGAAAAATCCCTGTGTGTGTATGTGTATACACATGTGTGTGTAAATTGATAAGCTGATTCTAAATTACACATGGAAATAAAAGGCTAAGAATAGCCAATACTACCTTGAAGAACAACAAAGTAGGAAGACGTAGATTATCAGCTATAAAGACTTATTATAAAGCTACGGTAATTAAAACAATGTGGTGTTCATGCAAGCATGAACAAATCCATCAGTGGAACAGAAGTCTAGAAAAAGACCCACCCACATATGGACTTTCAATTTATGACTAACATAGCACTAAAGCAATGGAGAAAAATGTTTTGCTTAAATAAGTGGTGCTTGATGAATGGCCTATCTATGTAGAAAAAAATTGATCTGCCCCCTATGTCAATATTTATTCAAAAATTCATTCTGGGTAGACTGGTAATTCTGGTAAACACCAGAGCTTCTGTAAGATAATGTGAGAGAATATCTTCAATATTTGGGGGTTGACAAAGGTTTCTTAAAGAGGACACACTTGTATTTGTCAAAAGGTAAAATATTGATAAATTGAACAACATTAAAATCGAGAAATTCTGTTTATCAAAATATATCATTAAAAGAATAAAAATTCACAGAGCCACAGAATAGGAGAATTGATTTGCAATTACAGTTATTAATAAAGCATTTCTTTCCAGAAATATGAGAATGTTACAAATGAACAAGAAAAAGACAGATGACCCAACGGGAAAAAAAGGGAAAAAAATCATGCATGTCTAAAAAGAGGATATCCATCCACTTGGCCAGTAACTATAAGAAAAGATGTTCAACCTCATTAGTCATCCAGGAAAGGCAAATTAAAATGACAATCAGATACTGTTACACACACCCAAATGGCTAAAATTAAACTGCCTGATGATACCAAGAGGAGGACATAGAGCAACAGCAGCTCTCATACACTGGTTGTTGAAATAATTGGTACAATCTCTTTGGAAAACGATTTGGTAGTATCTCCTACAGCTGAAGAGGCACATGCCATATAACCCAACAATTCCTCTCCTAAGTATATAGGTAGGAAATGTCACAGCAAAGTTATTTGTAGCAGCCAATAATTGGAAACAATTTAAATGTCAGCCAGCATTAGAATGGATAAATAAATTGTGGAATAGTCATATAATAGATTACTGTATGACAGTGAAAATGAATGAACTACTACAATCATGGATGTGTAACATGGATGAATCTCACATGTATAGTTTCGATCACAGAAGAAGACACAGAAGAATACCTTTATAAAGTAAAAAACCCCAACAACCACAACAGCATACATACACATATATACACACAGAAGTAAAACAAATCCCTGTTGCTGTACGTCAGGAAGGTTGCTCCCTCTGGAGGTGTGGAGGTGAGGGAACTTCTAGGACACTCGGCTGTGTTTTATTTCTTGACCTGGGTGGTAGTTTACACGAAAGAATTCTCATTGTACTAATTCAGTATTTTTGCAATAAACAGATTTTAAAGATATGTTGAGAAATTAAAGAGAAAAATGAGATTTTTAAAACATTTTGATGTAAGTTCAATGATTATCATTGTAAACTCTTCTTTTTGGTGTGCCGCACTTCAATTATTTCAGCTTTCTCCTCATCCTTCTTTCCCAGGGCTCTCTGAGTGCAGATGGGCAGCAACCTGACTCACACCCTCTTAAACAAAAAGGGAAATGCTTGATCTGTAAAGGCCAACTGGATTCAGGGGCTCAAATATGGTTATCAGGATTATGTCTGTTCTCTCATCTTACAACTCCACTCCCTTCCTCTTTTTTTTTTTTTTTTTTGAGGTACACGGGCCTCTCACTGTTGTGGCCTCTCCCGTTGCGGAGCACAGGCTCTGGACGCGCAGGCTCAGCGGCCATGGCTCACGGGCCCAGCCGCTCCGCGGCATGTGGAATCCTCCCGGACCGGGTCACGAACCCGTGTCCCCTGTATCGGCAGGCGGACTCTCAACCACTGCGCCACCAGGGAAGGCCCTCACTCCCTTCCTCTTGACACTATTCTGCACGAAGACTATCTTCACGTGGTAGAATTCCAGCAGAAAGAACCAAGAGGTAGATTTCACTGGGCTCTTCCGGGTAAACTTAGGCACACTGAATTCAAGGGGCTTCAGTACCCACAAACCCCAAGATAACATAAGAGTAAAAACAGTGTGGTTGCCATGAAGCAAATGCAACTTCATGACATGTCAAGTAGCCTCCCGCCCCTCTTTACAGCAGATTAAAACCCCTCCTCTGTGGAAATCCTGGAGCTGCTGCTGTCTGTGAACTAAATACCATATGGAGTGTGATGCTGCTTCAGGCTGCCCTGGAGGCTAGGATGGGTGAGGGGGCCTAAGGGTCTGTGATTGACGGCCCCACCTAGACTCTATGTATCCAGGACACAGTGCTTCCTCCAAAGAAAGGATGCGGGCAGGCAAGAGCCATGTGTCCACTCTTTGCTAAATAATTTTTACTTTTGCACATTAGAAAAAGTGTAATGCACACTGCCAAAATGCCCAAATGGACAAGAAAAAGACAGACACCCAATACTGTACCCACAGGTTATGACTATTGGTTTGCGTCATCCTTGCTAATATTTGATATTATCAATATTGAAATTTTTGTCAGTCTAATGAGCAAAAGTGATAGCATCTCATTGTTTTACTTTTTATCGGCCTGATGTGTTTCGGTCGTTTGCATTTCTTCTTCTATGAACTGCCCATCCTATTCCATGCCAGTGGTGTACAAATGGGGGATGGGGCACACAGCAAGAGTGATCATCTCTGCCAGGGAGGACAATTTTACCACTGATGCTATTCAGGATTGCTGTGCATGATGATGATAAAAAGAAGACTGGCTTGCAGCTGGTCTTATTACCATTTTAAAATTCTCTATAGACAATGCCCCCTCTCCCTCATCGCTGGTGCCTGGGTGGGGTGCTCCTACTGTCTCTCCCACGTTCTTCTGAGTTGTTTGTCTTATTGCTTTGTATGATTTCTGTTTGTATTTTTTTTCTTTTTTTTTTCTGTTTGTATTTTGGACATTAATGCTTTGTTGTATTTATTGTGACTATCTTCTCCCATTCTGTTCTTGTCTTTTAATTTTATTTATGGTTAGGTGTTTTGTTCCCTTTAACTTTTGAAGATCATCAGTTAACTTGTATGGTAGGCAATTAATTTGTTTTAAAAACTCTCACTCTCTTTCCTTTGGGCATTGCTTTAAATTACTCCCAGACTGAATTGGAGGACTTCTGGATCCATTTTCTAATGACTGACAAGGGAGCAGCCAGATGGTCTAGCTATGACAGCACAGCTCGTCAATACTAGATATTTTGGGGAGATGAATTGTATCAGAGCAAAAAATCTCTCTGCGCAAAGGATGAGTCAAGGGCATGACTGACTGGCTGCTAGCATCTGCAATCAACTCTGGTTTGCTACCCTCTGACTCACTGATTAAAGCATAAATAGATTGGGCAGGATCTTGGCTTTTAGTTCAGAGAAACTTTCTTGATATTCAGGGGGTTGGTAGAGGAGATTATAACTCTGCCTCCAAGGATGCCGCCTTTGTTAGGAACGGTGACCACGTGAGAACTTTCTTTTGCATGTAGAAAGACCAGAATAAAGTTAGCCTTTCTGCTGCCACTGCTTATGTTCCTTGCTCAAGCTATGGCTGGTCTTTGTGAATTTCCCCGGACATACCCATAGCCTTGCCTGAGGATGGGACTTGTGAGTCAGTGGTGGCCATCACCTTGGGCTGGTGGTGTATGCATGTATTTCATGAATAGCTGCCACTACCACTTACAGCCTCACTTACCTGCATGTTTGTTCAGAGGCAGATTGTCAGCCAAAAAAGAATGAGCCCTGTGACACTGCAAGCAAAAAAAGGATTAGCTGTGCAAACAGAAGTCTGCAACAAGACATGATCCTCTGAAAAACAAGCCAGCCACATGCCTAAAACCTCATCTATAGTATTTCAGCTTTTCCGTTCCCAGCCTCATCGCGCACACACCATTAACTTGCACACGCCAGAAACTCTCACACAGCCACACACTTATGTAGGCTCACGTCAACTTAATATGCAGAAATATAGTCACATACAATTATAAACATTCACATAGAACTACATTCATACCACACACCTGCACAAAACTACACACATACACTGATACATGTTGCACATACATCCTCATACATGCCCTCACATACAGGTACGCACTCACACACATTATACATTCACACACAAATAACCACACACACATTTCATATAACCTTCCTTCTCTACCAGGAACACACACTTTCTCACCTGGAGATCTGGGTAGCATTTGTAATAAAAATGCTCCCAGAAGTTTCCTTCCTGCTGTTTGGCTGCTGAAATTTGTGGGACAAGTAGTGGGAGGGACACTCAGGCCTGAGTCAGATGACCAAGTGCTCTGACTGGGAGCTCTGACTGGTGCTCTGACCAGGGGCGACCACAGAACCTCACACACAGAAAGACTTCAATATTTATTGAGAAAAATCAAAGAATTTGTGATTTACCCCATAACCTTTTCTTTGTCTAAATTTTAAAATTAAAAACAACTTTTTATTAGAGTAATTTCTTGTCTCTTTCCCCTTGCCTAACTTCTAACAGACATGCCCAAGGTGATATGCAGATCTCTTATACTAAAACCCTCTCTGGAGAGTAGAAAACCCACATAACTTCCTAAGTCTTTTGAGAATGTAATCGGAGCTGTAATTAGAGCTCATCTAATCCAAGGCTGTCATGTTATAGATGAGTGAACTGAGGCCCAGAGATATTAAGTGATTTCTGCAAAGTCACCCTGCTGGTTGGTAGCAGAACAGGGACAAGGGACTCAACAGCCTGATTCCTGGACCAGTGCTATCCTACACTTTGCACTTTGGACTTGACTGATTTTATTCCAGGGAATAACTTCTTGATAAGACTCTTAAGAAAACAAGTCTTAACATATAATATACACTATATTACAGTAGTCTATGAGGAATTATACTGGTTAGGGTAGAGCATTAGCTGTATTCTAATAAATCTTGCTTATACTATCACCCTGCCAGTCCTCCAATCTGACATATGTTTAACCTTGTGACTTTAGATGTGATGAAAGCATCCCTGTTGTACTATTTCTATAAATGTCAACTCTGACTTTCTTAGTATATGGGAATCCCTGAATATTCCATGGTTGGTTGCATCTGCCTGGTAGTTATTAGAACAATCTCAGGTCACAACAGTTTTTAGCCTTGCCCTACTTAATAGATATGCTATAGCTAGTGATGGTGACCATCATTTCATTAGAGCAACAAAGCCACTAACTGTCTCATTAACTTTAAAGAGATTAGATTTGTTTTAGATCATTGACCTTTATTTAGCCAATGTAATGATTTATGGTATTATCATATGTTTCCTGTTGCTTCATAAACTGGAGTTGGACTTTTTTTTGTTTTGTTATTTAAGACATTTGTGTTTCTCTAGAGTTGGTTTCTGATATTTATATAATTTTTTGAGCTGTGTTAAGTTTAGACGTCTTACTCTAGCTCATGTCCAGTAGATTTACTTGGAAATTTGTATATGTGCGGTGGGACGTTTAAGTGCATTGCATGGCATAACTTTTTCAAACAACATATAAGTGTGCTGTGTATCTGTATCTGCACAGTCATGCTTATTCTAAAAATAGTATAATATGCTTCCATGTAAGCATATAAAATTTGAATAACAGTGTGAACGCACAAAGCTGGCAGCTGTTAACAGCTATTACTCTCACTTGAACTACTGCACCTTCCCCCAAAGACAAACTAACACAACGTTAAATAAAAAAGATAGGTAATTTAAAATACACTATGATAAGATTTCCCTGGTGGCGCAGTGGTTAAGAGTCCGCCTGCCAATGCAGGGGACAAGGGTTCAAGCCCTGGTCCGGGAAGATCCCACATGCCACGGAGCAACTCAGCCTGTGTGCCACAACTACTGAGTTGGTGCACCACAACTACTAAAACCCTTGCGCCTAGAGCCTGTGCTCCCCAATAAGAGAAACCACCACGTTGAGAAGCCCGCGCACTCGCTGCAACTAGAGAAATCCTGTACGCAGCAACGAAGACCCAACGCAGCCAAAAATAAATAAATAAATAAAATAAATTTATAATAAAATAAAATACACTATTATATAGTGAATGCTGACAGTGGTTGTTAGGGTGATAGAGTATTGGGTAAATCTTCACTTTTCTCTATTTTCTAAATGTTCTATAATTTTATTATTTTAATACTAAAAAGACCACATTTATTATTTTAAAAGAAAGGCAAACAAGAAGAAAGAATAAAACAACAACACTGAGAAACATGTTTGTAAAAATTTCCCCAAGTTGACATTACGGTGTGGAGGTGTGGGAATGTCATTATGGTTCTTGCCCTTTATTATAATCCTGCTTTCACAAAAGGGACCACCAATTGATGTGCCACTTCCTTTATTGCTCTTAATAGTCTTAAAGTTTTATCTTTTTATTTTTTCTTTTATATAATAGCTCTCTCTCCTTCTTTCTTCCCCTCTCTTAACATATGTCTTCGTGCTTTTCTTGTTATGGTGGTTTTGTGTTATTTGTTATGTCATCCATTGACTGTCAGTTCTGAAATAATTAATCTGACACCGAGGTATCTTTTAATTATGATATGATGTAATCGAACATTATGATATGCCACTTAAAAAAATTCAAAGTTAAAATATAAAATATAGCCAATATTTTATAATAACTGTAAATGGAAAGTAACCTTTAAAAACTGTATAAAAATTTTAAAAAGTGGATTTAATTAGAAAAAGAGTAAAAAAAGTTTTTAATATTAAACAGTTCATTCATTCATTCAAAAATATTTGCATATATTGCAAATAAATAAGTTAATTAAATGGGATCAACGTCGGTGTTAATAGAAAGTCTGAGGCTCTAATATCCAGCAGGAAGGACTTGCATTCAGATTTTGCCAAGGTTGATTGTCCTGCTGAAGTGATTTGTCTTGTTTCTTATCTCCAGATAGAGTGAAACAGCTTCTGTGAATAGTTTTTCTGCCATGGATCAATGAATTTGTAGGTTTCGTTTGCTAGTTAAATGTTTCTGTCAAATATCCTTATTCATGAAGAAAATGATTCCTTTTTATACTTTGTCCTTGTCAGGAAAAATGATAGTAGGTATCCTTTGAAAATACAGGTGTAAAGACTCACCTATAGGAACAGAATTAAATCTGTGTCAAATTTTATACAAGTGTGTTGTGTGCATGTGTGTGTGTACATTCACACACATATGCATCAGTAACTAGCATTTGTGGAAATTCTATCAGGGGATACCACCAAGGAGACTTCAGGTATTGAGGATACAACTGAACAGTGTTGAGGAAAACCTTTATTGCTATCACTTATGAATGTTTCTATTCTCACGGAATGCTCTCATGGTTGATCTAATGATAACTTTAATTTTCAGGTTCAGAAACGGAAATTAGTTAAGCCTTGTGAAAATTTAACCTATATACTCTACTTGCCTACTTACTTCCTAAATCCTACTTGCCAGTTTATGATGGGAACAAATTTTAGAGACCAGAGTTATCAGTTTTATTTCATATCTTCTTTTAGTGAATCCTTTACATTTTAATTACTTTCATTTTTTCTAAATACTGGATTTAACTACTGGTTAGAGCAGGGGCTAAGGAAATTTTCCTGAAATGATCTCTCTCCTCGCTATCTCTTAGTCTTATTGAAAAGCAGCTTCAGTTTTGCAACATACACATAATATTTTCATTATTTAAAAAAAAAAAGAGCTATTTTAAAAATGTGTATCTATACCATATGAAAAAAGCAAGGTTTAATCTTTTTTTTTTTTCATTCTAGCTAAGCAACCCTCTTCTCCAAGCATGCTAGGAAATGCTGCGTTCCAGAAGCCCCTCCTGGATCAAGATGGGTTGGGGAGAGGGAATAAGCAAAAGGCAGAACAGTGGGCCTCTTCCGATCTTGTTAGAGAAAAGTCTTGAAGCAGGTAGAAAAAGGAGAAAATGAGCTGACACCTTCTACACTCCCTCCCTTACTCCTCAGAATATTTCTGTGAGGGCACATGCCAGAGAAGTTTGTGGAAACATGGTCTCACGGGAGACTGGAACTGAAGCGTGATAGGTCTGCAGCAGCGGATGGCCAGGCCGAGGAGCCTGGGTTCTGCTCTCTCATTAGGCCTGGGCTGTCACATTCTCTCTCTCTCCCTTCCTCCTTCCCTCTTTTCTCTCACCGAGCGCACGCGTGCGCACACACCCACACCAAGATTTTCAAAGTGTTCATTCCATGTACATTCTACTCATAGACCAAAAATTCAACCAAGAGAATATAACCACAATCTTTGTTAGGTATTGTTGAAACATAGAAGTAACATAAGTAAAAATAAATATAAGTGAAAAATTTTAAAATAAAACCACTACTGGAGCATTTGGGAAGAGAAGTGCCTTTTTAGTAAATACATAAATTATAGTTATTTAATTTAGAAAATACCAATAACTTCAGTGTTTCTGGAAAGTAGACTTGGCATCTCTAGAAATAGTTATATGACCTTGATAGAGAACAGAAATTCCTTACTCTTTTGGGCCTTGTGAGTTATTGTTATAATTAGTAAGGCCAAAGGACTATAATAAAACATTCTTTGAATATTAAAATAATTCTTCCAAAGCCTATATTAAGCCTTGCAAATTTCAGGCAAGTTATTGTATCTGAAAATCTGCCCAAGATATACACCTTAGTGAGTAACGTGTTGCTATGAAAGCTTTTGGATTGAAAAAAAATGGACTTTTTAGAATATTTATTAGAATATTTGATTTACTGGATTTCGGCTCCTCTCCTGCCTGTTTCTCTTGCTAAACATTCAGAGTGAGACTTTACTATGATTATCTAATCTTACCCCATTCTTGGAAGTTCAGCCTCTGTAAATAATGGGAAAGGAGACCCTCCTGGATTGCTGTAGTACATATTTGGCTCTGAATTAAATGAATGTTTAAATAGCTAAGATTTTCAGTTAATGTTGAATTTGGCTGGATACCCTGTGGTTATAAAATTTTAAGCCTTTAAAAATACATGGGTTCTGCTATCTTCCTGATTTTTTTTCCTGACTAGCATTTTGTTACTACCCTCACTGTCTGCTTCAAACAAATATTATGTAGTTTACAATTCTTATAGCATATGGTTGCTGCCTACAAGCACTTTGTGTGCTTTAGCAGACAGCCACATGCAACACTGAAAAATGATTTCTTGGATGAGTAGTAGAGAATCTTGCTTTAAACCATTTTTCTACTTGAGTTCAACTTTTAAGGTAGGGTTGGGTTAGATCTGTTTTTTCCCTCGCTCCCTCTCTTCCCTCCTATTTCTTTGTTGCAGTCTCTCTTTACTCTAGATAGAGTAATTCGTGCTGTCAGTATCATTAGCGGTTCTTGTCACGCAGTAATAATGTAATACTCATGTAGACAACCCCAGGTGTTTCTAGCTTTTGCATCTCCTAAATCCTCACCTATTTTTCAAGTCATTTTGAGTAGGGACCCACTTGTCCTTTGCTTTGAACTTCTGGCTGTACAGAATTCATCAAAGCAGAAAATGTGTTGGCTTGCAAGCCTCATCACTCATATTTAAACCCTGTGTGGATTTGTTTTGGAAAAATAATAGCTTTTACTAAGCCATAATTGAGATGAGGGCTGAATGTAATTTCCTGCTGCCAAGGAGAGGGTTGGAAAGAAGGAGCAGAAGCTTTGAGAATATAGATTAGGGCAGTGACAGCAGGAGGTGGTGGGGAAACCCTCTGGAGAGAGTGGTAGACAGCAGGGAGGCAACTGAAGAGTTGGCAGGGCCAGGTGAATATGCTCTCTCCAGACCTCTAGCTCAAAAGCCGGGGTACCAGAGCACAGACTCTCAGCCTGAGGGCCCTCAATCCCTCTATTCCCACCTCCCTTTCCCACTTCCAACCCTTTCCTTGCAGGAAGGCTTGAGTGGGCTGCTTCACCACATGAGGGTGTTGCAAGGCAAGGGGCCGAGTTGTGTAGGATAAGCAGCTGCAAGAGGTGAGCAGTCTACTGCTGTGATTGTTCCCCCATTTTTTAGGGCCTCTTTTGGCCATCTTTGTGTCTATGTGCTCTGTATAGCCTTGCGATCTAACCCAATCCTGTTCTGTCATTTAATCCATTGGTTGAATTTATTGACCTACCATTGGGTTACTTATTTTTACCCAACATTATGTAGCCTAATATTTGTGTTCTGAACCTATTTCTAATTCACAGAGCTTTAGTCTACTGTAGTCCCAGGTGCAAGTAAGAGATAATTTTTTTGATAAGCATCTAAATATTCTGCATGACAGAAAGCCAAAAAGAGATGATAGAATATATGTGTAATATATATTTGCATACATGTGTATAAAATATACACGTGTATATAAGTGCATAAGCCCATATATGTATATATTCATACATATACACACACAATGTATATAATGTTTAAATGGTACCTGGTCATCCATTACTTACTATGGCACTTATTAAACTCTGTGGAAATAAATAAAGCATCACATTTTCAGTATTTATATATTGTGATGGGAGTCTTTAAACACCAAATCTTACTGTTAAGAAATTGAATTAAGTACCATCTTAATGGCAAATTAATATAAATTTGCTACTCGTATGTTTTGTTGCCATTTGAGAAAATTATCCTATCAGTGTTAAATAGAAAAGCTCCAAATCAGTTATAAGTTGAGAACAAATAGCAAAGGCTGAAGGTACTCCGCATAACATATTAAAATGTCTTGATTCTAAATAAGTCACTTCCATTAGACGTCCCCAGCCCTTAACGCCTCTTTCAGGAGACAATCTGTTAGGACGATGGAAAGTCGGGAAGAACAGCCTCAGAAGGCAGAGGAGGCTTAGTCGACTCCTTCCAGATTGGTGTCGGCCACTTTGGGCAGCGGGGGCCCAGCTGAGGCCCCTCCTGGCAGCCCCTCTGCTGCTGCTGCTGCTGCTGGGGCCTGCCTCCTGGGCTCACATCTAGACTCCCCAGCTGGCACGTGCTCTCCCGCTGCGGGCGGGGGGGCACGAGCGTCTGCCTCCATCGCCCATCGAAAAGCCTCTGCCGGAGGCTCCGGCGCCTGGCCGGAAGCTGCTGCCTCTAGCGTCCGGGTCTGCCCGTTGGCTTCCATCACCGGTAGAAATGCTTCTGCTGGAGGCTCCGGGTCCTGGCCGGAAGCTGCTGCCTCTGGCTTCCGGGTCTGCCCGTTGGCTTCCATCACCGGTAGAAATGCTTCTGCTGGAGGCTCCGGGGCCTGGCCGGAAAATACTGCCTCTGGGTTCCGGGACTGCCCGTTGGCCTCCACCTCCCGTAGAAATGCTTCTGCCGGAGGCTCCGGGGCGTGGCTGGAAAATGCTGCCTCTGGCTTCCGGGGCTGCGGATCAGCCTGTGGTGCAGCAGGGGGGCCATTGCCTTGGGCCTGTGCTCCTGACCCTGATCTGAGGGGAGGTTCTGCCTCGTTGCCTCCCTCCGCCTCAGCCTGAGGACTTGGGGGTTGCAGGGGACTCCCTGAATGGCATGCTGGGCTCAGAGGGGATTGTTCCAGCCCCTTGAGGGCCGTGCCGCCGCCCCCTTGAGGACTGCTGACTTCTGTTTGGATTTCTTTGGACGCATCGAGGGTTGACTCTGGACGATGAATGACCATGAAGGCCGCGGTCAGATTTTGCACAGCATTGTGAACACTGTTGGCTTCCTCCGCATCTGCCTCTTCACCCACGGAGGTATTTGACTCCGGTTCGTCGTCGTCAGAGGTGAGCTGACCTTGGTCATCCTTTTCAGGCATTTTTGTTTCTCTAATTTTTTTATAGAGTTCGTTTCTCTCCTCTTGTAAAGCTCGACAGAGGTTCTCTAGCCTTCCAATTTTCATCACGAAGCACTCATATTCTTTAGCTCTCAGTGCTTTCTGTGATTTAAACAGACACACACACACTTATAAAACGACATGAAAAGCAAAATTGCCAGGATGCTCTATGGAGAGAAGCAAAACCATTTGTCCAGGAATTTGTCTGTCAGGCTCTGACCACAGGGTGGTGGCTGGACAGATACTCTGTCAGGGACATCACTTCTAGTTTCGTACTGTGTTGGAGACTCTGGTAGAATTTTAAGCCACGTATTCTTTTCTTTAGAAAAGAAAGATAGTAAAGCTTCTCTCTGCTTCAGTCTAGGGCTTTTAAAATCTTATAATGAATTTCCTGCTTCTAAGACTTAGAAGGCATAAGTAGAAGTTTATGACAAAATGATTGAGATGGACTGGGTCTTGGCCATCAGCAATGCCTTATCTATTCTGTAGATAAACTGCTATATGCTAATCCAGCAACTGTTTGATTTATGTTTATGAATAATAAGCACATCTCTTTGGAATTGGTTGCAATTTGGGATGAATTGTTAGAACAGTAATTATATCCAGAGAAACTCACCACGCACTCATTCATGATGCTGCTTGAACTGTTCAATTCTCCTTTCCTCTAGAAATGTTGGTGTGTTTGTGCATGAAATCATCTTACTCCTTCAGCCCCACCTTTGTGCTACTCTGTACCTTTTTTTTTCCCACTTCTTTACGTGGAGAGGCCTTCACTTGAAAGCCCTGCCTCTCAGGTTAAGGACCATGTATCTTTGCCTTTATGGTCTCAGAATCTCCAGAGCCTGATGTAATATCAGTATTTAAATGCCTGTTGGAGGAATTAAACAATATATCTCTGTATCTGTCTGTAAAATAGCACATACCCTGGGTGCTTGGGCTAGTGTCTTCTCTCAGTTATGTTCAAATCAACTAATTAATTTATTCTGCGCCTGTAATGTGTCAGGCACCAGGGAAATTCAAGGACAGGTAAAACACTCATCTGCCTTTAAGGAATTCACGGTCCAGCAGGTGTGATGCTGCTTTGGGGACAGCTTTGGAATCAACAAGTAGGCGTGTGACTTAGGGTCACAACACTTTTATGAGTCTGGACCTGAGACTAAATTACTAAATTGATGTTTGCTCTAATTATTTTTATTACAATATCATATACCACATCCCAGAAAAATTCAGCTCTTTTTCAAAAGTAATTATTTTGTGGTATTAGACCATAATTATTTTCTGAGTATAAATATATTGACTAGACAAGGGAAGATGAACAAGGGGAAAAACTTCCTCACCTCTTCAATCATGTCCAACAGAGCTTTGTTACAGTTCTCAAACCGAGCTTTCCACGTGGCTGTGTCCTTTTCCAGCTTCTTCATTTTCTTAGTGGTCTACAAAAATGAGTGTTTTAATGTTAATTCTGAAGAGTTAATATGTCAAAGAAACTATCAGTTCCCTATGTGACTTCAAGAAAAGTCCTTTCATTACCAGCTGCTGAAGCAAGCAAAAATTCGATGTCAAGAAATGATGACTGAGTGGAGAGAGTCATGATTTATTTTTGAATCATCTAGGTCAGTGGTGAACAAACTTACTTGCACCAGAGCCAATTAAGGAGAAAGGAAAACTACTTAAGGCCTTTCTGTTTTGTCATTGCTTTTTCTTTTTCTTAAAATAAAAATAGCCTTATTGAGTTCCAAGAATAAGCTTGAAATTTAGATTATTTACTGTACTGAATGGAAGACTATTAGTGAGAAGGTCGGCCTGGCTTTTCAGATGTTAAAATGTTGATAATATCTAGGCACGTCTGAGAAGTAGCCACACAAAGGCAACTTTCTATGTTCTCAGCCTTCACATTTGTAGAGTGCAGTAGGATTCACAGAATGTGATTACATGCGTTATTGCTTTCATCCTTGAGACAGTCCCCCAAGGAGGGTTCTGTTTTCACTTCCACTTTATAAACGGGGAAACTAAGGTTCAGAGAGGTGGAGTAATATTCAGGTGAGTTAGCAGAAGAGTAGGGCTGGAGTTATTTCATTTAATGCAACATGTGCAGAGTGCATGCTAGTTGCCAGGCCGAGCTGGGTGTAGGGCATCCAGAAGTTACTAAAATGAAGCCTGGCTTTTTCAGACCTGAAACTACTCACGTTCCTGGTTATAGGAGCTCCTCCTCCTCTCTGCTTGCCTGAAGGACAAGGCGTGTGTTCAGGTGCAGTTACCCTGGATGAACCACACCTGGGCACTGGCTGCTTCATGCTAACCTGCCTGAGGCGGGTCTGCTTGGAGGCTAGAGGCTGGGCCCAGGCAGTTGGCCCCTGGGCCCTATAGAGAAGCTATGTGAGCCTTGAGTGCTTTTTTATTTTGATCATTTCTTAACTGACTTAAACTTTTAAAAGTCATCAGCACCTTTAGGAATTTGATGAAATCCATGGGACCACACCTAAAGAAATGCAATATGCATATCAAATTTTTTTGCTAATTCTGCTAAGAGTCTATAAATTAACTCCAGATAGAAAACTCCTTTAATATTTATTCCAATCTTAAAACTATGTAATTTTGCAATAAATAACAGCATTTTTACTACTCTAATATTTATTCCAAACTAAAACTCTGTAATTAAAAAAAATTTTTTTAAATGGATGGATCCATCGTGGAGTGAGAAAGCTGTAACTTTTAACAAATGTTGGCCCTTTAAGTTTGCTCATGAATTGTGAAATTTATCATATTAGTTTATGAAAATTTTTTCAAAGAATGCTTTCTACACTTAAAAAGGGTTAATGCCAGTGCCTGTTCAGAAACACAGTTCTGATGCTGATTTTATTTTGGGAAGACACTGAATTAAACAAAATGTAAACAGTATGTCTAACAATAATATTACCACCTCATATTTGTGAAAGACTTTTAAAAAGTTTAAGACCCTTAAAAATACATTAACTTATTTGAACTTCACAATCTTGTCAAGTAGGCAAGGGAAATCATTTCTTAATTTATAGATAAGGGGGAAGTTAAGTGAATTGTTCACTGCTACTTGATGAGTAAAAACACACCCAGACTTCATCTCCTCATTCAGCGCCCTGTCCGTTATATCTTATTACATATATTCTCTTCTGAGAAGGATCCTATGAAATGGTATTTTCTACTCTAACATTCTGCTTTTGCATATTTGTATGAAAATTAATTTTTTTAATCTTTAAAAGATTAGTTTTTGATTTCAGTATAAACAACATAATATTAAATTTCTAGCTCTTATCTTTTCTTTTTACACCTCTCCATGGCCTAGAAAAAGAAAATATTCTTCTTCAGAGTGAAAATGTATCCTAGTGTTTTCAGACTCTTCCTAAGACTAATTCACCAGATACTTACCGATAAAAAAAATACAGTCCAAATCTCATTTGCATGTATAAATGTTTCATTACTTCATGAAATGCACTGAAATATCTTAGCAAGAGAAAAATGAACCCAAAGGAGTGTTGCGTGTCGAACTAGAAGATGTCAGTATTTCGTGGGGGATAAGCAATACTCACTTTCTCCATTTCCTGTTTGAAGGTGGCAAACACCTCATTGCTTTTTGTCAGTGTGCTCTGAAACTCTTCAAACCTTCCAGAGTAGACAGTAAGCTGTAAACAGGGGAAAGAGTAGATTTGTTTTAGGACTGCTTTCAGAATGCTTCCAGAACAAAACAACATGTCATTGTTTATTGTTTGAGAACAAAAATGATATAAGGTAATTTTTAATACAATGTTAGTGATATGTCCAATTCTTTTTACTACGAGATCAGCCTAGGTCAGTGAGTATGATTGAAGTACTTCTTTAAAGAAAAATGAAATAATAAAATACGTCATCACCATTTCATTATAACTTTTACCAGCAAACATTTTTTGAGCATTGAACATAAGCACTGACTCTGTGTACAAAAGCATTTAACCTGTAGTTCCTGTTTTTGAGGGACCTGCACTCCTGACAGGAAGATAATCCCAAAGACAACTTGATTATAGGACAGTGAATACAAAGTACCAAGTCAGTTAAGTACTGATCAGAGAAGGAGGTGAGTGTGGCAGGTGATCGTTTGAGCCACAGTTTTGTGGAGAAGGTGAGCCTTGTACTTGGTCTTGAAGGAAGCAAGAATGAAGACAAGTATGGGCCAGACATGGACTAGGGTTGCTGCCATTATGCAGGTTGTGCTATTATAAGCGATTGTCATTTCCCTTTTTGACATTGTGGTTTTGTGTATTTATGAATACAGTGTTCTAGCCAACAGCAGTTAGTTGTCCCTTTTCAACAAAATCGGTTTATTATACCAATTTTTTTATAGATGGAAATAATGAGTCTTGAGGGAGAAATGCCTTTTTCTAATTTGCACCAATAAAACATCATACGGGTTAGCCTGGGAGTATGGAGAAGCTTTGTACCTCCACATCCTTAATTCCGAGGCTTGTATTTGGGGTAGGAATAGGGCAGGATAGGGAAGGAGAGTGTATAAATACTTGATTGTTACTGACAGTGATACAATAATAAAATCTTTTGAAAATAATTTTAGGATAGCACGTTTTGAGTGAGTGGAGATTTAATATGGATGATTCTTGTTTACTAACATGGAAAGTTTCCGTTTTCAAATGAGACTTTGGTACTCTTGACTGTCTGGAACAGCCTCAAGTCCTCAGTTGGGCGCCAGCTGGCTGGTGGTACTTGTGAGACTGTCCTTTCAAAAGCAGAGAAGAGTGACTGACCGAAAGCCAGTAGGTTGGAGAGTTCCCAGTCTTGGGGATGGGAGTTATAGAGGAAGGGTGTGGGAATCAAACAACCCCTAGAACCAAGAAAATTTGCTTATCTAGAATGGCTCATTCTCACATGATTCAGAATAGCAGGGTTTTACTGCAGTACACAAGAACAACAAAATAACGTAAAACTTTTCATAGGACACAGATTTTCCCAAGTCAGACAACAGCTGACCGTCATTTTGAAATCAATCATTAACTCTGTGGATATGTGATAAAACTTGAGGTAACTCTAGTGGCCTAAAATTCTTCTCATGATTCTTTGGCATACAGATTTAAAAAGACTGGGTAAAGTGGCAAAAGGGAATTCATGGCCAGGAAGGTACCCTAGGGTTTTACACACGTAGTGCATAAGACAATACAGCTGACCCTTGAACAGGGGGTTAGGGACACTGATCCTCCATGAAGTGCAAAATCTGTGTATAATTTATAGTCAGCCCTCTGTACTCCCGGGTGCTCATATCTGCGGTTCCCCATCTGCAGATTCAACCAACTTTGGATACTGCCGTACTGTAGTATTTACTATTGAAAAAAATCGACGTGTAATTAGATCAGCACAGTGCAAACTCATGTTGTTCAAGTGTCAACTGTACTTGATCATTATATGCAATGCACCCTTGATATAGTCTACTTAATTGTTTCATTTTTTCCCAAAGTACTGGCTGAGATCCACTGAACCTTGATTTCAGGGTGAATGAATAGGTCAAGTCCCTCAATTTGAATGTAAGCTCCTGTGGGACTGGCTGCCTGTACTGCCCATGGTCTAGTGGTGTAGGGTGGGGACAGCTACCCCCAGCTGATCCTCTTCACCTATCACAAAATCCATTCATTTGTATTTTTGGCCAAGCCTCCTGTTAACTTCTTTTCCTTAACTTTCTCCTCTTTCTTTTTCCAGCTTTTCAGTAATTCCAGCAGAAGTACAGGGGGTTCGCAGATATGATCTCCTGAGCTGGTCCTCCCAGACCCTCTCCTGCACAACTAGACCCTCTCTCTAGTTGTAGGCTGCAGACAGGAAGGGAAGGAGTGGGCACGTGTGCGGTGCATTTCACCTGCACAACCTTGACAGGCTCAACGGGGGCAACCACACGCACCCCGGCCAGCTCTCTCCTCATTCTTTGGGCAAAATGTTCTTTTGGTGTATAAATTCGGCAGATTTTGTTTCCCTTCCCCATGTTTTCTTGTGGCATGGAGAAGACAAATATACCAGAGTTCCAAGGAGTAGTGTCTCACTTCATTACCACTTCTGGCTTTTTTCTAGTGACCATCAACTTTTTCTCTCTTTTCATCTTTTAAATTGGGTAAAATACACATAACATAAGATTTGCCATCTTAACCATTTTAAATATATAGTTCAATATTGTTAAGTATATTCACATTGTTGTGCACCCCAATTTCCAGAACTTTTCATCATGCAAAACTGAAACTCTACACCTGTTAAACGATAGCTCTCCATTTCTTCCTTTTAGTGACTGTTTTTAATAGTCTGCTTTTCTTCCTATTTGACCTCTTTGTCATAGGTGGCAAAACCTGTATGGACTGTACTTTTCTCAAGTAACCAACTCTGTCACTCTTTATTGATACGAACTAAAATGCACACTTCCTGTTTACTTTATGGATATGTGTTTGGTCATACTTTCCCTCTCACTATTATGCTGACATGATGCATGTTTTTTTGGTTTTGTTTTGTTTTTGGTTTTTTTTTTTGCGGTATACGGGCCTCTCACTGTTGTGGCCTCTCCCGTTGCGGAGCACAGGCTCTGGACGTGCAGGCTCAGCGGCCATGGTTCACGGGCCCAGCCGCTCCGCGGCATGTGGGATCTTCCCAGAAGGGGGCACGAACCCGCGTCCCCTGCATCGGCAGGCGGACTCTCAACCACTGCGCCACCAGGGAAGCCCATGATGCATGTTTGATGTGTCATATTCCCTCTTTCACTTTGGTATTTCAGGGAAGCGTGGAAGGAACATCCAGAGGTCTTCCTCAGTATTTTTACCAGAGGCAGAAATAGAAACAAACTATTCTAGGGTTAGTAACAACAACAGTTGCTCTGACATTTCACTTTTAAATGGGCGGAGCGGCACACACATTCTTTTACCTGAGCACAAATTTTAATTACAAACATTCATAGCATATATGAAACAGAAACATGTCCAGGAATTGTCTTAGCCAACTTGGGAGATTTGGTTTGGGAACTAGTCCAATTATAATAGTAATTGCAGAGGAATCTCCTTTCATCTTATATAGATAAGGTGAGGCCTTCTGAGATTAAAGACTATGAATACCCATCTTTAACAGTTGACTCACTGATCTTTCCCCGGGGTAGTATTTTGTGTCCGTGCTGCTGTGTTTTGTGGGTATTGCTGACTTCCCACATCTACTACCATCTTCATTCTTATCGATCCAATGAACACTCTATTTGTAGCCACAATTGTATCCCATTGATCATCTCTGACATTTACTCTATTGCCTTGGTTTGTATAATTGAAAGCTAGACATCTCTTCCCTAAGTGAGAATCGTGCCCCAGATTGGCAACATGTTGTCTTATGACTGAAAAGTGACTTCCGCCTAGGAAAACACAATCTATCCTTGATATTTCCTTTGCTAAGACCATAGAAATGGAGACTAAGGCCTCTCCTTCCTACCATCCGACTCCTTTCTTTCTTTCTTTTTTTTTTTTTTTTTGCTGTACGCGGGCCTCTCACTGTTGTGGCCTCTCCCATTGCGAAGCACAGGCTCCGGACGCGCAGGCTCAGCGGCCATGGCTCACGGGCCCAGCCGCTCCGCGGCATGTGGGATCTTCCCAGATCGGGGCACGAACCCGTGTCCCCTGCATCGGCAGGCGGACTCTCAACCACTGCGCCACCAAGGAAGCCCCATCCGACTCCTTTAATTGTCAAACCAAAGGAAGTGTTTGAGTGCCTTGCAAGATCATCTGTGATAGACTTTGTTTTTCAAGGTTTAAACATTTAAAAAATATAATGCTGATATTTTTCAAGAGGAGCTCATTTAAACATTATTACACATAGGGATTTGGGGCCTCTGTATTCTTCGTGATGATTAAGTAATTATTGCAGTTCTGAAAATGCCTTGAAGACAAAAGAGACAGACAAGGGAGGGTCCTTACAGAGAGAGCCACGTGCCATGGAAAGCAAGGTGATGGAGGAGGCAGGGTTATCTAGTTTAGCTGAGTTCTTCAGCTCTGGATATTCTCTACATTCATAAACTAGAGCTGAACATGGTTTTGAGATCATCTTTTCCAGTGGTTCTTAAACTTCTTTTCAAATAAAGACTTCTTTTGTCTCATATATCACTATGTGGATCCTTACCTATGAAATAATACTAATGTTAGCGCATACACTAATCAGTTGTTAGCATTTTAATTAATATTTATCACTAGATTGTGAGTTTAATTAGGCAGGGATTTTTGATTTTCTTATTAAGTACTATATTTCTAACATCTAGAACCATGCCTATCACTTAGATGCTCAATAAATATTAGTTGAATTAATTATGCTTACTATGGGGGCAGGCACTAAGTGTTTTTTTTTTAATTGTTGAATGTGTCTACTCTTTTGTTTTTTAATTAGTTTATTTTTATTTTTGTCTGTGTTGGGTCTTTGTTGCTATGAGCAGGCTTTCTCTAGTTGTGGTGAGCGGGGGATACTCTGTTGCGATGCACGGGCTTCTCATTGCAGTGGCTTCTCTTGTTGCAGAGCACAGGCTCTAGGCGCGAGCTTCGGTAGTTACAGTACACGGGCTCAGTAGTTGTGGCTCGTGGGCTCTAGAGTGCAGGCTCAGTAGTTGTGGTGCACGGGCTTAGTTGCTCCGTGGCATGTGGGATCTTCCCAGACCAGGGCTCGAACCCGTGTCCCCTGCATTGGCAGGCGGATTCTTAACCACTGTGCCACCAGGGAAGCCCTGAGCTAAGTGTTTTGAGTGCATAACTTGAAAACAAACTGCATATACTACATGTTAATTAACTCATTTTCCTCCTATAAACTTAATCAAACATATGAATAACTGCCATCCATGCTGCTAAGCAAAAGCTGATATAATGTCAGAAACAACTACATTTTAGATAGTAGCTGCTGCCTTATGTGCTGTTAGGTTTTGGAAATACTGAAAAGTAATGGGCCTCCCAGAGGTCAGAGGACTCCAGCTTGGGATCATTGATCCATTACAACATCCTTATTTTACAGACCAGGAAATTTAGGTCCAGGGAGGTTTAGGTGAGCTGCACAGAATCAGACAGCTTCACAGTAGAAGAGCCAGGACTCTGACCCTGGTACCTGGGTTCGACTCAGTATTGAGGGATGAACGAGGAACACTGGCAAGTCTAGAACCCTGGGTCATACTTTTTCAAACTTGAGTGGGTATAGGTGGGAAATTGGATCACACCTTTATGTTATTTCACAGGTCATTAAAGACCTAGATTCTGATACCAGCCAAATGAGTCACTCTCTAGCCCAGAGTCTAATGGTATTAATCTATTCTTCATTTAACATAGAGGAGTAGAGATTGCTTATAACAGATGGAACAATGAATAGCTTCAAGTACTGCCTGTTGTACCCCTCAAGGCTCTGTGCTGTGAATGGGACAGGGATAGAGCCAGAAGCCCTGACTTGCTTCTCTGGACTCTCCCCTCCAACAGCCCCCCACCACTGGACAGTGAGGTCACACCTCCTTTCCCCCCTGCCTGCCTCTGGTTAGAAAACTGCCACTGCCTGCCACCCACCCCACACCATGATATGATGTGTTCCGTGACTGCCTAAAGGATCACCTTGAATTTGTAACTTTAGAGTTTAGTCCTTCGATTCTATTAATAGTGAAAAAAAATTACGGTTCGTATTTCTATGTAATTAATATTTTTAAACTATTTTGATCTACTAGTGGGGGAAACAATTCATCATTGGGTTTTGTACACACATTGGAAAGGTGTGCTTTAGGAAGGTTAGATATCAAAATGTTATTTTGTTTTTGTCTGTGTAGTGGTATAATTTGTGATTTTAAGTTTCTTGTTTTTCCTACTTTACTTTTTAAAAAATGAACACGTATTCATTGAACTTGTTCATTCATACAGTGAAGAATTTTTTTCACAATGAACAAATATTCTGCAGTCAGCACATAGACATTTACAAGTGAATTATTCAAATCTTAAATTAATGCTGCCCAGTTTGGAAGGCTTCTGATTTTCTCGCTTTCTGTGAATTTGCTCTGTGAGATTTTACAGTCCCTTTAGCACTTGGGAATTTCTCCCAGCAGGGGAGCTAGAGCCCCTCTGTGGCCGGGCCTGTGGCAGGATGGCTCTCCTGGAACCTAACAGGGAGTGTTTGCCAGCAGGGGCAGAGCCCCAAGGGCACCAGAAAGATGGATAGGTCTGGCTTTCCTCCAGAGCCAGCTGTTGCATGAGGCTTTATTTTTGAGCCTGAAATACGAATTCCCATAGTCTAATCAAAACATACACATAACATCACGAAGCCAAATCAAAATGGTTTCTGATGTCTGCCATCTTTAATCGTGTGACACTGACAAGACCAACCTCTGATAGCACAAAAACGTGGGTGCTGACTCTATTTTTCTAATTTCCTTTTATTATAAATAATGTCAAACAAGTAAGGAAATTTTCCGTATTGACAGTTATAGATGGTGCATCTGGACAGTTACATTTTACCCTTACCTTGACAGGTTAATGGGGGAGGAGAGAGAGGACATATGAACAGGTAGGCAAGGACCTGGCCACCAGCTTATTCTGGTTGTCCCTCATTTGTATTGATATGTCAGCAGACCTTTTGACTAGAAGTTGTTGGTGCAGAGCATTTATTTTTCTTAGATATAACATTGTACTTTTATTTTTACTTAAAAATAATAAATATGAAGTTATTCTTCATTTCCAACTTTTGTCCCTACTTCCCCTCCCACATGGAAGGCCTCTTGCTGACTACCCTTGGTTCACAGCAAGGAGGGCACACCCATGCATTGTTGTCCCCCTACTTCACCTGAGCCTGCAGGACTGTCTCTTGTTCCTTCAGCACTTTGGCCTGAAGTTTCCACTTTGCTGCCTGGTTCAGCAACTGTGAGAAGAGAATGCATGGAAAGACTCAAATTATCTTTTAGATTACCATTTGTTGTAACTTGTGTGTAAACTTAATTACTTGCTAAGTAATCCTCTTAAGTAATTTTGGGGAACTTTGCAAAGAATCTAAGAAAGCTAAGAAAACAACTAGTTTAAAAAGTTTGATTCTCAACTAAAAATTAGTGATTCCAATGGAAAAAAAAAAAAGAGGAAAAAAGTCTCCAACTCAAGCATGAATCACACAAAATTCAACCTCCCACCAAATTCTGGACCCGTCTGTAGAAATTCTGGCCAACTATCATTCAGCCTCTGCTTGAACATTTCCATAATATTCCCACCTGGGGCATTGTTGTGAGCAACTGTTCCTTTATATTAAACCCAACTGTTCCTTTATATTAGACCCCTGTTCTCCACCATAGTATGCATTGGAATCTCCTCAGGGGCATGTTAAACTGCAGATCCTTCTCAGAGAAAATAAGTTAGGAAGTATTAGGGTGTGATTAGAATCTGTACTTAAAGCAAACACCCAAGATGGTTTGGATATTGGTGGTCCATGGATTATACTTTGAGAAACACCAGGTTAGAAATTTGACCTATTACTCCAAATCCTATATAAGGTTTACAAAAGAAGCCTCACCTCTCTTCTGTAAGGCAGCCCTTCAAATACAACCAAGGCCCTCATGTCAAGTACGATCAGAACTGGAACTCATGGGTTAAATTGAAAAAGTTGTTTTAGGCGTAAAAATGACACATACATATGTAAGACATGTTATTTTAACTTAAGATGTATGTTCATTTATTTATCAATTTTGATGTAGGGCTGTGATCTTTGTTTTGGGTATGGATCTTCTGATTGGAATTCGGAGGGTTTTTGCTTGTTTTTACAAAAATCATATCTATAATATGGCATATAAGATTTATAATTTTTTTAAAACAATACTGCTAGAACCTAAAGACCTAAGATATTTGTAAAGCAGCTTGATTGGATAATTCTCTAGAGTTTTACAACTTTCTTCCAGTCTTTTATAGTTGCTCACATCTAAGTTGACAGGTTTTTTTTTGCTATTGGCCTACATCTAGACTTTCAACTCATTAAGCATAGTTTTTTTTAGAAACAACTCTTTCTTTTAACACATATTTCATCAGTTTATGTATCATTCTGTTGATTTACATAATACAAAACCAAGGATAACTGGGAAGAAAAGGTTTGGGAGCAAAGACCCGATTCTTAGTAAGCTCTATCTTACTTAACATGGGCAACCACGGGTAGATATTCCAGAGTGGCTAACTAGCCCCAGGATTCAGCATGCTATGGCCACCTGTCAGCATGCTTCCAGAGAACGGTGAATATCACGGATAACCTGGTTAGTCAGTCAGGTGGCTGTCAGTTAAGAAGTTTCTATTTTATTTCAAGATAGGCTGATATAAATTTCTTTTTGTTTATTCATGTTGTAAGAAATAATGTTCATTTTTGCTATCAGAACCAAAAATAATAAAATCATTATTTGTAAAAACTTGGAGGCATCTTTTTTCTTATCCAAGTTAGTCTTGACCTCTCCATTTGTAAAAGGGGGTTGTATATGTCCCTCCATGCCTCCCAGTGAGCAGTGAGGATCAATTATTATAGAAGTGCAATTGACTCACTGTAAGAGAGGTCTGAGGCAGCCGCGGAGTGGAAGACCTGCAGTGCCCCCTCTGGCCATCTGAGCTGTGTGGCTGCAATGTACACGGCCGGCCCCTGCTTGACACACAGGGGCCCTGTTGTGATGGGTGGTTCCCGATGAAGAAGGAAGAAGGAGGCTGCCTGTTCTTGAAATGAAGAACGGCCCCTCCCCTACCCCGCAGCTCTGACTTGATATTTCATCACTTTCAAAAAGAAGTGTCAGAGCTGGAACCCAGGAAGGTAGCCGCTAGCTTTGAAGAACTGAGGGAGACTACGTTTCTTTGATTTGTACCTGCTGTTTTGCTAAATCAGGGAAGGAAAAGAGGGCAGCATGCTAGTTTCTTGCTAAGGTTGAGTCACTCTGTGTCTGCCCCCCAGTCTCTCTCACATGAATCTTTGCCTAGTTGTTCCTCTCTCATGCCTCATATATTAAATACCAAAGGTACTGATATTCTGTAGGAAGCATATCTTACCTGAGAGTAATTACATCAACAGTGGAGTATCCGTTTTCTTGGATTCTGAATTATAAATAAATGCTTTACTTCTTACTATGAGAGCTAGGTTGTAGATGGATTTAATCAATTAATCTTTTTATTAAGAGCACATGGACATCTGATTTGAAATTATGCAACGTCCACCAGGTTATGTTCTCCAGAATTTATCCTTTTGTTGCCAAGTTTGAAAACCGAAGTTTTAAAAAAATTCCTATTCTAACAAATTGAAATGATTATAGTCTGATTTTAGGTAAATGCAGAGCTTGTGATCAATTGTTAAATGGCTACATTTGAACAACTGGTCCATTGACTGTGTCAAATCTCTCTCTCCCCAGCAACAGACACTGCTTTAACTCATGCCTCTGAAACACATCTCTGAGTGTGATGTACTATCACAGAGCTTGGGCTTTGGGGACAGATACACTGGAGACGTGACCAACACATCTCGGTCACTTAGTAGTGTGTGACCTTAAACAAGTCACATATCCTTTTTGAGCCTCAATTCTCTCACCTGTTTTGGAGTGTTTGGGGTTAATGAGATGTCAGTAAAAGCCACCACTCAGTTTCTTAAACCAAAAACTCAGGAGTCATCCTTGACTCCTTCCTTTCCTCACTGTCACCATCTTCCTGTTCAAAGCATTGCCTGTTGGTTTTACATTAAAAACATAACTTTTATCCACATCCAGCTCTCCTTCTCCACTGCCACCTCCCCAGTCCAAGCCGTCGTCAGATCTTGCCCAGATTGCTGCCTAGCTCTCTTCTTGCTTTCTTGTCCCTCTTTAGTTCACTCTCCACCTACGAGCCAAATTCAGCTTTTACAGATGCAAAGCAGATCATGTCACTTCCTTTGCTAAAACTACCCAGTACTTTCCTATTACATTTAGAATAAAATCCAAACTACATTTCAAGCCTACAGAGCTATACAATTTGGCCCCTGTTTACGTCTACAATTTTATTTTGAAATTTTCTCCCATGGGTCAGCCTGCTCTTGCCACCCTGACCTTTTCCAATTTCTGGAGGATGCCATGCCGGTTCCAGCATTAGGATCTTTGTCTCTTCTGCAGACACTGCTGCTGGAGACCTCCTCTGTGACTCCCTCTTATCAGGCAGGGCGCAGCTCAAGCGTCCTCCTCTCAGTAGGCCTTCCTAATCACCCAGTCTAAAGTAGGTCCTCTCTTTCTGCCCCATTCGAGGTTCCTCCTTATTTCCCTAGTAGCACTTACTATTATATGAAATTATCCTTCCTTATTTGCTTTCTTGTTTATTGCGTCTTTTCCCAGTTAGATTCATGCTGGAGTGTGGCCTTCTCCTTCTTGTTCACCGCTACACCCCAGCACCTAGAAGGGTGCATAGCTCATGAAAGGTGTTTGAAAAAGGTTTGGTGAATGGATGCATGACTGTTTTAGGTAAAAAACAGTGTAGTACAGTGTTTCCTACTGGGCTAGCCAATTTCATTCTCCAGGGAAGCTTAGGCTCTTTCTCCATCAGTCTAGTGCTCTATGACTGTTGTCAAAAACAACATTCTCAGGGGTTCTCTGACCCCAAGGCAGACCAGACAAGCACACAGACTCAGGTGATAAGTACATATTCCTTTTCACGTTTGTGTTGCTCCTCTGCTTCCTTCATCATTTCTTGCGCCTGCTCGAGTTTTGCATCCACCAGCTTCTGCTGCAGTTCTCTGTGTTTAAATATTTTGTCCAGGTGCTAAGAAAAAGAAAGTGCACATTATCAAGCTTGACTTATTATTGGTGCTGAAAACAATGTAAAAAAAAAAGTAATGTTGACATAAACACGTGTTCGCTGGGTTTTAAGATTTAAAAAAAAAAGAGGAGAATACATGCATTGGCATCGCTTATGGTTTTATATGAAAGTCATAAATTGGTGGAGTCCCCTGCATTTTGCACTACACAAAAGTGGCTGCAAAAGGTGGAGGTGCCAGAGTTCAGCAGTGCTAACTCCAAAAGGTCCGAACAGTATTTTTCTAAATTTGGTAACTATTAGATATGGCGCTAGTAATTATGCTAGGCAGCACAGACAGTGATGTATGTTGCAAGGGCTACAGCACTATCACTTGGTATTTTGGTGCTTTCTGTGAATATAAAACCACTTTTAATCACAACATTAATTCACTTTATCATGGTGAATTCTCCTCTACATGCTTGCCTCAAAGGGTGGTGAGGAAGCCCTGAGGTAACAGCCTGTGGCCTTGGGTCTGGGACTGAAACAGGAACCCCTGACATCAGCTCTGTTTCTCTGGTGGGCAAGACGAGGCTGAGGGTCACAGGTGAATTGACACGCAGATGTGCTACTGCCTCCTCCATGCCTTTTGACCTCTTGACTACCTTGGTGAAGAGAAACTTCCAACTCTACCTCAGTGTGGAGAATTTCTTGGTCATTAGGAGGTCCCACTGGCAAGAGGACATGTGGAATTCCATCCTTGGGCCTTACCTAGAACCAATCCTTGGAATATACAACTAGTCTACCAGGCCATTACCATATGAGATCTCTCTGAAGAGTATGGACATTTTCTTTTTAGCTCCTTCCCTTTTGTTTTCTCCTGGACCTCCACTTCGGAGCAGGATTGGTCTTCGTGACAAGATAAAACGGTAGCATGGCATTATGGCTTACTGTGAGGAGTTTCTTGATTTACCTAGCTGCTATTACCACCTTCTATTGGCTCAGGTTTTTTCTTGATAAAACCTTAGCATGTTGCCAACAGGGCTACTTTGACTATGTTATATTACATTTTAAGGCAGATATTTAAAATTTGGGTGGGATGGGAAAAGGGATATATATCAAAATCCTGAGGGGGCATCTGGAGTCTTAAAAACATATTGAATATTAAAGTTTAATTTTGGAATAATAAAAGATCCTTATAGTCCCCCTAATGTAAACCATTGACAACAAAACTCTTTGGCTTTTGTGTCTATGGATAAGTGATTGAATCTCGTAGCCTCTGCTTCCCATCTATAAAATGTGGATAATATGTTATCATCTGGTGCATAAGATTGTTGAGACAATTACATGACATATTGTACGTAAAGTATAATACTTAGCACATTGCCTGGCACAAGCTAAGCATAAATAATAATGCCATTATTACTATAATTACTATATAGTAATATTTTATATATTATTTGATTGTGGGGTATATACAATGCAGACTTTTAATTTAGGTGACATAGTAATTCTTAAGAGGGAGTGTGTGAGGTATTTCTTGGTTCTGTAGAGAGAGTTTCAAAAAGGCTGAGAAATACTATTTTCAAGAATAACTGTGTTCACGGCCCACCACTTTCTATTTGTTACCTTTGCTTTGCAGTGATTCCAGTTTTGAAGAAATCCTGTATGACTTTCAGCCAGGTACTTTGTAATACCGTCTGTTTTTATTTTGGCTAGTAAAAGAAATCCAATCCTAAATATTAATCAATCGAGAGGGCTGGCCATAACTTTGTCATTAACCAAGTTCCCCACCTTCACAACCCAGATCCGGTTTTATATGCAGTGCTTCTAAGTTGTTTGATGTGGTTCTCACCTCCTCTCTGAGCTCATACTGATCAATGATGCTTTTTAGTTTCTCTGCGAGCTCAGTGTTCTCCTGACAGAGCTTCATATTTCGCTCACTCTGCTGCTCGATCTGGGCCTGGATATCTGTGAGTGTGCTCTGGAAATGACTTGTGATCTCCTTCCTTTTCTCTTCTTCCTCACGTGCCCTCTGAAGGGTTTCCTCCTGTGGATAGAAAGCAAACTCTTTTGTTATGCTGGTTTACACGCACCAGGGTTTACAGAACTCAGGGTTTGGTCAGTGAAAGGAGATTAGTGTGCAGGGTAAGAAGGATGTTTTTTCCTCAGCTCTCTAGAGGTAACATTGCTCAGCCCCAAAATAAATGCTTGAGCAAAGGTTTCAGCTGTGAATACACGGTCACTCAGAGCAGGTGCAGCAAGGGCCTTGAATTTGATAGTTGGTGATGAGTAGGCTTGTTTTAAAGACAAAGGGTCCCCTGTTGAGTGAATAAACTGCAGGGATTTCTAACAGACATGCAGCCCTAAGGTTCTGATCTCTTGGCTGTAGCCTGGAAAAAAAGGCCACTTGGTTTTACTGATTGATGGGACATATCATGTGTTCCTTTGGTTTGGTATAGAAAGAAGAACAATAGATCTTATGCCTCTATAAAAATGATGGCATATTAATCACATAATTGTATTGCCCAAGTTTTTTAAATATAAGTGATCACAGTATAAATGTTTTTTTAGTTAAAAAAAAAAAAACTTTGGGCTTCCCTGGTGGCGCAGTGGTTGGGAGTCCGCCTGCCGATGCAGGGGACGCGGGTTCGTGCCCTGGTCCGGGAGGATCCCACATGCCGCGGAGCGGCTGGGCCTGTGAACCATGGCCGCTGGACCTGCGCGTCCGGAGCCTGTGCTCCGCAATGGGAGAGGCCACAACAGTGAGAGGCCCGCGTACAGCAAAAAAAAAAAAAACAAAAAAAAACCAACTTTCATCGAAAAGCTTGAAAAGGAAACTAAGATAACCATAGATGAATTACAGCAATTCAAGAATGTAAAAGGAAATCTTAGAAAATATGCTGCATATTTCTTTTATCTATATAAATTTATGTATTTATTTTTGGCTGTGTTGGCTCCCTGTGGCTGCACGTGGTCTCCCTCTAGTTGCGGCGAGCGGGGGCCACTTTTCATTGCGGTGCACGGGCTTTGTGGTGGCCTCCCTTGTTGCGGAGCACAGGCTCCAGGCTCGCAGGCTTCAGTAGTGTGGCTCGCGGGCTCCAGAGCTCAGTAGGCTCAGTAGCTCTGGCACACGGGCTTACTTGCTCCACGGCATGTGGCATCCTCCCAGACCAGAGCGCAACCCATGCCCCCTGCATTGTCAGGCGGACTCCTAACCACTGCGCCACCAGGGAAGTCCCCTATGCTGGATATTTTTTGAAGGAACAATCATCCATTGTGTCTCATAGGGTAATGGAAATGTTCAGTGTAAATTTTGAATTTGAAAGCAATATTATGTTTCAAATCTTCTTTAACTCTAAAATGAAATATCTAATATTCTCCTCTTCTACTTTGTTAACATTTAAGAATTGAAAATTAACTTTTATATCATTGCTGTTCTCTTTTCTCCTAAATCAGAAGTCCCCCTTCATTGCTAACTGCTGACAATGTACCCAAATTTTCCCCATATCTATATTGAGAATTATTTGCGTTGTACTTATTCCTCTCATTCTTTTAAAATAAAAGGGCTTAATCTTGCTACATCGTACCGAAGATAGAGACACTGCTGACAAGTGTTACAGACATTTTAGGATTCCTTTAGTTCTGATTAATTGTTATTATGAAAGCTTGCTTCATTGTTGGCAAGTAAAATTATACTTCATTTAGTTGCCTACCATGATCAAATTATGTAACAGGATTTTTAAAAAGAAATGCTGATTGAAACAGAAGTAATTGTGCAAATCTTTATTATTACAGTAGAATAATGTGATCAAAATAAAAGTTGATGCTGAAAATACATGCTCTGGAAATATTTTAATTTATCATTACGTATCCCCTTTCTTCTACAATATTTGCTTATTTTCTAACTCTAATATGACTCCTGATATCAGAATCATAATTTATTCATAGTATAAACATTTATTGAGTGGAAATTTCTTAGGGATATTGTAGAAGAAATCTACACTTCCTAATCTGAAGAAATTAACTATCGGAGATGTTATTTCCCTGAACTTTGAATGCTAACACTTACTATATGTATTTCACTAAAAGTGATTTTGGCGTCTGTTAAGAGCAGTTGAATATACATGTGATAGTGATTGTCTCCTTATTGTTCCCGATTAGTTTAGAAGCCAACAACCTCCTAGTCGTAGAATTATACTCCATGATCTGAATGTCATTTGCATTTATAACTATTCCATCCATGAATGAATGAGTAAATGAAAGGACCACCCCATGCTACCCAGCAAGTCTGAGTTTTTCACTGGCCACTGGCTAGAGAAAGAAGGTATGGCTGTTAATATGGCATTAAACACATGTCAAACCATCATAGCACCCAATCCTGGCCCACAGAATGGCGTCTTGCATTTTACATTACATTGTTTTTCAATGAGAGAAAAATAAATGTACTGCAGTCATAAAATTTGAGTCCACTGGTAAAGAAAATGCAATCATTTGGACAATGTCTGAGATAAAATTTTCTTTATCATGCACAAAATTCAAAGTGAAAATTAATAATGCAAAGAAAATTGAGGGACAAAATCTGAAATAACTAAGAAAACTTTTCAAGCATCACTGTGCATCTTAGAACCAGTGCTGTGCCTGGGACACAATCCATGGGTATTCAGTATATGTTTATTTAATGAATCAATAAATTATTAATTTACATATAGACATATGAATAGCTTGAACTAGAAGATTCCTATAGTCAAAAATTGATGTAATTAAAAGAAAGAAGTAGGCAATTTCACAATTATAGTAGGAGATTTTTTACACCCATCCCTCAGCAATTGATAGAGCAACAAGACAAAAATTCAGTAAAGACATAAATGATCTAGAGCTAATTGTTACTTATGGAACATTACACCTAATGTGTATGTAAAAGCACTCAGCACAAGTCCTGGCATAATAATGCTAATTAATTCCATTTCCATAACTGGAAGCCATTACTGAGGGTGTGTGGGTATAGCTACAGGATCTCCTGCCACTTGCGTCATTCTGTCTTTGAATGCTGTCCAAAGAGATCAAGCCACATCATTAAAGGAAATTTAACTTTTATCTCCTTACTATACGCTACTGAAAGCCAGGAGATTTATGTAAGCACAGAGTGCTATTACTTGATTACATATCTGAAGTTGAGGATGATGACCCCATTCCCATATAACCTGGGTTTCGATTGTCCCAGTGCAATGATTAAAGAGATGTCAGAAGCCCATCTCCTACAACTCGTAATTTGAGAGTTAGAGTTCATCACACTGGCCTCTCATTTCCCAGATATCGGAAAACAGTTTTGGGATATGAGGAGCCATTATCCTCTTCCATTTTTCTTCCTAACTCCATTGTAAAAACTTGGCGATGATCTTAATCTCTCTGTTTCTTAAAGTATCTTCTTTTAAACACGTGTAATAATAACTATCTCACAAGAATATTGCTATCTAATTAATTCTTGTTTGTCAAAAGCTTTAGGATCTTCAGCTGGAAAGGGGATTGTGGATGCATGCAGTATTATCTTGGAGAGCCCTGCATCTTGCTTCACTGGATGGAGCTAGTGTCTGTGTGTAATCAAATTAACCACACTGCTAGAGGCTTACGCTGTAATTAATGAAACCCATGCAGACTGACTGAAGTGATCAGTCTATTATTTTTAGATTGAATAATTAAGCTTGAAGAGCTTCACTGTTTTTTCGAGTAGCTTCTTTTTTCAGGTGACTATTGACATTTTAGCTCTGAATCTTGCCTTATTCTGTCAGTTAGCTTTGTGTCAATTTATTTCATGTCATGCAGATTTCATTATTGTACAAAAAATGTTGAATTTTTATAAATTTGTATTTTAAAGAGTAGAACTAAGGCCTACCTTAAAAAACAAAACAAAACAAACTCAACATAAGGAAGAGGAATGGCACACATTTTACTAAAGGTCTGCTCCACATCAGGTACTATGTGAGCACCTTACATGTGTGGCCTCATTTAATTTTTCCCTGACCACGCAGCAAAGTTGGTATAATCTTCATTTTATGGATGAGGTAACAGGCTTGGGAGGTAAAATAATTTATTGCAAGTTACAGGTGAGCAAGTGGCAGGGCTAGTATTTGAACCCAATTCTCTCTGATTCTAAAACTCACACCCTTACTGTAAGTAGCAGAAGCTTGTGCCTACAGAGCATGCAAGAAGGTGTGTTATGTGGGGCCTCGGTGACACATACCTTCAGTGTCTTGTTGTGTCTCTGCAGCTCCCGGCACAGACCCTCCAGTTTGCTTCGTGCAAGGATAGCTTTGCTGTGTTCACCTTGTAACTGGTCCTTTTCTTTTTGGATCTGTGCCTGTTTCTTCTGTAGGAGTTTTAACTTCCTTTGCTCAGAGCGATGCTCATCCAGCTGGATGTGGGGATGCAAATGTGAAAGAAAACGGCAGGGATCTCTGTTGAGTTGATAGAAAAGGACCCAAAGAGGAAACGCCTAAAGACGGCTGTATGGTTGTTTGGAAAATGTTTTGCTATTATCACTGCCCCTCTGGAATCAAAAGAACTTCATAAATGTTAAGTTGGCAGTACTTGTAGATATGGTTTTAAGAGCATAACATTTATGGGTTTTGTTCCTTCATCATTCTTATTATTGATCTCTTTTGCTTGAATCTTCTTGGTGGTCTAGAAACAGTTTTTATCTTTCTTGAGTCTAATGAAGTCAGTCAGTATAGAAGCATGTCTCAGAATTCATGATAATGCCTTGCGTTAGGAGGATAGTCAGTGGTGTGTCTGCTTGGTTTACATTTAGTTTTCACAATTCTTTCTCAAGCTTTAGTAACTATTTTTAAAAGGAAAGTGAAAAGCAGCTTCCTAGCAGACAGAAGATGAAGTCTGTGGTTATGAGAAAGGGGGAGCGGAGAATGTACCCCTCGACTACTTAAGGATTGATGATCTGTCACCAAAGTTTCAGAAATAGCCACTGCACAACCCAACAGCACACATGGCAGGTGTCCTTAACAAGCCTTGCTCCCTGCCCATCTCCCTCACCCTCTGTACTTATGGTGAATAAACCATGACACTTGTATCTGCTGAGCACAGGTGGGGCCTCTTCTCTCACTTCTCCAGCAGCCACAGCTAAAGTATCGAAATCAAGGGCGGCATGGAGAATGAAACCAATGAACCCCTGGGCTTTCCATCTCGGGATGCTAAAGTTCTGAGGTAGGGCTGCCAGGTAAGATGTAGGACACCCAGTTAAATCTGAATTTCAAATAAATAGTGAATAAGTTTTTAGTAAAAGTATATCCAAAGTATTGCATGGAAGGTACTTTTACTTAAAAAAAAAAAGTTGTTGGTTTACCTGAAATGCAAAGTTAACTGGGCATTCTGTATTTTTGTCTGGTAAATTTGGCAACACATTTTTATGGAAATCTTGTTGGAATGGGGGGAGTTGGGGGTTCAGCCTCCAGAGACTAGCGTAGTAGGAGTGTGGATCCCAGATTGATGATCAGTGTGGCCACGAACAAGCTGGAGCCTTTTTCCAGACCCATTTCCTCTGCTGCACTTAGTTCCCTTAGAACCTGAATGGTGCATAGGCCAGGAGGGTACTCATCCTAATAATGACCTTCTTGGCTAATGAAGAGGAAAAGGCCTGGGAGCCTCTGGGTGCTTCTGGACCCCAGGTGCTCCTGGTACCTCGCAGAGCCAGATGCAAATGGATACACACACAGCGTGAGCCCTGATACATGTCTCACTTACCCTGTCTTGAAAAAGCATTTGTTCTTTCTGAACTAGATGAACAGGACTGTCACACTTTCTTCAGTTTACATCTTATTTTAATCCTTTCCTCCCTCCCTCCCATCAGCCTGAAATGTCCATGATAAACCCTTGCCAGATTAAGCTGGGGCTATTCATACATGATGTTCTATCTTCATACTTCAGGACATTTTTTACTGATTAGTGAGAATTAGCATCAGGAAAAACTAAGTCCGTATTACTATAAATATCGATTGAAATTGGTATCCTTCTTGAGGTTCAGTTGGAAAACCAATTATATTTTATTATATATTTCTCGTGCTAACCTCATGTTGCACTATAGTTATTAGACAGGGGTGAAACTTCTCATACTTGTGTTCATACTTTACATGACCTATTGTCCTTTCTTGACATTTATATGTTGTTATTATTGTTATTGCCATTTTGGTTCAGACTTTACCTTTGGAAGATTAAACCATTTGTCAGGGTTTCTCAACCTTAGCACTGTTGACATTTGGGGACAGATCATCCTTTGCTGTGGAGGCTGTCCCCTGCATTGTAGGCTGTTTAGCCGCATCCCCGGCCCCTACCCACCGGATACCAGTGGCACCCCGAACTGTGACATCCAGAGTATCTCCAGAGACATTGCCTACTGGCCCACGGTTGGCAAAACTTCCCCTGTTTGGCGGAACACTGCTCTATGTGTGGATTTATCTGAGCATCAGGAGGAGGATACCTTGCATGTGTTTCATGAGTTGGAAGAGAGGATTTGTGCTATACCTCACTGGCCATTTAAATGTTCCAGTTTTAAGGCAGGATCATACACATCTGAAATATAGCTAGGTCTGTCTTGCTTTGCTCTAAATAGAACCCCTTAACTTGCTGACGATTTTTTTTTAGAGTGTGGCTAATTTTGTTCCATACTTCAGATTTATGTGAATGCATATGGGGTTTCTTAATGAATGAAAGCAAACGTATTGCAGCTGGGTCAACTTCAGTCAAATGCTGGCCTTGTGATTTAATAATACCCTTAGACATGTGTCTTCTGTACAATTCTAACAGGCATATAAGATTTTTATCTGGAATTTCTCTTGTTCTCTCTTTTTTTTACTATTAAGTTAAAAAAGTAAAATTAATGCCAAGTAGTAACGTTGTAACTACTTTTAAATGGAGGAAATTTGCAAAAAATATTTCTTCCAGGTCATTTCTTAATTTAGTCATGAGGTGTCCTTATTTATTAATGAACTTATCCTTATTTATTAGTAAATACAATAGTTGATGATATTACAGGATTTAGAATCTGTAAGGATGAGTGAGCTAGGGTGACAGTTTGATTCACAGCCTTGAATTTAATGATTTATTCTATGTTAACACTTGTATTTCAGACACTCTCCGTATTAATATCTGAATCAGTGAGCAGGGAAAATAGCTTTTAAGTGTCCAAGTAAAAGATTGAAATTCTTCATAATTTTTCCTTTCTGAAAAGGATATGTGATGGTGTTTGGGGGTCAATTTTCTCCTATTCATTTTTTCTAGAATGGTATTTTGAGTTTAACAGTTTATTATAGGGTATGATACAAATGCCAAAGTATAGTAAGACTTGAATTGAGTAGAATTTCTGGAAAAATAACCTCTGTGGGGTTGACTTCTTGGCTAGGAGAGTGAGTGGGCTTGGGGAGTTCCTGGAGACCAGGGTGAACAGCCCTGGCTCATGAAGAAAATTTTGGAAAGACTGGGTAAGTGGTTTTTTCCCGATAATCTGCTGTGGGGCTACAGCACCATAAAGAGTAGTAGTCTAGAAAAGATGCCCGGTTCATCCAAGTATGGAACATGGCACTAGGAACTAAATATGAATGGCCTTGGTATGAGTGAGTAAATTGAAGGGCAAAGGGAAATCAATGTAGTAATTATTGAAAAGAGCAAGGACGGACAGGTGAGGATGGGGCCAGATTTTGGGGAAAAATATTAAATTTGACACCTACCATTTTATGGCACTGAAATTGCTCATGAGTGGTTAACAGCCAATGTTAAACAAGTTGCAATAAAATTGATACACTAATACTTGGTTTATAAATTTCTGCCATTCTTTTGGAAAACAATATGGCCATTAAAAAAAGCATTTATACTGCTTGATTTAGTAATCCCAATTCTGAAACTTTTTCCTGGGATCATAAAAGAGAACGAACAGATCTCATGCATGATGATGTTCACTGCATGAATGTTTGGTAAAACAAACACTGGAAGGAGTCTAAATGTCCCCAAATTAGAGAACCAGTAGATAAAGTCAATTAATGGAAAATTACATAGCTTTGACAAAATATAATTATGAAGACTACAAAGTACATGGGAAAATGTCTGTCATATGAGCCAAAAAAACAGATACTAAATTATATGCACCTTATGATGGTAGTTATACAAAAGGTATCTCTGAATGTATGGCAGAACTGGAAAGGAAGACAGATAAATCAACGATTGTGTTTTAGATTGTAGGATTAGAGATATTTTTACTTGTACATTCAGCATTTTCCTTATATTATTGTGATGTGGTTTATGTGATTAAAAAATAAAAGTATTGTTGGTAGAGTTAAGCAATCACTAGTCATTCAGGGTTTCAGAATTTCTCTGGGTCTGTTGCGTGACAATTCAGCATAACAGGACGCATTGAGGTACAAGGAAGAAAGGAAAGAATAAATAGGGATCACAGTGCTAAAATTAGAGTAAAAAAAGAAGGAAAACAAGTCACTCACTAAACTCTACTCCATCAGTAGGGATAAGATGCAGCCAGAGACCTGAGGGGTTTGTGGGTCTCAGTTTTGGAGACCTTCTTTAAAAAAAAAAAAGGAAAAAACTTAAAAAAGAGAATTATGTTCAGGGCCTCAGAGGGGCCCATACAAGTGAGAGGCACTGACTCTTTAAGCTTCTTTGCTGTAAGGTAAATCTGCCTTCAGGGGCAGTTCAATCTACTGCCTGGAGGAATTGTTTTGTTGTGTGTAGGGGCTTAAGTTTCATTTTCCTGTCACTGCTTCTCCAAAAGAAATAAGAAAGTGGAAAAGAAATGAGGGAAAGAAGCAGAAATGAGAGAGAGGTACATTGCCCAGCCTCACTTGAGGCGACACCACATCTCCTCAGTGGGTCTTGTACACCTCAGGGGTGGTGCACGGAGCTCAGGTGCCACTCCTTTAGCCAGTTTTTGTGAGGGTTCACTGAAACTAGGGGGGCTGGCTTCACTAAACCCTCCTCTTTCTTCCAACTGGCCTATTATAAGAGGACTGGCGAGGAGACCATCCACTTCACAGATTCTCTGAAGTCTGGGAGTGGCTTCCCTCCCTGCCAGTGGTCCTACCTTATAGAGAGGGAGACTGCATGGGAGGACCTATAACTGGAAACAAAACAATCCATGTCAAATGCTTTGCCATCGTGGGGGACAAGGAGAAGAATGTAGATCAAAGAGAATGAGTGAATGAATCAGTCAATAAAGTCATCAAGAATAAATGAGAATGTGTCACAAACTGAGGGGTGGGATTAACCCTCTGCCTTCTTGAGGGGACCACCCCCTCAAAAAATCTGTGTACAAGAACCGGATGAAAGTTTGCCTTTATTCTAGTGTATTTCTGTTTTATTGCAAAGGCAAAAAGAACTTTTAAATATTCACAATTTTTAATTATGATTCTTCCATCTCCCAAATTATGCACATAATTGAAGGTGGAGTAGACTCCAACTGTATCCTCTTTCTTCCTTTTGCTGTTATTCCTCAGTTTTCCTGTTTCTTTTTATTTCTTTCTTTCTTTTTTAAAAATTCTGCCTTTATGAATTCTGGCTTTGATTTGTCTGAGGTAACCAGCTATAATGATATACCTGAAAAACTAACAGCATCCTTTTCTCAGCTCTAACCAGAGCTTGAATCTTTCTGACAAAAAGGGCTAATCAGAGAACTTACCAATTCAGCATACTTCTTGAATAAAAAATCAAGCTTTTCCTCAGGAGTTTGCAACTTGTTCAGATTTTGCATTAGCAGATTGGCTTCTTTGCCTTAAAAGAAAACAAAGACCATAAAGACATTTTAAAAAATAAGTGTTGAACTTGATGTCAAATGATAAGAGTTAGAATCTCAGGTTGTCTGCTTGTTAGCTGCTATCCAACCTTGGCCAAGCCACTTCACTTGTCTGAGCCACAGATGTAATTTTGTTTTTTTTCCCCTGTATGAAGGAATGATACCTATTTTGCAGAATAAGTGATTAGATGAGAAGTTTGTAAAAATGTGTGGTACAGTGTCAGGCTCATGGTAGATTCTCAATAAATGTCTGCTATAAGGGTAGTCCCCAAATTTTCATCCCCAGAATCCATTCTTGTTACTTCCCCCCATGTTCTAAATATTCCAAGGGATTTTGAACATTCTGAAAATATTCAAAAGAATAAAAAACACTGACTTTATGAAAGAATAAATCATCCACTTCCCCATGTTAATTATCTAAGAAAAGAAGCAAACCAGCCTATCCAAATATCTGACTACTGTGAAACAGCCAGCATTAATACATGGAGCTGTTAAAATTCCAGCCCAAAGCAGAGAAACATGACAGTTTAGGCTGCCCCTTTTTTTGGTTTTGTTCCTTTAGTACCTCTTTGCTCTTTTGTTTGGCGGGGGGGGGGGAACCAATTCTCTTGTTTCTGTGCATGAGCCTGCTCCATGACGTTTGGGTGGAATGACTCTGATTGTATTTCCTAACAAGTGGGGAATAAAGTCAAAATATGGAGAAAATGGACCCAAGACATGCAGGGCCTTTTTCATAGGCCTTTTTGTGTCTCTCTGGCTGCAGATTTAGCCTCCCTGGGTCTTCCCTTCTCTCACCCAGGCCTTAATCTCTGTTGGCAGTTTCATTTTGTTTCCAGCTGGAGTTTATGCTACATTTAAAAACTCATCTGTTCCTGATTATTTGACAGTGAGCCTCAGATTCTTTCTTTGCTTTCCCCATTGTTCTTCCTTTTGTCCTCTTCAGCTCACACTGCCTGGTTAGCCTTTCTGTGATGCCTGGAAATCTTGTCTTTCAGTGCCCACTGGGCTGAGCATTGTAGGCAGGAGCCAGACCCTGAGGCCTACGTGTATGTACCACTGAATGTATCTTTGCAAACAGCAGGGCCAAGGTGGAGCAGCTTCCCCATCCTCACCCACCTGTGACGGCCACCCTTTCTAATCAGGGTTGGGAGGTCAGACCATACAGTGGAGCCCAAGTTTCCTGATATAAATCTGCTTAAGAATATTAACAACTTTGACAACCTCTCCCCCAAGAACAGCCATGTCTCCTTTGCTGGAATTTTTGCTTTCATCCTGGAGAGGCAGATATATCATGGAATTAGGATTGCCAGATGAAATACAGGACATGGGACACACTCGTAGTAAAAAATAATGGTTTGTTTATCTGAAATTCAAAGTTCCCTGGGCAGCTTGTATTTTCATTTGCTAAAACTGATAACTCTAACGGCATCAAAGAATTTTAGGTCTAGAAGGAACTTCAAAGAGCACCCAGACAACTGGTTAATTTTATAGATTAAGAATCGAAAGCCCAGAGAAGTCCAAAGTTACATAATCAGTACTGGCAGAGCCAAGGCTTGAATCCAAGGTTTGTCTACTTGCTCTAAATCACTCCACTCCCATGTGGAATTTTGATGCCAGGGAAACCTAGAGAAATTAAAGGAAACTTTTTTGAAGAAAGTGACCTCATTCCTAACAGCTGGTTTCATCTATATTTGCCCAGTGAATCAGCTCAGATTAGAGACACAGTCTGAGACAGGGGAGAAGGTGGGGGTGAGTGGTGCCCCACCAGCAATCCAGTATGGCCTGTCGCATAACGCTGCCTTTAAACTGGTAAGCTCTGCGCTCCGCCGCCACCAGGCGTGGCCTTGAGTGACTTCTGTAGCAGCAGGGACAGATTTGTGTTGGTCAGGCCATCCCCTCACCCTTGTCTTCAGTTTGTGCTCACATGCTGACTGCTGTCCTGCGTTGGAGGATCATCCATTAAAGGCAAGAGCCTGCACTGTTGGCCAGATTCGGCCCAGGACCCCACACAGTGTTTGGCCCACGGCAAGTGTTTAGTTACTCTTGGTAATAATAGAACAAAGCCAACCTGTGCACTAATATCATGTAAGTCAAGTAAATGCTGTCCAGAAGACAACTCTGTGATCAGCTAGAGGAAAGGCAGGTCTTCCCCTCCCCTGTGACATTTAATGTATGCTTAGCATACCTCTCAGTGTGAGTATCAACGTAGAAAACCGTATCGTGTCTTGAGTGAGTCCAGTGGGCCTCTTTTTCTCTCCACATTCAGTATCTTCTCCCCCTTTTGTTTTCTTTAATGATGAGAACAGGTGTTTTTTGTTTTTTTTTTAATTGTCACACTCACTGAGGTGTCTTTCTGCTCTCATATTCTCTTATTTTGTATAGAAGTTTAACATTCAGATGCATCAGTCTGCCCTTCAAAAATGATTTCAACAAAAAAATCCAAGAAACTGGAGACAAGCATGTATGGAATACGTAACTTTGTAACGTCAGAGAGCTTAATTTGTAAACTTCCATTGGTTTCACTGGACTAGAGTGCTGTGTGGGATTATGTTGAGGAGGGGGATAGACAGAGACCCACTCATCTTCTAAGAAAGGCTATAATTTACAATTTTAGGAAATGGGGTCATTTGGTGACAGTGTCTGACACAAGAGGAAAAATCGGCTTTATGTGTTTAAGGTGCTAGCAATTTCTTAGCTATAACTGTAAAGAAAACTTTCTTAAAAAGAAAACAACTTTGAGCCTAATAATGAGATTATTCCAGGGAAAACAAAATAAAGCAAAACCTTACAATAAAAAAGAATAATATCAGAAAAAGCAGTAAGAAATAAATACATCCATTCCCAACTTGGGTCAGAAGAAAGTACTCATCATTTTTCCCAAGACAAATTTTTCTTTTCTCTTACTTCACTTACTCCTCCAAACCCTCCTTTCCTTTCAGGATCTGGCCTAAGTTTGAGCTTCTCTATGAATCTACTCATAGACCCTTCAGTCTCTGTGGATTCCTCTCTCTCCTAAATTCTTCTGGTTTTCTACCATTTCTTCCAGAAAATTTAGTATTTATATCAAAGCAACAGTTTATTTCCTTCTCAGAGTGAAACTAGAAAAAAAATCAAGCTAAAATCTTATAAAATAGACTACCTGGGAAGGTGACCATTCTAAGGCAGAGTAAGTCAATGGCCAAAAAGATTTTAGAAAATCAATGTCCTAGTCAAGATGCTACTCAGAAGGTAGAACTGAAACTCACCTGTCACTGGAAAGATGAAACCAATTAACTGAACTGTAGCTCAATTAAATGCTCCTCAACCAACGTATCAATTATTTTTATATATCTTTGGCCCTGTAATATTAGTGACTTCAGGTCTGCATCTTGCTTTCTTTATGACTAATCTCACAACCACATCAATTAGTTGAATAATTTTTTTTTTGGCAGACTTTAAAACTCTCTAGGCTTTAATTTCCCTCTCAGTAAATCAGTGAGTTGACTAGATAGATTCTGAGCTCAGAATGGACCTGTGGATCAGCTTTGTTTTTCTCGTGGGTTTATGCTTCAAACCTATGAATTCCTACTCAATCAGTTATCAATCTAAATATCAGAAGGGATATTACATTTTATCATTGTTTTGTGCTTCTTACTACGTGGGACTTGTGCAGCCCACGTAACGCTGACAGAGAAGAGATTAATAAGACACTTGTGAGCTGGAAGATGGGGTGGGGGAAGGAAGGGGGACACTTAGATGTTAAGAGGACATGTCATGGTGCTGTCTCATGTGGAATCTGTTTTTCGTTTTGGTCAATGCCAAGGAGAAAGTGACTCTACCAACTAAAGAGATTTCAAAGTGTTCCCCCAGCTGCTCCAGTGTATAATATGTTAACTGTGGGAGGATATGCAGCCTGTAAAGGAAAAACAAGTCTTGAGTGCTTGGGTTGTAGAGACATTTCCCAAATATTCAGAGGTGTTCTGTGAAAGATGGGTGTTTTTGGTCCAATAAATTTAGGAAATGTTGTAAACTGTGCCCATCACTATTGGAGATTTTTCACTATTGTATATATTAGAGGTCAGAGAATTCTGGCAGTTAGGAGACAAGCTTGGTCTGAAATCTCAAATATCCCAAAGTATATACTTTGGAAAATTTGGGGTTATTGAGTCAGAACATTTCAGTATCTCAAATGTATCAATAAAGCAAATGTTATCTGATAAACATACAATAATTAAAGACTCATCTTTGATCAAATATGTAAGCAAAGACTAAAGATATATCTTCAGGTATGGATTGAATGACATACTAATATTCTATAAAAGCTTCAAATAGTTTCTAAAAGAAGACCACAGCCGGCACTTTATATTTTCTCCACATGGGTGGAGGAAGAACTTTCTGAAGCATCAGAACCATTGCTTCCGCAATCTGTTTGTGTCAAAATTACCCAGGGTGCCTTGGCCCCAGTCCAGACCTGCCAATTCTGAATCTCTCTGCTCAGCCACAGCATTTTTGACAAATTCTGCATTTGATTCCAATGCACAGTAAGTTTGAAATCATGGGTCTAGACCATAGTGTAGTATTATTTAATTGAAAAATAGCCAAGAAACCTGTTAAAACCACTTGCAGATAATTGAAATGATGTTTAAAATATTTAAATTAGCTTAAAAATATTGTTTTGGGCTTCCCTGGTGGCGCAGTGGTTGAGAATCTGCCTGCCAATGCAGGGGACATGGGTTCGGGCCCTGGTCTGGGAGGATCCCACATGCTGCGGAGCAACTGGGCCCGTGAGCCACAACTACTGAGCCTGCGTGTCTGGAGCCTGTGCTCCGCAACAAGAGAGGCTGGGATGGTGAGAGGCCCGCGCACCACGATGAAGAGTGGCCCCCGCTCGCCGCAACTAGAGAAAGCCCTCGCACAGAAACGAAGACCCAACACAGCCAAAAATAATTAATTAATTAAAAAAATTGTTTTAACCCATAATAGAGCTGAAATAGTACAATGTTTAGAAGAATATACTGATAGTGTTCAGAGGAACAGCATGAAAGTGTCAGCAGCTTATACACATGTAATTAGAGTGGACCCACCTGGGCACTCTGATCACAAACATTGGTTCTGATAAACATTCAGTTGAACTTTGGTAACTTATTGAAAGTGGCAGAATTAGTTGTGAAATTTTTTCTTTCTTTAAGAATTTTTTTGATTATTTGGTAAGTATGCAGTTAATACAGACTTTGAAATAACTTATGGAAGACAGAATAGAAACCAAAATTGGTCATGTTTAACTTCACCCCTGCTTTCTTCATACCTATCCCCCCATTATAACACATAGGAATTCCTATGTAGAAGTAGTTTCAAAGTGATAAAGCCAAAGAACTTTCCTGGTTTGGAATACTTAAAATCATTCACCTCTGCGATGTGATTTTGTTTTATCTTACGGAAAGTTTAACAATGACTAATGTAAAAGGTTATTTCTGAGATGCCTTGGATAGGGAAGAAAAAATAGCTCTGTAACACAGAGCAACTTTATTCTGTTTCCCAGAGTTCCAAAACACTACAGTGATTCTAATCTTGCACTTTAGAACTTGGTGTTATCTGGGTTCATCTTTATGCTAAGTAGGTAAAGTAGCTGTCTGAATGTGTCCTTTAGCCCTTCGTGAAAGCATTGCCAGCAGTGGTTTCACGCGCCAAAGTGAGGTCCTATGACAGCATAGACATACTTTGGGGTTTACACGTAACTTGTCCACTGGAGTCTGACTCCAGTGCCCATGATCTTTTACTCTCCCACACTGTCTTCCAGAAACGAATAAGATGGGACCACTGTCTCAATAGATTCTCCCTCCAGCTTGGGAGGCAGGTATATAAACAAATGATTGCTGCAGAAAATTTCATGACGACGGAAGGTGATGCTAACTACCTGGGCATGTCAGGGAATGTATCACATAGGAGGTGGTAATTGTAGTGAGTGTTTCAGTGAAATTCACCAAGACAAGCAGAGGGACGCTCCTATGTGCAGTAACATGCTCTCACTTATAGCTAAAAAATTAACTCTCTCATCCTTCTTTCACAGCCATTTTTGGTGTTACCAATCCTCCGTGCTCTCCTAACAATTTTCCTGTGCCTGTTGTAGCACTTATCCTATATAACAATTAGTGTACATGTTTATTTTTCTCTCCAGACCTAGAGCTCCTTAACCAAAGACTTTTTTATCTTTGTGTACCTCATAAAGACTAGGCATTAGTAAATATTTGCTGAACCAGTGAACTAATGAGAGTAAAATTGTTTTCTGAGATTTTCAACATTCTATAATTAATACATTTCTGAAGAGCTTTGTTAAATTAAAAAATATTTTATATATGTAGTAATGGAACACACTACTAAGGGGCTGAGGATAAGTACAGTAAGGTACTGGTGATCCTGAAGGAAGCTATTGTGGTAAAATCCAGATATGAGATGTGGCTCTTAGCAAGATTGGAGGAAGTGCCCCTTTTTAGGAATAATTCAAAGAAAAGTCATACATTAGAATGTAACTACTTGCCTAATCCTTTTAGAATTTTCTTCTCCAGTTTTTGCTCTTTATTGCTGACAGGCTCTTTGGACGTGGGCGGCTCTCCAGAGGCCGGAGGTTCTCTCTCCGTCTCTTCAGCGGCCTCCTCGCAGGCCCTGTCCTCATTGTCAGGTGGTGCTGTGTTCTCAGGCTGCTCCTTGGCCGTGGTGGGACCCTCTTTCCCTGCCGTGCTGACAGCAGACCCGTACGTGTTAATGATGTCTTCCAGTTGTCGGTTCAGTTCTTCAGAGATATCATGGGCTCCCCGTTCAGGCTGCACACCTGCCTCCTCCTCAGGTGCTAGGAGTGGGGTTGAGGAATCCTGATCATCTTGCTTCTCAAGGCCATTTTGACTGGGCAATACTGAACTGTCCCCCACAGGTGTTGACTGTGGCTCCCCCGACAGCTGTACAGACTGATTGGTCTCCATACTGGGAGTGGTATCTGGTGGTAAGCACAGCCAGCGTTGATGTGGTTAACCCAGTTACAGGTAAATGGTAAGGCTATTCCCACATGGGCACCTACTAATTACAGTTTCTAACATAGAATGAATGTACTTCCACAAACCGTCAATATTGCAATTAGTTGAGTAGGAACAGTGAGAAGCATCTTTCCAAATCGAGTCATACCATTAGCATATTTTTGGTTTTGGTCTTTAAATTCTGATAGTATCTCCTATTACTGATGTTAACAGAGTAATTCAAGATACCGTTTTTCATGGTCATATTTGTCATTTTGCTTAGAATAGCCAGTTTGTGATACCATTCTCTTATATAATTCTATGTAGATTTACAGTCGTTATAAATACATAGATATATACATTTAACGTTTAAATTTAAATTGGTGCTTTTTCCCCAAAGTTAAAACATTGAATACAAGAGCCATTGACCTTACTAAAATCATTCATAATGATAACATTCTAAACTCTATTTTAATCCATATTGATTAGTATGAGTCCATTAATATAAATGAATTATTATATTGGATACAGGAGATACTTGCTTGTCTGGTATTTTCCTTTTCCCAAATGAGCAACATGTAATTGTCAATCAGAAAAACACTTTTTATTTTCTGAAGTTCAAACCAGCCTCATTTTTGGAATAAGAGAGAATGAGGAAAGGTATAAATTAACTAATGAACTTGTATGGAAACATGGTGATGCTCATAATAACAATTCCTTGAGTTTCTATACCTTTTTGTTCTGATATAAAAACTGACTTTCTTTTAGAAAAAAAACAGATTGCAACTTTCTTGTCTCAGTCAAGGAGCTCTAGGATAACAATACTTGTTAAGAAATAGAAATGTCTAAAAAGCAGGGAGGGAATGAACTAGGGGAATAATCCAGGTATAATATGGGCTCTTTGGAAATAGGGGGTGAGGAATGGGCTGAGGGTTTCTGGCTATCACCATTTCTAGTGTTGCAGTACCTTTGGCTTAGACCTTTAAGTTATGGTGCGCTTTATTTGTAAATAATATTTAATGGTGATGCTGCTAATTAGCAGCATACAATTACGACAGGGTCCTAATAACACACAGGTTTTGCTGTTGTGGTGGCATGAAAGCGAAAACGAAAACATACTGCTCCATGTGCTATGCAGCTTCCTCCTCTGGTTCTTAGGGCAGGCAATGTCAAATGCTCGAATGCAAACAACAGAAAATTCAATGTACAGACATTGCCACCTACCTGTGGCCCTCACCAAATACTCATTAACTTTGAAGGAAGTACTTTTTTCTCTCATTTATTTTAATTCACCATCTTTATTATCAAACGATGCAGTAAACAGCTTCATTGTCTTCATCACTGGAATTCTTTATCCTGACCCCTGCTTGTTGGGCACACACATCTATATATAACTTGTGCTTCCCCTGAACTTGGAGAAAGACACATGGCACCTGCTGTCCAGCCAGAAGTTATTTTAAGCTCTTCTAAAAGGAGCCCTGGCCTTTAGCACTTCGTCTTTGGATATCAAGGGAAGAGAATACTTTTTAAATCAAACTGAAAACAGTAAACATTTATTGGTTTAAATCCATATGTGGGTTTTAAAGTGTTAGGGAGCCTCCTGAGGATGAAATAAAATCTAAAGTAAACCAAACTTTAAAGCAATGAATTTAAAACTGATTGTCCATAGGAATTTTAGTGTGGTTAGTCTAAATGCAAGCGTTTTGTTTGTATTTGATTTATTCTTCATCAGAGGCCATAATCATTGATTTTTTTAATATTAAGTCCATGGATCTCCTTTAAACTCATGCTCCACATTTACTTTAAAACAGAATAACTGAGTTGTTGTAAACCACAGGACAACTCAATTCCTAAAAGTAGCCTCAAGACAAATCCACAAGAGGAAAAAAACAAAGAACTCTGTTACTTTTAAATTCTCTTTCTATATCAATCAGTTTTACAGCAAGGAATTATTTCTGTTTTATTTTCTATAAACTTCATTGCCCATCTTTTGCCTCCTCTGAGAGAGAATTTTTCACTTGTCCTGGCAGTCCCAACAGATTACCACACACACATCCCTTCCTGAGCAACACATTTTAATTGTAAATAAAACAATGGAAAGTTCTTCAACAGTTCACTGGCAGTCTCAAAGTTGCAAGTTTTGAACACCACAAACCGCACCCTACATCATCTCACAGGGCTTGGGGGAGTGTTTTTCATACTTACCAGAAGGCAAGGTGCTAAGCAGAGAGAGAAAGGAGAGGCAAGAGGCAGCAAGCTAGTCAAGCAGCAGCAACAGCAGGAGACAGGCGGGGGCTGAGTTCTTACCAGGGAGAGAGAAACCAAACACACACACACGCAGCAGGAGAGCAGGGAGGGGGTGGGGAGGGGAGAGGAACATCCTGTGACACAGCAAGAGAGAAATACACTCAAGCTTTAGTAGCTGTCTCCTGGGCAAATGTCTTAGAAAAGAGAAGCAGCTGGTACATCTTATCAGACTCCATGTTTTGTCCTTTAAAAAATATTTAAACTCTCAGTACATAGCCCCTTTGCTAGCGCAGTTTTTCACCATTGTTGTTCTTCGGGGCAGAGATCAGTTTTTCTTATTTCTTGGTTTATTTCCAGTGTGGTCTATGATTCATCTTCTTTTTTTACCACCTTCTTATGCTAGCTTAATTAGTGTCAAGTTTCTTATAGGAATCAAGAAAAAAGAAGAAACATGGCATAACAAAAAGGAGATGGTAGAAACACTTTAATTCTTATGTCATTGTTTGGTTTTGTCCTAAAATTTGAAATAAAAATTTAGACAGCTCTTTTGGCACTGGGTTTAGTGCCATCTTCATGTACATGCTAATTGGCATGACCTCAGACCCCACGTCTTACTCAGGTAACTGCCTTTACTCAGGTAAGCCCTGGGGAAGCAGTTGCTTTTTCTTTAGTTGCAGGCTTTCCCACCTTCCACAGTGACTTTTCCAAGTCTTTCCCACCATCTCAAGCCTTCAACCTGTTCCTTAATCCTCCTCAGAAAAATAACCTCCTCTTCATTCACCATATAATGCCTCTTTCTCTTAACCTATGTCCATTCCCCTTTTCTTCTCTTTCTGGAGAATGTGTTCCCACACTTTTCCAAGTTGGGTTCCCCCATCAGAGTTTCTGCTCTTGGGACTGGCTGGGCATATTGATAGCCACTGTGTTAGGCAGAATCATGCCACCAGAAAGACTTCCACATCCTAGTCCCAGGAACCTGTGAATATGCTATGTTACATGGTGAAACAGACTTTGCAGATGTGATCAAGTTGAGGATCTTGAGATAGACACACTATCCAGAATTACTTGGGTGGGTCCCTTGTAATCACAAGGGTCCTTGTAAATGAAAGAGGGAAGCAGGAGGGTCAGAGTCAGAAAAGAAGATTTGATGATCCAAGCAGAGGTCAGAGTGATGGAGGGACACAAGCCAAGAAATGTGAGGACCCCCGAGAAGCTGGGAAAGACAAGGAAGCACATTTTTCTTGAGATCGTCCAGAAGGAATGCAATTCTGCTGACACCTGATTTCAGCCCAGTGAAACTCATTTTGGATTTTTGACCTCCAGAACTATAAAAGAAGAAATTTGTGTTGTTTATAAGCCACTAGATTTGTGGTAACCTGTTATAGTAGCAAAAGGAAACTGAAATAATCCTACTCTCCAAATTTTTTTCACCCCTTTCTCCAAGTTCAGGGAAGGCATAGGTTATAGATAGATGAGTACCCAGTAAGTGGAGGTCAGGATAAAGAAATTCCAGAGAGGAAGACAGTGAAGCTGTTTACTGCATCATTTGATAATAAAGTTGGTGAATTAAAATGGGTGAGAGGAAAAAGTACTTCCTTCGAAGTTAATGAGTACTTGGTGAGGGCCACAGTGAGTGATATTTCATATTGGATTGTAGCAAACCAGCCCGGAGAGATCTCTCAGTAAATACAAACAATAAGTCAGTGCTTCTCAAATTTAAGTAATGTACATATTCTCTTAACAGAATAACTTAATGTTGAAATTAATTTAAAGGAAGAAAGAGAACTCACCATGACTGAAACAAATTATATTATTATTTGTACCAATATATACTGATCTAAAAATAGGTATAAACTTCTGATACTTAGTTATTATATGATACAATTAAAAAATATTATTTAGAAAACCCTACAGAACCAATAAATACAATTCAGAATAACAACATTACTTTTATGTGACTGATAATATTTTGCTGAACCCAGATTGCTACTTGCAACATGAATATGGTACTGGCTACTGGTCCTTTTGAGTTCCTGGCACTCTTCTACAATAGGCTTTATGAAATGACTCAATTTCATCAACACTTGGTCCATTCAGATTACTACATAAGTTTCATTCATATGACCTGCCATAATTTCAACTGAACTTCCTTTGATATTAATGCATCATTTATTGCTCTTTCTCATCTTCCTGCAATTATTAAAATAATTGGTGCTAACTTAACTAGATGTACACATGATAATGAAGGCACAAAATGAACGATATACATGGTAACACTGAAATGACAGCTACCCAGATAATCCAGAATTGACTTACACAGGCATACTTTGGAGATATTGCGAGTTAAGTTTCAGACCACCAAAATAAAGCTAATATTGCAATAAATAAAGTCACATGAACTTTTTTGTTTCCCAGTGTATATAAAAGTTATGTTTACACTGTACTGTAGTCTATTAAGGATGCCATAGCATTATGTCTAAAAAAAACCAGTGTACATAGCTTAATTAAAAAATACTGTTTTGATAAAAAATGCTAGCCGTCATCTGAGCCTTCAGTGAGTTGGAATATTTTTGCTGACAGAGGGTTTTGCCTCAGTGTTGGCTGCTGATTTATCAGGATGGTGGCTGCTCAAGGCTGGGGTGGCTGGGGTAATTTCTTTTTTTTTTTTTTTTTTTTTGTGCGGTACGCGGGCCTCTCACCGCTGTGGCCTCTCCCGTTGCAGAGCACAGGCTCCGGATGTGCCATGGCTCACGGGCCCAGCCGCTCCGCGGCATGTGGGATCTTCCCGGACCGGGGCACGAACCCGTGTCCCCTGCATCGGCAGGCGGACTCTCAACCACTGTGCCACCAGGGAAGCCCACTGGGGTAATTTCTTAAATAAGACAACAGTGAAGTTTGCCACACTGATTAACTCTTCCTTTCACAAATGATTTCTCTGTAGCATGCAATCCTGTTTGATAACATCTTACCCACAGTAGAGTTTTCAAAATTAGAGTCTGTCCTCTCCAACCCTGCTGCTGTTTTATGAACAAAGTTTATGTAAAATTCTAAATCGTTTACTGTCATTTCAACAGTCTTCACAGCATCTTCACCAGGAGTAGAGTCCATCTCAAAAAAACACTTTCTTTGTTCATACATAAGAAGCAACTCCTTATGTTAAGGGTTTTACTGTGAGATTGCAGCAATTCAGTCACACCTTCAGACTCCACTTCTAATTCTATTTCACATCTGCAGTTACTTCCTCTACTGAAGTCTTGAACCCCTCAAAGTCATCCATGAGGGCTGGAATCAACTTCTGCCAAACTCTAGTGAATGTTGATATTCTGACCTCTTCCCATGAATCATGAATGTTCTTAAAGGTATCTAGAATGGTGAATCCTTTCCAGAAAGTTTTCAATTTACTTTACCCAGATCTATCAGAGAAATCACTATCTATGGCAGCTATAGCCTTACAAAATATATTTCTTAAATAATAAGACTTAAAAGTTGAAATAATTCCTTGATCTATGGACTGAAGAATGGGTGTTTTGTTAGCAGTCATGAAAACAACACTAATCTCATAGTACACCTCCATCAGAGCTCTTGGATGACCAGGTGCTTTGTCAATGAACAGTAATCTTTTGAAAGGAGTCTTTTTTTCTGGGCAATAGGTCTCAACAGTTGGCTTAAAATATTCAGTAAACTATGTTGTAAATAGATGTGCTGTCATCCGGGCTTTGTTGTTCCACTGATAGAGCACAGGCAGAGTAGATTTAGCATAATTCTTGAGGGCCGTAGGATTTTTGGAATGGTAAATGAGCATTGGTTTCAACTTCTCTTCCTAACAAGAGAGTCAGCCTGTCCTTTGAAGCTTTGAAGCCAAGCATTGACTCCTCCTCTCTAGCTGTGAAAGTCCTAGATGGCATCTTCTTCCAATATAAGACTGTTTTGTCTACAGTAAAAATCTGTTTAGTGTTGCCACCTTCATTAATTATCTTAGCTAGATCTTCTGGATAACTTGCTGCAGCTTCTATATCAGGGACTTGCTGCTTCACCTTATACTTTTATATGATGGAGACGGCTTCTTTCCTTAAACCTCATGAACCAACCTCGCTAGATTCAGACTTCTCTTCTGCAGCTTCCTGACCTCTCTCAGCCTTCATAGAATTGAAGAGGGTTAATGCTCTGGATTAGGCTTTGGCTTAAGGGAATATCGTGGCTGGTTTGATATTCTATCCAGACCACTAAAACATTTTCCCTAACAGTGAGAAGGCTGTTTTGCTTTCTTATCTTTCATGTGTTCACTGGAATAGCACTTTTACTTTCCTTCAGGAATGTTTACAGGGCTTCCCCGGTGGTGCAGTGATTGGGAGTCTGCCTGCCGATGCAGGGGACACGGGTTCGTGCCCCGGTCCGGGAGGATCCCACATGCCGCGGAGCGGCTGGGTCCGTGAGCCATGGCCGCCGAGCCTGCGCGTCCAGAGCCTGTGCTCCGCAACGGGAGAGGCCACGACAGTGAGAGGCCCGCGTACCGCAAAAAAAAAAAAAATGTTTACATTCACAACTTGTGCATGAGACTTAGCTTTTAGCCTATCTTGGCTTTCAACACGGCTTCCTCACGAAGCCTAGTCATTTCTAGCTTTTGATTTAAAGTGAGACATGTATGACTCTTACTTAGAGGCCATTGTAGGGTTATTACTTGGCCTAATTTTAGTATTGTCATGTCTCAGGGAATAGGGAGGCCTGAGGAGAAGGAGAGACAGGGAAACAGCTGGTCGGTGGACAAGCAACACTTATCCATTAAGTTCCACATCTTATATGAGCGTGGTTTGTGGTGTTCCAACAAATTACAATAATAACATCAAAGATTACTAATTACAGATTGCCATAAGAAATATGATAATAATGAAAAAGTTTGAAATATTTGGAGAATTACCAAAATGTGATACAGAGACATGAAGTGAGCAAATACTATTAGAAAAAAATGGTACCAATAGACTTGCTAGATGCAGGGTTGCCTCAAACCTTCAATTTGTAAAAAATGCAATATATGTGAAGCACAGTAAAGCAAAACTCAGTAACATGAGGTATACCTGTACATATTAATTACAATTAAATGAATATACAAACACACTAACTAGTGGCTCCCAAGAATCTGTCTGTAACGTGGTAGAGGCTCAAAGAAGGCAACTAAAAAGACAAATCAGTAGAGCTCAGTGCTTTATTATAAAATCAATCTTTTTTTTTTTGCTGTACGCGGGCCTCTCACTGTTGTGGCCTCTCCCGTTGTGGAGCACAGGCTCCGGACGCACAGGCTCATCGACCATGGCTCACGGGCCCAGCCGCTCCGCGGCATGTGGGATCTTCCCGGACCGGGGCACGAACCCACGTCCCCTGCATCGGCAGGCGGACTTTCAACCACTGCACCAGCAGGGAAGACCAATATAAAATCAATCTTGGAGCTACTGTAAGGAATAAATTTATTTTTTGAAAATAACATTGTTATGTAAGTATTACAAGAAAATAGTTGAAAATGATACTAAAAAGCTTATCAGGAGAAACGGTATTCCTTTGTTCTCCCCACTATCCCTTCCTCCAACTTTGCCATGCTCCCCAAAGCTCCCCAGGCAAAAATATTAAACTATTACAGATATTGCTTCTGTGATTTACTTCCTCATTTGTAAATAAGATGCCTAGATTGCTATCTGTCAACTCATCAGTTTTTGACATTACCTATTGTCTTCCCATAATGATAGGTAAAGATTTAAATTATTTACACCACTTTTCCTTTCCTTATTTCTCAAGAAAATTACATCTCAATTTTTAGTTCATATCTATGTTTTCATTATTGAAATAAAGTTCAATGCTAAATCAGGTAGAACACTGTGATAATAGGTCCATTCTTTTGCAATTTTCTGTTTTTCCTGGAGTTAATGATTACCTTTTCTTTTTATTTGTTTCGTATTGAGAACACTCTGTCTTCCCAACCTGTACAAGAACTCTGTAAAATACCTCTCTATGCAATTTCCTCCAAGATCAAATCTATCAGGTAATTTTATACATTCTAATATTTCTTGGAGATATCACTTCCACATACCAACACCCTCAGAGCCTTGACTTCCTGCTCTGGTCCAGTTTGGTAACTTTCTTGGTCTGCTGCACAGCTGTGGTCCTAGCACTTCCTTTGCTGTCATCCTGGGAATTCCCTTTACCTTTCTCATGTTTCCTAATTTCCATTCTTCCTCTTTCTTGGTTTACTTCCTCATTTAGTGAAACATATTGTCTATTGGCTTCCTGAGAAAGCATTTATGGGAAACTTTGTACGCCTCAAATGCCTTTTTGCTACTCTTGTACTTACTTGATTAATTGGTTAGATATAAACCTTTTTACAAAATGTAAAAAAAAATTTTGGATGAAACGTTTTTACATCTCTATCAAAGTTTTTAAGGCATTATTCCCTTGTCTATTCATTTCAGATTTTTTTCTTAAAATTTTATTCCTGGTCCTTTGTATGATCTATTTCTTTTTTCCTCTCTGGAACCTCTTAGAATCTACTCTTTAACTCTGATATCATGAAGCTTCACAATAATAAAATTTGATGTGGGCCGTTTTTCATTGATTGTGTTGGGTGCTTAGTGGGTTTTTAAATCTGGAGACTCATGTATTTAACCTCCTTCCCACTTTATAATTTGTTCTCACCTTGTTCTCCTCTGGACCTCATATCCCTGAGTCCAGAACCTTTTTGGTTAACTTTCTCCAGAGAACAATCCTCAGGTATCCCAAAAAGGTGGAGAGAGGTTACTTGACTTTGTGATGTGGAGTTGGGGACCCTTCGGTTTAACTGTTCTCCTAGTTAAAAAACCAAATACAGAAACCAAACAAAAGACTAGCCATCAAATGATCCCATTGTAGTCCCCTGCCTTACTATTACTTTTGATAGTATCACCACTTGCTGAGTATTAACTTGAAATTCTTTAGCCTTTTCAGAGTCTACCAGGCAAATTAGCTTGCTTTTCACTTTCTCACTGCCTTTCCTGTGGCCATCCAGCCCTGTTTCTGTCAAGCACACTTTTTCTGTGGGATCATTTGCCATTATGTCTTGTGTTGTAGTCCTCATTCATTGTGGTTTGGGGTTTATGGATTCAGTTCTTCTGATTTCATTGATGTTAGAGTTTCTATTTCTGTTTCTTGTTCTTGTTTGCTAGTGAGTTTTAGAGGAGAAAGAGGTCAGAAAAAAATCTTTATAATGTCATCTTGGATTCAGGGAGATCTACTTAACCATTTTAATAGTCCAGCAATGAAATGAACTATCTTCCAAAGAAAGAAGCTCCACTTTTGGAAATATCCAATAAAGCCTGGTTGTTCTTTCTTTTAAAGATTCTGAAGAAGAAATTTCTGCATGGTGGGAACAGTGGGGGAGGATTAGGTTAAATGACTCACTTATGATCTCTTTCAAATATAAGAGTTTATGAATTCTACCACGGGCTTAAGAGAAGCAGAAATCATATAATAATTATGGCTATAATCCTGCAAATTAGGCAGCCTCCATATGAATTCCAGTTCTGTCTTTTACTTAGGCTCTATTTTAATTTCTTCAGCTTTAATTTCTTACTCTGTAAAATGGGACTACTATTTTATACGGTTGATCTGAGATTAACACAGTAAATGTGATCTATGTAATGAACACTAAGTTAACTAATTCCAGTAATGATGCATTTAAGACAAGCCTGTGAAATGGGAATTAATATTTTCTGAACTAATAGCATTTTGAAATTGTTGCTGTTTAGAATCGAGTTTAAGTGTGAGAATCTATTTTATCATTTCTTGGTCATGGTATATATACACTTGACCTGGGTTAGATTTGTCTTGGGGTAAGGAGCAAGTCTGTACACTCTGTTTTCCTCAGCAGGCATCACCTTTGTGTTTCTAGAATAGGAGAAAGTGTGGGCTTGTGGTCAAGCAGAGATTATTTTCAATTAGTCTAAATACAAAACCATGCAGCAAGTTACAATATTCGATTCCTATGGTGATACCTCTTTAATTTGTACTAGCTGTGTGTAGATGGTCTCCAGAAGTGAAATGTATGATTCACACCCTATGAAAAGAATTTAGTTTTATTACTTTAAAGTGAGAATTAGTTAAACAAGGATTGTCTCTGTTAAAGGGCAATGTGAAGTAGCTTTCACAAATAAAATAAATCATTTGAAATTTGCATAAGTATTGGGTGCCACACTTGGAAAGAAGAACTCCACTTCTTAAGTGTAAAAATATTTACACTTAAATATTTTTTCATGATAACAATTTAATCATGAATTTCTTCTTATAAATAATGCAGATAAATTTTAGAGTAAGCTCCTTTACACAGATTCTCTAATCTCAATTAAAAAGATTTGCTGCATGCATTCCACAAGGGAGATTTGGCTCATGTCAATATTTTGTTCAAGGAAGGTCAGAATAAAATCTGTCATATCGCAGTAATATTGGATTCATCTCTGAAGACTCCCTCCCTACTGCATTGCTGAATGTAGTAGAGACCCAGGAGCATGGGACTGTGTACTGCCTTGTTCACATGAAATGTGTGCACTGAGGGTAGAGCTGAGTTTTCATGGCCACCAAGGACTGCAGCAATGGCATTCTCCAGAACAGGATTCACTGTTCTAACCTGCCGGCAAGGGGGCTGGAAGACCATATGGCTGAAGCATGGTGATGTTTCTCCCCTCCATCCTGTCTAAACCTGTGTCACCAACAGTTTATCCAGCCGAGTTCTAGGATACTATTTTGGGTAGTGGTCTGCTTGTTGCTGCAGCTTGGCAGGAAAACCCTGCTGGCATTCGAATACTCTAGCATAACCCTGGGGGCAGAATTCCCGAACTCCAGGGTTACAGTCACTTCATGGTGTCCCCCTTCCTCTGGCTCATGTTCCCCACAGGAGACTTGGGAAATAGATCCCTTTTGAAAGAACTCTGGTCATAAGATACCAAAATTAATGACAAGAAGGCAATGATGCAGACTGACTGAAATGTCAGTTGCTGATGTTCCCAACTTTGAGGACCTGTGGTTTTGCACTGGGACTTGACTGTCAGGTGTATTTCTTTCCTCCATCCCCTCTTCTCATTCCTCCTTGTTCCGGGGTTTGATGGTTATAGTGGCATCTGCAGAATCTTGGCAAGGGAAGGGATCCCACAGATCATCTTCCCACCTCCCTTGGACTCAGAGGTCCTGTCCAGAGCCACCCTGATCCATCCTCAGGTAGATGAGATTTGATGAAAAAAAAAAATCAGCCCTTCCTAATAAGACAGCACTGCTTGCCAATAGTTAAATAAAGGAATCAGTTCTCCAAAAATGATAGATCCATGGTGTTTTGCCATTCGAGCATTGTGCCTCCTTTCAAAGGTTTGCCAAAGGCATCTCTCTCAAATAGCTTTTTTTTTGAGGTTCGGTAACTAACACTTTTAGTGTTAGTTTTTTGTTTTTTTGTTTTTTTTAAGATGTTGAGGCTAGGAGTTTATTAATTAATTTGTTTTTTTGCTGTGTTGGGTCTTCGTTTCTGTGCGAAGGCTTTCTCTAGTTGTGGCAAGCGGGGGCTACTCTTCATCGCCGTGCGTGGGCCTCTCACTATCGCGGCCTCTCTTGTTGCGGAGCACAGGCTCCAGACGTGCAGGCTCAGTAGTTGTGACTCACGGGCCTAGTTGCTCTGCGGCATGTGGGATCCTCCCAGACCAGGGCTCGAACCGATGTCCCCTGCATTAGCAGGCAGATTCTCAACCACTGCGCCACCAGGGAAGCCCCTAGTGTTAGTTTTTGATTGATTTGATTTTGATTTTCTTCTCCAAGGCTCATGAGTTCTCCTTTCCCCTACCTGGGTGTCATGAGGCTCCACTTCTGCTGTTGATCACAAAGCAATTCTAAGAAGGGGTCTAAGGTTGAAATTATGTTTAAAGGAAAGCCTTTCATTTTGATGTGTTAAAAAACAGGGGTGTGGTGGTCACCTAATTACGATGCGGTGAGTACTCTTTTCCTTCCTTCTTGCAATGCAGTTCTTATCAAAGAGTATGGACCTATTTTTAAATTCTGAGTGTATGGTCTTTTTCTCCACAATAATTTGATAGAATCTGGAACAACAGAAACCCTGAGAAGGCAGAGGTGGTCAGTGGGTTAGGAGGGAGTGAGCAAATGGTTAGAACTCTGATCCTTTGCTTTTTAATCCTCTTTATTATGTCACCTCCTTACCTCCCTCTGTGTTGCACGGATGCCTAGGCTTTGTTATTTTAGAAACAGAGTATTAATTGAGTTTGTCTATCTGCCTGCCTAGTCTTTAAGAACACTTTCCTGTTCTAAATGTCTTTTGTGACTGGTTGTCCCTAGATTCGATTAATTTACCATGTGCGGGCCTTGATTCAAGTTCAGGAACTGGAAAGGAAGCCCTCACCTCTTCCATTCATCTTTGAACCATTTTGTAATCCATTCTGTATCAATTTGAGTTGTACCAAATTAATCATGTTAATCAGTTAATCTTGTTTATCAGTTATGATCCTAAATTGTAGCTGAATCCTGACAGAGCTGCCATGTTGCCTAACTCCAGGGGTCACTGTTCAAACAAGATAAATGTGGGCCCCACTGGTTTTCTGCAGTATGATGGTCCTACACTCAACCTGGAACTGTGGCCAGAGGCAGTCACGGTATCCTTGAAAGGACAAATTCCTAACTGCCTTCCCCACAGATATGCAAGAGAGATTGCAAAGTCATTAAAAGCACGAAGAAAAAATGCAGGGGAATCCTCTCAGCTATCTGTATGGTGCCACCAAGTGCAAAAGATGACTTCTTTAAAGACTTTCTTGTGGGAAAATGTAACTATTATTAAAAAGTAATGAAAACCCAGCTGTAAACTTCCACTCGTAGCCCCAAATCTACCTTCCTATGAGGTCCCCATTGGTGAAAAGAAGTTTTCTATAGATTGTCTGGAAATAAGATTAAGTCCCTGAGATGGATCACTACATCCCCATGGATTAGAAGAGCACAGCCTAGAAGCAATGGGTTTGGGTCCTCACCTAAGGAAGTGCAGTCCTGCAGTGTCCCACACAGAACGGGAAAAGGGGCCTCGCCAGGAGAAGTCTGTTCACAGAAATCAACACTTCCACTGCCTGAACCTTACTTTTAGAGTCACAGGGTGTAGATAAAAATGGACTAATTCCCCCCAGAGTACATATTTAAATATGTATAATCATAAATAACTGTGTGTGCATTAACAAAACAAAACAGAAAAACAAGAAACAGAAAAGCAAGACAAAACAAACCACACTTGGCAGGCTACTAATATATTTAACGTTTTTAAAATTCAAAATGTAAAATTCAGAGATCTTAGAATCTAAAGAATGAGTATCTTTTGAGGGGGGGAAGCAACAACAAGCAAACAATGAAACAAAAACCATACGCTTAATTGAAACTATGAGGCTTTATTGGTAAGAAGCATATCTGTAAAATTGGAATATTTTGCTTGAATGTGTTTTGTATATTTAGCTAAAAAAATAGGATGACAATATAAATTTATGTATATAAAGTTAAATATTATATGAACTAAGCTGTTTTAAATGAATACTTTTTTATATCAGAGACTTAAACTCAAGAAGAGAAATTTAACTTTGTACAAATAAGAAAAGAATAAGGTCATGGAAAAGATCGGAATCTTGGGCCTGAGTCTGAGAAGGGAAAAATGTGATAGTTTTAAAATCTGTCCTAAATAGTAAAAGTCCCAGTTATAGAAAAACAGGGGTTGAAAAATAGCAACAACAAAAATTAATCTGGTGGGTTTTTAAATAATATTTATTCCAAAATTTGGTGTTTTTTAAATTAAAAACCTGTTAAAATTTCAAAGAGTAACCACATCTATATTGTATAATGGAACTGGTAAATTAAATGTGATGTCGTGTTTTTTCTCTATAAGGATAAGTGACAGAAAAACTGAAGTGAAGATATGCAATTACCTTATGTAAATGTACCTAGTATTTCTGTTGAACTGTCTCATTTTGATGCATTCTGCTTGTTTTCTGATATTCTAAAGTAGTTTCTGGAAGATTGAAAAATGGAGTCCAAGACTGGAAAATTGGAGTTCTACACCAGTGTCATCTATAATTAAAGATATATGTGTTTTTGATACATGAAAATTTATCAGATGATATATTCAAAATAAATGAATTTTGGATCATGGTTCAAAGGAGAGACTTTTAGTCTAAACTTCAGAACTCTTGAGTTTACATGTAATGTTATTTGCACGTGAGGTCTTTCTTTGATCTTCCTGAAGAAAATTAAACACTTTGAACTGGCCCGGGCTGGATGGAAGTGGTATTCACTGGGACAATCACTTAGGTTCATTAATACAAATACAACATTCCATGATATATCAGTTTGCTAAGGGAATGAGAAAATGTTTTGTGGTATATACAAGGAAGTGCTTTTGGTTTAGGAAAGAGACCAGGGTACATTTAAAGAGTTTTATGATAAGGGCAAAATTTAGGAGAGCTAAATTTTAATTTAATTACTAGAAATTAAAGAGAAGTGGGAAGAATCAATTTGCCCAGCATCCCCTTGGATAAATGAATTTGTACTTTTAATTGTGCAGTAAGTTATAATGGACCACATAGGGAAATTTTTCCATCCTTTCAGACTGAACTAGACTAGCTGTTGGACTCTCTTCCAAAACTGGGTATTATAACCAAGAAGGGTAGTGACCCAAAGCTTCTACTTCTGACAGTGTAGAGCTGGCAGTGATGAGGATGCAAAAGACCTCACTCAAAACCAGTTGAAAATAGTGAAGCAAACTATCTGTCGAACAAGCACCTACATAGCCACGGAGAATGAAGGCTGAAGAGTGAACCTATAACTGAGTAGTTGGAAGGATCCCATCCTTCCTGGGATCCCTTCTCAAAACAAAACGGCTACCCAGAAAATACTGAGTTTTCGTTAGTACTTTATCGTCCATATTGATTTTGGGGTGGGTATCTTTGGAACTCTTAGTTCAATAAGGAAAATAGGAATTATTCTTGCTTGTGTAAGAGAAAAAGTGCTACAATTATAGAATCCCTCAAATTACATAGGAACATTGTAATTCTAGAACAGAATTAGAAATATCGATATAAACTTTAAAAGAAAAATTTGTACCTTTGATACTGCAATAACCTAGGGACAATGGTACCCCATGTTGCACTCTATCACCCAGTTCTTGCTCTCTGTATTTTTTCACTAAAGGAAACTAAGGATCCTTGGAGAAACATCTCAGTCTATGCTTGGCTTAGAAATACACCAGATAGCTTGGATCATCTTGTGCCAGAAAGCAAGAAAGCTTTCAAAGATTAATAAACTCATACCAAAAAGACATAGGAACCTACCTAAAAATCTACCACTGAAGCTAATGCTGGCCAAAGTTGTGACATTAAAAATTACAATAAATCTTCCAGTTAACTTAAACACATTTAATCTATTAAAAAGCCGTGATTCCCCAATGATGAACAAAAGGAAAAAAAAATTACATTAAGTTTTGGAAAGAAGATGAAGGGACTAGAATTTATTACTGCTGAGCCTTGTCATTTATTTGGTGTTCTTGGCTCATTTATTGTGTCTATAAAGAGTATAGAAATTAGCTAATGCTAAATATATCAGGAGGCATTTTCTGACACAAGGTGGGATTGTCAGTAGAATATTCTGTTATGCTGTGCCTACAAGTCAGAAAAACACCACAGGAAGTAGCCACAATTCATTTGTATCAGTTTTTAAATGATGTAAAGAATGTGAAAGAATGCAGTGCTGCAAATGTTGTTCTAGGTAAGTGGAAAAAGCAAACATTACCACAAGGCAGAAAAGGAGGTCCATTCAACCGCAGGAGCAGAAGCCAAGCCTGCAAGTGCATGTTGAAAACGCCAGGAAAGGCCCAGGACAGGACAGCTCTTCAGATAAAAATAAATGCAAACAAAAGAGAAAAGCCTGAGGTGGCTAATGAAGAAACTACAGGAGACTCCTGCAGAAAGAAGAGTGGCTAAACATGAAGTCAGTCTGGTCTCTGATGAAGCAAGTGAAAAAGAAACCAAGTCCAGCTGTGTAAACCAAGTCTCACCAGTGATGCTCATGTGTTTCTCTTTTTGTTAATCTCAAGGTAAACATTTGTATCAATTCATTTATAAATGCAAATATTTGGTAGCTCTGGGAGGACGTTTGAAAGGGAAGAATCTCACCTCTTATTCTATGTTTTTCTTTTTAACATATTTAGGTAGGTGGGTTTGTTTTGTTTTCTTTTTTTCTTAGTGCAAACCATTGTTAAAAAAGTGAATACTGTTTTCTTTGTCAACTTAGCATTCGATAGGCTGCAGAAGTGCAGTTTTAATAGCCTACAATATGAAATGTAACTAAATAGCAATTTGAAGTCATAATCATGCATTCACATGACAAATATTTTAAATGACTTACCATTTTTACCCATTTTTAAAAGTAGAATTGTTCCCATGAATGCTTGCCTCCTGTCCTTAGCTCTTCCATTAGAACTGTGACATCTCTGATACTGGTAGTCCAGTTTTCCTTATTACTTTAATAATGTGTTGAGAAAGATTGTGGACATTTTTGAGCATGTGGTGTATATGTATTAAATTACAAGTTAGAGGGAAATTAGGTCTAACAGCTTATCATTATTTTAAAATATTGGTATTTGAAATCCTCTATTTAAGAACAATTTGTCTGCAAATTTTAAGATAGAAAATCATTGGAAATTTGCTATGGATTATAACTCATGAATTAAAAATTTTTCAGTATTAAGAATTATTTACAAATAGTTTCATAACATCTGTGGGCTGATTATGGAACAAATATTTCAATTATGAAAAAGATTAAGTGGAAAGGCATCTATATGTTTTATGTTGTTATCCGCTTATAAGTTTTTAGAGTCAAAGACATATTTATATAGTTTAAGAATCCCAAACACACCAAATGGATCATCCTGTATAGCAGTTATAGGTTCCTATAGGTAGATGAGAGAGTTATTAGATACTGTAAATCCAGGAAAGTGGACTGGATGATAACCTTGATCAGAGTTATGGAATATTAACATAATAACTATTAGTAGAGTTTGCATGTATCTTCAACTCTTGGGAACATGTATCCTCCGGTGTTGGGAATTATCCATATCCTCCGTCTGTCTCTAAATAGTAAATAACCTCAGTTAATTAGGAAGGGAAATATCTTTCGTAATAAGTATGCATCTGTTAATCCTCAGAACATTTAGAATTAAGTATGGAAAACTTAAAGAATCAAAATGATTTATTAATATTAGTGTCAAGTAGGGAACTGTAAGATCTACCTAGGAAAATATTCATGATTATAACGTTTCATTGAGTTTCATTACAATGATCTATTTACCCATATCACCACTAGACTGTGAGTTCCTTGGGAACAAAGATGGTGTCTTTTATCTAAGTGTTCTCAACACAGTGACGGGCCCAGAGTCAGTGCTCAGTAGAGTTTTATGAGTAAATAAATGAAGTCCTTAAGGTTGTAGACAGATTTGGTTCTTGCAGTATCTTCTTCCAAAGAGATCAGAGGAAAGTCTGTCTCATTTCAGTACTGCTGAGCTGCCCCCACTTTGAAGGCTCCTTCTGATAGCCATTTCAGAATGTAGTGGAAATAGAGGAAAACATTTCTCTGATGTTTTTGATGTTTAGTCCAGGTCATGTTTACAGATGGGAAGGGTCAAACTTCAGGGATGCTCCAGAGACACGGCCCTTGACATTCTCTGTGAAAGGATGTGCTGTACAAAGGTCTGCCTGCCGGCAACTATGCTTGAATGCCACATGGTTTAGGCATGGAGACAGTTTTCCTGTCAGACCCTGACTAAGCATTTGTTATGTGGAGCGATGGATCATAAATTTCAAACCACTTCCGCATGGCAACCCTTAAAATGTCTGAAAACCGTATCCCTTTTATCTAACGACTCCTGCTTTCTTCCGCTGTTCCTCATATGACACAGTCTCCAGACCTTTCCTGCACCGGGTTTTCCTCTTTTAATTTGTCTGTGTTTCTCCTACGTATTGTCTTGAAGGTCCAGAAATGAGAACCTTATGGCCTGACTGAAGCAGAGAGCAGGGAACCCTTGCTGCCCTTCTTCTGGGCACTGCACATCATTGTAGTCAAAATGTCATCATCTGCCTGGCAGCCTTACTCTCACCATACTTGCAGTCAACTCAAATTCCCGTGTTTTGTTTTGGTTGTTTTTAATGTGATATGTTTTAAATATGATTTTCCAGTTCTGTATTTGTGTATTTTGAACTAAATTGCTATTTTGAACCTAAGGATTTAACTTGTTTCTCTATTAAACTGATAGGTTGGGCTCATTATTCCAACTTATTTTGACATTTTGGAATGGTGGTTCTGCCATTAAAAATTTTACATTCCAAGCTTTTGCCAAGCATTGTATTATCTTAGGAAGGAGGATTTATTTTGACATGTAAAGTTTGTTTTAACATAAGGGATGAGTGGTGCATATAGATATTAGGAGACCAAAGTGGTAGACAGCTGTGAACACTTGCTATTCTGTTGGCTGCCCAACATCCAAATCTGTCCATTTCAAACCTCATTCATCAGTGAATCAAGTTTGTTTGGGGGCAGGGTTCTGCGTACCTGTAGTAAGGTAAAGGGGACCGTTTCCTTCGCGACAGCTAGGAGTGAGCACATGACCCAAACTTGTCCAAACACACTCCCAACTGGAACTTTGAATCTGGGGAGTGATGCAGTGATGCAGGGAACAAAGATTATTTTCTGGGGTAGTGGTAAGTGTCCAGCGGGATGGAGAGTTTCCAGCAGTCCTGGTATTACTGCAAGAGATTTTAGCGGCATAACCTTAATCAGAGTGTTTCTAAGCCAAGTCTCTTCTGTTTAGATTTCCTTGATTCTTTATCATTTCCCAAACCTGATTCCCCATTATTTCTTAGAGTTAGTAAGCTACCTGTAAATTTCCTTTCTGTTTTAAGTGTTCCAGAATCAGTTTCTATCATTTGCAACAGGATCTCAAAGCAGTACAGTACACAAAGTACACATCACAGGGCTTCGCAGATGCACATTAAATGGTAATTTCTTTTCCTCCTTCTTCCCTTCCCAGTTGTATTATAAGCTCTTTAAAGTCTATTTCTCTTCACTAACCCCCTCCAAAAAGGTGCTTACTCTGTTGCCTTGTACAAAGAAAGCAGTTAATACTGCTTCTTGCCCAAATTACACACTTCTTAGTAAATTAGAACTCATCACTGATTCCTTAAAGGATGTAAACAGCGTGGGTGAAAATACAAAAATGCCCTAGCAAGCAAATTGAAAACAGAAGTGGTGCTATAGTTCTGGCTAGTTTCTTTGGTTACGACGTTTATAATGCTTAGGAGGTGGGAAGAGTTAAATTGGTTTTGTTTGTTTGTTTGGTTTGGTTTTTGACCTAACAAACAATATGGGAATTCCTTCTTGAAATTTTGCTTGGAGCCATACATTTCTAAGAATGGTTCTGATAAAAAATGACGTTCCTGTGTACAAAAGAGGGAGAAGATTTTTAAACTGTGGTAAATTTTTTTTCTTTAGTGAAGCGTTTGAAAATAATTTCCTTTCCTTCCTTGAAGACTGTAACAGTGAGAAGCCATCTTAGAAGCTGCCATGCACAGGGAGGTTGAAGAAGTCCTTCTTTGCGGAGGTGACATCTGAGCTGAAACTCAAATGACCAGACAGAACTGGCCATTCAAAGCCCCAGGGCAGAGGGTGCAGGCAGAGGAAGGGCAGGTGTGCCCCTAGCATCCCTATGCTGGGTTCAGCCTTCCCCTTCGCCTTCCTCCCCCAACCTTGTTTCTTTTCAGACCCAGAAAGTGACAGTCAATTTGGAGTAAAAAATCCTTCATTGGAGATGTGCTGCTTCCTGTGAGATAATCTTTAACATTATTAAACAGAATACTCGGTGTCTCAGGCTGAAGCAGTTGCCTCTGGGTTCCTCCAGCCACTGAGATCAGAGATATCTGAAGGGAAATGAATAGGTTCTTGACTTTGAAATGCTCATCAAAGTGTTTCTCCCCAAACGGAAGGTGTCCATCCTAACTACAAATTCCTACCCCTGCAATTCAGTCTCTCAGATGTAAATTTCTGGCAGTTTGAGAATGGCCATTCTAGCTCTCCTCCTAATTATGAAGTCTTCAGACCAAGATCCGGCCACCCAGCTACCTAATGAAGAAGAGTTTTAATTATTAAATGGGACATTTATATGTCCTTTTGGGGTAAATTTTATTACCATTGCACTGGAAACTAAAATGTCATTCTGTTTCACTTCCAGACATCGTCAAGTCTTATTACCTTTGTAAGTGTCATCAGCAAGGTCCATTAACATTCCCGGGAAATAAAAATAAAATCTGGGTAATAAAACGTCTAACCTTTTTCGTTTCCTCCGTGCTTAGTCTAGTTTCACTTGCTCATAGGGTGCTGTATGCGGAGGTCTTGCACCCGCCACTTCAGGCCAGAGTTCCTAGTGCCGAAGGGCTGCGCAGACCTGTCAGATCAGCGGGCCGTGTGCAGAAGCCCCTCCCCCCGCAGGACACCTCAATTCAAGATGGCAGCGGCAAGTTGTGTGCAGAGATACTGCAACCGGCCCTGCGATCTGGAGTGTGATCAACGTGCCTGCACCAACCCCAGGAGAACTCTGCCCCCTCCCCGCTGAGCAGAACCCTATAATGCGGCCCTGCCCGCGCCTGTCCTGGAGAGCATATATGCTAGAGCATGCTCTGCTCTTCCTTCTTTGCTCAAGGAAGAAAGCTTTGCTTTGCTTCTGAACCAAACTCAGTCTCGTTCTACTGGCTCAAGTGACACTGGGCAGGAGGACCCTCGTTGGGGCCTGATTGGAAATGTTGGTGACATGAGTACTGATATGTAATAACTGATGGAATCATGATTTAAATAAGTTGGTCAAGAGCTAAGTCCAGAGGAGCAGAGCCAGCCATGTATTCTTTCTGCCTTCCCTGCATCTTGTGTCATTGGGAACATGGGTTGACGAGGTGGCCCAGCTGCATTTTGAAACTTTGCATGGTAGAAGCTGAAGAAACTTCTTAAAAAGTAGCCAGCGTTTCTGCTTGCTAAATTAGAGGCACAGCTTATCTCTGGGCCGTACCATTCTTTTATTTTGCATAAAGCCTGTAGAATGGATAATCGAGTCATACAAATGAAAATCAAGCATCTGTGGGTGGATCTTTCTGCAGAGGACATTGTTGCTGAATGCTCTGTCTAGTGATACAAAGTGCTTGGTGTATTCAAGCCCAGACCATGCCTCTGAGACTCTGAATTTTTGTGGGGTGTCTAGGGTAATGAATTTAGAATCTGCTGCTGACAAACCTTTTGCATGACCTTGTGAAACTGCAAATGCTCTTCCACAAGTCATTTGTGGCGGTTAGCCTTTTTTTTTGCATGGGATGCACTGAACTGGAGAGCACTGAAGGAAGGCCCTCCAGAAAGAATCTTGACCTCAGGCTGGAGGAAAAACAGTCAAAGAGGACAGGACTGGATTTGCTACAGCTCCACCCGGATGGGACTATTTGTGTCCTAAATGTCACCAGGAGTTAAGACAGAATCTGGGATGGCTATTACTGCATTGTTCTGTTCTGGTGCCATTGTTCTGTTGGGGTTGCGATGCAACACACTCCTGTGGTCGAGGACTAGACTTCCCTGTGAAGGAGACATTTCTTCAGTCCTCCTTGAGCTAGAGGAGCTAATCTTAGGACCGTAAACTTGAGGAAAGGTAAACAATCTTTCTCATCTTAAGTGATCCTGGATCCGTAGGCACAGTTACATGCAGAGCATTCCTGGGGTTAGAATAGCCGTACCCTTACTCTGTTCAGGCTGGCTGGGGACACCCATGGAGACCATGAAAGCAAGTTGAGACTGAACTGTGAGGGTAGCATTTATAAGAGACCCTTCCATTTGGTATATTGTATCAGAGAAACTACGGTAGTTTTGTTAAATGCTGCCGTCTGAACATGGCTGCATCATGGAGAGGGAAGGGTCTGTCTCCTAGGCTGGTTGGGTGTTAGCAAAGGCCATCATCCAAGGCGTGTAGCTGCTTCTGCATCATGGTGATCTCAGAACATGGATCAGGAGAGAAGAAAGGAAAGTGTACCTTGACCAGGAGTTTGGGTCCAAAGAACCACATGCAGGATCAGCTGTGGCGCACATGCGAGAAGGAGCTCAGTGGTGCTTTCAGAAACAACCGAGGAGAGTTTGACATGGGGAAGTTTTATGCTGGGAGGGTAAATTTCTGATAGAACTGGAAACTTATTTTTTAAGACATCTGTGTGGCAGGAAGCCATAGTATTAATTTATAAGAATTTTTTCCCTTCAAAATGGGACTTCAAACTTTTCAACTTTACCTGGAACAATACAAAGTAATTTTTTCAGTTTTTATTTTTTTAACGTATTACTGGCATGAAAGAGTAAATTATGAGTAAAATTCACAGTCTTTGCATTCTTTGCATGACATCTGCATCCATGTACTTATTTGTCATACCTCTTATTGAGATTATTACTCATATGAATGAAGTAATAAAGAAACAATTATTTGAATACAAGTTTCATAGAAGTAGAATATTTATAGCATCCCAGAAAAATATAAGTTTCAAATTCTCTTTAAGTAGAATATATTATGAAAAACTGGGAAAAGCAAGGATGGATATCTAGGCAAGGGAATTTGAAATTCTTTATGGAAATAAACGATAGAAGAAAAGAATTTATACCAACATGAATAAAATATCTGTGGGCCAGGTTTTTAAAAATCATAATACCTTTCTTGTAACTTTAGAAATAAGTCATTTAATCATAAGGATAATAATGGGTGTACTATTTTAGACACGGAAACTTTACAGAGAATTTGGATTATGAGATGAAGTTTAGAGATTAAAAAGAAACAATATATAAGTCTATAGGCTTAAATAAATGGAAAGAAATTAAAAAGCTACGTTATATAATTAATGATAATAGTAAAATCTCTTTCAGTTGAAATAGTAAGTGAAAAATGACAGGGAGAAAATATGTTTAGTAAGAATATAGAGAATAATGTAAAAATCTTATTAGGCAGAGTAGTTTATATCAGATCGACTCCTTTCCCCTGACAAGAACAATTAAAAAAAGATAGTAAAGGGCTTCCCTGGTGGCACGGTGGTTGCGAGTCCGCCTGCCAATGCAGGGGGACATGGGTTCATGCCGCAGTCCAGGAAGATACCACATGCCGCGGAGTGGCTGGGCCCGTGAGCCATGGCCGCTGAGCCTGCGCGTCTGGGGCCTGTGCTCCGCAACGGGAGAGGCCGCGGCAGTGAGAGGCCCGCGTACCGCAAAAAAAAAAAAAAAAAAAAAAGTAAAATTTATTAAAAACAAAAAAAGCCAAATAGCATTTGGAGGCATCAAAGAACAACTGACAACCTGTTAGGATTAACAGGATAAAACCCTAGAAACAAGAGCAAGACATTGGTGTAAACCTGATGTTCTTTATTGATTATCCTGTGAAGCCAGTTTCCAATAAGAAAGTGGCACAGGTGTGAAGATAAGCAGAAAGAAAAGTCTCAGAACTTTTGGTAGGCTCACAAAGTTGGGTAGGCAAAATTTGGAGCTCAGTATGACAAAAGTATATAAGACTTTAGGGGTCAAGACCCTGGAGAAAAGGGAATTGCAGATAAGTAAGCTTGATATTCTACAATTTTTTTCCCCGTAAGTGTATTTGATAAGACACACACAGTGAGAATATAAGCAGCAAAGCAGAAAGTGGAAGCTAAGATGCTAACTAGAACGTTAGGCAGTTTCACAATGTTTAAGAAATAGAAAAACTGGATTCAGATATTTCCAAAGACCTCCTGGATTTTAATCATCTTATATCTGATTGGATCAAAGTGATCTATAACTCCTCTGTCTTCCAGAAAAAACAAAACAAACAACAACAACAATAAAAAACCAACAACCTCTGTAAAGAAAGATATCATCCAGAGCCCTTATAATTCATCACACATTCCTGGCATTCAATAAAAAATTGTCAGGCATCCTGAGAGACAGGACAGAATGGCCAAAAACAAAGAGAAAAAGCAATAAAAACAGACCCTAGGGTGATCTAGGTATTGGAGTTATTAGACAGATGCTTTTAAATGGTTGTGATTAATATATTTAAGAAAATAGATTAAAGAGAATTTTGCCGGAGGACTGGAACCTATAAAAAATGGTCCATGGGAATTCAGGAGTTGATAAACACAATTATCAAAAGATTTCATCAAATGAATTTAACAGTAGATTAGACAGCAGAGTATTACTGAACTGCTAAGTAGAAAGTATGAAATAAAAAAGATGAAAAGTACAAAAGAGAACAAGATATATATGGCAAATGGTGAGAGTAGTTCTTGCATATGTGTAATTGGAGCCCCAGAAGGAGAAGAAGGAGAGAATGGGGGATAAGCAATAATTGAAGAGATATTATCTGAGAATTTTCCAAAACTGATACAAGTCATCAAGCCAGAGATTCAAGAATTTCTATAAGACCAAAGCATACCTAGGCACTGCTTAAGATTAAAGTCAAAGAGAAAATCATGAAAGCATCCAGAGGATAAAACACATCAGCTCTGAGGAGAAAAAAAAAGATGAAAGTTGGATGACAATGGAATGATATTTTTGACATGCTCTAAGAAAAAACCTGCCAACTCGAAATTCTATAAGCAGTGAAAATATCCTTCAAAAATGAGAGTTTAATAAAGACATTTTTTAAAAACAAAATCTGAGGGCTTCCCTGGTGGCGCAGTGGTTGAGAGTCCGCCTGCCGTTGCAAGGGACACAGGTTCGTGCCCCGGTCCAGGAAGATCCCACATGCCGCGGAGCGGCTGGGCCCGTGAGCCATGGCTACTGAGCCTGCGCGTCTGGAGCCTGTGCTCTGCAACGGGAGAGGCCACAACAGAGAGGCCCTTGTACGGCAAAAAAAAAAAAAAAAAAAAGATCTGAGAGTTTTGCCAGTAAAATTGATTGATGTAGAGATACCCTCAAATATTAATTTATATAAATGAATAGACTAAAATGATGAATTCACAGAAGGTAGTTAACTTTTTGGGGGGTTTAAGAAAGTGCAGCTTTGTTCAGGATTTATTAGCTTACTTTTCTCCTTTTTAAAAGGAGCAACATGGGAACAAATAAATCCTTTGGAAGAGTACTTCACATTAACTAATGAATGACAATAAGGGCCATTTGTAGAATTTGAGAAACAATTGTAACAGGAAGTGATGGGCAAATTTAGAAAGGCTCAGCAAAACACAGCATACTAAAATGGCAATTGAGTAAAAAGTCAAAAGATTATCAGATTAAAAAAAAAAGATTATCAGATTAAAAAATAAATTTCTTCAACTTTATAAATATTTTGCTTATGGCTATAATAGAGAACTGATGTATAATTTGTGGTGATTATTAAATACAGTGCTTTACGTCTTTTTTTTAATTAAATTTTCTTAAAAATATTGAAATCTAATGTGATATTCTGTACTTATGCACTCTTTCTTTAGGATTCTGCTCCCAAATAATTTCTGGAAACCACAAAGAATATTTACACAATGAATGAGACAATCTCCTTTATTGCTAGTTTGTTATGACCTGCCAGTTTCAGTCCTGCAGAAATAGTGTTGCCAGTAAACTCAGTTTCCTTCCATTTTAGGTGACAGTTGCTCTGTCACCTAAAATCTAAATCTTTGGACCTAGGTTAGAGATGAGGCACTGCAAGTCTGAGGAAAGTTTTTCTCATATTTTAGTTTTAGTAAGAATGCAAAAGAAAGTTCCAAATGTTTCCACTTCTGAAAATCATACAGGGCAATAAGGAAAGGGCAAAAACAGTCTACATCTGATCATAGTGGTATTAAACTATAAACAGAAAATGTCACTACAGAGCCTGCAGATATTATATATATATAATATACATATAATGATAAAAAGGGAACACTACAAAAAGGCTCCACGCACATAAATTGAACAATTTGGGTGAAATGAATGAATTCTTTGAGATTCAGAAACTGCCAGAACTCACCCAAGATGAAGTACATAACCTGAACAGTTCTATAACTATTAAAGATACTGAATTTAAGGTTTAAGGCCTTCAGAGAAATAAGTCTATGGTTTCAGATCATTTCACTGGCAAATTACACTGAATATTTAAAGGAATAGAATGAATGCTATGTAATCTCTTCCAGAAAATCAAGGAGGAAAGAATACCTCCCAAATACATTTTATAAGATCATCATTACCCTGATACCAACACTCCATCCCCCAAAAAAGAGAAAACTATGGGTCAATATCCCACATAAATATAGATATAAAAATTCTCCAAAAAATATTAGCAAGTTGAACCCAGTAATATATAAAAAGAATAATACACCACAGGCAATGAGGCCTGGGAAAGCAAGGCTGATTCAATATTTGGAAACCAATGAATGTAATCCACAATATTAACAGTGTAAAAAATAAACATAACTGTATCAATTGATACAAAAAAAGAACAACTTTTGACAAAGTTCAACACCCATTCAAAATAAAAACCTGAACATGAATGTTTGTAGAATTCTTCATAATGGCAAATACTGGAAGCAACTCAAATGTCTTTCAGTGGATAAATGGATAAACAACCTCTGGTACATCTATAGAATGGAATACTACTCAGCAATAAAAAGGAACCAACTGTTAAACATGCAACCACTTAGGTGAGTCTCAAGGTGTTATGCTGCATGAAAGAATTCAGTCTCAAAATTTATAGACTGTGTGATTCCAATGATATGACAGTCTCTAAATGACAAAACTGTGGTGACAGAGAACAGACTAGAAGTTAAGGGTAGGGAGGGTGTGACTATAAAAAGATAGCACAGGGGAAATTTTGGGGGGCGATGGAACTGTTCTGTATATTGATTGAGGTGGTAGTTACGTAAATATGTGCTAACCTTTGTGGAATATGGAATTTTACATACCCCCCAAGTTCAATTTAACTGTATAATAATCTTTAAAATAATAATTTAAAAACACATTATAACTATATAGTCAGAAAGGAAAATGAATCTTTAAGAAACAAAGAAATCCTACAAACTCCATGTTCCATGAAAGTATGGTCAAAAGCAATTGAGATCAGCGAAATCTTCACGGGAATCCTTGATGAAGTACTGAGTTTATAGGGAAGAATGAGTAGCGTGAAGAGGGCCAATTGTGGAAAATATTAGAAATTACCATCAACATTCATTTCTAAAGGAGAAAGCACTACTCTGAGTGAGTAGGACTGAGAATAAATAGGAATAATTACTGAGGGAGATGGAGAATATGCCATGGAACAAACAGATGGAAGACACAAGTGGCAGATCTCAGGAAGCACCACTTTCTAAAAAGGAAGACAGGAGTTTGTTTCTCTGGGTAACTGTAGCCAGTGAAGGAACCATCACTTCTACCCACATCTCATTGACCAAAACCAGTCATATGAGCTTAACTTGCAGGAGAAGTACAAATCCACCACAGGCACAAATAATCGCCATAGTTCACCTCTCTGGTAATTAAATTCAGGCCACTTTCCTTCCTGCATGCCAAATACACTCAGCTCCTTTCTGAGGGTGACATCCCCCAGGTCCCGCCAGTCATGATATCGAATTCAAACTCCAGTAAGTCTGAGTGCTGTAGGATTGTCTCTTCATTAGGGGATGGTTCACAGGGGTCTCTACATCAAGTCCAAGTGTGGCTCTTCTTAATCTGGAAACCTATGAACTGAATGACAAGATATCTGCCTCCTACTCCAAAGTACAATGATGGATCAAGGACAGGGTAATGCAGAAGCACTCCAAGTAAGAACAGGAAATGAAGGGAAAGATACTCTAAAGATAGTGGCCCAAAGCTAGATATACTCTGTGTAAGCTGTATATTGAATGGAGTATGGTTCCCTTCATATAATATTGTCCATGAAAATTTATTAACAATGCTTTCCTGATGCAGTAAGGAAAAATTGATCAAGATTTCTGGAGGTCAATATGGCAAAATGAAGGAAAGGCTTTAGAGATATTCATTCCCCAGTACTTAGTATTTTTGCTTCTAATAATTTATCCTGAGTAAAATAATCAGAGGATGCAGATATTTACACCCAAAAGAATGTTCATTGCAGACTTATAATAATACCAGAAATTGAAAACAACTGAAATACCCACAGGAGAAAAATAAAATTATTACATATTTATGAATTGGGATATTTTGAAGTTCTTAAGGACATGGGGACATGCTCATAAGGTCATGGGGAGAGATGAGTTAAAAATTGTCCTTGTAGAATGATATTTGTATATATGTGAGCGCTTTTGTGTATATACACATACAAAGTGAAAAATTTGAGGAAATACGTCACTCTGCAACTAGGAGTTATTTCTTTATTGTTGGTGATTACGAATAATTTTTATTTTTTCTGCACACACTTCTGTATAGCAATGTGCCCCACGCCCAGCTTTATATCTCTGTTGTTTGCTTTGTTTACTCTTTAGAACTCATCTAACATACTGGATGTTTTACTTTGTTTTTTCTACATCTTCTCCTCTTCTCTGTGTGCTCCATGGGGGCAGGAATTTTTGTCAGGTTTTCCCCTGCTGAATCCTCCATAAACATTTGCTCATTGAACAGTGCGTGTCCCAAGACAGAGACTCTTGGGACAATCAGAAACTTTTCTTTTGATGTCATTTCCCTAGGTCCCTTTATCTCCTCTTCATTTTCAAATGCTAAGCCAGGATTTCTGTGAGAGATCAGGAGTAATTTCAGTTGTCTTTTCTTTAAGAAGCTTCATTTTGGGTCAGTGACTATGATTTTCCTTCACTTAAACACACAAAATAATTTTCTCAGTGTTGACCTTTTTGGTCAGCACAAGATGAAGTAGGGATTTGGATTGTTGTGTGACTAGAGCCTCTTCGTTTGCAAGGAACCTCTAGAGATTATTATAGTGATCCGAGGAAAAAGTGTTTACTTTTTAACCTACTTATATGATAATAAGGACACATGTACACTTGAGCTGGGGATGAATAGGAAAGTCACCAAGAATCATGAGGCACATCTTTTCTCTGCACATCTGCTCCATTTTCCTCTCTAGGCTTACTTACCAACTTCCGCTGCTTACTCATAATTTCTGTTTCCTCTTCAATTTGCAAGGGCCTTAGTCTACCTCAGGGCTTCCTTTCAGTCTGCTCCATCCCCCACTTCTAACTCAGTCAGCCTCTGATTCCCAAAATTGATCCAGCTCTGGTTTTCAACAGGGGATAGTGCATGGATTACTCTGGTCTGTGCCCACCCTATGTCTAGTCTGGTGCCTGTAGGGTTTGGAAAGGGTCCCATAAACCAAAATATGCCCCCAGGAGCATAGGAGGTAAATGGAAGCCACCCTCCACTGTCATCTCCATACAAATGGGTTCTATTCAAGTTACTGTTTATTTAAGTCTTACAACTCCACTTTTGACCTTGCAAAGCACTTTAGGATACTGACATTGATTTATAGTCCCCATCTTCCATCGCCTTATCCTGGCATCTGATGTTAAACATGCAGCCTTAATGCATGAGCTTGGCTTTGTTTTTGGAAATCCCGGCCCAAAGTTTTTAGTAGGTTGGCCTTCAGCTTCCTTCCTAGCTCAAGGGACAGAGAGTAGCCTCTGTTTTGAGGAGTGTATTCAGTGTATTTTTATTTTTGTACTGTGACTAGTTCAGGACCACAGTTATAAAATGCCTTGCTTCTTTTATTATTGTGGTAGGGCTCAGGGCAGGCCGCCTCAAGATGTGCCACTCTGGCATGTGGATTATTTTGAGCTGAAAACAAGCAAAGCCCAAAAGACTCAGGAAGAACCTTTGAACTTCCCCCTAACTGCCTACAAGAATGTGAGACAGGAGGCCTGTCCCAGGAAGGAGCTATCACCTTGCATAACTACAGTAAAGATTAGGTGTGGTGAACAGGGAGGAACCTAGCTGAGCCCATTTGATCCAAGTCCTCTCTGTGTCCCATTGTCTTTGGATGGCCCAGCAAACATTTGTTTACCAAACATGAATTGTTTTTATCTTCCTGTGAATGACCCTACTTCCTCTTGAAACCTCAGACCCCTGCCCCCTTCTCCTTAGTTCAGAATGTATGTACCTCACCCTGCTTTGCTGTCTCTGGAATTTTTCATACTTATGTGGACTCCCCGTGCACATGTAATAAATTTGATTTCCTCCTGTCAATCTGCCTTATGTCATTTTAATTGCCAGCCAAAAGAACTAAGAGAGGAAAGAGGGGAAATTTCCCCTCCCCTGACCACTGTTTCTGGAAGGAAAATTTCTATAAAAATTGCTCAAATTTGAATATAAAACATTTTTTAAAAAAAGATTAGGACTTCTTTTGAAAAAAATAAAATCCTGACTTCAGTTCAAATGTATGCCCATATTTTACAGTCAGGAAGTATTAAGAGGCTGTTGTTCCTGATCAGATGACACAGAGAAAATTCTGGAATATTAATATTCCCATCACATGGATGAACCATTGCTGGAGTCTTGTCTTCTGCTGAAATAGAGACAGATATGGAGAAATATGTGGGTAAGAGAAGAGCCCCACAAATTTGATATCTGAGCATTAGTAACATGTCATTTTGATTCTGAACATCATCTATGGCTGGAAGATAAAATTAGTTCCTTTTTTTCTATGCTTTTATGATAACCGTGTTTGATTCTTAATGTTCTGAAAAATGCTAATTCGTGTTTTTCACAGTGCAAACTAAAATATATTTCCTTTAAGAAAACAACAGGCTGAACCCAACTGTAGAAATTATATTTACTTTGTAAATCAAGTTTGTTTCTAGCCTCTGCCTCTGTGGTCAGAGACCGAAACAGTGTACTAACTGCAATAGTTACTTCCTCATTCTTTCAGGGGTGTTCATTTTTATGCCTGCTTATAACCACAATTTCCCTCAAATACAAACACACAGAGTCAAATAATTTGACATTTAATTGTAAAGCATTTTATATTATAGTTAAAAACCATAAATTTTTGTCTTAAAAGGACCCCAAACTCTAAGCTGCATGATTCTCTAAGTCAGTAGTATTTCCATCTGATGAAGGAAATAAAGTGAAGCATCATGTATAGTCAAGAACTAGGAGAGATTTGCCCTTGGCTGTGCTGACCTGGTGACACCAAAGTAGCCTCTCCCCCATACCTGTCAGTCCACGTCTCTTGGCTGGGGAATATTTCCTTTGCCCACTGGAGCCTTGGACTCCTGTCCAGTCTTCACAACTGCTTCATCCACATGATTGTGGCCATTGTTAACCACTGCTTTCTCCTCTCCTTCCTCCATGGAATGGCCGTCTCTACCACTGCTGACCTATGTAAAAGTCCCAGGTGTTTTCCTGCTTGTTTATTTCTAGCTTTCCTAGACTGCAGGCTGCATGAGGGCAAGAGAGGTATCTATTACATTCACCTTTGTACATCCAGCCCTAGTACAATAAATATTTGTTAACTAATGAGAGAACAGCTCAGCATCAGTTAGCAGCAAGTGGTCATGTATTTCTGGTCTCTTTTTGAAAAATTCACTTTATTAAAAATCAGTACCATATGCACATATATTAACCTCTAATTCAGTTGAGAGTGAGAGTCTAAGGGCAATCTGTCCACCATATCTATTGCTCTCTCGCCCCATTGTTAGATTTGTTTGAGTGATCTGACGGTTTAAACAGATGTTCAGTTCCGTACCAAGTTTCTGCCACTTTTCGCCTCATTCTTCAAGCTGAAGCCATACTGGTCTTTCAGTTCCTCACATGTGCTGGGCATTTCCTTGCCTCTGGCCCTTTCATACCCTTTTTCCTCTGTTAGGAATGTTTTCCCTCTCGCCCTCCTAGACTTGGCTAACTCTTACTGTTCTTGCAGCATCCAGCATAAATGTCATTTCCTCAGTATTGTTTTCCCCAGTCCCCTGATCTTACCTTTTTTCTTCCTCTTCACACTTTGTTTTTGAATTCTGCATAGCACTTATCATTTTGTTATGATATATTTATCTAACAATTTTGTTTTGTCTGTTTAATGACTGTCTCCTCCATTTGGTTGTAGGTTCCACAAGAATAGGGTTGAAATGTAATGCCTAGTACATAGTGGGTGCTCAGTAAATATTTGTTGAAAGAATGAATAAATGACTGAATGGTTGCAGTATCCTCTTCCTCTCTTGCAGCTCTATGTGTGTTAAAAGGATTGAATTTCTCTGAGAGAGGGAAACCATTTTTTCCCAGATGGCAGTGTATATATACAGTGTAAATTAATCAATGAATAAGTTAGAACAAAATTTAGATTACCAATATCAAAAGACATGTGGCATTTCATTTCAGGTTACCTCACTTGCTATTAATCACCACTTAATTGAAAGTTGTGTTTCTTTATCTTTTTTTTTTTGAGGAAAAAGCTTAAACCAATGTTTTTATGGTTTATGAACCTCCACAGTACTCTACATCTCCACAGTGCTTTTGGCTTTAGTATCAAAAAGTCCTTATACATAACTTTCTTTCAACTTTAATTTAACTGTGTGTAACTTAGGAAGGTAACATATATTTTAAATACATTATTTTACCCTTACTTCTAAATAGGATTTGAGTCTACTTTCATATTACTGACATTTCCCAGATATCAGACAAAGCAATTGATATGAAGTTTAAAAGAATGGTCAGAATTTTTTAAGGAGAAAAATTTATTTCCACAGAAATCTAACATTGTATCATTAATGTAATATAATAGATATATGATTTAATATAAATTTAGCAATATATATATATTTTTTAGTTTCCTGGTAGACGAAACCAGAAACGAAACATAATGGATTCTAGAGGTCCTTTTAGATATTATAAAAGAAACATGTATTCAGTCAGAACAAAACAAAACTAAACAGTATTCCCAACATTGTGTTCCAGGCAGGAATTATCTTCCAAGAGAAATTCCTTGCTTGGATCCATACAGAGGAGCAATTGATAACACAGTGGGCAGTACCTTTCAATATTATTTTGTAGAAGATTCAAAAAGGTCTAAGAATGACCATTTTTTATGTCAACCTTTGACAGATACTGAGATGATAATGTTAAAATTTTGTAAAGACTTTTCAGTAAGGAGTTAAGATAGTATACGTTTGTTGCTTTTCGATGAACTAATCTAAAAGAAAGATAAAGTTTATTTAGAAAAGAGACAAGCAGTGGTCAATATGGCCTTCGCAAATATCACTTATGATAATAGAGCCCTAAAATGAAGCAAAAAAGGGCTTCCCTGGTGGCGCAGTGGTTGAGAGTCCGCCTGCCGATGCAGGGGACACGGGTTCGTGCCCTGTTCCGGGAAGTTCCCACATGCAGCGGAGGGGCTGGGCCCGTGAGCCATGGCCGCTGAGCCTGCGCGTCCGGAGCCTGTGCTCCGCCACGGGAGAGGCCACAACGGTGAGAGGCCCGCGTACCGCAAAAAAAAAAAAAAAAAGAGTGAGTCTTGTCACTCAGGATAGTTTCTAAAGGATTCTGTAAACAAAAGCTTGTCTTTTGAGTCTCCATTCTTTTTGAGGTGACTGAGTAGCTCTCATCATACAGCTATAAATGTTTGTTCAAATAAAGTATTGACCGGGAAAAGTTCTTGGAGCTATAGAATGAGGAGAGGTTGTTATAAGCCTGTAAAGCTGAGTGAAGTAGCTCAGTTAGTAAGAATTAGAATTTGTGCTTTCAAGATGCTCTTGTGAAAGCCATAGCAGGGGTAACTACGTCCCTAAATCTGTACTTATTATTGATCCTGTTGGCTGTATTCAGGACCCTTCATGATATTTTTAAGGAAAGTGTAGATTAAATATTTGAATTTAATACATTCCAATTTAACTGTAAAATTGATAACTATATACATAATTTATAAGTTACATATATAGCTACTTATGTTTTTAAGTTGTGTCATTTTCTCTCAGATTAATGAAAGTTCCCTTTGAAAACATGTCTTGAATAATGATTTAATTAAGATGCAAAATGAACATGTTGTTTCTTGAACAGTGGAGAAGCTCCAATGCCAATTAGGATTTTTTTATTGCAAATATTTGAAGATTGAACTCTTAGTATTTGATGTTCCTTTTGATGAAATGGAGCTAATTTTAGGTACTGCTAGATTTTGTGCTCAAATAATGCCATTTGTAGGCTCTATTCTGTGGCTTACAACAGATTCAGATTTATATTACTCTACTTTAAAATTCTTCAGAGAGAGAATTGCTTCCTGTACCTTCCTCATAATTCTAGGGATCCACACACACTCTCTCTGTGGCCCAGACTGGGTTGCTGTGCCCAGCCCATCCTTCAGCCAGTCACTGCTGATAGGAGTGGTGAGGGGTAGGGTGGGGGGATAGTAGCAAAACAAGCAGTTCAGCCTAGGCCCCACTCCTGAGTAAAGTGGAGAGAGTTTTCCCACACACGTGGAGAGGGGATGAGACGGCTCACTCACAGGAAAACTGGGATAGTGTTCCCACCATGAGGGGGAGTGAATGCTCTTGGCAAAAGAACAAATATCCACTTTAAGTTAGAACATGGATGTTCCGGTGGCAGAGCTGGCCAGAGCTCGAGGTCAGTGGCCTTGAAAGCCTCTTTATGAACCCCTTCTTCTGATCTAGGTCTTTAGGAATGAAGAGCATACAAATTCATTGAGAGGTTAAATATTGTATCATGTTCAGGAAATTAATGAGTGAAATCTATTATACATGTTAATTTCTACCTGGTAATGAAAAATTTAATTTTGCTAATTCAGGCTTCTCTTAATAGCCCAAATATTCTTGTGGAGTACGGTTATCCTGGAAAAGGTCATCCAGTGTTTCTGTAGTGAAAACTTTCATATGTAAAATGTTCCTTCAACGCTTTAACATGTTTTTTCACATATCATCTGACAATGGTATTGGGCAACCCAATCTGTAACTTGCGGACAACCACAAAGCATCTTGATTTAGAAGTATATACACCACATGTTTACATTGACAGCACTGTCTAATCATTTAGAATTATATTTTATGAGAAAACTAAAGGTCTCACATTTTGGCCACTTTGCCAACAGTCTCTGTCTGAAGCAGTTCACTGATGGGGAGAGAGATTTATTTTTCGGTATCAAGTTTGTGACATGAAGCATTTGTTTTACAGACAATATTTACCAGTTATTTTTCTGTCTTTAATTCTCGGACCCCAGATACCAAGGACAAATTGAATAACACAGTTAAATCAGCTGATTCTGCATAAACCCAGAAAGAAGAGTTCTATTTTAGAAGAATAACTGAATTCTAAATCTGTGTCTGAAGAAATGTCATGTATAGGTTTTAGCTGTGAAACTGTTCTAAGAATGTAGAGAGGTATTCCCTATGGTTTTGATTGTGTTTGTCCTGAAAAGTTTCAATTTAATCGTAGAAAGGTTTGGGTCTTTTGAAAACAGAAAGAAAATCAATTATCAGGGTTTCAGTTTTCTCCGGGCAATTTTCACCATTTCAGCATGCCCAAGAGGGAAACGGCCTATAATTTTGTTATACTGAAGAATTTGGCAAGCTGGCTAATGGTCTTACTAAAAGTAAAGAAATCCCTTCGGTGGCATATGCAGGAAGTTATGTCTGAATCATTTAGAACCATTGTAGAGAAGCTTTTGTTCCTGAAGAGATCTGTGGGGGATTTTCCTGGGAAGAAAAGGTGTCTGAATATTCTTAAACCTTGGACAGATTTATCAAACTCGCTGTTTCACTTAAACCTTTGCCAAATGTGACTCATTTTCCATCAAATAGACCTCTCCCCAGGCATCTTCATCTTCAAAAAATCAACATCCAACACCACCTTATATTTCTTTCACTGATGCAATGATGAAATCTGTCTCAAAAGAAAAATATTTGTATTGATTTTATAATCTTAGAGGCCCTAACATTAGAGTGAGGCTGTTACTTAGAAGCATACTCCAAAAACTCTTTTTTGAAGAGTTTTTGTTTGTTTGTTTGTTTTGGCTGTGGGGGAGATGGAGGGGAGGGAAGCTGGATGGTAAGTGAAATGGCCTGAAAGCATGAGTCAAGGTAAAAAACAAGAATAAATCAAAGGGAAATCATTGAACACTGGTGAATATAAAAAAAGAATTAGATCAGACTACAGAGGAAAATGCATAAATTTAGTATCCAGAAATATTCTTCATGGGAAGGTCTATTAGTTTGTTTCCCAGCAGAGGTCGGTGAAGTGATAGTCTCCAGAAGGTGGGGCCGTTAGCTCTGTAGGCATTTAGAACTGGTCCGAACAAAGCACCTTCGAGCCTTAGGTGGGGAATGACACACTGTAGACAGGAGCTGGATAAGCAGGTATAAAGACTCTTTCCTCTGACTTCCAGCTAGTCATGTATAGGCAGTTCAGAAATCCTGCTGCCTCCTTCCTGCCAATTTGGATGCAAATTCTCCTTGGCCAGAAAGCTGATCATTCGGTATGAAAGGCTCTTTTTTTGGTGGCTCCTCAGGTTCTTCACGTATCACCTGGCATTCTGCTTAATAAGTAGTTATAACTTTAAATGCAATGTGTAATGTCAGAGATTTACAGACGCTATCTCGTACTTCAAGATCACTGCAATCTCCTCTCTTACATAAGAGGCAATGATGCCCAGACACCAAGCTGGTGAGTTGGATTTCTAACCCTGGGCTACCTCTTCAGAGAAAGAAAGAGAGCCTGGGTTTAGATGCAAATAAACTTAGGTGTGAATTCTGGCTTAAATTCCCATTTCTGTCCCAAAGCCTTCAACCAGTTTGTACCATAACCTCCTTTATCCTTGCAGTGGAATTATTTGAAATTCTAGTTTGAAAGTCTGTCTAGGAGCTTGTACCATTCATTCCGTCATTGTCTGAGTGAGATCATCCAGAGCCTGGTTCCTCCTCCTACTAGGAATTAGTGCTTTTTAGTGGATGTAATTTATCTGTGACCTAATTGTGCATAAAATTGAACTTAAAAATTTTTTATAACCAAATTTGCTTTCTATTATAAATGTTGATTTCTACCTGGTAATGAAAAATTTAATTTTGCTAATTCAGAATAAACCTCATCAAGTCAGGATTTAAAAAATATCACTTCAAAGTAAACTCATTCATTTTAGACTTCTTTCCTTAAATTTCAATTTTGCTTAAGTGGCGTCTAACTTTAGGGAGGTGTTGTGGATTATGTAACCCCAGGTTGTGTGCGTGTTTCCCTCATCTGAGAAAGGAAGCAGCAAGGTATAGTGTTAGAACAATAGCTAGTAATTTACAAAGTAAATTACAAATAGTTTTACTTACTATCTTAGAGGATGTAAGCCAGTTGAAGTGCCAAAACTGTGTAGCATTAACTCCAAGAAAGAGCCTGAAACTGTGCCAGCAGAAGGCACTGTGAATTTGGCAGTGACTGCTATAGCCTTGAGGCAAGGTAGGTCTTTGCCTCTAGATCAAAAGAGAGACTGTAATAAGCTATGGTTTTTTTGGTACTTTCCTTATAATTAAAACTATTGTAGAATCAGAATGAATTTTGCTTAGAAGCTTCTCTATACCAATCAAAAAAGACAGTACATTTGACATTAGGAAATTGACTGCCCATTTGCTCTAAGATGACTCTAAGATGGACAATTTTGGAAATACCTAGAGTTCATCTAAAGTGGCCACTGTGATTCCAAATTACCCTGGGTGAAATAGTGCCATTTTGTGAGATGTGTGCAAGAATTCGAGAAACAATGATACTACACATAAGAAGCAGGTGTCTGGCTTCGCAGAAGTGCAAACTTGGATTGAATGGCCTGCATCTGGAGAAATGATCATGGTCAATCTAACGTGTTGATTCTATAGCTCATATCTTGAGCCCCTAGCCAGTGGTTGGCTATCTTTGACAGCAGACTTGATAAATTTTGGCCCTCGCCAGATAGAGTTTGTGGAGATTTGTTTCCCAAATTAAACTCTCAGGGTTGTAAACACAGAAAAGAGTTAAAATAGGCCTTGTAAGGTTTTTGGGTGGTGGCCCAAAGTACATTTCATCCAATGAGGAACAGTAGCTTGTAAGATTTTTATTAACAACTTTTTGGAGGTATAGCTGACATACAATAAAATGCACATAATTAAAGCATGAGATTTGATAAGTTTTGACATGTGTATACACTCATAAACCAATCCACAATCAAGATAATGAAAATATCCATCACTTCCAGAAGGTTCCTCATGCCCCTTGGTAATACCTCCTTTCTGCTTTTTTTTCAGTTTCTCTCCACCACTGGGTCTGCAGGCAACCTCTGATCTGTTTCTTCTAACTATAGATTAGTTGATGTTTTCTAGAACTTAATATACATGGAATATAGTATGTATTCTTTTCTCTCTGGAGTCGTTCATTCAACATGAATATTTTGAGATTCATCCGTGTTGTTGTGTGTCAGTAGTTCATTTGTTTTTAATCGTTGATGTGTATTTTATTACATGGGTATACCACCAGTTGTTTATCCATCACCTGTGCTTCGACATTGGAGTGTTTTCCAGGTTTTTGTTATTACAAATCAGCTGCTGTGCACATTCATGTACCAGTCTTTATGCGGACATATGCTTTGTTTTCCATTGAGTAAATATCTAAGTGTGGAAGAGTTGCATCATCTGTTAGGTATATATGTTCAGCTTTTTAAGGAACTGCCAAACTGTTTTCCAAAGTGTTTGTACCACTTCATATTTTCATCAGCAGTGTATGAGAGTTCTAATTCCTCCATATACTCACCAACACTTGGTATGGTCGATGTTTTTAATTTTAGCCACTTTATTAGGTGTGCGGTGGTATCTCATTGCGGTTTTAATTTGCATTTTCCTAATGACTAATGATATTGAACATCCTTTGTGCTTACTTACCATGTGTATTTTTGGTTGTTGTTGTTTTGGGTTTTTGGGTTTTTCTGGTGACATGTCTGTTCAGTCACGTCTTTTGCCCATTTTTATATTGGGTTGTTAGAGTTCTTTATATAACCTGAATGCAGGTTCTTTTTCAGATATACGATTTGCAAATATTTTTTCTCAGTCTGTGGCTTCTCATTCACTTGATGTCTTTCAAAGAGCAGAATTTAACTATTTTTTAAAGAAATATTGCACTTTTGTAGTTATGGCTAAGAAATTTTGCCTAACCTAAGGTTGCAAATATTTTGCTCTGTTTTCTTCTAGAAGTCACACGCTTGTTAAGATTTACATTTAGATCTATGATCCCATTAGGGTTAATTTATTATCTTTTTAATTTTTAAATTTTTTAAAATTTAATTTAATATTTTTATATTAAAAATATAAAAATATTTTTAATATTTTTTGGGTCTTCATTGCTGCGTGCAGGCTTTCTCTAGTTGCGGCGAGCAGGGTCTACTCTTTGTTGTGGTATGCGGGCTTCTCATTGAGGTGTCTCCTCTTGTTGTGGAGCATGAGCTCCAGGCACATGGGCTCAGTAGTTGTGGCTCGTGGCCTCTAGAGCGCAGGCTCAGTAGTTGTGGCGCATGGACTTAGTTGCTCCGCGGCATGTGAGATCTTCCTGGATCAGGGATCGAACCCATGTCCCCTGCATTGGCAGGTGGATTCTTAACCACCGTGCCACCAGGGAAGTCGCGAGTTAATTTTTGTATATGGTGAGATATATGGGTCAAAGTTCATATTTTTGTATATGGGTATCCAATTATTTCAGCATATTTGTTGAGAAGATTATACTTTCTCCTTTGTATCTGTGTTGAAATCAGTTTTCCGTATATTTGCAGGTCTATCTCTGGACTCTATTCTGTTCCATTAATGTAGTTGTCTGTCTTTATGCCAAAACATGCCATCTTGATTACTATAGCTTTATACTAGGTCTTAAAATATGGTTATGAGAGTCTTCCAACTTCATGCTTTTTTTCAAACTTGTTTTGGCTGTTCTGGTTCCTTTATACTTCCTTTAAACTTTGTATTTGAACTTTAAAATCAACTTGTCAATTTCCACAAAAAAGCCTGCTGGGATTTTGATAGGAGTTGCATTGACTCTATAGATCAATTTAAGAAGAATTGGCATCTTAACAATATTGAGTCTTCCAACCCAAGAACATGATATTATCCTTTCATGTATTTAGGAGTTCTATTATTTATCTCTCAGCAATGTTTTGTAGTTTTCATTGTGTCTTTTACATCTTTTGCCAGACTTATCCCTCTTTCACATTTTTGGTGCTATTGTAAATGGTATTGCTTTTTAAAAATTTGGATTGCTTGTTACTAATAAATAGAACTTCAGTTGATTTTTTTTTTTTTTTTCAGTACATGGGCCTCTCACTGTTGTGGCCTCTCCCGTTGCGGAGCACAGGCTCCGGACGCACAGGCTCAGCGGCCATGACTCACGGGCCCAGCCGCTCCGTGGCATGTGGGATCTTCCCAGAACGGGGCACAAACCCATGTCCCCTGCATCGACAGGCGAACTCTCAACCACTGTGCCACCAGGGAAGCCCACGTTGAGATATTTTTTATAGCCCAGAATATGGTCTACCTTGGATAAATTTTTCATGCACACTTAAAGAGAATGCATATTCTGCTTTTGTTAGGTGGAGTGGTTTATAAATATCAGTTAAGTCGGTTGATCATGTTAATTCTTCTATGTCTTTACAGATGTTTTGTATATTTGTTTTATCAACTATTGAGTATGGAATATTTAAATCTCCAACTATTATGGATTTATCTACTACTCCTGTAGTTCTATCAGTTTATACTTTATGTATTTTGTTATTGGGTACATAAATTTAGATATTTAATGCCTTCTTGATGAGTTAGCCCCTTTATTATTATGAAATAACCTTTAAAAAGTTCCTGATAATATTCTTAGCTTTGAAATCTATTGTGTCTTATACTAATACAGTCACTTCAACTTTCTTTTAATTAGGGTTAATATGGTACCTATTTTTCTCTCCTTTTATTTCATTATAAATGTAAGTATGGGTTGACCAAAAAGTGCGTTCAGGTCTTCCATAACATCTTACAGAAAAACCCCAAAGAACTTTTTGGCCAACCCAGTACATGCACACGCATGCACTAGATAGATAGATAGGTATCATATAGTTGGGCCTTTCATTTAAAGAATCTAATTTGACAGTCTCTGCCTTTTAACTGGGATGTTTTAGCAGTTAATATTTAAGTGATTATTGACGTAGTTAGGTTTAAGTCTATCATTTTGCCATTTTTCTATTTGTTCCATGTTTCTTTTTTCCCCTTTTTTCCTCTCGTGTTTGCCCGAAGAACTTCCTTTAACATTTCTTATAGAGCAGGTCTGTTGGTGATGAATTTTTTTTCAGCCTTTGTACATCTTAAAGAGTCTTTATTTCACCTTAGTTCTTAAAAGACATTTTACTTGGTATAGAATTCTAGGTTGGCAGATTTTTGTAGTTTAAGATATTGCTTCACTGTTTTCTCACTTGCATTTTTCTTATAAGAAATCCGCCATCATCCTTATCTTTGCTCTCTGTACTTAATATGATGTTTTTCTCTGGCTAGTGGGAATAGGCACTGTTCCCAGTCCTGGGTGAGCACCATCTATTGTTAGCTCTAATCCTTTTGGGTGGTTCTTTCCCAGCAGCAATCACCAATACTCTGTCCTGTGAACTCTAGCCTCCTTATTTTCCTCAGACTCTTAGCTCTATCACCTCAACTCAGAGAGTCAGCCAGGCTTCTCCAGGACTCTTTTTCTATGCTGTCTGGGGCCTGAAAACTCTCTCAAAGCTGTAAGCTGAGGCAATCATGGGATTCACTTTGTTTCCCGTTTCTCAGTGACCAGTGTTCTTCATGGCCTGATGCCCAGTATCTTGAAATCTATTGTTTCATATATTTTGTCCATTCGTTTTGGTTGTTCAGACAAGAGGGTAAATCTAGCTCCTGTTATTCCATCTTGGTCATTAGCAGAAGTCCTTGGAGCTGGTTTTTGTCATGGACTTAGACTTACTGGAACTCTATCTGTTGATCATTCGATGTTGTTTTCCCTCTTACTGACAAATGTTTATGAGAAGACAGAATAAGATAAAGATGAGGTTAGGTAGAGAACACAGTATTACCAAGAATTTTTAGCAAAACAAGTCTGATCAGAAAGTTCAATACATAAATAAGTAAAATATAATTTTCTCAGGAAAGAGAAAAAGAAATTCAGGGTTGAAAGCTTAAGTGAAATTGTATTTTCGACCTGGTATATGGTTCACCTCTCCACCATAGGCCAGGAACCTCAAGCAGAAGAGACCCACAGGGCCTTGAGGAATGCACACACAAGTTGTCAGGCTCATGGGTCCTGGTTTGTGGCAGGAAGGTCAGAGCTGAAGCTTAGTAGGTCCTCCAAAATGTGGAGAGCCTCCTCTTCAAATAAAGAAACCTGTTACAATATAAACAAATGAACTTTATAAACTTATAGAAACAAGGGAGAAAATTTCCATTTTGAAATGGCATCTCATTAGGAGAAATGACTGCACAGTTGTTTTTTTTGTTGTTTTTGTGGTACGCGGGCCCCTCACTGCTGCGGCCCCTCCCGTTGCGGAGCACAGGCTCCGGACGCTCAGGCCTAGCGGCCACGGCTCACGGGCCCAGCCGCTCCGCGGGATGTGGGATCCTCCCGGACCGGGGCACAAACCCGTGTCCCCTGCATCGGCAGGTGGACTCCCAACCACTGCGCCACCAGGGAAGCCCGACAGCACAGTTTTTATTGTTCATTATTTGGTTTTAGAATATCACACGTGGGAAAAATCTGTGGATCGTTGTTGATTTCTTAAACTGAGGGTTGATACAAGTGACCTGAAGTTCTGAATGAAGAAAGAAATGTTATGCGAGTCCAAAGACATTGTGAAGTTGGAATTGGAGGTAGTTCTTCCAGATCTCAATTTTGTGTGACTGGTGGACGTGGCTGTTCTGGTTCGGACCTGTTAACACAGGTGAGCCCTGCATAATGTTAGCCATTACCATGTGCTTAGACAGTGATGACTAGCTCAGCAGAGTGTAATCTGCATTCATGGCAGTGCACACTTGTGTGGCACACCCCAAATGCTCCCCAGAACACCATTCTGAGTTGAGTTGTCTGTGTGTTACAACATGGTAGTTTTCTTTTCTGTGACTTCTCTGTGTGTTGTTTGTTTTGTGCATGAAAAATATATTTGATGACAGGATTTGAGAAAAGTGAAGCAAAAGAACTTCATGCTGGATATTAACATGCAAGTTTTACATTGAATAGAGGCATCTTCAAAGAAAGAGTTGTGGAACTAGTCAGAGATTGGTGGCAGTCTACTGTGAAGTATACTTCAAACATAACCTCAACTGGGGAGGACTGACCAGAAATTAAACAAACTGGGCTGGGAAAAACATGTTCCAGACGCATGTCATGGGGAGATTTGAGAACGGGAGCGTGAGCACCAGCTTATAACACTGGTGAAAGCGTCCCCATGGGGGCCATGTTATAATGATACCAGACACAGTGGATGTCATTAACACTCATTTCTAGATGTACATCCCTTCTCTAAACAAAGTATATTTACTTGATTCAGTCACACTTTTGACCTTTAAACTCCCTGTTTAAGACAGGATAGGTTGGGTTATACTAGAAATAAATAATCCCACATTCTCTGCAGTTGAACACAGTAAAGATTTATTTCTTATCAATGCAAAGTCTGCTGTGTGCCCAGGTGACGCTCCAGAGCCACTGCTATCCATGTGGTGACTCAATTGAGGCCTGTACCCTCTAAACACATGGCCTCCTCAGTTAAAGGTCAGGAGAGCTAAAGGAGAGCCTGCTTTAGCCTGGAAATGCTGATGTCACTCCTGCTCATGTTTTAGTGGACAGAATTAGTCACATGGCTCTCCCCAATTCCAGGGGCACTGACTCAGCCTTCAACTTGGTTTCGCTAACACCCATTAATCTTTCTGGCTTCAGGTTAAATAATTATTTGCTTCACATTTGTCTCTCCCATTAGACTGTAAACTCTGCATTACTTATTCTGTCTTGTTTCCCCAGCCTTTGGCATACTCAGTACCTAGTATTTAGTTAGTCAGACATTTATAAATAAATAACTACTTGGGATAATAATAGGCATCTGGAAGTTTTTTTTCTTGATAATTGTCAGTAATTTATGTTTTACTAGCTATAGAAACATTCAAAAGTTATAGACAGTCTGATTTCATAAGTGGCAGACGGCAAGCTGGGAGACATTTACAAACCCATAGATTGTCAACAACTATTCTGGTTTCTGACATTGCGGTAGTGTCTCATTTATTCATGACACATCATTCCTGCAGATAATATTGTTCATTTTTAAAAGGATAGATTATTTAAAATTTTCTTTTTTTCCCCGACTGTAAATGTAATATATGTACATTATAGAAAAACTGAAAAGTACATACATCAAATATAAAGAACTCTAAATTCCAGTGTTCAGAAACTACTGTATTTTGACATATTCATTATCAGACTTTTACCAACACATATCTTTATCAGGTTGAGCTCAAACAGTAAAATGGATTTTTATTCTGAATTTCTTAAAATTTTGTCACAGCATTTCTACTTTGCATTAAAGTCTGTTAATGCATCATTTCCAATGACTACATAATGTTCCTTTCATGTCTAAACCATGATTTACTGAACCATCCCTTGTAAGTAGACATTTAGATTATTTCCAAAAGGTTTTCACTACATAAAATGCTGCAACAAATATTGTGATGCATAAATGTTTCTCCATATTTTGGACTACTTTCTTAGAAGAGATTCATAGAAGGAAAACAGATAATTTAAAAGGTAGGAGCGTTTATACAATCATAGGGACACCTTTAAAATAGTCAGTAGTTTTAAGCAAACACAGGAAACATCTAATCTGCTTAATATTCTCCTGTGAGCTCTTGGGGGGTTTAAAATGTTCTTGTCTTTTTATGTAGCAGTCAAAAAAGAATTTGAAAGTAACTTTTATGTGATCAGCACTCATTGCATGGGACAGTTTCTCATTGGGTAGGCCAATAACAACATGCCCAGCATTTCCACACTGCCGTTTATAGCAGGTCCTTTTTTTAAAAAAATAATTAATTAATTATATTTTTGGCTGTGTTGGGTCTTCATTGTTGCGCATGGGCTTTTTCTAGTTGCAGCGAGCGGGAGCTACTCTTCATTGCGGTGTGTGGGCTTCTCATTGCAGTGGCTTCTCTTATTGCAGAGCACAGGCTCTAGGCATGTGGGCTTCAGTAGTTGTGGCACGCAGGCTCAGTAGTTGTGGCTCGCAGGCTCTAGAGTGCAGGCTCATTAGTTGTGGCACACGCGCTTAGTTGCTCCACAGCATGTGGGATCTTCCAGGACTAGGGCTGAAACCCATGTCCCCTGCATTGGCAGGCAGATTCTTAACCACTGCACCACCAGGGAAGTCCCCTGTAGTAGGTTCGTAATGTTCGAGAGAGATACATCTGAACTCATCTGGAATCCTTCAAGTTACAAAACTATTTTAACATGTCGGGTTTTTTTCCCCAGAAATTTCCATATTTGCACTGGCTAAAGTACTTACTGAAATAGTTTCTTTAATCACTTTTTCTTCCCTCCACATTGAATAAATATGGCAGAATCATTTGCAAAACAGAGTCACTAGTCACTGCCAAATTCAACATTCCACTCTTTAATGTATTCAAAACTTATTTTTTCTCACTAGTAATTATCACTTTCTTAGCCCTCTTTACTTTCTTTGCAGTTTTTCCAACAGCACCTGTAGATGGCTTGCTTTGAGGGGTCCGTGTTTAACAAAAAAACAAAGTTTTTATTGCTCAATGTGAATTTTTGCCTATAAGAAGGGAACCACAAAGCCTGAAGAAGATACAGTTATTGGACAGTCCAGGAGCTCAGGCACCAGCTGAGTGACTATCTTGGGTGCTGTCCTTAAACATCCGCTAATTCAAAATGACAATCTACTCTCTACGTCAAGGACTTTCAGGAATTACATGTAAATGCATAACCACGAACATCAAATCCATACATTCCAGGGATCCCCTGTGATCTTTCAAAACACATTAATAAGCAGGACAGTTATAATTTTCCCTTTCGTCTAAAGGAGGAAGATAAAGCCAGTAAGGACATAATTGTCTTGGCCAAGGTCATATAGTCCATAAATGAGGCTGCTGGGATGAGACTGAGATTCAGGAATAGAACACTTTAGAAATTGAATCTTCATTATATACATGAGCAGATGGAATGGAGCTGAGTAAGACATTATTCCTGAGAATCAGTGTGATGTAACTATAGGTGGAAACAAAAGTAGACAAGAGAATAGGAAATCAAATCATCCTACAGAGTAATCCTTCCAGAATAATGTCTGCACAAGAGATGACCTCAGTTTACTCATGAAGGGAAGAGAAAGTGAACTGATATTTTTGCCATATGCTGGCTGCAAACATGTAGAGAAAATAGCAAGCTGCTGTTAGTTGAAGGTGCATCGCAGGAGCTGGCAGCACAATTTCTTTTCCCATCAGTTTTCACCCCTGCCCCCACTTCTGCTCTGCAAGGGATCTGCCAGAGTAGACATGTAAAATAAGTGTATCGCGGTTAAGAATAGAACGTTATGCTGTATAGCTGAGTAGAAAAGGAAAGGCGTTTCTGATAGAATCTAGTTTTTATCACTTGAGGAATTGTGTAATTGTAAATAGTATCCTAGATAGTAGTTACAGATTTTATTATCTAGAATGCAATACATATTTATCTGTTCAAATATGAGTATAATTAATTGGACAAACTTCTCGCTTTCTAATTCAAGGCTTATATTCAAATGCATTATTTCTGAGTAATACATGCAGTGATACAAATTCTGCTTGATTAAGCTTGATTGACTTTTACTGAGTCCAAAACTAATTGTGCTGCTAGAACTAAAAATATAAATTCTCTTATTACTAACAGAAACCATAACTCTCACTTGGGAGCATTAAGAGACAGAGCCCCATGAATACTCTGTAAAACTGAAGAGTTTGTAGGGATGCTGTGGTAGTCGGAAGATTTCATTTTAATCCCACCTCTAACATGTAGGACCTCTGGACTTCAGTTTCTCCATCTGTGAAAGAGGGACACCGTGATATTTACTCTTCCTACCTCCCGGGATGATGTGAGGATCAAATAAGGTAAGGTTGATGTCTATGTAAGGTTGATGTAAGATTGTCAGTGTTGAGATGATCGTTACTGACTGTAGAAAAGCCTTCTTTCTCCATAGATTATTTGTGAAATGGGAATGTGGTTGGTCCACATTGGCCATTCACAGTGTGTGAGAGATTAGATTCTGGCACATGGGAAAAGGACAAGCTTTTTTCCCTAAGGACAAGCTTTCCCTAAGGACAAGCTTTTTTCCCTAAGAACTTTTTTCCCTAAGAACTTTCTAGACCAAAGCAGAATTCCTAGTAGGATCTTATAATTTTGCTTTGGTCGATTAGTCTATATTTTGATATGAAACGTAGAAGATGGTAAAGTGGGTTAATGAATAAAAGAAAAATGACAGTGGTAAATGTGGCTTGGCCTCAAATAAATTTCATGGTCTATCTCAGTTCCCCTATCCCTTCCTATTCGTTCACTCGCTCATTTACTCATTGAATGAATATTTATGAATCATACCCTATATGCCAATTTTGGCTTCCTTTTAGTTTTCTTCATTTGAGGGCATTGCTGAGCTATAGGAAGATGACTGCTTCAGTTGCATGTCTCCAGTGAGACTGTGAGTTCCTTAAGGGTAGGAGATATGCCTTATACTTTTATTCTGTCCTCTATCATAATGCTTAGCAGAGTGCTAGGAAAATTTAAGAAGCCATTAAATAGTTATTGGGTTTTTCTTAAAACCACATAATATTTTTATGGTTTGATAATTTTTGAAAAGCACTGCCTTGCAGGTTGGGTTTCTTAGGGGATGGCCTCTGAGTTGGAGAGTAGCACCTCCACACTGGGAAGTGGCTGGGGGATGCTGTTGGAAGCAATGTCTATGGAAGCAAGGGGTAGGAAGCAGATTGGGCCGAAGAGAAGATGGGCTGCGATGCAGCCTGGGTACAGTCCTCAGCTCACCCCATGGGATGCTCTGAAGCTAGGATGGCCTTTCACAGTTGTTCTGAGTTGGGGTCAGAGAGCCATGCCTTTATCCGAGTCATTCGAGGCAGGCTGCCTGGGAAAAGGGAATGATCTTGGGCAAGGTGACCAGGAATTCTGAAAGAGCTGTGGGCCATCTGCTGGCAGCATTCCCGGCAACTGAGGGAATAAGTTCTTCAGTCCTGAAGGGAAGCCTGGGCAGCACATCACGGTGTCCATTGCTCATTGTAATACTGGTGCAAAGGATGTTAGAAACTTTACCTGGGGAGGAAAAAGGTGAAATTTAATACTGACACATTATATACCTCATATTTTTCATGGAAAAGGTCATTCTTATGTCACTCACTAGTGTAGGTATAAAATAAAATTCCTGCAAACATGTATTTCAACGAAACATTTAAAAAATTTTGTGTCAATGTTAGTAGGTATTAGTCAGGATGATTTTGTTTCATGTGATTGAATCTAACTCAGATTAGTTCAGGGACAGGAAAATGTATTGTCTCATGTAGCTAAACTTCAGGAAAGGCAAAGTTGCAACTAGACTTCAGGGACTCAGATGAATGATAGTAGATCACTTTTTTGTCTCTGCTTCTCTCTTCATATTGTCTTTACTCTGCCAGACTAGCTCCTTTAGTACAGCTGGCACTATGGCTAACAGCAGTTTCCAGGCTTATAGTTTCATCACTAGAAAAAAATTAAAACTTGACCTCTCTATTGTTAAACTCCTTGGGAAAGGTTTTTATTGAGTCAGGTGTCATCCATGGACCAGTCGGCTGCAGCCAGGTGGGTAAGTTATAATGATTAGACCAACTAAGTCTATCTGGGCAACCCTAAACAAGCATGGTCATCAAGTAAGATCATGGGAGTTCTTATGTGCATATATTACTGGAATGGAGAAAGGGGCATTTTGTGGAAGGGTAGAGCAAGCCATGAGTAGATAGAACAAAGGATGTCATGTAGTAGATTTCTCTTTCCTCCCCTTGTGGAAGGGTAGAGCAAGCCATGAGTAGATAGAACAAAGGATGTCATGTAGTAGATTTCTTTTTCCTCCCCCACTCCACCGTTTCAATCTTACCAGACTAATTTTATATTCTTTTTTGGGTTTGGCATATGGACCAATGCATTTTATCATGGAAATAGACCACAGAGCTATCAGTAATCTGTTCATAAATACTAGGTTCTCTTCACTTTGCACTGAGATTAATCACCTGCCTACAGTACATGATTTTCTTGGTTCAGAGAAATTGTTGATTAATCATATTAACAAGGGAATTTTTGAAATGAAGACATAATGATTATATATTTCTTTTTAAGGGGATATTTATTTATATTAGCAAATGTCACTTTATAGAAGACATTTCAACCTTTATTAAATAAACCTGCTCTGAGTGATTTATAATATAATTTTGTTGGCGATACATCTTTATTACATTAAAGTAGACTTATTTGAAAATGTAAAAACTTTTAAAATAGTGCTTCTCAGTTCCAGCAAAAAATCCATGCCTTGAAACAAAAATCTCTGAAAGGGTCAGCTTAGCTTTTAACTCTTCTAGTGATGGAGTTACTGGCCTACCCCACCCTGGGTGATTAGTTTAAGTCAATTGTGTTAATTCCATCCCATGGTAAAACCAATCCCAGTCGTTGATTGCTTCACAAAAGGGAATGTGACACAATACACTGAGGGAAGGAGTGCTTCTGTGAAGTTTTCTTTTCCCTTTAAGAAAAAAGAAAAAAGAAAGCCACAGAAAGAGACAGCCATTCTTTTGGACATTGTTGGGTCCATACGTCATGTAAGTTCTGCTAATGTCACCTGTCACCAGTCTAAGGTGAGGCCAGCACTGAGGATAGCCCAGTAGAGAGATGAAAAAAACCCAAGTCCTTGTTGACATTATTAAATTAGTGAATTAACCAATCTGCCACAATGTAGGGAGGTCTCTCAGAGAGGAAGACACTTGAGATGGATTTTGAAGTGCACTTCAACAATGGGATGAAGATGAAAAAGGACCTTCCAGGCACAGGGAACAACATATGCAGAAGCACAGCGTGATTAAATAGGTGTTCAACTTAAACTCACTCAAGATAGAAAAAATAAAGACAAGTCTGGGGATATTTCATAGGAATTATACGTAGCCGACAGCTGGGGGTGCTGGGTGCTGAATCAGGGAATTAAAAGGACAGATGTACCTTCTCTCTCCATCTGTATTTGGGGTCATATGGTCTCTTAGTATTGCTTTCTTCTGACCAGGTGTTCCACTCCCCTGGATTCATGGAATTGGCTAGTGCAGTGAGGGGAGAAGCCTGGGGAACACCAACTCTCCTGTTGACTTTGGCAAGCTAGTTTCTCTGGTCTTCAGTATAAGTACAATATACGGCCCCAGAAGGACATCTCAGGCTCACATCAAGATAATTTCAGTTTAAGCACCATTGTGATCTGACTATAGTTTCTCTGTTGGAATTTTCCTGGTCAGCCAACGTGCTAGCCTTCAGACAAGCTAACTGGCTGTAGTCCAGTCCACCAAAGTTTAAGGTAGGAGCAAAGGGCCTACGAAAGACATAGAACTGGACGGGCTTGAGAGGCAAGAGGAGAAACAGGAGAGAGGAATGATTTAAGCGTCAGAGGAAGGTAGGAAAAGGATTAACGACCTGCAATATCTTTCTGACTGATGCACATTCTTACCACTCAAAACATTCCTGTAGTTTTAAAGCTGTCCTCTCTCTAGAATTTCTCTCAAGGTATAAATGTCCCCAGCAGGGCAGAAAATTGAGCCACTGGTACCTGAGTGAATGGAAGGCAGGATGCGAGCACTTCAAAAAGGGAGGATAATTAGGGTAAAAAAGTGGAGGATTGCTCAAAGACACACCTTTTGTCAATTTGTAATTTTAGAGTGTAGTGAGCAATGGTGCCTGGGCAGAGTGTTATCGAAGTGTCCTCGGCTTGTCTTTAATTTTGAAGGTTATAATAGGTCACATGGGATATTGTATGTTTCAATAACATGAGCAGCAGTGGAGGAGGGGCAATTTCTTTAGGCATGTGACTCTAGTCTGTCTAACAGTTGCCCGGGAGAAAAATGCAATGGTGGACTTAACAGACCTTTAGCTACACCTAGTGGCCAAGTAGGGAAAGGAGCAAATATTTTATTGTAATATTGTATCATGGTTCTTTAGCTAAGTTACTTTTATAATCAGTTAAGAATTATTTCTTGGGTAGTTATAGGAATTATGCTCTACAATTATACTCTACAATTCCCACTGTATAATTATTTTTGACTAGTCTATTAGTTTATCGTCTAGCTAAATAACTGATTCTCCAAATTGGAGGAATGTTGTGGGGGAAAAGAGAGAGACCGTGGGTTGGGAAGTTGAGGAAAGGGAAGTCAGTGGGCGTAGCGGCATGCCTCCTATCTCCATGGTAACTCTTAAGGACCAACTTACAGTGTTTGACACCTGCTAGATTCCTCTACTTTAGCATTATGTATAGGATTGTCTCTTTGAGAAAATAAACAATGATAACCGTGATGATGATGATGATTGTGGTTCAGGAAGAGTTGTCTGAAGGAAAGAGAGGGTAAATATTTAAGAGTCTGTTATTTATGAGGTTGGAAAAAATGAACTTAATCTGTAAGAAAATAGAACAGAATCTGAAATGTAGACCTAATCAAATTATTTTCAACAATGTTATATAGTCACCTGTATCTTTGCAAGTGCATGTACTAGAAATATTTTGTGGGTGGCAACTTTTTGGTGTTTGCTTACAGATAGGGAAATCTCAGTAGCCAACACTAATGGTCGTTTTGACATTGAAGTGGAACATTTATAGACACGATTCCAACCCTTGGAGAGATGACTCAACTGGATCAGGTCTGTGGCTCACCCCCAGGCTCACAGTTAGCTTGGAGAAAGAACAGCAAGAAATGATATTTCGAAGGGGTTTTATAATATTTTACTCCAACTTTAATGATAGGAATGGGTTTATGTTTCCTTCATGAGAATTCGAATACAGGATGTATTAATTAAACATACACCTTCATTTTACTGATGGAGAAACTTGAGCCAATAGTGATTAAATTACCCAGCTATTTGGTTGCAGAGCTAAGGCTACAATACAACTCAACGTTTTTTACTCCTGATCTGCTATTCTTTTTACTCCAACTATTAATGGAAGAGTTCTCCATTTCAGTAGAAGACCAAAGCAAAAGGAAGTGGGCTTTCACCTACATCAAGAAAGTTTCGATAGATTGAGGGAGATTAAGTGTAAAATAACTAAATATTGTATTTTTTTATGCTAAGATGTTTATTTTTCACATATTAATATTCTTAAATCAGCCTGAATCTTATAATTAATGTTAAATCATAGTTGCTTCCAGTGTGTGCAGTTGTGATATGGTCACCTATACATGGAAGAATTTAGCCACTGACATTTTCACTTAATAGATTATAGAATTGACAAAGCTAAGGTGTTGGCTTAATTTCTGAAAGAAAACTATTTACTATCCAGCAATATGTAATTCAATTAAGAAAAAAACAAAATTAGTTTAAATCACTGGTATTCTTTCATTTGACTTCAAGTGCTAATGTGGTGAAGGTGTTAGGAAAGAATTCATCAGACTCATCTTCCATGCTATGCTTGCACTGGCAGGGGCCACACTTAAGTTGGAAGAATCTTTATTATGGGTTTGAAAAAAAGTGTAGACCCAAATCTTGTGAATCCCAAAAGGAAGTGGTATGTAATTTTATGGATAGATACATGTCATAGTTGTGTTAGTGTAGTTTACAGTTTGTATACATATAATGTAGTGGGTTTTTCCCTGAAGCACTCTTATTAAGTTGTCTCATCATCTTACAATCAGTGATAAGAATAGGAGTAATTTGGTTGAGAACAGCAGTGTTATGTATTAGAAAGAACACTGTCTTGGAAGCTAGATCTATAAAACAACTCAGCCTCCTACTGGCTGTTTTGCCCTTGAGCAATTCACTTCCTCTTTAAATATCAGTTTCCTTATCTAAAACTGAAATAATGAGTTGTGTGTACCTTGAAAGAATATTGTGAGGATTAAATAAGATTATGTATGTAAAGAGCCTACCACAGTGCCTGACATGTTGCAGGTACTCAGCAAAGTCAGCCCAGCCACTGGAAACTTGAGTCAACAAAATGATTTCAGTAATGCCGGCTGAAGGCTGCATTTCTCTGATTTGGTCCCATGTAGTCTAAAGAGTATTTCTCACCATTTCAAAATCCATGCCCCATTAGTCAAGAAGATTTTTCAAAGTCTTCTACGTTATGTTTTACAGAAAGTATAATGTATTTAAGCATTTTCTCCAATATATAATAGTATAGAATATGTTTTTTTCAAGTTACTGCCCTCTTTTACCCTCTTCCCATTATGATCTGCCTCCTAGAGGGGTAGCCCCACCCAGCTAAGAGTAATTGCTCTAAAACATGGTATCAGACAGCGAGACCTAAGAAAGATTTACATATTTATTTTAGGTTCATATTAGGAGTACAGAAGTTCAATCACTTTTTACCTCCTGACCTCATCGTCCGTATATTTGCTAAACACATTGGGTAAAGAGAAGAAACGTGGAACTAGCCATCATCCTGCGTATCCTCCTTCAGAGTCAATCCAAATAAATGTAATGGGACAGTATTTACAAGGTGACCTATCGATTTTTATGCACCATTTTACTACTATGTGTTTGTCAGCATGGAGATATTAACTGTCAGAAAGCCAAGGGAAAAAAAAAATTTTTAAAGCTAGGATACCAGAAATTTAAAAAAGCCCTGTGGGCCAAGCTGCTTAAAGAAACACAAGGCCAAATTTTATACCAGTCCCTAGGGAGATACAAAGAGAAAAGCCTTCAGTAGCCCTGATCACATTTCCGTCACTCCGGGATACTGTCTCCTACAGGTGTTCACAAAATAATATCACGACCTGGAGTTGGCTGTCCTGTCATGGTTTTTTCTGATTTTCTGCTAGCTGGACTTTCACTCAAGCCTAAAGCTTGCTTCCCACCCAGCCTTCAGAATGGATTGACAGGATTCCTCTAGCACTATTAACTTTCAAAGCCGCTCATCTATTTGCATATCTCCGGCAAGGCACGCCACACCAACCTGGTCTTGCCACAGGCTGCTTTGGAGCCAGAATTCCTTGTCTGCTTTGTTCAGCAACCCGAAATATACTCAAGGAACCCCTCTACTTGAGAGGGAAGAAAGGGAAGGATTCCAGGGCGGAGCACAATGGCCAGGCCATGGGAAAATTCCAGGAATCCTGTGAGCCACTGTCCTTACCCCACGTCGTGCCCTGCCTTGCTAATCTTTCCGATTAGTTCAGCCTAATGAAAACCAACAACATAATAAAGCAAGTAATGATACTCATCGTTTGTCTTTCGTCTGCTTTGTTTCATTCTGCATGCCTTGGTTTAGCCAAGCAGAATTCTCCAGAAGCCCTACCAACCAGCTCCTGGGACTGACAACTTTAGTGCTCACCTTAGGGAAAGAAGTAACTGATAAGGATCCAACCACTAAAAACTCATTGTCTGTTCATAGAAAATATGGGTGTGTGTGGGGGGGTTGGTTGATATTCTCTCTTTCCCGAGGACCATGGGTTCGGTTCCTCAACACAGCAGACCCCTATTTCTCTTAACTTCTCTTTATTATGTTCATAAATAGCAAAATACTATAGAAATTCACACCGGCAGCTCTTAGAATATTTTCAATTCATTATTTAGCATTACTTATGAAGTTAAGTCTTCCTGTGAAGGGGAAAACATTCTTTGCTTCAGGTGTCAATTTTTTTCAAAAATATAGGTGGGTCTTACTATAAGGCAAACTAAAACTCTTTATGAACAGTACACTATTTGTTAGAAAATGTCCTTATATTGTTTTTTCTAATTTAAATAAGTATGGCTACCAAGAAAAAAAAAATCATTTTTCTCCTTGCTGGATGAAAATAGGTCAAGTAATTTAAGCCAATCCATTGCAATTAAAATTCTGACATTGCCATTGTTCCTTCTATTCTGAGGGGAAAAGACAAACAGAACACATGGTAATAGGGGTTCATTGGCTAAGTTACTTGATGTTACTACCTATGGGGTCTCTTGCTTGAACCTGCCCGGGAGCTTCATTCTGATGATAGTAGTATAAGTACCAAAATGATGAATACCATCTCTGAGGCTGTGTCTCTCTCTTGTGCCAGTAAAACAATAGAGGAGAGGAGAAAATTGCTGATGACTTGAGTCCTAAATTCCTTGAATTCTACATTTATTTATTTTGGGGAGATAATGTTATCTGCCAAGTTTATTTTAAAGTAAATTTTACTGAATCAATTAGGCAGCAACACTCAGTCTCATTAAACATCCTGTGGCCCTTTTCACAAGATTAGAGCCTGTGGCTTGATCACATTCCAATGTAGGTAATTTCATTCTGCATTCCTGGAGATTCTCCTCCACCTTTCTAACCCCGTACATCAAATGCACTATTATTTGCACTGATCCCAAATCGACAGTTCTGTTGTGAGGGTGAAGAGTGTGTCAGCTTTAACTGACAGGCTAAAAAGCATTGCTTTTAGTAAGAAAATCCCTTAGCCAATGCCTATTTTGAAATTTCAAGTATGTACATTTAATCATAAGTTAAGGTCTTTGGTAATAAGTAAAATGCTCTTATTTTCATAATGGGTGTTTATTCTGGAATCTTCTTTGATAGAAAATTTGTTTCTCAAGTATATGCTGTTTGCTTCAAGAGAGAAAATGAAGTCTTCAGAAATGGTAAAAAACAAACAATAAAACAAACAAAAAAACCCCTCTTGAGCAAAGACTTTTCTTTGACCTTCTAAATAAATTCCACAAGGGGGCGAAAACACCTAATGGTCCAGGACCGCAAGGTTTATACTTCAAAGCTGGCCACCCATAATAGATTAGTGGATTAATATTATGCTCTAAAGGATCTGGCCTTTAATGTTGACATCAATTTATTGCTATCCCAGTTTACAGTAGTAAAAGTCTTGGAGACCATAAACTTCACAATAGATGTCAGCCTTCTGGTACTAGTGCTTTAGACTTGCACCCCATAAACAGTGGTGATTAGGTAACTGTTCTTCAAACACCCATCCATAGCTGTAACGTCTTTATCAGCTCCAGCAGGGATACTGCCACCAGGATTTTTAGCAGCCACAACAGAGGTATAAGTTTTTTATAATGTGTTCTTCTTTTTCTCATGTGTTTTCTATGATATTTTGCTGTGGCTTATCAGTGATCTCTTCTTGAAAATCAAGAGTGTCTAATTGTGGGCAAAGCTTAAAGAATAGAAGCTCTCTTGTACCATATTAGAACTTTTTGAAAAACGGCCAAGGTACAGAGGTCAAATTTCCCCATATGCTACAAGCAACTTAGTAGGAAGCAAGACCGCTAAAGGTTTTGCAAATGTCTGCCAGTAGCCTGGTGATCTAGGTCACTGTACAGGTTTCATTAATCAGGTTGTTCAAACAAGGAGTTATTTTTCCCTGCTTAAGAGACCTGCAGATATCACATAGAATCTGCTCAATTGTTGATCATGAAAGAGTTTTAATGAAACAGAGATCATTTGAACGAAGGGGACGGGAGAGTTTGTACTGAAGAGAAATTGTGCTTTTAACCCAGCTTTTCCTGTTGAGTCCCCTGTTCTGGCAGAGATAGGCTCAGGATCTAATAATAGTTCCTCCGGCTCTGCATCTCCACATACGTGTTCCGGCGTTAGAGCAGCAGGAGGAATTTAGTGACAGAGCAGGTGTTGTGGCTTATTCCCTGGCAGAATAAATGGTGAAGGGTGGTGGCAAGGCAGTTCTCCTGATTCCATTATGCAAAAAAAAAAAAAAAAAAGACAGTGCCTCCAATGTCCTTCCTTTTTATTTTCTTCCTGGCACAAGTGGAAAAGAACTAGAATTGTTGTATTAATATGTATGCAAACATTTTTTCACTTGAGCCTCTGGAAAAAAAAAAAGAAGAAAAAGGAAAAAAAAACTTGCTGTGAAAATGCTTAGCCAGGAAGATTTACTGCTGATTGCAGATTTATTATTGACATGTCTAAGTGGAAGAAAACTTCAGTTTTAACTATTAATGTGGAAAATCTGGATCAGCCTTTAAAATGGAGTAAAGAGCTTTGAACGATGTATTTTCAGAGAAATTATTTACTTACAACATAATTTTTAATAAGGAAGTGTCAATTAAGAGGTGTAAAAAGAACCCAGTGGAGTATGCATCTTAATTTTAATGGCCTGCCTTGGAAATAGAATTATAGAATGTAGGTGATCTGAATTATACTGTAATCAGCTTTTATGCCAGACTCACTGTAATTTAACACTTCTGTATACTCTCCTCTCCTGATTTTTTTATTATGAAATATGGGATTTAAGATTAGAATCTAAGAGTCTAAATGAAATGCTCTTTTAAAGGATTATTTGTGAGATTTTCCACAACCTACATTTCTGTACTCCTCCAGTAGGTTATATACAAGACCGTATTTTTTCATGAGTGTACCGTGTGTTGCTCTTATAAGCTAGGAAAACATGAAAGGGAAAACAAAATTCTTTCTCCTTCTAACTGGGATCATTTGAGATTTTAACACTATTACTTTTTCCTGTGCTTGATTATATAGGGCAAAACTTGACACCTACTTGACTGTAGTTACGTCTTCTTGATAACGCATCCAGGTAAAATTAAAAAGGATCTTATCCTCATGTCCTTTGCACCCAATGCCTGTAACAGTAAAAGCTCAGAATTCTGGAAAACAGGGCATGCTTGAGAGGGAACATCTTGTAAAGATTGTAATTTGACCTTTGCGTCAACCTTGCTGAGTAAATTTTAAATATTCTAAGAGAACAAAATCGAAAGCCTCAAGGTGGAATACCACTCCCTCTTCTTCTTAGAACTATAAACCAGCCAGAAGCTTTTTCAGAGATTAAGCTAGAAAATGTGTGCCTCTCTTTAATACTTTTGCTGAGAAATAAAATTCGTCACTAGAGATAAAGGTAGATTTATATTTAATGCCATCCTCATCAATCTTCCAGTATTTTATTCCAGTCTACCTCCACTTAAGTAGTTGAGTCAGGTATGACCAGAAACACTTGATTTTTCCCCTCCCACCCTGTGAGATAATATTTATAACATTTAGTATCACAAACCTTTTAAACTCTGGAGTACGCTTGAAGATGATGGCAATTAAGAAAAAAATGCTCTTTGACAACTTCGCAGCTTTTGATTAAACCACACCAAGAGGCATGTTACAGTGATAACAATGAAGCATTATGCCAATTATGTTAAATCCTGCTCTCCGCTTTAAGCGCATCATGACCTGTTTTAGTGTCCTGTAATTTATCCTCTGGAATGCTTACTCTCATCAATAAAGTGTTCAAGAGAAAAAAAGAAAGCCACCAAAGGGAATAACCACCCCCAAATGACTTCTAGAAAACAAGTATTTCTTAACTTTTTATTGACATTGGCAAATTAAAATAGAATAAATTAACAAGTATTTTTTCAAAAAAATGTTTTGTACAAAAATACTGTCAAAATTTCCTAAAAAGCTTTCAACACAGTAGTATCTTTTCATGTACTGAATATAACTATTAGCACAGTGTCAAAAATGTTGAAGACAGAAACAAAATAAAAATCTGTGAAATGTTTGCCACTGATGACATTCCACACCCTATTATTGTCTGTACATATCGGGGAGGGGGACAGCCACCTTGAAAGTGAACAGTATGACTTTTCCTGATCCAGAATGGTTTGGCCCACATCTGTTTAATCTTCCAGTTTAGCATATTTTAAAAATTAGTCTGTACTCAAATGCATAGTTAAAAATATGAAGCGAGATGGCAGAGTTTGTGCAGTAATATCTGCCCTTCAAAGTTCATGCAACCAACTAATGCAATTTTTCCTTTCCCTCGTAAATCTGAATGCAGTTCAGTCATTTGAAACCATCTACAAAATCCACAAGATTAAGCAGTTTGCCAAGATTAATATCTAACAGTTGAGCACTGGAGAAAGTGAGGAAATAAGGAGTAAAAACAAACAACAAAAAAGACCAAGTTAACTAGATATTTCAACTACATAAGGGAGGTGAATGTCAAGGCTACAAAAACGAAACAAAAACAAAAAAAAAAGTGGCAGCAATTTTTTTAAACCAATTTGTACAAGTTTATAGTTTACTTTGTTTCCAAGTTCTCAAACCTTTCACGATCTGAAAAGTGAGATACTGTGTCTAAGGGAATGTTTTTTAATTCACACCGAAGAAATTGGGGGATTTGATTTCTTTCGCCGGGATTTCGATCGAGTCAACAGCTTACTCTGCTGGGCTGTTGTTTGCACACGAAGTCCGTCATAAAATCAAACTCGTTTTGCCCCAGCCAGAGTTCGGGCAGCTCCTTGATGCGGTCCAAACCCATTTCTATCACTAAGGACATAAGCACTTCCTCGTCGATGAAATCAGTGTCTATGACATTGGGCGGCAGCATTGCAGCAGGGACGTGGGCCACGGAGGCGGGCATGTTGCTGCTGCCGCTGCCGCCGCCGCTATTGCTGCTGCCCGCGCCGCCGCCCGAGGTGCCCGCCGAGCCGCCGGGGGTGCTGCTGCCGCCCGAGCCGCCGGGGGTGCTGCTGCCGCCGCTGTGCTTGGGGTTGCAATCTCGGAAGTGCTGGTTTGTCCCGTTCATCTGGTGGCCTGCAGCAGGGTGCAAATCCGGCATGTAGTGGTTGTGGGGATAGGGGTGGTGGTTGAAATACTGGTTGTTGAGCTTCTGCAACTGCATGCTGGCCGGCAGAGAGCCTCCCTGGCTGGCCACCGGGGGGCCCATGAACTGGGAGCTGTTAAACCTGGCCCCGGGAGCCAGCGCGCTCGGGGGGTGCCCTCCGTTCACAGTCCCCGGCCCCATCGCGTGCCTGATGCCGCTCGTGGCGTTCATGTTGCTCGCGCCGTAGTGTATGTGCTCGCCCATTAGCGCGTTGAAGGCGTGTTGGGGCTGCTGCTGGTGATGATGGGGGCTCGGGAACTGCCCCACGCCCATGCGGTGGGCAGGGTGGTGGTGCAGCCCGTTAGTGCCGTCGGGGAAGCGCCCGTGGTTCATGGCCATCATATGGTCTGCCATTTCCAGTCCTGAAAGTGAAAAGGGCAGACGGTAAGCCCTGCGCCACACGTGTCGCCCACCTCGGTGCACCCCACTTTTTCTCGGCTCTGGCCCCCAGGCTCACCCGACGCACTTCGGCTGCGAATCATCATCCCGAGGATCCCACTAGGAGCCTGTGCACCCGGGCTCGCCACCAAGGCGGACCTGCCACCCACAACAGAGCCGCGCGCTGCACAAACAGCCCTTTCCCCTGCGATCGGGCGGGGGACCCAAGCCCACACCCCCCTCTGCTCCCCGAAGTCGCCTAATAAAGGAAGTGCCCCGTAGCTCTGCCGCGAACTTCAGGCATTAAATCAGCCCTCCTCATCCTGTTGTTGCACATCCTGTTGTTATTCCCCAGCTCCGCCTCACGCTCTTCCTCCGGGCAAACCCAGCCCTCGGAGGACTGGGCTGGCAGAAGCCCCAGCCAGCTTCGCCCGCCGCGCTTACCTTCCGTCCTTGCGATTTCTGCTCCGAAGACCGAGGGCGGGATCGTCGGGTCCAGGACCGGCTCAGCAGCACATAGAGGGGGCCTTTCTGGCGTGCAAGGCGCTCGCTGTCGCGAAGTCGGCGCCGAAGTCTTGCAGCAGCCGCTGGGGCAGAATCGGAGCCGTTCCCTTTTATTTCCCCTCTGCTGCCCTCACAGCTCGGCAAGACCGCCCGGCAGCTGCCAACAATGAGCTGTGTTTCTTAGGGCTTTGGCCACAGTTAATATAAGGGATTTCAGGAAGGGCGGAGCGAGAGCCTCCGGGAGGGCGGCGGGAAAACGCGGATTCCGGAACATCGGGCACACCGGACCGGGTCGGGCAGCCGAGTCCCCACTGCCGGAGGCACGTGCACAGAGGCTGCGGGCCCAGGGGCCGCCCCGCTGACCCCGGATGCTGGCTTCCTCCCGGCCCACAAATACCAGACCAGGCCGCCCCCGGAGCAAGGACAGAATCCTCCCTGGACCCTCAGCCCGAAGGTAGCGCCTGCCCGGAGAGCAGCGAGGAAAACTCACCGCCCCCCTCTGGCCGGATTCCCCACCCCGAGCTCACCTAGCGATCTGTGCTGCTTTCTGTGGGAAAACGGGTTTCACCCAGCGCCCCGTCCATAGTGCCCTTCTACCTCCCCGGGTTTGCAAAAGCCTACCCAGGTTGCAAAGAATGGCTGTGTTTACCCGTGTGGGTTTTTAAGCCCCGGGCAAATAATGCCCCTTCCCCTGTGCGCGCTTTCCTGGGCTGTGCTTTTGTGGTTTTATAGGGGCAGTAGGTAAACCCGATCTAGACATTATGCGTGTAGATGCATTTTTTCCCCACTCCTTTCAAGGACAGGAGCGGGGCGGGGGGGGGGGCGGGGAGCGGCAGCAGCTGCAGGTGGACTGAGCGCGCTCGCGGGCCTGACCGCCTCCGCTCCAGCGCCCTGGAATCCGGTCCGTGCTTTCGGGGCCGCTCGCCGCTCCCGGGGTACGTGTGCTTCTGCTAAGTTTGCGTTTGCAGCTCTTGGTAGCTTTGGCATCCGAGCTGAGGCGTCTCTGCTCTGTAAACAAACTCAGCGATCCTCGTCCCCAGATCCACCTTTTTGCACATACGCAGTTTCTTGCTTCTGCTGTTGCCCTTGATCCGGGAGGTGGGGGTGTGTGCAAACTTGCATAGCCTCCCTCCGGGCTCTGCCTGACGGTTTGGGGTTGATTTAGAAGCGAACGGGTTTGTAATTAAGAAATTCGGGGGCTGAGTAAGGCTGCTGTAGCTGGAAAAGGAAAACAAATAGATAACATGGTAATCGCTTTGTAAATAAAGTCGTTCTGGAGGTGGGCACGTAGCTGCACGTCCCGTATGGCACCGTGGCACACACTGCTGGGACTCTTCCTTTTCAGTGAAATTGCTCAGTGAGGTAATAGGCGATAATAATAACCTTGCTTCCCTGAACGCGGCACAACTAGCCTGGTCGTCCATTTGGCTCACTGACTTGCAAATAAAAGCCCTAACGCCCGTCTGGGCCACTACCCAGTTGGAGCTCTCTTGCTTTTTCAAATGGGGAAGCCGAGTTGTTTCCCCAGCACCATGATGAGGCTGCTCGGAGATTTTATATTGCTCTTTATGTGGTAAAAGTGACTTTAGCGCTCCGAATAAGGACTTCTGTTCAGAGTTGTTTCTTCATAACTCGATATCCATTGACGACTTCCTGCTGCGAAGAGCAAGTCCCCCGCCCCCCTCTTTTTTTCTCCCTTCTTGCTCGCAGGACTTCTTTAGGCCCTTCTTGAGGACTGGAAATTCTGATATATTTCCCCTTTCAGGAATTTGCAGAAGAGAATGAATCCTGATTATTTGTTTCGATTACCCCTCTGTCTTCCTCTAGTTATAATATATGTATAGAATATTTAATATGTATATTTAAACATTGTTACTGTCTTCCTCTTTTCCTTTCTTTCCTTTTGCACACTCTCCAGTATTTGTAACCGTGTATGCAATAATTTTTAAAGCTCAGAAATACTTGCTTTTTGGATACTTGTGCACAGAATACATCACAGTTTTGGTTGCAACAATCGCCTCATCTCCTGTCCACCCACCACTTTTACCTGTAGGTCATGGACTTGCAGCTACAGAATCAGAGGCTTGGACGAGACCTGCCACTTCCTATCAAAAAATAGACTCGAAAATATTGGTCAACCCCAGACTCAAAAATTGCCAGATAGATTGTTTACTTCCCTTCCTAGTACTGCTGTGTCTTGCGACACAAAGACCAGCTCTTGAATGTCTAATCTAAATTCCTCTTGCAACCATTAAGGAAAGGTGCAGCTCCATGCTGCTCCAGTGGTTCCACATACTATTGGGAAATCCCTTGAAAGGTCACCTCCCCATCCTCCACCCCTTAGAGGGAACAGAAATTCCTTCTGGGGCCAGCTGGTTAGAACCTGGTATGCTTTGTTCATTTATTCATTCATCCAGTGAATATTTACCAGGTACCAGGCACTTTTCCTAGCTTCTGGAGAGACAACCAAGACAGGAACTCATGGTCAAACTGTGCAGCTGGACAAACAAGCCTCGGACACACTTTGATAAGTGTCACAACAGCATTACACACAAGCACTTCCAGGGTCACACAGGAGGGACACCTAACCTAGATTTCGGGCCTTGGGAAGGCTTCCCAGTGGGGTGGTGATAAGTTGAGGCCTGACTATGAGTAGAAGTTAGGCCATCCCAGGCAGGGGGCGTGGGGACAGAAACAAGGTTGGAGAGGTAAAGGGGCTGGATCCTATGGGCACTGGTCCCCAAGCTGAGAAATTTGGGTTGTATCTTGAAGGTAATGAGAAGTGAGTGAAGGCTTGTGAACCAGTGAGATGATCAAATTTTCATTTTAGAGAGACCAGGACAAAACTGTGGAGAATGGATTGAGAAAGTAAGACCGGGGACAGGGAGTCCAGTTAGGGGGCTGTTACAGTCATCCAGGGGTAGGCAAAGCCCAGTGTAACCAGGGGTTTATCCTGTGAACCGGGGTGAGGCAGTGGTCTGCACGTGGCCCTGATGGTACTAGATGGTTGTATTAGTTTCCTAGGGCTGCCGTGACAAAGTACCACAGACTTCGTTTACAATTCTCAGGCGTAAACAAAAGAAAATTGTTGTCTCACAGTTCTGGAGGCTAGAAGTCCAAGATCAAGGTGTTGGCAGGGTAGGTTCTGAGGGCTGTGAGGGAAAATCTGTTCCGTGCCCCTCTTCTAGATTTGGTGGTTTGCTGGCCATCTTTAGTGTTTCTTGGCTTGTACAGGTATCACCCCAATCTCCGTCTTAATCCTCACGTGGTATTTTTCCCTGTGTGTGTCTCAGTGTCCAAATTTCCCCTTTTTTATAAGGGCCCCAGTCATATTGGACTAGGGCCTATCCTAATGACCTCATTTTAACTTGATTACCTCTGTAAAGACCCTGTCTCTAAATGAAGTCCTTTCTGAGGTACTAGAGGTTAGAATTCCAACATTTTTGGAGGGACACAATTCAACCCATACCAGTGGTGGAGAAACTGAATAACACAAGACCCCCCCTCCCCATTATGGAAGAAAGACATAGCCTGGAACTTTCTTCCCAGCTCTCCTGCTGGCCTACACTTTCATTTCTTCATGTTTCTGCTGCTCAGACACCACCTCTATGAGGTCTTCCTGATTATCCTTCCCAACTAGCAATATCCCTCTTTGTTTTCTTACACTGTTTTGTTTATCCTCTTAGCATTTATCCCACCTGACTTGTTGCATATTGAATTTTCACTGTCTTCCCCCCGGAATGGCAGCTCCAGGAGAGCAGGGACCTTGCCTGTTTGTTTTTTTAGTGTCTAAAATAAGTCTTTTACTGATTAGATTAGTGAGAGGATGGATGGATGGATGGATGGATGGATGGGTGGATGGGTGGATGGGTGGATGGGTGGATGGAAGGAAGGAATATAGCAGAATTACCAAGGGAACCCAAATAAAGGGCTTAAGGGCCGGTGGTCAGGAAAGATTTTTCTGGAGAATGTTAATTTTAATGCTGGCAGTAGAGAAATCTAGTGGAAAGGAGAACAGCAGCTTACCACTGTCTGCATTGTGGCCTGTTATGGACTTGAGGAAAACTGATCTGTTTGGGAGGGATCATTGGCTGCTGAGTATGGAGGAAGGTCCCCATTGGTGTGCAATTTTGATTGAAATTCAAATCAAATTTGAATTTGATTCACATTCAAGGCTTTTGGAGGTAAGCCTTGGGCTTCAGCTAAACTGAGTTGAAGAAAGGCTGACTGAAGTGCCCAGCTTCAAAAAATATACGAAAGAGTTCATACCTGTGTGGTGGATCTAGGGTGAGGCTGGGGCGCAGTGTGGGGTTTAATATGGGGTCTTTTTTGTGCTTTACCTAAATGATCTCACCTAATCCTCACCTTAGCAAGTAGGGATTACTTTCATCACTTCAGAAAGGAGGACTTTGAGAGTTAACAAAACAACCCTACCCCAGCCCCCAAACTATCTTCTCAGAGGGATTAGGGAAAAGGGGAGAGAAGGAATCAGTCAGAGCCAGACACTGGTTGGGCCCATTCTCCTCTTGCCCTCCTCCCAACACCTTGACTCCAGGTCTTAGCTGGTGAGAAAAACACTGCTGCTGCCTTGTTCCACCATCCACTTGGCCGCCATAAAGACACAGGACCTCTGACTGAGCATGAAGTGTGGCAACAATCCATTTCTGCCTTTCTCCTTCTCTCTCCTATTCTCCCTCAGTCACAGGATGGAAAATTCTGATATTTTACTGGTCTGTGGAATAACTGGGGGTAGGAAGTGTCAGTGGATCCAGATCCAGAAACTGCGGATGGACTTTAGTGGCAGGGTGAGGACACATGGTTAGTAAAGAGGCAGAAGCCCTATATACAACCTTGCATTATCTGCAAGTTGAAGAAATAATGTCTTACATGTATGTGTATATGTCAAAATAAGAAATTCATATAATTTTTAAACCTATGGATTTGGTTCTAATTAATAAAGTGCAAATTTACTGGAAATCATTACTAAACTCAGAATAGTTTTTCTGTCTTTATGTATTTTCACATTTGATAAGAAATACAGTTATTACCATGGAGGAGGGGACAGTGAAATGTTTTTGTTAAAAAGGGGCTTTAAACTTGATGGAGTTGATTCTGTCTCACCTGAGAAGATGGTTAAAGACTCTAGAACATCATCTCTGATTCAGCAGATTGGGCGTGGGGCCTGAGGATCTACATGTTTTAAAAAAATCTTCCAGTTAGTTCCTGATGTTTAGCCAAGTTTGCAAACTACCCATCTTGTCCATAGGTGGGTGACAACTGGGGTTGTTCTAAAAGTGATCACGGGTGTGGTGTAAGCCTGGTTTATGCTCATAAAGTCCTGTTCCCCTGGATTGCTGCCCTCTGCCCCCACCCCCCCATGATTGGAATTTTGCCCATCTTTGAAGGTCCAGTTCAACTGACGTCTCCTCTTTCAAGCCTTCCCTGATCCCCCAGATAGAAAGGATTCTGGCTCCCTTGGTGCTCCCAAGGCATTTTGCTCAGATCTTCCTTTATGACTTATTCTGGCTTGAGTTATGGGCATTTGTACCCTCCTGTAGCCTTCTCGGTAATGGCAGAGGTTCCTTGGTGAGCCCCCGGGGACTACACAATGTCATGCATAGAGTAGCTTTTATTAGTCTGCCCGGGATGCCTTAACAAAATACTACAGACTGGGTGGCTCAAACAACAGACTATTTTCTCATAGTTCTGGAGGCTGGAAGTCCAATATCAAGGTGTCAGCAGGGTTGGTTTCTTCTGAGGCCTCTCTCCTTGGCTTGCGGATGGCCGATTTCTTGCTGTGTCCTCACCTGGTCTTTTCTGTATTTCCTCTGTGCTGAAGTCCCGGGTGTCTCTTTGCGTGTCACGAATCAGATTGGATTAGGACTCACCTATATGGCCTCATTTTAATTTAATCACCTCTTTAAAGACCTTATAACTAAATACAGTCATTCTGAGATGCTGGGGGTTAAGACGTCAACATATGAATTTTGGGGGACACAATTTAGCCCATAACATACCTCATGCATGTTCTGATAAATGACATTTTATTAGTCTACAACTTTAACAATAAACTAGACAATACTTATTTGGGTTATAAAGTTGGATGAGGTACGTTGGAAAGCAGAAGAAGAATTGAGTGACCTTAACTAGATAAATATGCCATCAAGGGCTTCCCTGGTGGTGCAGTGGTTGGGAGTCCGCCTGCCGATGCAGGGGACACGGGTTCGTGCCCCGGTCCGGGAAGATCCCACATGCCGTGGAGCGGCTGGGCCTGTGAGCCATGGCCGCTGAGCCTGTGCGTCCGGAGCCTGTGCTCTGCAACGGGAGATGCCACAGCAGTGAGAGGCCTGCGAACCGCAAAAAAAAAAAAAAAAAGCCATCAAAATCAGGATTGTATTCAATAGGAATAAATTCAAAGGCCCCAGAGGACAATAACAAACTGCACGGGTAATTACCGACTAGGTATAACAAATTCAGCCAAAAAAAAAAAAAGAAAAGAAAATTGTGAGTCAAACTGAGCTATTGGTTGAATGGAAGGCAGCAATGCAATTCTGTTATTAAAAAGGAAACAACTTGGAGTGTGTTAGGAGTGAGAAAAATCAAATGATAGAGCTGGAAGTAGTCCTTTTGCTACACTTGGCTCTTCTTTAGAGATTGTGGTTGGTTTTTAACTTCACATTTTAATAAAGAGTTACAGAAACTAAATAAGGTTCATTTAAAAAAAGGGAAATATATTTTAAAGGGATGGGAAATGGGACTTATAATGGCTGTTTAATCTGGAGAAGAAAAAGCTGACAGGTGACTTAATCCATATGTTCTGGTGTACGCATAGGGAAACTAATATGGTGGATCCTTTCCAGATGTTTTCCTTTTCCACTGAGACAAAGAAGAAAGGAAAGCATTTTTTAAAAAAGAGCTTTAGATCAGTGCTTTTCAAATTGTGTTCTTCAGACCTTGAGTGTTCTTAGCTTCACTTTTACGTGCTTTATATATAAAGGATTTCTTGTTCGAATTTGTTTTAAAACATTGTTCTGATGTTAAACAGTTATGAAAACTAAAGCTTCGGATAATACAAAAATCACAGAATTCTAATTTGGGGTGGGACTTTAAAAATAATCTTATCCAAACTCCCTGATTTTCTAGATGAGAAATCTGAAGTCCTGAGAAGTTAAATGACTGCTCATAAAGGACTTCCTAAACATCAGGATTTTAAAACACCAGAGCAGATTATCAGAGGGAACTAAGTCTTTATGAAGACTTCAGTGAAATAGGATAGAGATGTGTTGAATGGTTGCGATCAGCTTTTCCCAACTGGCCTTCTGTGTTATGGGTGGGAGGGTTGTAAAAGGCAGTAACAGAATCTGTATCAATTTCTACTTTTTAAAAAGTGGGAAGTAAAATCATTTAAAAGTATTTTTTGCAGTTGGAAATGGAAGTTTGAGAGTTTCTGAGAGTGTGCTGAGTGAGCCTACTAAGCTGGTGATAGACATCGGACAGCAACAGCAAGCGCTTAACTCAGTTACTCACTTGCCAGATACCTCAGTCAAAGGGGAGGTTTTTACTGTTTTGCTACTTGAAGTTGCTTTGATTCTCATTCACATATGAATTTTTTTAAGATAGAAAACAAATAGTCCCAAATAAAATAAACCAATGAGAAATGTCATTGTGATAATTATTTTGCAAATGACTTATGATGATGCTCACCCCATGCAGGGGTTTCCTTCATATAATGAAAATTCTTATATAGCACAAATACCTAACTCTAGAACTCAAAAACCAGTGCTAGATAGAGAAAACATAGTGATGACTACACCCAGAGTGGCCTTCAATTTGTTAGAAATAAAGATTCAACTGCCACATGGAAAAATAGTGAAGTTACGTTTGCAAATAATGGCCTGAAACTATTCCTTTTCTCTAATTAGTTATAAATAACACAAAAGTTATTTTTTAAAAACCTAGTTGGTTTTTAAGTACAAAATGCAAGAACTAAAAGCATGGAGAAATGAAAGTATTTTGTGTGAATTTCTGATATCATTCTATGTAGTTATATTTCAATCTAGGTTAAATACACATTTAGCACAAAATCCAAAGAGGATATATTGCCTATTTTAAATTTGTCAACAAAATATGCTTTTCCTTAAGATTTGATTCAAAAGAAGTCATACAATAGAAGTCCAGTACATAAGAAAAAAAGAATTTGTTTTTATATTTTTGTGTAATAAGTATTATTAAAAATCAGGTTAAAATAAACTCCTCAAAATAAACTTCAATAATATATTTATCTAAAATATAATATTTCATGTGAACTCTCTTCTTTCTGTATGCCATACAAAAATTTAAAAATGACTTAAAAATGCCTAAATGGTTTGTGAAATAATAGTGACGGGGACTCACGGAATAGAAATATTGAAAAATGCTGGCTTGAATCAGTGTTTCTCAAGAGTAATATATGGACCCCTTTCAAAAGAAAAACATCTCTAAGGAAGGCCTCAAATGCTTACTTACATTATTTTTATTACATTTCTTAAGTATGGAACAGTAGAAAATGATATGTGACACCCTTATGTTTATAGCTCCTATACAACTGTAATACTAGAGCACATTTGCATGCTAAATAATAAATGAAACTAGAGAATCAGTAAAAATAGAAATTAACAGCATTTACATGGCAGATTTTGTCAAGATTAAGTCATCCTTTGCAGGGTGAATCTAGCAAAAAGAATTGCAGCACGAGTTTTTTTCCTATCAAGTTCGGCTAGCTGATGCTATAGCTTGCTGTTCAATGAAATTCTCTATTTGAACCATTGCAAAACTTTATGTACAATGCACCATGACTTTTGGTTTTCACATGGTGTGAAGCTATCACTTATATATTAAATCCACGTCTATTCTTGTCTTAACTAGTATTTAACAGTTAAAGTAATGCCGTTTGGCACCTCCACGATTGTAATCACAGATCTGGATATTGAAAGAGGGTCAATTTGGATAATCCATAATATGCTTGTAATAATTTATTAAAAATTAACAACAAAATGAAAACATAAAGTTAAAGAGGTCTTGAAGAGAAAAAGAGACCCCTTCCCCCCCCAATCTTTTAAGGACTATGAAAGATCCATGAACCCTAGTTGAATAAAAACTGATTTTGGTGGTGTTCAGTCTTTATTATTATAAATATTTTGGATCATATACTTATTTATTATAATAAATAATTTGGATCAATGGCCGAGTCAGGGCAGGGAATGGAGAGCTTAAGCTACTGGGAAGTCTGAATGTTAACCAATTCCTTTTAAAAATATAGGTTTCTTTCTAATATCAAATAAGTATATGACCCCAAAGTTGTCTGTGGGTTCAGTCTTCTTTCACTTGTTGATTCATTAGTTCCTTCTTCCATTCATTCAAATGCCTATGTAATAACTAGATAAGAATGATTTGTATGAGTGTGTGAATTATTTGTATTTTAAGTGGTATTTTCTGGAGTGCTTGTAGGTGCTTCAGTTCTTTTAAGTAATTTAAACAATCTTGTTTACACCATCAATTTGTAGTGAGCAAGGGATTTCTAAGCTAACTTGCTGTGCAGCCTAGCTCCTGGAATCGGTATGTAGGGGTATCAGAGAAGCAGCTTCAGATTAACTTTGAGATAAGATTATCTTCCTAGGAGTGAAAGAAAAGAGCATAAATGTGTTGCAGATAAGATCAGCATTCTTAGCAGGAAAGCCCCAGCTTCTTAGGCCTCCTGGGTCCCCTTGAGATTTAGTAGCCACATAAATTCCAGGCACTAGAAGCGCATACTTCCTGTTGTAAATTAATAACCTGCTCTTCACCAATCTCTTGTGGTCTGATGAGTGTGGGAGCCAGTTCAGCTCTGGATGGATGGACCAGCCAAGCTGAGGACCAGGCCTTGGTCTGTGGTGTCTTCACCAAAGGAAAGACATAAGTGCAATGACCGATCCTTCGGTCTCCCTCTCTTCCTATTATCTCTGAGCTACAACTACAGTGGGCTGCTGAAATAATTTGAAATTCTGAATCATTAGAATCCTACTTACTGGTAGCTTGTAATACCTTGCCATCCTATGAAGCTTTACTGTGATTTTGCTCCAGATGGGTCAGGACCTCCATTATTGCCACATTATATATAATGCCTCGTGATCTTCCGTCATAGTCCTTCTTGCAATGTGTAGTTACACATTTATTTTGTGACTCTTTAATTACTGTCTCTATGATGGCAGGGACCACGCTTACCCCAGTGTCACAACATCATATCCCCAGTGCAAAAACAGTACCTGGCTCAGAGGCAGTGATCATAAAGCTAAAAATTCTAATTCCTTTAGCCCTTACAGTTAAGCCATTGAGATCTAATTTAAAACCTTCTTTAAAAAAAAATTTAAGGGCTTCCCTGGTGGCGCAGTGGTTGAGAGTCCGCCTGCCGATGCAGGGGACACGGGTTTGTGCCCCGATCCGGGAAGATCCCAGATGCCGCGGAGCGGCTGGGCCTGTGAGCCATGGCCGCTGAGCCTGTGCGTCCGAAACCTGTGCTCCGCAACAGGAGAGGCCATAACAGTGAGAGGCCCGCGAACCGCAAAAAAAAAAAAAAAAAATTAAAATGTTTTCCAATATTCTAGTTTGCTTCTCTGTGGACTCTGTAAAATTTTTCTCTATAAGTGCTAATCTGTGCTAAATAATTTAGAAAGAGCATTCATAAAATTAATTATTATTTATGTTTTCAAAACTTCCTTAGCTCTTCTTGCATTTACCACCTTCTTGAGATTCCACACTCTCCCCAGTAATTAAGCTCTTCTCTAGGCCACTGTTCCTGTATTTTTTTTTTATTGGCTTTGTGGATCCTTCATAACATATTACCGGGAGGAAGAAAATTCTAAGAAAGAATGGATTCTCTGCCTGGAGGTAGGGGCTCCTCATCCATGTTTCTTGCTACATTTAAGAGGATATTTTGGACGTGGATCTAGCAGAAGATGAACCCACACGCAGTGTGTTCGTGTGTTCCCATATTATCTGGGGCAATAGTGGAGCATAAGGATGCTTTTTATGAAATATTAATTTAGATGTAAGTTCCAGAGCATTATAACACCAACAAGGAGTCCTTTCTGTGGTCTTTGTTGTTTAATAGGTAGACCTCCTTGCAGAGGAGACAGGAAAACCTAGTGCAGTTATAAAGAAAAAAGTCCAGAGTTCATGAGGCTAGAGGACTCTGCTATCTGAGATCTTAGGTGATTAGATAAAAGGTGCAAGATTGGAACCCGCAAAGTGAAACTCATTCAGCTAGCTCTAACAGAGCATGGTTTTCCTACAGGTCACCCCCTTTCTGTCATTGCTACCACCACAAACTCCTCCAAGCTGGGGATCATAACTTATTTTTCTTTGTGTCCTAATGCTTGGCACAGTGTGAATTCGTAATATGGTTTGTATGACACTGCCACCTATTTCCTTTTCACTTTACTTGGCCTATAGAGAGTTATTAATTCGGGGAGGGGGGAGAGATTTGGATAAGTAAAATTATTCTCAGGCAATAAAAACAGGCTCAAAAATAGATCAGAATAGATTTAATCTATTTAAATATAGACTTTAAATGGAGAACAGAAACTATATTCTGGTATATATTAATTTGGTAAACAACAAAGTGGACTAATTGGCTTTACAAAACTCTTAAAGAGGGCTTCCCTGGTGGCGCAGTGGTTGAGAGTCCGCCTGCCGATGCAGGGGACACGGGTTCGTGCCCCGGTCCAGGAAGATCCCACATGCCGCGGAGCGTCTGGGCCCATGAGCCATGGCCGCTGAGCCTGCTCGTCCGGAGCCTGTGCTCCACAGTGGGAGAGGCCACAACAGTGAGAGGCCCGCATACCGCAAAAACAAACAAACAAACAAAACTCTTAAAGAGTTTTTTTTGGAGGAGGTCACTAAGTTACAAAGTGTGCTTAGATACTAAGGAAGTTCACTGAGGTTTGAGTCTGTGCCTTGATCTGTTGTTCTCTGATCATCAACATTGGTGGTTCTCTTTTGTATCCCCCTCTTTGCCAACAAGAGTGTACAACTGAATCATGATGATAGTGATTTTAACTTGATGTAGGTGTTCTCCTAAAAGTGAGAGGGCCTGGGCAGCTAGAGCTGGAAAGGTTTAGTTTTCTTTAAATGCGTCAAGGTACCAACATCATCAAAATCTTTACCTGAGTGTCCATTGATGGATGCATGGATAAAAAAGAAGAAAATTTTGCCATTTCTGACAACATGGATGCACCTTGAGGGTATTATGCTAAGTGAAATAAGTCAAACAGAGAAAGACAAGATCTCACTTGTATGTGGAATCTAAAAAAACAAAGCAAAAAACTCCAACTCATAGATCCAGAGAACAGATTGGTGGTTGCCAGAGGTGGTGGTGGAAATGGGTGAAGGGGATCGAAAGGTACAAGCTTCCAGTTATAAACCAAAATAAATCCAGGGATGTAACGTACAGCATGGTGACTCTAGTTAAAAATACTGTATTACATATTTGAAAGTTGCTAAAAAAAAAAAAATGTTGCTAAGAGAGGACATCTTAAAAGTTCTCATCACAAGAAAAAAATATTTGTAACTAAGTGTGGTGATGGCTGTTAACTAGACTTGTGGTGGTGATCATTTCACGATATATACAAATATCAAATCATTATGTTGTACACCTGAAACTAATATGTTATATGTTAAGTATTTCTCAATTTAAAAAAAATCTAGTTGGTGCACAAACTGTGACTATAAAATAGTAGGGAAGCGTTCATAAGCCATATGCAAACGTGTGCCTCATTCTAGCCACACCTTGAAAGATGCTGGAGTTTCTGAAGTAAACTCATAAGAGTCATGGAATACTGATTGTTACAGTTACAGATGGGAGGGCCCATAAAAACCATCTAGTCCAACCTATTTCATTTGGAGATTACAGAGATTCAGGCTAAGGGAAGTGAAATGACTTGCCCAAGGACACAGAGGGAATCAAGAGCAAGCCAGAAAGAGTTGCACAAGGTGACATGAACTGTTCTGCGGAGTTCATGCCCTGTTGCCTATGCCTTGCCGACAAACTTGAGAAGATCAACTGCTCACCAGCTGGCGCTACAGAGAAGCTACAGGTAGCTGAAGGCTGCCCTCACAGTAGAGGCCAAAGACTGTCATCATGAGACTGCCAGGGTTGTTCTTAGCTTCTGGAATCGCTAGACAGGCAAGCCCCTATCAGAACTCATGCCAGGGAGTACATGTAGGTTGTGCTGGTAGCCAGGAGTGTGCTCTGAAGCAGATGAAAGAAAAAGGACCCCTGTTCAAAGGTGCAGAACCAGTTCACTGATAACTTCTTGATGTTCTGCTTTCAGATTATTTCACAAGAACCATTTATGACAGGCGGAGCACTGGTTTGAAGAATACCAGAGGCAAGCGTGGTAGAAATCAGCGTTTATAACTAGGATTCTGGAACACCTAGAGGCCATGATGCAGTTCTGACTTGGGTGAAGACTGCTCAGTGGACAAATAGAATCTGAAAAAGAAAAGTGCCTGATATGGTTTTTAGTGACAAATTAATTGTGTCCCTTTATCAGTGCTAGAGAGACCACTTGATCACCTTTCTTTCCAAACAACGTGGTTTATTACAAAGTTCTTTTAATTTTCAGAACACAGAGATGAGATAAGGCATCACTGGAATTTTGAAGCGTAAACAGACATGAGGTTTGCCCTCTGAAAGTAAGAAAACTAGAAAGGACCACACGTAATGGGTGAGATTAGCTATCTAGAAAAGTAACTCACAAGACTGTCTACTTGGGTTTGATTGGGGAGAACAGAGATCACCCGGTATCTAACCAAGGTGACCAGGCTATGAGTCTCAGGGAGGTGCTCCCATGACAACAGAGCAATGGAACCACTTTGGAAAAGCCCCAAAGCAACGTAAATGATTCGAATCAACTATGAACGTCAAAGTCTAATGAGTTGTCTAGGTGAAGAGGTGTTAACTGAAGGCAGATGGTCAGCATGGCACCTAGATGAAATGGAATCTAAAGACTAAGAATTTGGCTGTGATTATCGGCACTGGACAAACAAGACACAAGTTTTGGTCCCTTGAGAAGTGTCCTCTGCTACATGGGGGTGTTTGCTCAGTGGCTTTACCATGGCCTTTGTCAGCTATCTTCCATGATCAGTCTTCTTGCTCTGACTGCATGTCCACCAAGGAAATTTCTGATAAATAATTCAACTTGTAAGAACCAGAAGAAAACATAGGGAATAATGTTAAGATTTTACGGTAGGGAAAAACTTCTGAAGCAATATACGAAAAAAGCGTAAGTTATACACAAAAAGACTGCTTCTGAATGACAAATGAGATAATAATGTTAAAAGACGAATAGTGGACTAGAATAATATATTATAAGATAGGAAAAGGATTATTACCCCAAATGTATAAAATATGTAAATTTGTAAAAATATGTTTAAAAATGCTATCAAGCTAAAAAAAAAAAAGAAAAAAGATGAAACCACCCAATAAGAAACTGGACAAAAACATGAACAAGCAGCTCATAGTAAACCACAGGGAACCAAATGATTAATGAATACATGAGATGGTGCTCATAAGTTCAGCAGTAACCAGGGAAATTCAAAATAAAATGCCAGTGGGATTTAATTTCACTTTCATAAGTTTGGAGAAATTAAAAACTCTAATACTATTTGTTGTTCAGAATGTGGGGAAGCAAACCCACATGGCTGCTAGGGTGTGACTAGGTATAATCATATCGGAAGGCCCATATGCTGTAAATCAGCAATCCTGCCTCCAGGTGTGTACTTTAGAGAACCTCTTGTATGTGTGTGCGAGAAGGGAATGGATAAAATGTACTATGGCCATACTACAGAACACTGTATAGCAGTTGAAAGAAAGAAGCTAGGTAGGTCTGGGTAAATCTACATAGATCGTTCTCCAAAAAGTGTTTTTTCTTTCAGCTTTGTTTATGTATAATTGAGAAAATGGTAAGATGTTAAAAAGAAAAGAATCAGGATAGGGTGATAAATGTAAGAAGATAATCTACTTGGTGGACCGAAGTATTTCAGCCACTGAAAAAGCATATTCCTTTCTGATTAAAAATTAATAAATCTGGGGATGAATATGTATTTTATCTTACTTTTGGTTAGGACATGTCAGACTATAGAGTCTGCTAAGCACTTAAAAAATTGAGTTTCTGTACCTGAAAGCTAAGAATCATATTCTGCAATATGGTGACGCCCACCCCCGCCCCCCAACCAAGTATTGTCATCTGATGGCTAAATGGACACCCTCTAGGGCATGGAGAGACAGTTCATTCTCTGTGAAGACCACATCTCTTGACACTGATGCCCTTGGTGTTAGTTTATCTCAAGCCCGATAGATTTCATCAGAAATAGCCTCCACATCAGCCAGCATCCTAGTGATGCCCCACTGGGAGCTTCCGGACCTCCTACAAGCCAGCCAGGTAGTGAGATAAGCATTCTAGTGCCTTTCAATACTTCTGAAGCCTGTAGGCCATCAAGCTGCTCAAGCTATTTAAAACGTTCAGTGGGTTTTGCTTTTGACTTGAATTATTTAAAATAATATCAGTAACAATAAGAACCTCAAGTTGATCAGAAACTCTAATTGGCAATAATATATTATTATATTTAACAGAAGAAGAAAGTTAAGAATTAACTTATCCAGTTGGCTAGGGATCCCTCTTATCCCCTCCCACCCCCCCACCCCTCCCAAATAGTCTCTAAGGGAGAGAAACAATAAAAGAAGTCTTTGGTGATGGCTTTTGGCTCTCATCAACTGCCACACTGAATTCTCCTCCTTAGACAACACTATGTGTAATGTCTTAGAAATAGAAAAAGAGTGTGCCCTCGGGGAAAATAAAAGAAAGAAAGAGAGCTTCCCAGGTGGCGCAGTGGTTGAGAGTCCGCCTGCCGGTGCGGGGGATGCGGGTTCGTGCCCCGGTCCGGGAGGATCCCACGTGCCGCGAAGTGGCTGGGCGCGTGGGCCGTGGCCGCTGGGCCTGCGCGTCCGGAGCCTGTGCTCCGCGGCGGGGGAGGCCACGGCAGTGGGAGGCCCGCGTACCCCCAAAAAAAAGAAAGAAAGGAGGGAGACGACACTTGCTGAGGTGCCTGCTGTGTGCCATATAATATGCCGTTTGCTTCTGTATACACTGTCTTATTTAATTTCAATATCAACTCTGCTAAAAAAGTATTATTATCTGAGGCCCAGAGAGTAAAGTGATTCGACTGAAGCCACTCAGCTGGCAAGGGGCAGAGCTGGGGTCTTAAATGAAGTCTGCTTGACTTCACAGGTGAAAGACTTTCTATCATTGTCTGTTACCTTTAAAAGACAGTGGAACACGACTCCAGACCAAAGTTACCTTTTGCAAAGCAAGGGTTGTGTTTATTGTTTCTCCAAATCCAGAAAAATGGCTTCAAAGTTCATTGGCCTTTCATCCCTTTTTTCCTCCACTTTGAGCAAAGGGCACTATCCTAGATGGAAAGGAAGAAAATGCTTATCCTTTTCTTTCTCCTACTGTTCACCTCCCAACTTTGAATGAGATAACAGCTTTTCAAAAGACACAGTACGATAGAAGGACCTACACACAAGAATAAAACAGCAAAAGGTAAACATAAAAGGAGGAAGAAAAACGGATAATGGGATCGGTAAATCCTGAGGGAAGCAAATTTTCTCAGAGCTTCCTGGTAGCCAAGGCAAAGGGAGAAACATGCTGGGTTATATGGCTTCAGTGTCAAATGAGGAAAGGACTACTTGTTCATTAGGAAAGATAAACTTTTTTCTTTGTAGTTACTCTTAGTTCTGGGAGGGAATTTATCATGTGAGTTATCCTGAAAGGGATATTCAATGACATAAGGGAAAATACTAGAGAATAGTTTTATTTTAAAAAAAAAAAAAACTAAGATAATTTTTTTGTCCACTACAGATGTCCAGAGGTGAATTTTTATGTTCTTAGTTGTTTATTCAATATGGCACAAAAATTTTTGATAGGTTGATCATAGGAAGTCTTCCCTTGAAAATCTTCAATAGTTTCCTTCGATGATACCACTCAGAATATTTCTCCCAGAAGTTTTTTAGTGTCGGTCTCTTTATTCTTTCCCTGCCGCATTTTAGACTCAAAATCCTTGAAGAAGGACCATGCTGGCTTCTTATGCTTTGTATAAAAACACACACACACACACACACACACACACACACACACACACACACTATACAGCATATAAAGGATCTTTCCATGGGGGCTAGATGTTTATGATGTTTTATACTTAAAAATAAATCTACTATCAATATCTACTTGGGAAACATAGCAGTCACGCCAGACATCTGAGTTTAATTCATTAAACCATATCTTTTACATCTGACCTATGACCCACTGATGTATTTGTTTTTCTCCTTGTTAAAGCTCCTAACAAGCCAGACTGAACCATTCACAAGTCTTTCTCTCTTTCTGCTTTATTTCTTGTTGCACATGCCAGAAATCAAAACTTTCTACAGACTGCAATGGATAACTTTGGACTTGAATAATCCATTTCTTCTTTCCCATCTTTATTAGAATCATAACAATTTTTAGTTATTTTCCAACTTTCTCCTATTCGTAACAGTTTTTCAGTTGCATTTCTACGCATCCTTTCTTTGATTCTGCATCCATAGATTTTGTGTACCTCTGGCATTATACAGGTATATAACTTTTTAAAAATTTTGCATGTGCATTAAGCTTCACTGAAGTTTGAGGCAGACCAAGGGGGAGATTATATTGTAACAGCACAATACATTTACAGCTGATTTCTAATAAATTCTGTATGATTGTTATGAAAGCAACTGATTCAAACACATTATAGAGGAGTAAAATTATAGAAAAATTAATTTTCCATTATAGAAAAATAACTTTCATGGAAAATACAAAAAGATATTTTTAAAAAGTGACACAAAAATTGCTAGTTTTCCTAAAGTTGACATTTTAGGAATTTTTCTTACGGTACTTTTCAGAAGGATTCTCCAAGGACTCCAGATGGGTTTGGGGTGAAAGTACAGGACTCTCTCCAGCAGTATTGCTTGCAAAGCTATGTACCTTGACCTTGCACGTGACTGGAATTGCTCTGTGGGTTGTGTCTAACTCTCTGGGCTGCAGGCAGCTAGCTGCCTTTATGCATGCCACTAAGGTGAGTTCAGAACCAAGTTATCACATCAGGGTGGTCTTGGTTATAGGAAAGAGCCTCAGCTGTTAGTTAACAGGCTGTGAAGAAACCATTTATTTGGGCAAAACATAGTACGTTCAAACGTGGCACTTTGCTTTCAGCTCTAAGTTCCTTTTCTTCCCTCTAAATACTCTCTTATTTCCCCACCCCCTTGCCTAAGAACTTTTATTTAAAGCTGTTGGGCTTTCCCTTTCTACATATCTATCCAGACAATTTTTTTTTTTTTTTTTTTTTTTTAGTGGTACACACTTTTAACATAAGTAGAACACTGACAGTAGAGTTGTATTCCCGGTGGGCAGAATTCCTTTTGCATCGTTTCCTCACGACCCCCTAACTTTGGTGGTCTCTTTTTTCTGGCTCATAGCTCTCAAGCTCCTCGTCTCCCTTGGAGGCCTGGTGTTAGCCTGAAGTTGGAGATTTCTGGCAAAAGGTGGTTTGCAACATGTACTGTTCTCAAAGCCCAGCTGCTAGGGGGTGGAGATCAAGCTGTGAAGACCCTGCTTTGTTGGTGTTCTTTGCCTGGCTTGCAGAATTGTCAAGTGGGGACGGGGGAGAGGGAAACCATTTTTTTTTCAGGATGCTTGTGCATATCAAATGCGACTTCCTAGAGGCTCCTTCTATGCTGTTTCTGCATTTCAAAGAGGGTTTATTTATGCCATTAGTTAAGTCATCACATTTAAGGCAAAGAGGCTTTTTACAGGTGTGGAACTCTTTAGAAGGACTTTCTATACGTTCCCCTGTGTTGAGCTGACAAGAAGTTCCCACATGCGTTGCTGTGCTAATTCAAAAGATGCTTTGTTGCTCTAAGCAGAAAAGCAAACACTTCAGGAAGAGAAGTTTCCGCAGAATATTGCAGATCTGGCGTGAGTGAATGTAACTAGGATTTTTCTTCCCTTAGCAGATTCATCTTGGCAATCACAGTTATAACTATTACCATTTAGTGACACTAAGCTTGTTTGGTGCCATTGTGAGAAGTCTCCGAGTTATCCCTATGCCTCCAAGTCTCCCATTTCTTCACAATGCATTCTACACACTACAGCTAAAGTGATCTTTCTAACAAAAGTCATGTCATGTTACTCCTTCCTCCCCACTTAAAATCCTTCAAGGATCCACAGAAGGCGATGCTACCTTTTCAGTATAGCAGAGAAATCCTTCAGGCCCTAGTCCCTGCCATCCTGCCCAAATCTACTCTCCCACAATCAGTATGCTTTCTAAGAGCAATAGAGAAACAGCATGTATAAGCACTAGTTATTAAGTACCAAGCTTGGAGCTAAATGCTTTGTGTGCACTTTGACCCTCTTAATGACTCCAAAAATTAGATGTCCCTATTTTACAGAGAAAACAGAGGCTTAGAGAGGTTAAGTAGCTTGTGGGAAGTCATCAGCTTGTGAGTGGTGGAGGGTAGAGTCCCTTCCAGGTGGTTTGTCATCACGGTCTGTGAGTTTAACAAGTGTAGTATACTGTCTCTCCTGCTGAATTGCTAAGTTGTTTCTGTTCCCACTTCCTGGAAAGGCTTATCCCATTTGTTCAGCTGGCTGGCTGGCTTCTCCACCGTAACATGGCTCAGTTGCTAACTCCTCTGGAAGCCGTCCCAGGCTCCCCAAGGCAGAGTTGGGAAATGATGCCTCTACAGCCATAGCACGAAATTAGTGTGTGCAGTCGAACCCTTATTAAATTGTATTGGGTCCATTTACATCTCTATGTCTCTGACTAGACTGTGAGCTTTTTGAGGGCAAGGAGTTTTGTCTTTGCATCCCCAATGTCTACTTCAGTGCCTAGTGCGTGACTAGTTGGTGTGCCGTAAACTCTTGTCAAACAGAATGAATGTATAGGAGTTGGGGGAGTAAGATGCATGTTGGGTTTGCTTATTCTCAATCACCCTTTAAAGTCTGTTCTCTGGTGCACAAGTTCCCTGTCAAAAGGTTTCTACATCCCTCAGGATCCTTGAAGATTTTAATGGACTCCTTGAGATATTTTCAATATTTCAAAAATGCTAACAGAAACCATTTATTAACCTAAGTCCCTACAGGCTAAATAAAATGTCAGGTTTCTTTGCTTTTGGCTAAAATCATATCAACTTGGTGTGATAACAGAGATTTTCTCCTAATGATCGGAAACTTTGGCAGGAAAGTCTTATGTGTGATTAATAAAACAATAAGAAAATAAGTTATCTGTACCTAAAATGCTGCTTGTTTAGTGGAAGAAATTTCTCAAAAGTTGGAATCATCAGCGGGAAAACTCTAATAAAAGTGATTCTTTATGGTGATTCCTTGTGATCCTTGTGATCCTTCACAAATATGGGGAAGTCTCTGCCTTAGTTAATGGACTCATGTAGACCACAATCTTCTTATCCGCACAGAATCCCCTTTTTCAGAGAGCTGAGGAAATTATCTTATGTTTGTGCAAATAAGGCTTTTTTATTGAACATTTTTTAAACCTCTCCGTTGACCATTGAATGTTAGTTTCTTTAACAGCCATCCATTGACCATCAGATGTAATATACAGTTGAAGTTATGTTCTTTTCAAAAATTTTGTCATTACTGTTTTCCAAAAGGAAGGAGAGAGAGAGAGCTCTGATATCTGCAGCACTGAACTCTGTTCCATTTGAAGTGCAGCCATCATCTATCTCCTTGCTCTAGTTCATCCTCCACAGAGAAGCTGGAGTTTTCAATTCAAAAGCCAGATTGGATCCTGTGGGTCCTCTGATTAGAAATCTTTGAAGGCTCCTTATTGCTGACAATTTCAGCTCCAAATTCCTTGATGTGATATTCTAGGCCCTTGACAATTCATCTTAAAGGCTAACTTTTCAGTTTCATTTGCCACCAGAGCCACTGAGGTTCTTTTCTGTCCGACCACCTTGGATGCCCTCTTTTCTCCAACATGGTGTATGACCTTTCATGCCTAGAGTGTTTCGTGTTCATGTTCAATTCCCACTCATTCTCTAAAACTCTGTTCAAATGGCATCACTTCTGGGTGTGTGTATCATTCTTATGTTATAGCATATATCACCTTTTGATTTGTACTATAATTATCTCTTTTTCTGTCTGCCTCTTCCACTTCTGTGAACTCTTTGAGGGCAAGAGTCAGGTTTTATTTATATTTGGATCCCTAGGGCCAATAGCTTCCAACCAACTGGGAAGACCATAAAACTTACCAGTCAATTTGGGACACTTTTGAGGGTGTAAGGGGCACTGTTAATAATTATGTTGGGGCCATAGTTATAAGCCAGATTTGCCTGGGCAATACAGGATGTGCTGTTACCCTACCAATCACTCCAAGCCTTTCAGCGTCCCTGCCTTCACCTACTTTCCCGTTTTATCTTTGCCCGATCTCCTTCCCTGCCACCACCCAAGGTAGATGCTTCGCACTAGCATCACCAAACTGTCTTGTGTTCCACGATGGTCTCTGCCATCACTATGCCTCTGCCACGTCCACCTGGAAGATTCCTCTTCACCTTTCAGGGTTCTCTTGTGGACTAGGAAAATTGGACTAAGAGCTCATTCTGGGACACTTGCCCGCAATAAGCATGGCAATACTACTTTGTGTTACACCAATTCGCTTCTTCATTGCTTTGTGCAGCTAGGTTGGAACTTTGTGAGGCAAAGATTACATCTTATTCATCTCTGTTTTCCAGTCAGTCTGTACTATTTTAATAAATGTCAATTGAATTAAGCATAACGTTGGAATTGCCGTAGTTTTTAGGTGGCAAATCCATTAAATCTTTTGGAACATCCCCTTTACTATTTTTTTTTTGTGTGTGTGTGTGTGGTACGCGGGCCTCTCACCGTTGTGGCCTCTCCCGTTGCAGAGCACAGGCTCTGGACGCTCAGGCTCAGCGGCCATGGCTCACGGGCCCAGCCGCTCTGCGGCATGTGGGATCTTCCCGGACCGGGGCACGAACCCGTGTCCCCTGCATCGGCAGGTGGACTCTCAACCACTGCGCCACCAGGGAAGCCCCCCCTTTACTATTTATTTAACATATGTTTCTGGGACTGAAATTGTTTTTACATTTTAATAAATGTTACATTACTGTTTGTTGAAATTTATACATCTGATACTAAATACCGAATTATGGTTTTTGTTTGAAATGTAACTGATTTTTGGTTCTTTTGTACCATTTTTTAAAATAACTCTTGGACCTATAATCCTCTAACTAGCATTCTGGCTTTAAAAAAATTTTGAGGGGACGTCCAGGATCGATTTTTCTGAAGAGTGTCAATTCCACATGAAATATCTTGGGAATCTGGGGGAAAATTCTGTGTTCATATGTGACTGAATTAGAAAACAAAATTTCTCTTTACCTCATAATATCAGCCAGCCTTCCTAAATCCTGAGCACTTGAGTAACTGAGTTTCATAAAGAATGCTTGAAGTAAGGAAAATCGGAGAAACCAGTGTCCCATGTGAAGCACTGATGAATCACATCCATACACCCTTTTCCTGGGAAAAGACACCCAAATCCTCTACTCTCCTCCTCTTCTCTCACTTCAGTCCATGGCCAGGAAGTGACACCCTTGGTACAGAGATGTGTTACCAGGCTCAGAAAAAGGGTATTTAGAGAGTGGTTGATGGCTTGTCCCATTTTGTCCTCATGGCCTGTGGTTTCTCTCAACCTATGGGAACAAGAAGAATTACTGAAATTAGTCACAATCTTTGAGCACCTAGCATTGTGTTTGTCATACTCTGACCTGCCCACAAATATTGAATGAAAAAGGAACGAAAACATACTTGGCAATTTTTGTCATGAATTACATGGTTGAGGTTTTTGGAGTTCACAAATCTTGGCCAAAAGATGAGAAGAGTAGGAGAGAGAAGAAAAACTGAGTCAGGATAATACATCCAAAAAGAATGAATATTGGCTCTAAAAGAAATTTCCAGAACTTTAGTTTGTAATTGCTTTAATACAGTGCCTTAGATTCTTCAAGATGTTGCTTCTGCTCTGGTCTCTTGCACCATGCTGTTATTTTGTTCAGTTTATTGGGAAATACTTGAAAAGTGTTCATTGTGCCTAGGGCATCACCAGAGGCTCTGGGAAAACAGGTAAAAGATAGGACCCTGCTGCTGTGGAGCCTACATTCTGTTTATCCAGACACCTGGTTAGTGACATTTTCCATTACAGGTCTTGCCTCAGTGTAAGTGGTTCCAGTGCAGGTTATCCTGGCTGTCCTGGATATTTTATGAGCTCCTTTATCCTAGATAATAGTGATAATCCCACAAAGCCCAATTAGTTGCAAGACTAGTATATTCTAGGTGATGTCCTAAGTACAGTACAAACTTTCATTTAACCCTCATATCAGCCAGAGGTAAGGATTGTTTTTAGATGAAGAAACTGAAGTTGAGAGATGCTAACTGACTCGTGTAGTCACTAGTAAGCTAGTAAGAGTGCTGCTGGCGGAGTTGGGGTTCTTGGTCTCTGAAGCCAGTTTCTCAGCCATTATGCTGTTCAAGTTGCATCTTCTTCTGCCTGCCTCTGGCAGAAAGTATTTAAAACATTCCCCGCCACGCTGCCCCTGAACTTATGACTTGACTCTTATTGGAAATCTCAGATGAGGACTCAAGAGAGTGAAGACCTTTCTTCTGAACACTCTGAATAGGTGATGCACCAACAGCCAAAGGCTTTGAGAATTCCTGTTACCCATGGGGCTGTTCTATTCTAGATCCCAGCCACTCCCTTCTGCTGTGTGGCTGTCGTTGGCTTGATGCAGGTGTTCCATTGCACTCAATTGACTGTCCTGCTCACTTCCTAAAGAGAGGCCAAAACGGCTTCCCCGCCGGGCAACTGGGCAAACATACGTGACTGAGTTATGGAGGGTGGTAGCCAGTCTTCAAAGGAAATCCCATGAGAGTTAGTATAAAAACAGATTTCCATTATACAGCCTCAGATGGAAACAATGTAATATAGATTTTGGCAGGATATTATTATTTTTGACTAATTCTCAAACCCACAGTTTAGGTCAAAATTCATTTCTTTACCCCTAACCTACTCTGCTTGCTTTTACAAGAACTCTGGACATCATGAATTATTTTAGAAATTTGGGGGATATTCTGTGTTACTATGTGCAACAGGTTCCCAGGAGATGACTCCAAAGTATAACTCAAGCAAAGAACAAGTTTTACTTGGATGTCAAGCAACCTCCTCAACCAGTGCACATCATTACGCTTCTGTGGTATCCAAACATCTCACCACCTACAGTATTGAGATTATAAACAACTGAACAGCGCTTACAGTAGCTGTATCTGCTCATTCTCAGACAGTGCTTCATGCTGAGATTTTTGAAAAGGTGTTATAGATATGATGCTTTTAAGTTCCAGGTCATGGGTTCAAATGCAACCCAGATTATTGACTATCATGAGATATTTATCTCTGTAAAATGAACCAGTGTTCTAATTCGAAATCTAAGATGTGGAAATACACATGTTAAATATGGCCACCACCTCTGACACCTTATTGACTGTCATAGCAGAAAGACCAGTCTTAGTGAGCTGGGGTAAAATAAACATAAAATATTAATCTTCAAATAATAAAAGAGTTCAAACTTTATTAGACCAAATCATTATCTTAAATGAAACACACACACACACACACACACACACACACACGATAATTTCCTTTTGGCTTTTATAATTGCATGTACTAATAAGAAATGTTCTATTTAGATGAAAAATGTCAACAGTTGCATAATTTTTGTAATCTACACCATTTTGAAGACTCTGTAATATAATATTTTCTATATATAAAGGCATTGGTGTTTTTGGTTTTATAATGTTAACATCTACTTTTCTCACTAAGAATTTATGAGATGTTAAGGTTTTTTTTTTCCTTTATCGGTTTTTATTTTCTCATGAAATAGTCTCTCCTTGGAAATAGTCTTCCAGGGTAGAAAGCAACTTTTGTAGGTAAAGATCAAATTTACTTTAAACATGTTCCTTAATCATTCCTTCATGAATTAAGCAACTATTAACTCAGCCCCTACTATGAACGCAGTACTTGCTGAACTGGGTGCTAAAGGAAGATATGAAACAATTTAACACATAATCCTCACCTTCAAAGAGCTTACAGCCTAGTGGAAATGTAGTGCAGACACAGTAAATGTTAAATGGTGAGTCAGCAGTACCTTAGATGTCACAAGGCTGTGTGTAACTGTGTATCAAATGAATGCCATGAATGCTCTGAGTTCCTGGGAAGGAGAAATCACTGTGCAAGGAGAGGTTAGACCAGCTACATGAGAGATGGGACGGTATCTGGCCTTGAAAGGTAGGAAGTTCTCAGGAAGTTGATGAAAGGACATACTACACATTCCAGACAGAGTGCAAGGTTTGAGCAAAAACCCAGTGATGGGAAATGAGCAAAGTGTAAATTTAGGGAATCAGGCTGCATCCCACTCAGCGGTGGCAAAGAGCTTGGGCCTTGTAGTTTCTCCAAAACTCAATATGACCTGCAAAGACCATCCCTGAAACAGTGTGGCAAAGAATCTGAGCAATACAGTGTTTGGACCTGGGGAAGCATAGGTGGGAAATGGTGCCACACGGTCTCAAATGGAGAAGTGAGAGTCTTGAAACATAGTGGACCTTCCTTCTCCTTCCTTCTCTCCCACCACTTACCTTTTAAAAGGGGAAAAAACAGATAAACAGGAAATACAAGGTTTTTGCTTTTGTTTTTATTTTCACCTGTATAGTCTTTTGTCTATACATAAAGCTGTTCCCAAACCTGGGGCAAGGCCAATTCTTTGAAGTTTTCAGAGAAGGACCTCTGATTCCATTGCAAAGCACTCTGGTTTCCACAGCTTTCTTTGCTAGGAAGATTTTCTAATAATCTTTGCAACTGATATCCTTCCATCTTTTTTCCTCTTTCTAGGCTTGAAAGTGGTTTAGTACTTTCCTCCAACTTTTCTAAGTCAATACTTTTATCATTACAGTTGTTTCTCTAAGGGCTGTTTCTGTAACTTGTAATCAGTAAGTAAATTTTATTTCCTCTTAAAAGCCCCCATATTCTCCATATCCTACTTTAAAATATGGGGCTGAAGACATCACAGAGTATTCTAGTATAGCCTGTATCTGTACTGAGCATGAGGGAAAGGACTCCTGGTTTTCTTTTACTAAATCGATCATGTTTTTTAAGGTTAAAGCACAAACACCAATAGTTTGTGTTGACTCTGACCTCCAGATTGTTTTCTTTATGACATCACAAAATGAATCCTGCAATCCTGTGGTTTGTTTTCCTTCCCAAGTGAATTACACTACAGAACCTCAATCTGTTTTCGTCCACCCACTTCTCCAACTCATCAAGGTCATTTGCACTTCTATCTAGTTTTCCAAAGCAGAATGTACCACACCCAGTTTGATGTCATCCTGAACTTAATAACCGCATTCTCTACCATCCTCTAAGTCACTACTAAAAATAGCACCAGGTTAAGACCAGTCTCTTTGGAATCCCATGAAGTGTGCATCTCTGGGCTGACACTGGACCTTTAATAATTACTTACTGAGAAAGGCCTTCTAATCACTTATGAATCCTCCTGATGGGAAGAGGATTTCAGGATGTAATACTTTAATTGCCTGATGTCAAGCAAGACAAAACTTAAAACTATACAATAGTCAAAACTATTTCATATCTTTGCCTTCTATTTGGTTTTACCAGACTTGTCATGCTCCTGAGGAAGAGTGTTTGACTAATGTGATAGGATTTCTTTTTTTAAACAAAAAAGAAATCTTATCTAGCATGCTACTGTGTGTGTGTGTGTGTGTTTATAAGATTGTAATATTATTTCTGGATCTGAGTGTTGAATCTAATTTTCTGAGTTTTCCTATTTCTCTTTTTAAGACACAAGTATGCATTTCTCTCTTTCAGCCCATAGACACCTCACCTTAAGTTTGCAAAGATAATTGCTAGTGATTCTGTGATGACTTCATTGAAATGCCATACCATGGTGTTTGCCAGTAATTGTTTATTCATTCTGCCATCTGAGCTTGCCGGTCACCATTAGCATATGCATTTGTATATAATAATGATTTTCAATTTATTGAGTAGAGTCATCATCTGAAGCACTGTAAAAAAAAAAAAACAAGTGTAAATGCAATTCCTACCTCAGATGTTTGTCGCTTCACTGGGACATGACAACTAAGAAATCAAAACATGGAAGAAGGAAAGGTCACTAGTATTGCCCAGACATTGCTGGCAGCTGGCTGAATCTTTCTTTGGGCAGCCTTTGGACTGTCGCCGTGTTGATTTAGAGGAGCCCCATTGTAGGAAGAGCCTTCCTGGAATGTGAGAATTTTGACAAGAGGTCTGAAAAAGAAAAGGGAACTAGCTCAGATAGTTGGAGGGAGACCATAGGTTCATATGAAAGCAAGTGGATTGTTCTCATCCCTCTGTTCTGTGAAAGGGATTTTTCAGTGGCTTCAAAAGGAATTCTGTGTAGGAAGGGTATGTGGGGGAAGGGAGATTGTTTAAAGGAGTCAACCCTTGTTTTACCTGGCTACCAGACAAAAGAACCTTCCAGACGTATGAAATTGGTTGCACAACTCACAACATCTTGGTTATGATAAGAGCTGTTGCTAGAGACTAGTGTTTCTGGTGCTTGAATTCTAAAAGGTTGTTTTCTACAAGCCGTCTACTTTGATGGGTGTTGTGACTCAAATGTTGATTGTGGTTAATCTGCACAGATGTGAGAATGGAAACGTCCCTAGGGAAAGCTGGCTGGGTTTCTGCTGAGCTATCTGCACACCGTTAAGAAATATGCATACTGATAAGGCCAGGTCTCACCCCACTTATTCCTTACTCTAGCCATCTCCATCTCAGTGGCCAGGGACAAAGCCTGACGTGGTGTCATCCTTTCTCATAGCCTGCGCTGAAATCCCCATCCCTGGGATCGCTCTTGGGATGAGTCAATAAAAAAGTAGCCATTACTTCCAGGCAGTTTGAATGTACCTACAGGAGGCAGGAGGGTGAGTGGTGTCATCTACTTTACTCTTTTCCCATTAGCTTATTAAACTAGTTTATTGTATTTCCTAACAACCAAAAGCCTGGCCTCAAGGACATGAGATTCCAGATGGCTGGGCTGCAAAGCAGAGCCCGAGGGGAGTGGGGGAGCATGAAGGGAGCGTGGCATGAGGAAGGTTGAGTTAGAACGCAGTCATGCCCAGGAAGGCAGTTCTAGTTATGAAGGGGCAGAGGGTGGATGTGCCTGCCAGTAATGTGGGCTGTGGAAGGGGGAGGCTGGGAGGCATCCAGCCTTTGCCCATTGCTGCTTTCCTCTTGTCTTTTCTCCCCTTATTCCCCTACATGTCTACTATTGAGCCTATAATAATGGCAATATTGCATGTCAAAGCATTCTGCTTTTTAGCAAAGATCTCTGAATGAGGCTACTGTTTATTGTCTTCTTTGTTGGGTGAAGGGTTAGAAGAAAAGTGCATGTATTGGACTTCCCTGGTGGTGCAGTGGTTAAGAATCGCCTGCCAGTGCAGGGGACACGAGTTTGAGACCTGGTCCGGGAAGATCCCACATGCCCCGGAGCAACTAAGCCCGTGCACCACAACTACTGAGCCTGCTCTCTAGAGCCCGTGTGCCACAACTACTGAAGCCCGCCCGCCTAGAGCCCGTGCTCCGCAACAAGAGAAGCCACCACAATGAGAAGCCCCGCGCACCACAACGAAGAGGAGCCCCCGCTCACCGCAACTAGAGAAAGCCCGCACGCAGCAACGAAGACCCAATGCAGCCAAAAATAAACAAATAAATTAATTAATTTAAAAAAAAAGCACTAGAAGCATTAAAAAAAGTGCATGTTTTTTTTTATTCTGTTCATTCAGGTTTAATATAGGGAAGATCAAAATACAATGAGGAGTATTGTACATTAATGGTCTCAGTTTCTTGAAGGTATTGAGAGAATATAGCTCTGTGTTCTTGCCGTAAGTTAAAAGTAGACTTCCAAAGCCTTGACTGATATCTTAATTTTTCTTGTAGTATTGAAGCCTTGTGGACAGTGGTATGTGGTGAGGTTTGGGCCTTGGCTGATATAGAAATAATTACCAAAGCGTGGTTGCTGAATTATAAATCCTGCTTACCTAACAGGCACACAATAATGGAGTAATATATTCCACAGTGGGTGCCAGGGAGGGCAAAGGCAATGTGTTATCCTGTCGTAGATCAACCCACCTCTTTGATTCTGGCTGGAAACAAAAGTTGAAACTTGCCTCTGAATGCATAAGTGATTCTGTCATTGCACTTTGTCTAATTACAAATTTTTAAGTATAGTGATTTGACTTCTGGGTAGAGAATTTGGTGTTTAATTTGAATAGAATCCTGGTAATGTTCAGTCCAAAGGTATACTTACTCTGCTTCCAAAGATTGTGGTTAGGTGCTACCTTGGTTTCTGATGCACAGTGCAAGCAGGGGGCATATTGTTATATGACAGTATGACATATATTGTGTGATATATGCTGAAGTGGAATTTCCTGCAGTTTGCCATAAGGCTGTTTGTTGAGGTGTGTTAATGTGCTGACTTTGCATGTGTGAATGCACGAACTGGGGGTCTGTGGAACTGGTGTAGTGAGAGTCCCATGCCCGGCCCTGGCAGGGCTTGGTCTGGGCAGGAGCTACTGCTGCTTGCGAAGCTGGAAGGGACTATCTCTAGATTACTCAGAGCCACTTTCTACTGCTTGGGGTGCTGGGAAGATTTGTTTGCAAATTCCTGCTTGACTTTGGGCTTATCACTGAACCCGCCTCTGCCTATTTGCCTCCGGTGAAGCTGCAAATTAGCCTTTTCTGATTCTAAATACCTCTGCATTAAACCTCACTTGCCCATGGATGGATGTCAAGGGCTGTGGTGTTCCTAATGAGTAAAATTTCAAAATAATGGATGACTCTCCTTCAGAAGTGCCTTTTAACTCAATTTAAAATTTGTTTTTGACTAACATCTTAAAATGAGGATCGATTTAGCGTACTAGGAAGAACTGTGGTTGGAAAGACCAGAATGACATTTCCTAGCTGGGTCTCCCTGGGCAAGTTTATAAAACCTTTCTGAGCCTCAGTTTACTTCGGGGATGAGCACATTTCTTCTTAAAGATTGTTGAAAGCAGTAAATGAGGTTATAATGTATGTAAAGAGACTAACACAGCGCCTAGTTTATACCAGTCACACATCAAGCTGTGGTGTGTCCAAGCTGACTTCTACTGGCTCGTGAACCGATGGTTAAAATTTCAGGAAGCCCTTGCGCCAGTTGGTAGCCTGAAATCAGTTATGGTGGAAGTACAAACCAGACCTTTCCTTCTCCCTGGAGAGCTGGTTGCTAAACATTTAAGAGCACACAGTTGATGGCAAGTATTAATCCCCATCACCACAGCTCCAAAATATATTATAAACCTCCCAGCCTTTGTAAACAGTCCATATAGAATGAAAAATGGGCCTTTAAAGAAAATTTAAGGTAATCACAGTAAACTTCAGTCACCTTTCATATTGTAACACAGAGATTCTGTCGGGGCTCATTGAAACTGTCGTCTCCATCCTGTGTATGATTGGAGAATGTGCTGCTTTTTGAGGTTTTATGTTTGCTTTTTAGAGTATTTCTTTTCTCTTGTTACATCATGTTAGCTAGTATATCTGTCTCTAATAGCTCCTTCCCATTTATTATTTGCTGTTTCTCATGATTTCTCAACTAAAAAATCAGCTGTTAAAATAATGTGTAATGTAAAAGTAAGCTGGCTCCCAGTTAAAAAATGGGCAAAGGATATTTCTCTGAGGGAGATATACAAATGGCCAATAAACACATGAAAAAACTCATGACATCGTTAGTCATCAGAGAAATGCAAATCAAAACCATAAGTAATAATGAGATACTACTTCGTATGCATTGGAATGGCTACAGTCAAACATCCACTAATAACAAGTGTTGATGAGGTTGTGGAGAAATTGGAACCCTCATACACTTGGTGGGAATGTAAAATGGTGCAGCTGCTTTGGAAAACACTATGGTAGTTTGTCAAATGACTAAAAAGAGACCCATAGATCCCTATCATATGACCCAGCAAGTTCACTCCTAGTTTTATATCCAAGAGAAATGAAAACGTTTGTCCACACAGAAGCTTGTACAAGAATGTTTAGAGTAACACTGATTCATAATAGCCAAAAGGTGGATGGGTATTCATCAGTTGACAAATAGATAAGTAAAATGTGGTATGTCCGTACAACAGAATATTGTTGGGCCATAAAAAGGAACGAATAATGATACATGCTACAATATGAATAGACCTTGAAAACATTATGCTTAGTCAAAGAAGCCAGTCACAAAGACCACACATTATATGATTCCATTCATATGGAAGCCCAGAACAGGGGAAGCTATAGAGACAGAAAGTGTATCAACCCTATTAGCTTAGGGCTAGGGTAGGGATAGGAACAGGGGGATAGGGGAGTGGTGCTAAATGTTATGGGGTTTGTTTTTGAGATGAAAATGTTCTAAAATGGATTGTGGTGATGATTGTGCATATCTGTGAGTGTACTAAAAACATTGAATTATATACTTTAAATGGATGAATTGTATGCTATATGAATTATATCTCAATAAAGCTGTTAAAACTATTTAAAATACATCATCATGAAGTAAGGTTTAATTCGTAGATGGCAAGAATGATCTAAACCTAAGAAAATATTGTTATATAATCAATACATTAATTAACTTAAAAGGAAAAGCAAACTGGCTTTGAGAGACAACCTGAGAGGCTCATCTAAAAGGGAAGCGCGTGGATTTTTGACATCTGTTTTGGCTGTTAAGAAACTCTTTTTTCCTTTTGGCTGTATTCTGGAGAGTTACTGTCTCAGGTAAGTAATGCCATCTATTTGAATGAGTTGTTTACCATACAAGCATATTTTTAAAGAAGATTTATTTATTATTTATTTATTTTAGGCTGTGTCGGGTCTTAGTTGTGGCACGTGGCATCTTCGTTGAGGCATGCAGGATCTTTCTTGTGGATCACGGGCTTCTCTCCAGTTGTGCGTGCGGATTTTCTCTTCTCTAGTTGTGGCGCGCAGGCTCCAGGATGCGTGGGCTCTGTAGTTTGTGGCACGCAGGCTCTCTAGTTGAGGCTCTAGAGCCCGGTAGTTGTGGCATGCGGGCTTAGTTGCCCTGCGGCATGTGGGATCTTAGTTCCCTGACCAGGGATCAAACCCCTGTCTCCTGCATTGTAAGGTGGATTCTTTACCACTGGACAATCAGGGAAGTCCCACACAAGCATTTTAATTCCCCTTTTAGTTGTCAAATACAGAGGGGACTGAACAAATCTCTCTCTCTCTCCATTTGTATGTTTAAGTTCAATAGTTTGGGATGACCGTAGTGATATTGCAGTTCACAAATGATACTTTAATCCCTGGCTTCTGTAGAGACTGGGGGAGAGTGAAGTGAGGAGTGGGGATGGCAATGATATCTATGAGTATCATGGTAGAATGAAGATAAATGATGAGTAGAGGTAGCCTAAAAATAGCGAACTCTTCAACAGCTCTGGGGTGTGTGTGTGTGTGTTTCTTTTGAAAAGAAACTTGTAAAATATTTTGGTGCAAAGAGTGTAGAGGTGAAGATACTTACGTAAGCACCCAGCCATGCCAGTAACTTTCCACTTGATAGAATGCTCTTGCTTTATACCAACTTCCAGCAAAATGTTCTTTCATACTTTGCAGAATTGCTGTGAAAATGTTACCTTATGCCCTTTTTAGAAATAATCTACATATTTGAAGGGAAAAATATCTATGTCACTTGAAATGTTTTATTAAAGCATTCAACTGCCTGTAGGAAAAAATATATCATTTCTTAAGGATAATCTGATCCCTTACAGAATATTTGCACTCCACTTGCAAGATTAAAAAAACATGCTATGTTGTGACTTTTCTGTGGTGAAATTCAATTTTCAGCTCTATTAATGCTATTTTTACTTTAATATTTGGTTTGTTCTTGCTCATGTTTTATTGCTAGTCATTCTTAGTTTATTTTTGTTTACCACAGTGCTCAGGGATTAGATTTCAGGAAGAGAAACAAGGAAAAGTACTTCTGAAGTTCCATACCACATCAATTGCCTCAACACAGTAAGTACAGGTGAAGAAACACCAAAACTCCAATAGCTCAGCCCTAATTATCTGGTGAAGTCTAAATGCTCCAGGAAGGGAATTAGCCAATAACCGTCCCCCGCATCGTTCCCTGCCCTCCATGCACCTGCCCAATCGTGCAATCCTTAGCTTGAGTGTGAGGATGTCATTTTCTCAACAAGCACTGGCTCAATTTTAAAGTACTTGGACCTTGTACAAGAGGTCCAAGGAGGGCATTTCTTTCTGATCTCCGTCAGCAGAGGCTTGATCTCTAGAAGCCTCTGGATTGATTATCTCCTGGTAACAACACTTGCCAATCTCAGTTAAACATTTGGGGAGAGGGCGAGGGCAGAGGGGTGGACAGTCTTACTGCTCCTGGTGGGCAGATCGAGGGATAAATTGCCTCTTGGGGAAAAGGGAAAAACGAGAGTGTGTAATGATTTGTGTATCCGGGAACTTTACAAGGTCAGGCGAACGCAACAATTTAACTGTTGGCTTTACCTGGTTCTTGCCTTTATTTATTAGCGTTGATACACAATATCAGTATGAAATCTTTGTGCATCTTTCTGGGCTTGAAAGAAGAGATATATGACTTATAAATGGTATTTGAAGTAATATTTATGAAACTTTATAATACATTCATTTTCTTATTTCCCATCTTAGAATAAATGCAAAATGGCAACTAATGGGGCTTCCCTGGTGGCGCAGTGGCTGAGTCCGCCTGCCGATGCAGGGGACACGGGTTCGTGCCCCTGTCCGGGAGGATCCCACATGCCGCGGAGCGGCTGGGCCCGTGAGCCATGGCTGCTGAGCCTGCGCCTCCCGAGCCTGTGCTCCACAGCGGGGGAGGCCGCAGCAGTGGGAGGCCCGCGTACCGCAAAAAAAAAAAAAAAAAAAAAAAAAAGGCAACTAATGGGTTGGGTATCATTAGGGAGAATTGAGGTCCCGATCAGCTCATAGCATCTCGTATCAGAAGAAAATTCTGTTTCCTTTAATGCCATTTATAGACAGTTTCTAGTCTACCTACAATCTAAGTTGCAAAAATATTAATATAGGTTTTTACCTTTATAGAAAACTTATATGCCACTTATGTTCATCTTTTCCTTCATTCAAATTATTAACTAGTTGCTAACTTTTAAAACTTCCCATCAGAAATTCTACCTGTCTTTTCCCACTGCTTCTAATGAGTTTCCTGGGTGTTATCAGATGTTTCTTTCTATTTTTACCATCTTCCTTTGGAAATAAGGCGATTTTAACTGAATGTAGAACAAGAGTGCACCACTGATTTCGGTAATGGCACTGGAATATACTCTCTTCCATTCTTACAGCAATTTAACAGTGTATTTGCTTTCTCTCTTTTTAAAACTCTGCTGAGCATCATGCATACATCTTCATTAAGATGTCTTCCGTGAGCTTAAATCTTTTCCCTGTAAGTTCAGAACTAATTCAGAACTCACCCCAGTGGATGAGCAATTTAAATTGCTACTTACAACATGCATTCCTTTGCAGTTGTCTGCTCTGAGTTTCGTCTGCCTGTTTTGCCCAGTTACCGAGTTTGGATTCTGTGTTTCTCACATCCATCTGTATAGACTTAGAGAACCAAAATAGTTTTGTTTAGTCAGCAAATTTCAGCACCTCATTATTTAGTCCATTTTTAAGGGTGTGAATAAATATCCTGGAGGACAGTACTCTTGTTCCGATTGCTGACACCCCACCATTAACTCTTTTCCATGCTGAGAGCTGGTCATTTATTCTCCTTCTATCACTTAACTCACTTTTAACCCATGATTGACAGATCTTTACCTCCTGCCTTGTGGTTGGCAAGTTTCCTTAATAGTCTCTTGTGTAGGATTTCATCAAAAGCCCTTTGAGAGCCTAAGTAAATTACATCCTCTAGCTTTCCTTTACCCACTATTACGTTGCCTCCATAAAATTTTGCATTAAACATACCAAAGGCACATAAGTAAAACAACAAATTCTAAGTGTTCTAAAAACCTCTTTTCCCCCTTTTGGATATGTCCCTTTCTCATAGCATCTAATGCTGCCTTTTTTCTTTTTTTCTTTCCCTTAATAATAACTTTTTCTTTGTATCGTCCCCACGAACCTCTGCAAACCAAAGACATATTCCTACCTCATGTTAATGTTGTTTAGAGCTACTTTACAAAGTAAAAATGTCCCACTGCATGGCCCCTTCAGAACTGTAAGAATCATGGCTTGCTAACTCACTCGTTCATGAACTTGTCAGAAATTTCAAGAAAGCAATTATTCTCTTTGGTAGTTAACATTCCAATATTTTGGTTTTAGGGGCATGACCACTTGTCAGGACTTTCTTCTGTAAAGATACTTATTTGGGCTATATTGACCCTCTTCCAATAATTCCTCACCTTACACACAAATTTTTTTTTTTTTTTTTGGAATTAAAGAAAGGAGATTGGAAAGTGTGCAATAAGTAGTCCATCAAAAGCTCTCCTTTGTTAAAGCTCGAAGTCTGACCCTGACAATGTTTGCCAGCAGTGGCTGTTCCTCATTTTGATGAGAACTTGAAGGTGTGGTGCGGAGGGCGAGCCCGGGGAATGGTGGGGTGGGGAGGCTACATGCTGGCATTTGCATTTACATATCTTTTGAGCCTCACAACAACCTTATGAGTCCTGTAAGGCAAGTATCATTATTATAAAATTGTAGATAAATTAACACATAGGAGGTACATTATTTGCCCAAGGTTGTGGGCCACTAGACTAGAATTAAGTTTTCAGACTAGAACATAAGTTTTCAGATCCTTCATCCAAAATCCCTTCTATGCTGCCATAGTGATCTCTTCTATTCCTTTGAGTTGAATATGTAAGAGAGTTAAGCCATTTTACAAATTACTTGTAGCTGCTTATATACTATTTATTTCAAAGTCTTCTCAGGAGTCATGCAGTTCCAAATGCGGAGGGGACATCTCCTTGCCCTCTTATATCTTATATCTGCCAAATCTTACCATTTAGAAGTGAAGGGCATTTTCATTTTGGATTAATATTAAAATGACATAAAAAAGCATTTTGCTCTCTGATGTAAGGTTTTCTCCAGTGTTCAACAAACATTTTATCATTTCTTTCCTATAAAAAAAAGTCCCCCTTATTTAAATTGTCACAGCTTGGGAGCCCTGCCTGGAATACATAATAATTGCTTGTAACACTTAAAATGAAAACAAATTTACCAAGGATGGTGGAACGACAACAAAGAGCAAGAAAAATATAAGTACATGGAAATAGTCTCTCCTACACAGATATTTTCAGCACTAAGTATTTATTTATTTATTTATTTATTTATTTATTTTGTGGTACACGGGCCTCTCACTGTCGTGGCCTCTCCCGTTGTGGAGCACAGGCTCCGGACGCACAGGCTCAGCGGCCATGGCTCACGGGCCCAGCCTCTCCGCGGCATGTGGGATCCTCCCAGACCGGGGCACGAACCCGTGTCCCCTGCATCGGCAGGTGGACTGTCAACCACTGCGCCACCAGGGAAGCCCAGCACTAAGTATTTTTATTGAAATTATTATTTCCTGTTCTCCTACCTCCTCTTCATCTGGATTTTTTTGGGTGGAAAGGGCTTTAAAAATCTAAAGATCTGAAGAGAGAGAGACATGAGTCTTTAGGAGTGTTATTTGATTTCTTGGGTTTAGCAGAAAATGATGGAGTAATACTGAATCTGAGCAGAACACTGATTGACAGGTAGCAGGAGAACAAGCCTTCTCAGCCTTGGTACCACTGACATTTGGGACTGGATACAGTTTTGTAAGGTGGAGGGCTGTTCTGTGTATTGTAGGGTGTTTCACAGCATCCCTGGCCTCGGTGCACTAGCCGCCAGCAGTACCCCCCCCCCCCGCCCCTCTCCCGTTGTGACAACAAATAATGTCTTCAGACATTGCCCAAAGTCTCCTGACTTAGAGAGGACTTTCAGGACTCTAGTAGGGGCTTTGACAAATCTCCCACTCCCTCCTGTGAGCAATCTCTTCCCATCCAGGTACAGACTGGTTTTGCTCCCTGAAAATAAATTTACCTCCAGTGAGGCCTGCTTGCTTACCCAGACTCTGCTTACATTTTTTGCCCAGTGATTCTGAAAGATCCACTTACTCTCTTGTGCTAAAACTAGCTAGAGTTGACAAAAACATTTTGAGAGCTTCTCTACTGGTTGGGTGGAACTCATGATACTTCCTGAAAATTCCATGCTCCTCTCTGGTCTTACCCTGTTACTCCTCTCTTTTTCCACCCAGTGTGAAAGCTGATAAAATGAGAATCCGACTAGGAATTCACTGACCTTGGGCGAGACAGTCCCTCCCTGTTCTCGGCTTTTGATTTCTCAACCACGCTTTGACATAGTTAGGCTAGATAACATGTCTTCATGGCCTTTCAGCTCTAGAATATTATTGTCTGAACATTTAAAATTTTTTTGGCCTCTTGAGTCTGCCGATTCAGACTTTAGAAGCAACCCCCATTCCCTCAATGACACCAATTTAGAAACCTATTTTTGCAAAAATGTTTGTTTGGAGTTGTTTATCCACTTTATTTCATCTATACCCTTTTTCCTCCAGAGCCTAACTTTTATTGACCCATAATGAGAATTTAGACACTCATTTGCTATAATGATTACATCAAGAAGTTTTGAGTTCAGTCACATAAGACTACATTGTGGACTGAGATTATAGCAGCAAAGTGTGGGAATGAAAACCACATTTCACATAGATTAGGGAGAACAGGTTATTCAAAGCAAACTGCTGGGAAACCTGTTGAAAAAAAGTACTTTAAAAAAAAATAAATTAAGTAACTGCTACTGGATTTATCTGGATATAGGCATTTCAAAACTTACGAAAATCTGATTCATTCCTCCAAATGCATGCAACCTTTTGCTGCTGCTCTTACAACACTGCTGGTGTTTACTCTTGGGAAGTAAGAGTGTCTGACTTTCCCCAGACATCCCTGGCACTGCAGGCAATGGTGAGGTTAAGGTGGGAAAGGCCTCCCTGCCTCCCACTTGCTGGTTGTGTGACCTTCGGCAAGTCACGTTCCCCTCTCTGGGCTTCAGTTTCTTGGCTTCTGAAACTAGGGAGTTGAATTTGATTTCTAAGTTCTCTTATAGATCTAAAATCTAATGAGTGAAATCAGAAATGTTGGTTTGGAGCAAGGTTTTGGAACACAAACTTCTTCAGCAGGGCTGGAAAGCAGGATCCCAGGGAGACTGGCTCCCCCAGAATGGCAAACCGTGACTCTTCCCACCCCGAAGGGAGAGGTGGGCTCCCTCCCTTTGTTGAGGTTTCTGGAGGGCTGCACCCAACAACCAGCTCCCTGCCCCCCAGCACAGTGCCTGTTGATAAAAGGCAGCAGTTCTAGGAAAATGGGTGGGAGCCTGCTGAGAAAAATGAATCAACAGCCCCAGGGGGAGAAAGAGGAAGACCTGTGGGGGCATTGGACATTCTTCTAATCAGGGAGCAAAGAGGAGGTGTTATCAGTGCTCTGTTAGCTTGCCCTACCCGAGGGGGAGGAGGAGAAGATGGCGTGAACCAGGGGTGACTGAAGTGTCCTCCCTGCAAAGATTCACAGTGAAACACGCTGCGGCAGCTCCTGAAGATCTGCCTAAGCCCAGAGCAATCTCAAGTTCCTCGTGATCACAAAGTCCTGACTGAAAGGCTGCAGCCGCCTGGTTTTCCTAGGAATGTTTGTTAAGGAAATGGCTGAGAGAAATCGTTCCATCCGTCTCTCTTGAATGGTACACTGGTAATGGGAATGTGCCTTGCATCATTAGCACATTATATATTCACTCATTAAAGTATATTTACTGAGTCATTATGACGTGCCAGGCACTGTGCTGCATGATTGGGGTGTATCAGTAAACCAACTGCTTAATATCCCTGCCCTCAGGGAGCATACTGCCTAGCAGGAGAGACAGATGACACACAATAAAGATAAGTAAGTTAAACTGCATGTTAGGTGATAGAACCAAGGAATAAAAATAAATGAAAAGAAAAGATGCCGTTTATTTACTCTTCCTCCTTTGCTTTTCCTCTACCTCTAGCGTTCATAATATCCCCCAATATCTTCCCTCACTACAATTTCTTGTTCTTTAGTTATTTTTTCACTACCAGCATCACTGGAGTATTATTTGAAACTAATTTCATTCAATAGCATAACAATGTTATCAGCTGATGTTAAAATGCCCTGTACCTGTTCAGTGACACAGTTTCTAAATTTTCACTTCAATACTTCTGTGAGGTAGACAGAGTGGGTATTTTCACCCCCATTTTACAGATGAGGAAACTGAGGTTAAAAGACTCAGTTTCAAAGCTTGGTGTCATGACTTTTTCTCAGTATTCTTCTGTAGACTTTTGTAGGAAATATTTTTTGTCGTTTTTCTCTGTAGGAAAAAGTGTTCGAAATTTCAAACAACTGACTTCAAACAATTATTTGGAACAAACCTGGTTGTTCATTGGGAACTTCTTATATGGTGATTACTTTAGGTGGATGAATACATGTATGCATTTGATGGTCACCACTGTGCTTCCTGATATCAGGGTTATCCCAGAGGCCACAAGATTTCCTTAGAGAGCTGGTGAGCTGCCCCGCCCGTGACGGTGGGGGGATTTTTTTCCACAGCCTAAAATTGGTGATGTGCAAAATCTTTTTTTTTTGTTCTTCCCTAGGCTCTAGTGATATCAGTGAATATTACCAAACCCTGCTCCAATTCTTGTTGTCTGTCTTCTGAGGTTTAACATCTACTGCATCTTCTGGAAATGGGTCATATCCTTGGATGTAATCCAGATAAGACTTCTTAAGAGTACAAATGGGACACACGCACACACACACACATAGGATTTCCTGAAGTCCCTGGGGAATTTGCCTGCATACACGTACCTTCAAAAGTTATAATTTGACAGGCTATAAAGGTGAAAGTCTTATTTCTGAATTCTTTTGCTTTGTTCCTCCTCCCCCCCCATCAATTCCCCTACCTCTACACAGGGCATTTTTCTTCCTGCCATAGGAATTTATGGTAAAGTTTTCATTTCCAGACTGAAAGCTCTTGGGTACCTTTTCATCAGTTGCTACATGCTCAGCGCCCACGGTCTAATTTCAGTATTAGTTCAACCAGAACATATTAAAAATATTAAGGGAGGTAAATTTACTTCTGCTGCTGTTGCAAAAGAATATGATTATGTAATGCGTTCTAACACCAACTGTAAATGACGTTTGTTTTATACCATATCCTCAATAATCTGGAACACTGCTCTTACCAGTAATGTGAAAAACTGGGGGATTTCTAGCTTCATGTCTTTACCACCCTCTGCTCTTTTTTAGAATATACTTCTATTTCATTAAATACAACAGGTTAAAAGTAGGCAGTGTGGTTCCTTGGAGGGAATATGGGATTTCATTTAAGGGAGTCTTGGATTTGGAACCTGACATGCTGTTTTATTAGTGTATGACTTTGAACTATTTAGTTTACTTTTCTGAAAATAAATTCTTTTTTTTCTGTAAAATGGAGGAAAATTTCCTCTTACAAGTTTTTTAGGGATTAAAAAGGGATAACAAAGAAAATGCCTGGCATTCAGGTAGAACATACTCAGAAAAATGTCAGTTTCCGTCTTTTTTTTTCTACCCTCTCCCTCTTAGTTCAGTAAAAAAGCTTTCTTGGGAATGAAGTTTTTATGTGACAGGTTTATTTGTCCATTAGGACTTCATACATTATGAATGGGTTTGCAGTGCATCTTGGAAGTGTCGGCTCCCCATGTGTGGTGTGGTGGGAAACGTATTCTCTTTACCACTGAGTTGAATACAAGACACACTTATTTAAACTGGTGGCTGAAAGTGTCAGAACCTGCCTTGAGGCTGATCTCTTTCAGTGTTGTGGTGTGACTGTTTCCCCTTTAAAATCCACTGGTTTGGGAATTAGGTGATCAGCTAGGCTCACCTAACTTGCAAGTGTGCTGGAGAAACAACAGATACTCTTCTGGCTTCATCTTTCATGAACCTCTTCTTCAGTCTGGGCTGCTGTGCCAGAAATTTCTTTGCCATCACCACCACAGAGCGAGTTTCTGGCCAATGACACAGATGTTGGTCAAGTGCTTCTCTCTTAATTTGATGGCTGGGAAGAGCACACTGACTTCCTCACTGAGGAGACGAAGCCATAGTTTGGAAAACTAGGGACAATTTGAGAAAGTATAATGGTCCCACCAAGACAAGATCCCACATCATTGTTCTGAATCAGGTGGAGAGGACAGTACTTGATATCGCTAGACAAGAGCTTCTCCAGCTGACAGATACAAATGACTCTTCTTATTCTTGTAATCTGAGCAGTCAGCACCTGCTCCAGAACAAGGGCTCCGGCATCAGAGAACACTCCAAAACCGCATCTCATACTCCACACGTTACCTCCTTAATGAAATGAAGAACGGCTCTGCGAAAGAAAACAGAGGTGAGGAAAGCTCACGAATGATTAGGAAAAGTAAGGTGGGAGTCAGATTCAACACGCTGTACTGTCAAAAACATAATAAGAAGCAGCTCCATTAATTTGGTGTGCATAACTAGGTGAATATACTCTTAGGACTTAAATCACAAGTGAAGTGGAAATTGCCCAAAGAAGCTAATAATTTCTTGATAGAGCCTTTTATAAATAATCATGATTTGTCTCTGCTGGTTATTTTATGTTTAAACTGTCATCAAAATAGTTTCCATTTTAGCAACAAGGCATGGGATTGTGTTTTTATGATATATAAGAAAAAGCTAAGTACTTAATAACATCCCCTTAGAATTATTCCTTAAATTCCATTTGCATTAAAAATACATGGAGGAAACCCAGTAAAGCAAACAAAAACCAAACAGAAACAAAATCAAAAATAATTGTGAGGACTTGTGCCTTGCAGTGATAATAATGACCCTTTTACATAGAAGGTTAGCTTTCCATGTGTCATGAACAGGTGAGAGAAAAATCTCTAAGACAAAAGATGATCTGGTCTGATAGGCCGTAGAAGGTTTTTGTTTTCATCACCTTCATCACATCCCCTTTTTTCATCACATCAAAGGTCTTCCTCTACTTCACGCTCAGTGAGCTGGGTACAGCAAAGCGTGTGAGCTTCCCTGGACAGGAGGTGAGAGAACTCCATAGCGTTATCCAGATGCCTTTGGGCCCAGAGGTACCACCCTTGGCCTCTGAATCTAATGGAATGTGTCCAGCAGGGGTGGATGGATCCCCTACAATGGCGAATCACTGCTGTGGAGAGTATATATACGCTCAGGAATAAGTACTTGCTGGATACATGACTGGCCAGTTGTCGATTTGCACGTGTGGTTATTTCTTCAAGGGGCAAAAAAGAAAAAAAGTACATATGCAAAGATACTCATTTCAGCTCTCTGCCTGGCTCCAATTCATTTTCGACAGCCATTCAAAAGCCTTTCCTTTGAAAAGCAGATCTGCAATGTTCGAAAGGCCCCGGGAGTCCAGGCCAATCTTGCTGGATGTTCAAGCCATCCCCACTCCCCAACCCCGCCTGGGCTCAGCAGCTGCCACAGCCAGGCTGAGCCCAGCTCCCCGCCACACCCTGTTCTCTCTCTGAGCTGCCTCTGTTTATGCTGGGCCTGGAGAGCCCTCCTCCTCTCAAGATCCTGCTGTCTCTCCAAGACCCAGAAGGGATGACCCCTCTGCTGGGAGGAAACTCTTGGCAGCCCTGGAGATGAGAGCTATCTGCTCCTGCTGCTTTTTCCTTGTAGTTAGCTTTTGGCACTTTCCATACTAAGGCTTGTATTTCAGTTACCTGCCAGCCTCTCCCACCACGTACAAACTCCTCAAGGGCCAGGACTTGTCTTATTCATCTTTGTGAGGGAGTGCCGCAGGCACCAGGGGAGTTTTTCAGCATGGGCACGGCAAGGTAAATGCTGGCTGATACACCTTTTCCTCTTTATTTAGATTTTGGTGATTCACAGTGTGAAAATTGGAGTTAGTCTTTTAATGTTCAAACTCCTTGCTACTCTTGAGTTTTTGCTGAGGTATCATATTGTATCCTGGTCTCAGCTTCTAAAAAGTGTTTATGCTTCTTTCCTATAAGAATTTAGGCCCTAGAAGCTTGGGCAGTATTGTGTCTTTCATTTCAAATCCTGTCCATCAGATTGTATGTTCCACATTGGCTTTTCCTTTACAGCCAAAACTAATCCTCAGTGTGTTCAGATTCAGTGTTGAGCTAGTAAGAAGGGCCCCCTTTGTGCAGTAGGCCCTGGACTGGAGTCCAGATTTGTCACCGCTCAGGACTGGCCTTTTGGTTGGTGCCTGGAGAGGGTGGCTGCCCCTGCCAGCCGAGGACCTGCCAGAGAACTTGCCAGGGGAAGTGTTTGCTCTTCTTAGGATTTTTACGAATGGATTTTTATATGGTTCAGAGTGGATCAGTAATTTTCCACAGCCAGAGTGCCTCTGCCAGATGGGTAGTTTCCCTTAGGTTGGTAGAATGCCTTCTGATAAGATTCAAGTGCAGGTAGATTGTTTATTCATTATGGACCTTTGGGTCCCAGCCACAGAAGAGCAGAGGGGGCCTAGGGTGCAGCAGAGACCTCGAGAGAGCTGAAGAATCCGGAGAGATAGATGAAAGCAGGGTTCTAACCAATAAGATACTCAAGCAACACCCAGGGACCTTTGGTTACTATACATACTAATGTTCTAATTCATATTATGAAGGAATGTGTGTTCACTGAAAACCTGTCTATCTACTGCGGTCAGGGTGACCTTGTTGGTATACTTCCTAGCAGAGTAATACGTCTTAAAGATAACAAATATACATACATACATATTATAGCTCAGGTTTTTTGAGCTCTTTCCAGGTAAGATGCTTTCTGCTTTACGTTAGAGATGCCATTCAGTCTTCACGACAACCCTTAGGTGATAAATATAATTACCTCCACTTTATAAATAGCCAAAACGAGGCTTAAGGAGGTTCCATATCTTAGTTGCATACCAAAATTTTAACTGATGCTTTCTCCAAGTTGTTCTTTTTCCTTTGTTTTGCCCAAGACTGGAAGAAATGAAGCAGATCAACCGTTTTTATTTCCCCCGTTGACCAAGGACAAGGGTGTTTAAGAGGTTTGCTAGAGAAAAACATATCAGTTGGGAGGGTGATGTGGGAGGGTGAGCAACGGATATTTTCTCTAAGTAGGAGCTGATACTTTAGGATGCGAAAGATACAAATTACGTTGACAGTAATTCCCCCCTATGTCCATATCTGTATCAACTCTTTGCTCTTGATCATTAGCTGACTGGTCCAGAAATACTTGACCTAAGCTCTCTCTTGTGAGTGCTGAATAAACTCATAGCACGCAAGAGGGTTGGTTTTAAACTGCCTGCTCCTGAGACTTTGATAGGTATCTATTTCTCTCCCTGTGTGGATGCCTTGTACTTCTGGTGTTTACAGATCCTTAGCTGGGCTGGGAGTACACTGACAGGCATCCATATGTCATCTAGGCAAGGCATGTACAGCTCTGCTCTTTTGATCTTTCTTTTGCCTTGAATTCAAAGTCTGCAGGAAGAGGCAGAAATCTATTCCATCTTTGTGGGTTGTGGGGTGGACCCAGAGGCCATAGTCTCCTAAACTTATTCTCGTTACTATTATACTTGCTCAGCAACCACCAGCTCCCCTTTCCTATCTGCTGTTATCCAGTCCTGAAATTGAAAGGGGTGGGTAGTGAGGCTGAAAGCAATAGATGGCTCTGACCAAAGGTTGCAGGGTGGGGCTGTTCTCTCCACTGCTCCTTGTTGGGTATGAAAGGAGGAAGAGGAAGGCCAGTACACTGCAGGAGAGAGTATGTCCATAAGGAGTGTGGCAGGGGGAGGGGGAAACTCTAAGTACAGAAAAGCTCACCTCTGCCTTTGGAAAACTGAATAAACACCTGAGAATAAAGAAGAGATGATTAGTCAGAAACACCTTGTAAAAATATCTGCTCATGATGGGCTTCCCTGGTGGCGCAGTGGTTGAGAGTCCGCCTGCCGATGCAGGGGATGCGGGTTCGTGCCCCGGTCCAGGAAGATCCCACATGCTGCGGAGCAGCTAGGCCCGTGAGCCATGGCTGCTGAGCCTGCGCGTCCGGAGCCTGTGCTCCGCAACGGGAGAGGCCACAACAGTGAGAGGCCCACATACCGCAAAAAAAAAAAAAAAAAAATCTGCTCATGAAAAGTAGGTCTCTGAAATGTAAATGCCCTGAAAATCTGCAAGTCTGGAAGATAAACTTCCCGAGTTTCTCACCCTTAAAAATGCACACTGGAGCTAGGAGCAGGTTCAGGAAAAAGTTTGCAAAAGCTGGAAAAAGAGTAGAAATGACCTCCTGGTAAATTAGATATGATGATTTCGCAAGAGAATATAAGAAAAATTGAAGGAAACACAAATAGTACAGAACACCTGTGATATTGTAATCAAGAGCAATAAATAATATAGATTTTGAAATGATAAATTATGACGTCAAATTGGTGGATATAGGAAGACTTACAAGACTAGGAATTGAGTCCAGCCAAGCAGATGTTAAATGTTTAGAATTTAGGAAAGCACTCAGGGTGAGCTCTCAAAACATTTTACTTGCAAAATTAGTTCAGATTGATTTGGATATGAACATGCTGGAAATCAGACAACAAACATGGGCTCTGGAGAGATACAAGGCGCCCAATAGCAGAAAGGGAGATAGGAGGAGGAAGAAATCGTTTTTTATGTATTTGATTTCTCTAGGAAATAAGTTTTATATATAGGAAATAATTATATATATATATCTTTCTTCATAACTATAAGGAGCTGATTAGTTTGTTTTTTTTTTAAACTGTGAGGGCATAAAATAAAACAGAAATAAGGATATGCCAAGAAAAATAAATAAGCATATTAGATTCTATTAAAAAAAAAAACAATCTGGGAATTTCTTGGCGGTCTAGTGGTTAGTACTGTGTGCTTCCATTGCAGGGGACACGGGTTCAATCCCTGGTCAGGGAACTAAGATCCTGCAAGCCATACAGAGTGGCCAAAAAAAAAAAAAAACAAATCTGAATCTTTTCCACATTGAAGAGAATTATGGGATGCAGTGAAGTAATCCTAACCACTCATTCGTTCCACGAGCACATGTTCCCCATCTCCTTTAGGCTGGGTACTGTTCTGGTACTGGGTGAAGGCAAACACAGCCCCTGCCCTGGGTACAGATCAACTAAACTTGGTGTTGAGGGAACCTCAGGAGGGTGGCCTGGAGGGTCCAGGGAGGGACTCCTAGAGTTGGTGGGAACTGAATTGAGTCTTAAGTTATAATAACTGCTCATGCTGTATAATATTCTGTATTTTAGAAAGTACCCACACCTACAGGACCTTATTTGGTTTTCGTTATAGCTCTGTGGCATGGTGCAGAGAGGGTTAACAATTTTGGGGTCTGTTTCATGTGATCTCTCTACCATGTTTGGCACGATTGGCCATGTCCTCCTCTTTGACATTCTCTCGTCTCCTGGCCTCTGTAAGATTTTGTGCTCGTAGTTTTCTCTCCATCTCCCTCGATGCTCCTCAGGATCTGTTGTCAGTCTTTTCTTTCAGCCCATCCCTTAAATGTCAGTGTGCCTAAAGGTGTTGTCTCCTGCTTTCCTCTGCTTCCTTTATGTGATGGTGGTAATGATTTACTAGACTCATGGCTGACACCCTCAAGAATTGGAGCGGGGTGCGGGGGGGTAGGAGGAAAGGCATTGGAGAATTTCACGGGGATGGTATGTGTAGTTGGAAAAATCTCCCGGTGTAACTCTGACAGCCCTCCTTCCTTTCTGTTTTGAGTCCCACTTACATGTATATGCTGACTGCTACATTCCTAGCCAAACTCTGTTGAACTCTGGATCTTCTGTCCAGTTTTCCACAGGGCTTTACACTTGGCTGTTTTGCCACAACTTTCCTTAAATGTCCCAAACCAAACCTGCTAGTGCCTGCTCCCCCGCTGCGGCTGCAGCCTCTATTTCTCCCTCTCCACTCACATTCCACACTCCACACAGCCTACCGTCAATCTCCAAGCCCTTCAAATTATAACTTTTCAAAATGTCTAGAACATTCCCACTTCTCTCTGGTCCCATTGCTGCTGCCGTAAGTCAGGATACCATCATCACTCTCCTGAATTACTGCAGTGGGCTCCTAACTTGTTTGCATGCTTCCAGTCTTAGCTCTTGATACACATTCTCCTATAGCCATTATAATAATCTTCCAGAATGAAAGTCTGGCTATATGTCTCATGGCCAGTGGGTAAACCGAGAGGATGGCCTGTGAAGTTGACACCAGGACCCTGCCTACTTGCCAGCCTCATCTCTTGCCCTTCCCACCCTGTCTTCCCCTTGAACCCTGTGCTTCAGTCATACTACACATCTTCTCCAGATGTGCGGTGCCTTCCCTCATCTGCCTGCCCGGCCCTGGTCCCTGCTTGCCCAACTCTTCCTCTACCTGCACCTTCGAATTTCAAGTGTCCATCTGGCAAGTTTATACTGACCCACTTCCAGGCACGGGTTTGTTGTCCCCTTCCCCATTCGCCTCCATATCCCTTGGGTGTAAGTTCTCTTACACTCCCCTACTAGAGTGTAAAATCTCTTTGAGGAACAAGACAATTGATCGACATCATTTTACTCTCAGAGTCTGGAACGTACCAGACATCCAGTTAATGTTTGTTAGATAAATGACGAGTGCATAATGAACTGCTATTTCTCGGAAGAAGAAATAGAGGTTAACTCACGTGTCTAAGAGTGACACAGTGAGTCTTCTAATCTAGGATTATTTCCGATAAATCATCTATCTGTGGCTAGAGAGACCCTATAGATATAGACAAATTGGGGTTGAATCTTTATGAGATATTGTTTTACAGGCTTTTCTATTTTTCTGTTTCACCACAGATTGGTAGTGCTCAGTGACAGCAAGGGAATGGAGAGCCAACGTGGCTCACAGTCCAGGGATGATACAGGGAGAAGTGGACTGGAAATCAGGGCCTCACCGCCAGCTCTCTGTGTGCTTTTCTTTCAGCACTTAGCTCCTCTCAGGCTCGGCCTCCCGCTCCATAGATATGCGGGTAGAATAGGTGGTGTTCAATATTCTGTCTAGCTCTGTAACTCTATTATACTGCATGTGTCACAGTGCCCGTTAAGCTACTTCCTCCTTAAAAAGCTCAGTGAGCAACCAGTGAAATGTACCGGGAAGTATGGTGTGTCCTGAAGCTTGGCACAAAAATCTCTCGGCACACATCTCCTGGATGGCATGCAACCGAGGCGCATGCCTGGCTGGTCTCAGATCCAGAGGTTTCCTCCAACTCCTGGCCTTTCATCGGCAGTGAGGACTCCTAGTGCCATTAATCCCTGTCTAAACACGCACCCACGTAACGGTGTGGAGGACCCTCTTGGAGGACCTAGTTGGAAGCGTGGAAAGTCCACTGGTGTCTCCCACAGCCAGCCTATCTCAAGGGTCTGGACTAGATAGTTTATCACTATACCTGTCTACAGGAAATTCCCCGATCACATCTTCTAACGAGGAAAGCATGCCTAGGCAGGGGTATATTCATTTCCATGGAGGAGTCCCTTACCCTCTTTGCCACCAGCTGCGGCTGTTTGGATTGTGTGGCATCTGTCACAAGCACAACCAAACTGTAGGCTGGTTACAAACCCGTGGCATGATCTCATACAAAAAACATTAGCTGTGGGGCTTCCCTGGTGGCGCAGTGGTTGAGAGTCAGCCTGCCGATGCAGGGGACACGGGTTCGTGCCCCGGTCCGGGAAGATCCCACATGCCGCGGAGCGGCTGGGCCCGTGAGCCGTGGCCGCTGAGCCTGCGCGTCCGGAGCCTGTGCTCTGCAACGGGAGAGGCCACAATGGTGAGAGGCCCACGTACCACAAAACAAAAACAAAAACAAAAACAAAAACAAAGACAAAAAAATATTAGCTGCAATCAGGCTCTTGAACTGGGAAATACTGCAAGAATGGGGCAACCAACCCCATTCATTCCAGTGGTAGAAACAGTAGCTGAAAACACACAAGAGGAGCCCTGAGGTAAGGTTAGAACTATGAGGGGTCAGGGCAACCTGAAGTGATGAGGAGGCAGAAACTGGAGTTTGCAACAAATTAAGAGGCTATACTTACACACAAGAGTCCCTGAGGGATGAGACAGACCATCTGGAGTAAAGAGTGAGCAGGTGAGAAAAAAGAGAACAGAGTGGACAAGGAGAGAAAGACCACTGGCGTCAAGCCCACACGTTCCTGCTGCTGTGGTCTGGAAGGCTGTCTCAGACCTGCACAATCTTCTGGTCCAATTTCATGCTCAGAAAGGTCTGGGCCAACCGCAGTTCCTGTTCTTGTTTCTGAGAGGTTCTTTCTCCAGTGTGTATCTTTCCAACAGCCACCCCTTCCTCCTTTCTTTTCAGTAACTAGAAGAGTGTAACACAGGCACCCTTAAGGTAGGACTCCTGAACTCTGACTCACTGCTCTGGCATTGGTAGGGCTTTCCTGTGTTCAAGCGTCCAGGTCACCCTTTCTCCACGTTCATGTAATGTTTTCATTTACAGCTCTTTAATTAGACAACAATTAAATTCCCATACATTGACCCTTAAGGAAATACGTAAATTGGAGTTCCATAATTTGGGGCTTATGAACCACAAGGGAAACTCTGGATGGTCTTCATGGAGGTCTACACAATCCCTGAAACTGTAATTAGTGAAAGTGAGTGTGTGTGTGTGTGTGTGTGTGTGCATTTTTCTGAGGAGAGTTTCCATAACTTTAACCAGATTCTCAGTGATCCATAACCCCCTAACAGTGAAGGATCACTAGTTTATCGCTAGCATAGCTGGGCTGCCAAGAGCTCAGACTCTAGAATCAGAATTGTAGCTGAAATCCCCTATGTACCACTTACCATTGGGTGGGCTTAAATATTTGCTTTACCTCTACATCTTATGTTTTTCATGCATGAAATGGGCCTAATACCGATAGTGCTTACAGATAGGAGTGTTATGAGGATTAAAAGAGCTAACAGACGTAATGCGCTTGTAATAGAGCGCTGCGGTACGCAGCCCTTAGCACTCAGCCACTGCTGCCAGCCGGTACCCGCCCCCCACTCACCCTGTTACCCTGCAAAGGTTACCGGGAGACCATTAAAGCCGGAGGGTTAGAGCCACGTTAGAGGTCCTGCTCAGCCATTGGTCGGCGCCACAGGGGGCCCCTCCCCCAAGCGAGCAACTGCCAATGGGCGCTAGTTAGAGGGGCATTTTTGAGCCAACCATCAGTGCAGTGGTGGTCACTGGGTGGAGAGTGAGGTAAGTGACAGATCCCGGCCTTCTCCCCGGGGCCCTCCAGCTCACCTGGCCTCAGGCTGGCGCGTGAGCTTGGGGGGCCCAGGGAACAGGCTGGGGGTGTGTCCTGCAGGGCTCCGGAGTCCTTGCCAAGACCGCCCACTGGCCGGGCGCAGGCCCTGAGGCCGTGGTGAACCTCTCCCCCATCCCTGCCTCTGCGACCTAGTAACGGCAGCGGCAGTCTGCATGGGACACAGTCTGGGGGACCTGGCCCCCACCATTTGCGCAGCCTGAGGAGCCTGGGCTCCTGGCTCCCTCAGCGGTGACAGCGGGGCAGGGTCTGGGGACCTGGCCCTGAGGGAGCCACCAACTGAGATCTGCCTCTTCAGCCTGGGCACTGGACGGAGGAGCCAGACTGGGTGCTGGATGCATGCTCCGGGGCAGGGTAACCCCCCCCGCCCCCCGGCGCAGGGACCCCCTTCTCTGAGCCAGGCCTGGACCTCGAAGGGTGAAAGTTGTGCCTTGGGACCTTCCCCTTTCTTGTCAGAACAGAGAGTAACATTTGTTGGTGGAGATTTACAGGAACATCTTTACCTGACCTTGACCTGACCTCAAGAACAAAGGATCTGACACTGAGAAGTTTGCAACAGCTACCCACGGCCTTCCCTCACCTTTCCTATAAGAGGGCTTTGCTGAAAGCTTTCAGGGAGTTTGGGGTTCTTTTTAAGGCATGAGCCAGCCTTCTCCTTGCATGGCCCTGCAGTAAACATTTCTCTGTTCCAAGCTCAGGCGTTTTGGTATTGTTTGGCCTCACAGTGCGTCGGGCACACGGACTTGTGTTTCGGTAACATGCTTAGCACAGCTCCTGGCATACAGCAAATGTTTTTTTTTTAAATTTTATTTATTTTTTATACAGAAGGTTCTTATTAGTTATCTATTTTATACACATCAGCGTATACATGTCAATCCCAATCTCCCAGTTCATCACAGTACCACACCCCCACCCCGGTGCTTTTCCCCCTTGGTGTCCATACGTTTGTTCTCTACATCATACAGCAAATTTTTAGTGATGGTATAACATTTGTATTATACTGAAGAAATACAAGTGCAATCATTTCTTCATTGTCATGTTTTCAAATTCTGAATATTTATGTTTTATTATTGAGGGCAATATATATATATATTTTTTGTCAGAATGTTGAGACTAGACAACAGGACGAATAAACAAATACAATTTTTCAAAAATAGAATTTTTATTCTCTAGTGAAGCATAGCAGAAAATGCTGTTAAATAGGTACTCATATTTTATAAAATTTAGAAAGGTATAAAGTCCTGATAAACTAAATGGATCTATTTTATACTGATGAGCACAGTTTTATATATCATCATAATCACTAATAAAAATTAGATGGGGCTTCCCTGGTGGCACAGTGGTTGAGAGTCTGCCTGCCGATGCAGGGGACACGGGTTCGTGCCCCGGTCTGGGAAGATCCCACATGCCATGGAGCGGCTGGGCCCGTGAGCCATGGCCGCTGAGCCTGCGCGTCCGGAGCCTGTGCTCCGCAACGCGAGAGGCCACAACAGTGAGAGGCCCGCGTACCGCAAAAAACAAAACAAAACAAAACAAAAAACTAAAGAATTAGATGAATTTAAAAGTCAGCTGCTTGTAGGTTAGTGAAATATTGAAATGACTGGAGTTTTCACTTAACCTGAAGAATTGTTACCACTTAGTATACACACATTTAATACCTATTGGTTTGTCACAGAGGAATAACGGAGAAACCAAGTGTATTGACTAGAGTTTATATGAATGTTTCAATACAGCTGCTTTCACTTGATTGTATTTAATGCCTACTAAAAATCCATTATTAGGCACATTTTTGGCATTACCAGTTAATTTATATAGGACAATGTGTGATCCACAGCAGGTCAAGCTTCTGACTAGCTGTTTTAGAATAAAAGCGGAGAGTCAAATAAACCTAATTGAGGTTGAGAGGATAGATGTTATTGTGACACTCTGTATCCAAATGGGAGAGAGGTGAGACCATTTTCTCAACCTGAATATCCCACAGTGGAGTCAGACTTCCCAGCTACCTGCCTGGACTCCAAGAAGTGGTGAAAAGGACAGTGGTGGCAATTGTGAGCATGCAGTCAGCTGTGGCGATCCAGGTGGTTCTAACAGGAACTCCTTATGAGCCCTCTGTGGTGGAGAAAATAAATCCTCAAAATTCCTGACGGGAGGCCCTTGACTTTTAATTTGGCAGATGGTTAATCAGGTGTATGTGAATAATCATTATACAGGAAACAACCCCAGCAAAACAAAACCCAACCCAACTCACGAATGTAAAAAATGTCATGTTTCCAAAATAATGATGTTCAGCCTGCCTGTTGGAAAGGGAAGAGGCACAGCAGTGGTCTTTACCAGTGCAGCACAGTGTTCTTATTCTACCAGGTGGGAGAAACAAAAGTAGAGAGCTCTCTGGCCCTCATCTGGTCACTCAGCCACTGTGCAGAGGTCTATGACTTGCAGTTGCTCTACCCCACATAGGTATTTGGCTGGACTGCATGTCTCTGTAGAAAGACAAAGATCCTGCTATTCGCAGTAGTTATGACAATGATGATGAGAGTGATGATGAGGATGATGATGAAGATGATGGTGCTTGCAGCTGGGCACATAATTTTCAGTCTAAAGGTCTCAGGTGCACTATGGTGGTGGGGCTTCTGCAGGGGTTGTCTCTGAGAGAAGGCTTCTTCCTGGTGTCAGTTGTCTGCACCTGCCCTTGGTCAAGCCCAGGCTCAGGGCCAGTGGTCAGCATTTTGCTTAGGTGCGAGACTGTTGTCTAGAAGCTCTCTATTCAAACATATTGAGAACTGATTTGACCTTTGTCCCAATCCTCCCTTAAGACACCCCACGAAGGATGCTGTATCAGCACAGTGTCTAGCCCATGAGAGGAACTAGTTAGGTACTCTGTAAATGTTTGGCTGCAGCTTCTTGTAATGTACACACAAATGGTTTCTTCATGCGGAGAGCAACTTGCTCCTTCTCGCCTTGATTCTCTGTGGGTTGCTTTGGTTTTTATTTTTTTGGCAGGGGGTGGGTGAGTAACAGGGAGGATTAAGGCGTTGGAAAATTCCTTAGTACATTACTGGTAGTTGCTCTTTATGCAATAGAAGACATTAGTGTAATTTCAAATAGTTCCCAGTTTGAATCCTTGAGCTCTATCCTTTTTCTATAAGGATCTCCCTTTGTGTTGACTTCTCCATCCCTACATTTGGGTATAAGTGTGAGTCCTTTTAGAGAACCTTTTGGAAATTCCAGGGTCTTGAGATTAGGTGCCAAGCCTAGGATTAAATTGAATTTAGAATTACTATAGCAGTTGTTTCTGCAGACTCATTCTAGGGAGGGAAATGGAGAGATATATTGTGTGGTTTTATTCAATTTGGGAAACTGGAACAATGTTTCCCATAGTCTTTTTCCCTGTATGGCTTCAGGTTACTACTGAGCACAAGATAAATTTAAACAAGATTTGGAAGGTGAAAGTGAAGCAGCAGCCGTTGTTTACCAGTGGAAGGTGGGTGTAGAACTCTGGGCACAATGGTGGGTTGTGCCTTTTGATGCTGATCTGTTAACTCACCTTATGGACCCCACCACCCAAGGCCACAGCTCTTACGGCAACCACCAGACCCTCCTTCCTCCTCTCTGAGTCCTGAGCCAGATTTACACGCAACGCCATAGTGACTTGCTGGTCTTACTGTGCAGACCGCCTCATCACTGAGCAGGGGCCAGTGAAGGACAGGTACGAGCTCCAGTTTGTCCTCATGGGTCTCAGGTTCTAGTTTGTCCTTGCTCTCCCCTCCTTCCTGTCCAGCTGACCTTCCCGATCGCTGGCCCAGGTCCACAGCAACTTCATGACCAATGCCAGTCACAGACGCAACTTCCATAGACTTCCTTTTCCACCAACTCCCATACTTGTGTCAAGTTTAGCCCTGATAATAATCCCTTTTCGACACCACTCATGGTAGTTCTGCTTCTCTAATTGAAGCTTGATTGGTACACTGTTCTTATCCTAAATGAATACAAGCATTTAAAAAAAAAACAGCGGCCCTGAAGTTCAGATGTTCTTTGTACTGTCTTGGGGGACACCAACTCTAGTGGGGGAAAGCATGAAGAGTCTTTTCTGTAATTCATCTGGTATGTTGGCTGAACTTGTAATTTTGAACTTGTTTTCTGTAACTCAAGTATTATACTATCCATGGGAGGGGAGTTGCTGAGGTTTATAGGGAAAAAATAGACAGTCCTTTGCCATGATAGATCCTGATTGGATAGGTCAAGCGTATACACCTAAGGCACAGATATTAAAGGGCTTAATATCATGTCACCTGAGGACATGAGAGAAGTGAAGAAAAGATGAAGGTGGGATGGAGCAAACAAAGGTAAATGAAAATTACCTGCACAGTAAACAGTTACTGAATGAATGTATAAGAGGTGTTTTGACATTTTTAATTAAAAAAATAAAACAAACAAGAATATAGAATTATTTTTTAATATCCTACTTTCACAGTACCTCAAAACAACTATTTTCATCTTTAGGTATTATTTTTCATATTTATATACATTTGTTATATAGTTGGAATCACAGTGCAATAGCTTTTTATATTTTCTTTGTTTTTCCCCACTCATTTTTCATATATATTTTTTTCATTGACCCGGATCTCAAGGGAGACTGTGAGTACTTTTAAGGAGATTTTTAAGCCTCTGTTCAAAAATGTGTTAAGTTTTATCCTTCATCTCCTGCTTAGAATGTTTGGTTCTGAGAGGTCTATGAGTGGTTTTGGAAATCAGTCTGACAGACGATTGCTAAAGCAGTGTGTAGCCAAGGTGAGTCCTAAAAAGTAAGAGCTAAGGAAACTTCTAGAGAGACATTTAGGGTATAAACTTTGCTATCATATTCAAATTTCTTGCTACGGTCCTGGCTTCCTGGACTTGAACATTTGAACAGCTTGAGTCAAGACAGAAATGGTGTAGGGGTGATGGGCGTGGTCTGGCAGAGGGCATGGTCCGAAGAGACTGCAGGGCTGCTGGAGAGCAGGGAAGGTAATAGCTCATGCCTGCTGACCCGAGAGAGAACTTTCTGGACTCAGGGATCTGTGAATTTGAGTGAGAACTAGCTTACTATTGGGAAAGGCCATCCCTATGCCTCTGCCAATGTCCCTATCTACCAGGGGGCAAGTATTTTTTAAGCGGGGCACAACCTATATATGTATGTATATTTAAGTACAAACACACAATTAAAGTGAAACCTTACCTTGAACTCCAGTGCATTCGGTTGATAAAAATCAAGCTCCTTTGGTTGAGTTTCGAATTAAGTGACTGAGAATCTCTCTCCCTTAGCCTTCACCTCACCCTTACCTCCACCTTTACTTCTTTTTTATTGCAGTCCCTTAGACCCATGTGGTTATAAGAAGAACAGCTTGAAAAATGCTGGTTTGGAACCACTTTAGTTCATACTTAGTCTTATAAGGAAATCTGAAGTTTTCATGTTTGAATCAGATATTTTGCGCCTTTTTAATTTTCATTAATCTCTTTGTGATAATAATGATCTATAATAGCAAAATCTATAATTGCAAAATCATAGTGCCTACAAGGTGTCAGGCTCTGTTCTAAGCATTTTACATATATCAACTCATTTAGTCTTTCCAACAACCCTATAAGGAAGATACAACCATAATTCATTGATTTTAAAACATATTTTCTCTCACATTTTAGCATCTGTGAAACTGGAATGTGTCTTACTTTTGATGGCATGTAAGTTTAATTGGCAACATTTCAAAATTTCTTAATGGAACATAAAATATTTTTATGTTTTGCAATAGAGGATAGCTTAGATTCCATGAAATACAACATTACTATCCTCATTTTACAAATGAAGAACTTTGGGCATAGAGAGGTCAGGTAACTTGCCCAATATCACAAACCTTGGCATTCAAACTTCAGAGTTTGTACTCTTAGCTACTTTGTGCCCTTCCTGGCATTCAGCATGGCTTTCCTTTGTCCCTGCTTTTACTGCCACCAAGGGTGCACCTTAGCATGGGGGGACCCCTGCCATTTCTGATAGTGGATTTCATCCACTGAGTTGAGGCCCTCTTCCAGGAGCCCCCATGACAAGGCAGACACCACTTCCAGGGTTTACCCATTGAGCCTTTTTTCATGCAGCCATTAACATTCTGCTGGGATTTACTTATCTTATTGCTTTTCCAATGAGAGGCAATTCCAAAACAGTTTTTGGGAGATGAGACACAGAACAAGTTTTGATAAAAGACTGGAAGGATAAATGATATACTAGAACTGGTTCTGACTGGCTTGTGAGAGCTCTTGCCTACTGGTTGGTGGAAGTATTTACATCACAGAAATCAGCAAACACAAAAAGAATAAAATACCTAGGAATAAACCTATCTAAGGAGGTAAAAGACCTGTACTCAGAAAACTATTAAGACACTGATGAAGGAAATCAAAGATGATACAAACAGATGGAGAGATATACCATGTTCTTGGATTGGAAGAATCAATATTGTGAAAATGACTGTACTACCCAAAGCAATCTACAGATTCAATGCAGTCCCTATCAAATTACCAATGGCATTTTTTACAGAACTAGAACAAAAAATCTTAAAACGTGTACGGAGATACAAAAGACCCCAAATAGCCAAAGCAATCTTGAGGGAAAAAAATGGAGCTGGAGCAATCAGACTCCCTGACTTCAGACTATACTACAAAGCTACAGTAATCAAGATAATATGGTACTGGCACAAAAACAGAAATATAGATCAACGGAACAGGATAGAAAGCCCAGAGATAAACCCATGCACCTATGGTCAACTAATCTATGACAAAGGAGGCAAGAATATACAATGGAGAAAAGACAGTCTCTTCCATAAGTGATGCTGGGAAAACTGGACAGCTACATGTAAAAGAATGAAATTAGAACACTTCCTAACACCATACACAAAAATAAACTCAAAATGGATTAAAGACCTAAATGTAACACCAGACACTATAAAACTCTTAGAAGAAAACATAGGAAGAACACCCTTTGACATAAATCACAGCAAGGTCTTTTTTGACCCACCCCCTGGAGTAACGGAAATAAAAACAAAAATAAAAAACTGGGACCTAATGAAACTTAAAAGCTTTTGCACAGCAAAGGAAACTATAAACGAGACGAAAAGACAACCTGCCGAATGGGAGAAAATATTTGCAAACGAATCCATGGACAAAGGATTAATCTCCAAAATATATAAACAGCTTATGCAGCTCAATATTAAAAAACAAACAGCCCAAGCAAAAAATGGGCAGAATGGGCTTCCCTGGTGGCACGGTGGTTGAGAATCTGCCTGCTAATGCAGGGGACATGGGTTCGAGCCCTGGTCTGGGAGGATCCCACATGCTGCGGAGGGACTAGGCCCGTGAGCCATAACTACTGAGCCTGCACGTCTGGAGCCTGTGCTCCACAACAAGAGAGGCCGTGATAGTGAGAGGCCCGCGCACTGCGATGAAGAGTGGCCCCCGCTTGCCACAACTAGAGAAAGCCCTCGCACAGAAATGAGACCCAACACAGCAAAAATTAATTAATTAATTAATAAAATCCTACCCCCAACATCTTCAAAAAAAAAAAAAAAGAAAACCACAGCTTTAAAAAAAAAAAAAAAAAAAAGTGGTCAGAAGACCTAAATAGACTTCTCTCCAAAGAAGACATACAGATGGCCAAGAGGCACATGTAAAGCTGCTCAACATCACTAATTATTAGAGAAATGCAAATCAAAACTACAGTGTGAGGTATCACCTCACACTGGTTAGAATGGGCATCATCAGAAAATCTACAAACAACAAATGCTGGAGAGGGTGTGGAGAAAAGGGAACCCTCCTGCACTGTTGGAGGGAATGTAAATTGATGCAGCCACTATGGTGAACAGTATGGAGGTTCCTTAAGAAACTAAAAATAGAACTACCATACAACCCAGCAATCCCACTCCTGGGCATATACCAGAGAAAACCATAATTCAAAAAGACACATGCACCCCAGTGTTCATTGCAGCACTATTTCCAATAGCCAGGTCATGGAAGCAACCTAAATGCCCATCGACAGACAAATGGATAAAGAAGATGTGGTACATATATACGATGGAATATTATTCAGCTATAAAAAGGAACGAAACTGGGTCATCTGTAGAGACGTGGATGGACCTAGAGACTGTAATACAGAGTGAAGTAAGTCAGAGAAAAATAAATATCGTATATTAATGCATATATGTGGAACCTAGAAAAATGGTACAGATGAACCAGTTTGCAGGGCAGAAATAGAGACACAGATGTAGAGAACAAACGTATGGACACCAAGGGAGGAAAGTGGCGGCGGGTGGTGGTGGTGGTGGGATTAAAAAAAAAAAAAAGAATCAGCAAACACTGTGTGTGAATCAGGACATTTTGTTTGTCCTTTTCAGAGAGCCAGTTTATGATCCTATCAGTGGAGAGTTGCTAAATTATTGGATTCTAGGAAAAAGCCCTCATTGGTCAAAACACAATAGTAGGAGGGGAACAGGCAGGGTGAGTATGAGTATGAGCAGATATTGTGAAGTTTTCACAATAGTCTCAATGGCAAAGAATTCTAATCTAATTACATCCTGTGTGTGTATGTTTTAATTTAGTTTATGTCATGATCTTAATATCTATAGGGTAGTAGACCAGTGACACATATGCTATATCCACCTGAAGAGCCGAGAAACCTAACTCCCCAAGGAGCGAGCACTGTCTAGTTTTTATTTTGCCCTCCTTGTTGAGAGGAGAGGTTAGTCAGCTGTTTGCTAAGGGAAGTGAGTGGGCAACAGGACTTCCAAGATCATCCCAGAAACAATAACTATTAGATCCTAGAGGGCAGTGCTCAACATGTAGGAAGTGATCAATAAATGGTTATTGTTGAACTAAGCAATTATGTAAGAGTTCTTGTATAGTCACGTCTCTTCCATGCGGGTTCTTTGGTTATTTTCTCTTTTTTTTCCTTGGTGATTCTCAGTAAAACCCACAAAACAAAAATGGCTTGTGGGCTTACCATTAGGAGGAGGAAGGAGTTGGGCTGCTGTGTAGACTGCCTCAGCCTGAAGAGAGAAAACTCCAGGAAATTAAGTAGATTGCAGCAAGGTTAAAAAGAAACCCGATACTGGCCCACGCCTCGAGGGTTTGGCACAGAGGGAAAGAAGATCAGAGGAGCAGGCTGGAGTCTGAGGGGAAGCTCTTGGGGCTAGAGTGAGGGATGGGAGCTTGAGTTTCCAAAACAGGGGCTCTTTGGTCACTTTGGGGCCACAGAAGACATGTATGAGACATTGGTTGTGGGAGAGAGGCAAGAGAAGGGAGACCGACTCTTAAGGCAGAAGGGACTTGGAGGTGGGGATTATGGCAGCTTTACATGTTGCAAAGGACCTGCCCATTTCTTATTTCCAAATTGGGCTGCTTCAGAAAAAAAAAGAAACAAACCTTTGTGATTCTTCTCTGTTTAAAACTACCATGGATTCAGCTCAGAAAATGGACCTTCATGGGTTGTAGGGTGATGATTTTAGCAGTTGGACTCTTGGCTAACTCAGAGAGAGAGTATGGGCTTCACAGGGGTATGGTAGGAAGGCTGAATAGCAATTTCTAAAATGACCTTCCCAATAGCTTTCCCCACACACAGAAAAGGATTGAGCACAATCTATTAACAAATTTGTCTCTCATTTATAATTCTTTGAACTGTCAGAGCAATCCTAGCTGATTGAAAGTAATTATCAATCTCTCCAAATGATTAAACAGCATATTTAGATCTTCATTTATATCATTTTGACTGAATGATGTGTATGTGTGTGGGACTGTGTATTAACAAGGTATCTCTTCAAAGTTATAATAAATACTTGAAAAAAAAGAGTTGCCTATTGCTCAGCATAAAAGGAAAAACAAGAAGTCTAGGGCGGGTAAGCCAAAGAACAAAATTGGGACCTAAAATAAATGATAAAAGACAGACTCTGGCAGAGATAAAGTTTCAAGAGACGTAAGTGATAAACACATAGAAAAATACTTGTGACGTTCCTAGCATAGCATCTGAAGATTGAAAATTCTGGTCAGCATCAGCAAACAAGCAGTGTAATTAATGTGGAACAGAAAGAATACCACAGATGTTTAAAATTATTTTTTTTTCTACTGACTCAGTCTCCTGCATATTTACAAATTGAAGGTTGTAGATTGATAGCCCCTGAGATTCATGCCCAATGGGCCCTGCTCCAGGTTTGTGTTTGCACTCAGTGACATCCTGTTGGGTTCAAACTATTTCCCCCAATTAGAATATAAGAAAAGTTACCGCCCAAACCTGTTTTGTCTCACATTGGTCTTACACGTGTGTTCTGTTAAGGAGTCACTCAACAGGAATAACAAACAAAAACTCCCACCAGAAACTGCAGCATCTCACAGAGGGGGTGCAGGCTGCTCTTCTTCACTAAGATAACTCAGTTTGGTACAGCCTCATTCATAACACAATAATAACAATTCGTTTCCACTGGGTTCATTTGAATTCTGATTTTGCTACATGTCCCCATCTGGATTAGCTCAACAAACTTTAAATGCTAGAGAAAGATTATGCAAATGTGGAAGTTCATAACACTCTGAAGAGATTTCCTTTTGCAGCCCCATGGACTAGGCAGATGTTTCACGAGGAGGTAAACTAAGTCACCAAGATGTTTTGCTGGTGTATTAAGGTCTCCCGGCAAGTCAGAGGCAAAACACCGGAATCTTGGCCAGAGTTTAAAATTCTGCCAGGTTAGTGTTAGAGCATGATCATCTTCCAGATTGGTGGTGTTTTTTTTGTTGTTGTTTTCACTTTTTTTTTTTTCCAGTGCTTGTTAAACATGAAATTTTTCTGAAAGGGCAGTCACAGACAGAGTAGCCCAAATGGTTTGAAAAGAGCCAGCTCTACAGAGGAAAGCCCCACATCTTATACCTGGGAGCCGTTCCTTCAAAGCGTGCTGACTGATAGGACGCAAGAGAATTTCAGTCGTGGATTGTGGTGACCTCTGAGCACCTCAGGTGGTTTAAAGGGCAGCAGGAACACGGTAAATCCTTTGTAACCTGGAGGAGTCAGCCCGCTTCTCTGGTTTGAGACAGACACCAAGTCTCATGTGGGGGTCTGTGCATGTGTCAGCCATTCCATAAACACTGAAATCATATAATTTGTCAAATTGTGTGTTCCTGGATAAGACCTTCTACTTTGCTTTGAAGTTGATCAAAAGCCAATCCTTAGTTGTTTTTCTATGAAAGAAATTAACAAAATAGAATATGATGAGAATAGATTAAAAGGTACTAAAAATAAAATGTTCTCATCTCTAAAAATTATATATTCACAATTTAAATGTTCTCTTGACTTAGATAGGAGTTTTGTCCACATTTACTTCAAGATGCAAAAGGTATTCTAACACACATACCAGGCATAAAAATAATTTCTCAGAGTCTCTGGCCTACAAAAGATACATTTGGTTGTGGCATGTAAACTGGTCCTTCCCCCCTTGCCACTGTGTCCCCTTTTAACAGTTTCCATCTCCTTTTATTCTTCCCCAAGTCACAGGGTTAGGAGAATATTAGCAATTATCTTTGACAGACTCACTTAGGTTATGTTTACATAACAATGAGAAAATGTTTCAGGAAGGAATTCACTATTGCACTAGGGTGTAGGCATTAATTTCTTCATGTAAGAACCAGTTCTCCTTTACCGAAGGTTTCATCAAAATGTTTATTTCAAGCTAGTGGGTTCAGCCTAGTTAAGGGGTGTTTTCCACATAAAAGCTTCGTGGTTGGATAAGAACCGGCCTCACCCAGGGTGTCCTAAAACTGTCTTATCTTTTAACACATTTTCTAACTCCTTTTAGACAAAAGAAGGAAACCAAAACCAAATTGGGGCTAACAATATGGTTAGGAAGATAGGGCATCAGCATTGTGCTAGGGACACATATTCCTGTGAAAATGAAGGAAGTGCAAAGGAGAGAATCATGAAATTTCACAATGTTCAGAGCTGGAGGGACTTAAAACTAATCTAATCTTCCTTCTTCTACACATGTGGGAACTGGGAACCACAGAGCAAAGCGACTGATTATATTTTCTAAAAACACTTGGCCTGTGATCCAAGAGCTGATTGAAACATTTCAAGGCAGATTTTTCTAGATATTCCAGAAAAAAAAAAAAAAATCCAGTATTCTCTTTTATTCCAAAATCCAATCATTCATATGCCTGGAAGTCTTTTCCTATATTTCTCTCAAATTTCTCATGCTTATTTATGACAAAAAAGGTTTACTTTTTGGCACACTGCCTTAGGTGGACGAATATTCCGAGACAGGACCTGGAGTCTGGCTCTGGTTAAAGGGGACCCTAACTCTGGCTAGAGACAAATCTCTGTCGCTGCCATTGTGGGACGATGTTCGGCTGTTTGCCCGTGACTCATAACTGAGGACTCTTTAGCCTACAGGAGTTAGAACAGTTGTAACAGGGACCAGGTTCTCTGCTGACCCTATGTGTCCCTGGCTCAGTTGGAGGGATAGAGAGGAGTGCTTTTTGGTTTTGATCACTTTCTTCTGGGGCAGTTTAAGCTTGCCTCTTGCTCTTCCAACAAATCCATAAGATTGTGTTTACTCTCTTCTCTTCTCTTTCCTGTTTTTTGGAATTTTAATTTCCTAGTCATTGAAAATTGTCTGTTTTCCAACTTTCACCCCCTCCACCCCCTACCCCGACCTTTATTCTAATCCCCTAATCCCATTTTAGCAAAGTATTGAGGTTTTTTTTGTTTTTTTTTCTCCCTGTAGTTTTCTGGCTGCCTTGGGAAGTTTACCCAGCCCCCCACTCCTTTTTTTAACCAAAAGTGAATTTTGCTTATTTGGACATTTAAAAATTAATGTCTTCTAGTTTCTATGAGACTGGTTTCTCTCACTTTTTTAATCATTAGACTTCTTGAAAGAGGTCTATACTTAGTCAATACTTAGTGTCGTCACATCTCATTAATTCCTCAACCCATTACAGTCTGGCTTACACCAACACCGTGCAATTAAAAATGCTTTCTCACCAGTATCCTCCCAATTGGCCAGTTCAATGGCCCCACTCTTCCTTGTCACCCTGCTTGACATTTATGCAACATTTGACACGGTTGACCAGCCACTCCTTATTGAAACTCTTCCCCTTCTCAGGCTCTTTTATTTCATAGGCTCTTGCCCCTCTAAGCTTTCTTCATGGGCTTCCTTTTCTGGTTCCTCCTGCCTTTTGATGTTGTTTTTCTAGGGGATCTATTTACGGTTTGCTCACACCATACACCCTTACTCTGCTTTATTGTTCTCAGTAACCCCAAATGCATTGATGAAGTTCTCTGGCTTATAATTTCTCAGCTGAACTCCAGTTCATAGTTCCTAGAGCCTATAGGACATTTTCAACTGTTTTCTCTGAATATGATGGATGATGACTATTATTCTCGTTATCGTCATTATTAAATTCTCTGTGCCTTTGCTCATGCTGTTTCCTTGGTTCCTCCTTCACCTTCCCTGCTTGGAGCACTCCTGCTAGCTATTCAAGACCAGCCCCCCTGCTGCCACCTGCTCTTCAGAACATTCTCTGTCACTCTGAAGAGGAGTTTTTGTTATTTCCTTTTTTCTTTTGGAGCATTTTGATAGTGATAATGACTAACATTAATCGAATTCTTAGATGCTATTCTCTGATTTAAGTTCTCATGGATGATCTCATTCAGTCTGCACAGAAACCTCTGACAGGTACTTTTATCATCTGCTGATTTTGCTTGAGAAACCTGACTCAATGTAATAACTTGTAGGCTCTCACAATAAAGTTTCAAACCCAGGTAGCCTGAGTCCCTCCGCAAATACCTGGAGCTAACTTTTACTGACTGCCTACTTTGCCTCCCCAAATAACTGCCTCCCCAAATAACTGGAGCTAACTTTTACTGACTGCCTTACTTTGTTCGTGGATTTCTGTATTATCCTCCTTTAGTCCCCAGAACACTGTTACAAAGTGTTACAATGTACAGTTATTATATCTATTTTGTGACTGAGGAGACTGAGACACAAATAGACTAAGCAACTTGCTCAAAAGCTGCCTAGCCCCCAAAGTAGCCAAGTCAGGACGCACTTTTATTTACCTCTGTTATAGAACTTCCCAAATCGTTCTATAGTTAACCACCTAGGACATCTTTCACTCTTCTCTCTGCTCTGTGAGGGCCCCGATGATGTTCCTTCCCACTTTTTATCCCCTATATCTAGTCACAAAATAGAGGTTCAAAAATGTGGAGAGAGAGACTGATAAACAGATTGGTTACTGTTGTCTTTGGGTCATTTTTCTAGGACAGTTGATATGCATCCATTTTGTTCTGTTTTCCATGGCCAGTCATTTCTGTGTGTGTAGCATTGTGAAGCCAAATGTGAAAATGCTGTCTCTGCAAACTTTCTTTCTGAGTAAAAATAGTTTCAGTTCCCAAAGGTAAAATAATTGCTGCCCTGACAGCCTGTATCTTCTTCCCTCTCCCTTTAGCAGTTTTAAGCTGTTGTGTCCAGATGGAAGGTTTAGTTGAAGAGACCCTTAATCTATTCAGAGATAAATACCACATTTCACAGAATATAAGCCTAAGACAAACTTAAGTCATGTTGAGGTTTGAAAGAGGCCATTTTCTGTTGAGTGAGGTAGTATCTGTCCATCTCAGGTACTTGCTAGCTCTGTTACCCGACCCCTTCCTTCCTTCCCTCTTTCCTCCCTCCCTCCCTCTCCTCCCTCCCTTCCTCCTTCCTATAGCTGGACCTTACTTCATGCTGAAGATGTCACATAAAATTCTCTCTCCACTCTCTCCAAAACAGGTTGGTTTTGTAATTTTTCAACCATAAAATACAGTACTTTGCATCAATACAGTGCAATATATATATTCATTTTTCTTGTTTTGTTTGTTTATAAAATTACAGAAGTACTGGTATACCTTGTTTTATTGCACCACTCTTTATTGCCCTTCAAATATATTGCAGTTTTTACAAATTGAAGTTTTGTGGCAACCCTGCGTCGAGCAAGTCTGTCGGTACTACTTTTCCAACAGCATTTGCTCATTTTGTGTCCCTGTGTCACAGTTGTATTCTGTCAATATTGTAATTCTCACAATATTTCACACTTTTCAATTATTATTATATTTGTTATGGTGATCTGTGATCAGTGATCTTTGATGTTACTATGATGCCTTCCTGAAGGCTCAGATGATGGTTAGCATTTTTTAGCAATAAAGTATTTTTAATTAAGTTAGGTACCTTGTTCTTTTTAGACACAATGCTACTGGACACTTAATAGACTACAGTGTAGTGTAAACATAACTTTTAAATGCACTGGAAAACCCCAAAATTTGTGTGACTCGCTTTACTGAGATATTTGCCTTACTGCAGTGGTCTGGAACCAAACCTGCAATATCTGTGAGGTATGCTGGTAATACATGTTTATTGTAGAAAATATTCAGAATGTAAAGTTATATGTAGTAAAATTTTAAGTTTCCTAAACTGAGATCACATCATACATACTATCTTCAGCACATTTTTCATGTAATAATATATCTTTCCATGTCTGTGTTAATAAATCTACTTCAGTCTTTTTAATGGTGACATCGTGTTCCATGTTAAGGAGTATGTATCTTATAAGCCAATTCCCCTTAGAAGAACGTGTGGTTTGGGCTCCACAATGCTAAATATACACGTATCTTTGTGCCCAGGTGCAAGAATTCTGTAGCTAATTTCCTAGAAATAGAGTTGCTGGGTCAGGGAGCATGTATTCTTATTTTGATAGAGTCTTCTGTGGTATATGATCTCTAATGATGGCCTCCCATATTCACATCCTTAGATGGAACCTCACATTAAATCTGGGCTACCTATCCTTACAATTTTAATTTTAATTTAACTAATAAACATAGTTAAATCTATATACTTTAACTGATATTGAGGATTAATCTGAATCTATAACTTCTTCCTCCCCCTGAACATGACAAGACTGGTAGCATGCTTTTACTTTTCCCTTTCCTCCCCATCTTTATTTTGACTAGATCATTTGGAATTTTCTAGACTTGCTAATTTTTAAAATGCTATTCCTCTATTTCTTATGACATTTCCTAATAACTGAATTAAGCCTCACAGCCACATTATTAAAAATAATTTAGAGTTAACTATAAGTGCTAGTGGGCTTTGTTTCTCATGCCCTTGTAGCATGTTATACTTTTTGAAAATTCTTCTTTTATTTTAAATTCCCTTTTTGTACTTTGTATTTTTTTCCCAGAAGAGATGCCTGGGTGGTAAAGTTTATAAACCATTGGGTATATAACAATATCTTTATTTTTTCCCTCATACTGGATTGATATTTTATCTGGTTATGAAATTCTAGGTTCAAGATAATTTTTTCTTAGCTTTTTGAAAGCGTTTCTCTATTATCCTTGAGTACTCCATCATTGATATAAAATATGATGGCCAACTGATTTTTGTTCTTTAGGTAATTCTTTTTTTCTCCTTGGAAAATTTTTAGATTTTCTCTTTGTCCTTGGAATTTAATAATCTTACTAGGATTTGTTTGTGTTTTTATTTGTTTGCTTTTTAAAATTTTCTGACGCAACACTTCGGTGGCCATTTTCAGAAGGAACATTCAGAAAGTCAGATCCTAAAGCTCTCCTAGCAAGAGGATTCTGAATTTTCTTTTATCATTATTTCTTGCTTTTCATCTTAAAGAAAAAACAAACCCCAAAAACTAACAGGCTGTGAGAAACACCAAAACAGTAGACAGAAAAGGAGAAACAACATTTGCAGTCCATAATTTAAAAAAATCTTCTCAACAGTTATTAATCGTAGTTTATTATTCTTACCATTTTTTTCCTATTGAAATAGACCTGAATATCTAGAAATAATGCTATCATTCTTTTACAGCCAGACCCAAGAAACTTAGATTATAGAATTGATGTATTCCTGTGGGGAGAAATTTGCTCTCTGTACCCCAAAGCCTCACTCATTTTCTTAATAAAATTGAAGATGGGCTTGTCCTGAAGATTAATTTGGCCTCATTCATTATAAAATCATTTTCAACAATTTAACAAGTGAATTTAGATTACATATCTAGATTGTATGAATTTCTGAAAAATAGATTAATAATATATAACATGCAATATATCAACAAGAAATCCCTAGCTAAATAAATAGCTTAAATGTGTTAAAGGAAAAAACGTAGGTCTGACTGAATATCCATGGGCTAATCTTTACTGAATGTTGCTCTGTGCCAGGCTCCTCTCTCTACTATTTTTGTAAGCATCTGTCCTTTAATTCTCACATTAGTCCGATGAGGCAAGCGTTGCCATTACCCTAATTTTACGTAGGAGGAAACTAAAATTGGTAGAGCTTGCATGGGGCCACACAGTTAACAAATGTGCAAACTAGCGAAGTCAGAACTTGAATCCAAGTTGCCTCATTCCTTGGGAGTGTTTGCTTAAGGTACATGGTGGTAAGGAAAGTGTTAGGGAGCTTGATCTCTGCACCCCATAATCAGAGAAGATATTCTGGAGGCTGTGGTTCCTGAAGGGATTAGCCAGGTGAGGAAGAGAAGGGCATTTCAGAAAAGGGCAATTTTTACAATGACACGGAAGAGCGAAGAATGTGGCTCACTGGGGAGAACTGTATATTGTTGGGTGTGGATGTAAGTGCCTCTCTGTGGCTGTCAACTTTTGTGAGGCATGGTGGATTTGATTCTTTGGGTTTTATCAACAAAATGTCTGCACGGTTGTCCAGCAGTTCACATCAATGGTGAAGGTGGTTAAAATAACAGAGCTGATGGAGACCTGGTTATTTCAATCATATAAACATACCGTTAAGATTTGGTTTCATCTATTTAGATTGGGGGCTTAAATTACCATGGATTTCAGATGAAATTTATCATAAAACACACTATGGTCCAATCGTATTTGCTCATCAGAATAATTGACAGTAAAGTTCAGGACAACAGTATCAGATCTGCATGATTCTGGCCCATAAGCATTTCAAACAGGCTGTCCACTTATGAGTAGGCCCCTATCAGGAAGAGTGAGAATGCACACCAGAGGAAAAATGTTAGTAAGTAGAGTCCTTTCAATTTTGAGCTTTCAGAGCATTTCTATGCACATAAATGAATCAAGAGCCAGTTGAATAGTTAAGAAAATGCTTTACACAGAGCTCTTTAAAATTTAACAGGTGTCAAAGAAATTCTACCAAAGAAGCTGAAGTGCACTTTGAGTGTGTTTTATGTTCAGCGTTATTGCCTGACACAAGGACAGAATGTGAGACCGAGTATCTTCATCAGGGGAATGCTTAAATTCTAGCTCAGTTTAGGTTTCATCATGTGCCGGAAATATCTTGGATGATTCTATCAATTCCCTATAAAATAATGCACCAGTTCTTACACATCTCGTACCCATAGAGCATAATGAAAAACTTGCAATGATGAGTCGTATTGTGATTTTATTAAGTCATCTACTATGACTGCTCTGTGTCGTGTTTATCTGTGGGAGCCAATGCAGTGTGTGTGTTAGGTTAAATTCCTTCTGTAATTTGAACCCCTCTCCATTGGAGTGATCTCTGACCACTTTTAAGGCTTTGGTATTCCTTCAAAAACAAAGGCCTTATCTCTTTAGATTGCACCCTGAATTCCATTTGCCTCTGAATTCCAATCAAAGAAAACTGAATAATCCAATTCCCTTTGAAATTTTTGATGCAATCTGATGTTGACAAGGATCTCCAGAGTAGTCTATGTGAAAAGTATGCTCTCCTGCTGGATCTTTGCCCACATTGGTTTTTTAGTATCTGATTCAAAGCTGTTTAAAACAAGGTTTCTCTAAAGTCTCTTACATTTATCACAGCTTGGATAAATTGACTTTAGTGGAAAACATCTTGACATATCAGCTTCATGAATTTAGAAAACGTAAGGGTTTTGTCAGAGAAAAGTGTGGTATGATTAAACCTTGATATGGTTTAAAAAAGTGATTTGAAACAAAGCTTTGTTCAGGAGATGGGCGAAATTTTCTAAGGACTGACTTACAGTCTGAGACTGGCTGACCTGTAGAATTTGTGATTCTCATGCAACATCAAAGAGGGATGGAGGATACAAGGATAAATTTACAAGTCACAACATGTTTTCTGGGGCATGAACAGTCTCCTCTCTCCTCTGGCCCCTACACTTTATCCTTCAGTGGCCTTCTATTACAGCAGTTCTCTGAACCTCTCATACGGCACTTAATCTCTTTATTCTTTTGTCTTGTTTTCAAGTTGTTCATGTGTTTTCTTGCCTCCACAACCAGATTGAAAGTTCCTGGAGATCAAGGGCCATGTTTTATACTGCTTTTGTGACTACCACAGTATCTAATAGTATGCTGAGTTCACAGGAGACCCATCAATCCTAGTAAAGTGGGACCAAATTGAATAAGTAGCCTTGGTAATCTTGACCCAGGGCCAGGCAGAATCCACAAAATCTATTGGTCCTCATTGGCAGCCACATCACATTTCATTTCTATGCCCAAGTAATCTCCTGCCTTAGCTATGCACGTGCCATCTTCTCCTCAAAAGGCATCTTCTTTTTCGGAAAATTTCTAGGTTTTTCTCATCTGTAGTCCCTTTTCATCTTGAATGCCAGGTCTAGGTATATGGCATTAAATGTATTTTTTTGGTCAATAATTAACAAATTAATAAATTATACCTGTGTGGTTGCCTAGTCTCATAGGATTTAATAGTAAATGTATGCTTACAGTCCTTGTAAGCGGTTTCTTAGTATATCAATTTAATTTTTATTGAGTGTGGCAAAATTATCATTTTTGTTGGAGTTCATCTTTGCTTCCAGAACCCAAGCTATTTATTTATTTTTTGTTTCCTCTTTTCTCTTAAAAATATGTATTTCCTTTGATTCTAAAATCAATAATGTATTCCTGGTAAAGATGTATTCCAGGTAAAGATTTTGGCAAATACAGTAAAGATTTTGGCAAATACAGGACAACAAGAAAATTAAATCCATCCATAATTCCATCGCCTAGAGATAATGTTTTTAAGATAATTTCCTGCCATACTCTTCCTATGTATATGTGTATGCATGACCCTCAGTCTGTTAGCTTGGATGTATAAGACATATTTTTTTATCTTCTTAAATCCAAATGAAGTCTGACCTTATCCTTCAGCCATCCTTCCAGAGGATATTATAATCACCTTGCCAACTGTGAGGAGATTTCACTTATATTTTTATTATAATTGACTTGAAATTATAATCAATCCATGAAAAGTAGATATTTTTATAATATTCAGTCTCCCATCTAAGAATATGGTGTATAACCTTTGTTCAAGTTTTCTTTTGTCTTCTGGTAAAATGTTGTAGGTTACCCCCCCAACCCCCTGTGAGTGCAGAAGTTCTACTCTTTTCTAAGTTATTTCTAGGTGTTTAACTTTTTTAATTGCAATTGTGAAAAGACTCTTTTTATACTTACATGTACTGTTATTAATGATATTATTTAAGAAAATTGCTGATTTTTTTGTATTTACTTTTTCTTCAACCATATTAGTAAATATTCTTATTAGTTATATTAATTTTTAGTTTACTTCTTGGAAATTTTTAGCAGATCATAGCACCACTGACAAATGATAACAGTTGTACCTCTTATTTCCATTTCATGTCTTATTACATTGACTAAAATTTTCAAGAATAAGATTAATAGGGGAATTCCCTGGTGGTCCAGTGGTTAGAACTCAGCACTTTCACTACTGGGCCGGGTTTGAACCCTGGTCGGGGAACTATGATTCTGCAAGCCACTCGGTGTGGCCAAAAAAAAGAAAAAGAAGAAAAAAAAAAAGAATAAGATGAATAATACTGATATCTCTATTTTAAAGAGATTGTGTCCAGTGTTTTATAGATTTATATCATGTTATCTGCTGTTTTGAGATAGGTGCTCCTTTTTATGCTGAGTAATTAATAGTTACTTTTAAAAATTATTCTTTGAACGAGACTTTCTAAAGAATTTTGTAGCTATCTGTTTAAAAAACTATTGTGTAGGGCTTCCCTGGTGGCGCAGTGGTTGAGAGTCCGCCTGCTAATGCAGGGGACACAGGTTCGTGCCCTGGTCTGGGAAGATCCCACATGCCGCGGAGCGGCTGGGCCCGTGAGCCATGACCGCTGAGCCTGCGCGTCCAGAGTCTGTGCTCTGCAACGGAAGAGGCCACAACAGTGAGAGGCCTGCGTACTGCCAAAAACAAAAAACAAACAAACAAAAAACTATTGTGTAGAGAGTAAAAGTGTCAACATGGGCATAATTTACTCATTTATTGGTCATTAATGGATAGTGGTATGGTAATTATAGTAATAAATAGCATTTGTAACATTTGTTTACATTATTTCACTTAACTTAGTTAGACTTTATTATCTATTTATATTTTTGTTTTTATCACTTGTATTTGCATTTTTTTCCTTCTTCCACTGCATCGTATCTTCTTAAGGAATCATATTATTCCTTTGTAACATCTTACAGTGTCTTCTAAAGTGCTCACATTCCATGGGTACTTGTTGTTGATGACCTACTAACCGAGTATTGATCATAGTAACAACAATAATAGTGACCCTGTATTTATTTATTGACTATTTACTATGTACCCAGGCAGTTCCAAGAACCTTATATGCTACCTTTTTAATACACACAATAATCCTTTAAGGTTGATATTATTATTATACCCTTTTTTCTGTTTGAGGAAACTGAGGGACTGAGAGAGGTTAAGCAGGTTGCCTTGGGTGCACACCTAGGAAATGATAGAGCCTGGAATTGAATCCAGGCATCCTAATCCCAGAGCTATGTTCCCTTCCACAGATGGTCATGTTCTTGTGTAAGTCATTCTGGTAAACTTCCTTAAATGAAATATCAGTCCTCCTTTATAACTATGAAACCTGGTGCAACCAGTAGAATGGGTTAAGACTTGAAATGTGTTTTTCTGGAATAGCAATTAATTTTTGTTTTTTTTTTTTTACTTCTCAGGATAGAACTTTTGATTCTTCTATGTGAAATGGCCCTAAGAATGTTTTATTCAGTAATCTTTATAGCTTTTCCTAGCCAGCATAACTTTGGTTATCTCTTAAATTTTTGTTTTGCAAAATTCTTTATTTTTGTTGAAAACAAAGATTATTTTATCACTTGGGGCAGGATAAATAGTCACCATTAGTAAAGTTACAATGATGATGCACATGTCCTTGGAATAGTTCATCCTCAGAGAGTTTTAACTGCTTAAACTTTCTATATTCTGTTGGGTGGAGGGTGGTGGACTCACCAGAGGCTGGATGGAAAGAAAATGGGGCTCTGGTCCAGCTTGGCACTAGTCATATGTGAGGCCACTGGAAAACCAGAGAAGTGTTTTTATCCATAAAAAGGGTATGTAGGGCTTCCCTGGTGGCGCAGTGGTTGAGAGTCCGCCTGCCGATGCCGGGACACGGGTTTGTGTCCCGGTCCGGGAGGATCCCACATGCCAAGAAGCGGCTGGGCCCGTGAGCCATGGCCGCTGAGCCTGCGCGTCCGGAGCCTGTGCTCCGCAACGGGAGAGGCCACAGCAGTGAGAGAGGCCCGTGTACCGCAAAAAAAAAAAAAAAAAAAAAAAAAAGGGTATGTAAAACTAAGTAAAATATGATTAAGTTTCTTCTAGGGCTAGAAGTTTATTATCAATGTAAAATTTATTATCAATATTAATTCAGAAATTATAAGAATATATTTCTGATAAATACCAAAGCATCAAGCCCATTAACCTTTTTTTTTTTGCCATTTGAAAACTCTCAGCATCTTGTTCAATTAATATAAAATACATTATTTGAAAATCTTGAAAATTACCAATTTAATGTATAAATTACATATCTTCAATTTTAAGTGATAGAATTATATCATTTTTATGATCCCTTAGAAAATAATTTAATTGACTCCTGTAGATACACTTTAACTGCAATCATATTTATGTTCTCTCTCTTCACCCCATATGTTAACAACAATTAAAGTAAGAACAAAACAATAGTCACCTCCAGATTCCGCTATAAAAACAGTGCTTTAGACAGAGCATATTTCAGGCTATCAAACACTCTATTCATTTCCATAGTTTCAGGTCTACCAATAAAAAGCTATCTTTCCATAATTTTATTTTCTACTAGCTTAGATTATAAATAGCTCTTAGACTTGATATTTTTCAACAATTGTCATGCTTCTTTATTGAAAAAGAACTTTTTCTCACATTCATTTTGTATCTCCCAGTTGTGTCTACCTTTAGTGTTTTAATTACAGGTTATTTTGGGCTATGGGCATAAAAATGAATTAGTTTGGAAGCTAAATTTCATTACTCGTACTGCAAAGATAGGTCCAATAACAGATGCAACAAATTTTAACTATCATTTCCGTCAGAATCACAGATGGTATTGATGTGGAAGACATCTGTGGCACAGGCCAGAGGAGAGACGGTTGGCTTTCTCTTAAAGTTAGGGCAAAGGATGTGGCAAAAAGAGATCTAAGGATGCCATGAGGAATTTCAGCACTGCTCTTGTGTGCACTCAGGTCATGGTAAATCAATTATAACAGATTCAGAGGCCAGCTATGGGGAACCCAGGTGCACAATGGGTACTGGGTGTTCCAGGGTTTTCCTACTTTGTTCCTGGCAGAATCTAGAATAGATAATAGATGTTATAAATTGTTTGCACTTAAAAAGTAGATAGAAAAGACTCTAAGTGGGAGAAATGCTTTGTCAAGTGGGAATATGGTCACAGCAAGTTTGAAACCCCTTATACTATTGCTGAGGAAACTTAAATGTCAGATATATGAAGCAGCAAGGTGAATAGATAAAACCTATATTAGAAAGATGAAAAGGGAAGAAGTGGGGCAGCACTGTACTGTTAATTGAGTGTATTGACCACAGGATATAAATATGGGCTTAGATGATCCATTTGTTACTTTAACAAATATTGTCACGTACGTATTATGTGCTAGAAACGGTGACAGTTGCTGAGAGACAGTGATATGTAATTTAAACATGGTCCCTGCCTTCCCAGAGTTTATAGTCTTGTGGGAGAGCCTTTGTGCATATTAAAACAGTAGTACAAGTGTAAAAGATAAATATATAGTTGAAACAACAGTTTTTCTTTTTACTATTCTCAAGGTTTGTATTTGTACTATTTTTTCCACTGTCATAAGCTATAAATGCTGGTGTAGCAATAAACATTTATTTTTTATTTTTATTTTTTTGTGGTACGCGGGCCTCTCACTGTTGTGGCCTCTCCCGTTGCGGAGCACAGGCTCCGGACGCGCGGGCTCAGCGGCCATGGCTCACGGGCCCAGCCGCTCTGCGGCATGTGGGATCTTCCCGGACCGGGGCACGAACCCGTGTACCCTGCATCGGCAGGCGGACTCCCAAACACTGCGCCACCAGGGAAGCCCAGCAACAAACATTTTACACGTATTAATTCATTTAATCCGCACATCACTCTGTCTCAGGTGTCCCCATGTTACAAATTAAAGCACTTAGGCATAGAAAGGTGGCAGTAATTTACCCAGGGTAGAACAGCTTCTAAGCTGGAGAGCTGGGAACTGAACCCTCGCAGTGTCGATCCGTAGTCTATGGTCTTCATCATGACTACGTATATTGCAATGATGCAATTGTTTGTGCTAAACTTAATGTAAATCTTCGTCCAGAGCATTAGTACTTATACATCACCCTTTTATTGTGTCATAATGCCCCTGTGGGCCATGTCATTGATGTTTTCCGGAGTGCCCTGCGTACAATGAAGCTTTGGAATGTGTTATTGATAACTGACCTCACCAATCAGGCAGAGAAGGTCATCTTGTTGCATAAATGATGTTGGCAGTCTTCCTGAAGTGCAGTTTTAATCCTGCTTTAATCCTGATAGCTATTATCAGGTGACTTAAATTAACAGGTTTTTAAATAAGAATAAACCCTGGGAACGTAAGGAGGACATAAGATTATCTTAGCTCACGCACAGACCAGAAAGTTCCAGGCGTTTGGGATACAGTGATGCTGCAGGGAGGCTGGTAGGACATCTGATGACCCAACAGCATCTCTTAGAGGAGGCTGTCCTAGGGATAACACTTCTCTGCCTGCTTTTTCTCCACAGTTCAGTTCCCTCTACACGTTATCCTTTTTGTCTTCCACATTTATTCTTGATAGCACGCACCTTCTTTTTTGCTTTTCAAATGTTTATTTGTCTTATGTGGGTGGAATGCTGCAAGAGTGCAAAGAAACTTACGCATTTAGCCCTGTTTCCCTGCTGTTCACATTATTTTAGTAAAAGGAGATTAAGTAACATTAAAGGGAATGGAAGAAATAAGTATAAATATATCCAGGGTAGTGATCCTCTGATTTCACTAAAGGATGAACTGAAATTGTTGGCCCAATTCACATTAATGTGAGAGCCTAGAGAAATTACTTTCCCTTTAACTTCCCTACACTTGTGAAAAAGGGGGGTGGACAACATTTATGTTACAAGACAGCAATCTTTTATTGAAACATTTTTTGTCAAAAACTATGCATGGAGAGATTAATCTCTTGTTCATAAATTAGGATAAGTCTAACATCACTATTCCAAACCAGTATTATTTACAAAAAAGAACCTTTGCTTTATTGCCAGGTTCACAGGACTAAATTTTAAACCAACTTCAGTCTAGCTTTTAAAATCTTCCTGCCATCAAATGCCCAGCAAACCTTATTAGCGCAGGGGGCAGCCTTTTGATGGCAACATTCATCATTCACCAGGAGTGCAGAACCACAACTGAGCAACAACAACAAAAGATTAAATCATTGCAAACAATTCCTATTCGTTCTCCAGAAGAATGTCTAATTCTCCCCTTCTATACAGACAGGTGGGAGAGGAACCCCACAGAGAATCATAATGTTAATTAAATTAAACTCTTCAAAAAGTGAACAAGATGGTTTAGTGTATATATGGATGAACTGCAGTTGATGACACTAGCAGATAATAAACTTAAACCCAGATTAACACACACCCCAACAGCTGGCCAGCTCAAATAGTTACTTCTCATTTAATCTGGATCACCTGTGCCATTTTTTATTCTCTAGTAAAATACATTGCCAAAATCTTTCAAAGCATATAAGGGGCAGGCTTCTTCGAAATTCAAACTAAAATACTAAATAATAAAAATTGCTGGCTTATTATACAGTTTCTGACAGACTCCAATATGCTGGGTGACAGAAAGTAATTCTATCTCAGTTGCTAGTAAAAAGGTAAATCTTTTATGTACATAGAAAGACAATATTACAAGACTATAGTGTTACCTACCAAAACAAGAATATCTAGAATGTAATTTTCAGTAAACACTTGGGATGAAGGGCAATCAGAATATAAGAGAAAGCAAAATGCACATAAATTAATTCTTAATTTGAGAAATCAATAAAATGTATACATAAATTGATAAATACTGTCTCCACAAGTCACTGATTCCAAGGACTAGTTAGTAGTTAGTTTCTAACTAAATTATTACAGGACATTCTGGTGTATTCTGTCTTCTTGTGATCAGTAGCACGCACCTTCTTATTACGCTCTGCTTCCACTGCTTCATGACATCTACTGCACGTTTATTTCCATAGTGCTCTATGTTTGCTGACATAGTTGCAAGCCTCAGATTTACATTCCCCGTGAGACAGTATCTGATGGGATCTGGTTTAAGGCACCTGGTTAGGGCAGATGTTTGGCGCTGGTCCCGCATGAGCTGATGGCCAGTCTGGAGCCAGTTGCCCTTGACTCAGGAGCTGACCCCTGTCTCCTAATTTATGGTCAGGTTGTGATGATACTTAGCATTTGATATATCGGAAGCCTTCTGCAGGAAGTTCTGGGCATGTCAGGCACTCTGAGAATCTGAGAAGGGTGTAGTGAAACTGTCAGACAAAGTTGCATAGCTTTCCCAGTATAAACATATTATTGATTTATTTCTACATTGAATGCCTGTGTGACCCAAGTCAGTAATTTGTGATGCTGTGGGTTGGGGAACAGAGAAAGAATCTGCTTGTTAGAATAGAAAGAGAATGAGAGGCTAAGGATCATGAAACTGTTAGGATATTATGAATATTAACATTTAAAGACATTTCTAAAAGCAGAGTTGTCAGTTATGTGGTTAATTGTGAAGTTGTTGATAGCAAAGTGATAGGGCAGAAAGGAACCTCAAGAGATTATCTAGATCATTTTCCTACTACAAAAGATTAAAAGAAAAGAGGTGGCTGTCAACCATTTAAACATTTGTATCTAAGGAAAACTCCCTAAAATCTGTAGAGTAACATACTCTTGAGAAGGCACTAAAATAGAAAGCCTCTCCTCTTTTCCCCATTGTCTCTGTCCATTTCTACGCTTTATTTTCCTTCTTAGCTTCTGTTACTACCTGCATACTAGATATTTATGTTTTTATTTGTTTGTCATTGTCTACCCTGTGAGAATATAAACTTCACGTAGCAGCTTGGTCTCGTTCTTCCTCCGTTATATCTCCTATGCTTAGAAAGTGCCTGGCTTATGGTAGGTGCTTATAAATATTTGTTGAATAAATGAAACAATTAATATATGTATTGAAAAGTGTCTGGATGAATAGACACCAAATTGTTAACAGTACTCATCTCTGGGGAATACAATTAGCAAAGCTGGGAGAGAATTGGAGGAAAGAGGTAGAATGGTGGGCTTTTATAAACCACAATGTTGTTTACATTTTGCATTACTTAACAAAACTATATTTGACTTGATTTACATTTAACTTTTTAGGAATGCACCTATTGCATAAGCAAGTGAAGGCATATGTAGGTATTATGTTGTAACGCAAACGTATGTTTACTAATGTCCTATAGCCTTTTACAGTGAATATGTCCAATTTTCTGTAGTGAGGTGGTAAGTTCCTTTTCAGGGAGGGCTCATATTTTTTAAATCTATTTTGACTATTTCATATGTGGTAAGAAATTAATATGTAATTATTGACCAAACTTCTGGGGCAAAACAAAACAACATTAATACCAATTTTTAAAATAAGAGTATCTTCCAAATGTCTGGAAACAGCCTTTCACCAGTATTCAGCAAAATAATAGAACTTCTGGTAAGAATACTTGCAACCACTTAAGAAGCAATTGATCATAAACAATAAATAGAATCATTTTGTAAGGATAAAAATGATGCCAATACACATAATAGCTTTTTTAAAAAGACTATAAAATTGCAGAATTAAAGATGAAGAGTATATTAGGAAAACAGAATTTGAACCACATTTATTTCAGTAAACATATTTATTATGGGGAAATAATTACAAAAGGCGTTAGCAGTGCCTGAAAGTCAGACGGAGAAGGAAGGCAGCCAGAGGTTAGCAATAGCAGGAATCCTCTATCACCTTTAGAGCTGGATGAACTAAGGCAGAAAGTAGTGTCACCTGAGGCCAGCACCACTGGGTAGGAACAGGGACTGCTCAGAGGCAAAGGGAGGGGCTATCTATTAGGGGCTAAAACCACAAAGGAGAGACCCTCCGATTGGTCTATGTAGGAGATATAGTCACTACCCGAAGGAGAAAGAGGAGAAGAAATACTCTGGCTTCTTCCTTCTCCCTACCCTCAATCTCCCACTAGTGCCTGCCATTGGCCAAACCTATCGGGAAGTCATTCTGAAAGGGATCCTGGGAAATGTAGTTTACAGAGTTTGTCCCTTGAAATACAGTGCAGATCAGGTAAAATCAGGATCGGTTTTGAGAACAGGCAAATAACCTGAACAAATGGCATAATAAAGGAAAAAATATATTCTATTCATGCAATAGTCGAGTTTTATACAAAATATTTTTAGATATACTTAGTCATGTGAATTACTTTATACAACATTTATTTATATATTTGGGTAAGAATATCAGTGTGGTTTGAAGAACAGCATTAATTATTTCTCAGCCTTTTTACTCAAGGATCCTTTTCACAGTAATAGATAATATTGTCAATCACCTTATTGATTCTTTACTCCTGTATTATTTTAATAGTGTGTTATGGCATCAAAAATAAACACACGTTTCTTTCTCACTTCATGGAAGGAATCTTTGTCATGTGCTAAATTTTTCAATGTTTAAAAAAACATTTTTTTTCTGATTTGTTTCTAAATGACAAACTAAGAGAGAGACTTGGAGGCTATATTTTTATAAGCATTTCTCATGAAAAATCTTTTCCCCACCAATAAATTCAAAGCCAAATTAGACATAACTGACATTATATTTTCTCTTTTTAACTTTGGCTTTTGAAATATTGGAGACATTTCACTGTGAAGTGTAGGAATTTAAATTAAATGAATTCACCTCATGGATCTTTTGAGGATCATCTTGAGGTGAATTTACAGAATTATTATCATTTATCGCTTTTCACCGACTATATAATTGAGAAGATTCTCCCAGTGATTTATACCGCCATTAATACTTTCTATTAATTATGATTTGGAAGATGTAGTAAATATAATGTTAATGAATGTGTTGAATGATGTTGGATTAATTGGAATGACAAAAACGCCTTAAGCAAAGAGTGATAGTTTGAGATTATTGGCAAATCCAAAGATAAAGCTGTTGTTTACTTTGTGTCCTGCCCTGTCCTTAGAAATCTGACTTGTCCAGAGCAAGAAGTTAGGTCAAATATGACGGGTTCAGAGCAAGAAGTTAAATTCAGTCTTCAATTGTCGTTCCTAATATTTGGGAAAAAAACTTTTTTATTTTATTGTGGAAATTTGAAACATACACAACAATAACTCCGAGTACAGTTCACCCAGCTCTGACCAGTGTCAACTCATGACCAGTCTTGGTCTGTATATTCCCTTTCCTCTCCCCTTGAATGCCACTGGATTATCTTAAAGACAACCGCAGATATCATATCACTTCATCCCTTGTTTTAACAAGCCTTGTCGTGGGGGTGGGGGTGGGGCAGCTGGTTGCTTTCCATCTACTAGCGTAGTAGGAGCATCAACACAAAGTCCATCTGCTTCCCAAGAATGGCTGTCATTTGTGTGCCCTGGTGTTGGAAATTACCAGGGAATTATATATCCTTTGGTGTATTGTTCTAAATTTAGGCACTAGGTAAACAATCTTGTAAAATGCACACATACGTCTTAGGATGGGAAACGTTAATTTTTAGAAATCATTAGTATGCCTTTTAACATCAGATTCATGTACAATCATCCCATCCAAGGTAGAACCATAATGAAGTAGGATTTTGGACAGAAATATTCTAGAGATAATTAGAGATGTCACACAAAAAATTCCAGAACCTAGAACTTGCTCTTCACCAGTCATGGCCCTGGAAATTTTGTGATGGGGCAGTGGAAGAAGGAGGGGAAGACTGTGGAGAAACAAGCAGAGGAAGGATTCTCTTCCCACTTTACACAACTTCCTTGGAAAATAATATCTCTGTTCGTGGCGTCAGTTATTCCCTGTGTTGATGACTTCCAGATCTGTATTTCTGCATCTCTCCTTAGCTCCGGTTCAAACACCTAGTAGATATTTCTACATACTACCTGTGTGCAAACCTCCTCCTTATCCAATTAAGTATCCAAGTCAGACACCTGAAAATCATGCTCCTCAGACCAGTCAACCATCAGTTCTTATCCTGTCTGCCTCTGAAAAGCCTTTCAATGTTTCTCTCTCTCTTCCACTGTCCCTGCCTTAGTTTAGATTTTTTTTTTTTTTTGCCAGAACTAGTGAACTTATCTTAGACCCAATTCATTCTCCATTCTTCTATTAGAGACGCATTGAATATGCAAATTGAATATCTCTCCAGTCTCAAGTTCTTAAAGTTACCCTTGTGTGTGGCAAATATGATCCTTTGTGAGCTAGCCTTGTGCTATTTGTTTGGCTCATCTCCTACCATTTCTTAGTGACTTAGCACCTAACTGATGGAAGTATGTGTAGTTCTCCAAACATGCCAAAATGCTGAGTCTGATTTAGAAAACCTGATTCAGATAGAGCCTAAGAATTTGTATTTCTAATAAGATTCCAGCTGATGCTGCTGACCCACAGACTAGACTTTAGTAGCAAGGCTCCAGGAACTATTCTTACCCTATTCCTTAGTTATTAACAGTCAGAGTTGTTTCTTTTCCTTGCCCTCCATTTGGTGTTAACTGTGCTATATCTTCGGCCATTTTATTTTTCAGAACAGAACCGGTCAGATTCTCTCCCTAAATCACATACTTGGCCAAATCCTTTTTACCCTTCAAGTCTCAGCTCAAATGAAAATTTCATTTAGAAAACTGCTCTGAATCCCATGGGAAGATTTGGGCACCTCTTCTCCTACGTACATTGCAGTTCTTATTTTCTTCTATATGGCCCTAACACATTACACTGTAGATTCTTGTTTGTCTATATCCCGATTCAAAGTGTTCCCAGCAATTACTCACAGTACCAGGGACATGGGAGAAACAGAAAATATTTTTTGAAAAATAGAGACATGAACACCCCCGCCGCATCACCACTCCCCCCGCCACTGCAACTTTATGATCGTCTTTTGATATCCCCATGGCATTTCCAGAACTGTATGAGGAACAGATAGTTCTAAGGAGTTTTAAAGGTTTATGGACCACAGACCTCAGAGATTAATTACAATCCCATGTTAATAATAATACGGTCACCAGAGGCTAAGGGCCCAGGAATGTCTCTGGACAAGCTTACTAAGCAGCCTTTTGGGCTTCGATTAAGTGGTCATGGTCTGTCTATAGCCCCTGGGCTTTTAGGCCCAGAAAAGATGATTTGTCAGGATCTTGACTGAATGTCCCTTTCTCACGGGCAGATTCACATTAACCCAGGTTTTAAGATTGATGTATAATTTAGGAAGTCAACCCATTCATTCACTGTGAGACGTTATGGCCTTAAGAACCGGAATAGGACTTCCCTGGTGGCACAGTGGTTAAAAATCCGCCTGCCAATGCAGGGGACACGGGTTCGAGACCTGGTCTGGGAAAATCCCACATGCCACGGAGCAGCTGAGCCTGTGCCCCACAACTACTGAGCCCGCGTGCCACAACTGCTGAAGTCTGTGCCCCTAGAGCCCGTGCTCCGCAACAAGAGAAGCCACCGCAATGAGAAGCCCTCACACCGCCACGAAGAGTAGCCCCCGCTCGCCGCAACTAGACAAAGCCCATGCGCAGCAACAAACACAGCCAAAAATAATAAATAAATAATAATAAGAAGAAGAAAAAGAACCTGAAGAGTAGAATCCACATGATTATCCCTTTCCTTGCTATGATCAAGCTTTAAGGAAAGTCAAGTATTAATTCAATTTTTTTTTGGTAGGGCAGAATCTGAAAAGTAGGATTTAGAGAAATTGGGTGACTCTCAGCATCAGTAAGCTAGCTCGAAACATCCAAACCATATTAGGAGTAACTTTGTGAATGGGATCAGAAATAGTCTGTGGTCACACATTTTGCCTCCATCTCCACCATAAGGATGGATTTTCAGTGGGGCTGGAAATGCTCACATGCAAAATCTGATGATGGAGGGTGCCTGTCCCAGAGTGGGCCCTGCCACTGTTTGCCTCTGGGGCTCTTCCTTTACTGTGCTTCCATGGCAGTGAACTCCCTTTCGGATCGACTCATCTTTCCATAGAGCAATTCTCTCTCTCTTTTTCTTTTTCTTTCTTTTAGGTGACTTTGCATAACTCTGCCCTGGTTCTTCACTTGTTTTTTTCCCATCACTTCTAAGTTCTAGAAGGCACTTTCCAATAGAACCACAAGTGACTCCAGACCCCACCCCCACCCTTCCCCTCTGTCGCGAGGAAAGGACTGGCCTTAGAAAGAGGGCTGATGACTCCCGGGTGTGATATAGTGGTTCGACATCTCCAGCATGACTTAGCATAAAAAGGAAAAAAATAAATGTTCATCTCCATTACCAAATACTCTATATACAGTAAGTTCTTTTGAGTTGAATGAAAAAGACTCTGGGGGGTGGGTAACGCCACTTTCCCCCTTCTCCCTCTTTGTGAGCTGATTTCACTGGGAGTGGAGGGTGGAGTGCCCATCACAGGATTAATGATCTCTGTTCCAAATCCCACATTTTATAAATTTATTTATTTTTTTAAATTTATTTTTGGCTGCGTTGGGTCTTCGTTGCTGTGTGCGGGCTTTCTCTAGTTGCGGCGAGCGGGGGCTACTCTTCGTTGTGGTGTGCGAGCTTCTCTTTGTTGCGGAGCACGGGCTCTAGGCACGCGGGCTTCAGTAGTTGTGGCTCGCAGGCTCTAGAGCGCGGGCTCAGCAGTTGTGGCGCACGGGCCTAGCTGCTCCATGGCATGTGGGATCTTCCCGGACCAGGGCTTGAACCCGTGTCCTCTGCATTTGCAGGCAGATTCTTAACCACTGTGCCACCAGGGAAGTCCCCAAATCCCACATTTTAGACTGTAGTTTTCCTGCATTGCCATGAACTTATTTGGAGAGAGGGAATCTGCAGATAAAGCAAAGAAAATCCTAGTAAATTATGAGAAGGGTAGTAAATGACAGGGTGAGGATGAGTATAACTGCATCGTGATTGCTAAGGCTAATAGTTCTTGAAATGTTATCAAGGGAAGTTATAATTTTTCTCCTTATTGGATATAAATGTTTAAATTATCGACCACTTTTTTTAGTTTTCTGGTGGTAGGAGACTGACACAAGGCAGTGTTTCTCTATCCTTAACGCCTCTGAATCCTCTAGGGGTCTTGTTAAAATGCAGATTCTGACTCAGTAGGTTTGAATCCAAGTGAGTCCTGAGTTTCTGCATTTCTGACAAGATCCCAGCTGATGCTGTTGGTCCACGTGTCACAGGGTGGGTAGAAAGGTGTTACAAGATTCCTGGAGGCCTATCCCACCCCCTCACTTAATTGTCAGCTCAGTCAAAACTCTTCCTTTTCCCTGCCATTTGCTCTATTTTACCTGCTTTCTGGCTGCAGCCATTTCGTTTTGCAGAATCAACTACCTCATGCGGTAGGAAACCCTTCTTAGTCCTGTGGGTTTGCATGGACTTGGAAACATTCAGTCATTGGGAAGTGTTAAACAATAAGGAAAAATGAGTGGAGGGAGAGGGTCCTGTGTGGGTGGAGGAGGAGAGTGGGGTGTGTGTGTGTGTGTGTATGTATGCGTGTGTGCGTGTGTGCATGGCGGGGAGTGGGGGGTGTGCATGTGTGTGTGTGTGTGCGTGTATGTGTGTCATGGCGGGGAGTGGGGTGTGTGTGTATGTGTGTGTGCATGGCGGGGAGTGGGGGGTGTATGTGCATGTGTGTATGTGTGTGTGTGCATGGCGGGGAGTGGGGTGTGTGTGTGTATGTGTGTGCATGGCAGGGAGTGGTGTGTGTGCGCGTGTATGTGTGTGTGCATGGCGGGGAGTGTGTGTGTGTGCGCGTGCGTGTGTGTGTGTGTGCATGACGGGGAGTGGGGTGGGGTAGGGAGGAAAAGGATATAATAGGTGTCATTGGAATGTGGAAATGTGTGTATGTAAGAGACCTGTTAACTCATGTCTAAAATAGCATAACACCCCAGCATGGTTGGGCAAGTATAGTAGCAAGATGGAAAAAAAAAATCTAGGGAAGGTCCAAGAATATTTTGGAATAATATAACACTCATGGTTTCTTTCCTTTTTTTCTGCTGCAAGTTGGATGTAGTTCTCTGCTGTTCGGAGTTCACTCTGTTCCCTATCCTGTCTTGCAAAGATGAGGTGGAAGGTATTACAAAGGGAGAAATTTCTACTGTTTGTGGCCAAACAGTACTCAGGATGTCATTATTCCAGTTCCACCTAAATCTTCTTTCCAAAGTGTCATTATATAATTTCTCTGCAGAGATCCCACTTAACACCCTGACCTTCCTGACTTTGCTCTTTCACTCTTTTTAAACCTTGTCTTTGTAAAAATTACATATCAATGTGGAGGATTACTTTCTTCCCTTAAAAATAAAGCGACACCAAATTTCTGTTGTCAGTTTTTCATTTTAATTACCCCCTCCCCACTTCAGTTCTCTTCAGTGAGGAATTCCATATGTATTTTATACTATTGTTAGTTTTCTCTTATTTATCAAAGTGTCTCCTACAAAAATACTATTATCAGGCTTTAAAGAATGAAGACGTTTTAAAATAATGCAAATAATCAAAATCTCCAATGATCAAATGGCAGTAAAACACTTCAAAGAATTTTCCCTTGGAGAAGCTTTTTGAAGACCCAGTCTTTCACCAGAAGACTCAAAGTATTTGGTAGGCCTGTCTGTCAAATAGTTTTCTGTGATTTTTTTTCTTTTCCTTATGATGGGAAGAAACCCAAAATGCAATATGCGGTAACTTAAAAAAACAAAAATGAAGAAGACTGCTAGATGTATTGTGATTGTGATAAAATTCCAGCTTTCAAATTCAGATTTAGTTATAGTGCTCTGTTTTTCTATCAAGTTTACATTTCATGTCTGTCTATGCAGTACTGTAGTTAAGGCATCTCTGTGGAAAATTTGTACTTGTTCAGAAGAAATCGGCTTTCTTGGAGATGTCACTGGGAAATGCTACTTTTTATTACTTGGACTATTGAGGATTTTATATGTGTAAAGTGCTATACAATCCCATCAGTGGTTATTCCCATAAATAATTTCATGACTTGGTTTATTCTTGCTATATCCATTTTATAGATGGTAATACAGAGGAGTGGATTACAGGGGAGTTGAAATTAGATCCTACAATCACAAAAGTTTCCTAGACTGTTGTTTAACTGTAGACTGCAAATGTGTCTCCATGTGTTAAGTATCTGATAAAAAAAAATGAAATATGTGGGGACTTGGCATCTCTGGGGCTGTGTCTGGGTTTGTTAAAGGAAAAATGAGGAGATGTGAGTCAATTACATAATATTACAGAGAAAAATATCCCTTATAGTAAAGGAAACCATGGGTCCTATTGGCCCAGTGGTTTTCCCTGGCAGCATGAAGTCCACTGGACCATTGCTCAACTCGAGTTTGTTTTCATAAACATCACTATCCTGTCCATCATGGTGCCAGAAATAGCTGCCTTGCACATTCTTCTTGTAATTATAATTCCAATCTTGAAAATGTGTCCCTCAGATTCTCAAAGGTCATCTTAAGATTATACTGCTGCGGCCTCAGAGAACCAGGTTTGGACAAGAGCATCTATCTCTAGAAAACATCCAATGAACTGAGTGGAGGTATCTTGACCATCTTGTTCCATTTGCTTCTGAGCATTGGCATTGGCATTGGCTTTAGAAAGTTTATTTTAAAGTGAATGAGCTGGTGGGATCAGAGTGTATTCAAAAGCAGAAGGTGGGAGGGATCCCTCATACCCTTCCATCAGATGGTGCAGTCCCAGAGGTTCCCAACAAGATTGGCGTGTAGCTTCAGCAGGCCTTGTGCCATGCCCTAATGTGATGTAGGGCCCTCAATTCTTCCTCTCTGTGGGGAACAAGCCCCCATGTTTCTAGCCCCGTGAAACCCATTTTGTATTTTTGACCACCAGAACTATAAGATAATGATATCAAGTTTGTCCTAATTTGTTACAACAGCAACAAGAAACTAATACAAGCACTTTTGCCTTCATGGCTCTTTCCTCCATTAAAAAAAAAGGTTAAAAATTACGTTCTATGATTACGTTAATACAAACATGAATATATTAATATTATAAATGGAAACATTCTTTGACTTAAAAGTTTCCTTTCTTTTCTGATTTTAAAAGAAATTAGAACATTTTCGTAGGTACCTAAAAGTATCCTAGGCTCTGGGCATGGCGGCAAGTATGCCTATTGGACAAGTGGGCTCTGCCTGTGGGCATCTCTATCCAAATCTTCCCCATCGTTCACCACTTTGGAGTCAGTATAGCCACGTGTATGACAACTGAGGGATTTCAGAGACACTGGCTTCTTGCTTTGTTGTCTAACCTTTTGGTGTTTGAATGGGGGGATGGTTTCCATTGGCGAGAATACATATTTCAAGCAGAAGGCTGTTATTCAAAGTGCCTCTCAAGTCCCGTGGCATCAGTATACACAATGGACCCATAATACCCTCACTGTATACACTAAAATAAACACACAATAAATACTAGCTGAGTGAAGAATTGTGACAAGACTTGTCTTTTAATCCTGTTTCCTGGGATATTTTGCCTGATCAATTTACCTTTCTTTACCTTTGTTGCAAATAAAAGAATAGATTATGGTTAAAATTTGAAAACAAATGTCATAATATGGATATCCTTTATGTCTAAATAGAATCTACAGTTTGCAACACACTTTCATGTACATCATCTCTTTTGATGACCTGTAAAGAAATTTTATGATCTTAGGAGGAAAATATTTTATCCCAAACTTATATAAAATATTAATAGTGACAGTGGTTTTAATTTTAGACACGTTATCTGTCATTTATAATACTAAGAAAGAATAGTTATATATGTGACTTTGGTCGCTTTATAATTTGGCCCATGTGCTCATAGGGAGGCAAAAATGCAAAACAAAATTTGTATTCCTTCGTCTTATATATTACTTTCCACACTTTGCCTCTGTGAAAAATGATTCATCTCAAGCTGATAATGATAAGCATTAATGCTGTGAATTGGAAATTACAACATACCTCATTAACTATTTTCACTTCTCTGACATTTAGAAGCCAGAAAGGCATCACTTCCAGCTTAAAAGCAAAGTTAGGTTGAGGGAAGTTCAGAGACATGTTGAAGGAATCTGCGGCTATCGGGCCTTGATGCTTATGGAGCTCACAGGGGTAAAAATAGCCACATTCCTGAATTATGATCCTAATTCAGGATTTGCAGAGTCTATGCCAATTTGGCACTGTTCTGGAAAAGGCTACATGGATAAAGATTTGTTTCTAGAGATATTCAGGAAAGTAGCCAATTCAAACTGCTCAATGCTGTGACATCATTCCTGGCTGGTAGCAAGTTCTTTCTGTCATCGTGGGGCTTGCTTGAGAATGAAGAAGCATGTCTTCATACCTACTGCTTCTGAACTCATACACGTGCTCCCCACACATACGTGCGTGTGCATGTTCACATATACGCACCAGCACCCACATCTTTAGACCTGCCTTTCACAACAAGTGTGTAAACTTATTCACAAACCTTCAAGTGTCCTAGTCAGACCTGTTCAGTCCAGTTCTGGAGAAACAGATAGGTAAGATAGACTGATACATTCCATCAAATTAATTCCTCATTTCACAGTTGAAGTTTTAACAGGATGTCTGGCCTCCAATTGCAAGGAGAAGGTCTTGCACTCCATTCAAGGGCAACCAAATGAAGTGGCTGACTCCTGCATTAAGGAAATTGAGTGGCTGTTCAGAGATCCTCCCTTCCATTGTCCTCCCATCTTGATTCCTTCCCAGACTGCCTACGGTTAGGTGCCTTTTAGAAAGTTGGCCTCATTCAAGTTACACCCTGCCACACCTCCAGGCCCCAGGATGCTTGTGTCTGAGTTCCCAGCAGTCTTAAAGCCTTGCCAACAGCAGACGGAGGCATCCCACTGAGCCCTGGGTGAAGAGAAAGCCTGGAGTTGCACAAGAGTGACCCACTTGGCACAGGGGATGAGCCATCCTGACGGGCCCCAGGGACTCCTTCCTCATCCACGTCTGTCCCCTGGGATCGTCCCTTAGAGAACTCTCACAGACACACTCAGCCAGCCACAGTTGGGGGACATCAACAGAAACCCATGGTGGAAACAAGGAAGGCCTTGCCCCGTGGCATTCTGAGTCAGCCCTGTAGTGCGATTTACCAGCTGCCTCAAAAAAGAAAATACTGCTAGGACCTGGGCCGGGACCACAAGGTGTAAAGGTGTCGAGTTGAAAAAACAGGGGGTGGATCTAAATCTCCCTCCTCCCCTAATTCCCTGCCTGAGAAAATTATTCCAGCGTCAACATCTCTCTTTAAATTTAGGATATCTTTGTGTAAGAAAAACTACTTTATTACTCAACATTAGTGACACTCACTTTGAACCTTCATTCTGAAAACCACAGAATTTAAAAAATGCTGTAAATAGCTGACATGGGTGTTCTCCACCGCCCCCCCCCCACTTTCAAAGGAATTGTTTTTGTAATTACTGAGGGGGGGAGGGTGGAGAAAGCTGAATTGTCCCCCCAGCCTGCACCCCGCCCCCACAAACACAGTGAACAGGAGAGGGTAATGAAATATCTCAACTAAAAACATTCATCATAGTCAGATGAATTAATGGTGGAAAAGTTTCGGTGCATTCCTAATGCTTTTGTTTAATCTTTTATGTTTTAAGTAGTTAGGTCTCTATTCTAGTTCTGAGTACAAATAAATGCCTGACATAGGGTCCAAGCCAGATTCCACAATGTAGCAAAAACAGTGCCTGCATATTTGGCAGGAATTGAAACCAGTTCAGGTCAGTGTCTGTTTCTGTCCAAAGAAGAGTTTCTGCATTTACACTGGGCTAGGAAAACAACACAGGAAAACATGGGGAACAACAAGTAATATTGTCAGCTCCAGTGCCCGCCTGGCCAAAGGAGACTGTTTAGAGCAAGTCCGGAATCACCGCTTAAGCTCCAGGTTGGGTTGGCATAAGGTTTTGGGGAGCAGTGAGCAAGAGAAAGAGAGGCTATGGATGGCATTGTTGTAGCAAAATTGCCTTCTCCCGTCTCAGGCTCTCACCTTGCAAATCACCCTCTCTTAGCAAAAGCACATCTTACTTGTTAACTCCTCCCTTGCCCACTAACCTTTTCAGTCGTCCCCCTTATTCATTTTAGAATGGCCTTGGGAACAAAGCAGCGTTTTAAAGCCTTTCCCACTAAAAGTTCGCCCCTCCCCCCTTTAAAGAGGCAGTGTGGGCGTGATTCTCTTTTCTTTTCTTTTCTTTCATTTTAATTTGTTTTTCTGCAATCTCCTCTTGTGAAGCCGTCATTGTTTGGGGGTGATGGATATTTCCTCAGAGATACCATCATATCGCTTGTTATTGTAACACTTATTGGTGATAAAGTTCAGACTAAAAATTAAGCAGCTGCAATGTAGCAGCACAAATTAGTTTAATGTAAGCAGTCAGGAGCAGCTGGCTGGCTCAGACTCGAATTTAGCTGTGGGGGGAAGGGTTCTGTGACGCTGACAGTGTTTTTTTCCTCTACATAAACATTTTTGGCTGTTGCAGCTTTTGTGCTGATCATGTGACAGTGTCCCTAGGCAGATAATTTATTTTTGTGGCTTTCATGAGCAATCATTAACCTTCAGACATCGAGTTTGCTTTTTGCTTTGTGGCATTTGTTATTATTATTATTATTTTTTGTATACTAACTAGTTTAACTCAGAAAGTGTCAGGAGAAAATTACAACCAATTTATAATAGACTGCACTGTCTAATACTTACGTTTCTGTTAAAGCAGACCTTGCTTACAAGACCATTCTTACAGCTTAGCTGGTGTTCCTGGATCAGAATAATTATTTTCAGCGCGGCTGTTATGGGGATGCTCCCTCCGTGTCGCCTTCTGATTGCAAGGCCACCGCAAGCTGGCCTTGCAGAAACTCAATTTGTAGATCAACTTTTGGCCGTCTTCACTTAACTCCCTAGGAGGCTGGAACCCCAAGAGCCTCCATGGGGCTGGGAATGAGGCTTCGGGAGGTGGGCTTGCTCTGGTTCCTTCTTCTTTTAACAACTGACACCCCAGCCTTCTGTAAACAGTGTGGCCATTTGTAGTGAGTAACTGGAGCTAGAATAGATTGAGATTGAAAAACAAAGGAAATCAGAAACTGTGTCCTACATAAATCTGAGGGGCGGCGGGGGACAGAAGAATATCATTTCTGACATCTACTAATCATGCCCACTGGTTTTCTGAATTTAGCTGTTACGTCCTCCTCGGATCTGTTTGTATCGCTCAGCCATTTCTGCCAACCAGTAATTCAGGAGTAAAACGCACAGGGTCACTCTTTGGTGTCTATCATACATGATATCTTCAGACACTTTCAGCATGCCGATTATCTCGTGGGTATTGTGTGGGCCCTCTTAGATATTCATTTATTCATTCTCTCATGGTGCAGGGTTGGTGGGGGAAACACTCAGGACTACTTGCACAGAGGGATATGATAAAGTGTATTTATAAACCCCAGTGGATTGTGTTCAGTGCAAAATAAGAGGAAGGAATAACCTCTTTTTTTTCTTACTCGTTTAAAATATTTCAGTGATGAGAGCTGTTCTTAATCGATCCTAATATTTTGTAAGAATAGATGTATAGGTTTTAGGACACAGCATGAAAATTCCGTTCTTCTAAATTTATGATTCAAGAGCTCAAAACATAGGGAAAATTGATACTGTCATTTTTTTAAAGCATCTTGGGACAGCGTGAGTGAGCTAGGCATTGCACAGGCTGAAAGTGAGGAAGAGCTTGAGCAAATGATAGAAATGAGGATGCTGAAGTGTTTCGGTCATCTTTGATGTTGCATGAAAATGACCGAATGGGTCCCCCAGGTGTAATTAATGTAGTTGGATACAGAGTTGCGCCCTTGCTGAGGTGGGGTAGGGGGTGAGGGAGTGGGCAGCATCTGGCATCTTCTTGGTCGTCACCCCAAAGAGAGAGATTTCTTCCCCACACGTAGGACCCTAGTGTTCTGGACTTTATTTCTTTCTCACTTTTCTTGTTCACTGATTCCCGCTCACGTGATTGGCGGGGCTGCATTACGACTTTGGTGCTTTATCTAGAAAGTACTTCACTCACTAAGATGAGGACTTTTGCCTTCGAAGGCCCCTTCCTCCATATTGATAGTCGTAGTTTACGACTGTGTTGATATAAAGGTGCATATAATCCAGGGTGGATTTCTTTTTATGTATTCATTATTATTATGTACTTTTTTTCTTCTGATTTGAAAAGTAATGAGAATGAAAATATTTTCATGGACCACTGAAGGCATCACGGACCCTGGGCACCATGTTTCCTCTGCCTAATGGAGAAGCTGGCCCCAAGTGTGGCCACAGGCACACAGCTGACCTTTGTGCAAAGGGAAGATAACTTAGGTGAAGGAACCAAGTGCAAGTGAGAAATGCCACAGGGGTACTCCTTTCCTCAGATCAAAGCATTGACAGTTTTTTTTTTCAGACACTCCTTTGTCACAGGTTCCCCTGCCGTGTTTAGCTCTTGGGGGTGGGGCTCACTTGGGGGAGCTCTGAACCCCTTTCCAGCCCTTCTTGCTCTCTTTTTAGCCCTATGTGCCTTATCTGAACCAATATGCCCTTGGACCCTGTTCTAGAATGAACTCTCCTTTGTTGTACTGCTTATCCCTTCATCTCAAGCCTTGCACACCCAGGATCACTTCATCCTACAGTGATCTCTATCTGCGCAGTTTTCCCCCTTGTACGGATATGACCCAACAGGACTGTCTCTGAGACCCTCCTCTTTGAGTCAGCTCATCCTTGTTACTCCCATTTCAACTTTGTCATTTTACCATTTGAAACCCCCTTAACTTTCCACTACTTCAAGCCTGCCTCTCAATTTATCTCCGTGTGATCTTGGATAGTTTATTTTTTAGCATCAGTTTTCTTATCTCTACAAAATAGATTAATAATAGCCAACTATGTATTGAGTATGCACTATGGGCCAGGCATTGCGCTAAGGAATTTGCTAAGGGTTTGGTATGCATTATCCCTTTTAATCAGGACAAAAGACCTATGTGATATGTGCTTTCATTAATCCCATTTTATAGATGGGGAAGCTGAGGCATAAAGAGATTTAATAACTCAAGCCTTCCCAGATAGAATGTGATCACATCAGGATTACAGCTCAGGCAGTTGGATCCCAGAACGTTAGTCTCAATAATTATGTTGTACTGCTCCTATGCTATTGTCACACGTACCTCACAGAGTTATTGTGATTCGCTTTCTTAGCAAACATCTGCTTCACATCTTCTGTATGTTAGGCAGGCACTGATAACCTGCTCTCAAGAATCTCCATGGGGCTTCCCTGGTGGCGCAGTGGTTGAGAGTCCGCCTGCCGATGCAGGGGACACGGGTTCATGCCCTGGTCCAGGAAGATCCCACATGCCGTGGAGTGGCTGGGCCCATGACCCACGGCCGCTGAGCCCGCGCGTCCAGAGCCTGTGCTCCGCAACGGGAGAGGCCACAACAGTGAGAGGCCCGCGTACCACAAAAAAAAATAAAAAAGAATCTCCATGGCTGCTCAGGAGACAGGTGTAGAGACAGGTCAGCAGACCTAGAAGGATAATGAAAATTAAGTACCAGCTCACATGTACTAAGAACCTCTCAAGGAGAGCAGAAGATAAGGTAGCCAGAGGTTGGGGGCGGATGGGAGGGTAGCTGGAAAGGCTTTTTAGAGAAGTTTAGACCTTGAACGATACATTGTAGATAATAGAGAAAAGGGGGACGGAGTTTCCTGGTCAAAGCAAAGGTTAGGCCGGAGACCAGGTATTTTTCTGGTTTCAACCATAAGCTTTAAAATAGTCAACACCTGGCAGTTACAGTTTTGCCTAGAAACCTCTGCCCTTCTTTGAGTGGGTAGTTATCAAATTATAATTACTTTAAGCAGGTGGAGAGCTGAGACCAGGATGAGATTCACATAAGACACAGGAGAGTAAGTCAAAGTGAGATCGGTGGGAATAATGTCATTTATTCATTCACTTATTCATTTTTCATCGTTACTTACTGAATACCATATTCTGAGCAGTATAGGAAACTTCCTGCGGATCACACGTGAAAAAGCAGTTCCTGTCCTCGAAGAGCTCAGTCTAGTAGGGCAAAGGAATAGGAAAATATAAACAATTACCGCTGAATATCATCAAGGCCCTTAGCAAAGTGCGTACCAGATGCAGAGGTAGTCCTGAGCAAGGAGCTGCTGCCTCTTCCTGTGTTTGGATCAGAGAACACTTCATGTTGGGGGTGCCATTTGAGACTCAAAAGATGAGTAGGTGTCATTGACTTAAAAAGGTAAGGAAATGCATCCCAAGCAGAGAGATCAACATATGCAAAGGAGGAGAGGCGGGGAGCCTGACAAATGCAGAGACCACCAACAGTTTGTTATCACAGGAGCTTCAAGTGCTTCCTTGGAATTTGGAGATGAGGTGTGGCTACAGGCTTGGTGAGATCTCAGAGGTGGGGTTTTATGCAGGGGAGGGTCACAGTCAGTTCACATGGGCAGTGGGTGGGGGGGTGGGGAACTGCAAGGGGAAAGACAAGTTAGCAGCCCTTTGTGACCATTTTGGTACTAGATGATGAGGATGTGATCCCAAGTAGAGGGGCAGAGGAGGAGAGAATGCGCTCACTTAGGCTGAGGACGGATGGGGTGTGGATGCAGAGGGGGAAGCTTAACCCCGGGTTTCTGGGACATTAACTGAGCTTGTGGGTAAGGTAGAGATTTAAGATGAAGTAAAGAGAGAATGACAGTCAATTCTCTATTCACCGTAGTTCTGTTCTGTAAAGTTGCTACAAACACTGAATTAGTGAATCTTGAACCCTTGCTTCTAGAGGAAATACAGAGTTACATGCATGTGAGCTCCTGGTCACAACATTTTCGTCAGCTGGTTAATACATATCCTTGTTTTGGGTGTGTTTCTGTTTAAAGACACTGTATTGGTCAGAGTTGTCCAAAGAATCTATATGTATATAGAGAATATATACATATATAGTAATATATATATACTATATATATATAGAATGTATATACTAATAAATAAACATATACATGGAAATTCTTTACAAGGAATTAGCTCTTGTGATTACAGAGCCTGAGAAGTTTCATGAGTTGCCATAAGCAAGCTGGAAATTCAGGAAAGTTGGTGGTGTAATTCCAGTCTGAGTCTAAAAGCCTGAGAAGCAGGGGAGCCGACGGTGTAAATCCCAGTCCAGGAGCAGAAGACCTAGCTCAAGGCAGGCCGGAGGAAAAAGTGGCACGTCCCTCCTCCTTCTGCCTTTTGTTCTACTGAGGCCCTCAAAGGAGTGGGTGATGCCTGCCCACACTGGGGAAGGCAATCAACTTGACTGATTCAGATGGATATCTCATCAGAAAGCACCCTCACAGACACACCCCCAAATAATGTTTAATCTGGGCACCCCAAGGAGCAGTAAAGTTGACACATAGAATTAACGGTCACAGACAACTTGTTCAATATATACCCTCCCGGGCCAGGGCACGAACCCGCGTCCCCTGCATCGGCAGGCGGACTCTCAACCACTGTGCCACCAGGGAAGCCCCTCAATATATACTTTTGATTCACTAACATTGGTCTCACAGCCAGTAACAGCCTGGGCAAAGCGTACCTGACACAGGTATTTCCTCTGTAAGCGCATCTCTGTCTTCTTGTGCTTAGGGACATTACGCAGCCCTTCAGCAGTACACTTGCTGTCTTCATTTTGAAAGTGAAATTCCAAACAAACCACACAAAAATGTGAAAAAGGTGGCACTAAACAGACTACAGAAGGAGCACTTGTTTACTGTAGCAGAGTCTTAACAAGAAGGCAGAGCACTGCCTTGCTCCCCCTCACTGGGAATGTGCGGGTCCAACACCTCAAATGCTTCCCCGTTCAGCGGGCCTGTGAATGACCGTGGAAACATTGTGTGTATCGATTTGGGGGTTACAAATACATTTTAATGAGCAGGCAAAATTTGCAATTTGGAATCCACGAATAATGAGGAGGGATTGCATTCATTTAAGATTAGAAAATTTTGCTTACGAGGTGCCTTTAAGACATGAAAGTCAGGCGAGATGTTGGACCAGAAAATAGGTACTTGAGATAACATTAGTATTTAAATGGCTAAACCGCTGACTGTGTAAGAGACTGTTACGGGCTGTAAGGGATTATTTTTGTCATGTAAGTACATGCATGGTATAAGGATCGAGAGGGAAGGACGGTGGCTGTTGTGATGTCAGGGCCAGGGCTGGTTGAATATGTCAAAGCACTGGAGGAACTCTGGATCCTTGTGAGGCGAGCTTCTATCTGTATTATTTCCCTCTGTATCCCACAGTGGAGTTTGATATAAGTTGGGCTCTGGGTGACAGCCCCGAGAGGGATCCAGGAGACTGGGTTCAAAATCTTCACTACTCAAGTCACTTTCAGGGTTAATGCTTCAAGGAGGTCTAAAGTCTCATGAGAGGGGGTCTGAACTTGGCAGAGAGCTCTGGTTAAGAATCCATGCCCCACCCTTTGGGCTGCTGTCTTTATAGCAAAAGGAGCATATTAGCTGCTCTGTCCTGGATCCCTTGTATCCCCTTCACACTCACACCACACAACTTCTTTGAGACATGTGACTTCAGAGAGCCGTACTTTGGGGCCAGACATCCTACCCTGATGTTCTTTCTTCAGTTACAAGCTTCTGATACTTCCATCCAACCCTGTCCTTCTCTTCAAGCCCCATAGCCTGCTCCCCCATGTGTCTGGTGGTCCTTTTGTCTGAGTCTTTTCTCCACCATAACCCCCTTCTCACAGACCCACCTACACGAACTAAAATAGTTAAGACTTAAAAAAAAAATGAGTTAGATTCGGGATTTAACCATTAAATATTCCTTCCTTCTTTCTTTCCTTCCCTCTGTGCTATGTGTTAGGCTCTGGGCTAGAAGCTGCATATGTAGAGACAGATGAATGAGGCATGGTCTTTGCACTCTCACAGCTTACTGTGTAGGAAATGTAATACAGCGAGAGGCAGGCTGGAGCAAAGACACTGAGCTTCAGGTCTCATTGGTGTCACCATCCATTGATGTGGCATTGGACAAGTCACCTTAGCTCTTAGAAACCCTTCCCTCCTTTGTTAAACACTGGGTTTTGATTTCTAGATTCTTTTCCGGCCCTTTACATTTCATGATTCTATAAAGCACAATACTTTCACGCTGTGGTACAGGGTGGTGGTAAATGTTACCAAACTTGATTGTTGTAGGGAAGCAAGACTTTATTAAGATCATCTAAACTGCTGACAGCTTTGAGCCACCTACACTGTGTATGTACATCCCCTGCAGAAAGTATCAGGGGGATCGTCAGTGCTCACCAGGCAGCAGTTGAACCCGCGGGTGTTTGGATTCTGTGGAGGGATTTACTGACTGGAAGGGAAGATGCCAGCCTCTGGAAAAGGACTTGGTAATATCTTGCACGTTTTAACACCAGCTGGAGAGTAGCTCCTCTGCTTCCCATTGTTATGCTTGGGTTTAACAGGATGACTCCATCTGAAAGCCACCGCTGTGCCCTTGTGAGCAGTAGCAGGAGCTCATGTATTGTTCTGGGTCCCCAGGAGCACCTGAAAGAGACCAGGAGACCACATCTGAAATACAAAAGTTGAGCTACTTTACCAGAGGTAAACATAGTGCCGAAATCTTGCATGCGCAGTAATTTCTGGAAATCAACTCCCTGCCTGCTCAGATACAGATCTCTTGAAAGCATGAAGTGAAGCATGAATCCAAATAAAAATTGTTTTTCAAATAAGTATTAGGTAACACCCCAGTGGGGGCGGCTGGTTCTTCTACCGTGCAATGCACATGTGTGGTTCAGGGTTTCAGTATTAGCAGAAAGAAGCTTAGAGAGATGTTATAAATGTTTACTACATTTATTACATTTAGGGTAAACAGATACCTTCTCCAAAGGGTGTTTTTTTTTTTTTAAGGAAAAAAATTATACCCATCACAAAAAAAATCCCCTTTTGTTTATTTTATGGCTAAAGGATGACTCTATTTAAATTAATAACCCATCGCGATTCAGTGAGGGAGGCAGGTTGAATCCACAGGGTAAGGCATAGCACCTGGTCTTGGCATTGCCCTTGATTGCCCTTAGACATTAGAATACATTTCTCTGGCACTTACTCTGAATGCAAAGTGCAGATAGCAGCAACCTCTGTCTCTTTTTCTTACCATGTATGTTGATTGATCATGGTAAAGCGTATGGAGTTCTTCAGGAGGAAGTTTTGCTTTCAGCCCAGGCCTGCTGAGGAGTATTTATTGAGTCCACAAGCGTATTTGGAGCCCTGACTAGAACTGAGTTGAGTTACTAAAAGATGCAAGACATTTAGACTCCTGGGATTACCTGATCATTATAAAATGTGGCCAGAATTGTAAAGAAACAGCTGCTAAGACTTTTCTGACCTTAGAAAATCTGGTAACGTACATGAAAGAGGGCATTCAAGTTCCTTGGCATTCTTTTCCTCTGTTTTCTGTAGTAAACTATTCCCTTTTGTTCTTTCTGGTCCTCTTGCTTCCTTCCTCTGGTTTTCCGCTTCCTCCATCCAGCTTCTTTCTCTTCTCTACTCATTTCTCTCTTACCCACAAGTGTGCAGAATCCACACTTAAATACTTAGGGACTAGGGAGGCTGAGGAGTCTGGTGACAGTCTTTTGTTGGGAATGACAGAAAGATTATATTACAATGTTCTAGTTCCCCAAGGAAGAGAGGCTTCTGCCATTCAACAGTTTAGCTGATTAAGGAAGAGCGAGTACAGAGGGTCATGTCTGAAGAGATAACAAACAAAACCCCAAAATGAATGCCATCTAAGATGCCAAGACATTGTAAAGAGTCTACTGTCAAAGCCACAACACTCAGGAAATGCCCAGATAATGTGGTTTTCATTATTAGTATCAGGATTATTTTTAAAATGTATGGGGTACATGTGATAAAGTCCACATGTAAAACTGGGTCTCTTGTGATTTGGCAAATGAGACCTGCTAAATTTAAGAAGAAGTTTGTTTGAAACATAAACAGTGGGTAAGTGCAAAGAAAGCACAGTGTTACTGAGTAGAGAAAAACAGTGAATAGTAAATAACTGAGTGAAATAATACTTGGGTTTGCTTTTAAAGTAGTATGGATTTTTTTTTTTTTTTTTTTTTTTTTTTTTTTTGCTGCGTCGGGTCTTAATTGCAGCATGCGGGATCTTTCCTTGCAGTGCGCAGGCTTCTCTCTACTTGTGGTGCGTGGGCTCCAGAGTGCGTGGACTCTGTAGTTGTGGCACACAGGCTCCAGAGCGCGTGGGCTGTGTAGCTGCGGCATGTGGACTCTCTAGTTGTGGTGCGCAGGCTCAGTAGTTGTGGCACGCGGGCTTAGTTGCCCCACGGCATGTGGGATCTTAGTTCCCTGACCAGGGATTGAACTGGCATCCCCTGCCTTGCAAGACAGATTCTTAACCACTGGACCACCAGGGAAGTCCCAGTATGGAATTATTTTTTCATGAATTAATTTAATTTTAAATATAATTTAATTTATTTCACTTCTTTAAAAAAAAGAAAAGAAAAAATACTTTTGAGGTTTCAAGTTCAAGTTAGCCCCTTCAAATGTCCCCTCATATTTCTATCTTCTTTCAAGGCTTCTCTCTGGGGTCAAGGCCTCTAGTCAGGCATCCCAAACTTTGCAGGCAGGCTAGTCTCTCCCATGAGGGACCCTGAGCTTTTTGCTCAGCCTGCTACTGTAGCAACAGCTACATCTCCAATTGAAGCACATCTCCAGTTATATGCTACTTCCTGTCAGGAGGATCTCTTTGAATTTAATGGCCCCTTCTGGGTTGTCTTATCTCCCTGTACTAGCCCCTTCCCATCACTTGCCCCTCTTAGTATCATTGTCTGTTGGCCTCTCCTGGATGAACGGTAAGCTCTTGGAGGACTAACACCATCTTGTTCACCCTATATTCTTTTTTGTTTTGGTTTTTTTTTGGCGGTACGCGGGCCTCTCACCGCTGTGGCCTCTCCCGTTGCGGAGCACAGCCTCCGGACGCGCAGGCTCAGCGGCCATGGCTCACAGGCCCAGCCGCTCCGCGGCATGTGGGATCTTCCTGGACTGGGGCACGAACCCGTGTCCCCTGCATCGGCAGGCAGACTCTCAACCACTGCGCCACCAGGGAAGCCCCACCCTATATTCTTAACACTTACCTTGACGTTGATCCTTAGTGTAATATATATTTCACTATCAAACCAAAAATGTGCTTTCTTAAATTGGTTTTGAGGTAAACAGATTTTCAAAAACTTGCATGTCAAGTTTTCAATCAAATTTATCTCTGAATTGCATTCTAAATTGTAAATGGTTCTTTCCATTTGCCAACGGTAACATTGAAGATTCCTCCATTTACTTACATTTGGTATGCCCTCTGCCTGGAATCTTCCAGCCATCAGACTTGTTAGCTAACTCCTACTCATCCTTTCCATCTCACCTTGAACTCTGCTTCTTTTCCTGGCATCTCCCTCTCTTCCCTTGCCCACCGAATCTGAAACAACTTTCCTGAAAATAATCACTCATCATACCCTTTATTTTCCCTCCATCATTTATCAAAAGTATCAATGATAGATGTTTTTTAATGGTTTGTCTCTCCTACTAGATTGTGAGTTATATGTGAGCAGAGAATTTATGTATTTATTTCAGTATTATATTTCTAGCACCTAGTACAGTGTCTGGTACGAACCAAGTATGCAATGCATCTTTGTAAAATGATGAAATTCTTTTTGCATTTTCTATTGTATAAAAGGTACCGTAGGAATACACAGATAAATAGGATATTGTCTTTAGCCTTAAAGGGATTCTAGTGTCTCCGATGCCTTCAGGTTGAAAAAGACACATAGTGTATGAGATGAGGAGGAATGTAAAGGTCTAGAGATTGTGTATGGGGATATTTTCTCACCATAAAATATATAATAGTTGTACATATGAAACATTGATTAAGAAAATTCATGATGACAGAAAACTATATATTTATTCAGTAATGCTATTAAATAAATTTACATGTGAATCAGAGTATTACATTGTTTTGAAGGATAGTGGTATGTATGGCAAGAGATCTAGCCTATCAATTTTTGCTAAATTTAAAGTTTGGTGACTGCATACATATAGCAGATCCCTTGCAATAACAGCCCCAGGGTCCCCAAACTTTGATTGCTGGGTGCCTAGGGCTCAGGATGAGGAAATCAGTGCCTCAGGAATAATGCCAAGAGGCAAGAAAAATCCCAGAGGGTAGCTGAAAGGGTATCCATTCAGGGATTTACCAATTTGTGGTCTTTGTGGCATTTAAGAAGGCTCCTAAGTTTGGAATTGTTTTTACAGTTTCATCTTCCTCTTCAAAACTGTTTGTATTGGGACTTCCCTGGTGATCCAGTGGGTAAGACTCCATGCTCCCAATGTAGGGGGCTCAGGTTCAATCCCTGGTCAGGGAACTAGATCCCGCATGCATGCTGCAACTAAGAAGTCTGCATGCCACAACCAAGAAGTCTGCATACTGCAACTAAGATCCAGCGTGCCGCAACTAAGATCCCACGTGCCGCAACTAAGACCCTGCACAGCCTAAATAAATAAATAAATATTAAAAAAAAAAAAAAGAAAACCAAAAAACCCCTAAAACTATCTGTATTCATTTACTCCTTAAATAACCAGCAGTTGCTCTGGTGTGTGTTTAGTGATGACCATATTTAGTTAAGAAGACACTGTTCTCCTCTCTTTGCTTTAAGCTGTGATAGACAGTATGGAAATAAACACTTGAAGGTACAACAAGACACAGCATTATGTAATAGGTAGAAGCAAAACCCAAAAATAATCAAATGAATGTGTAAATATTTACAGAGTTTAGCTGCTTAGGGAATTGAAATAAAAAGAAATACTGTCACCCTTCTTATAAAATTTTAGTCAGCAAGCCTTCAGGTAAAGCAGAGACCTTTTGGCAATAAAACTGATGTAATAGCTAACATTTATCTTGGGCTAAAATATGCCAGGTACCATCGTAAGTGATTCATCGATATTAATTCATTTAATTTTTATGTCGACTGTAGTTAGTGGATGCTGTGATGTGTTAGACAGAATCCCCCCCTACAGGACTAAGACATTCATTCCCTCATTTCCTGAAGTGTTGTCTGCTGACAGCTTTTAGCTAAATCCCTCCCTAGAAATTCCCCTCGGCAGAAAGGAGCTGCCTTATCCGAGGCTGCACACCTTTCCAGGGATAGCCTGCATCCAGTGATGGTGAATTCAGGGGTACACAGTTCTGGTTGACTTGCCTCAGTTCAGGGTATCTCTACAGGACCATTCCAGATTCAGTGCTCTTTGTGGGATCAGCTGAGGCTCTGTTGCAACTATTTTCCAGTTCAACTTCATCCTCTCCTGCAACTGGCTTCCCTCATGGCCTTTCTGATGCTTTTCCTCAGAGAACTCTCTACCCAAATTTCTATCTCAGAATCTATTTCCTAGGGAATCAGATAATCACACCAACTTCATTACTATTCTCATTTTATAGGTAAGGAAAGTGTGCATAGAGATGGGTCATAAGTCACAGTTACACAGTCAGGATTCAGACTCCACTTCTTTAGCTCCAGAATGAACGCTTTCAGCCACGATGCTCTGTCTTAAAGTAGGACGAGGAAAACAGATGGGCTCTGCCTGTTGTGACTCTGCCTTCCTCTCAGGCTTAATCTTTCTCGGTGTCCTCTCACCTTCTCCTGTTTCAGTCACACTGGCCTTCCTTCAGTCCCTTTTACTGGCCATGAATGAGTGAGTGAATTACTAAGGGTACAGGCAGTGGGTTGGAATATTAGAATCTAGTCTGGAGATGATTAGAATCTAGGGGAAGAATTTGACCACAGCAAAGAGAAGAAAGAATGAAATGTAACTGATATTATGGTTAGTAAGTAATAATTTATGAAATGTAAATCTGAAGTTCTCAGCTTGGGGGCAAAACATTCTGTGCTCAGCACAGTACTACGTTCTTATTGTGAGGCATATAGGAAATAATGTCTGCATCCTATGGAAATTTATAATCATTTGGGGAAGAGAAAAACACTATATAACGAAGAACAAAAGAATATCAGAGGGTAATATGTAATGAAGAGCAAGATAATGTGACATTTTCTAAATATATTCAATATTTGTGAGAATATGTAAATGAAATTAAGTAACTACGCAAAATACTACGGTAAGATAAAGTTAATTACTAAAGGGTTAGTGTTGAGTTTGTGTGGCATCTTCATAAGTTGAAAGGAGACAGAAGATCATTCTTGACAGAGGAAACAGAGGGAAGTCATGTGAAGAGAGGCATTGTCTCATTTAATCTCACAATATTTCGCTGAGATGACTGCTATTATCAGGATTTATGAGAAAGTTGAGGTGCAGAGAGGTGAAGTAACTTGCTGGAACTAGCCACATTGGTGAGCCATGGAGCCAGGAGCTGAACCTAGACAAGCTGCTTACAGAGTGCATGACCTTAACACCACCCTTTGGGGCCCAAGGTTTGCGGTGATGTAGTAGATCAGGTGGGCCAGGTGATGAGGCTGTTAAAATTGCAGGCTGGGGGAGTTTAGATAGATCCATTAGGCAATCTGAGACCTTCATGATCAGGGAAAAACATGGGCTTGAAAGTCAAACTGATGAGCCTTTTGATTCAGCTCTGGTCCTTACTGGAAGAGTTGCTTCTTCATTTTAAGGCTCAGTTTTCTCTTATTATAAAATGGAAATAACAAAAACAGCAAAAACAAAACTTTTAGGATTTTAGTGAGGATTATATATAATGTATGTAAAGCAATTCGTATAGCACTTGGGATGATTGTTGCAGGTACTCAGCTAATGGATGGTTGCTGTGGTTTTAGTGTAGATTATTAAACGTGGGTGAAAACTTCTGTAAAAGGTAGGAACAAAGGGCAAAATACTGAAAATAGAATTTTGGGAAGATAGAGATGGCTGCATGGGGTATAATGGACTTAAAAAGGATGGGATGGAGGGGCTAGATATGGGTAAATTGAGTACAACGAATTAGGATTTTCCAGTAATATAAGGATATATGATAAACAGTGTCTGGAGTGGGGCAGTGGCGGTAGAAACATACGGGAAGGAGTAGACCTGAGGAGGAAGAATTGACAAGATACTGTACATAGAAGCCAAGAGAAGAGGCAGTGAAAAACAGCCAGATGTTCTGAAGATCAAAAGGCTAAGATAAAGGTAAAATACCATTGAGGAAAAACCTGGGGAAACTGAGGGAGACGTTGTTCTTGGGTGCATGGTGACAAATTCTGTTGTTGAAATGAAGAGAACTAAGAATTGTGAAAAAGATTGAGAAGAATTTAAACAGTGGAATTGAAATAATTTTTTAAGCCAGTGATTCCATTGATTTTGATCTTGAGAGGATGGGATTTTTGGTTGTAGCTTTTCTGCTAAGATTTTGAGGGAAAGAGAGCCAAGAAATATGGCTGCCTAGACCTAGTGCCATCTTTGTATTAAAAGGAGCTGAAGTCATAGGAATGGGTAAGATTGGGTTTACAAAGAAAAGAAAGAAGATATTGGGTTGGCCAAAAAGTTCATTTGGGTTTTTCCGTAAGATGTTAGATTCACGTATGGAGACCACATAGGGGTAGGTCCGGTCTGCTTACAAACCAAATCCCTTGCTATATGGGTTCAATGGTATTCTTCCTCTGAAGCCTACCAATTCTAAGACTGACTCAGTGATTTTTCAGATTTTCACTTTTGGGGTTTATTTTAGAATACAATTTTAAGGCCATTGTGTTTCTTCTGTTCTTTTGCTTTAAGAGCAACAGGATAGAATGCCTTTGCCAACACCAAAGGGTTCGGTAGAACTATTTCTGTTTTTCCAAAGGGCTTAATAAGGAAGCAACTTATTCTCTCTGAGGAAAATGACACTTCACAGAGGCCAAATATATTTCTGTGAATTGTAAAGGATAATAATATTGGTCCAATTAAGCCCATCCTGCTCACAGTTTAGAGGCCAATCTGACCTTATGCAAATAGGACAGTAGGAGAAAAAAGATGCTATTGCCAAAAATGCTGTCACCTGCAAGACAAATGTCACAAATAAGCAGTTGCCAAAAGACTCTAGAGAAGCTAGAAGCATCATTTTAGTTTTTCAAAGGGATGAAGAGATGAATTTGTAAATTGCGAAACTATAGGGAGCTAGAATCAGGGAGTTTGAAAGTATCAGCCATGCCGAGCCACGTGACCTTCCTCAGACTCTAGAATTTCTTATTTTCCGATAACAAAGCGTAAAGCCCTCAGGCAAACAGTCCTAGAAAAATTTTTTTATTATCAGCTCATAAGCTGAAGTTAACCCTGAACTCTTAAAATGTATTTGTTTTACTATTAGTGATGGCTTCTAGAAGGTTTCCCCAGAATTTACCTGCCCTAAAAATGGTCAAGGCCAGGTTCTAATTAAGGTCCATGTTTTCCCCTTTCTTGCAGACTTCTAAAGAAAGATGGAGGACAAAAACCCCAGGAGAAACCTTTCTTTAGTTCATCTGGGAGCCATAGTGTTGTCTATTTATGTGTTTTTAAAATATGCATTGAAAAATTATTTCTACAGTCAATGAAATATATCAGAGGTGGGAAGGAGCAGGAAGTCACCACCATACTTAAAATTCACGTAGCTTGGCTGCAGGCTTGGTGTAAGATTAGCTTGCATAGTGATGTTTTTCTCTCCTTAAACGCTCAAATTTTATTCTCAACCATTAATGTAAATGTGCACGGTGAAGGAGCAGTAAATGCCCTGGAACCTTTTTTTTTTCTTTAATTAAAGAAATTTTGCCTGTTTAAGGAAACAAATGTACTTGGGAAAGAAATATAGTACAATTTCATACCCGTTGATCAGGCATATACTCATGCTACCTGTGGCTCTTCGGGAAAAATCTCTCCTTGGAGATTCCTAATTTCTATTCTGTGATATATGATACAGTGATGTAATATGTTGACTTTAGAGGGCAGATTGTAGCTATGTGGCTTCTTTGGTTGATGATTGCCAAGTATGTCAGTCACGTCTATGGCGGTAAAAACCCTTGATCCAGCATCCTACAGGGGCGTTTTCCCAAGTGACATCCTCACACTGCAGTGGTTTTTCATGGAGATCTACCCCTTCAACTTTCTTTTCCTTCCAGGGAAAAGGTTCCAAAACGGCTCTTTCAGTTGTCTAGATTTTCTTATACTTGGGTTGATTGGGAATCTATCAGTCCAAATGTTCAATCCACAGAATTCTTTTTAAAAGTAACATCTTACAGGGAGCGCCATGGAAAAAGGAGCGTCTGGGAGGTGGTGCTGGGGAGGGATGCAGGTGCAAGGAGATGGGAATGACAGTGTTAAACAATTTCTGATTCTAACACCCAATTCTAATACTGTGCTGTCCTGTATTGCTGCCATCTGTGAGAAAGAGATGAGAAATAGCACCCCAGTTCTTCTTACCTCATGAGTTTCTGTTCATGAAACAAGAAGAATGATTTCAACTCAGAGAACAGCCTTTGCCTCTCAGGCAAATCTCTTATTCTTGCAATAAATGAACAGCAATCCTTGTCTTTATTCTTTGCCCAACACTGTACAAAACATAACCTGCTCTTGTAGAGAATTACTAAGCTAACATGGATGCTGTATTCCTTCTTTGGAGGAAATAAAAAACATATTTCTTATTAAAGGGCTGAAAAAAGTTGGAAAAAATACAAAGATGGAAAAAAGGGCACAGAGTGAAATGGGTGCTAGCTAGGAATGGGTGCTAGCTCTTGTTTCTCCATCTACCTGTGCATGCCCTGAATCTCTTATTCTTGCAATAAATGAACAACAATCCTTGTCTTTATTCTTTGCCCAACACTGTACAAAACATAACCTGCTCTTGTAGAGAATTACTAAGCTAACATGGATGCTGTATTCCTTCTTTGGAGGAAATAAAAAACATATTTCTTATTAAAGGGCCAATATTTTTGAAAAGCTTGAATAGGAGGTTACTATAAAAAAAATTCTAGCTGCTTAAATGTAGGATGCTGAAAAGAGTCAAACCCAAGAAGATTCCTTTGCTCTGTGCTTATTTATTTTCACCATATTGTGAATTAGATAGCTTTGTTTGCTTCAAGCTTTTGTATTTTGTTTTTCTGACTTGGTTCTTTGATTACATAAGTTATGTCAAACCTGATGACTCTCCTTTTTTACATGTTCTCTTTCATTTGCATCATTGCTGACTTAAACGCAGGCTCATTCTCACAGATATTTGTTATTTATTTATGTACTTATTTAGCGATTTGGTTAAGAAATGTTGATCTTGTGCTGGTTTGCCTCTTCTATCACTTATCTGGTCTATTTTAATTTTATTTATTTATAGACTTGCACTTTCTTGTTGACACTTATTTTTAAAAAAATATTTATTTACTTCTTTATTTTGGCTGCGCTGGGTCTTAGTTGCGGCATGCATGTGGGATCTAGTTCCCCGACCAGGGATTGAACCTGGGCCCCCTGCATTAGGAGGGCGGAGTCCTACCCACTGGACCACCAAAGAAGTCCCTTGTTGACACTTCTTTTAAAATGAAAGTGTTCAAATTACAAACTGTATGACCTTTTTTCCAGTTCTTAGATTTATGAGGGTTTTATAAAAAGAATTTATTGTTAAAAAAATATTGGTTTGAAAAATCAGCAAAACAGTAATTACCTGCTGAAAAAAGTTGGAAAAAATACAAAGATGGAAAAAAGGGCACAGAGTGAAACTTTTTTTATATTCCCTTAATTCTGCTCCCCAGACGCAACCACTGTAAACAGTTTGGTATGTACACTTCCAGATATTTTTCTATGTCTAAACAAATTTATCTCTATCTCTATCTACCTATCATATATTTTTTAATACAAATGGAACATACTATATGCAGTCAGTTCTCATTATCTGTAACTATCTCATTATAGTTGCATTCTATAAAGTTGCTGTGAATACTGTATTAGTGAACCACTGCTCCTAGGGAAAATACAGGGTTAGGTTCCTATGAGTCTCTGGTTGCAACATGTTTGTTAGCTGATCAATAAATAATCTTGTTTTATATGTATTTCTATTTAAAGGTACCTTAGTCAATATATATTGTTAATTCACTAACCTTGAACTCATGGCCAACAGCACTGTGACTCATGCCTGAACGAAGCTCATCTAACATATGTATTTTCTTTGTAAAACACAGAATTCTTGTGCTTAAGAACACTAGGCATCACTTTTACACTATGTTAGGGGGCCATTTAAACAGCAAAATCAAATGCAAAAAACATGGCACTAAGTAGACCATGAGAAGGACACACGTTTATAGTATGAGAGCAGAAATAAGAAGGCAGAGAGTCACCTTGTTCAGCCTCAGCTGGGAAGATGCACACTGGGTGACTCAAATTTTTTGGCTGCTCTGTGCATACCAGTGAATGATTGTCAGAGTGCAGCAAATGTTGATTATGGGGTTACAGATAAATTTTAACGAGTAGACAGTTTGCAAATACAGAATCTGTGGATAATGAGGCTTGACTGAGTATCTTTCTGCAGTGTGTTTTTCGTTCCCTGTAATAATTGATGGACACCTTTCCATGTCATTGCACATGGTGTTTAGTTCATTCACCCCATGTTTGTTGAGCACCTCCCAGGTACTGTGCTTAGTGCTGGAGTACTGTGCTGAACCAAACAGAACAGAATCTGTGTTCATAGAGCTTACATTCATTATGAATAGATAATATAATGCTAGGTAGTGCTCTGAAGAGAAATAGAACAATATTAAGGTTAGGGAATGACAAAGAGGGTGATTAGCTTGAGTGGTTAGAGAAGGTCTTTCTGATGAGGTGACATTTGAACAAGATTTGAATGAGCCAAGCAGATCAAGAAACTAATGATTATGTTTTAGGGCTCCTTACCCTGTAGCCCTGGAAAGGGTTCTAGTGGTGGCCTTATGTCTTTGTAAAATTGCAAAATAAGATATTTTAACTGCAGTCAGTTACGACCACTGCCTTTTTCCTCTCCTACTTCCCCTCTGGCATCTTTCTCCTTGTATTGCTGGCTGTGAGCATTTTGGGGACTAGGCTAAGGCAGTGGTGTGCTGGTAAATGTTTAACAACTGATGCTCAGGAAATAAAAGCCCTAGTTTGTAGCACTTGTCATTTTCTGTGGTGTAGATACTCCTATTATGGACAATTTCAGGCTATCAATGTGAGGTCACAGAAAGCAGATTCAGCAAGAGATGTCCAGTAGTATGTCATTATGTGGTTTTATGTAGTATTTCCACCATACAGATACAATAGATGTAACTTCAGGAACATAAATTAACATGTTCCTTTGAAATTTGAGTTTTCTGTAAAGTGGCAGTTAGATCTAGAGACTAGAGACCTGATCAGATTAAGGTTTGATTTTTTTTTCTCTTTTTTGGACCAGACTATGTCATTGGTAGTATCAGTCTATCACACATGTCCATCGGTAGATCTATAGTATATAATAGTCTTGCCTTAAATATTTACCAGCCTTAAAGTCAAAGGGCAGTTATAAATGATTTATTGAACATTCTTCTGGAACAATGAGTCTATGAAAACAGATAAATCTAGTTTGCATTTGCAGGGATGTTATATTATGACCATAATCTTCTCAAGAAGTAGCATGACTGACCAAAGTGATTCTGATTCTGGAGTCTTGGCAATACACATAGAGGAGATGATGTCATTTCTAGTCACTGGTGAACAAGTAGAACAATCTAAAGTCTTTTGTGTTGCTCAGTGTTGAGGTTAAGGAATTGAAGCTATTTCTTATAGATACCTTGATTTTTAAGGTAAAGGAAATAGTACCACATTTCCTTGTTGCCATACAGCAGGAAAAACTGATAAGGCTATGAGGGATGCTTTTTGAACAGTGTTTCCACCTTTTTGGGTGCCTGTGGGATCTCCTCTATGGCTCGGCCTTGGTGTCTTCATGACTATAATTTTTGGCTCAGCCCCTTCTGTTCTGGGAGTCTCCGTCTCCCTTCCTGCCTTGTGCTCCTGAGGTGTTACTGCCCAGTCCATCTATGGCTCTGCTCTGGTTGGTAGCAATTTGACAGTCTTTTCTCCTTTGCCTTCCAGTATTGACACCACCACCCTTTCCCTATCCCTCAGCGAATACACACAAACCAGCATATTCTCATTCTTCTGCTGTAATCATGGATTTCCCTAACTACTAATAGAAAAGTTCCATGGGTCTGCAGTGAGGCACTGCTCATATAATAGGAGGCAGTGAAGGTCAGGAACAGCATCCAGCTTCAAGGGATGGATATGGAAGGAGTGAAGAAATCTGAGTGTCTGGGGAACAGGTCTGGGATCATCTGGCACCCATGACTGGGCCCCAGATAGAGAGTAGACATCCAGGAGACACAGAAAGAAGAATGACCGAGTAAGCCAAGTGCCTTTTCCCTTACTGACTTTGAGGTCAAGTTTAGGGAAACTTTACGCCAATTTAATGAAAATGTTTAGGGTTCTGTAAACTTCCTGGCATTTTACCCATAGGACATGATGACACATCTCCCTTGCTGGTTGGGAATGTTGGACAGAGGCAGAGAGAGTAGTGATGCAGAGTCTGTCAACCTGGGCTCTCAGTGGCTCTGAGGCTAGCAGTGCACTCTGCACGACCAGTACGGGCCACAGGCATAGGTGAGAGCTGGTACCAGGCACCTTTTGGCCCAGTGCTGTCCATGTCTGAGTCAACTCTCAGAAGCCCTGTCTGCCAGTGGCTTAGCTCTACTACATTTTGAAGTTGAAAGTAATTTGCAGGGTGCACACTAATGATCTGTAGCATGCTCACAAGGGCTAGGCCCATGGACACCCTCCCAAATTATTTCTTACTGATAATTAACCCCAGAATCTGGAGTATATGTGTGAAGTGGACGTTACCGGTACTCTGCCCAGAGCTCTTCAGGACACTTTTAACGGTCTACATGTTCCTCTCCTGAGTTCTGTGTTATTTTGCTTTAATAGGCCCGCACTTGAGACTGTCTTCCGAGGCCAGCTCTCGGGCCACCAGAGCCATTTTGGCCACAAGTACAAAAAGCTGCAAGTGTCTGGGAACTTAGGTTCCTCGGGGGAAGCCCGAAGCTAGGGAAGCTAGGGAGAGTCTGCTGTAGGAGCAGAAAAGCCCAGCTTTCTTGCCTTTAGTTGGGACAAACTCTGGGGCAAAATACAGTCTCCAGGGGTTGTGTAGGATCCAGCTGAAGCTACCTTCTGGGACTTTGCCTGCAGTGGCACCCTTGTTTGGCTGCTACTACTTCTTTTTCTTCCCTGTTCCTTCATTCTCTTCTTGGTTTGTCCTGGGAGAATTTTTTAATAAGTCACCCATACAGGAATTCTTGTGTCAGGGTGTGGTTCTGGGGAAACAGTGTAAGATAAAGGGCCATACTCAGCCCTCAAACAGCTGCTATGGTGCAGGACCCCCTGTCTCCATCCTTCATGACTTAGGCCTCAGGACTGGGCTCTGACTTCAATAATGCCATGGTCTCCTTCTCCTGGTTGGGGCCACAGACCCTTCAGGTCTAGGACCCTGCTCATATGACTGAAACCCAATATCCTTTCTAATTCTTGCCAGTTTCCCTTCCTAGGATTAAATTTTTTTCCCTCTATTCCTCAACTGCTTAGGAAAATTCTTCCATGGATGGACAGAGTTCAGGGAAACCCTTTTGCTCCCAGCTGGTTCCCACATATTTGACCATCACCCAGAGTCACCACAGCTGAGACCTGCTTCTTGATTTGGACGTTCTAACGCTGATGATTTCTAGAATCATGCTTGAGTTGGTGACATACTCCATGGTGGTCATTGCTGAGCTGGCCTCAGAGGACAGATCTATCTGCTTGGCCCCCATCCTGCCCCGCTTGGCATCTTCTGCCTCCCAGCCAGCTGTGTGGTAGACTTCTGTGCATGGCCCTTGGTTAGTAAACTTGTGAGGACAGCAGCTGTATCTATTATCTATTTTAACCATTAAATCCCTAGTATTTATTGCAGATCCAAATTAGTAAATAAGTATTGCATGAATGAATACATGAATGTTCACCTAAGTTACTGTGTAAGATTCTATTAACTCCCACATTTCTTTCTTGGCATGTCTGAAACTCTGCTGCTGATAGTTTAATATAATTTAGGATGTTCCCAATAGGGTGGACAAAGTAGCTTTGGCAGAGAGTACTCGAAAATGATGCACATATACATACGCAAGTGCCGTCCTCAAGGCAGCATCGCGTGGGATGATGGGCTCTGGGTCAGCCAAACCTTAGACTCTATGGCAGTTCTATCTCTCTTTAATAATAAGCACTAATATTTACACTGTGTCACTATGTACCGGGGAGTGTCCTAAGCACTTTACTTAAAATAATTCATTGTTTAACCCTCACTACAACCCTATGAGGTAGATAATATTATTGTCATTCCCATTTTAGAGATAAGGAAATTAAGGCTAATAGGCTCAACAGGTGGTGGCAGAAAGGAGATTTGAACCTGGGAGGTCTGACACCAGGGGATATGCGCTCAATCTCTGTAATACCCACCGCAAAATGATGTGACTTCTGAGGACTGCCTGGGGTAATACAGGTAAAGGTTTTAGCAGAAAGTGGTTCATGGTAGGAATTCAATTAATGCTGGGGAGAAAGGCAGGGCATCTGCCTCCTTCTACTTTTTTTTCTCCCAGACCGTCTTTTTAAAATTTTTTCAATTAATCTTTTATTTTGGAAAAAGTCAAATATCTAATTGTTTTCAATAGTAAAGAGCTTAGTATAATGTAGCTTCATATAACTTCAATAAATATGAGTTCATAGACACTCGTTCCATCTGTACCTCTTTTTACATTATTTTGGAGTAAATCCCCCTCATCATATTATTTCATCCATAAATATTTCAGTGTACATTTCTAAAAGATAAGAACTCTTTAAAAACACATAATCAAAATACCATTATATCTAAAAACAATGAAAAATAATTCCTCAACATTACTGATCATCCCAGCCATGTTTACATTTCCCAGTTGTTGCTCATACACTTCTTTTTCCTCATGAGCTCGTTTGTATGAAGTAGGATTACAAATAAGGTCCATAAATTGCAGTAGGTTTCTAGGTCTGTTAAGTTTCTTTTAATTTATAGCTCTCCTCCACAATTTTCCCTCTAGTAATTTGATTGGGAAAGAACTGGATTGTTTGTCCTGTGGGTTTCCCAGGAAACTCTTCCCTTGTGTGGATGACTGCATCTTCACTATGATGTTTACCTTGTTCCTCTGTTTCCTGTTTTTCTTATACTTTGATAGATCTAGAAGCTTGGTCAGATTCAAGTTTTTGTTTGTTTGTTTTGGCAAGACTACTTCATAGATGGTGATGTTTACTTCCTGCAGGAGGTACAAGCTTTCTGATGTTTCTTTTTTTAGCGTGTTGGTTGTCATTGATAATTATGCCTAGACCGATTCATTCATTAGGGATTATAAATGGTGTGACTCCACTCCCTTTATTATACAGAAGACTTCTATGTAGGGAAACTTCCCTAATTAACTCTTTGTTTACTACGATTTACAGTTCTTTTAGGGAAGACAGAATAAATGCTTGATTTCTCCCCTTTACTAGTTTTCAAATAATGTATTGTTTCTTGATTATAGATTCAAATAAGTCCATTTTCAACACTTTTAAAAAAAAGATAAAACACTTCAAATTTGTAGAAAAGTTGACGTAGTATGCCCCTTACCTAGATGTACTAGTTGTTAAAATTTTGCCACATCTATTTCATCTATCCCTCTATACATGTAGAACCTCCTGAAAGTAGGTTGTAGACATCGTGACAGCTCAGCCTTAAATAATTCTTCAACATGTATTTCCTAGAAATAAGAACACTTTTTACATAACCACAATACTATTTTTATAAGAAAGAAATTTAACATAAATATACTATGTAACAATCCATATCCTGTTGTCCCAATAATGTCCTTTAAAACTCTCTTTCAGAAATCCAAGAACCAATGAAAGATCATGCATAATATTTCATCATGTCCCTTTAGTCTTTTTTATCCCCTTAGGTATTTCCTCTTGGGGAGATAGTAACCACAGTGGGCCTGACCCAGAGCCGGTAATCCTGCATTATGCTGCCTGGGGGCGTCATGCATGTCTATTACATAGTTGATGCTGTATACTTCTCATTGCATCCTATCAGGAGTCCTATAACGTCAGTTTGTCCCAACCCTGGTGATGTAAAACTTGATTCTTTGGTTAAGTTGAAGTGTGCTTAATGGCATACTTCAAAGTGAAATTTGAATAGCCCAATAGGAAAAGACACTTCAAAGTGAATTTGAATAGCGCAATAGCAAAGGGAATTTCTTCTTTGTAACTAATAAGTAATATATGGGATAGCATTTTTAGATTTTTGGGCCTTCTGCCTTCCCCAAAGGTGTTAGCATCCACTTCTGATCTTGGCTGAATCAGTTATTACATTGGTGGTTGCAAAATGGTGATTTTCTAATGTTGGTATGTCTCCTGTAGCTGATATTCTTCTGTGAAAAAGAGCTCTCTCTACTCCCCCATTTTTTGGAGTAACACTATTGGCTCACAGATTCTTTTTTGATTCAATGCATTGTAAACCATTAACATTGTTATTCTTTTTCATGTTTAAATTGTTCCAAATTGGGCCTACGTGAGCTCCTTCAAGATGGCTCCTGTGTTCTTTGAAATATATCCACATTGGTCTTCGAGCCCTTCCTTGCTTCCTGGCACAGCTAGATATTCTGGCTCACCTTGTGCCCCAGTGCTTGAGTCAGCAGCTTCTCCAAGGGGCCCTAGTTCTCTTCTGTGAATAGTGGTCTTTAGAAACTCTGATCTGGGTGCCAAGCCTGCTTATTGCTATTGAAGTGTTGTTACTTCAGGCCCTTTCAGTAGGAAAAGCTGGGAGATACGTTTTTTCCCTTTTTGTTAAACCAGGAGATCATACTAAGCAATTCCAGGGTCCCTTACCTTTCCCTGCTCCACGTTTGTATCTTCCTTCTACCACAGTGAGAAGCTCAGTTCTGAACGCTATGAATAAATTTGTTCATTCTCTCTATCCCATAATATTTACAAATGTTTTTAAAGAATTATTGTATCACTTCCTCTCCCAACAACAGATCTACAGTAAAGCTCAAAATTTCTTCATAATTTTTTGGTGTTTGGTCCTCAGACTGTTTCCCACTAAAATAGGATTTCTCAGCCTGAACACCCTCTGTGTTTGGGGCTGGATAGTCCTTTGTTGTAGGGATGTTTAGTGCCATCCCTGGGCTTCCTAGATGTTGGAAACCAATACTCCCTCCCCAACCCCCAGTGGTGGCCATCAAAGATGAATGTAAACATCAACAAAGGTCCCTGGCGGCTGGGTAGTGGCAAAATCACCCTCAGCTGAGAACCACTTCACAAAGAGGGTACATGCAGCCTGAGTTCTGTTTTCAAAAGCTATTTAAATTAAGTTTATTATGCTGTTGTATTATCAATTTGATATACGGTTATATGATCAATTTGATACTGATTGATTTCTGTTTGTGTTCAACCTTAGCATTTTGCTTTTCTTTTATCATTTTAAAATTAATCTTGTGAATAAATAAAACATCTACATGATTCAAAAGTAAAGACAACATAAAAAAAGATAAATGCAGTAAAGTCTCATTCCCATCCTTATCCCTGCCACTCTGTTCCTGTTCACCATCTACAGGTTAATTTCTGGTTTATCTTTCTTACACAAACTATAGTATATTACATACTCTCGTTGTAACTTGATTTCACCATTACAAAATATATCCTGGATATCACTTCAAAGCAATTCATAAAGATCTTCTTCACTTTTTATAGCTGCTTACTACTCTGTTGGTGCCTGTTCCACAGTTTGTTCCCCTATCTCTTAGGGATGAGCATTTAGGTTGTTTCCAGTATTTTGATAATACAAATAATTTCACAGTTAATAAGCTTGTGCACATGTTTTGGATTTCTGAAGACGTGTCTCTGAGATAAATTCCTAGAAATGGAATTGTTGGATCAAAGGGTAGATGCATATGTAGTTTTGTTAAGGATTGCTAATTCTCCTTCTTGGGGTTTGTCCTATTTTCCATTCCCACCAGCAAGATGTGAGAGAATGTGTTGTCAGCCTTTGAATTTGTGCTAATCTGATAGGTGAGAGAGAACATCAGTACAGAATTACTGTAGTGTTGACTCGTATTTTTTTATTTTGAGGAAAGTTGAACATCTTTGCATATGTTTATCTGTGACCCTTTCTACTTTGTGTGTGTGAACTATTTATCGTTTTGCTCATTTCACCTTAAGCTTTTGTTTATTTCTTTCCTGGCATTTTCATTTTTACAGATATTAATATATTAGGTAGATTAGGTCTTTATTTGTGATATAGGCTTAAAATATTTTCTCCTTATTTGTCATTAGTCTTTTAATTTCACTTATAAATTTTTTTGGCCAAGTTATTTTTTGAAAAATTAATTTAGATAAGCTTATCAATGCATTTTTTCATGTCTGGATTTGAATCATAATTAGAAGGTTTTTCCCATACCAGATTATAAAGATAGTCACCCATGTTTTCTTCTACTACTTGAATTATTTAAATGTTTTACATTTACATCTTTAATATATTTGAAATTTATTCTGGTGTGTGGATCTAGCTTTATCTTTTTCTAAATAGCGTCACAATTTCTTCAACACCGTTTAATAGGAAGTTTTTATTTTTCCCCACTGATTTGTGACATCACGTTTATCATCTATTTCATGGTTCTATTTCATGGTCTGTCTCTATTCACCCTATTCATATTAGAGTATAACACTTTCTTAATTATAGAGGCCTTATAGTAGGCTTTAAATCTGCTATGGCTAGTCCTCTGTCTCTACATTGCTCATTTTTTCCAGGGTTTTCCTAGCTATTCTTGAAAGTTGATTGTCTTTTTTTTTTTTTTAAATACAAATTTTAGAACCAACTTGACTAACTCCAGCAAAAGTTTATTGGTATTTTTATTGAGATTGCATTAAATTTATATATATTAAGTTAGGGAGAACTGATCGATACCTTTGTAAAATTGAGCCGTCCTATCCAAGAGAAAGGGAAATCTTTCCATTTTTTGAAGTCTATTTTCATGTCTTGCAGGAGTAATTTAAAGCTATAAAATTTTTCTCATGTAAGGTTCACATATTACTTGTTAAATTTACTCCTAATTACTTTATCTTTTTTTGGTGACTCTTGCAAAACGTTATATTTTCTAATTGGTTATAGTTTGTATATTTGAAGGCCACTGAGTTTTATATGTTAATTTTGTATCCTGATATCTTACTGAATTATTTTATTGTTTCATCTTATCACTGAAAAGCTAAGGTTTTCCAGGGATTACATCATATCACCTACAAATAGAGATAATTTAATTTTTGTTTAAAAATTTTTATGTCATGTCTATCTGGATTCTTCTGTCCTTTTGTACTCTTCAGTGCTGTCCGTGCTGTTAATATGAACTCAAGTTATCTTTGTCTTTTCTTTTTCAGTAAGGTACCTGAATGGACACAAGTATGATATACTGCAGGCTCTACAGCCCCCCTGGGCATGATCTTAGAGACGGCATTCCAGAAAACAAGGAATGTGCCAGTATGTCCCCAGTTGAAGCTGTCACCTCCTCCTCCAAATCATGTCTTCCACTGCATTTCTAGGTTATTCCTGGGTGTTCCTAAGCCTTGGCTTCAGCTCTGACTTTTCTTTCTCCTTCCACCTTCACATCAGATCATCTGCCAATTCATGCAGGTTTCACTTCAGCAAACTTTCTTCTTTTTTCCTTACATCCAATGGCTGGTCCACTTAATGCATACAAGGACCCCAACCCATTGCTTCAATAGGAGACCTTTAACGGGCCATCCCAGCTTCAGAACCTCATCTGGGATTGGCTTAAGTCCTCTAGTGCGACTACGTTTCAGTTTAACTTTTCTATTTGTCCAATCCCAACTTCCTCACCACCTAAAAAGTGTTTCTGAGTACACTCCCCAATAAACTTCCTGCATAAACATCTCAGAGTCTCAGCATAATTCATGGGGAATTCCATCTGTGACATCTCCTCTTCATGCCTGCTGCTAGACCCGGGTATAGACCCCTACTCCTATTTCTTAGAATATTGTAAAAGCTTTATAACTGGCTCATCTTCTCACTGGCACCCCTTTTATAATCAATCGACACAACTTTAGACAAATTATTTATCCTAAAGCATAGGTCAAATCTTGCTGTTTTCTTGATCAAAAACCTTAGAGGCTCCTTTTAATTTAACTTAAACGGACCTCCTCCCTTGGCGGTCCCTTTAATTCGGTTCTTACTCCTTATTGTGACCTTCAAGGCCCTTCCCAATCTAGCCTCCACTATTTTTATCCATCATCCTCTGCACCAGTGTAAGGATTCCATGCTCCATTTGAATTTGGCTGCTTGCAATTCTCTGAATCTACCATAAAAATTTCTCCTTCCTATATTTGTGTCAATATTTCTCTCTTCTGTTATCTTTTCTTTATCAAATTCCAACCATATTTCAAAGTCCATTTCAAGCATCACATTCTCCATGAAGATTTTCTTTATACCTCAGTCAAATATCATCTCTTCCTCATTAGTTATCCCATTGCAGTTTATACTTCTCTTTGATACTGACCTGATTCTATTGACTTGTGTGCTTATTTCAGCTTTTTATCTCTCTTCTCCATTGCCACCTGCACTGATGGAATATAATCTTTAGAGCAGGGTTTTAGCTAAATCATCTTTGTATTGCGTGAAGCAACAAGCACAATCCTTACTACAGGAGTTCAATAAGTTATTAATAAATTCAATGGAGTGTAAGCTGCCAATTTGTTTGGCATTTGCACAAATGCTTTTTATCTTTCCAGCTTAAAGTTTGGGGGAGTAGGGCTTCCTACTAGGGCAATATTTAACAGAGATTTAAAAAAAAATGAAATCATATTTACACTATCTTTTCCAGTGCAATTTTCATTATAAGAAGATCCCTGAATTTTCCTTTTAAAAAGTTTCTAAAACTCAGTATGGAATGGTGGCCCCATAGAGTAATGGCCATGTCCTATTAGATGTAGGTAAACACTATGACTAGGAATTCCCGAGGGTGGAGAGGAGAACCATGAGACCCTGTAATCAGATGATATGACCTCAAATCCATGGTACAATTCAAAACACAGGAATGGGGCAGCTGTGGGGCAGGAATCTGGAACCAACCATAAGTCTCTTTCTCTCCTGTTTCTATTCCCCAGTTGAGGTGGTGTGCATTTTAGTTTTCTTATTCTGCATGGGCAGTTTCACCCTTATCAAGATAGAGCTTTTCTTTTTCCATGCACCTTAGCCTCATTTTATTCACTAACACCTCTTTCTCAGCCAAATGAGAACAGTGATGTTTTCTAAAGCATTCTTGATTGATATTTGATATTGCCCATAACACTGCAGTTAGAGACAGTGAAAGTAGGGCACTAATTAAAAATAAGTTTCTGGTGTTAAAAATAATATTTATGCAGGCAAAGTGTAGAAAGAAAGAAGTAAAATCGAAGGGGATATCATACACCTCAAGATACACTTTAAATTTTATCCATCTGTTTATGTCATCTATTTCTCAGAGTAAGCTAACTACAAATAGTATAATACTAGATTGTTAACTTCTCCTTTTGGGCGTGTAGAGGTTGAGTTTTCAACAAGCAGAGTGTGGTTATGGTTGGCTAGAACAGTACAACGTTTTGTTTACATAGAATCTTTCCTTGAAAGAACTTTGAGTGCTTCACAAGCATTGCCTCATGAATCCTTCCAACATCCTTAGGAGGTGAATGGAGTTATTGTTCCCATTTAATTAATGGAAAAATTAGAAACGAGAGGGTTCGAGTTTCATATTCGCCAGTGACCATACAAATATGACCTATATAGCCTTTCAGTTCTTGATGCTGTATTTATACCTGTATAAATGATATCTCCCTGTTCTGATTTTATGCTATTGTCATTTTTCTTTGCTTTTGCATTAGGCTATTTAAAAATTATCACATAGAAACTTTTCATAAATATTCTGTATTATGAGGTATCAGCTTTAAACTTTTGCTATTGTAGTAGTACTACTGGAACAGGGCTTTGTTGTCAACCCCATTTATTTAAAGGTTGCATCTTCGTTGCTTTAGCCACCAGGAATATAGCCACAATCTCAAATTTGAACTAAGACTGGTCCTAGGTGGGGAATTGCTATCACAAAGCCCATGAACCCTGCTTTGTGGAAGATAGCACTAGTTCAATCACTCAAGCAATATGTGTAGAGTAAAGCAAACAATAACAGGACACCAATCTACTGACATCAGTAAGGAAATGACACCTGAAAAAGGAGGGTGAGGTCTAAAAAGCAATCTGCTCTGGATGGTGAGAGTATACGAGGGATTGTGAACATTCTCAGAAGAAGAAAAGGCTGTTTAAACGACAACAGCCTAGTAATTGAATCTTGTTTCTAGTCCTTTTGCGCAGTAGTTTGGGAGTGTTCCCTTACATAGCTCTGAGACAAGGAACAAAATGGAGCGGTAAACATGCAAAGTTAATTTGGTGTGCTTGATAGTTCTTAGCGAATTTCATTTAGCATTAAGTTATATTTTGTATCTTTATGAGATAAGACATTTATAATTCTCTTTTAAAGACTAATATCAGAAATGGTTAAAAAAAAAAAAAAAGCCCCTAAAGTAATACATATCAGAAAACAAAGAGCTCCTCCTTCCCTCCAAAAAACAATGAATTGTCTTTTATCCTGTATAAGTCTGGAGTCTGAACCAATCAGTGAGTGAGATGTATACTGGCCCTCAGACAATTGTCAGAGGGTCTTGACCTTGCTGCTAATGATCTGTTGACAGGAACACCTGGTGATGGTAACAGAGGTGAGTATTACCAGAGAAGAAGGCATGGGGGCCTCACTGAGCTACTAGGACAGAGAACAGTCGATGGGTGCCAGTCAGACCCCATTAATTGACCTTTGTTAAATTCCAGGCTCTAGATTTTATAGACTCTACTTGGTGTGGAATAAAGTTTATCTACACATAAACTTATTCCAAGGAGAAAATCTGATTGTACCCTTTCTGTAATCCTGCACCTGAGTCTTTAAAATCACAGAATATTTTGGATTCAGTGTTCATCGGATCATTTGTCATTATGGCAGGTAATTTGGGGGTCTCATAACACTTGAAAAACATGTTTTGGAGATTCTGTTTAACATTCTAGGTGGGGTGGTTTTTCAAAGGCTCAATCTTGAGCACAAAGCAGAGCTATAAAACCAGTGATTAGCAATGATGCAACAACTTCCCAGTTATGCTGAATATGCAGTGTTCCGAGTGCTTGAAGCCCACGCTGGCCTGACACGTCCGTCTCTCACTATATGTTGACAAGAAGAGGGCTAAGTCGTGTATGTTACACATTTATAATCTTCATCCGAACAAAGTCAGTTTCTGCAAAATTTATTTGATAATGAGAATTTATGTGTTTCTCTTTTGAAAAATTACGAAATATTGCATAGATATGAAATAAGAAATATAAAGTATAAATTATAACAATAAAATTGTACCCTTGTGTTTACCATCTGGTTAAGAAAGAAAATATTTCTAATTATTTGAAGCTCCCTATATTTCCTACTCCAGAGGTTAGCCACTATCTTGACTTTTGCATTTATCATTTTCACCCTTTTCCTTACAATTTATATATATAAAACTGTAATATTATGTACATGGTAAAACTAATATTATGTATATGGTAAAACTATATATGCATATAGTAATATACATGTGGGAAAACATATAAGTGACAAAACTGTAATGAAAAGGATATATATATATATGTATACACATATATAGTATTAGTTATAACAAAATAGTTACAGTTTCACAAGTTTTCTAACTTCATGTGGAAAGTATAATGTTTTATGCCTTCCATGGTTTGCTCATTTGTTTAGAATTTTGTTTGTGAGATTCCTTCATATGCATGTAGCTCATTAATTTTCTCTGCTGTATTCAGTTGCATAAATATACCACATGTTATCTGTTTACTTCCCTTTTGACTTACATCCAGGTAGTTTGCAGCCTATCAGGAACATTCTTATATGTCTCCTAGTGTTCACAAGGAAGATTTTCTCTAGAGTACAAAAAGTGGGCTGCGCACACCTGCAACTTTCCTAGATAATGCCAGACTGTTTTTCAAAATCAGGGAGTCCATCCACACGTCCACCAACAGTGGCTCGTAGTTCTCATTGCTCCACATTCTCTCCAACGTTTGAAGAGACCTTCAAGTTCTTGCCAATATAGTGGGTGTGAACTGGTATCTTGTAGTGGATTTCCTTTGTTTCTAAAAAGGTTGAGCTTCTGAGTATATGTTTCTGCTCTGGTTAAATGTCTGCTCATTTTGTCTGCCCTTTTTGTTATTGGGTTGTTAACTTGGTCTTGTCTGTCTTTAGTCATTCTTTATATATTCTGGACACAAATTGGTTTTTCATTATGTGTATATGTTGCAAACATTTTCTCCCAGGTTGTTATCTTTTCCGTTTCTTTTGACACAGTCAGTTATTTCTTTAAAATTTTTACTAAGGTAAACAAATATTTTCTACTCAGTGTTTGAAGAGGTAAAATTGGATTAATTATAATTATATTAAATATACAGAATTTTTATTTGGACATAAGAATCAGAAATGGTACATTTGTGCTAATTATTTTATTTTATTTATTTATTTTTTTGCGGTACGCGGGGCTCTCAGTGTTGTGGCCTCTCCCGTCGCGGAGCACAGGCTCCGGACGCGCAGGCTCAGCGGCCATGGCTTAGGGGCCCAGCCGCTCCGCGGCATGTGGGATCCTCCCAGACCGGGGCACGAACCCATGTCCCCCGCATTGGCAGGAGGACTCTCAACCACTGCGCCACCAGGGAAGCCCTGTGCTAATTATTTTAAAAGGCAAAATGGCAGATTTATGCTTCTTGACAGACTCTCCAGCACAACCTATTGAGATGATATCTAGTCTTAACCAAATGGGTTCCTTTATTTAACTGAATCATGTCATCATTTTGAGCATATCCAAAAGGCCTGTACATAAACCAAATCGCAACACATCTCTTTCCTTTCAGCATCCAACTTCTGAGAAAAACAGGCTATTCTGTCTCCCCTTCCTGATAACCACTCACTCCTAATCCTCTGGTGATCTGGCTTCCCTGTGGCTTGTTTGGAAACTGATCTTTCAAAGATTGCAGTGACCTTACAGTTTCCAAATTCCATTTAGAGCTGCCAGATTTAGCAAATAAAAATACAGAATTTGCAGTTAAATGTGAGTTTCAGATAAACAAAGAATAAATTCTTAGTATAAGTAAGTCCCAAATGTCCCAATATACATCCCCAATATTTGCCCCTCAGCCCTCTCTCCCAAACACATTCAACAGAGCACAGAGTACTATCAGTGCCTCAAGTATTTATATTAATAATTCCCTCATAGTGATTGTAATTCTGGAGTGAAACAAAGATATGGAAATTTTGGTATTTAGTTCATGTGATACATTTATAGAACAGTGAGCTCTGATTACGTTTCTTTCTAATCAAATGCTATTCCGCCAGTCTCCAGGCCTGAGATTTCCCCTCCCTTCAGCTGGATTCTCCCTAGAAGTATGATTGGAGAAGAAGATGAAGACTAACATAAATTACCCTGGTGGGAAGAGTTAGAGCCTCACAGAATGGCTCTAACCAAGAGAATTCAATTCTGAAGACAAAAGAGAAGGTTAGGCTGGGGAGGGTGGGACAGGCTTGGAGCTGTGCCTGGGGCATGCCTTTCCCTCCTCCTCTAACCCTCCATCAAACACTTTTACTTTTTCCCTAGCTGCTCCTATCCTCTGGAAGGAAATGCAAGAGACTAATAAACATAAACCCTGGAAATGGAAATTAAAGGAACAATAAAATATCTTGGAAGGGTTTCAAACAGGTGAGGGAATGTGGTCAAGAGCCTTTCTAAATAAATGTACTTTTGTTTGATTTGAACTTTTAACTGCAGTAATAATTTCAAGATGTAAATGATTTGAGTTACAGATTTTCAATAACTTGGACATAAGAGTAGTATACGATACACAATGGCAACATTTAGCACTTAAAAATAGCCCAGCATGTCAAAAAAACAGAATTTCTAAAACCAAGAATCACTACTTCCTTCAGCGTTCTAAGTCTTTATTCATTGCTTTAGGTATTGAAATTCAAGTGTTCGTTTAAGATCCACCTTAAAAGTCATTGTATTCTTGAAGTCTTCACCTGTCTCAGCGGTCTCCATCACCGGCTCAGAGCAAGTCTGCATTTTAATTTAGTCCTTACTTACTGTGACTGTGTACTGTAGTTTCTTACAAGTCCCTGTCCGCTCCTAGATCATCATTTCCTTAAGGGAAGAGTTCATGCCTCATTTGTCATTATTTCTCCACTCTTCTTGGCCCTGGATTGTGCTTAAAGTCTGTTGACTTGAACTTCGGTTGTTAGCCTTAAAGCAAAGAAAAAACAATTCATTTTGCTCAGCTGGACAAGCAAGGTTCTTGTAGAACAATGTTATATATGTATTAGTAAAATAAATTGGCAATATATTCTATCTCCAAAATGATACCTTGATAATCTGTCTTTGAGTCCACACACATTCAAGTTTTGGAAAATACTTAAAAGTTTCAAAAGAGACAGTTGTATATTTGAGATACAAAGATGTATTTAAAAAGCAAGAGTCTAAAAAAAATGCTTGACCCGCTAAGCAAGGAAAGGTCATTTTTAAATGACGGGTCTTTCTCTTGTCTGAAAAGTCAGAAGACTTTTAATATGTCTGCAAGGAGAAATTTTGAGAAACAAGAAATGTGGCCTTTCCTCCAAAGGCTTCAGCTATATATTATCATGGAGCCCCATGTCTACATGTGGAAACTGATGAAGTTAGGCAACTTGCCTAAAGGGAGTCATTGACTAGAGCTGGAAAAAATCTCCCAGCTTGTGCTGTAACCCGTAGACTGTGTTGACAGAAGTCAGGCTCCACAGACTGTTTTCTAAGTGTAATGTTAGCATAATGTTAGCAAGCAATAAAGCAACATCTGCTACAGACACGGACAGAGAAATCAGTTTTTTAAAAGCACAGAACAACCTGGGAGAGAGGAGGTAAATCTGAGAAAGATGAGCCCTCTGGTTGCTAACATTTTTATTGGAGACACAGAGAAGTGAACAATTCAACCCCCCCAAGAGTAACTCAGGGAACTTCCGAGCCACGACAGTTATCCGGCAGAAAACCTCTCTATTCCTTGCTTCTAAACAGCCCAGTTTTCTTGTTATCTGACATGGACACAGCTTTATTGACATGATGGGAGGAAAGGGAAGGAGCCATGTTTTACATGGGGGGAAGGTATATTGAACTAAACATTGAAATAAAAAATAAGCCTGGGGCTTCCCTGGTGGCGCAGTGGTTGAGAGTCCGCCTGCCGATGCAGGGGACACGGGTTCGTGCCCCGGTCCGGGAAGATCCCACATGCCGCGGAGCGGCTGGGCCCGTGAGCCATGGCCGCTGAGCCTGCACGTCCGGAGCCTGTGCTCCGCAACGGGAGAGGCCACAACAGTGAGAGGCCCGTGTACCGCAAAAACAAAAAAAAAAACCAAAGAAAACACAAAAAACAACAACAACAAAATAAGCCTGGCATTAAGAGAGTGGCTTAAAGAGTGTTCCTCCACAATGTTTCTATGAAAAAAAGTAAGCATGTCACTTAGATCATTGATAGAATATTGAATTGCTACCATTGGCTTTTCACAGTTTGGATAAAATATATGCCCAAATCCTAACACTCATTATGAAAACACATTTGGACAACCTAGAAGCACTGTTTTAGCCGCAAGAATGTGTCCCTATGAATAGGACACCAGAACCCCAGACTTCAGTGCAGCTATAATTGCCACACAAGAGCTAGGATTTTTATTTTGCTTCACATTTCTCGCAAGGCTCTATTTTGAAACTCTAAGGTAAGAGGTGATGTGGGGACAGCATTGTATTCATAAAGATTTCAGAGACGTGGAGGTTCCCACTCTTTGGCCTATTTTGCCACTCGTGCATTATATGCTGAGAAAGTTTCATGCATACAGCAAACTCATTAATGTAATATGTTCTTATTTCTGTGCGGTGATATGTGTGAGTATATATACATACATATATTTTTGGGGTCCAAATGCTTACTTTTTACTAGATGACAAGATGAGTAATCTAAACATCATCAATTATTTCAGCATTCTGAATAAGATTACAATCAGATATCTTAAAGAATTTACTTTTCAAATCCAGAATTCTTTAGGCAAAGACAATCAGGTTTAAAATAAAAAGAACAAAACAAAAAACCCCTCCACCCAACAGGAGTTAATGTATAAAATACAACATGCCAGATTCTCTCTCTCACCACCCTCTAGCTAGTCATGAGAAATGTACTTCGGAAGCTTTGTCAATTCTTTCAGGCCACTAATACATTAGTGTACTAATAGCCTAAGAATTGATGTGACTATTAAAAGTGCCTAATTTACAGCTTGGAGTAAGTTATCTAGTGGCTGAATCTCTCTCAACTTAATGTTATTGCCTGAAACTCAAAAAAATCAGAAAATTGTTTTCTTGATGAATTTAAGACAATAATAGGGGGAACGGGTTCCACCCATCCACCCATTCTCCATCATTTATTGATTTTTTTATTTGAGACAGTTTTTGAGTGACTACTCTGAGCTTGGCTCTGTTTTGTGTTCTAGTATAGAATGATGTGTTAGTTAGACTAGTCTGTCTTTTAGGAGCCTCTATTTTAGTGCGGGAGAGAGAACAATAAACAATTATATAGACAAATAGGACAAGATTTCCACTAGTGCTGAGTGCTATGAAGTGGGGCACCTTTTGTTGGGGGGAGTTAGGGAAGCCTCCTGAGGAAATAATTTTTGAGCTGAAGTCTGAATGGTAGAAATAAACCAGCTTCATGAAGGTCTGAGAGGTTGAGTGGTTCCCGGCAGTGGGAACAGTAAGTTTCAGGCCTGAGGCAAGGCTACACCGCAGGTGGGGGTGGTGGGGGGACAGCCAGGCCTGAGTGGTGAGTGGGAGGGGTGTGGGCTGGAGGATGAGGGCAGAGAGGTAGGCAGGGACGTGGCTCTCTGGACCATAGTGAGGAGTCTGGCCTGTGACAAAAAGCCATTGGAGTGTTTTAAATCGGCCACTGGCTTCATTTATGTTCTGAAAGATTACTCAGACTATTGTGTGGAGAAAGCATTGTTTGTTTTTTTTTTTCTTTTCCATTATGGTTTATTATAGCATATTGACTATAGTTCCCTGTGCTGTATAGTAGGACCTTGTTGTTTATCCATCCTATATATAATAGTTTGCATCTGCTAATCCCAAACTCCCACTCCATCCCTCCCTCTCCCCTCTCCCCCCTCCCCCTTGGCAACCACAAGTCTGTTCTCTGTGCTTGTGAATCTGTTTCCGTTTTGTGGATGTGTGTTTATGTCATATTTTAGATTCCACATATAAGACATATTGTATGGTATTTGTCTTTGTCTGACTTGCGTCACTTGGTATGATAATCTCTAGGTCCATCCATGTTGCTGCAAATAGCATTATTTCATTCCTTTTTATGGTTGAGTAGTATTCCATTGTGTATATATATGTATCTATCACATCTTCTTTATCCATTCACCTGTGGATGGACATTTAGGTTGTTTCCATGTCTTGGCTATTGTAAATAGTGCTGCTGTGAACATAAGGGTGCTTGTATCTTTTTGAATTATAGTTTTGTCCGGATTACTGGATCATATGGCAACTCTATTTTAAATTTTTTGAGGTATTTCCATACTGTTTTCCATAGGGGCTGCACCAATTTACATTCCCACCAACAGTACAGGAGAGTTCTCTGAGAAAGCATTGTTAAGGGGCAGAAGTAGAAACAAGAATTTTAGATGAGAGTCTGTTGAGGTCTGTCCTAGGGGAATAGCAGTGGGAACGGTGAGAAGGATCAGTGGGTGGAATGGGGATGTTTTGGAGGTAAGCCTACGGGATATTTGGTTACAGGAAAAAGCAGAATCTCACATGGCTTGAACAGCTCTATGCATGGTGGTGCCATTTACTGACAGGGTAAGTTGAAGAAGGAGTAGTTGGGGTTGGGGAAGATGGGGTCGATGGGGACTTCCCTGGTGACGCAGTGGTTAAGAATCCGCCTGCCAGTGCAGGGGACAAGGGTTCAATCCCTGGTCAGGGAAGATCCCACATGCCACGGAGCAACTAAGCCCGTGCGCCACAACTACTGAGCCCAAGCGCCTAGAGCCCACGCTTCACAACAAGAGAAGCCACCGCAATGAGAAGCCCACGCACCGCTACGAAGAGTAGCTCCCGCTCAGCACAACTAGAGAAAGCCCACATGCAGTAACGAAGACCCAGCGCAGCCAAAAATAAAATAAATTAAAAAAAAAAAAAGATGGGGTTGATGATGGGTTGGGTGAGAATGCAGAGTTCTGTTGGTTAAGTTACATTTGAGATGCTGGTGAAACACTGCAGTTGAGGTTGGTGATCAAGGGAGAAAGCGGGGCTGTAGATCATCAGATCAGAGCACTGGGGAAAACCAGTGGTGCTCCCAGAGAGGTCGTCGAAAGCATCCTTACAAAGCTTTGAAAGCCTGCAGTAGAATTCCTAAATCAACTTCCTCCTCTGCCTTTTCTTTAAAATTTTCTCTTTATCTTTAAAATCTCTCTCCTCTGATATACCTTTAAAATCCTCTTGGTTCCCAAAGTGGGATGAGTGCCTGGAGCCAATTAATTAAGGACTTGTTGGAAAGGTTGTAGACTCAACTATAAAAACACAGTTTCAGCACAGTATCTCCACCCATCCCTTCCAGAGCACCTCCCCCACCAGGTGGGTTTTCTCTGATCCGTTTCCAACCGCCTGCCAATGACAAATGTGCAAGGAAGAGTTGTACTTGTACTGCTCATCGCACTCATCCTTCCAGGAGAACAGGCTATATGTTTATAACAAACCAGTAGAACTTTGGGTTGGAAATGTTTATTTCCTCTGTTATCAGAAGGTAGCCAGACTTAAAGAAGACTGGTTATCTATTAGTCATTTGGTATTCTAAACGCGCGAGGGTGTGGGCTCCCCACCTGGCTGTGGCTTGCTTGAATTGTAACCAAGTTTATCCCAATTAAGTTGTCTAAAAGCTGGAGAGAATAAGCTTTTTGGCAGTTCAACCAGAAGCCCAATGCTTAGGCCAGAATCTTGATAGTATTGTAAATTCATAAAGGACAGAACTGACATCTTCTAAGAATGTAACAAGGAAGTAAAGTGAGTGCTTTAAAAATGAACATAACAAAAACATAAACTCAGAAATGAGCTTGGTTCTTTAAAGGATCATTAGGGAAACAAATGCAAATCCAAAGCATGCTTTTAATTCCTTAAAAAAGTCTTTTAGGAATGGTTTGGATTGCATGCGTGAAAACTTTTTTTTAATTGACATGTCTCATTTTTGATTGAATTTTATTTATCATCGTGGAAAAAAAAATCAGTCTTTAGAGAGTCACAGACCTGGGTCAAAGCCAATCTATGCTACATTCTGGGTTTATGACTTCTTTGTTCAAAGTACTTCTTTGAATTTTCATTTACTCATCTAAAAGTTGGGGAAACTATGACAGCCACTAAATATATGTATGCATGCCTTAAATCTGGCAGTTCTACTCGGAGGAAATTATCTGAAGGAAGTGATCACAGGACTCCACAAAAAGATCTACGTGAAGAATGTTCATTTGAAACACTGAAATACTGGAATTCTTTGAGTAGATGATGACATATCCACATACAGGAATACCAAACAGTGAGTAAAGATGATTTTGTAGAAGGAATTCAGTGACTTGAAAAACTGTTGCGAATATAACATTAAGTGAATAATTATCAAGTTATGTACTATGTGATTAGTTTTTTGGGGAAAGAGCATATTTATATACTCACAGAAAAAGCCTAGACCAATAAGCACAGTGATGTCAATAGTGGTTAGATCTGAGTGGTGAGAACTTGAAGGAGGTTTGGTTTCTTCTTTCTACTTTTCTAGATGTTCCAAACTTCCTTCAGTGAACATATACTAATTTTATAATTATTAAAGAGGTATTAAAGAGGGACACTAATATCCACCTTACAGATTTGTGGTGAGAACTAAATTAGGTGAGATGATTTATAAAATACACTTAGCTTAGTGACTGACATTTAGTTGGCATTTTCCATTATTTTTACCCAATGAAATTTTAGTCAGTCGTCATGGATTTAGCTCAAAGTCATTGTTGACCTAAAACGAACCCCAAAATATTACATTTTCACTGGTAAAGATTTTTCAGCATTAAGGATATTCAAAAGAATGTATAGCAAGCTATGAAGGCAATTTCAGAAGAGTTGTACCTGAAATGCTTTGAACTGAAATCAGCGTTTAAACTTAAGGTGACTAACTACTTTGGGGGCGTTTATTTGGACATAGAAGCTTTGTATTGTTTGTTTAAAAACCTGTCATTACTATATAGCCACATAGGGTACCTAGATAGATAGAACAATATCACTCAAAGTGAGCAATTAGTCTGTCATGATAAATGCCCCCTCTTCTTCAGGCTGATAAAAAGTGTCCTGTCAGAGCCTCTGTGGCATCCCAGAAACACCGTGCATGAGCCCGGCTGCTTTCTCTTAGCAACATTCTTCATCCTGCAGAAATGTAGAGGGAATCTTTTGTGGGTATGGTTGAAAGACAGCTCATATTATCCCTATCTCTCTTCCGGGACTATGGGACTATTTATCTTCCGCGTGTGTTGGGCTCCTCTCCCATCACCCACGTACCCCCCCTCCCCACACTCCTTAACGTCCCCAGTCCCCTCCTATCTCCCTTCCCTTATGCTGAGCTCCTCCCTTTTTTTAAAAAAAAAATCTCTCTTTTAGTATTTACCATAGAGTATTGTAAACATTAGTTTGCTTATCTTTCTCCTGCACTGGAGTTCCCTGAGAGATCTGCCACTTTCATGTAATCTCTCAGAGCCGTCCTTTCTTCCTCTTAGTTTTTCATTGGCAAAGTGGGAACTTAATGCCTCATTTAAGGGTATGTTGTGGGCATTCCATTGTATAATGGAAGTAGAGTTCCTGGCACATGTTAGGCACCCAATAATGAAAGCTGTTATAATGATCAACTTTATTATTTATTTACTTTTGTGCCCTTAGGGCCTGGCGTAGTGCCTGATGTGTGATGGGTATAAAATAAATTACTGGTGAATTAATTTATAAGCTTACAGAATGTGGCTTTAAAATACAAAAAGAATGTATCTTTGTAGTGTTTATAGACTTGGGCAACAATTCCATGCACTGTCCCTTCTCATTTCTTTCCCCACACATCCTGTCTGGTGCCTATCCCTGGGCACTGTCTTTCCTTGAGAAAATCGATGGCTACCATATAGGTCCAGAAAGTCTGCTGACATGTAGATGTAGCTTAATAGAGATAAGAGGAATTCTCTGCCTTGATCATCACCTCCTTAATCTATATACTTTATTGTTTAGGGACCAGCCTTTTTAGTTTTGTTAACCTCTGCATTCTCTCTAAATCCAACAACTAATTCCTGGCTGCAATAATCTGATTGAGATGAAATCCATTCTACTGCTAACTCCAGACTCCATCTGATCTGTTAGTTCCAAACGAGTCACCTCTCTCAGTGTTGACAAAACCTGTCACCTCATTTGTATTCCACCGCCTGTCTTTCCCCTGCTTCCTTTGAGGAAGACGTTTGTGAATTATTTTAAGCCAGTTGAATCACTCTGAGATGTGCTATTTTTAAGCCTTTGAGGAGCAGTTGAGAAGGAATGATTTAGGGATGTGAACCATTTCACAATAATATCCACAGAAACTTCAAACTTGTGGTTAAGTTTCAGCATTTTAAGATACTAGAGGTAAGTAGGTCGCTGTTCTCAGATGCAAAGTACTAAGGTACTCAGTAGCAAAAAACCTTCTGAAAGCAACGGTATTAGGGTGCAGGTGAGACACATAAGAAGCCACCTGCTGCTGAAGAAAATGCGTCCTTTCCAATGTCTTCTAAACAGACTGCTTTCTCTCTTTGCTGTTTCCTCTGCTTGGATGTAGAAGTTTGTTCTCTTGTATTGGGACCACTGTCTCTGTGTCCTTGTCAGACTTCTTGCCTGTTTGTCCTTGCCAGCAGGTAGTCAGCTGCTGCACCATCCTCTCCTCCAAAGACTCTACGGTGGGTCTAGGGCCCCACGTGGCCTTGTAGGGGGAGTGGACTTCTGTAAGCCAATCACAAGGGGAGAGCCCTCTAGACTGATTATCCTACTTGTTTTTTTGCGCCTTTTCTGAGCCCTCAGCCCACTAACCAAAGAACATTTCCCCACTGAAAAATCCAGGCCATCTTCCCAGATTGTTAAGAACTCAGATGTTTCATCTTATCTCAACTTTTCTAGACCTCTGTATTGTTCCCATCTCAGTTATGCATCTAACACCTCTGCTCTCTCCTTTACTGCTCACCCTTGTGTGTCAGGCTATGCCTTCTTGATTAACTGTGCTGTTTTGTTTTGCCATCTGTATGTCCCTATCATGCTGGTTCAGGGCACTATTCCAGTAATAGACTGGGTTCAGTTAGAAGGGAAGGACCATGTTACTCTTGTTCTTTCTTTTTTTCCTTTTAAGGCGATCAGTGAAGCATCAAGTATAATTACGACTTAATAAATGCTTTTTTGTTGACGATGATGAAATGTTCTTTCATAGTTACAGACTGTACCTTCCTGTAATCCAGGTACTATAGTTCACGGAGAAGCTATAGTGGGATATTAAAGTTGATGAAATCTGGAGTGATATCTTTGTTATTAACAAACTGAAAATTTGGATAAAATTTTAAACAATTTCTTTATATACATCAGACCAGCTACTATCAGGGCTCGGGGGGTGAAAATAAGTCCACAGTTTTCATCATGGATTGTGGAGTTTGGATAAAGACAAAGAACTTTCTAAAATGCCAAGAGTCCTCCAACCCTCAGGGAAATCACCGCTCCACACATAAGGTAACATATACCGAAATTTTTTTCTCGTGAGGGCACCAGATATTTCTCTGTACATATATTTTCTTTTGACATATGGAATACTGGGGAAATCTACCACTAAGTTTTGGAGATGTTGCCATAATCACTGATTTCATAGGGAAGAAAGATGATTGTAGTAATATTTTTCTTACTTTGTTGTTGTTGTTCCTGGTAATAATTCATGGCATTGTTGAATTAGGAGTTGGTATTTTATCCAGATTTCTCAGTAGGAATATGAGTATGGGGGATTTTAAATTAAGGGACCCAAGAGCACTTTTGTTTTCTAAATAAGGAAGCAGATGCTTAGATAGATGACATTTAAGATTTGATGGCTGACACAACCCATCCCATTGACTCCAGTCTAGTGCCCTTTCCAGTGAATGGTGCTGACTCTGTGAGTGAGCTCTTGCCACTGAAAGTAGGGTAGGACATATTGATGTTGAGAAATTGCTCCCAAGTTTTGCCTATTTTTATAGAAGTCTTCATAGTGCTTCACTGATGCCTTTACTTTTACAGAGGTGTTATTATGGACACAATCAATATGTGCTTGTATATATGGAATACATATACCTGGTGTGTAAAATAATGAGACACTGTAATGAAAACTTTTGTTGCAAATAATGCTGACCCATCACTAGCCTGGACTATAGGTCTCCATGAGTAAAAAAAAAAAAAATTTTTAATTAAATATTATGGCAGCCAATATTTGATGTAGGATAGAAGGATTGAAGGTGGAAGAAAGGTGGAGAGAAAGCTTTTCAACTTTCTGTGCCTTTTTTAGGCCAGGTGACTCTAGCAGTGGTGCTCTGGGCTTACTGGCAGAGAAAGGTTGCCCCTCTCTTTTCTTTTATCCTCCTATTCCCATGCCCCACCCCCCAGTAGAGTTTCAGAAGTTCCTCTCTCCAGTCTAGGGGAAGAGATACTACATCTCTCCCTAAAAGGAAAATTTATTTATTTATTTGTAGGATCTTGGCGGTGGTGATGGTTGACTCGTCTATAAATTCAAGGCAAAAACTGGAAACAAGACCCCTAAACCTTTGTAAACTCTCTCTCTTCCTCTTTGTATCTCCTTTTGAGTAAATCCCTCTTGGCCTTGGCTGTGTCACCTGGCACATTGCATGTCACCACAGAACTACTGAAGTGGAGCTGGCCCTGTCCCCTGCTCACCAGCATTATAACAAGGCCTTCTTCTTTGTTCTACTTTTCAGGGCAATTCATTGCCCTGAAGCACGGGTCTCCCCTTCCCAAAAGATTTGAAAATGTACGTCTCTCTTCCAAAAGGAATCTTAATTGTAATAAAATCACACGAACGAGTTGTGTAAGTTTTTGGCAGGTTCAGGAAAATAATGGTTTCACTTAGACATGAATCACTGAAACACTGCTTCTTTAACACAATTAACTCAAAGCAGCTCTTATTGTTAGAATTAAGAGATTTCCTCCACAAATCTCTCTTCCTTACGCAGACTTCCAATATGGAAGCACAGAAAACTGTTTTAACAAATCTTCTTTTCTCTAAAACGGGATAAAGATGTGTTTCTTCTCATTGTCTTCCTGAGGAAAGCTTCTCAGGTTTCCAGAGTATTAATAGACTGACTAAGACATGCGTAAGTAAATATATCAAAGGTGGAAAAAAGGAAAAGTTGAAGAATGTCATTTCCTCTGAGGGAGATTTTTCAGTAATCACAAGAGGACCATGGGGACTGCTATCGTTTAGTGTGGAAGGCATTTTGGTTGGCAGCTTTACTAAAATAGGGGCTTAGAATGTGGACCCAGGTCGTCTTGTTCTAAACAGAACTGCGGTTGGGTGCACATGGCGGTCGTGAGCCCAGGGATGCACTGAGTGTGTGAGGTTGTCAGGAAATATCAGTGAGAGCTTTGCTTTGCTGTGGAATCAATTGTTACACGATATTGCTTCTGAGCTACATAAAGAACATTATTTTCGAACAATGTTTATTTTAAAACATAGGTAGACTTGACAATGCTTAAGATGCTAAAGAAAATTAAAACACTTTCCCCTCTGAGAACTTAAAGTCTAAAAGACAACATGATTGGCAGTAACTATTACTTTTCTTTTTCAAATGAAGGACATTAAAAGTCTTTATCTTTTTTATCCTCGGGCCCCTTTCTTTTTTTCTGTTGCGAGTTAGTGTTTGGTGATGCGGAAAGTTAAGGGGGTATATGACCTTATTTCATTGTAGAGAAAACTAGGGAGCTGACCAGAGAAAACAGAGCTGCCTGAAGAAGGAGGAGAGGAAAGTTTATAAGTTAAGGTTTTTTTCTTTTAGGGTAGGATGGACCAATTTAAAAATATCAGGGGTTCACATGTTGACACATACCATGTTTCCTATTAAGAAAATTTGAAATAATTGTTGAGCTTGATTCCTTCTTTCAGGTAGGAATCTATGATCTGCTTTTCCTCTGGGATGCCTTTCACATTGAGTAATATCCAAGGAGCTGAGGAAAGCTATAATTCACTATTAGTCCTATAGGAAAGATGAACACACAAAGTGGGATGGGTTTCAAAGGCATTTTTAAAAGAATCACATTTTATTTTTCTTTGATTAGGTTAAACATACACATGATACACAATTCAAAAGAGCACACAGTGAGAAGTCAACTTCCCTCTACATGCATCCCACAACCATCTAGCTTTCCTCCCCAAAGACAATCATCGTTGCTGTTTTATTTTGTTGTTCTGGAGTTAGTCTATTAGAGGCTTCTTTTAAAAACCCTCATTTAGGGGCCTCCCTGGTGGCGCAGTGGTTGAGAGTCTGCCTGCCGATGCAGGGGACGCGGGTTCGTGCCCCGGTCCGGGAAGATCCCACATGCCGCGGAGCGGCTGGGCCCGTGAGCCATGGCCGCTGAGCCTGCGCGTCCAGAGCCTGTGCTCCGCAACGGGAGAGGCCACAGCACCCCGTTTAATCCTTCTGATAACGTCAGGTCATGGGGCCCAAATGTTTCCCACCAGGGAAAGGTGTTCGGCCTCTTTTTGGCAAGAGGGATGGGTGTGCAGTGTGCCGCACAACAACCTGAAAGGTAGGTACAGCCAACCCCATTTTCCAGATGAGGAAAACTGTGATTCCAGGAAATCGTGTGATTTGCCCAGCCAAACAGGTTGTTACTGGTGGAACCAGAGTTCCCACCCAGGCGCTTTGAGCCCCAGCCTTACTCTTTCCACTGTGCAGTTGTGCTTGACCAACCCAGAGCTCTCCTTGGCACCAATTAGCCTTCTCCAGAGTGGGTGCAAATTGGTTTTCCTCTTTTGAAATCATGATCCAAAACAGCTTATAAGGAAACTTTAATATTTTACTAACAATATCCAGAGTTCCAACAACACATTGGGTGCTTGAATACAGATACACACAGGCCCGCAGCACTTCATGACCTCCTCACGTCTCCCTGCGCAACTCTGATGACAAGCGTAAACTGCTGCCATGGTTCACTAATATTCTAAGGAAGAGGTTGGGCTTGTTTTATTTCTATTCAGCCACAGGAAATCATTAAGAAAGGAGGTGATTTAAGACAGATTGCTGCAAGTGCCAGGCAATTGGTCATCATTGTTTGTGGATTTTATCTGCAAATTCGGCATCTCCCACCTCCCTGCTCCGCCCCCAGGACACCCCATTTCATCCTTGAGGTAGTGCTTCTGGCAGCGACCACTACTAGACATCGGAGGTTGTCAGGGACCCTATCGGTTTCCAGTTGGGTTTCACTGGTTTGCGCATTCTTACTTGTGCGTGTCATGATCTGGTTATATATAAACATGGCCCAGTTTCTTTGAGCTGCTCTGCAAATTTGGCCATGATGGACGTACATCATTTACTTTAGACTCACTTTTTTTTTTTTTTTTTTGCAGTACGCGGGCCTCTCACTGTTGTGGCCTCTCCTGTTGCGGAGCACAGGCTCCGGACGCGCAGGCTCAGCGGCCATGGCTCACGGGCCCAGCCGCTCCGCGGCATGTGGGATCTTCCCGGACCGGGGCACGAACCCGCGTCCCCTGAATTGGCAGGCGGACTCTCAACCACTGTGCCACCAGGGAAGCCCTAGACTCACTTTTTAAATCGTGATCATAAATAGTTTCTGAAGCATTAATAGGAGGACATGCTGTTCCTCATTTGTATCACCATGTCACTTTGGAATGTCATTAATGATTGGCTTGCATTATCCGTACATTGCCCCGTACTCTCCAAAAGTAATAATTTTGGCTTTATTTTTAGTCTGTGTACATAGTTCTGAAAATGACCAAGGAGAGGAGGAGTACTCTTTTAAAGGAGATTCTTTCTGAGCATGGGCTTATCAGCTGTGTTCACAAAGAATCAAGTATTCTGCCATTTGTTCCTGATCCTACAACACTAAAACGTTCCTTATATCTCAAAACGGGCACCTAAAAATCAAAGCTCATAGCTATCAATGTATGTAGGATGTACTTTCTTTTCCTTGTTATATTAAAAGCACAGAAACATGTCTGGCCCAGATTGGTATTTCTCAGGGTTAGAATGAATAAGCTTTTAAATTGCTTTGTAACTATATCAAAGTTAATTGAAATACCCTATTAAATTTTTTCTCTCGTCTCAGTTATGTAAGAAAGAATGTGCTTGAGAGTAACATTCCTCATTTGCAGTATTAGGAGAGAAATTGTATGTAGCATTTCAGTTCTCCCCCTTTAGGCAGGAAACATGCCTGAAGGTGACACAGGATTTGTCATAGAAACTTGGACTGCAGTTCATTGGTGGCTGAGGCTGGGCAACATCGGAGACCTGTCTAATTGCTGCCATGGAACCGGAGTCCTGGGGGTGAGGCAAAGACCACCTTCACCATTGGAGCTTTCACCACTGACTATGGTGGAAAAGCTCTGGTCTCTGCACACAGAACAAAGCATTCCTAAGCATGCTCTGGTAGGATGTTCACCCCAGCGGTTATGGACTGAGGGTGTGTGTCTCCTCAAAATTCAAATGCTGGAGCCCTAACCCCCAATATGATGGTATTTGCAGGTGGGCCTTGGGGGATAATTAGGTTTAGATGAGGTCATAATGGTGGAGCCCTGTGATGGCGTTAGTTCCCTAATAAGAGGAGAAAGAGTGACTAGTGCTTTGTCTCTCTCCACTGTGTGAGGACACAATGAAAAGACGGCTGTCTGCAAGCCAGGAAGAGGGCCCCCAAGGGGGAACCGAATCAGCTGGCACCTTCATCTTGGACTTCCCAGTCTCCAGAACTAAACTAAGTAAATTAACTGAATAAATTCCTGTTGTTTAAGCCACCCAGTCTATGGTCTTCTATGACGGTAGCCTGAGGTGACTAAGACACCTGCATACTTTAATGCTACCCTGACACTGGATTTCTCACTTATCATTTAATCTTTTTGCTCAGTGCTGCTCTATGCCTTGATCTGGGCCAGTTCTTGCTTGTAACCTGGAGAGCCTATCAGGTCAAAAGTCATCATGTTGTTCAGTGGAGACAGTTGCTTCTCCAACATCTCCAAATTCAAAGACTGTTGGTAGATTTCCTTAACCACGGGTATTTAGTTTTCTTTGTTACATTTCCTTGATAATTGATTCATAGCGCTTAATCCCCAGCACTGTGTAAAAATTATTTCGTTTTTTCCCCCTTGTCTGCCCTTCTCCACTAGAATCTTAGCTCTGTGAAGGTCAGGATGTGTTCTTTCTGTTCCTTTCTGCATCATCAGCAGCTGGCATGGTACCAGCTCCAACAGGTGCCGAGTGATGACTGAGTGAGGAGCATTGCTGGGTGTGATGAAAGTCACTATGTGAGAGCACCTCTGATTCAGTGCTAACTTGGACCCTGAAAAGAATTAAGGAATTCTTTGGAAGATGTGTCTTTTCTAGGGTATTTCTTTCCGTCCACCTCTCTCTTCCTTGTCTAGATACTGTCAAACTCATTTCCTTGATTTGCTCTAAGCTGACCATTCTAAACAAATTGTGACAAGAAGACTGAATAGGAAAAGGGATTCTCCAGAGCTCTGAAGGAGTTAATGGAGGTAATTGAGAAACTGTTTGGCCAGATCTGTAATCTCAAGCAAATTATAATTTATACTCAGAACGAGGAAGATATCTAGCCTGGACCCAGAAGATTATGTTCTCTGTTTCTCCTCTGTTTTAGGCAGACTCTAAAGCTAGGATCATTGAACATTTACATACAGAAAAGATTCCTCTGATAGGCAATTCTGAGCCCTAAATAATTGCCTTGCATTAGGATGTAAATTTGCATGCAGATAAGGAGAGAACTGTAGGTGGAGTATATGTAGATTTTCATAATGTATTTGATAATTCAATTTTTAGTGGAGTGTCCCAGTGTTTTTCTCACTGGGGGAAAGAGGATGATTAGTCACACTTGGGGAACCAACTTAAAAACAGAAAATGAAGTATATGGTTAACAGACAATTTCACATGGGGAAATATAAAGGAGGCAATGTTCAAGCCTTTGTTTTAACCAAATTCTTTATAAATTAATTTTAGTGTCTAAATTTGTGAATGACACAAAATTTGGGAGGTTGGGAGGCAAGCTAAAAAGATAGATAAGTGCAGAAAGTTCATAAGTCTGTTAAGTGGGGATAAAAGTGGCAACTAGAACATTTGAGAGGTTTTTAGGTAACAATCAATACTAACATTTATCAAGAGCTTACCATGCACTGGCCACTCTTCTAAGCACTTCACATCTATTATTTTACTTGGCCTCCTGACCACCATATGCAGTTGGTTCTAGTATTATCCTCATTTTATTAATGATGGAACTCAGATAGTTAACTTACTCAAGGTCATACAGCTAGTAAATGAAGGAGCTGGATTTAACCTAGGGAGCCTGACTCAGAACCTGTGTGCCTTACCACCACTGTAGAGGACCAACCACATCAAATACATAGAAGATGAAGGGAATAGAAACCAGGAAGGAGACTAAAAATCCAGACCATCGTTCAAAGCAAAAATTCTTCCAAGAGAAGAAAAAAAAAAAAAGCCCAGCATCAGGAAGAGTGATGAAAAACCCGATCAAATATGGTCCTATCGCTTTCTAATTAGGACACACATTTATACTTGCATTTTTGTGAGCAGTTCTGTTCAAATTAGTTTAAGAGGGAACCAACCAACCAACAGAAGACTGGCAATAAAAACTATAGAACAGATGAAAATGGAAGTTTGGGAGAATGACTTTAAGAACAAAGTTTGAGAAAAGGCTGAGATTACTATCTATAAAATCATAACTGACGTGACTAAAGTAGATACAAACATTACTCATGAAATAGCTGGCAGAGTTAATAAAGGGCACGAAAAGGATGTAACAGTGCACTCATTTAATAATAAAACCATGGCATCGTTACCCGAAGAGTTAGTGTGGGAAGAACATATAATATCTATTGCTATGTTTAAAACTACTAAGAATAATTATAAACAGCTTCTGAAAATAGAGATGGATCCGGCATACAGGTGTAGTATGAGGGTAGTCATGAGCCTAACCCAGCCAAAAAAAAGAGAGAGAAGTTGTACTGCAGTGGTCAACTGTGGCTTTGAAGTCATACAGACTTAGGTTTAGATTCCGACTCTACAGTTCACTGAGAAGTTATTTAATCCCTCTGAGTCGTAGTTTCATCACCTGCCAACAGCAGATAATCATACTTCACTGGGCAATTGGGCCTGGCACATAATTGGCACTGAAAAAATGTTGGCTGTTATTATGATTAAGATGACCCCATGTATCTCTGTGTGATGTGCTCAAAAAAGCTTTTCTCTTCCATTAGGCTGAAGGATGTTGAGAGTTTCAATTTTATTTTACCCTGAGCTGAGGTTCTTAGGCTCAGCTTTGAACAGAAGTTCATGTCCCTACATGCATGATGGGAAATTGCTGTGGTCTCCCTTAATCTTGGGAAAATTTGTACTTGTGTGGCATTCTCTTATAGATTAAAACAGCTTACATATTCTTTCTTGATTGCCTTTTCTTGAGCGTTTACAATTGTATAGGTGATCTCTTATGCATCTCTTTTGAATTTTGTTTTTTGGCTGCTTGGTTTGCTTTTGATGATCCTCCTCTGCCTAGCATGTGAGAGGGGAAGGACACTGTGTGTTTGCTTTTCTTGTGAGAGTGGATTCCTTTTCTTTGCCATTTCTTATCTCCTAGATTGAGAACCTTCTAGTCCAGGGACCAAACATACTGTAAGTAACAACAACAGTACTCAACTAAGCCTTCTGCTTTGAAATGACAGGCTGAATAAAAGACAAAGTAGCGTGTGCTTGTTATGACTCACATGTTGCCTAGAACTTCAGAGTCTCTGCCCTATTTTGTTTAAATCAAACATGTCAGGTGATCTGGCCACAGGACTGAGTATGACACTGATGTGCATTTTGCTGAAACAAGGTCAGCAGTCAGAGCTGGAGAGCTACACCCTGGGGAATTCAGCTGTGACCGTTGCCCAGAAAATTATAATTTAGGAAATTATTTCCTAAATTTCAACAACATTTCTCATTTCTGGGCAATGTTATTTTTTTTTAAATCTTATTTTTTTTCTGTTTGCCTGGTGAATAGGTGACTCTTTTTCAGTTACAACAGTCAGGCTTGACTTAAAAGAGAAACAGGAAGAAAGAAATTGTCCAGAACTTTGGAATTATATATTTCCATTTCCATTATGTTTATAGTGTCCAAGAAAGAAACAGAGAAATAATTTTAAAAAGGGAGCACCAGCCAAAACAAATTTACAGGGGAAAGTAAATAGTTGATTAGAATCTGAGATTATGAATATTACTTTGTTTTTTTCGTAAACTGACATCTACCTTAAAGACACAACTTTGGAAAAATGTATAAAATTGAAAACACATTGACAATAAAGCATGACCACCCCATCCTCCCTTTATTTTTACCTCAGCTTCAAATTTTCTGGCTACAGTCACAAACAGGAATGAAAGGTCAGTGGAGAACTACAGAGTTTCCTTTAATCTTTAAAACTTCTTTACATGCTTTAGATGGCATCTACCTGGAGCCTGGGGCCACCACCATAGACTCCTTGGAATTGTTGCTTCAGCAGGTCTGTCATCAATGGTTTCTGAGACGTAATCCTCTCAGAAACGTAGTCAACATTCATGTTTGCTTTAGATTAAAAAAACCTCTAAAGGATGCACGTACCCCAATGTTCATAGTAGCACTATTTACAATAGCCAAGACATGGAAGCAACCTAAGTGTCCATCAAGAGATGAATGGATAAAGAAGATGTGGTATATATATAGATACACACACACACACACACACACACACACACACACACACACACACACACACACAATGGAATATTACTCAGCCATAAAAAAGAATGAAATAATGCCATCTGCAGCAACATGGATGGATCTAGAGATTATCATACTAAGTGAAGTAAGTCAGACAAAGACAAATATGATATGATATCACTTAGATGTAGAATTTAAAAAATAATACAAGTGAATTTATTTACAAAACAGAAACAGACTCACAGACATAGAGAACAAACTTATGGTTACCAAAGAGGAAAGGGACAGGGATGGATAAATTAGAAGTATGGGATTAACAGATACACACTACTTTATGTAAAATAGATAAACAACAAGGACCTACTGTATAGCATAGGGAACTATATTCACTATCTTGTAATAACCTATAATGGGAAATAATCTGAAAAAATATATAACTGAAACTTTGCTGTACACTTGAAACTAACATAATATTGTAAATCAACTAGACTTCAATAAAAAATTATGAGAACAACAAAAAAAACCTAGGTGTTTTAAATCAACCAGGTAAATATATCACAGAGAACTTCAGCTACAAATTAAAGTGTATTTATTTTGAGAGAGAGAGAGAGAGGTAGGTGATTGGGACTAACAGTCTGTATTAAGTAAGTGAGACAGTAGACAGCTGCACTACCTGACCATCCCCTCTGCTTTTTTCCTTATTCTCCACAACTACCAAAAAAATTGTCAAGGTCACCCTTCTGCCTTCTTTCTCCTGGATTCCCCCTTGTCTTTTTTCGGCTGGTTTTGAAGCATATTTGGTAAACTTCCTATCCAACAATGAGAAAGGAGAAAACTGGATAGCAAGGGATAAGGAGTCTCCATTCAGAGGGGCTGGGTCTAGTCTTTTGTACATAACGTAGCTACTACGTTATGGGTGAAACCTTTGTAGATGAAGGCAAAAATGCCTGATCATTTGTTTTAGCATTTTCAGATTTATTTTTTTTAATTAATGTCGATTTTGGAGAGAGTAGATAACATTGTTAATGCGTTCTCCAGCACTGAGGGAAGGTTCTGGAGTGGCCCCTGGCCGCTTCCCTGAGAGAGGGCACAAACTGGGGGCGGTGTGCCAGTTAAGTTCAAATTCCCGTTTCCTTGTGCACCTTGAACAGCACTCAAAAGTTGACTGCAAAGGCTCCCCCCTCCCCCCTTTTTGTTTTGTTTTGTTTTGCCTTGTTTTTAATGCTCTAATTAAAGAATTCTGGGTACATATTAACTTCTCTCCCTCTACACCACCTCCCGACCCTGCCCCACCCCAAGTGTTTTGACTGCCAGGGACTAAGCAGCACAGTGCTTCGATGGATTTCCTATTTTGATAGTAAAATCCTTGTTTTTCTTACAAAAAGGATTTTTCTCTGCTTCTAACAAAACTCTAATCTTGCCCTTCTGACTCCTTATTCCCTGCATCCCTTCCTTCCACGTTTCAGGAAGGAGCAATTAAGCAATCCTGTCCTGTTTCTTCTGAAAGTAGCAAACAGAGTGGCTTTAAGAGCCATTATGCTGAGTCACCACGCAGACATGTTTTCAACACCTTCCAGACCATTTTGGATTAAGGCAGAAAGCCTGATTCTGAGGCACTATTGAACTCAACCCTGGAAAGACAGAAGTGTGGAAGAAGGGAAAAATGTTGAAGGAAAACAACCTTATCTGAGTAAAAAGTCCAGTTTTTCTTCCAGCATGTAGTTTAAAAGTGCTGACTCATTGGAATGAATTTGAGATTCGGGTTACAGTTTTCTTTTAGCAGCTTTTGGCATTAAATGCATCGAATAAACCCTTTTAAACCTGTTACATGACGTAGAGATTAAATTCTGCACCTTCTCTACTCACTCCCCCACCTCCACATCCATCAAAACCACTAATCTCTGATTTTTTTTGGGGGGGCAAAAGGCCCCAGGAAACACATTTGCCTTGGAGTCCTGAGCACTTGGGCAGCTGTGGGAACCACCATTCCTGAGGTTTTAGCTGCCCTGGGACAGGCAGCGCCGTGTCCGTGTCCTGGGTAAGTTGCTCTCCCCTGCGGGAAGGCCCACACCCTGGCCACACCTTGAGAGTCAGTGAGGCTGGAGGGAGACAGAGATAAGATTCAAAAGGGAAAGAGATCCCCCTTCCCTGCCTCCACCCGCATCTCCTTCCTCAGGTGGAGAGCCCAGGGCCCACTTTATTCTTCCTCTGGATGAAAGGAATGTGGCACTTGACCTACTCCTCTCTTCAAGACTGTGTAAAGGGTGAAGAGCCATTTCTTCCTAGAAGGGGTTCCTGACCCCCACTCCTACCCACCTCTGACCCCCTGACTTCCCTCCTCAGTCTGCTGCTTTTTATCCTCTCCTCTGAAGCAGCTGGCTTTCTTGTTGGTCTCTCGCCAGACAGAGAAGTACCTCGAGATACTGGACTCCCGGAGTCTTGGTAAATCTTTGTAGCCTCCGGTCTCGCACTTAGCAGATGCACAGTTGTTAACTGAGCAGACAAGCTGTGGGAACGCACAGAGTTCTTCTGACCGCCCCCCCGCCCCCCGACTGCACAGATAAAGCTGTATCTGTGGGCCAGGTAGACCACGCCTGTCACGTCTTAAAATGGGAGATGCTTTGAAGGAGGGAGAGGAGGAAAACAATGATAGAAGTGGTCTCCTGGTAAACAAAGTAGGAGCTTTTGAAAGGATCAACAAATAAAAATTAACTAGGAATCTCTGCTTTGCTGCAAATCTAGTATTCTAAACCCAGATTCAGGGCCGCCTTGCTTTATCAGTCTCCGGCCATCGCAAATCCAGTTGTGTCATTTTCTGCACGTGTTTTCTCCTTCCAGTTGTGATATAGATGAAGCCATCAAAATGCTAGTACGATCTATACCAATCACCTCCGAAGTGTTTAACTGTGCATTCTATAGGTAAAAACTGTATCAGCCCACATCTTCTCTTTCTACATAGCTGTAAATTGTATGCATGCGCTGTTACTGTGCTAGTGCATCGTGCACGTTATAAAACATTACCTCTATACATTAAAGATGAGATAAAAATATAAATAGATATTCCAGCATCTTCTTCCCAGGCCAGGATGGATCACTGTTGCACCCTACCTGGATGGCACACCCAGTCTGCAAGGGGCTTCTCCCACCTCTCCCACCCATGACTTAATGATTTGGACAAAGTCAGAGCATGCAGGTGTGGGCTACTTATTATGCTTCTCTGTGCTTCAGTTTCTCTCTCCAGGTGATATAGGCTCATTTGTCTCACAGAAATATAGAGATCAATGAGTAAGGTCATTAGTTTAATATATTGTATTCCTTCTAACCTCTGCTGTTTTCCGGGAAAATCTTATGATTTCATTAAGTCATGTTGATTCTTCCACTAAGTATTGGCGGTGGGGGATAGAGTCACCTTTGTCTTTGAATTGTGGAATTTTAGCAGCTGGAGGAATCTTAGTGATGACCTCTAGTCTAGTCTTTACCCAGTGACGTGAGGAAACTGAGCCGTAGAGAAGACAGAAGGCTCCTTGATATGGCAGATAATCCCCGTTGCCTGCAAAATTGACCTTTCCTCCTTTCCTCTAATTCTGTTTACCCTCCTCTGAGTGCCACATGCTCAAAGGCAGGCTGGGCCCCCTCATCAGCCACAGGGAGTGTATCTTGATTAGGGCAAGTTACTTATGAAGATTCCATCCATGAGCCTTGTGAAGTGGTTGCGTTTATGCTTAGGCATGTGACATGGTCTGACCAAACATCTTGGAAAGTTTCTTTCACTCTGAAAAAAGGACACACCTGGCACACTTCCCCTTGCTTCCTCTGGATCTCATCACCTCCATGTGACACGGACCCTTCAGCAGCCGCCTGAGGGCCGTGGAGGGAGCTAGCTTACTGGGACAACCTGTCCAGGAGGCATGGCAGAGGACAGGGATGGTCACAAGGCATGGAGCTTTCAACTTAATCATGCTGTGACTTCCATCACTCTGGGATTCATGCTATGAAAAATAATAAATTCCCTCATTGTTTAAACTACTGTTAGCTGCATTTTCTGTTATTTGTTGCCAAACGCATCCTGACCGATACGCACATACAAGGGGTTTGGAGATGGCAGAAATGGAACAAGACCCTAGATCTTTAAAAGAGCGAGTGCTATACTGCTTGGTTTTTATTTACAAACGATAGCTTAAAAGAATTCATTCATCCCGCACGGTAAGAGCAGTTTGTTCCTGTCTCTTCAGGAACTTTTGTCCCTGTATACTTGGAAGGTTCTGAGAGAATAAAATTATTTGATTATAAGAATGTCCTAAAAAAAAAAAAAAAGAATGTCCTGCTTCTTCGCTTTCATTGAATGTTCTTCTCTGGTGACATCTTGATGGCTTTCTTCTAAGAATATATCTTCACTTTTTAATATTGAGCTCCAAGTATAGAGATATCCAATTACACTATACATTTCATCTATTGGCAAATATAAGTTGCCTTCAGAGGCCCGGGCCAACAGTCTCTTGGTGAGTTAGTGGCAAAACGCCTGAGTGTGGAATCAGGATAGTTGTACATTCAAACGAAAACCCCACCCACTGCCAGTCCGAGCTGCCCTTGCTGCTGCCGATTAGTTGGGACACTCAGAAATAACCCAGGAGCTTATACAGGTAATGAGTCGTTTCGAATCACCCATAGACACCCATAGTAAATGGAAAAGCTTTTGTCAACATCTTTAATGGTTTCAGTTGGTAAATTATTAACAGAATATATGTGGAGTCCTCAGCATTTCAAATACATTTACTTTCTGAGCGAGAACACTGGAGAACAGTCTCTCCTGCCAAGTCCCCAGCTGCAGGTGCCCACTCTCCTGCTCCTGCCTCCCTCCTTCTCCCAGACTGTGTAGAGTCTGCCTTCTCTTACACCAGGGGGCTTCCCCTGCCGCTGCTGAAGGCTCTTAGCTTCTCCAGTGTGCTTCTCCTCGGACCAGGCTCTATCACGTGACTAGTTTCATTCCCTTCTACTCCTCCTCTCCTGGCATGTGGGGGAAAGATTACAGTTTCAAAAAAATAAAAACATGGATTCTGGTGAAGCTGCCACCTCTTACTAACTTATTAACTTTCAGTAAATCATTTAACTTCTCTCAGCCTCTGTTTCTTCACCTGTAAATTGGGGCCAGTCATACTATGGGTGTTCTCTACCTCTCAGGAATGTTGTCAGAATCAAGTGATATAATCCATCTGGATAGGCTGTGACTCTTATGATTCTCAATACTTACAAATCGTATTGTTTATGCTGATATTTTTCCTTCCAAGGAGGTTGATACACATCCACTCAAATGTTCCAATTCTGACTAACTCAGTAGGCAGGAAGAACAGGTCCACATGCCAATGAGTGGAATGACCTACATGACACGTTGGCTGGAAAATATAGAGTGTGGTCTTGTTTTTACATGAACAAACACTGAGAAGCAGATCCTGTTATTATTTTTCATGGCAACATTTCCTGACATATACTTGGCATGCTGGTGATGTCCACATGTTGGGGACATTCAATATTTGAAGGAGAAAGGGAAGAGGTTTAGAAGAATAGAGGAAGGGTGGGTGGGAGAAACAGGTTTTACTACATCAAGATTTTTTTTTTAAAGAGCACTAGCTATTCCATTTTTATGATTACGTCTGTGGGACAGGAGACACTGTCCTGAATCAGAAGACAATAAAATGTATAGTCTATTATTGTCACTAACAGTAATGATGCTGGGCAAAATATGTAACTTCTCTGAGCTAAATTTTCCCCATCAGTGAAATGGAAATGGGAATGGTACCTACCTCACAGGGTTGATGTGAGTATTAATTGGGTTAACACACAAAGTAACTAGCACACGATGATGATGCTATGTGTATGTGTGTGGGAATACTTTACTATTACCCAGTTTCTGGCTTACTGAGAAGCCATACATTTGACTGATGACTTATAAATCACAGCCCCATGCTACAAGGCAATGAATCTGTGCTTAGAATTTAGACAAAAAGTAGAAAAGACAAGGGGACAGAACACAAAAGTACCAGTGAAAAGTAAATAAACTGAGCAGAAGCAAGAAGAACTACAGTTCTGCAGCCTGTGGAAGGAAAACCACATTCATAGAAAGACAGACAAAAAGAAAAGGCAGAAGATTATGTACCAGATGAAGGAACAAGATAAAACCCCAGAAAAACAAGTAAATGAAGTGGAGATAGGCAACCTTCCAGACAAAGAATTCAGAATAATGATAGTGAAGATGATCCAGGACCTCGGAAAAAGAATGGAGGCAAAGATCGTGAAGATGCAAGAGATGTTTAACAAACACCTAGAAGAACTAAAGAACAAACGCCTAGAAGAATTAAAGAACAAACAAACAGAGATGAACAATACAATAGCTGAAATGAAAACATACACTAGAAGGAAGCAATAGCAGAATAACTGAGGCAGAAGAACGGATAAGTGACCTGGAAAACAAAATCGTGGAATTCACTGCTGTGGAATAGAATAAAGAAAAAAAGAATGAAAATACATGAAGGCAGCCTAAGAGACCTCTGGGACAACATTAAACACAACAACATTAGCATTATAAGGGTCCCAGAAGGAGAAGAGAGAGAGAGAAAGGACCCAAGAAAATATTTGAAGAGATTATAGTTGAAAACTTCCCTAACATGGGAAAGGAAATAGCCACCCAAGTCCAGGAAGCACAGAGAGTCCCAGGCAGGATAAACCCAAGGAGAAACATGCCGAGACCCATAGTAATCAAATTGACAGAAATTAAAGACAAAGAAAAATTATTGAAAGCAACAAGGGAAAAATGACAAGTAACATACAAGGGAACTCCCATAAGGTTAACAGCTGATTTCTCAGCAGAAGCTCTACAAGCCAGAAGGGAGTGGAATGATATCTTTAAAGTGACGAAAGGGAAGAACCTACAACCAAGATTACTCTACCCGGAAAGGATCTCATTCGGATTTGATGGAGAAATCAAAAGCTTTACAGACAAGCAAAAGCTAAGAGAATTCAGCACCACCAAACCAGCTCTACAACAAATGCTAAAGAAACTTCTCTAAGTGGTAAACACAGAGAAGAAAAGGACCTACAAAAACAAACGCGTAACAATTAAGAAAATGGTCATAGGAACATACATATCAATAATTACCTTAAATGTGAATGGATTAAATGCTCCAACCGAAAGACACAGGCTCACTGAACGGATACAAAAAACAAGACCCATATATATGCTGTCTACAAGAGACCCACTTCAGACCTAGGGACACATACAGACTGAAAGTGAGGGGATGGAAAAAGATATTCCATGGAGGGCTTCCCAGGTGGCGCAGTGGTTGAGAGTCTGCCTGCCAATGCAGGGGGTGCGGGTTCGTGCCCCGGTCCAGGAGGATCCCACATGCCGCGGAGAGGCTGGGCCCATGAGCCATGGCTGCTGAGCCTGCGTGTCCGGAGCCTGTGCTCTGCAATGGGAGAGGCCACAACAGTCAGAGGCCTGGGTACTGCAAAAAAAAAAAAAAAAAAAAAGATATTCCATGGAAATGGAAATAAAAAGAAAGCTGGAGTAGCAATACTCATATCAGATAAAACCAACTCTAAAATAAAGAATGTTACAAGAGACAAGGAAGGACACTACATAACAGTCAAGGGATCAATCCAAGAAAAAGAAATAACAATTATAAATATATATGCACCCAACATAAGAGCACCTCAATACATAAGGCAACTGCTAACAGCTATAAAAGAGGAAATTGACAGTAACACAATAGTAGTGGGGGACTTGAACACCTCACTTAAACCAGTGGACAGATCATCCAGACAGAAAATTAATAAGGAAACACAAGCTTTAAAAGACACAATAGACCAGATAGATATAATTGATATTTATAGGACACTCCATCCAAAACCAGCAGATTACACTTTCTTCTCAAGTGCACATGGAACATTCTCCAGGATAGATCACATCTTGGGTCACAAATCAAGCCTCGGTAAATTTAAGAAAATTGAAATCATATCAAGCATCTTTTCCAACCACAACGCTATGGATTAGAAATCAATTACAGGGAAAAAAACATGAAAAACACAAACACATGGAGGCTAAACAATACATTACTAAATAACCAAGAGATCACTGAAGAAATCAAAGAGCAAATCAAAAAATACCTAGAGACAAATGACAACGAAAACACGACGATCCAAAACCTATGGGGTGCAGCAAAAGCAGTTCTAAGAGGGAAGTTTAATACATGCCTACCTCAAGAAATAAGAAAAATCTCAAACAATCTGACATCACACCTAAAGGAACTAGAGGAGGAAGAACGAACAAAACCCAAAGTTAGTAGAAGGAAAGAAATCATAAAGATCACAGCAGAGATAAATGAAATAGAAACAAAGAAAACAATTGCAAAGATCAATAAAACTAAAAGCTAGTTCTTTGAGAAGATAAACAAAATTGATAAACCTTTAGCCAGACTCATCAAGAAAAAGAGGGAGAGGACTCAAATCAATAAAATTAGAAATGAAAAAGGAGAAGTTACAACAGACACCACAGAAATACAAAGCATCCTAAGAGACTACTACAAGCAACTCTATGCCAATAAAATGGACAACCTGGAAGAAATGGGCAAATTCTTAGAAAGGTATAACCTTCCAAGACTGAACCCGGAAGAAATAGAAAATATGAACAGACCAATCACAAGTAATGAAATTGAAACTGTGATTAAAAATCTTCCAACAAACAAAAGTCCAGGACCAGATGGCTTCACAGGTGAATTCTACCACACATTTAGAGAAGAGCTAACGCCCATCCTTCTCAAACTCTTCCAAAAATTGCAGAGGAAGGAACACTCCCAAACTCATTCTATGAGGCCACCATCACTCTGATACCAAAACCAGACAAAGATGCTGCAAAAAAATAAAATTACAGGCCAATATCACTGATGAATATAGATGCAAAAATCCTCAACAAAATACTAGCGAAGAGAATCCAACAGCACATTAAAAGGATCATACACCACGATCAAGTGGGATTTATTCCAGAGATGCAACAATTCTTCAGTATACGGCAATCAATCAATGTGATACACCATATTAACAAATTGAAGGAGAAAAAACATATGATCATCTCAATAGATGCAGAAAAAGCTTTTGACAAAATTTAACACCCATTTATGATAAAAACTCTCCAGAAGGTGGGCATAGAGGGAACCTACCTCAACATAATAAAGGCCATATATGACAAACCCACAGCAAGCATCATTCTGAATGGAGAAAAACTGAAAGCATTTCCTCTAAGATCAGGAACAAGACAAGGATGTCTACTCTCGCCACTATTATTTAACATAGTTTTGGAAGTCCTAGCCACGGCAATCAGAGAAGAAAAAGAAATAAAAGGAATACAAATTGGAAAAGCAGAAGTAAAACTGTCACTGTTTGCAGATGACATGATACTATACATAGAGAATCCAAAAGATGCCACCAGAAAACTACTAGAGCTAATCAGTGAATTTGGTAAAGTTGCAGGATACAAAATTAATGCACAGAAATCTCTTGCATTCCTATACACTAACGACGAAAGATCAGAAAGAGAAATTAAGGAAACAATCCCATTCACTATTGCAAGAAAAAGAATAAAATACCTAGGATTAAATCTACCTAAGGAGGTAAAAGACCTGTACTCAGAAAACTATAAGACACTGATGAAAGAAATCAAAGATGACACAAACAGATGGAGAGATATACCATGTTCTTGGATTGGAAGAATCAATATTGTGAAAATGAGTATACTACCCAAAGCAATCTACAGATTCAGCACAATCCCTATCAAATTACCAGAGGCACTTTTTTACAGAAATAGAACAAAAAATCTTAAAATTTGTATGGAGACACAAAAGACCCCAAATAGCCAAAGCAGTCTTGAGGGTAAAAAACAGAGCTGGATAAATCAGACTCCCTGACTTCAGACTATACTACAAAGCTACCGTAATCAAGACAATATGGTACTGTCACGAAAACAGAAATATAGATCAATGGAACAGGATAGAAGGCCCAGAGATAAACCCATGCACCTATGGTCAACTAATCTATGACAAGGAGGCAAGGATATACAGTGGAGAAAAGACAGTCTCTTCAATATAGGTGGTGCCGGAAAAACTGGACAGCTACATGTGAAAGAATGAAATTAAACACTCCCTAACACCATACACAAAAATAAACTCAACATGGATTAAAGACCTAAATGTAAGACCGGACACTATAAAACCCTTAGCGGAAAACATAGGAAGAACACTCTTTGACATAAATCAGAGCAAGATCTTTTTTGACCCACCTCCTAGAGTAATGGAAATAAAAAGAAAAATAAACAAATGGGACTTAATGAAACTTAAAAGCTGTTGCACAGCCAAGGAAACTACAAACAAGACGAAAAGACAACCCTCAGAATGGGAGAAAATATTTACAAACGAAACAATGGACAAAGGATCTCCAAAACATATAAACAGCTTATGCAGCTGAATATTAAAAGAACAAACAGCCCAATCCAAAATTGGGCAGAAGACCTAAATGGACATTTCTCCAAAGAAGACATATAGATGGCCAAGAAGCACATGAAAAGCTGCTCAACATCACTAATTATTAGAGAAATGCAAATCAAAACTACAATGAGGTATCACCTCACACCGGTTAGAATGGGCATCATCAGAAAATCTGCAAACTACAAATGCTGGAGAGGGTGTGGAGAAAAGGGAACCCTCTTGCACTGCTGGTGGGAATGTGAGTTGATACAGCCACTATGGCAAACAGTATGGAGGTTCCTTAAAAAACTAAAAATAGAATTACCATATGACCCAGCAATCCCACTACTGGGCATATACCCAGAGAAAACCATAATTCAAAAAGACACATGCACCCCAATGTTCATTGCAGCACTATATACAATAGCCAGGTCATGGAAGCAACTGAAATGCCCATCAACAGGTAAATGGATAAAGAAGATGTGGTACATATATACAATGGAATATTACTCAGCCATATAAAGGAACGAAATTGGGTCATTTGTAGGGATGTGGATGGATCTAGAGACTGTCATACAGGGTGAGGTAAGTCAGAAAGAGAAAAACAAATATCGTATATTAATGCATATATGTGGAACCTAGAAAAATCATACAAATGAACCGGTTTGCAGGGCAGAAATAGAGACAGAGATGTAGAGAACAAACGTGGACACCAAGGAGGGAAAGTGGCGGGGGTGGGTTGTGTTGGTGGGATGAATTGGGAGATTGGGATTGACGTGTGTACACTAATATGTATAAAATAGATAACTAATAAGAACATGCTGTATAAATAAATTAAATTCAAAAATTCAAAAAAAAAGAAAAAGGAAAATTGAATAAATTAAGATGCTAAATACAGACCATCATTGGCTGTAGATGCTGAGAAGATTCCGTGTTCCTTGAAACCTGAAAAATTCACTGCAGTTGTGTTTCCTAGGCAGGATCATGGATCTATGTCTTGAAAAGGGGAAGAAATTCCAGGTCTAGAAGCCACGAGAGCAATGGCAAGCTGGGGAAGTGGAAAGAGACCCAGGCTGGCGAATGGCCAGCCAGTTGGAACTGGCTGGATAGCAAGGTAGGGGTCAAGTATCTTTTTCATGGATGCTGCCATTGGCTCCAACAGCAATGGAGTCTCCCTGGTCATTGCTTATGCATTCTTGCTTCTTAAGAGAGCAGCTGCTATGAATAATGCCTGAAGATACCTCATTGACACACAAAATACAGTGCAGCTTGGCTTTTCTCTTTGTAAAGAATTGCTGTTGATCAACAATATTTACTGGGTGGATTTGGTGTGCTAGGCATCAAGAAAGGTTATGAAGAAAGTAGGTAGCGTGCAAGATACCTGGCCAGAAGATCATTATAATTGTGGTCATAGGATAAAACACATACATAAAGAAAAGGGATCTTTATAGAATAGGATGGCTGCGTGTTTTACGATAGAAAGCCTTTTCTTAAAAAACAGCATCATAAAAATAGAAAACTGGGCGGTATTCCCTGTTGTTGACAAAAGTGGTATTGTTGTGAAGTTGGTGTGTGTGCAGAGCAGCGTTCAGAAAACCTGAAATCATGATTTGACTGTGCTTTGCCTGAGGCCCGCTCAGCCCTGGGGGAGTGGTCGGCGTGCCACAATATTTCCTGTTTGCCTGGCAGGTTACCCATAGTATTTTGATCTTGCTGCATCAAAGCAGTGATGATGTGTTCAATGACTCTTTTTTATTCCTCTTGTGCATTCTCTTTTGTATTTATGGATCATGTGTCTCCATTTCTTCCTTCTCAACCTGACTCTTGGTAAGTTTCACAATTTCTCCCCTCAGTTGTGTGCAATTCTTTTTACTTCTCAAAACATCTGTAAGGATCTGGAAGAGGACCTCTGGCTGCTCCCTGCTTCTTGCTAGGTGTTAGGGCAAACAAAACCCTGAGAGATGAGTTGGCTGCATCTGCAATTTAGAATTAGAAGGGGTGAAAATATAAATGGATACAAAAAAATGGTGTCAATCTTGGAAAATGAGATTGAATCATAGCTATATAAGGTGGTAGAAACAAAAAGAAGCCACCTGCTTCCCGTAAGGTACCTGCCAAATCTTAAGGAAAGTGAGGAGGAAAAGATGATGAAGGTGGCTAACGTAGGAGCTCCTACCAGCTTGAGCTCTCTGGGGCAAGGACTGTCTCTTTTATTCCTTTGACCTCACACAGTGCTGGGCACATCCTAGATGCCCACTTAGAGTTTTGTGTGCATAAATAAATGAACAGACTCTGAAAAGATTTCATGAATAGGTGGTAGCTTCAAACAGATCCACAGTCTTCTGAAGCTTAACTTCTGGGTTCACCAGACAATCACTGTGGCTCTATATTGTTCGTGGACGGATCTTAAGTTTCTGTAATTTAATGTTTCCTTTGGAATAAAACCGCTATTTGAGGCTTGAGACCAGAAGGTACCTGTGCAACTTTCACTCAGGAAATACTGTTGGTGGTTGCAGAATCTTTTTATTCCTCGAGTTTTCTTCTCTCAGACCCCTTGCCATTAATATTAGACTTAACTTTAAAACACTTTTAGAATTTCAGCATTCAAGATTTATACATAAATTATGGCATCTAGCATATGAGCATTCACAATTCATACCTATTTGCTTTCTACCTAAAATCTGTGTAATTTCTCACAGGGCTAAATAGAGAAAAGTGTTACACAGAAGAAAATCCACATTGTAACTTTGTCCTAAGAATGCCCTTGGTGCTATCGTTATTTCTGAGAAAAAAACAAAGGTCTGTTTGTCTCAGTAAGAATGGGAAGAGGGTACAAGCACCTTCTATCACTACAAAGGAATCAGTTTGTGTTATTCATGCATCTTTCTCTCTCTCCTCTTTCTATGAACCAAAGAACAGAACAAAACAAAAAGTCTAAGAACAAACAAACTCACAACAATAGCAGCAGCAAGAACAAACTCGAGGATTTAGGTGGAATGATACCAAATCAGCGAATGACATTTGGGAATGTCACGTGGCTTATATAATTCTAGGAAAGAGATGTTTTATGTGTTGCTACCAAAGGAAAGTGGGAGATAGGAAAAATAAAATAAAGAAGAGGAAAAAAAGGAAAGGGAAAGCACTATGTGTGGGTCCGTGTTTCTCAGGAGGGACGCTATTAGCGCTTGGGGTAAGGTGGTCAATCATATTTTTAAAATATAATGAAGAGTTTTGATAGGGGCTTAAAAATGGGTTGGACTCCTCTTGATTAACTGTACATTTTAGTCCCACTTCCAAAATTCCTGATGTTTTAAACTTTTTGGAAAGAGGATTTCTTCCTGTTACAGTTTATAAATGTCTCAAAGTGTGGGTGTACGGCAAACCATTCCAAATTTACCCTCAGAGGAATATTCTTCAATTTTGACTCTTCCGGTTCTCCGCTTGACTTTTGCTTGAGCAGCTGCAGCTCACTCTGCTCTTCTGTCTTTAAACTCTCTGGGTGGACTGATTAATTGTCATAGCTTTGATTGCTGTTGACGGCTTGCTTTTTCCACCCATCCCTGACATTTTAACTGCTCTTCAGCTCCATGTCTTAAACAGGGGTAAGAAATCTGCCTTTAGATCTACTTTCCTCATCTAAGAAAAATATGATAAAAATCAAACTTAACTACTTCTCCTTAGCTCCCTTAATACAATCAATGACACCATCATTTATTGAGTTTTCTTAATTTCACAAATATTTGAACTTTTGATGCTAAGTTCCAGTGACCAAACTGGCAGAGTCCCCAGTCTCATGGAACATTATAATATAGGAGTAGAAATGTATTAGTAATCACACAAATGTATAATGACTAATAGAAATAAGGGCTATAAAAACCTCCAGATTTCTATAAGTGTCTAATATAAAGACCTCAATTAGTCTGAACAGTTAAAAATGACTTTCTAGGCTGTATTTCCTTTACCTCCCATATCCACTCAACCACTAAGTCCTATTGGCCGCACCCCCATTTTTACAGTTGCAGTTCCGTTGGGGGCTGTTTCTGTATTCGGATTACTCCAATTGGATCCTCACTTGATTTTTCTCTATTGCAAACTATCAGCACATGGCTGCCATGTGATTTTTCTTAAATTTTCATTTTTGTCACATTGCTCCCCAACTTGAGAATCTTTAGTGGTCCCCCATCATCCATTGACTCGACTTCAGGTGGATTACTTTGCTTTTATTGTGCTAAATAGGAGCATTTCTATCACCACTTTCTTATTCAGCTTCATCACGCTGTTCTCTGCACCCAGAGGGCTGCCTTCTTTCTCTCTGTACCTCGTACCTTCTAGATTTCAGTGATTTTCCAGCTTGAAGAGAACCCTTGAAGAGAAAAGGTTAGCAGGAGAGAAATACGGGCAGTGGATGGAGTGAGAGGTGGGCTCTGTTCTAATTGCTCTCCCCACTGGATTTCATGTGCAAGATTTCATTTGAAGAAAGGGGTCCAAGGCGAAAGAACACTTGGAAATCTATGTATCATTGAAGTTTCCAGTTGAAATTCATCTTCCCTCAGAAGTTCTTCCTTACTAAGCCCCTCTCCTCCACACTGACTTTTCCCTCTACTTTCAACACTCCACTCCTAGGTGTGATGCACTTGCTGACTTATTGCTTTGTTTTGTACTCTTGATAAGTTGGCCTCCACAAACACAATTTTTAATTCTGTTGCATTCTCTGAGGTGCTTTACTTTGGTATAAATGGGTGAATAAACTGAACACATGAATACTCTCGTTATTTCCGCTAGTGGAAAATTTCTGTCTATGACATTATGTCTCTAATCTATTCTCCATTTTTTAGCAACAAAATAAAAATAATCAGTACAGTAAGTTCCCTGCACACGAACGAGTTCCATTCTGCGAGTGCATTCATCAGTTCAATTTGTTCGTAAGTCCAACAAAGATAGCCTAGGTTCCCAACTAACACAATCGGCTATATAGTACTGTACTGTAATAGGTTTATAATACTTTTCACACAAATAACACACAAAAAACAAACACAAAAAATAAAACATTGTTAATCTTACAGTACAGTACCTTGAAAAGTACAGTAGTACAGTACAACAGCTGGCATACAGGGACTGGCATCGAGTGAACAGGCAAGAAGAGTTACTGACTGGAGGAGGGAGAGGAGGTGGGAGGTGGTAGAGCCGAAGGATCGTCAGCAACAGGAGACGGAGGGCAAGCTGCAGTTTCACTCACGCCTGACGGTGATGGCACAGGTTCTGGTTCCTTGCTGGATTCAATTCTATCTACTCTCTTGAAAAAACCATCCAGTGATGTCTGGGTAGTAGCTCTTTTTTTCTCATCATAGATGACGTGATAATACTGGATTGCATTCTGAACAGCTGCTGCAACCCTTGTGTACCATTCTACGTTTGGGTCCCATGCCTCAAATACTAACAGTGCCTCCTCAAATAAAGAAAATCCCCTTGCCACTTCCTGAGTCATGAATCTCTTCGGTTCTTCAGTTACTTCTTCTTCCTCTTGTCTCTCTTTGTCCTTTCTCTGGTAAAGTACACAAAAGCACAACCACTTGTAGAGGATGCACACACGTGACATTGTATGCCAGACACTTGAACTAACTCACGTGATTGGACCTGTGAATGCACGTTAGTATCTTTGAAAGTTCGCTACTTGAAGGTTTGTATGTAGGGGACTTACTGTATATGAAAAGTGACTTTCTGCCATATGACGGTGAGTCCATGTAGATGGTCAAAAAATAGGGGAGAGGATTTGTGAGAAGTGCTGAGAATGTTCTCTTTGAAACCCCTTGTTCACCGGGATTAACCTCCTGTCCTTTTTACTCCCCCAAGGTTGACATGGGACTGTTTGCCAATCTGTGACATATAGGTCAAACTTTGTATCTTACCTCTCTTAGGGCAGAATGGAATCTCTTTTAGGACCGAGGTTTACTTAAGTTGAAGTAATGTAAATTTAATTGGATCACGAATCTTGTTAGCACTTATTATTCAAGTCTGTTCCTGAACTACAAGAGGACCATGACGTATCCCAAATTCCCAACTGGGAACAAGCAATGAAGAGAACAAGTCCCTGCAGTGGCTTCTCCGCTGAGCCCAAAAAACCACATCTGATAAGCTATGTAATTTGCTCTAGCAATTTTGTGCCAAAAATAAAGGCACACTTTTGCAGAGTTCCACATTTCTAAGAAAAACTGAACTCCGCCTCATGCTAATCCAGCTCCCTTTCTTTCTTTTTCGAACTTGATGTTCATGGAGAGAAAATACCAGTTTGCATCTTAGGTCCGATAGACCCTTGGCCAGATGGCTAGGTCCATCCTCCTCTAGTCATCCTAAGCCTGCCTTGCTGTCACACAGAAACCTAAACCTGAAGGACAGGCAAAGACGCCAGCAGTGGTCTGTTTTACGACACCCCGATAACAGGATGTTTTTAGCAGCACAGCAGATTCTTGGCCGATGGCCCTGGTTAAAGGAAGAGAGGCACAGAATCTTCGAAGTCATCAATTTTAATGAGGACTGCAACTATTCCAGTAAACTAGATCCCTTCATTTTTGTTAGCTTGACAAAGAAACCTGATACATCCAAGACATTTATTTTTTTTAGTTCAGTACCAAGACAGGAACTCACTTTTTCACCACCAGTATTAGGCCCCCAATGGTGATAAAAATTCCTGTGCAGTCTTTTGGAGGGGAAGAATAAAAGCGCCTGCAAGGGGGAAAAAAAGAACACCAAACAAATACGAACTTTTGAAAAATTCAGGCTTTTCTTGGCTCAGAGGTTAAATATGAATTGTTAGAGTTCCCTTTCAAAGTTGGAGTCTGCCAAGGTCTCTCATAAGCTTGGATAGTTTTGTGGAAGTTATAACAAATAAGAATAGATATATGTACACGTATAACTGAATCATTATGCTGTACACATGAAACTAACACAACATTGTAAATCAACTATGCTCCAATATAAAATAAAAATTAAAAAATACTTGAGATTAAAAAAAAAGAAATTTCATCTGTGTTTTCAACAGTGAGGAATATTGCCTTTGAATAGTGGTATGTGTGTGTGTGTGTGTGTGTGTGTGTGTGTGTGTGTGTGTGAGAGAGAGAGAGAGACAGAGACAGAGACAAAGACAGAAAAAACAGAGAGACAGAGAGAGAGGGAAAGAGGCAGATAAATCGAGCCAGAAGATGAGAATTCAACTAATTTATTTATGACTTAATAAATTAAAATAATTTGAAGAAGTATTTCTGAATTTTCTGGGTAAGTCACACTAGAGGTACTAAGTAATTTCTAAGTTTCGTGGTGAGATAAACAGCTAAATTGCTTGAGAAGTTTGAGTATCAGAGAACCCAGCCTTTGCTTCTAATCTTTTTCATCTTTGTGCAAACTCACTGAACTCTTATTCCAGATCTGAAGGCAACAGACAGGCATTTGTTTTAACTCCTTAAGTAGATTCAAGTTTTAGAATCACTAAGGTTGAAAGTAGTGGTACAATTTCTAAATCCCACTCTTCAGTAGTAAGGGATTCAGAGCAAGGGCAAGCTGTGCCGTCTCTTACGAATTTTTCAATCAAAAAGTTTCTTTTTTTTTTTTTCCCCCTGTTAAAAAATTCTTTAAATAGAGTTGGGGGGAAAAAAAAACATCCCAGAAAAAGTTACGCAAATGGCAAGGTAGTGACAGGGCATCTATCAAAATGGCTCTGGAAATTCCATTTTTAAAGTGCTATAAAAATATCATTATTAATGATGATTGACTGGGTTTTCAGAGCCAAGATATTTCAAGACTGCTAAGTTAGCGCCGAGTGCAAAAGTGTGGGTGCTGAAGTGGCTTCAGGGTTCCCTCGCTGTGTTTCTTCATTGATTTTTAAGTAACATGTGAGCCCACTCAAATTGATGATTTTCGTTTTGAATTAGTTTGGCCTCTGTCATGGAGAGCCTTCCATCTTTGCCTGACTGTCAGTGTCTAATTCATCTTCATCAAGTCCCCAGCAGGAAGATTTGGATCTTACTACTTTTTGTTTTACAGTTTTATTGTTTACAGGAAATTGGGACACAGAGAAAAATAGAGCGGAATCTACCCAAGTTTTCAGTAGAAGTACTCAAAGGGAGAAGATACACCTTCACTCGTGGACCTCGTAGAAACTCCTGGATTGTGGCAGTCCCACGAGGTGGGAGAGGTAATAATATAATCCAGTAATAATATAATCCAATACTCCCTTCAGATTTTGTTTGTTTGTTTTTAAGATTCCTGAAAAATCTTAGCTTCCAGTCTGTGTCAACCTGATACCTTGTACCTGTTGCTTTTATGAACCTAGAAGTCCTCTCCATTTTACAGATGGGAAAACTGAGGCTAAAGAAAATCATGCACAAGATTGGAAAAACCATATTAGATTTCAGTATAGTCGGCTGTTCCTGTGAAGGTCTTATATTTTGCTGTATTTTCACTCACTGCCAAGACTGGGAAAAATGACGAGTATGTTTTTTTTAAAGTGTAACTAAAATGTACTTGAAAAACATCACAAAAATATTATCCTGTTTAGGTAAGGCCCAAGGCCCAAGTTAAAGGACTTCTTTAAAGGATGCAGGGAAAAAAACACCACCACCAACAAACCCAATCATCTACTGAGCAAAAATCATGTCTTTTCTACTCCCTGAAGCTCCTTAGTACTCACCCCTCTGCTTTTCACAGCAAGCATTGCTGCTTCTTCTCTGAAGACTCACTCATTCTCCAGTCCTCTGGGAGAAAACTAGTTTGCCTTTTTGACGGTGTGCCAAAAATGGAAAAAAGGAAGAATTTAAGCAACTGTCAACCAGGAAATTTTTTGTTTGTTTGTTTTTTAAAAAAGGAAATTTCCCAACCTAGCCAAGAAATTTTGTCTAAGTTACAGACTGTCAGTCTTTATAATCCCTCTTTGTTCCTTTTCTTTTCTGAATCCCGCATTTTCACCGAGGGTAGATAATCTTTGGCATTATCCTCATTGGCTCAGCTTAGCTTTCAGTCCCTTGGGGTCCTGCTGACTCCATAAACTTTCAACTCCTAAATCCAGTGCTGGCTCACCCAGGAAAGAAAAAAGCAAATTGAACAATAAAATTCAAGCTGTAGCTTCCGTTGTGACTCAAGAGCAGAAAATGTTTTTAATGGCCAAAAGCACATAAATGCCATTAATCACCAAGAATTTGTTATTCCTCATTGGATGCTCCAAACAAACACTGTTTTGTCCAACTCCATTACTATCTGGGATTTGAAAATTATCTGATTGAATATTCGTCTAGGGTTGAGCATTTTGGAAATTCTTTCATAGAAATGATACATGCCAAAAAGGAGAAAGGAACACTTTTTTCTCCCTTTCTTTTCTTTTTCATCCCTCCCTTGTGTGTCTCTTCCTTTCCTTAGTCTCTTTTGCTGTGTCAGCCCTTCTATGCACGATCGGTTTTCTGTGATCTATGGAAAACTCCCACCTCAGGAATTTGAAGCCTTCTGTTAAGTCTTTTTATTTTGTTGAGTCCAGGCTACAGATTTTTGTTTTGAAAAAGTCTTAGAGGATTGTATTATAGCCACACATTTTCATTCTTTGAGCTGCATGTATAAATTAGACCATTTTTTAGGAGGCACTTTGCAGGCATACTGTCTTCTGGAATACTTTTCTAGTGTATCACTGAAGCATTAGTATTATTTGGAGGTTCACACAGTAAGTTGATGGGATGCTTTCTTTCTTCTCTTTTTTTTTTTCTTCTGATATTTCTAGAGCAATAGTGGTTGAAAAATGTTATAAATTAATTTGTTGGTGATTCTTGGAATAAATTAGAATAATTGATTTGGGAAACCTAAGTAAATATTTGTCATAACAAACCCATTTTTTAATTTCACGTGGAAGAAAGCTGCATTTTCCTTCATGTACAGAGATCAGATCAAAAGCTTGTGTTGAGCAATAGGGGCTCCAAATCTATTCTCTGGTCTTGTGGGACATAACTTCTTGGGAGAGGTAGACTACAGTGTAACTACAATATTCAGAATGCAAGCAAGAATTTTTTAAAAACGATTCTTCTTTTTCTGAGTTGGGATTAAGGAGTTTAATAGTGTGTCATTTTATATGCTCCATTCAAACAGAAAACTAATGGGGGAACAACTGCATTTGTTGAAAGCCTGCAGTGTACCAGGCTCTCTATATATTCTCCCCACAGCCCTGCAAGGGTGAGCATCGTTTTCCCAGATGAAAAAAAAGAGGCTCAGAGGGGTTAGGGGATCAAACAAGGGTCAAAAACATAATAAGTAGTAATGCTAGGAAGATTCACGTGACTCTTTTTCATTTTAACCTATTGCCTCTAGTAGGTAAGGATGCTAGTTTGATATTTTCCATTACTGCCTACCTAGACAGGTACATTTCACAGAGAATACTAATTCTTCCAATGGTTTGCCAGCCAGAGGAAGGGGAGGCCATTGCCTTTGGCTAACTGGTCTCTTCAGGAATCTTGAGGACGAGCAGAATGTCTTTCCCTTCTCACTGTATTGCCCTCCACTGCCACCTCCCCAAATGGACAGCTCAGAGGAGCCTGTCCATACTTTTAGCTGATGTCAAAGTGTTCAGGGTGAGGAGAAAATCAAGTCACACAAGCACTGTTGTATCAGGTATAGTAAAACAAGCGTGAATCAGCGTGAGTTCTCCTATGATCTTCAGTTTGGGATTCTTTCATAGGTCACTGAATAAAACAATCTTAAATGACAAGATCATAACAAGTTCTTGGTGAGATGGCAGTGGTTCTGGCCCTAAGTGCAACTGTAAAATGGGCAGACTTATTTTGGGGGGTACTTGCTTCCTCTTCAGAGCTGTTGTCTCTATGATGAGAATTCCTCTTCTGTCAGGCACCCTGGACCTTCATACTCTTTCCACTTTCCCCTCAACACAATCTGCTCTGGAGAGCTATCACTTGGAAAGAATCTAATGAATTAATCATCACTTGCAGGTATGACTGTAGGGGTGGAATTTCGGGAATCGAGGCAGGCAAGGGAAGATGCAATTCAGAGCAGCAGAGGTTTCTTAACAGCCTTCAATGAATAGGATGTAGGTGACCACCTGTTCATAGAATGTTCATGGGTAAGGCTGATCCTGGAGGGAGACAGAAGACTAATGTAGATGGCTGAAGGGCGCTTGACCAGAGTACGCATCTGGAAAAAAACCAAGAGTTCTCCTGCTGGTCTCTTGTCTCTCTGCCATCTTCCAAGTCACTCTACTATGAACTGTGGCATTTAGATTGAGGTTGGGGTGGGTTGGGGAGTGGGGGAGCATTTTCTGTCCTGCGTCTGGGCTCTCAGCCTCTTTAGAAGAAGGCCAAGATGGTTCTTTCAACCACGGAACTTGGTCAAAATATTCTCTATAGAAGAGTGATTACGAAGACTGATAGCCTAGGCAATGCAGCATAAAAATGTAGCACATTCTTAAAAACTAGTCCATTGATTGGCTGTAGTGCCAATAGAATTCGATGAAGTTTTCTTAAAGCTGTTTCCATGTCTATTGTTTATTAGAAGCTTTTTGGAAGACCCAAGCTTTTGGTTTTGGAGTGGAGGAAGTTTCCTGGAGTGTCAGCAATTTACCTGTCTCCTTACTTACTGTAGATACTCACCTAGGGCAGAAGGACATTGCCAGTCTATAAGGTGATCCATGGTGTAAAAAAACTAAGAACGAGGTTTCTTCCACAGCCAATTCAGAAGCACCACTCTTTTATCTAGAGAGCCAAGAAATACTGGAGGCAAAGGGACAGTGGCAATCTGTGACAGGGTAGGTAGATGATACGTTTCTTTTGTGTTTGAGGGGTTGGCCAACGATATTTGAGGTACTTGTAACTTACTTCTCTCAAAAAGGAGGAGGTGAAAGGGCTCAGGGAACACTTCTGTATATTCCACACTGTGAGATGATGTGTTGGAGAAATAACACAGAAAATAAGCCAGATGGGAAAACAAGAAGAGAGAGAAGGAGAAATATCTATATCAACAAATCTATGTAGAAATTAGGCATATTCATACTTTTTGTTTTTTAATTTACATCCTTCTATTAGAGCATGGCTCTAGTTGTTTTCTAATTATTCCTCTAAGTCTGCCGAGCCCCACTAGGTTATGAACTACGTGAGGGCACACATCTTCTTTATTTTTGTATCCCTGGCATCAGGCATGCTGCTGGACACAGAACAGTTCCTCAATAAGTGATTTTTAAATGACGGAAATTATTTCCATATAATAGAATTTTGATTCTAAAATAATTGCTTCCCCGGGAATGAGACACCCCTGTGAGTCATCTCAGAGAATTTAGGGGATGAGTGGAACCAACAACCTGACCTGAGTAGGACTAGATATTGACTAGTAAAGAGATATCAATCTTTCTTACTGTAATTGACTGAATCTGAAACATGAATACGGTGAAGTTAGCCAAAGAGGATACCCTGGGGCAAGGAAGATCACACAAGATTGAAGACTAGGATGATGGGAGCCACAAAGACCAAGATCAGAGAAGCTGCACCCAGATAGTATCTGAGAAAAGCAGGTGAAGATGCAGGCATTGAACATAAGTAAAACTCATGTTACCTGGCTAGTGAATGTGCTGCAGGTACTGTACAAGATAGACTTCCCAGAATAGTGAATGACAGGACTACTAGTCAGGGGAGGACAGGCATCTTCCTGGGGAAAGAGTCTTCAGGGAGCAAATAAGAAAGGTCTGTTTCCTGCCGGGGTGATAGGAGAGATGAAAAGAAGGCCTCACAGGATTGGAAGACTGGGAGACTCTCAGGAAGAGTGAAAATTTACTCTGCAAATTCAGAGTAAAATATGCTGCGGTGCAGAGAAGGAATCTTCAGGTATTCCTGATCTTTGTTCCAAAATAGGCCCCCTGTACGAATGCCAGATTGGTCAACCTGGGAAGCCTCACACCAGGGACAAATATTAGAAAGTAAGACACTAAATAATAGAAGACACTAAAAATTCACAAGACCTCACCCTGGTTTCTGAGTATACTAGATAAAAAGCGAGTCAGTAATTATATGCCAAGGAAAATTATTAGGACAACTCTTAGATATCTTGATATTTTGGGTAACTTTTTCACATTTGTTGTCATTATCTCCATCTAGTTTCCCATAGCGATTAATGACATTATCTTAAAGTGGAAGGGCCTGCCTGTGTACTTATTCTGGGATGTACCATGAAAGGGAGCGTGTGGGAGAATCACATGGTATTCTGTCCTCTACCCTGGGAGAGCCTACCTTGGAGAAACACATTGGGACTGTAAAGTGACTCCAGGTTTGTCACTGGGAGTAGCTTGGAGGACTGTGACACAGCTGAGGATAAGCAAGAAGAAATTAGACTGCAGAGATGCTTTATCCCAGCCTCTAAGAAATTCCAAGAGATTCCTAAGCCTTCAAGAAATGATGGAACTACGTTATCTCAATCGAAGAAAAACGTAACATGTCGTAACGATCTGACAATGAACTCTCTGCTGGTTGGGAGGGAGTTGCCGTGCATAAACCTGGCATATTCATGGGTGCATGTGCTGTAACTTCTTGGAGCGAGATATGACAGAGAGCCTGCCAAGATCACCAAAGTCACCAATCCCCACTGCTCCGATGGTTCCTGTAGTAAAAAATATTACAGTCATAAGGAATCTTCAGTGAACCTCCAGGACCAGGTAAGGAAGTGAAACCATTTAGGGGTTGAGTAGGATTTTTTTTTCTCTTCATCCAGTTTGTGGACATGACTCTGAAAGAGAAAGGAGGGTAATAATTGGTTACATAGAAGGCATCCGAAGGAAAGAATTTGTCTTCTGGATCATGACAGGAATGTCAGGAAGATGTACTACTGAAAATGGAAAAGGGCACTGGATCAAAGTAGAGAACGTATTTAACAAGGATAAATGGATGAAGGGGAGGGAGAAAAATCAGGACCGACTACCATGTAGGTAGTAAGGACAGTGGGCATGGCAGAGTGTATAGTGGAGGTGGTTCTTAGTAATTATCATTCTTTCATTCATTCAACAAATAACAGAGAAGTTCACTAAGAATAATACTTACGACCTTAGAGAACTATCTGTGTCAACACAGAATAGGAGGTGACAAAATAACTCGAAGTTTCAAAGCACAAAATGAATATAATGTTATTGAGGGCATTAAGATTTGATGGGATAAAACTCAGGCTAAAAATATCAAGAGAAAGACATACTTTATTAAAAAACTTATCTAGCAGAAGAAAAATAGAATAGTGCTATGTATAACTAAGGATACTTCCACGTGGAAGCAAAGGTAAAGCAAAAAGGTGCAAGAGAAATAAACCAATTATACTGCCATGAGAATATACCTCAGACCACTTAGGAAGAGGAAAAATATGGATATTATGTTTTTGGTGTTAAATCTTGATATGAAGTAACCCTTTGCAGTTAACAGGAGACTATCTTTTGGAAAATTAACTTTGATAAAATTAAAGTATTTGATGAGCGTTTAACTTCTAATGTTCCATTTTTAATCTCTTAAAAAGAGGGAGAATACAAGAGAGGTAAACGTCAATATGGAAATTCTAAGGGGGATTAATAATAGTGAGGGAGTAACCAGAATCTTGGAGTTCAGACTACTGCAAAAGTCACATATGTCCCCTTGCCCAGTGTTCCTCAAGATGAGGTTCCTAGACACAGTAGTACCACACATTGTTGTTGGTCTGCAACAAGCCTAAAGTCAGTTCTGGAAACTTTTACAGTAATTTCCATCGCCACAACATTTTTACTGTTCAAAATTAAAACTGATCCCTTGCTCTCTTCCACTGGAGGCCCAAACACCACGCCTCTAGTAATGCAAGTACTCAACGCCCACATCGATGGGCAGCGGAAGATTGCCTTTGCCATCACGGCAGTTAAGGGTGTGGGGCAAAGATGGGCTTGTGTGGTGTTGAGGAAAGCAGACGGACCTCAGCAAGAGGGCAGGAGAGCCCACTTAGGATGAGGTAGAGCGTGTGATCACCATGATGTAGAATCCACGCCAGTGCAAGATCCCAGACAGAAGGACGTGAAGGATAGAAAATAGGTCCTGGCCAACGGTCTGGACAAAAAGCTCCGTGAAGACCTGGAGCGACTGAAGAAGATTCAGGCCCACAGAGGCTGCACCACTTCTGGGGATTTCGTGTCCGAGGCCAGCACACCAAGACCAGAGGCCGCCGTGGCTGCACCGTGACTGTGTCCAAGAAGAAATAAATTTGTGGGAGTAGTCTGTTAATAAATAATTTATACAGTTAAAAAAAACCACAACTGATCCCTCACAGATGCTCTGACAAGCACTGTCCTAGTTCATGATAAAATAGAATTCAAAAAGTGTACTGCTGTTTGTTCTGAAAAGGAATACAGCTTATTAGGAAAAAGAACCTAAAGAGAAAACTAAAGAGTGAGGGAATCGGAGTGTACAGCTGGGGATTATTCCAATGGGACAAGTGAGGGAAATCATCTAAAGAGTAAGGTGATTATATTAACAGCTCTCTTGATGAGAAAAGGGGGTGAAACCCTTTTATTGAGCACTTGTTTTCTACTGGACACTTTTATTTACATTATCTTATTTAATCTTCTCCCTTCAGATAAGTGCTATTTTTCTAATTTTTATGGAAGGGGGCATGAGGCTCAGTGACTTTAATAGGCTGCATGGTGGCCGCCCAAAAGATATGCACGCCCACATCCTAATTCCAAGAACATGTGAATATTACCTTATCTGGTAAAATGTGATTAAGTTAAGGATCTCAAGAGGAGGAGCTTATCCTAAATATATCCTAAATTCAATCACACGTATCTTTATAAGATGGACGCACAGAGAAGATGAGAAAGCAACAAGTTCGTGGAAGGAGAGATAGGAGTGATGTGTCCACAAGCCAAGGGGTGCCCAGAGCCATTAGGAGCTGGAAGAAGCAAAGAATGGATTCTTCCTAGAGCCTTCAGAGCCTGCAGACACTTGATTTTGGATTCTGGCCTCTGGAACTGAGGGAACAAATCTCTGATGGTCTAAGCCACCCAATTTGTGGTAATTTGTTATAACAACATTAGAAACCTAATACAGTGACCTAAAGTAACTTCTACAAAATGAAAAAAATATATATGATATTTAACCTCGGGCTAACTCTAAAGCTTTTTTACTCTGACGTATCACATGGCAGCCTTCCAGACTTTATAATGCCTGGATAAATGATTAGGAATATATTGAAAGGATAGGGAGAGCACAGAGAAATAAAGAGTATAAGATGTGGCGTCATGTACTAGGTGGGAATCTTGGTTCCTCTACCCACTTACTTGTCTTCTCAAAGTCTCAGTGCCCTCAGCTGAAAACATCACATTATTGTGAGGATTGAGCACAATAACATACCTGTAATTTTCTTTGCAACTTGTGCAACACTAGTCCAATGCTAATTACCAAGACCAATTCTTTCCTCAAGAGAGACTGAAGAGACAACGTTGGTAGCACCCTTTCCATTCACTCTTTCTCTGTTGCAGATGCAGTGGCACTGGATTGCCCACCTTCCTGCCACGGCAGATGGCAAGGCGAGCATCCTCCTGTTTCAGGATGCACAGTCCTAATATCACGTGCCGACAGGAGCAACAGAAAGCCCCTGAGCCTGCTGAGCAATTTCTACTTGAAAGAAAACCTCAGCAGCTACCAGGCCAAAACAAAATAGTTATTTTTGGCAGATCTTTTCTTCAGGATTCAGAGAGACAATAGTAAATAACTCTATTCAACAGGCCAGCTCATTTTTACTTGTTTATTTACACCCTGCCTTGTTCCAGAAAGGATTTAAGGTGGATTACCTATTAATACTACACAAGATAAGTGAAAAATAAGTGGTGAGGAAAGTAGGACAACAGGAAAATGAAACTCAGAAAAATAAGTGAAACCAGGAATGAGTTAGACGCACCGTGTTTAGTGAGGATTTTCCCTCACCAGGGGTGGCCATGAGTGTGTCTCTAAGCTTTCTTGCTGTTAATATAAAAAACGGCTCTAAAGCAGGGTCCCCAGCAACATTCTCTTTAGGATGTGATTTCAGCCCGCCCAGGGCACTGGCTGTGGGTGATCAAGGCCGTAAAGATCTTGACACTGAGCATAACAGTCATCATTTTAGCCTGGATTAAAAAAGAAAAAAAATCAGTAAAGCATCAATGAAATTTGTGTCTTTGAGGAACATAACTTCCTGATGTCCTGCATAATATAAACGAGCTATAAAATTTATATTTACAGAACTGTTGACTCACTAACTGTACAGGGTGATTAACTATAAATCAGGCAAGCAAAAGGGGACATCTACCAAAAAGGATGACTTTGGTTTTAGAACCGTTCATCTGTAACCCTTCTTTTTGGTACTAATCAGGGCAAGCTTGATCTGCAGCACTCTCTCTTCATGGTAATAAACTTACTGTCTGCTTATAAGAGAATGTCTATTTTTCTCTTCTCTAGAATGGGGGAAATTCATCCAGCTTATAGAAGAGTGTCATTAAATTATTAAGATTCAAATTGAAAGGAAAAGGGCAGTTGGAGCACGTCTCTATTTTTACTTCACTGAAATCACTATTAAAGATGAATTGAGCTAGCTTTTGGGGAGTGAATTGTGCAGCTAATTCACAGGGTGGGCGGGGGGGAGCCCTTCATGGTGTTGCGATGCTTAAAATAAAAGAGTTTATAAGGGTTATATTAAGGTATTTTATAGTGAAAATTGATGATGGGTAAGTAGCTATGGCCCTCATGCCCCTTTTAATCCTGAATTCTCTCTCTCTGCTCTCTGGCAGGGATTGGTAAATTTTTTCTGCAAAGGGCTAGATGGTAAATATTTTAGGCTTTGTGGGCCTTATGTTTTCTGCTGTGACTGTCCAACTCTGCAATTGCAGTGCAAAATCAGCCATAGACAGCTCGTAAGTTAATGAGTGTAGCTGTGTTCCATTAAAGCTTTTTTTAACGAAAGCAGGTGGCAGGGGACTTGGCCCATGAGCCATGGTTTGCCGAATCCTGCTCTGTGACATAGAACGTGGGGTTTTAAATCCTTGTTCAACGTTTTCACTGTATGCTGAACAACGTTTCTGAGAGAAATTTTGGCCTGACAGCCTACCTCCCTGAAGGTGATGGGAGCGCCCTCCCTTTAGGTTAGAAGACCTTGATTTTTGAAATAGATCACTGCCTCCTGCATACCGGTTTTCTAAATCATGGACTGCTCCATTCCACCGATAAGACTGAAAAGCTGAAAAGCTATGTTCTCGGCCTCCAGCCTAACCCCTACCTCAGTATATCAGAGCCTAGCCATGTGTCCAGGTCCGACTGGGACACACATGAGGGAGATACCTTAGTGGGCACAATCATAACTCTTGATTTTAAAAAGTTCAGGCTTGCCTCAAGCCAGTTATAGGAACATTCATACATGTACAATGTTACCTTTTCTTTTTTAGAAGATCCTCACAGAATAACAGTTGGACACTACTCCATCTTTTATTAAGGACTGTATATAAAAGTGACCCTTTGGAGGGTATATTTCCTCCTTTGTAAAATTGCTGTTGAAGACACTTTCCATTAGATTGTTTTGTGTTCTTCATGTAAAACTTTGTGATTCCTCTTAGAGTTTAGAGGGACGACAGAAGTGCTTCTCTTGTTATGCTTCCTGTTATTAACCAGACAAGGCAGTATAACTTCTCCTATGCCACCCGTTCGTCCTACTTTTTAGCTGTGTTTCCAAAACGTAAAGCTAAGTACATGTTCCATTGCACAGGCTATAAATAGTCGAGGTCTTCTTACCCATCTATGTCTTCCTTTCCATTCTTGGTCTTTTCATTTTTTTTCTGTTTTTTTTTTTGAGGGGGGAGGGGGCATCTGATTGTATTTGTATCTTAATATAGAATACCATAGAAGTATAAATAACAAGTAAATAATAAAGTTTGGGCTTGTTGAAAATGTTAGAGACCACAAAAGGACAACTTCATCTGTGTTTGAAACTAGAAAAACAAGGAAGTGATCACCAAGCTGCCTGGGGCAGATGGTGTAATGATAACAGATAACAAAACTATTGAATTTATATTTTGCTTTCAAATTCTGCTGCAAGGAAAGTGGTCTCCAGGCTGGAAGAATAAGAACAAATAATACCTTGAATTATTTTTTTGAATTCCTTGTTTTCTTGGAATTTATTTAATTTTTTTTTTTTTTACACCTTGTCCCATTGTATTTTCACCCTGGGAGGTGGTCACAGTAGTTATTATTATCCTGCTTTACTAAGGAGGAAATTGTGACTCAGTGTTAAATGACTTGTGCACACTCACAAACAATGCAAAGAGGGGGTTGACTGCAACTCTGTGTAAATAAGTAGACAGTAAGGCAAAGCCTGGTCGCTTTAAATAAATTTTGGTTGTCAGCACTGGATGCGAGTTACGCCAGCCTACTGAGAAAACTGGGGTGCGGTGCAAATAGGAGATGCTCAAAATATGTTTTTGAATGAGTGAATTGAGCTGAGCATTAATCTTAGTAAATTACTGAGGTATTGCAGAGACCAAAAGATGAATAAATAAGGGAAATCTCAGTCCATTTTTCAAAAAGAGGGAGAGATTCCACAATCCATAAATAGGTCAACTATTCTCAGAGGCGATCCCAGAAAAAATCAAGAATGGACTTTCAAGCTAATGGCTTTGAGTATTAACGAAGGAATGTAGTGGTTACTAGGAGTGAACATAGGTTTGTAAGGAATGCCATGTTATGCTTGCTTAATTTATTTTCTTGCTTTTGAAACAGAGCTACTGTAAGATCAGAGGATTGACTAGGAAAATTTAATTTTCACAATAATATCATAAAAATAGCAACCACTTCTTGAACACTAACTATATGGCAGACCCTGGCTGCCTTATTTCATTTAGTCCCATAATGGTCCCAGTGCATAGGTATGTTTCTATCTCCCTTGTTTCAGATAAGACAGAGGTTCAGAGAGAGCAAGTAATTAAAGTCACATTGCTAGCGAGTGACTGAGCTGGAGTCAAAGCCAGATTTGTCTGACTCAAAGCCATTGGTGGTAAGTCACTACAGCACCATTTCGTGTTGACACACAGCAGGGCTCATAAGATCTTTGAGGTGAAGGTGAACTAAAGATCTACAGGTTGGGTCACACTATCTTTACATAAATACACAACAGGTTGAAAACAAATCTAAGGCAGGTTGATTAGTATTTTGGTCTTAGTCTGCTCAACATTTGAATCTATAAAGACATAGAAAACATACTTATCCCTTCTGCAGTGGACAAAACCAAGAAGAGAAGCCAATCTTACCACTGCTATAAGCTAACATTTGCATGGTGTGTCTCATTTTACAAAATACTTTCACTTAGCTTGTCACATTTGATTCTCTCTCACAACTCTATAAAGAAGACTTACCACTAGCTCCCAAACTCTCCCTCTTGCCCACCCCTGCCACCCGCCTTTTTTTTTTTTTTACAATGAGCAGAAATGAGGTTCAGGGAAATCAAATGACTCAATCAGAGTCATGGTGAATAATCTGGGGACTTCTGTTTTCTGTCACACTGCAACAGATATGGAGTCATGATTAGAAATAATATCAAGACATGCAAATGCCAGATCAAAATTATTAAGATGAAATATGAAGGTGATGAATGTGAAGTCTAACACTGAAGGAGAAAGTATGTTTTTGTTGAATGCGTAATGTAAGCCAACATTTCACTCTGATTACTAATAATACTAATTTAATTTTAGCCTGGATTAATGGAAACATAATGTCTACATCACAATAAGCAATATTTCCACTGAACATGTAACTTTACAAAACATACATGGACCCATATTTGCTGGGCCTAGTATTTATTAAAATCTCAGACTAAGTAGAGTGCACCTAAAGGCAGGTAAATACTGAAGAGACCATGGGCTACATTTGATTGTGGAAGGGAATGAGGAAATGCATAAAAACTCTAATTGGTTTCAAATTTTTAAAACACGTGGAAGAGGAAAGATTAAGATTTGTTCTGTGTTGGTTGGTCTAGGTCCAGCAGGTGTTGGTGTACAACAAGACAAAAAGCACAAAGGTTTAAGTATCAGACAGTCAGATTTTGGCTCAACATAAAAAATAATTCTAACAGTGGAGCAGTTCCTGAGGAAATGAGCGTTGTGAGTTTTTAACATTTAACTTATTTAAATGAAAAAGAGAGCCAAAAGCAATTCATTCATTTCTCCCATTCCCCACTCTTTACCGTGGCAGCTACCAATCTGCCTGTTCTCTCTGTCTGTGAGCTTGTATTTTGTTGTTTGTTTGTTTTTTTAGATTCCATGTATAAGAGAGATCATATAGTGTTTGTCTTTCTCTGTATGGCTTATTTCACTTAGCATAATGCTCTTGAAGTCCATCCATGTTATCACAAATGGCAAGAGGTCATTCTTTTTTATGACTGAATAATATTCCATTGGCTAAATATACCACAATTTCTTTATTCATTCATCCACTGATGGACAGTTAGGTTTTTTCCATATCTTGGCTATTGTAAATAATACTGCAGTGAACACGGGGGTGTACATATCTTTTCAAATTGGTGTTTTTATTTTCTTAAAATAAATACCCGGAAGTAGAATTGCTGGATCATATGGTAGTTCTATTTTTAATTTTTTGAGGACTGTCCATCATGTTTTCCATAGTGGCTGCACCAATTTACATTACCACCAGCAGTGTACAAATGTTCCCTTTTCTCTACATCCCCATCAACACTTTATATTTCTAGTATTTTTGATAATAGCCATTTTAACGAGTATGAGGTGATAACTCATTGTGGGGTTTTTTAATATAAATTTATTTATTTTATTTTATTTATTTATTTTTGGCTGCGTTGGGTCTTCGTTGCTGCGCGCGGGCTTTCTCTAGTTGTGGCGAGCTGGAGCTACTCTTCATTGTGGTGCGCGGTCTTCTCATTGCAGTGGCTTCTCTTGCTGCAGAGCACGGGCTCTAGGGTACGCGGGCTTCAGTAGTTGTGGCTCATGGGCTCCAGAGCGCAGGCTCAGCAGTTGTGGTGCTTGGAGATTAGTTGCTCTGAGGCATGTGGGATCTTCCCGGACCAGGGATTGAACCCGTGTCCCCTGCATTGGCAGGCGGATTCTTAACCACTGTGCCACCAGGAAAGTCCCGCTCTCATTGTGGTTTTGATTTGCATTTCCCTGGTGATTAAAGGCGTAGAGCATCTTTTCATGTACCTGTTGGCCATCTGTGTGACTTCCTTGGAAAAATGTCTATTCAGATCTTCTGCACATTTTTCACTTGGATTGTTTCGTTATTTTTGCTATTGAGTGTTCTTTACATATTTTGGATATTAGCCCCTTATCAGATATATGATTTGTAAATATTTTCTTCCATTCCTTAGGTTGCTTTTTCATTCTGTTGATGGTTTTCCTTAGCTGTGCAGAAGCTTTTAGTTTGACATAGTCACACTTTTTAATTTTTGCTTTCATTGCTTTTGCTTTTAATGTCAAATTCAAAAATCATTGCTGTGACCTATGTCAAGGAGCTTTTTGCCTATGTTTTCATCTAAGAATTTTACGGTTTCAGGTCTTGCATTTAAGCCTTTAAACCATTTCAAGTTAACTTTTGTGATTGGTGTAAGACAGTGGTAAAATTTCATTCTTTTGCATGTGGCTGTCCAATTTTTCCAGCACCATTTATTGAAGAGACTGTCCTTTCCCCATTGTATATCCTTGGCTCTTTTGTCATAAACTAATTGACCATATATGTGTGGGTTTATTTCTGGGCTCTTTATTCTTTTCCATTGATCTGTGTGTCTGTTTTTTTTTTTTTTTGCGGTACACGGGCCTCTCACTGCTGTGGCCTCTCCCATTGCAGAGCACAGGCTCCGGACGCGCAGGCTCAGCGGCCATGGCTCACGGGCCCAGCCACTCCGCGGCATGTGGGATCCTCCCGGACCGGGGCACGAACCCGTGTCCCCTGCATCGGCAGGCGGACTCTCAACCACTGCGCCACCAGAGAAGCCCTATGTGTCTGTTTTTATGCCAATACCATGTTATTTTATGTAGAGGCTTTTATTATAAAGTATAAAAATACCTCAGTGATAAATGATATTCTCTTTCCCTTCCCCCAACTATCTCTCTCTCTCTCTGTCTCACACACACACACACACACACACACACACACACACACACACACACACACACACACACTATCTCCTGTCATTTGAATGTTAGTTCCTTGGTAGCAGGGATTTTGTCTTGTTTTTTATGAATTGAATTTTGTTCTTCAAAACTTATATGTTGAGATCTAAACCCCAGTACCTCAGAATGTGATCTTATTTGAAAATAGGGTTGTTGCAGATGTAATTAATTAATGTGAGGTCATACTGAAGTAGGGTGGGCCCTAATTCAATATGATTGATATCCTTATAAAAGGGGAAATTTGGACAGGGACATGCACACAGGGAGAATGCCATGTGAAGATGAAGGTAGAGGATCTGGGTGATGCTTCTACAAAACAAGGGATGTCAAGACATTTAAACCACAAGAAGTTAGGAGAGAGGCATAAACAGTTCCTCCCTCAAAGCTCTGAGAAGGCGACAACACTGCTGACATATTGATCTTGGACTACTGGCCTCCAAAACTGTGAGACAATACATTTCTGCCATTTAAGCCACGTGGTTCACGGTATTTTGTTATGGCAGCCCCAGTAAACTAATAACGTGCTGTATTCCTGTATCTAGAACTGTGACTAGATAGAGTAGGCATTTTATAAATATTTTTTGAGTGACTGTTGAGTGAATAAATAAATGGCTGAATGAGTGAATATACATCATCCCAGGAAAGTCATTTATTTTTTCTAGTCCTCAGTGTTGTCATTTGTAAAATGACATTCGCCACAGTGTAGAAGATTTATACAGTTCTCGTCTCTTCTACTACATTCATAGAAAAGAACTCTTATGACAGAAAAATTGATCGCATATTAGAAGTTATCAAGAAAGCTTATTTAATCAGGATCTCTATTGAAAAATACAGGCAGACATGGGTTTTAAGGATGATTGAAATTTTAATTTGACCTGAGGCAAAAGTCTGAAATGAATAATTTCCTGAGTTTGCTTTTAGATTGTGATCCTGTGTTTTTTCTTGACGAATTTATCATCTATTTATAGAAATTAGGTCAGTGAGACTGTGTGAGTTATAGGCAAAGCGATTTCATCGCACTCCAGGCTCAACTATGTTTCAGAATCGAATCTTCCTTACTGTGGAGTTGAGCCATCAGCAAAGAAATGGTACAGGAATTGAATTAGAGCCGAATGCAGAAAATTGCCTTCATGTTTGAGAAGCTTGGGTGTGCCATTACCTGAGATGATATTAAATTTATCCATGTGCCTTCAAATAATAAGCTTTGGCGAAGGAGCTAGAGGAACAGAAAATCAACAGAACTCCAGAGAGTGATCTGGATGTGATGAGATTTACTAGTCTGGATGCCTTCTGGAAAGCCGCAGCTGGCCAGAATGAGCTTATGTTTTCAGTTCTTCAAGACTGGCCTAGGTGGGCTCTCCAGTGCTGATCTGCAGAGGTGATTTTCCAGAAACCCAGTCCACTGGACAGAGCCATGGTTCTATTTCCCTTTTTAGATCCTTTACCTTCCAATGGTCTTGCAGGGCCCTATTCTCTCTCTTTCTCTTGGTCTCTGTCTCTGTCTCTTTCTCGGTGTTCAGAACCTTTGATCCCTCCTGTGTGTAACTTTTCCAAGTGTCCTATCATTGAAAGTTAACATCCTCCACTTGGTTCTTTTTCCTTCTACTCCTCAGAAACTCATATTTCCTGAGATGGATCTTCACTCCAATAAAAGACATTGACACCTCGGTGTGCAAAACTCTTAGATTCATAGGGGATGAGTGAGAAGGGCAAAACATTTACAGCTCCAATAGGAGTTAGATGCATCTTCTCTCACTAGTAGTCTGCTACGCCCTATAGGGAAAATATTTTAAGCTAGAATTTTGGTACTTTTGGCTTCACTAACTCTTGGGTTCTTTTAGGTACCCACCACAGTGTTAAATATACGAAATTAAAATCAGCAAAGAGCAGAACATGCCTTTTACTTTCCCACCCCCTACCCCAGTTTTGCAAATGGGTCAGCAAAAATAGTGTCCTTGATGTGGGCAAGGGTGTAAATTCATACAGTGAAAACTCAAACGGAAAACAGATCCCAAGAACAGAGGCTATATTTCAAATCTTTGGATTATGGAGAGCAGTTAGAGAAGAAATCTTAAATGTCATCTAATTTAACTCACTTATTTTACAGATTAGGAAACAGAACGCTCTGGGCGAGAGATCTTCTGACTAGCAGACCCTATATTCTTCATGTACTTCTATATTTTTATGTCTTTTGGATTTTCGTTTGTGTGTTCGTTTTTCTTCCTTGCATTATCTCTGCCTGATCTAGGGCAAAAAATGTGTATAAAATAAGAGGGTGGGTGGATCAACCAAGATCACAGCGCTAGCAAAGTGAAAGAACTTGGATGGGACCCCGTGTATCCTGGTTCTTAGTTCCTTGCTCTGTGATTTGAGCATTAAAGCAAATCAAGACTGGGTGAAGATTAGAATCTGTAGTCCCTAGCCCCTTGGGTAAAACAGGCTGCTGGGTTATTCTGTACAGTCTAATGTTTGCTATCAGTCTCTGTGGCAACTGTTCTAAGTTTCTTCTGGAGGACGGAGTAATAGTCCCCATTTGAGAGTCCGAATATCAAGGATCCTCTCCTCAGAAATATGTACCTACACAATTTGCACAGAAATTCAGTTGATTCACATAATTGAGGACAGACCCCTAGACTGTGAACTAGTGGTCTATATATTAATGTCAACTAATGGTTATTGAATGTCTTCTATGTTCTGGGCGTTATTCTGAGGACTTTACATGTGCTATATCATTTAATTCCTGCAACACTTAAAAGCAGTTTCCATTCTTATTTCCATTTTACAGAAAAAAGAGACATTTAGAGAACATCTGATTATTTAACACTATTTTAAAAATACTGACGATGCCAGGTGCTAAGGATAAAATGGTGCAAAAAAACAAACAAAAAAAAGGCACAGTGCCTGCCCCCATCAAGCTTGGAATCCAGTGAAACAGGCTGATTACATGTTTACAGAGAAATGTGCCATGAAGCAAACAGACATGGGCGAGAGTGTCAGGCAGTGATAATAACACTTATAAGTGGACTGTAAAATCCTTTGCTAGAGGTCAACACCAAAGGACAGACCCCAAACTCAAACCAGGTCCATCTGCCCCCAAAGTCAGCCCCTGCCCCATCGTTGCAACAGTTGAGTTCTTCTAACTATGATGACTTTTGGTGATACTTTATAATATCCTGTCCTGGTCTCCTCCATGACTGTGAGATACACTTTCCTGAAGCACCCAAAGCAGTGCTTCTTGGACCATCTATGGTGAAAGACCAAGTGTTAAAATTTTCAGTTTGTTACACTGTGCTCTGATACTTTTGTCCTTACTTTCTGCCTTAGCCCGCAAGCTTGTCCCCATGTCTGGATGGGCTCTAAGTAGGAACACAGAGAATCTTGGGTAATTATGGGTTCATGTTTGGTCATTTCCTGCCTCACCCTAGATATGGAGGGATTATGCATCTAGACTGCTAACTTAATTTGGTAAAAAAAAAAATCTCTATTTCTAAAAAATTACCTAAAAGTGCTTCAGGCTCTCGCTGTTGCCCCCATATCTGCAAAGCCTTGCCCCAAACAATTGGGCCTTTATTTCTTCTTTCCAGAGCAACAGCTTGCTGACACACGTGATTCCCAGGCCCGGGGCTGGAGCCCTGCCCAGAGTGACAGGGGTAGGTACCTGGGCCACGTATGACTTGCAGTCTGTCGTCCAGCTGATGTACTTGGCGTGCTATTGCTGGCGAACATGCTGCACATGACAAACAGAAACACAGTGCTAATTTCAAGGTCTATTAGAAACACAAGGCAGTAGAAATAACGGTTGATGGACAGAAATGGTAGGAATTGTCAGGTTAAGAAATCTTCTTCTGAAAACTTCTAGGGGATGTCGACAAACACGGGGAAATAAATACACTTTACGATCATAAAAATGTACCTGACAATGGGCTTTTGAATGAGCACAGTGAGGGACTAAAGTGGATGATATGTGACCGTGGTTTTTGCCCCCCACCATCCAGAACTACTGATAAGGTCAGGCTGAGAACAAGCATCTGTGCATGAATGTAAAAGCTATTGGAATGCAGAGTGTTCCCAGCTACTACATTAATAACTTTCAACAACCTTCACTCCTGGACATGATGTAATTAATTTTTGAACTGGGGAAGCAAGATGGTCTGTGGTCTGATATTTTCATTTGAAAGCAAGTGGGAAGACAAAAGCAAACAGGCTTTTTGGCTATGAGGGAATAAATGACCTTCCAAGTAAGGAATTTAAACCGGAGCTTTCGACTTCAGAGGGGATGGGGCTGGAGAACATTTTTGTAGCAGAAATTTAAGGTGGAGAAATGGTTGTGGGTTACAGGGCCCCCCATCTCCCCCAGCATGTGCGCCCTTCCCCATTACACGAGCCACTCTCAAGGGTTCTGATGGCCCTAAACCCCTTTTGAACAGAAAAACATTATTGCTAACAGTTTTTGTTTTTTTTTTTTAAACACAGGGCTGGCATGCCAGCACATGCTTGAATGCTCTCACAGTTACATATAAACTTAAAAAGAGGCCCCCCCTTTCCCCCTAGCCTGACTCATACTCCATGCATCATATAACCAGTATTTGGAAAGGCTATGAAGAACGCTTGGGGCAGTTGGATATATTTTGTCCAATAGTGGGAGTGACAAAAACAGGTGATCTAGAAGCGGGTAGGAGTGTAAAGCTGGGGGGTGCATGTAGGGTGGGGCGGGAGTCGTGAAAGATGGAAGGAAAGATTGTCGTACTTCTTGACTATTCCTTAGGACATTTAAGATAACAGAACATTTTAAAGATGGAAGAGACCTTAGAAATCTGAAATGGAGATTCAGAGGTTATGCACTGCCAGTGCAAAATCCTACAGCTAGAGAGGAACTAGCCTCCAAACACTCTCTGTATAGCACAGACCCCACTTTGCACCACAGAACCTGTTTGAGAATCTGATGAAGCCTGCAGACACTTTCTTCTGAAAAACAAAACTACACATAATATTTCCTGAACGTTTCAAAGGAATTATGGACTCCTTAAGTTCATCAATGAACCTGAGGGACTGATGAATTTTCTGTTGTATTAAGGTTATCAACCGAGCATACAAATAACGTTCAGACTAGGTTTTAAGTCTCTCCTTTCTACTTATTGGCTGTTTGAGCACAAGCAAGCAGGCAATATATCTAGGCCTCAGTTTCCTGACGTACGAAATAGATATAATGATAGTATCTATTCCTAGGTTATCGTGAAGATGAAATGCCATAATGAGTTTAAGGAAGCCTGGCAGTGGGAAGGACAAGCCATGTTGCTATGGTTGTGGTTGTTATCGACCTCCATGCTCATTGAGCTATGTCCTCTGTGGTTGGCTGTTGATGGGCTCCTCGAGATCCAGGTCTCCTGAATTTCTTCCTGTCCTTTGCCTTTTGCTTGCTTCCAGCATAAATCTGTTTGCTTCCTGATTGTTCTCCTTTCCTTAAGGGTCTCTCCTTCTCACCACATGAAAGGCAGCCTGTGTTAGAATGTCTTGATAAATTTGCTGTGCGGAAATCCATTAGAAGGAAGTGCTAGGAAATAAGATTGTTGGAGAAAAGAGTACATCTGTGAAGTGCTTCCTTACTGCAGTGGAGATCAAACAGTAGAACAAGTGGAAATACCAGGTCTGCAAGAATGGTTTGAAGTCATGTTATTATTTCAACTTCCCTTTAATAATTGCAGGGAAAAAATGTTTTTTTTAAATACAGTTCATTTTTTTTTAATCTAAATTTTCAGTGTGGAAAACTTCTATTTTTAATATCAATTTCTCATGCTGATGTACTTAAATTACTTGCAACTTCTAATGAGTTCCACCACCTGACTCCACCCCAATTTCTTCAAATCCGTGCTGAGAAACAGAAAGGTAGCCTCAAGAGGAAGAGGAATGTTAAAAATACTGAGCAGAGAGGAACCTGCTTACATCCTCCTCCTTCTAATTTAGGTTGTCTGTTTTTCAGTATCGGAAGTTCTCCTGGGGACTGGTGTAGGGTGAATTATATGAAATTTTGGAAACTGAGTCTCCAAAGATAGTTTGGTGTAAGCCTCAAAGCTTTCCTTCTACCTGATAAAGGTTGACCAGAAGACTGATAACTTCTCGGGTTTTTTGTTTGTTTGTTTGGGTTTTTTGGTGCCAATTCAACTCCCTCCCACTTACACTTGAAAGTAGGACTTCAAGGTACTTTACCACTGAAATCAGAAAGCAGCCTTTAAATAGTTCCAGAACAGCAAAAGTCTACATTCTCATTAGGCTAACAACTGAGTTTACCTTCCCCCACACAACAATTATAAGAGCCAGAAGAGCAAGTTTCTGAATTTCTGATGCTTTATGATTAGAGGTAGTCATTCTCTTCTCTGTTGTCCTTTCACTATTGACCTGGTAGGAATGAGAGTGAAGTGCCAGTGATGATCTTAGGAACAAAGTCTTCCTCCTTGTAGGGATGGTGGTCATGTCACAGTTCCCCCAAGAGCTGCATCTGAGGGGTCATAAAATGAAGCAGCTTTGCATAAAGTGTCTTAGGGGTAATGCTGTCACTCTCTTTGCTCTTAGATTTGGGTTCAAAGCCCTCCTTTACTATCTTCTAGCTAAAAAGCCTGGACAGCTTACTTACTTCTAGATTTGTAAACTTTTGTTTCTTTCTCTGGAGACATAGAGCCATTGGTGGAACCAGTCCATGTACAGTGTCTGGCACATAGCATATATGTCCTTATCTTGGGACAGGGAGTTTCATCTTGGACAGTGACTAACTGTCCTGGAGGATGGGAACATGCCTTTTGAAGAATGACTTAATCTCCAGAGTTAGTGGAGATGGCAGGTTCGGAATTGGAGTGTGTGTATATTGGGAAGGGGTGTTTCTACTCATTGAAGATAATGAGCTTTTCCTCTAACTTGTTATAAACATACACTAGAACCTTTCTTCACTGATTATACTCAGTGTCTCGTAAGAGTGTCAACAAAGAAATCAGTTAGATTGGTACAGGGCCAGCTCATCAGGTGATTTGTTAACAGAGACCGCATCCATTTGTTACTAACTTTGGCATGATATGCTGGAAAGAGAATTGAACTGGGCAGTACAAGGAGAAACATTTATTCCACTTATACATATTAACACCTACTCTGTCCCAGGTGCTGGACTGGGTGCTAAAGATACAAAGATGAGGGAATCCAACATCACATTGCTGAGAGATTCTTATGTAGTATTTCTCAACTGGAATCCAAGGATTTTCAGGGATTGGAAGTTCCAGAAGAACTCTTTTTTTTTTTTGGCTTTTGTTTCAATAATTAATTTTAATAGTCATCTTACTTGTTATAAAGGCAAAACTTTTAAACTTTATTGAGATATAATTGCCATATAGCATTGTGTAACTTTAATGTGTATCCCATGTTGATTTAATACACTGATGTGTTGCAATATGATTACCACTGTAATTTTAGCTAACACCTTCATCATGTCACATAATTACCATTTCTTCTTGTGGTGAGAACATATAAGATCTACTTTTTTAGCAACTTTTGAGTATATAGTACAGTACTGTTATCTATAATCACAAGGTGGTGCATTAGACCCCTAGAACTTATTTATCTTCTAACTGGAAATTTATATTCCTTGACCATCTCCTCATTTTCTCTACCTCTCAGGCCCTGGTAACCACCATTCTACTCTCTGTTTATTCAAGTTTGGATATTCTTAGATTCCACATATCAGTGTTATACACTATTTGTCTTTCTCTGTCTGGCTTATTCCACTTAGCATAACATGTTCAAGGTCCATCCATGTTGTTGCAAATGGCAAGATTTCTTTTTTTTCTCATGGGTGAAAATATTGCATTTTACATATTTAGCATATCTTCTTTATCCATTCATCCATTGATGGACACTTAGGTTTTTTCCCTATCTTGATTATTGTAAATTATACTGCAATGAACATGGAGATGCATATATCTTTTTGAATTTGTGTTTTTGTTTTCTTTGCATAAATACCCAGAAGTGGAATTGCTGGATCATATGATAGTTCTATTTGCAATTTTTTGAAGAACCTCCATACTGTTTTCCGTAGTGGCTGCACCAGTTTATATTCCCACCAACAGTGCACAAGGGTTCCCTATTATCCCCATCTTGCCAACACTTGTTAACTATGGTCATTTTGATAATAGCCATTCTAACAGGTGTGAGGTGATAATTCATTGTGGTTTTGATTTGCATTTCCCTGATGATTAGTGACCTTGAGCATCTTTTCGTGTATCGGTTGGCCATCTGTATGTCTTCTTTTGAAAAATGGCTATTCAGGTCCTCTGCCCATTTTAAAATCAGATTGTTTGTGTGTTTTTGCTTTTGAGTTGTATGAGTTCTTTATATGTTTTGGGTGTTAACCACTTATCAGATATATGGCTTGCAAATATTTTCTCCCATTCAATAGGTTGTGTTTTCATTTTGTTGGGTGTTTCTTTAGCTGTGCAGAAGCTTTTTGGTTTTATGGAGTCTCACTTATTTATTTTTGCCTTTGTTGCTTGTGCTTTTAGTGTTATATCAAAAAAAAAAAAAAAAAAATTGCCAAGACCTATGTCAAAGAGATTTTCCCCTATGTTTTCTTCTGGGAATTTTAAAGACTTACATTTAAGTCTTTAATCCATTTTGAGTTAATTTTTGTGAGTGGTGTAAGATAGCAGTACAATTTCATTTTTCTGCATGTGGTTATCCAGTTTTCCAGGCAAAGCATTTTTATAACAATAACACAGATCTGAAAGATGATGTATCCAAAGATTATGGATTAAGTTTCTTAATCTGATATCTAGGAATAGATATAAGAATATGTCTGCATGTTCTCAGAATCCTCAAGAAGTTTCCTTTTATTAGGAGTATATATTTTATCAAAGAGAAACACTGACATAAGGGACCTGAGATTTTGTACTCTCCAGTCTCTAACTAAGTGGTATGTGGTCTTAGTTGAGACCCTCATTTAAACACATTGACTTTAGAATCTTTCTCTTAAAATAAGGTTCCCGGATCAGGTGAACTCTGAAGCTCTTCCAGCTTTAATAGTCGATGCCTCTATGACTGTCCCTCTAACTGGGTTGTAACCTGAATTTCTTTGTAATTTCTGGTTCAGAGGAGAGGGCACTAGCCAGACATCAGATCTGTTCTAATTCTGCCTTTGATAATGATTGTTAGGAAAATGCTGATGGAATCACTTTTCTGCTTCATGTTTTAGGTTTTCCATTTGAGACTTGAAAGTGGTAACCTGAAAAAAAGGAAAAACTTGAAAATAAGTGATAAAAAACTTGAAAGCTTTGGAACATAGCAACAATGTTATTATAAAAACGAGCCCTGAAATGATGCTAAGTGAAAGGACAGATTACCATCTGTAAGTTAATTAGTCAGGATAATAGAGGTTATGCTGTGACAACAAACGACCCTGAAGATTTACTTGAGCTATAAGTCAGTGCGAGTTGTCGGGGTTGGGGTGAAGATCTGCTCATCATAATCATAAACTGCACAGTGTGTTTTATTCATTTCATTGGCTAGTGCAGGTCACATGGTTTTGCCTAAGTTCACAGGGGGTGCAGGATAGCATTTTTACTTGGACCAACAGAAGAACATCTTGAATATTTGTGAAATTATTATGATACTAAATATTCACAAATGCATCATGATGTTCATTTTAAAATTTGGAGACTAAAATCCATATTATAATTTCAGGTGGTGATCATTCTAAAATGCAAAACAGTGAACAAACTCAAGTTGATTTTGGATTTGACCATACGTATTTCTCAGAAGAGAGTGCTTTCCTGGAGAGGGTGAAGGAAGTGAAGGAGGACGTCTGGCCGCTGTTGAGTGGTGGGTTGCCCACCAACAGAAGAACTGGCAGGTAAGAATTCTTAGCAGCGAGAATGTGCACAAGTAACAAAGCAGAATTAACTGAGGTTAAAGTTCATGGAGCATGAAAGAAAGCAGGTTGAACTGTGATCAAAGAAACAAGTGGTTTATGATAGAACTTTTTTATTAAGGATTCTGAAATGGAAGCCACGTTTGTGTTTAATATAGGATAATCCTATATGGGGCATGAGGAAGCAGGTTTGCAATGAAAGAAATGTGCTCAAATTGGAAGAGCTGTAATAAACAACAGGAAAATCTACAGAGAAAGCTACAGTGAATGTTTGAATTTCTATGTCGGGTCATACAAATTAGTTTTGTCAGTAGTGTACCTTCACATTTAGTACTTTAGTGAGATTGTCACTGCACAGCTCATGGTAACCCAGCAGAATAAATGAAAATTCTAAAATATCAAAAATTACATGTTTTGATATTTTAATCAAAACATGTAATTAGTTGATTATCTGCTTTGTAGAGACAACTCCTCTGCTGTAATATGGTTTTCTGTCATTGATCTGGGGGATAAGGAGCTCTAAATAGCGTGGCTTTATGGTTCGCTTGAACACAGTCTTCTTAGAATGACATCACGATTTAGGACAAAATATTATGAATTCCCAAATCACTGGAAACATATATGCAGATATAAGTATAAAAACGTGTTCAAAATGCCAACTCTAACTTAAAAAAATAGATAAGCTGTCCAGGGCTGGCTGAGTAGTGATGTTTGTACTTACTCACATTTATTTTTCGCTATTGTCCTTTATATTGGTGTGTCGAGAGAATTTGTGAGCATAGAAATAAAAGTGAAACCCCACAAAGGAGAAAGGACGGTACATGTTGGCGCCCCCCAAATTTAAAAATACGAAGGACCTAGGCAGAAAGGAGGAGAGCAAATGCCTTGTGTGATATGACTCTTCTAAAATGACCATTCATGATTCGGAGGCAGCAAAAATTAGAAGAAAAAAAACCCTTCTTATTAAAAAAAATGTAGTGACGCTTAAATTTCTGATAGATATTGGGAATGCAGGTAGCAATGCACTTGGTGTGGAGAAAAAGCACCTCAAAAACCTGACTCACAAGTTCATGCATTTCATTTGCCGTCGTGTTGTTTGTAAATCACTTTAGAGCTTCAGAAGTACAATATATGCATACATAATATTAATACTAATAGCAACCATAGTAAGTTCCTGGTCCTGCCTGCACTGATGTCTCTCTTCTCCAAAGGCTATTATGGGAGGCCACAGCAGTAAAGAACTAGCAGCAATGATTGGAAAGAATGTTCTCCAGTTCTTTCTCTAAGATGAATATGGCCTTACACTTCAGGTTCTGCTTCTGCCCATCTATAGAGTCGTAGATGGCAAGCAAAACATAGCTACTAATTAAAGTTTTGATCAAGATGGCCTCATGACCTACTGAAATGGCAGGAAAGCAAATTTAGGGGGAAAAAAAAGGACCTATGAGGATAGAGAGGAGGACATATATTGTTATTCTCCCACTTCTGCTGGCTGCCACCAAGTTCTGATCTTAAGAGCTTATAATGATCTAATGACGCCTGAAATAGTTATGTTACCTGCATTCTTCATGGGCCTATCACCATGGAAAAGTGTTCTCATGCTTGATAAACCTGTCGTTCTTAGAGAGAGAATGGCATTGTTAAGAAAAGGGGTGAAGCGCTCCGGGAGCCGGCCAGTTCTCGTCTGGCATGTACTCATGGCCGCCCATTTCGGCAAACCTTAGCAAAGGCGTGGACAGACTCAGAGTGACACTAGCTCCTGGGACTAGAAGGGCCAGAGCAACGACTCAGGGATGGGCCTTTCCCTCCCGGAGCCTCGGAGAGCCAATGGTTATTGCCTGTCAAGTTCGAGATAAGAATTCAGATTATTATATAACTTGTTTTCAAAACATTCTAGTGGGGATGGGGAGGTTGCAGCTCTTCATGGCCCCTTTTGCCACAGAAGCTCTGTAGCTCTTGTGGCTTTGGTCCTGCTGTGGTAGGGCAGGCTGATCAAGGTGGCCAACCTTGTAGATCCTGTCCTGCATAGAATATTTTCTTCTCTCTCCACTTTTGTTGTTTACTTAGCAAAAGGCACTCCACCCTCACTGCAAGTTTTGACACTCTCTGATACACTGTGTGGCTACTGTACTTTGACTTTCAATTACATTCAATCCTATTATAATCATTTTCTTATAACAAATCCTCCTTAACACCTGAAAAGCTCAGCTCCCATAGTGTCATGCTGTCAAAATAAAAAAACAGAGGGATCCTCCTGGAATTGCAGTAGCTATTGTATGTGCTTGAAAATCAGATCAGCATAAGGGCCTAACACACTTTGCTTTCAACTCTGGTAGTGAAAGAGAAAGTTTTTCTAAGTCATTCAAATATGGCTTGACCTATAAACCAGTGGCCTTAATTCAGTGATTTTAAATCAGTGGGATAGCATGTTAAAATCCTTTCTCTGGGAAAGCATTTCTTTCAGGAGCGAGGTCCAGAATTCCTAATTATTACCATTATAATGATTAATGTAAGCAGAATTCTTCACGAATACAAGAACACACTGTATGGGAAGGTTTCTCTTTGTTTGTTTGCTTTATTTCTTTTAATGCTTCTGGTATAATGAGTAAACCATGTTCAAGTTTCAAATTTTATAGGCACATGACATGATTATTTTTGGCCAACATCTGTAAGTGTAGCTCAGAAGCCTGTTTTATTATTTCCAGTTATTTAGGTTTCATTCCATGTGGCTTGTGGCAACTTTGGTGTAACATCATTTTGAGGAACCTCCTCAGAGTCAAAGCAGAGAAGTGGATGTCTGAGGAAAGTAACAGATTTTGTCAGTGGTGCCTTTTCAGTATTAGTCATGCCTGTTGATTCTACAAACTGACATTCTGAGCTCCATCCTGGGCAATGAGGGCCCTTCGTGGATTAGCTGGTGAGAGGATATCTCTCCAGTTAATCAAATCCCACCCCAACAGTCTTGAACAGAAGTATTGATGAGATTGCTGATGACTCTGGTACCATATATGGCCACCAGGTCTTTTGCTATAACCCGGGAGAGGTGAGAGTTCTCTGCTTTCCTAAAGTAGCTTTGGTTCAGGCCCATCTTTCCAGCCGAGGGTAATGTGAGCTGGAATTGGTTGCAGAGGCTCTGGCAGCTGGCTTAACCTGTTTATATAAAGACGGAACACAGCCACTGATTAAGAGAGCCACCTCCTACTGGTTGGTTTTGGAGTGGAGCCCAGAATTTTCCATGGAGATAGCTTTTAAAAGTTAGGTCAGCATCTCAATGAGAGATAAGGACACACAAGAAAGCCCTTGTGGGTTTCCCTGTCTTCAGAATCCCCACTGTTCAGCAAGAGTTAGAATAGATATATTTGACCAATAAAATGCCTCTACTGGGTTTATCTCCATGAAAAGATCACTCTTCCTGCAGTGATCCTCTGGACTGAGGATTAAGTGGGTCAGTTTCAGCCAAGCTTAGCATTTAGCCACTTATGTATGGCCCTGGCTCTTCAGAGTGGACTGACCAGTGATAAGATCAATTTGAAGTCAAGACATTTTATATGGAGGATATTTTTAAATGGTAAGGGCAATATTTTAATAATGAAAGACTACTGTTTCTAGGTTTAAATCGGGGAATAAGGTTAAAGGGAGCAAATGAGCATGGGAAGGAAGCTGAGTGGGGGAGCAAAGACCTGATGGAAGAATTCTGTGGAGATTCAGTGGAGAAACTCTAGGGCCTCAATGGCCCCATGGATTTTACTACCCTCAGTCATCAAGCATACTGGAAGAAATAGCATTCCTGAAAAACTGAGAAAAATGAGCCTAGGTCTTGGTGTGGTTTCTGGATGCAAAGGAACCCTTATCTTGGATTGGATTTTGACTCTACATTTCTATTTATTTAGCAGGCACAGACTATTCCTTAAGTCTTCTGTGTACTTGGAAATAAAGACATGTGTGGTAATGCCAAACCCTCCTTGAATTGGAGTCTTTAGTAGCTGGAATGTGTGCAACTAAAAATGGTGATTGGATGATATTCCTGCCCTCTAGTCTGCAACTTCCAGAGGTTAAAAAAAAGAACATCCCACTTTCAAAAAAAGGGGAAAAAAAGTCCTTTGCATAGATTATTATATAAATAAATCTTTTTAACAAGCACTGCAGTTCTTTTTTTTTTTTAAACAAAGTACAAAGAGTTATTGTGTGATTTATGTGAAAAGGTTACATAACTGTACTCTGTTACTTTAAATAGTGTTTTTTATTTAAACTGCCAACTTCTTCATCACCAGCAAAGAAAAAAAAATGCATATTTGCAAAGCACAAAGGTAATTTTCAAGGACTGTAATTAGCTCATGATAACTCTATCTTTTGTGATGTCTTTGCTGTGGAACTAGAAAAGAAATGGATTTTCATTGTTAAATCTAAACTGTGGCACCTGCAATGTGTCAGGGAGGGAGGAATTTTGAAGTATTACACTTGGTCAGGGGAAAATCACTGATGGACTACAGTAACAGATCTTACAATTTTCATTTGGCTTCATCTTTTCTTCTTACAAACATGACAAGTGGAAACCCTGTTCCTGTTCCCCAACTGACCCTTTATTCCCCAAATACTATTTAAAAACCAAACTGAATACATGATGTGGAAGATGGAAACAAGAATGAAATTATAGTAAAAGAAAGTAGGAGAGCAAAAAAAAAAAAGTCTTTGTGTCTTAAAAATGGATTATAGGACAGAATGTTGGCAAGAAAAAGGAAACAGCATTTGAGGAAGAGGATGCTAATAAATTTAATTCATTCCAGGAAATTGATTACTAAGAAAAATTTTGTTTCCGTGAAAAATTTTACCTTCGGGAGAAGTCAGAGTAGATGTGCAAGCGAAGTGTGTGTGTGTGTGTGTGTGTGTGTGTGTGTGTGTGTGTGTGTGTGGTGTCTCCAAATGTACTTCTGTGACTGGTTGAGACGACATTATGGAGGAATCCAAGAGGACAGTCACAAAATTTCCCCCTGGTGAAGAATATACCCAAAGAAAATCTAGGAAGTTTCCTTTTTAGGAAAATAGGCTATTTTAGGTAGCATAACTCCCTGGAGGTCATAACTATACTAACGTTCCGGGATTTAAAGGAGAGGTTTCTTCCGAGAAGTAAACCCTACCTTTGCAGCCTGCAAGCTGGGATTCTAGCGCTTGTTTACTTCACGGTGGACTATGTAACCACATGAACAACAGGAAAATCCATAGAGCACTCGAAGTCAAGGAATTGCAGTGTGGCAGTCTGAGTGCCGGTGTGTTTTCTGGGGGACTGTGAGAACATTATCACCTGTTTGGTCACCAAGTTAGTTGCCCAGGTGGCAGTTTGGCAAACGACCAGCATGAATAACAACCACTTCTTGCAGTGGACTGTGAAATATTCAGGCAGAGTTTTTCTCAGACATTGTTGATCCTTCTTAGTTCAAACAGTAGATTTCCATTTTAATGGGAATAAAAACAACTGATATGAGGCTGAAAATAAATACTTTCAGAGTTCAGGCAACAGATACCCACTTCGGGCAACTCTGCACAGGAAGAAGGCGATGGATTTTTAAAGAATGCCTTGCAACTTGCAGGGGGAACTGAGACAGTAGCTGGCCATTTCAATATATTACTGACACCCATGTCAGTCAATATGATTTGCAGCTAGATCTCAATTGTAAATTTTTTTAAAAAAATTTATTTAGTTATTTATTTTTGGGTGTGTTGGGTCTTCGTTTCTGTGCGAGGGCTTTCTGCAGTTGCGGCGAGCGGGGGTCACGCGCGGGCCTCTCCGCGGCCTCTCTTGTTGCGGAGCACAGGCTCCAGATGCGCAGGCTCAGTAGTTGTGGCTCACGGGCCCAGTTGCTCCGCGGCATGTGGGATCCTCCCAGATCAGGGCTCGAACCCGTGTCCCCTGCATTGGCAGGCAGACTCTCAACCACTGCGCCACCAGGGAAGCCCCACAATTGTAAATTTTAAAGCTCAATTGTCTTTAAAAGTTGTGTGGGAATTTGGAGCCTCTATCAGGTAAAATCTATGGCATTTAGGGTCTCATGAAATCTTGTTGTCTGGAAAGGTGTCAGATACCCTGCTTAAAAGATCAAATAAAAGAGGACTGAAAGTTAATTTCCTAGCCAGGAAGAAGGAAGTCAATTAAAAACACACTGGTTGAAGAGTGATCAATTTCCTTCATGCTAGAACCCAAAGGAAGTGTTTTGAAATGTGCATTTAAACTAAGAAGTAGAATACATATCAAAGGGGAAAATTAAACTGTGAAAGGTAAGTCCAAGGTAGCAGCAATGGTTTATACATGAACAGGTGCAGCCTTTTCTAAATCCACAGCTACCTTCTCTGGCTTTCACAAGTGGTGGGAAAAATCTGTTCAAAGAGGAGATAGTACTTTCTCCAAGACTTAAAGACTATCTTAGGGTCCTAGCAAAGGTTGATGCGTAATATAAAATCCTCCTTGTGCTCAGAATGAGGATCAGAGTAAAATTAACTCAACTTGTAGACAGAAGGTGGCCAAGATACTATTAACCATTATGCTGAACATGAAATGTTTTTCTTTAAACTTAGAGGAAAAATGCAGAGACAGTCTTTCAAATGAATTGTGTGTCCACCTTTATGCAGGCTGGGTCACTTGGAGAGACAACTATTTATGTCTTCTTCTATGGACTCCATTTAGACCTTAAACAATTAGCCCTCTTTAAGTTTTGTTTTGTTTTTTCCTCAAGTCACCTGCTCTAGAAATTCCAGCATTTTGTATTTTTAGGTGCTGGGGTCAGGGAAAGTACAAAATGATGACATTTTCTGACTTTACAAGCAATTCTTTTTGACTTTAGCAGGACACAACAAAATTTTAAAAGTTGCCATATTCCATTTTAACCCCTTAGGGTCAGAAGCACCAAGTGTCAACACTAGTGTGTTCTTAGCGGTTAACCCCGTTAGAGTGAATCCCATTTAGGAAGACAAGTGCTCCCTGTCATGAAAACCCTCGAGGTCCTACAAGCTTTACAATTAGGCACATTTATTTTCTTGATCTGCTGTGATTCAATTGTAAGTGTGAAAGTAAGGCAAAGAGGCTACTTTCTGATTTGATTCCTTTTTTCCCTGACAATTCTAAATCGAGTGTTCTCTGCACAGTTGAGCTTTCTAAAGTATCTTTCTCTTTTAAGGAGAGGAAGTGTGTGTTCTGTTGGAGGACAGAACCTCCTGTCTTCTCAATTACACTCAAATTCAGTCCAAGCCTCTTAGAATAAATCACATATGAAAGGAAAGGAGGATGGCTTGAGAGAAAGAGTGGAAAAACATACTGAATTGCATAAACATTTTAACTTTCAAATAAAGACAGGCCATTTCTCACTTGTGGTCACCCCTTATTTATGAACAGCTGGGTGTCCAGATAAACATTGCCCCGCTTTGCTCGTTCCTCCATCAGCAGGGAGGGCTAGCCCCTAACATCCCTCATATAAAGCCTGAGAACCAGCCCTCCTCATTGCATTGCATTAGTTTATTCATGCATTCACTCAATACATATTTAGTGAATATCTACTATGTGCCATGCACTAGACAAGACATTAAGAACATGGTGGTGAAAGAGATAGAACCTGGAAATAGCCCTCCTGGAGCTCACAGTCTAGACTCGAGAGGAAAAAATACCCTTTAATCAAACAATTACATGAACAGATGTAAAATCACGGCTCTGATAAATGCAATGAGGGAAAAGTACATGATGCCACGAGTACAGGAAATAGGAGAAATTGAACCTCATCCGGGGGTTCAAGGAGGATTTTCTTGAGGAAACGATAAAAGCTGAAATGTGAAAGTTGAATAAGCATTAATTCACCCCAGAAGGAAATGAAGAAACTTCCAGCATGTTTGAAAATCTGAGGCGGGATTGATAGAGGGCTGATGTGGCTGGGGCAGCCTGGTGACAGCTGAGACAGGAGAGGAGTCAAAGGAGTCTTGAGGTCAAAGTAGGATTCTTTATCTTAAAAGAACCGGGTTTTATCGCGGTGCTAGGTGGCGGTGAGGAAGAGGGAGGTCATAGCCGTTTGATAGGCGGTACTAAAGGGGAAAAGCATGTCCCCTCTCATTCCTTTTTTCCTACCGCTGTACCTTTTTTTTTTGCGGTACGCGGGCCTCTCAGTGTTGTGGCCTCTCCCGTTGCGGAGCACAGGCTCCGGACACGCAGGCCCAGAGGCCATGGCTCACGGGCCCAGCCGCTCCGCGGCACGTGGGATCTTCCCGGACCGGGGCACGAACCCGTGTCCCCTGCATCGGCAGGCGGACTCTCAACCACTGCGCCACCAGGGAAGCCCTGTACCTTTTCCTTAGCATCTTCCAGATGCCCTATTTCTGCTTCTCACCACCCTCTCACCCCACTCCTTACTTGAGAGCTCCTGCCACCTCTTCACTCTGGGTCTCTGCTTCTCCCCATCTTGGTTGTTACCCGACTGGGCCTTTTGCCTTCTTGGCCTAAGGCCACAAAACCCCCAGGCAGTGAAGGCAGGCGGGGACACTCCGGATTAGAACTTTGAATGTACTTCCCCACAGAAGCAGTGACACATACAGTCCTAAGAGTTTATGTCACCTATGGGACGGATGACATTGGTTTTGGAAGGCTGCTCTCAAAGCCTCACATCATGGGGCACTGTTTCCATGGGAAAGATTATTTTAACCAACAACTTACAAGTAAACTCCTGAGGTTGAATGCATTTTCTCCTTAGGGACTGCCTGAATATAAAGAAGTTTTTGTGTAGTAGGTACCTTGGTGATATCTGCCCCCACTTTCTTGTTTTTTATTTTTGCATATTGAACTCAATCAAGTATTGAATTAATGAACAACTGGCTAGAGAATTCTTTAGCCCCAGTGATAGGCTGCTTTGTTACAACTCTGGCGAGGAGCTGGATAGATCAATGATTTAAATGCTCATTTTGATAAAGTAGCCAGATTTGAAAAAAATTTTAAATCCAAGTGCTGAATGGATACTTAATCTTTGTGGGCAATTAACTGTTTTGCAGTTACTGAATAGGCAAATGCTTATGTTTGTCTTACGGCTATTCTTGCTGTCCATGTTTCACATTTATCACTTGTCATTTTAGCTAGGCTCTCACTTTTTTTTATCCAATAAGGGATTCTTTTTAAAGCTCCATTTTCCACCTTCCCACATTGGGAATAGACAGGGATATTCCTGGGTGGATTATTTATTCAATAAGTATTGTTGTGTTATATGCTAAACACTCAAGGCCCTGTGCTACCATAGGGAAGACGGATACAATCCCTGTTCTTATGGGTCATACAGTCTACAGCAGTGCTGTCCAGTAGAACTTTCTATGATGGTGGAAGAGTTTTATGTCTACACTGTCTAGTATAGCAGCAACTAGCCACGTGTGGCTAGTGAGCTCTTAAAAATGTGGCCAGTGTAACTGAAGATATCAATTGTCAGTTTGATTTCATTTTAATTAATTGAACTTGAAATCAAATAGCCACATGTAGCAACTGTATTGGATAGTACAGGTCTAGAGGTGCAGAGAGATGGGCCTAGTAAGATATCAAGAAGGCAAACAGGTGGAGCCTGGGAAAATAATGAACAGCTTACCATTGTAGAACTGAAAAAAGAAGTGAGTTCCAGATAATTGCCATTGTAAATAGGAGAAATGTGGGTTGGATGACATTCACACAGTCTTCCAGGGAAATAAGTTAAAAAGTCTTAATAAAGCTAAAATCTACTAAAAAAGATATCTGACCACTCACTGGCTCTTCTGTGCGCCTACCTACTGCCTTCCCCTTCAAAGCGATCCCATGAGGATTTCTAATACCAAATGCACAAGCACTCGAGCTTTTTGGAAGTCATAGGAGACCCTTACACTATCACTGTGCTAGAAACTATTACTTAACCGAGCTGCATAACAGGAAAGAAGTTGGGCTTTTAAGGATAAATGGGTCATGCAATGATTTAAATCACCATTGAAAAAAAACCCCAGCATAAAATGTTATGTTCTGGAAGACTATCACCCATTTTAGAAATCAGTTCAGAGAAACTCTTTGGCCAGAACAGTTTGTATCAGACAGAGTTGTTTAAAAGTTGTATGTTGTGTAACTGGTAGCAACAGGCTTCAGAGATGTTCTGCAGTTGAAATACCTGGCTTGCAGCTGCTAATCAAAGAAGGAATTAGGAAAAGGAGGGGAAAACTTTCCCCCATACTCTGAAAAGAACAAGGCCAGGAGAAAGCTTTCGTGGATTGGAAATGGTTGTGGGTGTGGCAGTTGTGTGGTGTTAGCCTGAAGAAGTAGAGGGACGCTGCGAATGTCAGCAGTCAGCTCTGCTTCCTTCACGTAGGGAGAGGCAGCTCCAGACAGAGCACAGCCCTGCAGCTAGGGCACGGGGGCCGCCGGAAAGGAAATGAAAGCTGTGTATTTAGTTGTTTCTAGAAAGCTAATAAGGGAAAAGAGAGAGGTTGCACCTGGGGTTAGGCCTAGGTGGAGTCTGGCTTTAAGTCAGTGGATACAGCATGGATTAAAAAAGCAGCCTAATCAAGTCTGGGGGAAGACTGAGGTTAGAATAGATGGTGATGAATAGACACAAATTTCTGAGGAAAGTACTTATGAACAATTTAACTGTATGCTATTTAAAAGTTGTTCAAAACGCACTTTCCCTGAAATAATGAGATATATATTTTAAGTTTCACTGACTTTGGCCCATTTGTGTCCATAGTAGAAATCTCAGTCAAAGAAACACATCATCTTCTTGCCTTCCACCACCTGGTGACAGTCTACTTCAAATATATTTCCCTGAGAAATTTTTTTTTACCGCTCAATCAGTCTTCTTATCGCTAGAATAAGGGCAATAACATCTATCTCTGCCCACTTCACAGAAGTGACAATTCAACAAGATAGCAAGTGCAAAAGACTTGGGAAACTCTAGAACATATGCAAATAGTAAGCAATTTCATTTATTATTTGAATGGCAAATGGTTGCCTTGAAAGTTAAATCTGTATGCTTAAACAGAGAGAGCAATTACAACAAACGTTGAGATGTGATTTACTGTTCCCTACTGGCGAGGTGACGGGAAGTGGGCAAAGGAGGAAACCAGAGCATGTGTGTCCTCAGGGGTGCAAGTTTGCTCAGTAGCTGGATTTCTAAGTATTTCAGGCCCTGGGCCTATAATAGGAAAGGCTGGAATAGGAACATTAAATAAAGCCCCATTATTTTCTGTCCCATTATAATAGAAATCTAAAATATGTATGTGTTTTTAATTATAGTGCAACCTTCTATGTGTGCATCTTGTTAGTTCCAGACACATGTATCATTTCTTGTCTGTTCACTAAGTGCCTCTAACCACCTAGAAAGTTAGCTAACAAAAATTATCCCTGCTCTCTGAGTCATAAGATGAGAGCCAGGCTGGCCTCTGGCTATAAGCCTTTGAATCATTTATTTACCTTTCTAGGGAACAGTATTCTCAGCTTTGGAATAGTGTCTATCTGAGGTCTTGGATTTGAGGATCTTGAGATTAAGGGCACAGAAAGAGCTTACGTGAAGAGGGTTTACTCAAACTGGAATTGGAACTGGGCTGGATTCTTCAACTCTGTTTCAGATTATTCCTCTTCCTCTTAGTCATTGTAGGGTTCAGGGAAGAAGGCAAAACCACGGAAGGCACTTAAAAGAAGAAGTCCTGTAGAACCCCAGTGAGCATCATATGCATTTAAGGGGCTCTGGACCCAGGGATCTCAAAGGAAATTTGCCTGAATGGAGAGGAACAAACTCACATTTATTTAATTTTTAAAATTTTTTTATTTTTGTGGTACTAGGGCCTCTCGCTGTTGTGGCCTCTCCTGTTGCGGAGCACAGGCTCCGGACGCACAGGCTCAGCGGCCATGGCTCACGGGCCTGGCCGCTCCGCGGCATGCGGGATCTTCCCGGACCGGGGCACGAACCCGTGTCCCCTGCATCGGCAGGTGGACTCTCAACCGCTGCGCCACCAGGGAAGCCCAAACTCACATTTATTAAGTGCCAACAATGTGCAGGAACTCTACCAGTCCCTTTATATGTTATCATTTTGTCTCATTAACAGGGATTAGGAAGAGTTGAACAATGTCTCTGTTGATTCAGTGTGGCTGTAAATTGCCAGCGAATCCAGTTTCCCATTGGCTTTCACATTGCGTTAGACCGTGCCTATTGTGGTGGCTGCTCTGGTGATCTCTCCTGAAGTTTCACTTTCCACACATGGTCAATTTCATAGCAGATCTGTGTCATCTCAGTCATAATCAGGCTTACTTGAAGGGATGTTGTCAGTTTTGTTCCAAATACATATTTTCTCCCTAAATATGTTGGAATTAAGATAGTGTCATTGTTTCCAGAACCAAATCCAAGTTGGCCACATTTGTGTTTTAAGTCTTCAGATCCCAGTTTCTTAATTCCATACGTTGGATCCTTGCTGTTTGAGTTTCCATAGGGAGGGAGGCTCAGGGCCTAGGGCAGAAATAGGAGCCCAGTAAGCAGTTAGGCTGGGCCCATGTATCCACCCAAATCCAAAGCATCACCGCGGCTGTCCCTGTGGGCTATTTTTGTTTTTTCAGAGTCACTAGAGTACTTGATTGTTTTTTTACTATTTCAGCTGCTCTCTCTATGAGGACAGGTTCTCCTCAACCACAGAAGCCCTTTTCAAACATTACTGAGAAGACTGATAAGAAGAAAATGCATCCACTGATGGGTTCTCAGAAAGAAAGCATTCGATTTAACTACAGGGCAATACTGCTCTGATTACCACAAGCCCAGCTGACAGCAAGGTTGCCAGGCAGCACTGGCTCTGCCAAGAGTGGTGGTGAAATGAAGCAACCATATGGTTTGTATTACCATTTTTCAGCTTTTTAAGGTTTAGAGAGGAGGATGTCACCAGTGATGATAATTCATTTTGGAATGAATACATTTTCAATGCAGTGTTCGGTAACTGCTGATTTGTTTTAAATTTTTAAGTCCATAGTCATGTTTTACAATGTGGACAAGATAAAGCACAGGATATGTCAAGATCCTACTCTATGCAAATAACAAAGTCTCTGGCCAAATCCTCTTTCAAAGTAAAAAAAGAAAGAGAGAGAGAGAGAGGGAGGGAGGGAGGAATGGAGGGGGAGAGAGAGAGAGAGAGAGAGAGAGAGAGAGAGAGAGAAAGAAAGAAAGAAAGAAAGAAAGAGAAAAGAAAGAAAGAGGTCTCTCCAGCATTTCTAAGCTGCTACTTACAGCCTTTATAAAGATAGTACAGGAAAAAGAAACCAAAGCCAAACAATGAGCTAAATTCTGCCTTCCGTTCACTTACACCATCTTCTTCAAAGTCAGAGTTGATTTTTTTTTTTAAATGTCTCATGTCAGAACTTGCCACAAACTAATCAATTTGTGTAAGCTTACGTTAAACCATAAAATGCAACTATTTTAATTTGTCACTTAGGATCTAAATCTTTTAGTTTAAAAGGAGAGAGAGCGATCTGGGATTATTCACACTTTGAATTCTCCTGGGTATTCTTTGAAATATTCTTCTCAGAAAGTCTGAAACACTAAGTTGGAACAAATGGTTCAATTCATAGACAAATTTGCAAAGTCATAGGTTTGCTTGCATTGAGTTTAGTGAAATACCTTATGAACTAAGTCCTTCCTTGATGAAGCACATCCCCTGCCCTGTCAGTGGAGAACATCCAGGTCCACATAGCATTGCTGCAAGTCTTGTCCCTTAAAGAAATACATTTTTTTAAAAACTCAGATTTTTCAAAATCATTTTAGCAGAATTCAGGTGCCTTTAGAATGCTCTTACCTTCTTATAACATTTAAGAATTATGAGAAGCCCACTAAAACATGGTACTCCTGGAAGCAAGACCTTCCTGTCAGAGGTTATAAAGCAGCAGAAACCAGAAAGAATCTGTAGCTGGTGCAGTCATACATTTCTGCAAAGACTTTCCGACAAAGAAAAAATATAACTTGTCAGTCATGATGCCTTGGCCTAAAAGAAATGCAGTTTTGCTTAAAGAGACACTGTCAAACATAGTCATTTGGCCTCCAAAATTATGCTTTGCAAAATACTAAATTAGTTTGGTCAAAACATAACCTTGGTTCTCAAAACATTGTCAGAACTTTCAGAGTTCAATAAAAGAAGGCAGCATTTATGGTTTCAGTGGACATTGTCCTCTGTATTTATTCTACATAGCGTCCATCAAGCCGCCCGTCTGTCTGTCTGTCCACCCGTTCATGCAACAAGCATTACTGAATACTTATTACATGCCAGGCACTGTGCTGGGCCCTGGACATGAGGATGAAAAGACACATCCATATCCTCAAGGCAAGTTAGTCCTAGTGAGGAGACAGACATGAATAAATAACTTTGATATAGTCAAATAAAATAACCACCATGATAGAAAGGCAGAGCAGACGGGAAGGAGGGGCTGTAATGTTGTATGAATTCAGGAAACTCTGGGAGCTAAGCCGAAGACAGACGATTCTTTTCAGACACCCATTACTCTCCGTGGAAGAGCTAGCATCTGAAATCACCTTATTTCTTCTCATAAGATACACCACTGATGACATGATCGCAGGGGACACGCCACCATAGGTATACACATATGGTGTTCCAACCCAGATTTCTAAGAAGAGGGAGCTTTCCTGGAGAGGGTGAAGGTAACAAAGGAGGACATTTGGCAATTGTTGATTGCAGGGTTGTCTCCACTAGCTGTATCCACATATTTTTCTCCCCTTTCAAGGAGACATAAGAGGATGCAAACAAGTGAGAATGACCTTATTGTATGGATAATCTAAATCGGATCTAATTTACTTAAAAACAAATATTTTGCTGTGCAAAAGCTTTTAAGTTTCATTAGGTCCCACTTGTTTATTTTTGTTTTTATTTCCATTTCTCTAGGAGGTGGGTCAAAAAGGATCTTGCTGTGATTTATGTCATAGAGCATTCTGCCTATATTTTCCTCTAAGAGTTTGATAGTGTCTGGCCTTACATTTAGGTCTTTAATGCATTTTGAGTTTATTTTTGTGTATGGTGTTAGGGAGTGTTCTAATTTCATACTTTTACATGTACCCATCCAGTTTTCCCAGCACCACTTATTGAAGAGGCTGTCTTTTCTCCACTGTATATTCTTGCCTCCTTTATCAAAGATAAGGTGACCATACGTGCGTGGGTTTATCTCTGGTCTTTCTATCCTGTTCCATTGATCTATATTTCTGTTTTTGTGCCAGTACCATACTGTCTTGATTACTGTAGCTTTGTAGTATAGTCTGAAGTCAGGGAGCCTGATTCCTCCAGCTCCATGCTAACACATATATATGGGATCTAAGAAAAAAAACAAAAGGAAAAAAAAAAAGGTCATGAAGTACCTAGGGGTAAGATGGGAATAAAGACACAGACCTACTAGAGCTTGGACTTGAGGATATGGGGAGGGGGAAGGGTAAGCTGTGACAAAGTGAGAGAATGGCATGGACATATATACACTACCAAATGTAAAATAGATAGCTAGTGGGAAGCAGCCGCATAGCACAGGGAGATCAGCTAGGTGGTTTGTGACCACCTAGAGGGGTGGGATAGGGAGGGTGGGAGGGAGGGAGACGCAAGAGGGAAGAGATATGGGAACATATGTATATGTATAACTGATTCACTTTGTTATAAAGCAGAAACTAACACACCATTGTAAAGCAATTATACTCCAATAAAGATGGTAAAAAAAAAATGGGAAAAAAAGCTAATATTTTGAAAACTCTTATACTTAGTTACAACTTATGCATGACCGATTTCAAATAGATTGTGACTCTTGGGTAGTTTCATTGCAGTTGACAATGACTTGTTCCGAACGCTTGCCGAAGACATTCTCAAAGGGTTTACATTCTTCAAAGGTTAGATAGTTTTTTAATGCATCACTTCAGAAACAATCATAGAAAATAAATTTGATTTTATAATTTCATTTTTGATGACTCTATGTGTCATCAGCCACATAAACGGTGACAACCAGAACTGCCCTCCTACTTTCCCAACATTAAGAATGAGAAAGTATGGTTGGGCTCAGCATTTATTTATGGCTGGGAAAGTGCCTTCTCTGCCACACAGCACTTTAGTAAAGCCCCAAAGGGAAACTCAGAAAGCAAACCTGATGGTCCTAGGGCAGTTCTTCGGAATGCCTTTGAGTTCCAACAGAACATGTCAACAGGGTGTAGCTGAGTAATTTATCCATTAGGCCAGGGGCAGTGGTGGTTGAGGTGGGATATTGCTTATTCTGGAATCTGTAAGCCTAGTACAACCCACTCGATTACAATCAACTGAGGGGACAGTTTGCTAGTCTTTTTCAGTCACTAAGACTGCAAATTACAAATCCTAGATCAGTGATACCTTCGTCCACTCCTTTTAGTCACTGCAATTCCACTGATATTTCTGCTAAACAGATAAACTGTACTAAAGCTGTCAAGAGGCTTAACGGTTTACTAAATTAAAGGCAGGGAATGAATTTATTGTGAATGTCTTCAAATGTGATTCTTTAAATCTACTTGCCGTCTATCTCAGACTTTTCACTGAATGTTGGAGGTTGGCTCTAGTCCTCTTGACACTAAGTCATCAGGGGGCACGTAGCGGCTCCGCCCACGACCACACTCAGAGCTGAGAAAGTAGCCCCAAGTATTTTGGAGCCCATGTGTGTCCCTAATGCATGCCGCAATACATTTCTTGGCTACTTTATATGGAGAAGTCCATAATCAGTGTCTATTCATTTAACTTAAATAATTTTTCAAGTTAAGAAAATAACTAACAAACTGAATCTTCTTGGCTATTTAAGTGCATATACCTATGAGTGTTCGTCCACCAACGGACAGTGAATGCTTACCAACCATTATTGCCCCAGTGGAGCCCAGTGAACACATTTGGACACATGATGCTACACCTTGTCCCCCTGTTCCTTAGCTCATTCACCTCAGATGGGCATCCCCACATGGAATCCAGCTCTGCCTTGGGCACTTCTGATTTGACTGTGCAGCTTGAAAGCTGTGTCCCTTTCTTGTTTCTTAGCTCAGATGCCTTTGGGTTAGCAGTGCTGCCAAGCATCGATCTGAATTAGCCACATTGCCCTCTGCTCTGTCCTCACCCCTCCTCCAGCCCTAGATTTACTCCAGGCTCTTACCTGGCCTTTCTTTTGTGTTGGGGTTTGCCCCGCTTGCCAGTTCATTTCCTCTACCTTTACTTCCCTTGCCTTCCCACACAATGGGATTTACTGCTGACAATAAGCACCTCAGTGTGAATTATTTTATTTGACCCTTTGTTGACTGCTAATACAGACGAACAGGGAAAACTGAGATAAGGGTTTGGGAAACTTTTAAGGTGCAGAAGGGAGAAGGGGGAAGGTAACTTCTGAAGGAGAGGTGGAAAGGCAGAGGCAGCAGAACTTGTGGAGTTAAAAGGTAAGTTTGACAATCTATCTTTAAATGATTCGTGCAGCTTTCCAGTTACGGTCACTCTGAACCTGCCAGTTTTTGCCTTGTACTATTGTTGTTCCTATGCACATCAGTGTTCGTTTATCTATTCATTCAACCAATTCTCCTTGATCATCAACTCTGGGCCAGTCATATAATAGGTACTAGGGCTATACTGGTGAGCAAACTGAACTCTCATAAAGTCTGGTGGAAGAGAGACATGAATCAAATTATCACATGACAAATACGTACATGAGTTGAGGGAGATATATGATACACAGAGAGGTTATAATTGGGGAATCTGACCAGGTCAGGAAAAGTACACCTGGGGAAGTAACAAGGTTGCTGAGATTTAGTGGAAATATAGGACATAACTCAGTGAATATAGAAAGAAATATTTTCACTGGAAAAAAGATTATGAACAAAAGCCCTGTGGTGGAAAGGAGCATGGTGTGTTCAAAGAACTGAAAGAAGGCCTGAATGTCCAGGAGGCAAACAGTGGTGTGGTATGTTACAGATGGGGCTGGAAAGCTGGGAAGCGGCCCTTATAAGCATGTTAAGCATTTTGTTCTTTGTTCTAAGAGCAATGGAAAGTTATCAAATTGTGTAACAATTTGCTACAAAATTAGTGGCTTAAAAAATAATAACCTTGGTGCTTCCCTGGTGGTGCAGTGGTTAAGAATCCGCCTGCCAATGCAGGGGACATGGGTTTGAGCCCTGGTCCGGGAAGATCCCACATGCCGCGGAACAGCTAAGCCCGTGCACCACAACTACTGACCCTGCACTCTAGAGCCCATGAAGCACAACTACTGAGCCCATGTGGCACAACTACTGAAACCCACGCACCTAGAGCCTGTGCTCCGCAACAAGAGAAGCCACCGCAATAAGAAGCCTGCGCACTGCAACAAAAGAGTAACCCCCACTCGCTGCAACTAGAGAAAGCCCGCGCACAGCAACAAAGACCCAACATAGCCAAAAAATTAAAAAATAATAATAATAACCTCTTCGTATTTCACAGTGTCAGTGCGTCAGGAATCCAGGAGAGCTTAGCTGGGCAGTTCTGGCTGGACTTCTCTCATGAAGGTGCAGTCAAGATGTCAGCCAAAGCTTTGCTGTTATCTGGAGTCTTGGCTGGAGCTGAGGGTCAGTTTCCAAAGTGGCTCACCTACATAGCTGGCAAAGTGGTCCTGGCTGTTGGTGATATATCTCAGTTCCTGTTCATGTCTACGTCTACACAGGACTGCTTAAGTATTCATGTGCCATGGCAGCTGTCTTTCCCCAGAGCAAGTGATGAGAGAGAGCGAGAGCAAGAGAGAGAGAGAGAGAGAGAGAGCAAGCTAGCCTCAGAAGTCACACAGCACTTCTGTCTCATTTTTTTGTTAGAAGTAAGTCACTAATTCCTATGAATATTCAAAGGGAGGGGAATTAGTCTCCACCTTTTGGAAGAAATAGCATCAAAGAATTTGGGACATATTTTAAAACCATCAAACCACTGAAGGGTGTTAAGCAGGAATGGTAACATAATCAGATTTGCTTTTCAAAAATGTTATTCTGAATGGAAAACACCTTAAATAGGGCCAGTGTCAGTTAATAGATATTAGAAGGATCCAGGTGTGAATTGCTAGTATGGTGGAGTAGGGTGCTGGTGAAGATGAAGAGAAATGAAAGGGTCAAGATACATTTAGAAGGTAAAATGTGTCTTAAGAGATCAGTGGGACTTGGCAGTTGAAGGAGAGTGGGTATTACAGATTCCTATGGGAGGAGTATAATTCCCTGTCCCATTGATGCTAGGCTAGGCCATGTGATTCGCATTGGCCAATGAGGTGTCAGCAGGTGTGACAGTAGCAGGTGCTTGAAATGTGTGGTGTGGCTTTCCGTTTGTGCTCTTTCCTTTGGCTTTGAAAAGGACATGCTTTAGATAGCAACTGGTTCATGGAGGGATTAGCAGACCTGCACCCAATCCAAAGTTTGAGGCCAAGCCCAGTTGAGCCTGGCCTATATCAACTGAGCCTGATTTACAGATACATGAGCAAGAAAAAAAGTGCTTATTTTTATAAGTCACTAAAATGTCAAGATTTTTAGTTGTTGTTATGCAGCATTGTTTTGGTAATAGCTGACTGATACAAGGGCCTAGGATCTAATAGTAAAGAACACTATTCTTTAAAGTCCTTATCGGACCACCTGTGTTTTAAGAGTAGTATTTATGTCTGATACATGATTATATTAGCAAAACCTAGCATAAAGTCTTGGTCAGATATCTGGTGACTGCGTGCCTGGATCATAATCTAATTTAAGAATGGCTGTTTATCTGTCACAAATGTCTATGTCACGCACATATGATCTTATAATAACTCTTCCAAGGAGTGTTTCCTCAGATAACAAGAGGGTCCATCAATCCGATCAAGAATTGCATCCTTTCCTTTTCCCTGAGTACATTTTTATGACATGTTGTAAAGAAACGCTTGAGAAAATGCTTGAGAAAATGGACTCTATGTACATACTGTGTTAATATTTTACACTATAGTTTATTGTTGTTGTTAAAGCAGATTTCAAGAGAACAAATTTTAAAATAAAAAAAGAAGTTATTAGTGGCAATAAACAGGCCTGTAAATAGTGTGCCAATGGAGTGACAGCAGTCAAAGTGGCTCTTTGGCTACTAACGTTTTCATAAAAGCTTTGATTAGTTATGGGGTAATTGCGAGAGATGATGAGTTAGACTCAAAGAAAGAAAAATAATTTCTCCAGTTTAGCAGCTGTGGAATCTTTTGGTAATTGCTGTAATATTCCTCGTCAGTAAACTTAAAGCTTGCTCTTTTATGTCACTGTAGAATGCTTGATCTAAAATATATATTTTAACTTTATCTTATTTATAACTTTCTTCTTCAATGTAACTCTAAATTATAGTTGAGAAAAACAACACTTGGATTTACATGTTACTTCTGTTAAAAAGATAGAAAAACTCTATAGGAAAAGCCCCAAAGAAGCTACATTTAAAATATTTGATGCTGACGGCTTGGGTTATTAAAGTGTGATTCCCCTCCACCCACAGGTACCCATCTTAAATGTCCATAAAAATTGTGTGCCTATGTGCACACAGGACAAGTGTAGTTGTTCAGTGTTTACGGGGACATGTGAAATTATACCTTGCCTAGTTTGATCGCGGTGTGGAATTTTAAAATATAAACATGATCAAAAAGAAGAGTGGCTTCAAAAACGAGAAACAACAACATTCCATTCTCCCAGAACATTTTTCAGTCTCGCAGTCAGACAGCGGCCCCCCACTCCCTTCTCCCAGCAGTCACTATAAACAACATCCCATTCCCCACACCAACCCCCGCCTGAAAGTAAAGGGCACCATCAATTCTGAGAAAGAAATGGCCAAAATAACAAAACTTATTGGAGTGAATAATTCCTCACAGAGACTGCCAATCAGCTACAGACACAAATCTGCCTTCCTTATCCCTCACCCCTCCCCTCAGCTAGGGAAAACAACCTAAACCCTCGGGAGAAGCTTTCCAGCCAAACCTTTCAGCCAAAGGATAAAACAAACGACGCTGCCATCTTGGAATATTTTGCTTGTACTGCCCTTCCGCCTTCTTTATTACACAGCTGTGTGTGTGTGTGTGTGTGTGTGTGTGTGTTGTGTTGTTTTGCATTTTCATTTTGCTCAGGGTTCAAAAAAGTTATTATTTTAACTGAAAATATCCCACGAACATGGTTAAAAAAGCAAACAGCACAGAAATGAACAAAATAAAAATGAAAAGACTCCCTCTCCACATTCCCCACCCCTTTTCCCAGTTGACTTGAACTTCCAAGCAGTAGAAGTTCGGTGAGGGGAGGATGGTGTATGTGCATGTGTGAAGGGCAGGGGGTGGGATGTGGGAGGGAGAGTCTTGATATTGTCCTATTTTTAACTGAAGAAAAAATATATATGTCACACGCATACATACTCCTCCCTTCATCTCCCCTCCACCAAAAAAAAAAAAAAAAAACTCCAAACAAATGAAAAACCCAAACCTCTGCTGTTTAGAACTCTAAGAGAATTGCTGGTTAAAGGTCTTTCAGATTAAGCTCATTCCAAAGACATTTCCAGTATAACCAAACAATGAGAAACACCAGCCAGCCACAGCCCCTGCCACTTCTGATTTAGTGCAATTTGAAGATGATTAACTCAAAGAGAAGATGGAGATGGGTTCATGGAATGGGAAAACAAACAACCGCAAATTCCCCTCCATTTATTTATATTTAAACTGTCTTATTTTTTATCTGTTATTTTACATAATAAAGTCATGTGCATTTAGGATGATTCTCTTGGTAGGGAAAATTCTCTTAGGTCTTGCATTTTCTTCTTAATTATAAAGGGTTGTAGAATGTTTTCTAAGAACAGGACTTCTTCCTCATAGAGTTATTTTTCCCAGAATATTAGGAGGGTCTCTACCAGGTAAGCAATGATGTCAGTGAAAATGTTTTAGTACTCTCCTCTTCCATCCAAGTTGGCTTAATATCCTTTAGTTCTACTACTTGACTGTTTTTAAAATAGACTGAAAAATTTGCTCACCAAAAGAACAATGATTAACTAAATCTGTAAAGTGCCATTTTACTTGCTATCAATAGCTTAAAAGAAAATCTAGATCCGTGACTAACCACCTTGCTTAGAGGAGCCTTTTAGACCAAAGTGTTATTATGAAATTTTTAGTGTTTTTTCTTCCTTCCCCATGTCATACTACATTAAACAAACAAAAACTTACTCTATTAATAATGAAGAAATATATTTCCAGGCTTTATTTTCTTTTTAACTACATACTTGAGTTTCTGTAGTCAGTTTCTCTTCTGAGTATCTATTCCTGGATTTGCTGTGAGACAGAGTAGAGTGCTGGTTAGGAGCGTGGGCCCCGGGAACAGCCCATCCTGACTCAAGACCTTACTAGCCATAAGGCTTAGATCAATTTTCCTAATCTCTCTATACCACAGTTTTCTCAACTGTAAAATGGGGGTAACATTTACAATTTTAATGTGAACTTGATAGGGTTGTTGTAAAATTGAAAGAGTAAAAGTAAGTGAAGCCCTTCATGTAGTTTTATCCCACAACAAGCCTCAGTGAGGGAGAGTTTAAAATATAAGATACAAAACAAAAAACTTTAAACTTTGCCAAAGTTCCCAAAGTCAAAAAAGAAAAAGAAAAAAAAATTGCCCAACTATGTGATGTTGGATAAATAAAGCTTAAATTGTTTCTGCAGATCATCCTATGTCTCAAATTCTATGATGTGGAATATGAAAGTGTGTATTACCTCAGTCTGTTCTGACCGCCAGGAAGTAACTGAAGATGTGGGGATGCCCATGGCAGCATGGCAGTATGCTGGTCTAAGAATGTGAAAGAAAAGGTCAAGAAAAGTTATGTAGATCATAGAGAGATTATACTGAATGGCCTAGGGAAAAATACATGTTCACTATTGTATTACTGATTGGATGGCACCTAGAAAATGACTAGTATTTCTACACTGGAGCTTACACATTGCTGCATATAGAGATAAGAGATAGAATCCATGACCAAAGAGATTACTAACTACTTATTGATCTGCAAAACTGTAAAACTCCAATGACCAAGTGTCCATATCAATGTTATAGACTATATCCATATCAGTTCCATATCATGTGAATTTTGTCTAGATTGGGACATTCATTCATTCCATAGAGGGTCAATGTATATCTCTTTATTTGCTATGAGCCAAGCCTAGTAGCCCAACTCTCAAGGCCATTGAGGTCAACTGATAATTCTAATAGAGTACTTTGGGGTATTATGGGGGCCCTTGAGGGACATCTACCACTCTCGGTGGGGTGGTGGTGGTGGCTGGTATCACAGCTAAGAAATGACATATGAGATAATTCTAAAAAGAGGAGTAAGGGTCAATAGACAGAAAAAGGGGAGAGGAGAGAGGTAGTGGAGAGGACAAGATGAGCAAAGATGCAGAGGTGATTGATTGGTTGGTAGCTGGAGATGAATCTAAGGTCAAAGGAGGGTTTTTTAGTGAATGTGAAGAATGGAGGAATATATGCAGGTTGAAGAAAGAAAGTCAGAATAGAGAGAAAAATTACAGGTAGAAGAAAATGGGGGCAAGTTCTCAGGGGAGATGATGGTGGCCTTTATTTTTTTATTTAAAAATTTCTTTTTAATTGAAGTATTTATAATGTTGTATTAGTTTCCGGTATACAACAAAGTGATTCCGATTGTGTGTGTGTGTGTGTGTATATATATATATATATATATATATATATATATATATATATATGTGTGTGTATTTATATTATTTTTCATATTCTTTCCTATTATAGTTTACTACAAGATGTTGACTATAGTTCCCGGTGGTCTACAGTAGGTCCCTGTTCTTTATCTATTTTGTATATAGTCATTTGTATCATGGGGACGTTAACTGAAGGAAGAACACCCCACACTCTGAGGCTAGAGGAAAGGTCAGATGTGGGGACAGACTCTGATAAATACTATCGTTTCACTGTTTAGAAAATGGATTTTTCTTTGAACACAAGGGTAAACAAGTATTTGTTTACTTAGAATTTCCCTGAATGCAAAAGAAGTAGTGAAAAAAGAAAATAGGGAAATGAATTTTATAGTTAAATACTGGTTAATTCTCTATTTGGATGATATTAACTTCAAATTAGTTTTCCTATTTCATCCATCTTGCAGAAAGATTTGTGTGTCAGTGGGCAGAAAACATTTTACATTTTTTACAAAATTCTAGGTGGTTCAAAAACTATACACAAGGCAGGGGCATTCTTTGTATTATCAAATATTTGATTTCCTGTGAGGTTAACATTTTTCATATTTTTATTTCCCTCTTTTATGAATTGTCAGTTTTGTCATCTGAAAGAAGGCTTTTAATGAAACACCTTCAAGCTAAAAAATAAAAAGTCTAGGATCAAGAGAATTCAAGATGCTCTGATCTAGGGTGGATGAAATGGGGAAGCAGGAAAAAATAACCAAGACAGAAAAAGATGTATGGAAACATAGACTCATATATGAAAGGGACTGCAGTTGTTCCTGGTCTAGTCAATATCAAATGAATTAATCTGATGTGCAATTTCCCTTTGGAGTACTTATCTAGCATTGGTTTGATCACTTCTAGAGACAGGAAGCTGTTTCCTTTAGAAGCTGTTCATTCCATTTTGAGTAAACTCTGATCCCCCCAAGTTGTGAAGGGGTCAAAATTATTAATATACAATATGAATAGCTAGTATTTATAGAGGGCTTCTTATGTGCCAGGTGTAGTTCTAAATGTCTTACATGTATTAAAATCATTTAATGCTCAGAGTCATCTTAGGAAGTTGTTATCATTATCTTCATTTTACAGAGAGGCTAGATAAATTTTTCAGTGTCACACAATTAGTAAGTAATAGAGCAGGACATAGGACCTCTAAATTCTAGCTCTGGAGCCCAGGCTCTTAACCATATCAGTGTTCTTCCTTTCACTGCACGAATGTTCTAAGGTTTTCCTCTCCCCTTGGTCGGTCAAGAAGATTCAAGTGTTGCCCACTCGGTTTGTTCCCCTTCTTTGACCTACATGGACAGATTTGCTGTTGCCAGACTATTTGTTTAGACTTTTGTGATGCAGAATTGGGAAGAGTAAGGAAAAGAATAAAAAGCAAATGGGCTAGGGGAAGACATTTCTGGGAAATGTGGTAAAAAAACAACATAATATGATAAAAGTGTTGGAGGGAAAATGGAAATTTGAAGAATTTTTAAAAGTTTTATACTTTCATAGTTTACATTTAGATCTATAATTAAGTTTGAATTAATTTTCATATATGCCTTTAGATAAGATGCAAGTTCATACATTTTGAATATGGTTATTCAACTATTCCAGCACAATTTGTTGAAAGAACATCCTTTTATTACTGAATCGCCTTTGCAACTTGATTAAAAATCAATTATATATATATATATTTCTTTATTCTATTTCACTGATTTCTTGGTCTGCCTTTTTTTTTTTTTTTTTTTTTGCAGTACGCGGGCCTCTCACTGTTGGGGCCTCTCCCGTTGCGGAGCTCAGGCTCCGGACGCGCAGGCTCAGCGGCCATGGCTCACGGGCCCAGCCGCTCTGTGGCATGTGGGATCTTCCCGGACCGGGGCATGAACCCGTGTCCCCTGTCCCCCCATCGGCAGGTGGATTCTCAACCACTGCGCCACCAGGGAAGCCCTTTTTTTTAATCTGTCTTTTCATGGCCATCATATCATCTGATTACTGTAGTTTTATAATGTCTTTAAATCAGGTAGAATTAGTTTTCCAACTTTATTTTACATTTTCCAAATTGTCTTGACTATTCTGGGTTCTTTACATTTTCATATGAATTTTGGAATTAGCTTGTTGATATTGACAAAACACCCTGCTGGGATTTTGATTGGGATTGCATTGAGTCTAGATCAATTTGAGGAAAACTGACATGTTAATGGACAATTGCTATTTTTCCATCTGCTTAAGTCTTCTTCAGTTTCTTTTAGCAATGTTCTGTAGATATTCACATATCAGTCTTGCACATTTATTGTCAGATTTATTCCTAAGAAATTTGTATTTTTAAGTTATTTTAAGTGGTACTTTAAAATTTTCAATTTCCAATTGTTCTTTGCCAGTATGTAGAAACACAATTGATTTTTTATGCAACCTTGATAAACTCACTACTAGCAGCTTTTTTGTAGGTTCCAAGGGATTTTTTTACACAATCACATTGAAATAAAGAGACAATTTATTTCTTCCTTTCCAATATGCTACCTTTTATTTCTTTTTCGGTCCTAATTGCACTAGCTAGAAACTTCAGTACAATGTTAAATAGATGTGATCAGTTCAGGCATTATTGTGTTTTTTTGGCTCATAATATTCAGTCTTTCATCATTAAGTATGATGTTGGCTATTGGTTTTCATAGATGCCTTTTATGAAGTTGAAAAGTTCCCTTCTGTTCTTAGTTTGCTGAAAGTTTTTTATCAGAAATGTACACTGGATTTCGTCAAATATTTTTTCTGCTTCTATTGAGGTGATCATATGGTTTTTCTTTTCCAGTATGTTAAAATGATAAATGGATTGATTTTCAAATGTTAAACCAAAGTTATTTAACAACATTGCTTTCTTGGAATAAACCCTACTCTTCCATGATGTATTATCCTTTTTATATATTGTTCGATTTGATTTGCTAAATTTTTAAAAATAATTTTTGCATTTTTGTTCAGGAGAAGTATTGGTAGAGAGTTTTCTGGTCTTAATGTGTTTGTCTGCTTTTGGTTTCAGGCTAATGATAGCCTCACAGATTGAAATGATAAGAATCCCTCCCCTTTAATTTTGTGGAAAAGTTTGTGTAGAATTATTATTTCTTCCTTAAATTTTGGAAACATTCTCCAGTGAAGCCATGTGGGCATGGGATTTTCTTTGTTAGAAGGTTTTTAATTACAAATTCATTTTCTTTAATAAATAAATGTAGTATTATTCAGATTACCTACTCCTCAGTGAGCTTTAGTCATTTACGTCTTTCAAGAAATTAGCCAGTTTCATCTTTTGTTGAATTTATTAGCACAAAGTTCATAATATTTTCTTATTTTCCTTTTATTATTCATAGAATCTGCAGTGATGTAACTTCTAGCATTTCTCATATTGGTAGTTTGTGTCTCCTCTCATTTTTCTGATCAGGCTAATGGTTAATCACTTTTATAGATTTTCTTTAAGAAAAATCTCTTTGTCTATTCATTTTATGTTTTCTAAATTTCACTGAATTCTTTTGTGAACCTTATTATTTATTTTCTTCTGTCTACTTTGGGTTTAATTTCCTCTTCTTTTTCTAGTTCAGGGGTAAGCAAACTTTTTATGCAATACATTAGGCTTTGTGAGCTATCCAGTTTCTGTCTAGCTACTCAACTCTGACATTGTAGCATGTATGCTGCCTTAGAATGTAAAGAAATGAACATGGCTGTGCTCCAATAAAACTTTATTCTACAAAAGCGGTCTTGACTTGGCCCAAGGGCCATAGTTGGCTAAGCCCTGTTTTGTTTTCTTATGGTTGAAACTGAGTTGATTGCTTTGAAACCTTATTTTCTAATATAGGCATTTAGTGCTATAAAGTTTCCTCATAAAAACTGTTTTAATAGAATTTTACAAATTTTGGTATGTTGAAATAATTTTTTTTCTTCTGTAGCTGTGCTCTGCGTTTAATTTTCAAACCGTAACAAATGTTTCACAGATGCAATGACAATTGTAAGGTTCTTTTGATAAGGTATGCTTAATTTTTCTTTTCACTTAGTTTAAAATACTTTCTAAGTTGTCTTTGAATTCTTCTTTGACCTATGGGTTTTGTAGAAGTCTGTTAGTTTCCAGAGATCTTTGTTATTGATTTCTAATTTAATTCCTCAGCAAACACACTTTGTAAGACTTAAATACTTTTAAATTTATTAAGATTTGTTTTATGGCCCAGAATATGGTCTATTTTTGATAAAGTTTCCATTATTCCTAGGATGTGCCCTTAGAATGTGTATTCTACTGTTGTTTGGAGGAGTGTTACAGTGTCAATTTGGTTGATAGTGCTGTTCAAATATTCTGTGTCCTAGATAATTTTCTGTCTACTTGTTCTATCAAATATTTGGAGAGGTGAATTTAAACTTCCAACTGTAATTGTGAATTTATCTATTTCTCCTTGCAGTTCTATTTGATTTTGCTTCATGTATTTTGAAGCTCTCTTACTAGATGCCTGAATGTTTAGCATTGTTATACCCTCTGGATGAGTTGACCCCTATACCATTATGAAATGATTATTTTTATCCCTAGATATGTTCTTTGATTTGATATCTAATTTATCTGATAGTAATATAGCCACTTCAGCTTTCTTTTTGATTAGTGTTACCATAGTATACCCATTTCCATTCTTTATTTATAACTTATTTATACCTTTAAAGGATGTTTCTTTTGCTTGGGATTTCTTGAGCTTCTTGGATCTGTGAATTTATTGTTTTTATCAAGTTTTAAATATTTTTGCCTTTATGTCTTCAAATATCTTTATCTGCCTCCTCCTTTGGGGACTTCAATTACATGTAAACTGGGCCACTTGTAATTATTCCACAGTTAACTGATATTCTTTTTATTAAAAATTTTTTTTCTCTCTGTGCTTCATTTTGGGAAGTTTCTATTGCTATTTCAACACCAATCTTATCCATTATACTTTTATCTGAGACATTATTATTCTCATCTCTTAAAATTTGATTATGCCTATACATAATTTTTTAACCTATTGGATATATTTATAATGACTTTTAATATCCCTGTCTGCTAATTCTAACTCTGCATCAGTTCTGAGTCTGTTTCAGTGAACTTTCCCTCTTGTTTTGTCATATTTTCCTTCTTTGCATACCTGGTAGTCTTTGATTGAATGCCAGACATTGTTAATTTTACCTTCTTGGGTGCTGGACACTTTTCTATTCCTAGAAATATTCTTGAGTTTTCTTCTGGAATGCAACTAAGTAATGTGAAAACAGTTTGCATCTTTTTGATCTTCCTTTTAAGATCTGTTAGCTAGTAAATGCAACTAACATTTACTCGGAGGCTAATTATTCCCTATTGCTGAGGAAAGACCTTCTGAATTTACCTATATCCCATGAACTGTAAGATTTTCTAGTCTGGTTTGTGGGACAAGGCACTATCCTCAGCCCACTGTGAGCACTGGGAACTGTTTGCTCTAATCCTTTCACATGGTCTTCTCCCCCAGCATCAAGTAATTTCCTCCCATGAGTGCAGCATAAGAACACATTGCTTTTCATCAGTCTCATTATGCTGTGGCTTGGCAATGCGCATGCACAGCAGTAAAATACCCAGATATTCCTTACTTGTGTAGTTATAAGCTATGCTTCTTAACTTGTGTTTGTGCAATTGTTATATCTTATATTTCTAGTTGCTGGATTTTAATTTCTTTTAAAATTTAACTTCACTTGATTTGATTTCAACCAAGACTTGCTAATTCACAGTAGAAGAACAGATTTTAGGAGGTACCTAGAATCAAGGGCTGGAGGAAGGAGTAGAGAGAAAATCAGATTTTTAGGAATATACCTTAGGAAAGAGCAATCCTGCAGGATCTGAAACAAAGACATAGAGTCCCGGTTCTAAAAGCAAAGTGATGAAAAAGAATTGCTAGGAAGACTCACTGATGGTTTGAACCTGTGCCAGGAGGATTGCATAAATGCAAAGACTGTAGTTGAGATTTTCTACATTTTATGTATGATAACTATCTCAGTGTTATTCAACTGAACTAACATTTATTTGTATTTTTGAAGCTACTGTTTATGGTGGTTGGCAGGAGGCAAAATTAAAGGAATATGTTATATTGGTAAAAAGGGAGTAGAGAAAGGATAAAATCCAGGTAGATTGTCTTAATGTAAGCAGTGCTATTCTTTTCATTAATCTGCATAATATAAATGCAGACTTGACCTGTGAACAAACAATATAAAGTAGGGACTTATCTAAGCGGCAGATGTAGGTCTTTATTGAGGATGTTTGGTGATTTGAAGGCAAGCATTTTACCTCTTTGGGAGAGGCATATCAGTTTTTATTATAGCTACCTCTGAGTGAGCCAGGTTTAGGCAGTAAGGTGGTTGCAGTGCTCTAGATTTCAGTAGAGGCCAGAGCACGCTTAACAAACAAGCAACAATTTTTTTTTTCTTTCCCTTGAATGTTGTCCCATTCCTCTTCATTTTTGCTTTTTAATCACTTCTTATAATTTTTGTTTCTTCATTTCTGTGCCCAATACTTTTAGTGCTTTATATCTCTTCTTTATTTCTTTGTCTTTTTCTGTAAAAATGTTTTTAAACAATGTTTTATCACCTGTGCTATCCATTTCCTTCAAATAACGTTCTATTTTTCACCCTTATAGACAATGCTTTAATGGGAGCAAAGAGGGTTTTGGACAGGCAGAAGAAGAGGGACTAGGCCATGAACAAATCTGCTTTTTCTGAAGCAAACAATATGCGTTGCATGGAATGGGGAGACATTTCTGTAGTGGTCGGTTAGGCCTAATCATGATGGGGCCCTTGAAGAGAATAGTAAACAGGAGGTGGGAGAAAAAAGCTGTGCCTGCTACAGAGTAGTTTCCCCTTCTTACTCATGCAGCAGAAATATGAGACCACAGTTGATAACTCAGTGACCTTATATTTTGAGTCATGGTTTCCCCCCCTCTTTGGGAATTTTCCTTCCCACAAACTCACAGCAAACTTCTCCCACCCTTCTCTGTGAGCTAAATAAGTGGCAAACATATAGTATTCTCACCCAATACAGAATCTAACAGAACTTCAATTCAACAGACGTTTATTGAACACCTACTGTGCTGTAACGAATGGTTGAGTGTAAAGTTGTGCAAGCTATGGTCTTTAGCTTTGAGGAAACTTAATGCTGATAAGCACATAAAAACCATACTGAAGTTGGCAAAGATAAAATACAAAAATAAGGATCATGAGAGGGGAATAAAGTGGGAGGCAAGAGGAGTGAGAAGTTATTTCTTGCTATAAGATAGAGGGAGGCTTCATGGAGGAGCTGGAATTTCAGCTGGATTCTAAATAGTGACGAATCACAGAGAAAAGAAAATGCAAAATTACTTTCACATTTGTAAAGTGAGTGATGGGAAGACAATGGAATTGAAAGGGCATTTCAGGTGAGCATATGAAGCATGCTGGGGTCCACTAGGCAGGCTGGACTTTGTTCTGTAGGCAAAAGGCAGTCATCGATGGACTTTAAATAGGCATGATGACATGATGTAATTTGCACATGGATAACTCCATCGGTAGCTGCGTAAGGATAGGCTAGAGAGAGTGGAGGCAGGGAGACCGGTCACGAAAAGAGAGAAGGAATAAGATCCGATTCTTAGTGAGGTCCAGTAGAGCACACAGGAAGCTAGGTGGTCTGACATAGAATCCTGGACTTACAAGCCATGACCTGGGAGGAAGTTTCCTATGTTCTCTATGCTTCGGTTTCCTCCTCTGTAAATCAAGGATCAGAATAATAGTTATTTTATAGGGTTGTAAAGATTAAATGAATTAATATGTGTAAAGCCCTTAGATCCATGTCTAGCCAATAGTAAACACTCAACAATGTGATAAACTATGAGTAAGACAGTGGTAAGAGGAGACAAGAAGGAGTGGGTTTGAAAGTTATTGTACTATATTATTATGGCCTTGTTCATATTGGAGTTATTTTCCATTATTTGCCCATTATACATAATTCTATCATTTAGTAAGCAAAGCAAGAAATCAAATTGTTGCCCTAGCACTCATTATATTTTATTTGTTTTTTGTGACTGCTTTCTTCTAGAATATGTCTCAGACTTTGAGATAATACATGAGGTCACACTTGACATATGTTAGTTTTAAAAAGGAGCCTGAAAATGTAGTAGGGCTACTTGAACTATGTGGTCAGAGTTAGCTGTAATTGCTGTTTTATCATCTATATCTGTCTGTCTATCTATCTACCTATCATCTATCTGCCTATAGGACATAAGTATATTTATTTATTTATACTTTTTTACATTGCACCTAACCTATGAGAAGTTAAAGACCCTAAGAGCCTTTGCAGATATAGCCATGTAACTTCTTAACCCCTTCAAGGCAGAGAAAACTACATTGATTAAAGTCTAGAATGATAATGCCACCAGTCCCTGCACTGCTTTTTCCCTCCCTTCTGCTCTACCTCCGCTGTTGAAATCATTGCTGCTGAGCAGAGGGAACTCCTCTCCTAGGGATGTCACGTGGAAGCAGTTTGAGGGGCTGGAGAAGGCCGTCTCCAGTTGCCCTGTGTGCTGCTTTGGGTCCCATCCTCTGGGACCTTGGGAAAAGGCACAAGGCAAAACGAGACTGACAACGAGAAAACCAAGGCGCAGCTCTCTTTGTTCGAGACCAGGAAAAGAGGAAAATAGGGGAAGATAAGCAATTCTCCTTTACTGTTTCCTGTGCAGTCTGTCTGAAGTGGACTTATGTATGGTCTAGACCACACTGGAAATATGAAGATCATGATAAGAGAGACATCTGCCGCCAACATCTAACTGTAAAATGTTTATCTTGATCTACTTCGGGCTTTAATAATAATCTGGGACCTAAGAAAGGAACCATAGGAAGGTGTCAGTGGGATGGAAAAGTAGCCAAAGCTCCTCTAAGGGAAGAACAGGAAAGTGGGGTGCTCTTGTGGCTCGTGGCTCATGAGCTCTTTCTCTGGGTGCCCTTTGACCTTCCTGTTTCAGGGGCCCTCACTCAGCACCGACACCTGCCTGTCTCCTTTCCCACCTCTGACTGAGGGCGAAGTTGAAGAAGAGACCTGCCTTAGTGCCCACCCTGGAAACACTCTTGACTCAGATGAATCAATGGCAGAGGCAAAGCAATTATGGGATTTCAGATGTGCCTCTGATGCCATCTCCTCAACTCTGCCTGGAGGGCTTATGCAGCTCAGAAAGAGATTAACTCACACGCAGCCTTTCAAAATAAACAGAGGAATATTTACTGGCAGGAAAATGTGTTCACGAGATGCTAAGTGCAAAAGCATGTAATAAACATTGTGTAAGGTATGATCTCTATTTGTGAGCCAAACCAAATTAACCATACGTATCACATGTATGCAAAGAGAGGTTTAACCATGGCTGCCTCTGGTGAGGAGGAAATACAGGGTTTGCTATATATAAAAATGTGTGTGTATCTTTTTCTGCCTAAGAATGAAGGTCATTTTGAGTTTTCAAAATAAGAAAGACACGAACCCCAACTTCCTCAGCAGCTGAGTGGGGGCACCTCCACAGACACCCCTTAGAAGCTGGTTTACATAAATGTGGAGATATCTGGGAAGATCACGCAGTCCTCCTTTCCCTCTTGCTTTCTGTTGTGGGCTCTTCATTCTTTGCACAGAAAGCATGGAGTAGCAATTGCCTCCTTCCCTAACAAGCATCCTCGAATGTGGGTGACTGAATGGTCCGGGGAAGGAGAGGTTGAGGAGATCTTTCCCCACACTTTCACGTGCCAATCAGCCTCCTGCACAGATCACCCCTCCCCCAGCTTCCTGGCAGCATCCCTTTAGCTGGAAGAGAAAAATGGGCTGGATTCCCACCACTTGGAGAAGTATCCCATTTCCTACCAAGCTGCCCGTGATTTCAGTGGACGTATTGAGTGAGGGCAGGGGGTTACATGCTGTAAGAACCTGTTCTCAGTATGTGTCAAGTCTTTCCTAACCACGTTCAGTCAATACAGTCACAAGGTTAGGTCAGCTTCCAGGCTTTTCCCTTCCTTGGCTTTCTCTGACCAGTGGCCTGTGGACTTGCTGTGTTAACTTTTTTCTTCGCAAAGCTGACTTTTAAACTGGCAACCAAAGTAACAGTTACGCTTACACAAGAGAAGGTGAGGAAACTTCAGGCTGGTCCCCGTGTTTGTTCATCCACTGACATTATTTAGGTGCCTTCTGAAGAAGAAAAGAAACAGGCCACAGTAGAATCTAAATCACAGTGACAAGGAGCTGGTCAAAGCCTGAAAATCCTAAGTGGGGTTGAATGAAGTGTGGGAAACTCTTTCTAGAATTTCACTGATTAACCATTGATAAAATAACAGAAGTCTATTTTTCCCCTCTCAGGGCCCCTTTTATTCACAATCTGAATGTGAAAAGTAAGAAACCCAACTTACCTAAGCCTTACACTGTGCTAATTGTGTGCGAGCTGCTGTCATTTGAGAGTGTAGCCTCGAATCTCTTTTCTGAAGGACTTGGTGCAGAGCAAGTGCGCTGCCACCTTCTCCCTCCTTTGAGGAGGTTGTGAGGAACACAACAGCGCATCCTTTCATTCTCCCTGTTTGTTTCAGGGAGGTCGGCGGCGTGTGTCTTTCTGGTCTCCTCTTCCTCAGCTCCTGCCTCAGCGGGTCCCCCCCATTGTCTTTAGGGGGCACATTTCCATGTCGAAGGCCTCTCTGGAGAGAAAGGCTCTTTTTCTTCGACCCCCTGCCTTGTCTGGGCGTGACTCACCTTAACTCTATCCTTTCCAGCCCTGTTCCCCATTAGCAATAGTGAGGAGCAGAACCTTATTTAGGAATCAAAACCACAGGAGAAAAAAATACCCAGCTTCTCTCTGTGAAGGATAAGAGCAGTTTAATTGCCCTTGAAAATATCAACTTGTTGTAAGAAAGATCACTAGCTCTTACAGTAAATACAGAAAGAAGAATCGTTCTACAGTGAAATTGTAGGTTTTACTTAGGAAAAAATGGGAATGCTAAGACTACTGGGTCCAGCTAGGTAAATCCATGACAGGCTAAGTTAGAAGCCTGTGTAAGGGGAGAGTGAGCATGGTGTCACTTGTCTTGCATCTACCCATTGTCTGCTGATATACTCATCCAGTAGATCTAGTGGGCAATTCTGTTGGACACAAAGAAGGGTCTCCATGCTCCTACCATGTTCCTACTCTTCTAGGGTTGGGGAACCTTGGAACTTATTACTGCTCTTGCACTTCTGACAGATCTTGGGAATCCAAATCCATTTATTTCCTGTCAGTTGCCAAGATTAGAAGGCATTCGTGGTAGGGCTTCACTTGGGAGTTCTCCGAGGTTTTGATCAGGGCTGTTTGCGCCCAAGTCATATATTTTCCTGAGGCCATCAAAAGCCCAGGCAAGCTCCTACACTCGTCACCAACCCACCAGGAACTCAGGCGCATTAGCTTTTATGTCGTACCAGGGTAGACACCCACTAAACTTCGAATGGTAGCTGGCCCTCTGGGTCCCCCACATTAAAAGGGGGTCTTAGAACCAGAGAAAAAGTCAAGGTCTTCTGATTCCTGTTTATTTGTCATGCTCCAGAAGTTGCCCTCTCCCCTTCTACACTAGACTTGAGTCATAAGGAAATATTGGGACTTCTTGAACAGGTCTGCTTTGTTCTTTCCCCAGATATTTCACAAAGTATCCCTTTTGTTTGGAATGCTCTTTCCCCTCTTTGCCTCTGGCTAACTTCCACTTGGCTAACTCTTACGTCCAATTAACTCCTGAGTCTTTGAAAACTCTGTTAGTTATTCCTCCTATATAATGTCACAACTGGCAAGAGAAACAAATAAAACGATCATGGGAAAGAAAGAAAAGTTTCAGAAAATCTTCCAATTCCTTGCCTCTTACCTCTCTTTTTTAAGGTAGTACTTGGAAGTCCTAATGTTCTTTTATTTTGAAAACATTGACCCATGTCTCTCTGAAACCAGAACAAGAATCTAGGCCTAAAAGTAATGAGTCTGTACTAGCCCTATACTAGTAGGACTTTTAAATGCTCCATATATAAGCCAGCTAAGGAAACATAGCAAGTGATTCTCACTGGAAAGGTCAACCTAGGATGTTTATTTCCAAAGATACCTAGGAGATATACAGATGTCTACAAAACCTTGGATTTAAGATAGTTTACAGTCTAGCAGTAAGGTATGGTACTTGTATTACTTTTCTATTGCTGTATAACAAATTACCCACAAGTCTAGTGGCTTAAAACAATACCCATTTATCAGCTCACTCTTCTGTGACTCAGTAATCTGAGTGTGGCTCACCTGTCCACTGCTCATGGTCTCACACTCAAGGTACTGGCTGAGCTGAGTTCTTATCTGGAGACTTGGAGGCTTGGAGTCCTCTTCCAACCTCACACAGTTCCAGGCAGTTGTAGGACTGAAGTACGTGCTTTCTTTCCGGCTGCCCAGGGCTGTTCTCAGCTCCTAGAAACCACTCTCAGTTCCTTGCCATTTGTTCCCCTTCATCTTCCAAGCCAGCATCAGAGAATCCCCCTTGTGTCAAATCCCTCTCACATTTCAAATCTCTTTCACCAAGAAGAGCCCTGTCCCTTTTATAGTCTCATGGATGAGATTAGATTAGGTCAACTGTGACCTATAATATGATCTGAGCATGGAAGTGCTCTCCTACCATATTCACAGGTCCTTCCCACACACAAGGGGAAGGAATTATACAAAAGTGTGGGTCATTGTGGGTCATCTTAGCATTCTGCCTACCTCAACACTCAACGGATAAGGCAGAATAAGTTAAATTCCACCTAAAAGATACAAAATGTTACATGGATGCATAGTAGGAATAGAAACTTAGGGTATGTGTTTAGCATACAATAGATGCTCAATCAGTATGCATTAATATGTAGGAAATATTAATGCATATATCCCGAGGGCACAGTAGTGTATTGAACGGTATTAATCAGAATAAATTTCATTAGTCGAATAAGAAAACACTTTTGATCCACAATTTGTGTTTGGTTTGAACTCCAGAAGGCCACATAAGGGAGGGTTGGGGTGGGTCAAGAGGCTTCACCCATCTAGGCATTTTGAGCCATTCTAGGGGGAGGAGACAGGAAACCCGAGTTATAGGGGGAAACCCAGTCAGAAACCACAGCAGATAGCTGGGATCAAAGGCAAAAACATAGTTGCAGGCACAAGCCATCCAATGTTTCTTATTCACTGAAGTGCTTGAAAGAGTCCGCTTACTCACATGGGTTGCTACATTTCCATTCAATATATTACTCCCTTTGAAAGAGTTAATGAGTTTCCCTAAGTAATGTGCTAATAACCTTGCAGCTAATGAGACAGACTGATCCAGACTAAAGTTCGACACCCAGTTGTGTTGGCAGTATCTTCCAGTGTCTAGTAGGAGATTGAGTTGTGGTCATTGAAAGTGCTCCTCTGGAATCATTCAATAAAAACAACTACAGAGGCGCTTCTTTGTTACATAACTCCCACTCAAGCGATGTCAGAGCTTTATGGATAGATCTGTTTTGAGCTGTTCCCATTCCTGTTCAACAAATGGAAATAAGCTGAGGTATTCTGAAGGAAATTGACTTGTCCGAAGTCTTAGTAAGTCACTCGAAGCACGGGAAAGTTAATGCCATATCCCCAAATAGTTTTTACATTTCTGGAGTGGAGACAATGAAGCTATATCGATACTCTAAATTGATGCCTGCATTTCTAAGTTGGATATTTATTTTATACACTTCATTAAAAATTCTGTCATTGCTTTCAAAATCCTCTACTACTGATACCTGTGCCTGCACACCCTATGCAGAAACTCCAGATATTTTATAAAGCAATTTAGCGGTTGAAGATCCAGATAAAGCCTGACTAACCGAGGGTGGACGTTAGGAGATTTTCAGGTTTAAACATTCTTATTTAATTGCTAAACGCACAACTGAATTACTTGAGGTGACCGTCTGCTTATTTCAGTGTTATACAAGAAGTATTAAGAACTTCCTCTGAAGTTCTTGGGAAAGAATATTCAAGACATTGTTACTTCTTATAGAAAGTCCAGTCCTAAACACTACAGAGTAGGTTTAGACACCCTTGACCACTGCTTACCACACTCTGTTAAAGGAGAAGTAAGAGAAGCATGTAAGTAGAGAACGATGACTGTATAACTGCAGGAAATGCAAGTGTCGTCCAAGTACAATTTCAGTGTGCTATGGTTGGAATTTGAACGCAGAGTAAACAAAGTTACATCTTGTTGCATAAGAGTAAAAGATAAGTAAAGGGAAGGACTTGGAAGTCTATGGTCAATGTCTGGTAACACAGAGTTTTACAACTTTTTTCTCATTCTAATGGTGGGGGCTAATTCCCACAGGAATATCCTTTCTGTAGAGACTTGGTGATGTTTGGGTCAGGTGAATTCCATCGCACTAACACAACAGGAATGTAGTGTGGCAACAGTGTCCTAAAAACTGACTCTAAGTGACATGGATATTTGTAAGCTCCTAAACTATGAGTTTGCATGTTTTTATAACAAATTTTTATTAAACTAGAACATTTTGGGTATTTTCCTACATTAAGTAGGAAAACAGAGCACTTTAAAATGGTGAGTTTTAAATTAGGAAACAACAGCAAAGTATCTAGCGGGACAGAGAGCGCCAAAGGAAACCCACAAACCACAAGCTAAGAAAGACATTGTTACTGTGTGGACTGACCACGACAAAATGCTCACTCCCCTTCCCCTCACAAGGGCGGCTTTCAGCTCAATACTCAGTATTATTGACACAAAAAACTCAGGGCACTAAAAATATATCGAGTCTGTCTTCCTAGTTTTTGTTTCTCTTCCTCGTCTACTGCAATTCTGTGTGAGAAGTGAGAACTCAACGTGCCACCAGTTATTGAAAATCAGAGGCTAGAAGCAGAAAAAGGTTACTTACTAAAGATTACCCACTAAAGGATGGCACCAAAACCTGGTAGCTTTTGCTCTCTTTTTGGAGCTGTCACGAGGAGGAAGAGTTAATGAAAAAATGCAAATCTGACCAAGCAAACCTCTCCTTGCTCAGAAAATTGAATGCATATATGAAAGCATCAGTGGTCAATATCACCACATTAGGAGAAGCATTGAGACTGTGCTGGCAAGATGCCAGGCTTTTAAGGTTATTGGTGGGGGAGGGAGGAGTCGAGCAGCAGGAAAACAGCCAAACCTTACACAGTTCTCTTCTATTGTCTTAATCCTCTACCACGTATATTGGGTTGGCCAGAAAGTTCATTCGGGTTTTTCCGTAACCTCTTACAGAAAACCTGAACGAACTTTTTGGCCAGCCCCATATAATGGTTGGGTGAATAAAGTGTTAAAATCATTCTGTCTCGACAGTTACAAATTCCAGGGATGGTATCCTGGAACCAACGAGCATCTAAAATTTAGCTTCTAGCTCCTCAATGTTCTAGATAGCGTCTACAACACAATTGCCATCCGTAGAAATCTCTGGCACATTCTCATAAGTGAGAGATATTTAGTATAAAACATAGATGTATGACTTGTACCGGATGCCCCCTTTATGTGGAATGCCATTCTCCAAGATTGACATACGGCTATTTCCTTCTTATTATGTAGGCCTTAGTTTACAGGTCATCACCTCAGAGAGGACTTTTCTGACCACCCTACCCAGTCACTCTGTAAGACATGTTTTATTCTTATCACTGCCTGCTCTTTTCTCTTTTATTTTGTGTGTTGTTGGCAGTCTGTCTCCCAGCCTCTCCCTTGAATTGAAGTTCTACGGAAGTGATGATTTTGTGGATCAGGTTCATTACTGTTTCCCTGTGTCTAGCATATGCCAAGCCAATGGCAGGTTCTCAATAAAAGCTGATGGAATGAAAGAATGAGTAAACGAATGAGTGATACATTATAGGTATATTCTGCCAGTATTGAAATCTTGGTTTGCCAGGGAAAGTTATTTGGTCTTAACATTCTGCCACTCATACTGTTACACACCAGGGTTTCCACAGACTGGGGGCCTTAGGCTGGAGCCCAGGGGGCACTGGGCAGGGACTGTTCTGATGAAGGGCAGAGTCTGGCAGTGAGAGAACTGGGGAGACAGTGAGTAGGATTGCAACCCCAGAAATGTCAGCCCTATAGATGCTGGGGCTTGCGAGTGAGAATTGCGTGATGACGAAAACCACGCTGCTGTTTTCCCTGTTTCTACAGCACCCGGCATGGTGGCTGACATAAAGGAGGCCCTCAGAGGTGGTTGAATCATAATTACTGGGGGCAGGGGGTAGAATCTAGGGGCTTTTTTGTTTAGATTGTGTGTGATTCGGGAACTATTGATTTGCCCGAATACTGATTACAGATGCTCTAAAAGGAACTGAAAAACTACATATTTACTTTGCCTATGTGAGAATTAGATATTGAGTGACCTTTCTGTGAGCTGCTTAGGGTTTGTTAACACCTATAATACGATACTCATTATACTTGTCATTACATCTGTATCAGATTCGCTGTGTTGTAAATTTTATTTGATTGCAGCAGCAAACTCGAAGTATGCTTAAGCTACATTTCCAGAATATGAGGCTTCATCCACAAGTGACAATGGAAACCATTCTCAGTGCTTTATAGTCATACCTGGTGAGCTTAGACTTCATAGAATGTAACACATATCCCACCGTTGTTCATTCACCAGTTTATAAAGACAAAAAGGAAGATAAGGAAACATGTTGCTCAGAACTAAAGGTAGGGCAAGTGTGGCCAGAACTAGAACAGTCCGTTCAGAATGCTGTGCAGTACCCGTTATTGGGAAGTGCAGAATTTGAAAACTTTGGAGAAACCCAGTGACAACATGGAAGTGGAAGAGGAGAAGGAAGAAGGGGGCAAATGAGGGAGAGGACCACGAGGCCCGGCAGGTGCCTCCAATCATTCTTACCTTCTTCGTACAAAGGTAATTACATTAAAATCCTAGTAGAGAAGGTCAGATTTCCGTGGCATCCTATTGGCCCTAAATTTGGAGTAACAAATCTTGAGCGATTGAATGATCAAAAGACTTTTTCCCCCCATAGAGTCAAAGGAAGAATAAAAATTGGACATAAAGTTAACATTTTACTTGGATAGCATTTGTCCTTTTGGTTCCCAAATACTTGTTTGTAAACATAGTTTGAGTTTCACTGAATGTTTTTCTTCTAGTTAATATCAGATCTTCTCACATCCAATATTTACCAAGGTCTGTCCACTAAAAATGTTTTCAGTAGCTCTCAAATCTTCTTTGGACAAGTTCACCAGAAGGACATCTCAGGGGGAGGACTCATGTATAAGTGATTTATTCAGGAGGTGCTTCCAGAGAAGCAGGTAAAGGAGGAAGGGAAGTAAGACAGGGAAGAGTATGGTTTCAACCTGATCCCATGGAGAATTTTTGAAGTATAACTTAATGCCTTGGAATTTGTCCAAGCAGAATCAAAGCCACCAGACTTTTGTATTTTATATGTTATAATCACTGGTTAAGGACTGTGGGATTTGAGGGGTTAGTGGTGGTGAGGGTGGTGTGTGGAGAGTGAACTTCTAGTCACTTTGAGTTGTTTATGCCTACGGGCAGGGCCCTCCAGTGGCCAAGCGGTGTCTCCAAAAAAGCAGCACAGGTATGGGGAGATGTGGACTTTCAAGCCCAAGCCTAGTGGGAGGAGGGGCAAAGAAAATGTTGGCAAGGATGCCAGGAGAGCTGGGGGGACCCAGGGAGTGTCCACAGCCTCTTCCTCATTCTCTTTGCCCCCCACTGTCCATCTTTAATTCATGCCCCTATGATGATTTCTCTTCTGGATTATATAATGCATTCCTAACCTACATTCTCTGACGCATGCAGGCCTCCTCCAGTAAAATCTTGCTGTGATCAGTGATCTTTCTAAACTGCATATGTGGTAGTGCTAGTCTAGTGCTTATAACCCTTCGGTTATCGTGTGAAGTCTAAGCTCCTCAGCATGTTTGTCTGATGCTCTTGATCTGACCCCGACCCCAAACTCCTAGGGCAGCACCAAACAGTCTGGTGAAGTGACTTCCTGCTCTCTGACCTCTGAGATTTTATAAAGCTATACCCACTGCCTGGAAAGACATTCACCCACATCCTCGCCTGGCTCATTGTTACTCGCCTTTGAACATCTACCCCAATCTTCCTGGCCTCTGGCTTCCCACTGCTCCCTGGTTGTAATATTTGCCACATTCTCTTTTCCCACCAGACTGTGAGCCTCTTTCAGAAAACCCTGTGCTCTGTTCATCTCTGCCTTTCATCATGCTCACATTCTATTAGGAGATAAGGTGAAATGGAGGAGGAGTGAGGATCTGTCTTTGCAGGCATCTGCAGGATGAATGTGGTCTCTGGGTTTCAAGGGCCCCATTCTTTATGTGTTAGGTCATGGGAGCTGGGCAAAGGGTGGGTCACCTCCATGTGCCAGATAATGAACTTGACGTGCATGGTCCATGGAGTCCTCTTGCAGTACGACTGAGGTGCATGTTATTATCGAAGCCACCAATGATCATGTTGAGGTTTCTTAGCATCAAAGGGATCTGCTCTATTTTCAGAGATTTTCTGACTTCCTGATGTTTCTACCTTTCAGGAAAAAACAAAGTATAGCTACCATGTTCAGTTTGGCTTGCATCTGCACTGAAAATGGCAGAGATAGTTAAGCCAATTAAACAGATATTATCGAAGACCTTGGACTTCAGACAAAGACCTGGCATTAAGCTAGGTGTCAGGTAGGCAAAGATGAATAAAACGTGAAACCCGATTGTTATGGGTTGAATTGTGTTCCCTCCAATATTCATATGTTGAAGCCTAACCCACAGTTACTTCAGAATTTGACCTTATTTGGAAATAAACTCATTGCAGATATAATAAGTTAAGATGAGGTCATACTGGAGTAGGGTGAGCCCCTAATCCAATATGGCTGGAGTCCTTATGAAAAGAATGCCATATGAAGAAACAGACATGCACACGGGGAGAGTGCCACGTAAACACGAAGGCAGAGATGGGGTGAAGCCTTTACGAGCCAAGGAACACCACAGTTTGCCAGCCAGCGACCAGAAGCTAGGCGAGAGCCACGGGACAGATTTTTTTCTCACAGCCTTCAGAAGGAATTGACCCTGACATCTTGATCTCAGACTTGTAGCTTCAAGAACTGTGAGACAATCAGTTTCTGTGGTTTAAGCCACTCAGTTTGTAGTAATTTGTTATGACAGCCCTAGCAAACTAATACACTAATCCCAATCAACTAAGAGACAGACATAAAAACAGCATGAGAAAACGTGATGAGACTAGTTTTGGAGGTCTGTGCAAGATACAGATGCAGCCCAGAGAAGGGAGGGTTGGCTGGGAGTTCTGGGGAGGTGTGGGCAGGTGGAGGTGCTGGTCAAGGGAAGGTTGTGTCGTGGAGGAGTTGCTTGAGCTGGGTTTTGAAAGCTGGAGGTGATGAAGACGGATGTCTGTGTATGGCAGTTATGGCAGTCACACACAAAGTCAACTACCTTGCAATATTACCCCTATTTCCTCTTAATGATTTTTGGCGGGAGCTGTGCAGAGAGGCCGGAGCAGACGTGGAAGCAAGCAGGTGTCTTTGGGTCCCGACAGTAGCAGGAGTAAACAGCCTGTGATCTTGCACCAATGGGTGTCATTCCCTTCCCATCCCCCTTCCCTTTGTAGCGTACTCTTTGTTCTCTCCTTGTTTTTTTCCTCTGAGTAAATCTGTTTACCGCCCAGAAGAGAACAGGGAAGGAATAGACCAGTTGCCCGGGGCAGATGGTGCAGTGTGAATGGCCGACACACAGAAAGCAGAACTCCTCAGCCCCTATCTTCCATTTGCTTTCTCCAGCAAGGCTCTTCGAACTAAAGAGCATCAAATAAACATGATTAAGCAGAAACTGAAGCACAGGTCAATGGAAGAGATAGTCAGGGAACGCTTGGTTGATTTAAATGATTCCAAGTCTTCAGATCCAAGGGAATAATGCTCAAAAAAAAAACCCCAATAAAAACGAACTCGCAGAAATAACCAATGAAGCACTGAGGAGAAATTCTTTTCAGTTTTTGTTTGTTTAGAAATTCTGGTTAATATAAAATGTGCCTGAGGCCTGGAGAAGGGCGAATGTTTTCTCACATTGAAAAAAATATAAAAGAAAAACTCACAGAAGATACAAATTCATATTGATTCCCTGCAAACATTTTTTGTTATTTTATTGACTTATGAACATACAAACATGTAAAGTGAAAAGGAAGGGAGGAAGGGGTAGAAAGAAAATGAAGGAAGGAGAGAGTTTGAGAGACAGAGAAAGAAGGCGAGAGAATAGAGCAGGAAAGACAGAGAAGGGAGAATAAGGAGTTTATTAGATTTATAAAAATTACCTTAAGTTTGCAGAGTACACACAGCTCAATTTGCCTATAGTTGTGACCTCAATAATCCTGCAAAATTTCAGGACAGGCTATTCAGTAAACGTGATGTATGTCTTGACAAAATAAAGGAGGATACTAATAAGAACCAGAGAAAGTTAATTAAGAAAATACCGTGCTAAACTTGGAGCTTCCTTCCTTCCCAGTTTCCTTGGACTTGTCTTTTCTCATTTCCTCAGAGTGGAATCCACTCTCGTTTTACCCAAAGACACAGCACCATCCACACCAAACAGAAGGTGATGGTTTCCAAGTCCTACACGCTGCTCCCCGGAAATGAATCTTAGAGAACTGGCAGTGTTGGTTGTGATGCTCCCTGTCAGTCCCTGAACTCTCCAAGTTCCTCATCCTAACGCCTCCTGCCCTTGCTTTCTCTCCTCTCAGTGCCCATAAATCCTGGGCTTCTGAGTGAGCCACTTCCTTTTGTTCCTGTTCTGCGAGTCTTCCTAGTACATTTGCCCATCCGAGAATTGCCTCTTGGCTTGCTTTTGTGGGTGACTTCTCTTAGAGTCTGTACCCTTGATTGGTGGGTGGGACCAGGAAACCACTGAGCAGTCCACCCTCGGATGCTGACTGTCTTTAGGGACTGCACTTGTTTTGGAGTCTCATGCTCTCTCCCCTATCGGGATCATTCCTGCCTCTTGAATTATGTCACTGTCATTCCTTTATTATATACTAATTGGACACCAACTCTTTGAAACACTCTATTGCCCTAAGGTTAAGAGTAAGATTGAGATTTTCATCTGTAAAAACTGTACATCAGATCATATCTCCTCTCGCTTCAAACCTTCTAAGGTTTTTTTTTTTTTTTTTAAATTATATTTAGAATAAAATCTCAACTCTTCCCCCCCGCCACCGGGCTGCAAAGATCAACATAATCTGGCCACTGCCCGCCTCTGTTCTTAAACCTACCAAGCTTGTTCCTGCCTCAGGGCTTTTGTACTTGCTTGCTCTCTTCCCTCAGATCCTTCAGATCTGGATCTTTCCCTTCATGCACGTTTCAGCTTAAATTTTACTTCTTGGAAGAAGTCTTCATGACTAACACATCTTAACAAACCCTCTTTTTTTTTTTTTTTTTTTTTGTGTGTGCTATGCGGGCCTCTCCCGTTGCGGAGCACAGGCTCCGGACGGGCAGGTTCAGCGGCCACGGCTCACGGGCCCAGCCGCTCCACGGCATATGGGATCTTCCCAGACCGGGGCACGAACCCATGTCCCCTGCATCAGCAGGCGGACTCTCAACCACTGCGCCACCAGGGAAGCCCAACAAACCCTCTTTTCACCTGCCAAGCAGTCTCTGTCAATATAGTGCTTTTTTGCTTTCTTGGCACTTAATACTCTCTAGAATTACCTTGTGTATTTGTTTCATTTCCTTGTTTATTTCTTTTTCCTTGACCCCCAGAATGCAGACATCATGAGAGTAGGCACCCTATCCCCAGCACCTGGACAGTTTCTGGTATATGGTAGGTGCTCAATAAATGTTTGAATGAATGAGTAAATAAATCCTTGCTCCATACTTACTGGCTACATGGCCATGGACTAATTGCTTACATGGACTTTAGTCCCTTATTTTGACAGTGTGGTTAGCAATTCCCATCTCATCAAGATTTTGTGGGAGTTGAATGAGGTGACATAGGTAAGGTGTCTCCAGCAGAGTGGGGAACAGAAAAAGGCACACAGTAACTCCCAGATGAGGTTATTATGATATGCTAGTCTCTGAGAAAGGCCATGGGAACACAGAGATGTTCCTAACATAGTCCTTTTTCCCAAAGTGCCCAGTTGCTTTGACTGAATGAGGATTAGAGATGTTGCCTGTCTTGGCTACTGCGCCTCCTCTGCCCTGCTGAACCTCTTCTGAGAGCCAGACTCTCCCCAGGGCCTGTCACACCCACTGGTTGGGACAGGTTCTTGGGCCTGATTATCCACATTACCTTGTCTTATTGTGAATAAACAGCCAAGATGCACTGACAATGCCTGAGATGACAAAACTAACCTAATTCCCTTTTATGGATGGAGCTATTAGACAAGGATTTCTAGGCATTTCATAGAGACTTAGTATCTCTGGATTTCAACAGAGAATATGACAGCCTTTTACGGTAGTTTTTGGTGAATATTGTAGATAAATATGGGATTATGCCTCTTTGACATTAATGGCTATTTAATTAGATAAACCTAAACCATCCCAATAGTTTCTAAGATCCAAATCCATTCTTAAGGTTACAAATTACAATGAAGATTCATAGTCAGAAGACTGAAGGCCCAAATTAGCCTTCATGGGGACTGAAGGCCCCATGTTGTACAATATATCCTTGTAGCCTGTCTTACCCAATAGTTTATACCTCCCACTCCCCCACCCCTATATTGCCCCTCTCCCTCCCCACTGGTGATCACTAGTTTGTTGTCTAGATCTGTGAGCCTGTTTATTTTTGGCTGTATTCACTAGTCTGTTGTATTTTTTAGATTCCACATATGAGTGACATCAAACAGTATTTGTCTTTTTCTGTCTGCCTTATTGCACTTAGCATAATGCCCTCCAAGTAAAAAATAGCTATTTTGTTAGATTGTAGGCTCCATACTCACAGGTGGCCTTTCTCTGACAGAGGTGCTAGAGAGAGGATTCCTACACAGGGTAGGGAGATGGACAAGATGATGTCTAGTGTCTAGAAGCTATAGTTATCAAACCTGTCACTTTTACTTGTTCATTATTCACAATATCTCCATGATGTGGATATCATTTCTTATCCATGAAGAAACTAATGCTCAGAGAAATTAAATAATTTGCCAAATAACCCAGATCTTGTAAATTTCTGAGCTGGTTGTTGAGTTTAGATCTATTTGGCTCCCAAATCCAAAACTTTCTATTATGTCATGCTACCTTCCAGCTTGGTGATTCTTTATTCATGTCCTTACTTTCTTCCCTCTTCCTTCTGTGTATTTCCTTTCTTCTTTCCTTTCCATGACTTAAATAAAAATGGCAACTGGCAATATATTTGGCTTTTATTTAATTCCTGATATTGACATTCAAAAGCAAAGAAATAGATGGCTGACTCCTGGAGAGTAGTATTATGACATTATTATTATTATTTTTGGACATAGTTGAGAGGTTATAATTTTAAAACTTCCAGTGATGAATGTCTATAGAAATCTTAAGTGTTTAAAAATCATTCTTTTAAATACTAAAATGTATAGTATGATGCTTTCAGTAAGAAACTAATGGGAAACAATTGAACCACAAATTGGAAGTAAAAGCAGGTGATTTGGTGCTGTTCTAGTTTTAGGTTCTCCAAATTTCATTTATTTGCAGTGTACGCCTTCCCCCTTTTGTGTGGAATTCTCAATTCTTCTGCATAGATAGAAGTCGTTTCTGTGTATATAACTCACCAGGCAGTAGCTCTTAATTCGGATGCCTTGATCCTCTGGTATGGTGTAAGTTAAACATAGCTCACTGGGACGTGCACAAGCAAAGTCTATCCTACATGGGCTCCAGCCCAACTGTCAAAATCCTCCAAGTTAGGGCTCCCCCCACGTTTGAATTATGTAGCTGCAGCAACGAGCTCGAGAAAGGCTGTTGTATGGGAACAGAGCTAAGGAGGATGTTAAGGCTTGGGTGAACTGACCCCTTGACAACCTAACATGGAGGCCTTTTTCTTTGATTTAACACATTTGTCAACTTGACAGGAAGCTTGGGCTGCAAATTCTTGCCCTCGTGAGACTCAGAGGCCTGCAGAAAGAGATTGGGTGTGGAAGTCAAACTCAGGGAGGGGCTAATCCTGGCCATGCAACTTACTATGCTAGGAATCCTGGCCATGCAACTTACTATGCTAGGATCTTGTTTCCCCTGACTGCAACTTTATCATCTATAGAATGGGGTCATAATAATTATTCACAGAATTTTTGAGAAGATTGAAGGGGTAATGATGCAGAAATAGGAATATGGAAATAAATAGGGAAATAGAAGCAAAAAGAGTAGATAAAAATTCCCAAATTGAGACTGTGCTTCACAAATCTTTATGCTTGACTTTTATGCTGGTCAAACACTTATAAACTATTATGAAGGTACAGTCCACACTCAGTATCTTGCCAGGCTCAGAAGAACTATCAAATTGAGCAGCCTAATGACCAAAACCCCCCAAACAAACAAAAAACCCTGTGAAGTTACACATGAAAATGAAAGCCAATGGAAATAAAACTGATAAACAAATAGTAACTGCTACTTAATCACGATCCAGGAAACATATATTTGCATTTCTTATAGACATTCTCTCCTTTAAACTCTTACAAAAGTCTAAAACTTGAAATTCTTTTGTTTGAAAAATAATACATTCTTCAAGTATTCCCTGTGTCAGTGTCAGATTGGCAATAAGAGTAGTTAGTGAAAACCTAAAATGGACTTTCAAACAAGAAATGAAGTAAAACATAAATTGCTTCATGAACTAAAGCCAGCTACAGATATTCCATGCAAATGGAAATCAAAAGAAACCTGGAGTAGCAATACTCATATCAGATAAAATAGACTTTTAGGATAAAGAATGCTACAAGAAACAAGGAAGGACACTACATAATGATCAAGGGATCAATCTAAGAAGAAGATATAACAATTGTAAATATATATGCACCCAACATAGGAACACCTCAATACATAAGACACCTGCTAACAGCTATAAAAGAGGAAATCGACAGTAACACAGTAATAGTGGGGGACTTTAACACCTCACTTACACCACTGGACGGATCATCCAGACAGAAATTAATAAGGAAACACAAGCTTTAAATGACACAATAGACTGATTGAAATCATATCAAGCATCTTTTCCAACCACAACACTATGAGATTAGAAATCAGTTACAGGGAAAAAACATTAAAAAACACAAACACATGGAGGCTAAACAGTACATTACTAAATAACCAAGAGGTCACTGAAGAAATCAAAGAGGAAATAAAAAATTACCTAGAGAAAAATTGCAATGAAAACATGACGATCCAAAACCTATGGGATGCAGGAAAAGCAGTCCTAAGAGGGAAGTTTATAGCAATACAAGCCTACCTCAAGAAACAAGAAAAATCTGAAATGAACCATCTACCTTACACCTAAAGGAACTAGAGAAAGAAGAAACAAAACCCAAAGTTAGTAGAAGGAAAGAAATCATAAAGATCAGAGCAGAAATTAATGAAATAGAAACAAAGAAAACAATAGCAAAGATCAATAAAACTAAAACCTGGTTCTTTGAGAAGATAAACAAAATTGATAAACATTTAGCCAAACTCATCAAGAAAAACAGGGAGGGGACTCAAATCAATACAATTAGAAATGAAAAAGGAGACGTTACAACGGACACTGCAGAAATACAAAGCATCCTAAGAGACTACTACAAGAAACTCTGTGCCAATAAAATGGACAACCTGGAAGAAATGGACAAATTTTTAGAAAGGTATAAGCTTCCAAGACTGAACTAGGAAGAAATAGAAAATATGAACACACCAATCACAAGTAATGAAATTGAAACTGTGATTAAAAATCTTGCAACAAACAAAAGTGCAGGATCAGATGGCTTCACAGGTGAATTCTATCAAACATTTAGAGAAGAGCTAACACCTATCCTTCTCAAACTCTTCCAAAAACTGCAAGAAAGGAACACTCCCAAACTCATTCTGTGAGGCCACCATCATCCTGATACCAAAACCAGACAAAGATACTACAAAAATAGAAAATTACAGATCAATATCACTGGTAAATATAGATGCAAAAATCCTCAACAAAATACTAGCAAACAGAATCCAACAACACATTAAAAGGATCATAGACCATGATCAAGTGGGATTTATCCCAGGGATGCAAGGATTCTTCAATCAATGTGATACACCATACAACAAATTGAAGAATAAAAACCATATGATCATCCCAAGAGATGCAGAAAAAGCTTTTGACAAAATTCAACACCGATTTATGATAAAAACTCTACAGAAGGTGGGCATAGAGGGAACCTACCTCAACATAATAAAGGCCATATATGACAAACCCACAGGAAACGTCATTCTCAATGGTGAAAAACTGAAAACATTTCCTCTAAGATCAGGAACAAGACAAACATGTCCACTCCCTCCACTATTATTCAACATAGTTTTGGAAGTCCTAGCATGGCAATCAGAGAAGAAAAAGAAATAAAAGGAATACAGATTGGAAAAGAAGAAGTAAAACTGTCACTGTTTGCAGTTAACATGATACTATACATAGAGAATCCTAGAGATGCCACCAGAAAACTGCTAGAGCTAATCAATGAATTTGGTAAAGTTGCAGGATACAAAATTAATGCACAAAAATCTCTTGCATTCCTATACACTAAGAATGAAAGATCAGAAAGAGAAATTAAGGAAACAATCCCATTCACCATTGCAACAAAAAGAATAAAATATCTAGGAATAAACCTACCTAAGGAAGTAAAAGACCTGTACTCAGAAAACTATAAGACACTGATGAAAGAAAGATGATGCAAACAGATGGAGAGATATACCATGTTCTTGGATTGGAAGAATCAATATTGTGAAAATGACTATACTACCAAAAGTAATCTACAGATTAAGTGCAATCCCTATCAAATTACCAGTGGCATTTTTTACAGAACTAGAACAAAAAATCTTAAAATTTGTATGGAGACACAAAAGACCCCAAATAGCCAAAGCAGTCTTGAGGGAAAAATACAGAGCTGGAGAAATCAGACTCCCTGACTTCAGACTATACTACAAAGCTACAGTAATCAAGACAATACGGTACTGGCACAAAAACAGAAATATAGATCAATGGAACAAGATAGAAAACCCAGAGATAAACCCATGCACCTATGGTCAACTAATCTATGACAAAGGAGGCAAGGATATACAATGGAGAAAAGACAGTTTCTTCAATAAGTGGTGCTGGGAAAATTGGACAACTACATGTAAAAAATGAAATTAGAACACTCCCTAACACCATACACAAAAATAAACTCAAAATGGGTTAGAGACCTAAATGTAAGACTGGACACTATAAAACTCTTAGAGGAAAACATAGGAAGAATACTCTTTGACATAAATCACAGCAAGATCTTTTTTGATCCACCTCCTAGAGTAATGGAAATAAAAAATAAAAATAAACAAATGGGACCTAATGAACCTTAAAAGCTTTTACAAAACAAAGGAAACTACAAACGATGAAAAGACAACCTTCAGAATGGGAGAAAATATTTGCAAATGAATCAGCGGGCAAAGGATTAAACTCCAAAATACATAAACAGCTTATGCCACTCAATATTAAAAAAACAAACAACCCAATCCAAAAATGGGCAGAAGACCTAAACAGACATTTCTCCAAAGAAGATATACAGATGGCCAAGAAGCACATGAAAATCTGCTCAACATCACTAATTATTAGAGAAGTGCAAATCAAAACTACAATGAGGTATCACCTCACACCGGCTAGAATGGGCATCATCAGAAAATCTACAAACAACAAATGCTGGAGAGGGTGTGGAGGAAAGGGAACCCTCTTGCACTGTTGGTGGGAATGTAAATTGATATAGCCACTATGGCGAACAGTATGGAGGTTCCTTAAAAAACTAAAAATAGAATTACCATATGACCCAGCAATCCCACTACTGGGCATATACCCAGAGAAAACCATAATTCAGAAAGACACATGCACCCTAATGTTCATTGCAGCACTATTTACAATAGTCAGGTCATGGAAGCAACCTAAATGCCCATCGACAGGTGAATGGATAAAGAAGATGTGGTACATATATACAATGGAATATTACTCAGCCATAAAAAGGAACGAAATTGGGTCATTTGTAGATAGGTGGATGGATCTAGAGACTGTCATACAGAGTGAAGTAAGTCAGAAAGAGAAAAACAAGTATCGTATATTAATGCATATATGTGGAACCTAGAAAAATAGTACAGATGAACCTGTTTACATGGCAGAAATAGAGACACAGATGTAGAGAACAAAGGTATGGACACCAAGATGGGAAAGTGGTGGGGGGAGTGTGTGATAAAATGGGAGATTGGAATTGACATGTATACACTAATATGTATAAAATGGATAACTAATAAGAACCTGCTGTATAAAAAATAAATAAAATAATATTCAAAAATTAAAAAACAAAAGAAAGAAGTCAGTGTTTGTACTAGCCAAGAAACTAGCAATGACCCAAAAGTCCGTCAAGAGAAAAATAGATAACTAAATTGTGGAATTGTCATATAATGAGATATTGTATGGAAGTGAAAATTAATGAACTATATCTGTATACATCAACATGGATGAATGTCATCAATGTTACTTTTTCTATGTTAAAAGTAAGTACCAGGAGAAATTATTCCATTTGTATAAGTTTCAAAAATGAAAAAATTCAACAATTAGGGAAAAATACAAATGTTGCAAAAACTAGTTTTATAAAAAGGGAATGATAAATACAATGTTTTGTCATGGTTACTTGGGGGATGGAGGGAGGTGAACAGAATTGGGGAAGGGCACATGGGGAATCTGATTTATTGCTAATATTCTGTTTCTTAAACTGGGTGGTAGATATATGAGTATTTGTTTGGTTCAAACAAAAGAAGATGTGAATTATTGTCAATATTATTGTAATATTAATAAGTAAATATGTAAATAGATGAATAAACAAATAAAAACACAAAACAAGTGGATAAAGAAATGAAAGAGGGCTATAAACAGATAATAACAATGTGTTATTAAGAATTTTAATTAATCCAATTCTTAGTACCTGAAGTCTTTTCTAAAAAAAGCATGTACCTTACACTAAAAAACACTAGTGGGGAAAATATTCATTCTCTATGCACAGAAATTTTTATTTTTATACAGCAGCTTTTCACAGGGTATCTGGGTTGGATGGGGTAGGAGGGTCATAAAGGGAGACTTTCTTTTTACTATATACCTTTGTGTACTGTTTGGAATTTTTGTTTTTCTTTGTGCATAGAATATCTTTTCAACAAGGGTTTGTGTCAAGATGAAAAAATTAAAATAAAAACCAAGCTTTTTATTCAGTAGGAGAAAAAAAGAAAAAAAGCTAGCTACAATGATTGATAGTCAATAGTATGTGTTATTTATTCTACCACGAAGCAAGGGCAGAGATGTTTGAAAATGACTAGTTGAATATCAGTCTATTTTATTTAATAAGTGATCATTTTTTCCTACATTAAATAAAATTCAGTCTACTTACCCAGAACTCACATTTAAGTCTCAAATTCAGCTTTGACTGAATAATGAGAAGCCATCACTGTGGACCAAAGCAGGGAAATTTTTGGTAAGGATTCTGTGACATGGTTATATAGAAGACCAAATGAATTTGGTTAAAGCTGGATTACTTACACAAAGTCCAAAGATAAATTTAGTTGAAAATTGGTCACAGGTAGCCTTGCAGTCTCAAAGGGCATTTCTGACTAGACAAACAGCATCTCCCAGCATCCCCTCCACTGAAATAAACAGCCAAGTGTTCCCTCGCCACAGGCTGGGTAAATACCAACTAAACTGTCTGCCTGTATGCCAATAGGAGCAACACTCCCTATTTTTTAGCAAAATATTTTTCCACTCTGGCCATCCAAGAAACTCTCCAAATCCAATATGTTTCAATGGACTTTTAAGGCTTCTCTATTTTTCTCACTATTTATAGCTTTCAGATGTTGGCAGGTAGAAAACTGCATTTTCTTCAGAATAAACTCGTAAATGGCAGTGATGCCGTTTCATCGTATGCCACATGGTATTAAGTATTAAAACAATCCTTTTTCTTCATGAATGTAAACATTAACAAAGTCTAGGAAATAAAACAAATCCCTCACAGATATGGTACCAAAGGTTATATTTATACTGTGAAGAGTTTTGCTGGTTGAAGACCCTGGGACTGGGCCCAGAGGGAAAGCCCAGGCTGGTCACGGCTAACGTGTGGAAAGAGTCTTTAGGAAGCTAAATGACAAAAGTCCAGGATGCTGTGATCTGCCCTGTCAATGAAACTAAGGCTGAGGAAGGCATACAGGAAATGTGAGATGGCTTCAATGTGCATACTATTTAATACATTATAAATCTTTTGCCAGTGTAACACCTTACTGGTCCTTATAACAACCCTGGGCCACAGACAAGGTAATTATTCACCCATTATATGGATGTAGAAACTCAGGCTCAGAGAAATGACTTAATCAAGGTTACATGGCTAATATGTGGCAGAGGCAAGAATGTGGCACAGCTGGAACCAGAAGCTAGATCTTCTGATGGCTAAACTCGTTTTCCTTCCCCAACTTCACACTGTTCCTCAGAGAATTCAGCCCACAGAACTGTAGAGTCTCACTGGGAAGACAATCTATTCACATTAAAGAGCTGGTGAATAATGAGAAAGAGAAATTAAGGGAATTTGTTTAGAGACTAAGGACCAGTTTATTCTAGTTGTTAGTAAAGGATTATATTTGGCTGATCAGGAAGTGATAATCTAGTCTAATTGGAATGTGGAAAAGTTGAGTGTAAATACCCTGTTCTGTCTCTAACCAGCTAGGTGACCTTTGGAGTTCTCATCTGTAGAGCTATAAGGCCCCATTTGGGATTGTGGTAAAATCATCAGAGGTGAAGTCCCTCTGAGGCCACTTGAGAGACAGCCTCTAAGATATTCCCCAAGGACACCTGAACCAGGATTCACCAAGGAGGCAGGATGTGACTGGGGAGACTACAGCTCAGTGGAGGAAAAGTAGGAGGGAAGGAAATACTGACAGGGAAAAATAGCTTGAGCAAAGTTCTGTTGGCAAGGACCAATATGCTGTTTATATAGGACAGGAAGGAGACAGGTAGATACAAAAACAAAATGTGTGGAAAGTTCAATAATTATTAAATCAATTTTATCCATATAGTTAGTCATTCTGGACATTTCAGGTTAAAATCTACTCCTTTACCTCTTAATCAATTATCGAAATAATTGTACTAAAATTTTCTTCCTTCCTCCCTCCCTTCCTCCCTCCTTCCTTTCTTCTTTCCACCTTGCCTGTTTTAGACAGGCTACTTTGGAGCGTATTTTAAGAGGGGTGGATATATTTGTCTTAGGCAGGGAAGGTTGTCAAATACAGGTCATGCACACTGCCACACCCCTGCCATAACAGACAATGTTGATCAATCACTGCTCTCTGGGCACAATCTCAGGATTCATTTCAAGGTGCATGGGTTGCTTAAACTTGGCACAAGTGATGAGACCTATTTGCCAAAACAAATCTCGGACAAAAGTAGGTCAAATATGGCTTTCTATTAAAAAAATGGTAAAAGTATATTGGAAAGTGCCCTTCCTTTACCCTCTTCAAACATTTTCCCCTTGCTGTTTTGATTTCAGCAAGAGCCTCATGCAAAAATAGGCAAATGTTATTTGAAGTTATAGTCTAGTGCATTGAGAGGCTAGAAAAGATTTTTTAGAAGCCTGAATATGTCTCATGAATGGGTATCATCCTTTGAATATTTTGTCAAACGAATTGACTTCTGGACATTCTGACGTTTGCTCTTTGCAAATTTGAGTTTCCCTGGTGCTAAAATTTGTTTTTGTTTTTTCATTCCAGTACAAATATATTACACGTGTGCGATATATGTAGAGGTTTTGAACTCAGCTTCTGAAGCCAGTGTTGTAATCCCATCTCTGTCTCTTTCTAGCTGAGTGTCTTTGAACAAGTTAACTTGACCTTTCTTAGCTTCAGTTTTCTCATATTGAAAAGGGATATAATAATCATTTCTATTTCATAGGGTTATGGTGAAGAGTAAATTAGATAATTCATGCATAGCATTTACCATAGTATCTGGCACATGGCGTACTCAGTAAATGTGAGTTTGTGTGTGCTGTATGTAGCTGACATTATCTAGGGTGAATTATGGACTCTGATACTTCCTGAATCATTTGGCGAAATGCTGCATTTCTTTGCTCTTGTGGATTTAAGTTAGAGTTTTAATGCTCCTTGAATTCTGTTTTGTGGTCCCATCATAATTTTTTTGTCTGTGTTTGAACTCCAAGAAAAATGTCCCCACTTTTGGTAGCTGATATATTCATACCACTAGTGCTGCAAGAAAAATAATCTGTCATTGAAGTAGATGTGAGTTGACATGACAGACTATCTTAAACATTCATAACATGCGTAATATGGTCTCTATGGAATGAAATAACTCCTTCAGAGCCTTTGCAGTCTCTTGTATCATGGCTCTCAGAGAGCAAAACCATTTTAATTCTAAAACAGCTATGCCTGTTTGGGGAATAAAACATCAAGAAGAAAAGGCATTTCACATACATAACGACTGACATTTATAAATTGTTTAGATATTTGTGCATACATGTGCATACATGTTTGTGGATGAGACATGCATATATACATGTGCACATAGGTATGTGTGGTGTTTTAAATTCTGGTGTTTGCTATCTTGTACCTGATTGGCTAGAAGTAAATTCTTCCAAATCTGAAACACTTGAATTCCAATCTCCACTTTACTATTTTACCGGTCATGTGATTTTGGACAAGCCACCACCCCTAAATTTTAGGTAACATATTTAAAATGGGGATAAACATAACTTTACCTTTATAATCTTTAATAGGAAGGATTAATTCATGTGAAATAATGTATGTAAAATGCATAGTAAGATATTTGACAAATATCAATCTCTTGAGCTAATAATAGATAAATAAAACAAGTAATTAAAATAACATCCAGAGCAAAGAAAACTGGTTTTCAGCTTCATTATTCAATGTCTTGCTTTGATTTTTATTTTATATAATAATCATTTGCTAGCTTAAGTAAATACAGCATTCCTTAATTATAACTGTCATAATTATAACTGTCATATAACTGTCATATATAATATGTCATATAACTGTCATATTTACTAATCCATGCCTCTTATGAGAAATATAAGCATTTAAGCAAATATCTAACTTCTGACCCAGAGTTTCCTAATCCAAGAAAACAATCTACCTCTCTGATTTCATTCTGGCCTGGCCATTCCTATTGAAAGGATGAAATCAAATAATGGATTTTACAGGTCCTCGTGAAGCACAAATTGGTCAAACAACTGGAGAATAGATATAAAATTAAACACACTTATCAAATGTTCACATATTTATTGACTGACTGGCAGTGTCTCCAAAGAAGACTAGAATATTAGTGCAAACAGTTAGCCCCATAGCAGATTGTGATGATTAAATTTGCTAATTACTTAGCTAATTAAAATTTGCTAATTTTACAGTTGGAAAAGTTAACTTGTATTTGTTTTTTAATAAGAAGGTACAGTGCATGCTAAATTTCACCTTTAAAATTCATTGGTTTGCAGATAAATTGCATTCCCAAAAGAATTCTTGGGCTAAAAACAGCGCTATATCTGCATGTTAGGAAAGAAATGTTCACAGATCCATCAAGATGATAACATTTGGTGAACACAATCTACTTGGAGTGACCAGATACTCCTGGGTCTCTGTTGATTGTGCTGGTGTGCATGTGGGATCACAAACACTGATTTCACCAAATGTTCCAGCATAAACAGCCTCTCTGCTGTCAGCCCTCTTCATACTTCCAGTAGAGAAGAGAACCATTATGATTTACACTTTTTTTTTTTTTTTTTAGTGAGAAACATTGCATCAGTCTAGTGGTTTAATTTTAAGAAGAGTGAATTTGGAGTTAGGGCAAATCTAGCATCTACTTCCTTGCATCTTGGACGATATGATAAACTTGTTATTTCTGCCATCTGTAAAATAGGGCTAATGATACCCACTTCAAGTACTTTTATGAAAAATTAAATTACATAAAATTGCTTTGTAAATAACACAATATTATAAATGTGTAAATTAGGGAAATACTGTCTTAGTCTTTCTTAAATGTCACTGAAGTTGTGATCAATTTGTGTTTTGGAAGTACCTTGAATCATTAATTCATTCACTCAGAATGAAATTTGCCCTTGAGCAAAGCAATATTTGATACTTAAATTTAGTTGTGTTAAAAAAAAGATAAGAGTTCAGAGGTATTTTCTACTACTTGCAGTTCCTGAGGCTATGTACTTGTGGGTTTCTGGGTAAAAGTTTCCTCTCATCTGCCTTGTGAGGTGGAAGAATACAAGTGGGACTATGGCAAAGTACAGGAAGAAGGAAGCAGAATGAAATGTATAGGATAGTAGTTAAGCGCAAGAGGTATGTAGTCAGCCATACTTGGGTTTTAATATAATCTCTGGTACTAAGATGTTATTGTTTGTAAATTCTATCAGGTGATGCTTCTAAAGAAATGTATCAAATCCGAGATAACATGATACCTGTCTACAAATATCAGAAATACATGAAAAATATTAATACTCAGATTGGCACTCAGCTAGTAGAGGAATCTCCTTTTTCTTCTGCAAAGAGAAATGCGTCAACTTTAAAGTGGATGAAGTGGATCAGCCAGTAAAGAAATAAAGAGATAGAGGGATAATGTCTTGATTCTTTTAAGGGACTTGAAGTGTAGCGCTGTGGGAAACATTGAAAACTGGAGGAGCTGAGAGAGAATTTCTGTGACTTTAAGATAACGTGATAGCAGAAAAGCCAACAGTAAAATATGAATACATACATGGACACACACATGTATATACATGTAGTGTTCCTGAGGTATAATTGGATACCTTCTACCTTATAAATTGTGCAACCACACAATTGTGCAGCAACAATCCACTTTCAAAACACTTCTATCATCACAAATGAAAAGTTCCCTTGGGCGCTTTAGTAGTTAATCATCACTCCAAAATTTAGCCCTGGGCAACCACTATCTGCTTTCTGTGTCTATGGTTTTGCCTTTTTGGGAAAGTTCATGTAAAAAGAATCTTACAATAATAGATGGCCTTCTTTGTGACTCCTTTCAATTAGCATAATGGTTTTTAGGTTTATTCATATTGTAGATGTATCAGTTGTATCAGTGTTTATTCGTTTTTATTGCTGAATAGTATTCCATCATCTAGATATCCCACATTTTGTTTATCCATTCACTGGATGATGAACATTTGGATTGTTTCCAGTTTGGGGCTATTATCAATAGCACTGCCATAAGCATTCACAGGCAAGCATTTGTATGGACATATGTTTTCAATACTCTTGGAGAGATATCTAGGAGTAGAATGGGCAGATCATATGATAACTGTGTTCAGCTATTTAAGAAACTACATATCTATTTTCTGAAGTGTCTGTGCCTTTTTACATTTCCATCTGCAATATATGTGGGATCCTGGTTTTTTGTGGTTTTTTTCACATCTCTTCATTGCTTGGTATTATCAGTCTGTTGGATTATAGCCATTCTAGTAAACGTGTAGTGTAATCCATTGTGGTTTTAATTTGCATTTACCTAATGACTAATGATATCAAGCGTCTTTTCATGAGCTAATTAGCCATTTAAATGTCTTCTTTGTTAAAATATCTATTCAAATCTTTTTTCAAAATTTTTTTTGGATTTTTATTTTTTTCTCTTTGTATTATTGAGTTGGAAGAGTTCTCTGTGTGTTCTGTGTACAAATCTTTTATAAACTGTATGATTTACAAATAGTTTCTCCCAGTCTGTGTGGCTTGTTTTTTCATTTTCTTAATGGTGTGTTTTGAAAACGTTTTTATTGTTAATGTCACTATTTATTACATTTTTCTTTTATGGATCATGCTTTGGTATCATATCTAAGATATCTTTGCTTAATAAAAGATCGCAAAGATTATCTTCTTTGTTTTATTCTAGGAGATTTATTGTTTTAGCTGTTACATTTTGAGTTAGTTTTATGTATGGGGTGACTAAAGAGTCTAAGTTCATTTTTGAATGTGTGGACATCTAAGTGTTCCAACACCATTTGTTGAAAACACTGCCCCCTACCCACTGAATTGTCTTGGTATCTTTGTTGCAATCAACTGACTAAAAATATAAGGGTTTATTTCTGGATTGTGTATTCAGTTGCATTGATTGATATGTCTATCCTTAGGCTGATACTACACTGTCTTGATTACTGTAGCTTTATTGAAAGTTTTAAAATAATTTAGTATAAGTTCTCCAAATTTGTTCTTTTTAAAAATTGATTTGATTATTCTATCTTCTTTGCATTTCCCTATAATTTTTATGATCAGCTTGTCAATTGCTTCAGTAAACCAGCTGTAATTTTGATAGGGATTTCTGCCTTTTCCTTTCTCTCCTATGCATCTAAGAATTCCATTACATGAATACTGTGATGCTTGGCATTATCATCCAGTATCTGAGGCTCTATTCATTTTTCTCCAGTGTTTTTTTTTCCATCTATTCTTTAGATTGAATAGTATCTCTTACTCTGTCTTCAAGTTCATTGATTCTTTCTTCTGCCATCTTGAATCTACTGTTGAGCCCTAATATCCTAGGCATTCTTTCATTTTGATTATTATATTTTCAATTCTCAAATTTCCATTTTTCTTTTCTAGTGCATTTTTCTCTACTAAGGTTCCCTATTCGTTGGGTCATTGTTGTGATACTTTGTGCATATGAATTAAATTCAACATCTGTGCCCACTCAGAGTTAGGCTCTATTGACTATATTTTTTCCCTCTGTGCATGGGTTACATGTTTTTTGACTGTCTTATAATTTTTGGCTGAAAACTGGACAGTTTATATATTGTAATTGATAATATATGGTAGCAACTCTGGGTTCTGATTTATTTTTCTGCTTTTTTTCTTTTTGTACCTTGTCTGAGCTTAAAATGCAAAATATTTCCCCCCATAGGCAGTCACTGGCTTAGTTTTTTATTCTTATTTTGATTTTTTAGCCTGGCTTAATAGAGGTCACTCTTGTTTCTGTATAACCTAGGGGTCAGCCAATGATTTGGCTAGAGGTTGTACTCAAACACTGCCAGCCCATAAGATATTCACCTCTGAAAATCAATGTGCATGTGGTTTGGGGAGTATGTTAAACATTCAGCCAATTCTCAAGTCATTCTTGGTTTTAGCTTCTAACTGGCTTCCCTCAGGTTTCCCCTGTGTATGCCAGTAGTTCCTCAGTCAACCATGGTTGTGTAGAGAGCTTATCTAGCCTCTAAATAGAGCTCTCTTTTCTAGAATCTCCCCATACAATTTCTGTTTGTTCACTTCTTGCCCCAGACAGGACCACAACCTCAAGATAGTAGAGCTGTGGGTTTTTCTCATTTATTCTTTATGGTGTTTGTCAAAGTCATGAGTTTTGCCCCATTCCCAAGCAAGTTTTCTCCCTCTGGCAGCAGTGCTGCTGATTTTCTACCCAGTCTTGCTTTGGTCACCAAATGAGCAAGGGGGACATAAGTGAGAATATCCCCGGACAAGAAGGAAGTAGACCCCAGTTGCGTTTACCCAAAGTTCTACCGGTTTTTCAAGAATAAATTCTTCTCAGATTGTTGTCTGCTTTGGGACAATTTCCAGACCTCTGATGTGGTTGATTATGGTTATTTTGTCCAGTTTACACTTTCTTTATGAAAAGAGAATTCTCTGACTTCTTCATGCCATTGTAGCTAGAAATTTCCCCTAGGTCTGAAGCTATATTTTTAATTTATAAAATATCTGCATTTTGAAGTGTGCCTTTTATGTTTTTTCTTCTCTTTCTATGTATGCATATGCATGTCTATTATGTGTATAAACCTAGACTTTTAAAGATCATCTGTGGATTATCTACCTTGTGCATGGCCCACAGTGACTCCTTTTCTGGTATCATTACCTAATTAAGGTTCTTAACTCTTAACAAAGTGTAACACAATTAGAGACACTGAGTTTAATGCGTTTTCATTTATATCTGTCTATAATTTAAAAGCAAATACAATTTGGTTTTTGTTATCTGTCATACTCATGCTATCATTCATTTTTTTTTTCCTATCAAAAGGCAACTTGTTTTTCTGCTTCATTTCTGACTTGGAAAAGCATTCTGGGGAAGGTACACTTGGTAATGATACTTTAGGAAATATCTGATATCTACAGAAAATGTTTTCAAAGCACTGTTCAAAAGTTATCACCTGATATGTCACACAACCATTACCACCTTTTCTCACTTCTGTTCAAAATGATGGATTACATTTAGGAGGTTTGAAGCAAATACAGAGGAAAAAAATGTTCATATTTACTCAAAGTAGTGCCACAAATGATAATTTTTTCACTTATTAAAGTTTAATTAATTATAAAAAAATATTTTTAAAACTGCTGATGAGAAGGCCATGATATAAATAGTTTCATATATTGCCAGTAGCAGGAGAATATTAATTTTAAAACCTATGGAGGTATGCCAACAAATAGGATAACTATAAGAAATGGATAAATTTTTATAGACATACAACCTATCAAGACTGAATCATGAAGAAATACAATGTCTGATCAGACCTATAAGGAGATTAAATAAGTAATAAAGTAAGTAATAAAAAAAGATCTCCTAGCAAAGGAAAGCCCAATACCAAATGGTTTCACTGAGGAAGTCTACTTAACATTTAAAGAAGAGCTAACAACAATCCTTTTTGAACCTTGCAAACAATTGAAGAGGAGGAAACACTTCCAGATTCATTCTATGAGACCAGTATTATCCTGATACCAAAATCAGAGAAGATATTACAAGAAAACTACCGACAAATATCCCTGATGAAAATTGATGTAAAAATCCTCAACAGAATACTAGTAAATCAAATTCAACAGATGGTACATCATGACCAAGCAGGATTTATTCCGAGAATACAAAGATGCTTCAACATACAAAACTCAATCAGTGTAATAACACCACATTAGCAGAATGAAGGACGCAAACCACATGATCATCTCATTCGATGCAGAAAAGGCATCTGACAAAATCCAACACCCTTTCATGATTTAAAAAACAAAAAAACCCCCAAAAACTTAACAAACTAAGAATAGAAGAGAATGACCTCAATACAACAAAGGCCACATGTGAAAAGCCCACAACTAACATCACACTCAATGGTAAAAAACTGAAAGTGCTCCCTTTAAGATCAGGGACAAGGGAAAGATGCCCAGTCTATCACTTCTAGTTAGCACAGTACTGGAGTCTGAGCCGGAGCAATCAGGCAAGAGAAAGAAATTAGAAGGCATCCAAATTGGAACGGAAGAATTAAAATGATCTGTTTGCAGACAACATAATTGTATATGTAGAAAACCCCAAATAGTCACCCCACACAAAAAAGTGTTAGAACTAATAAATGAATTCAGCAAAGTTGCAGGATAAAAACCAACACATTAAAATCAGTTGTGTTTCTGTACACTAACAATTAACAACCCCAAAAGAAAATGAAAACAATCCCATTGATAATAGCATTAAAAAAGAATAAAATATTTAGGAATAAGCTTAACTAAGAAAGGGAAAGATTATGCATTGAAAATTACAAAACATTGCTGAAAGAAATTAAAGAAGACAAATAAATGGAAAAACATCCCATGTTCATGGGTTGGAACACTTAATATTGTTAAAATGCTCATACTACCTAAAGTGACACATTTTCAGTGTAATCCCTATCAAAATCCCAATGGCATTTTTTTGAGAGATATACAAAAGACATCCTAAAATTCATATGGAATTTCAAAGGACCCCAGATAGCCAAAACAATATTGAGAAGGAAAAACAAAGCTGGAGGCCTCATGCTTCCTGATTTTGAAACATATTATAAAGAAACATATATAAAGAGAAAAGAACAGAGCTGGAGGAGTCAGGCTCCCTGACTTCAGACTATACTGCAAAACGGCAGTCTGATATGGGCACAAAAACAGATACATAGATCAATGGAACAGAATAGAGAGCTGAGAAATAAACTCATGCACTTATGATAAGTTAATCTAAGACAAAAGAGGCAAGAATACACAGTGGAGAAAAGGCAGTCTCTTCAATAAGTGGTGCTGGGAAAACTGGACAGCCACATGTAAAAGAATGAAATTAGAACATTCTCTAACACCATACACAAAAATAAACTCAAAATGAATTAAAGACCTAAATGTAACACTGGATACTAGAAATCTCCTAGAGGAAAACATAGACAGAACACTCTTTGACATAAATTGTAGCAATATTTTTTTAATCCATCTCCTAAAGCAAAGGAAATACAAGCAAAAATAAACAAGTGGAACCTAATTAAACTTAAGAGATTTGCACGGCAAAGGAAACCATCAACAAAACGAGAAGGCAACCTATTGAATAGGAGAAAATTTTCAGGTGGAGTGACCAATAAGGGATTAATATCTAACATATATAAACAGCTCTTACAACTCAACATCAAAAAAAACAAACAACTTGATTGAAAAATGAGCAGAAGAACTGAATAGACACTTTTTCAAAGAGGAAATGCAGATGGCCAACAGGCATATGAAAAGATGCTCAACATTGCTAATCATCTGGGAAGTGCAAATCAAAACCACAATGAGATATCACCTTATACCTGTCAGAATGGCTATCATCAAAGAGAACACAAATAACAAATGTTGGCAAGGATGTGGAGAAAAGGGAACCCTTGTACACTGTTGGTAGGAATGTAAGTTGGTGCAACCATTGTGGAAAATAGTATGGAGGTTTCTCAAAAAACTAAAACTAGAACTACCACATGACCCAGCAATTCCACTCCTGGATATATATCTGAAAAAAACAAAACCACTAATTTGAAAAGATTCATGTACCCCAGTGTTCCTAACAGCATTATTTACAATTGCCAAGATATGGAAGCAATCTAAGTGTCCATCAACAGGTGAACAGATAAGGAAGAAGTGTATATACACACACAAGGGAATACTAGTCAGCCATAAAAAAGAACAAAATTTTGCCATTTGCAGCAACATGGATAGACTTGGAGGGCATTATGCTAAGTGAAATAAATCAGAGAAAGACAAATACTGTATGATATCACTTATACATAGAATCTGAAAAATACAACAAACTAGTGAATATAACAAAAAAGAAGCAGACTCACAGGTACAGAGAACAAACTAGTGGTGGCCATTGGGGAGGGGAAGGGGCAGTATTGGAGTGGGAGAAAGGGAGATACAATAAATGCAAAATGTTGACAAGAATGTGGAGTTATGGGAACTCTCAACTGCTAGTGTAAGTGTAAAGTAGTACCAGCATTTAGAAAATCAATTTGGTAGTACTTAGGAAGCAGAAAATGTACACTCCCTACAATCCAGCTATTCCACTTCTACGTATAAACTTTAGAGAACCTCTTGTGCTTGCATCTATGAGGAATGCTCATCCAAACTGGTTGTAAAAGGAAAGAATTGGGGCTTCCCTGGTGGCACAGTGGTTGAGAGTCCGCCTGCCGATGCAGGGGACCCGGGTTCGTGCCTCGGTCCGGGAAGACCCCACATGCCGCGGAGCGGCTGGGCCCGTGAGCCGTGGCCGCTGAGCCTGCGCGTCTGGAGCCTGTGCTCCGCAACGGGAGAGGTCACAGCAGAGAGGCCCGCGTACCGCAAAAAAAATAAATAAAAAAAAATAAAGATAATAAAAACAAAGAATTGGAAATAGTTAAATATATATCTGTATTAGAATAGAAAATTTGTGGTCTACTCATATATAGTGAAAATGGACAAACTGGACACATAGATGAATCTCAAAAATAATTTTGAATACTAAAAAGCCAGTCTTGGAAGACTTCAGGCAATATGATTCCATCTATATAATATTCAGAATCATACCAAAAACATACACTGTGTTTGTATATACATATAAATCTTATGCATGCTGGAACATTGAAGTGCTCAAAAGTTAAATAAGCATAACTTTTTGGGGGTTTTTTTGTTTGTTTTGAGGACTAGTAGCTAAGTTTCATAGTTTTTCTATCCCTTTCTCTGAATATTGGAAGCCAGCTTTCATTTTTCATTATGTTGAGAATGCTTCTAGTGGTACTCCCCCATGCCCTTGTAATTTGCTGCTTTTTAATTTTTGGTGGCCTGGGAAACCAGAAAACTAAGCTCAGTAGAATCTTGCATACGACACACAGTCTCTAGATTTGAGCCTAGGGCACTCTCCTCTGAGCAGACTGCATGACCTTTTGTGCATAGGCCATGTAACATTCATTTATTTAACAACCATTTAGCAATTTCCTACCACATGTCAGACTCTATTCTGGGTTCTAGAAATACAGCAGTAGATAATAAGACCAAATCCCTGAGCTTATGTAACTTGTAGTCTAGGGGCAACTATTTGGGCTCTTGACTCTATTCTAAGTAGACAAGGCTGATTCATAAGGCGAATTTGGGTGTAGGAGCCATTTCTGTAAACACAAACACACACATTCCAGTGTGTACAGGTAGAAATACAAAGTTTGATATATACACTACCAAATGTAAAATAGATAGATAGCTAGTGGGAAGCAGCTGCATAGCACAGGAAGATCAGCTCGGTGCTTTGTGACCACCTAGAGGGGTGGGATAGGGAGGGTGGGAGGGAGGGAGACGCAAGAGGGAAGAGATATGGGAACATATGTATATGTATAACTGATTCACTTTGTTATAAAGCAGAAACTAACACACCGTTGTAAAGCAATTATACTCCAATAAAGATGTTAATAAAAAAAAAGAAATACAAAGTTTGCAGCTCTATGTGTATGACTGTAGATATGAGTAATTAATGCTGATGAACCTGATAAGATGCTTGGGAACATACAATGCTGTGGTACCATTGGGCAAGTTCAGCATCCTAGATTATGTTTGCTAAAGCCTAACCAAACAGACAGTGGTTGGAAGTAAAACAAAAAATTTAAGCCATCTTTCCTTGATGGCATTTAGTTTCCTTCCAAGTACACTAGGGGAATATCTGTTATTGGTATGCAAAACAGGCAGTTTTTTTAAAGGTGACTTGCAAAACGTTAAGAGTGACATCCAGAGCTTCAGGTCATAAACTGATCATCTGGGGTGTATGTCATTGTGTTAGCAGAGGCAGTGTAAGACTCTCTTCTTTGAACAAACTTCTCATTAATCACTAGTATTGGGTAAAGTAGGACACTTCAGGCTCTCAGCCTTTATTCCTCTTAGTTAAGTCCTTTATTTCTGAAAAAGTTTGTTTTCAAATACCACTAAATTTGATATAAAGAAACAAAGGAGTAAGACATGTCCATTCATCCAGGATGGTATGTGGTATACTATAATCTCTACTTGTGGTATTTATCAACTGTCTCATAGCATTATCAAGTTATTTTGCATTTAAATTCAAAGTCCACCTTCATGGATTTTCGTTCCGACTCTTAACTGGTTCAGAGACCTGAGGAGATTTTTAATGTTCATGTCAGTTGCCACTTAAAACAATGCTTTTCCACAAATTTCTGACACTAATAGTAATCAGAGAAGCATTTGAAAACAAGAGGAAACTTGAATTTTCTCAGGCTATGAACCTGTGTGGCCTCTGGACCCATATTCTGATTTCATCAGGTAAAAATAATGACTAAACAATACAAGGCGCAAGGTGGTTTCATAGGTTAATTCACTAGGAGTTAGTGTCTCGATCTGGGAGTTTACGTAAACATCTGTCTCAAGATGAGTCCAGTGCATTAGATGATTTTGGTGGACTGGTTTCCCGCTCCCTCCCCTGGTTTAAAACAACACATACTTTAAATAGTTTGGTTCAAGTCACATGATGGTCATATCTCCTGAGGAAAATCCCAGCACCAGTCAGCAGGTAGATTACAGTTAGTGATGCTGGGACACACTGACACCTGTGGTCCAGGTTTTCCAGCCTCTTCACCATCTTCCCCCACATAACCACTCAGGGCTTGTCAGTCATTCCTGGCCATTGCTGTTGTAATTCACCTATTTTTTGAAAGGTGAATGAAACATCCGTAGTTTTGAAAGGCAATGAAACAAAAAGAGTCAACGTAAACACATGAAAGGCACATATAATGTAAAAGGCTTATGGGTTAAAAAAAAAGGTCTCACATTTTATAGCTCTAAGTGATTAGTTTTATGCTGCTTTACAAAGTAAACTCAGTGTGGAGGTCATAATGAATGAATTCCTAGATGATTACCAAACCCCCAAATTAAATTGCATTATAAATCGTTTTGCAAAAACATTGGCTTACCTAATTAGATAGGAATGACTCTGTTGCTACAGAGGATAGAACATTGAAGCCTTTAGGACTCATTTCAAATGAGCTATTCTGCTTGATTAATGAATTTGGCCCATTCAGATATTTTGGTACTGTGAAGTCTTAATACACTGGAAGAGACTACTGAAACAAATATTTTTTGATAAAGAAAAGTGAGAAAAACAGCTTCATTTATGTCTTGAATAGCATAATAAAAATATTATCTGCAGAAACACACACAAGAGCTTATATTTTGAAATCTCAAAAATCTTAAAATTTAAAAAACTTGGCCACATATACCAATATTCCAATATAAAATTCTATTCTACAAGAAGTTACTGTATGAATGTTTTATTCTTACCATCATAGATTATTAACTTATTCACTTCCACTTATAATTAGTATTTGAGAACATTTTGAAAAAAAGTGACATAAAATAGGACTTGCGAATTTTCTTTACCTAACTCATTTTTTTCTCAGTTTTGCCAGCTTCTTAAGGCCTCTGTTCTACTTTTGAAAATAGTAATACTGATGCCAATGTTTACATCTTGTGAAAGGAGTTCCCCAAGGTATTTTTGTTTTTAACAAAAATTTTCCTAATTTAAAAATTCTGCAGAGGAAGACTTAAAACAACAACGATTTCTCTAACATTTTGTAGCTATTATCTAGTATTTTATTCCTTATTCTAGTCCAAATAGCATTTATGAGAGCAGATTCTTGGACTGCAAAGTTTGCCCACATACCATTTGCTTGTAAGATATTTTTTTCCCTTGGAGTTTCATTGGGAACTTTCTGGATGGCCTGTTGGTGGTATCACTAGTGACAGTTTGGCCACCTAGTTATGTGACAAAGGCAGCTGGTATCTGTGCTCTTGACAAAGAGGGGTATTAGATCATTGGCTAGTCATTTCATTATCATTTTATTAAGGGAAAAGCATGTTTAAAAAATGAGAAGTGAATCTACTTCTATATTCCAGATAATATGTGCCTATACTTTCAATTCTTATGATCATTTCCTAAGACTGAGGTTTCTGAGAAGCAGTTGCTTTTTCATATTTCAATTATGAGTCCTGATAAAATGTTTTCCAAGAGGAATTTCCTAGGAATTTGGAAGCTTGGGGAAAAAAATTAGAGGGATTTTGTTGTTGTTATTCTTCATTCCCCTGTAAGGAATTCTTAAATTTGAAAATTTTTCATTAAAATCAAAAGTACCATAGAAAACTCCTTTATGACAGCAGCATGCCTTGAAAAGAATTAGTTCAAATCACTATAGGAGAGTTTTTTTACTTCTACAATAGGATGGGGAAAATTTCAATTGCCAGAATTCAGTTCCTCCAGGGGAGAGTTAGTTATATTTAGAAAAAGAATATATGTGTATACACACACACACACACACACACTCACACACACACAAGTAACAAAAGACATAAACGATCTTCTAAGAAAGTGGGCCTTGTTAACCAGAAGTCCCTTTGTTTTATGGAACTCGTTGATGAGTTGGGCATGGAGGTTTAAAGATCATAGCTAGGACACAGATACATTGCTCTGAAAAGAATAGGGTGGGAATGGATGAGTGGGAAAGTTGTAAGACATTCCTGAGGAAAGAGAAAATTTGGAGGGGAGGAGAAGAGAAACGAGGCTGTGCACTGCAAATGGGAAAAGAAAGAATCAAAACCCCCTAGTGCAACTTGACTGAGGAGGTACTTATAGGGAGTAGAAATTTCTGATCAGGTTTTTAAGTTGTTTGCTGAGATAAGTGAGGATTAATGCCACCTTCTTCCTCCCCTAGTATCTCCAATAAAGGCCGCATTGCTCGTTTTTTTTTTTTTTCTTTTTCTGCTGCAGGGGCATGTGGGATTTTAGTTCCCTGACCAGGGATGGAGCCCGTGCCACTGCAGTGGAAGTGAGGAGTCTTAACCACTGGACTGCCAGAGACTCAGTCCCTGTGTTGCTAATTAACATTAGATCAAATGCATTCTTCTGGGTGAAATCAAATAGGTATTGAGTTCTACATCTGGATATGGACAAAAGCAGCAGATACAAGAACTGACCTTGGGGGGGGGGTTTGTGCAGCTGACCTTGGGGGTCACACTAGAACTTACCCTTCTCATACTGGCAGACCATTCTTAATAAAGATGAAAGGCTTTTTTGAGAAAATGACATATAGATGATCTTGAGGTATCTTTTTCTTCATGCACAGAACTACACAGCAGAACTAGTTTCTAAATTTAGACTGGAGTTAAATAACAAAGATGAGTGTCCATTTATATGAAATTCTAGTCTGGCAACCTGGAAAGCTGTTCACATCCCAGCTGGCTCTGTGACAATCGGATACGAATTGTTAGGACCCTTGGTTTTAATAGGTTTGGAGCTGATTTAATATACAGTAGTTTTAAAGGAGCTGAATAAAAATAGATGCAGGGCTTGCCTTGGCTCTATGACCTTATGGAAGTCCAGGCTTGGCTTTATCATGTATGAAATAATGAATGTAGCTAAATGACCTCTAAGGTCCCATCTAAGTCTAATGTGATGAGTTTATCATTAGAGAAGGTTACTCCTTAAGTGGCTATAAATGTTTCTTTGATCTTTCTCAAGGCCTTAATTTTCCAAATGGCATGTACCTCCTGGAAATAGTAATAACGTAGATCCATAGGCAACCCTTAGTTCTAAAATGACCCTCTAGCCACAGTCTGGTACTTCTGGAGTCTTAATACATTCTCTTTTCAATGGGATTTAGCTTTTACAAAAATAACCCATTTTATAAATAATGGAAGTATAAAAAACTAATTAATGAATGTAGTAATAGTTATAAAATGCTGAGTTATGAAGGCAATGATATTGACAATAAACCAGTTATGATGGTAATAATAGTAATAAACCTAATCATAGCAAATCTTTGTTCTAACAATACTCCTCATTCATAATAGAGCTTTAAAACATGGCTATTTGAAAAGTGATCACATTGACAAGTTTCTTCATTTCTCAGGTATAGAAAAAATGTCTCTTGATTAATGAGCTGATGTTCATTCATTCATTCATTCAACAAAGGAATCCATTGGTAAAAAAAATTTAGACGTAATCTCTTCTTCATGAAGTTTTACAGTCTTGTGGGAGGGTCAGATATTTATCAATAAACCCAAATGAATGAAGAATTGCAACTGTGATGTTAGCAGCATTCGATCCTTCAAGGAGAATAGAGAAGGCTTCCCTGAGAAAGTGCTACTTGAACTGATATCTGAAGGAAGAGTAGGATTTAATGAGGGAAAGAGGGAGGGAAGAGTGTGCTCAGCAGGGAAACCTGTCGCTGGCTGAAGTGCCATGAATCAGAGGAACTGAAGAAGGGCCTCTGTAGCCTGAAAAGACCAGAGGGGAGCGTGGTGGCACAAGGCTTGAGAGGTGGGTGAAGCTAGACCATCCATGGACTTGTACCCCATGTTATAGTGATTTGTCTTTATCCTGATAGGTATGCTAAGTCTCTGAAGTTTTAAAGCAATTGTTTGTAGCATGGGGGTAGGGGTGCGGGCCGAAATGATCATAGTTAAGGTTTGGAACGATCACACAGGCTACAGTTGGGAAAACAGATGGGAGGGAGGCCGGTTTGGATGCAGGTAGATTAGATAGAAGATGATTGCAGAACTCCAGGAGAAAGGTCATAAAAACTTGGACTAGGAAGTTGATGGTGGATGTAAAAACAAGGGGCCAGATTTTTAGGGTTGAGGGACCGATCAGATTTTCTCTGCAAATATCTGTCAAGATTTAGGAATATTCCATGAAGGCAAGTTTCCTGGCAACTCCTACACTGGAGTGGAACCTTTCCTTTTCCTGTATCAGGACTCCTGATAGGGTAGGAAATAAAATGATTTCCCCACACCTTTCCTTATTGATCACTTCCTTCTCGTTCTCCACATTGGCTTCTAGACATGTGGAGTTTTGAGCCATTGGATTCTGGGTCTAGATGGACATTACTATCTAGGGGACACTTGGTGGCCCCTTCCATTTTCTGGGATCTATAGCACTCTTTTCTGCCTAGATTGGGTTTAGGTTATGAGCTCTTTATAATCTGAAGTTTTGTAGTATATTGAGGTGATGGAAAACCTTGGAGAACATCTCTTCTGTGAAAAACAAAAGCTAAAGAAAACATTTACCTCTGACCTTGCTACTCCTCCTTCCTGCCAGTGATGTTTCCCCTTGTGAGACATGCCTGATAAGTGTGTCCCTTCTACCTAAATCTGATAATAGGACATTATTACCCTAAATCGTATGAAGTAAGAAGAAACATTTTTTTTTAAGCCTTGCTTTTGTTTAAGTTGTTTGTTCCAGGAGAATTCCCCTCAGGGAGATTTTTTTTTTTTCCTAAGAAAATACCTTAATGGCTCCACTGACTATGAAAAGTAGGCCAAAGGCCCTTGTGTCAGTCTAGATGGGAAAGCATGAAACAGAATATCAACTGCTCTAAAATGGCAGGAATTTAGAGCTTCTATGCTGTTGGCTCCGGAAAAGATGAAAGGAGAAAAAGGTCTAAGAAGTAAACCGTCCGTAGACTAGGACCCAGCTTTTTTAGTCAGTGAGAAATTTCTGTGGATTGAGGAGAGACAAATACATTTTGAAGAAAAGTAACATCTGAAATTCAGTATGCAATATGCAGATGTTTTAAGCTCTGGGTTGTCATTATTCTTACTATCCCCAAACTTTTGGTCAAGTCTGTTATGCAGAATACTTTCGTGTTAGAGGTTCTTAAAGGGCAGTAAGAGAGAAGAGACCATGTCCATTCTAGTGAGAATCAGACTAGAGGGGAAAGCACAGCTTCAAGAAGGGAGACGGGGAGCCGAGTACAGGGAGGTGAGTTGGGAGCAGAAATTCTGAGCGAGCTGCGATGGAAAACATGAATGCATCCCTCATCTCATGCCTTAGAAATTCTAAAGAAAACACCAGAATCTCATAGTACTAGGAATGGGGCTTGGGTCATGTATTTGAAGATTGACGAGTTATACGAGAAGGCTGAAGAGTGGCATCCCCCTTGGTTGTCCCCCACCTTGGTTGTTCAGAGCTGTTTCTAGGGATGGAATCAACCAGTTGGTGCTTCCTGGACCTCAGACTGCCTTGGATCAGATGGACAGGTGGTGGCTCAGGAAGGCACTGGGTATAGACATGGATCTTGGGATCCATGAACTTGTGCATATATTTTGGCTGCTAGACTGACACCTTCTGCAACCCCATCACTAATGAACTTCCACGAAATCACTGCAGGTTGCTATTGCTTTTCTCTGCTTTTGTTATTGCAGGAGGTTGTAGTTTTTATAGTGAAGTAAGAAAATGACTAATTTGTAGCACCACTCAAACAACATTGAGTACCCTCTCTGCTATGTGCATTCACACATCTATTTGAAAGTGACTGCAATAACTTTTTTATTATAGTTTTATTATAGTTACTATTGTCTTTATTTTGCAGATAAAGAAAGTAAAGTTTAGAGAGGTTGTAACTTACCCCAAATCATACTGCTTTTGTGTTATGGAACCTCAACTTGAACCCTAGACTTCTGATTCCAAATCCAGTGCTCTTTTTATTACGCCAGTTTTCTTGAATTTATTTTAATCCGAAAGCATGGGAGAGAAGGTATTTTTCTTCACTGTGATTTCCCCAAAGTCGCAAACCCCACTACAGACAGCTCTGGGTACAGAAGCATGCTAGGAGTCTATCTTGATGACATTGTTGTATTTTATACTATTATCTTTACAACTATAGAGTAACAAATGATGAGATACCAAAAGAATAAGTGAGAGTTCTTTAATTGGAAGTCTATTTTCATGTCCAGTTAATTTTTTCCCCAGTAGGTAAATAATACATCATTTTAGAGAATTGTAAGAACATTCTCATTATAAGTAGTACTTAAGATTTACAAGAGGTTAGGGGAATGGCTTTTCAATCTGGTAATTGTTTTTATGTGTATTCACTTCCTGTTGCCCCAGGAACTTAGTGAAATGTTATTTGTTCCCTGGAGAAATAATTTCAGATCTCTATATTGATAAGATACCACAAATATACAGTTTTCACAGGGAAACAAGAACAAAGCTGTATGAGGTTTCATTAAAATTTGGCCTCATTCCTAGTTTCATGGGTTAGTGAATGGCCTAAGAGATCGCCTCCTCCAGCCCCTGCCTCTACCTTATGTAGTATCTGAACAATTCAAAAAGGAGCATTTCTGCTGTTCTTAAAATTCTGGAATTTATCTTGGTAACTTAAATCTCTATAAGACCGTGTTTTCTATACCAAAACATATCTTTCTATCCAACTTAATCTTTTGTATTCTCATCTGGCAATTTCTCTCTAGAACTTTGTGTCCTCTCTCCACTAGAAACAAAACTCAGACGGTCAGCCACCTCTGTGCAAAGACAACTTATAGTTTCAACACATGTGGTCAGCTCTCAACTAGACCAAATAATCTCATTTAAAAATTTGTCTTCTGGGTCCAGTTTTCCATTCTCACAGCCACATTAATGGATCTTGTTTAGCTTTTTGTCTCTTATCCATTCACTGTGAAATTGTGAATTCCAAGATTATGTGTGGTCATGAGTTGATCTGAACACTTTTGGGCTCTAATTCTAGTGTGAACCAGAAGAATGACCTTTCATTGTTTTAAGACTTCATTTGGAAATTACCATAGCTAATTTTCGGTGGTATGAAAAGGGAGGAAGCTGCTAACAAGGTCTATAAAGTATTCATTTTTTTAATTTAAAAATATTTATTAAGTGCCTGTTATGTGTTAGGTACTGTTCTAAGGGTTTGGGATCCATCAGTGAACAAAACAAGAATCTCTGTGCTCTTGGAGCTCACATGACAGATGTCTGTGTGTCATATGCATTTTGTGGCATGTATTTATGGGTTTTTTTCAGCATGCATTCATGGTCTGTAATACATCTGGAGCATTTACACATCTGGAAAGGTTCTCATCCTCACATCCTCCCAAGCTGGGGAGATCGGATGATGAGAAGTCCCAGTTCCTGGCTCAGGAGAAAACGAAACTAAGAATATATTTTCAAATGAGACATTGTGTATGTGGTGGCTACTTGCATTCTGATGCTTTGTGTGTTCAGAAGGCATGTAGCGGGTCCATGTGATGCCTTACCTTCTTTGTATGAAATTGTTTCTGTAGAAAAAGTGTTTTGCATCTCTCACAACTCACTTAACTATCCAATATTTGGGACATATCGAGTTTGTAATTGGGAGTTGTCTGTGCACCTGTCTACATCTACATAGAATATGAGTATGGCTGTGCTTATGCACATTTAGACATACACTCATATAAGAAAAGCAACATAGAAGCTATTTATTAAACACATGTGTATTGTGTACCTATTCTCTACAAAACATGATGCTGGACTCTTTCTTTCAGTAAGAATAATGGGTGCATAGTAGATGGGATAGGAGAGCCTGTTTCCAAATTTGACTCAGATGCTTCATATGCTTGTTACTTGTATAATCTGGGGAAAGCCATTTAACTTTTTGAACTTTGATTTCCTCACCTGAGTGTTTGGAAAATAGCTTCTAAGTTACAGTACTGGCTGCTGGAAGGGTTAAATGAGATGATGTATGTGAATATGGTACTAGGCACTTAATAAATGTCTATTTTTAAAAAGTAGGTACAGATCCTGTTCTAAAGGAAGAATCAAACACATGGATTTGTCATTTATAAGAGGCAGAGAGAGATACAGATAAATGGATGCTTGTAGAGTCCAGGGAGAGGTTGTATATGGGACATGTGAAGGGGTAGGGATTCAGGAAGGTGCTGGAGGACCAGGCATTGGAGCGGGATGGGATTTACACAAGAGGAAATGATAAGGGTGGTCTAAATCCAAGTACAGAGAACTTTTACTAGTTTAGCCACCCATACACACATATCCTTTATGTTAAGGAAGATGTTACAAATGTGCTGCTGTGTCTTCTCCGTGTGTGATTTGTGATTGAAGACAATAATCACAGTCAGGTCACCCAATATCCAAAGTCTAAAAGGACCTGATTTTCGTTCTCACTTTCTACCTTCTAATTCAATTGCAAATTTAAAATCAGAATAATTACTTGATTTCTTATTGTCAAGTATGCTCTGTCTTTGTTTTCCACACTAGTGCTCTAATTTCATACACACATGTACACAAACACGTGGTTTAATAATAAAATGTATTCCAGGATATTCATCAAGATGATAGATATTCAACAGTAATCCCGTTTCCTAAAGGTCAACGGAATTTTTAAAACATATAATAAATTTACATAGTAACGTCATGGGCTAATTCCAGGCTCAATTCATCTTTGATGCATGGGGCACTTTCTCCTGCCTTCTCCTCCAACCTTAGATACCACAATTTCCACCCCTACTCACACACACACACACACACACACCACTGCCCTCCAGCCACACCAAACTAGTTAAGGCTCCTGACTCACTGGACTTGTTCATGCTTCTGTGCCTTTATGCAGATTTTCTCTCTGCCTGGAATGCCACTCCACTACCCCCTCTGTTTACTTAGGCCACCTGCTCCACCTTCCTGACCAACTCAAATGCAGTCTTTTTGTAATGCGGTCCCTGATGCCTACAAGGAAAGCAGTTCTTTATGTCCCCGCTGTACCTCAGCTTCAGCGCTCATCAACCAACACTGGAATGTACTTTGCTCCTGACCATCTTCCCTATTATGCTGTGAGGTCCCTCAGGGAAAGCCTGCTGCTTTAATAAGTTCTTGTAAAGCCTGGACTTATGTAGAAGATATACAGAAAATATTTATTGATTGAATAAGTGAATTAAAAAAATGAAATGATGTAGGACTGTTTTCTTCCCTGACTTTTTTACACTCAGAGTGATGGAATTCAGTTAAGCATATGAGAGGATAAACCAACCAAAGGGGAAAAACTGAGAGTGAGAATGATGAGAAAAAAATTGGGTGCTTTTGGTGGTTTTCAGGCATTCTGTAGAAAAACTAACTCCTGCAAGAGTGGTTCTCAGTGTTGGCTGTATATTGGATTCACCTGGGGAGTTTTACAAACGTGATGCCTGGGTCCCAACTATAGAGACTTTGATTTAATTGGTGCTCAGTATAGCCAGAGCTTTAGTTCCCCAGGTGATTGTAAAGTGCAGACAAAATTGAGATTGACAGTCCTACACGGTGAAGATTGTTGTGAGTGCTTCCCTGAGACTAAGGTAAGCAGAAAGATGGGGGCATACAGTATGTGTGCATGTGTGTGTGTAATTTGTCAAGAATGTGAATTTGTGATAGGCAGGTTAGGAAGCTTCTTTTGAATTTATTAATATTTTTAAGTTTTGAGGTGCAAATCTAAAGTAAATAAGACCAATGTTTATTAAATATATTTACACATAGGCCACTCAAAGAGGTCATTTTAAAGTCTAACACTTCAGGAAGTTGGTTTTCAAAGTCATTTAGCTTTTACTTGAAAGTTGATTTATTTTTAAGCTTCTAATTTCAGACTAAATAAACACACAGTAGATGATCTAGAGAATTGAAGCCAAACCTATTTTAGGCTCTAATTAGCCCTACTACTTGAGGTGAAAGTGAGTCTTTGTTTTGAATTTTTTAGCTACTTGAGGACAAAGCACAGTTTTTATCTGTTTTCTCTGGGTAATTTACAAGTATCATTGCAGCTTTAACATCTTCATTTTCTGAGGGAAGTGCAGGCAACACAATGTCGTGATGAGAACTTCAGTTTGCAGCTAGCTAGCACTTATGCTACATGATCTGGACTTTTTTCTGAAATATAAGAAGGGAATTTATACAATTAATTTTAAAGACATGGGTTTTAAACAAAATATTGGCTGCATAATCCTATATTCCAATCCAGATCCAATTGAATACTTTAAACCTCATCCAAGATTATCCACATTACCCAGAACCAGTGATGGGCTCTGATTCTCTCCCTTCCACTGGAGCATGAAATCTCTTGGCACCAACATTATGTTTTAAACTGAACCAAAGGCTGGAAACTCGAAAATGCCCCAACAGGACAGAATTATTTTTATTTCTATTGTTATTTCAATGTAGAAAGTATGAGAACATTTTATTTTCTTTATTTTAACTTTTCACATACTAAGGAAAGCTCTATGGAGCAAAGGTCCTCATTTCAAAGGGCACCAGTGTGAAAAGAGTATTTTCTTTCTTTATACTCCAATAAATGGGCAAAAAGCCATGAGAACTTGCTATAAAATATTTCTGCTATCCTTAGAACGCAGCATAGAGTAGACCCATCTTGGACCCTACGTTGAAAACTCTAGGAGATCCTTGTTATTATAATTGGAAGATTCTGAGGAGTAAGGTAATATTTGACTAGAGATTTAAAAAAATTAGAGGAAATAGATACTTGTGGAAACAATTCACTTCGTAGCACATCTGTACTTTGTACTGATGATACTTTAATAAAGATCTAGTAATATATGAAATGTTATTTTTATTATTTTTTTATTTATTTAATTAACTAATTTATTTATTTTGCGGTGCACGGGCCTCTCACTGCTGTGGCTTCTCCCGTTGCGGAGCACAGGCTCCGGACGCGCAGGCTCAGCGGCCACGGCTCACGGGCCCAGCCGCTCCGCGGCATGTGGGATCTTCCCGGACCAGGGCACGAACCCGTGTCCCCTGCATTGGCAGGGGTACTCTCAACCACTGCGCCACCAGGGAAGCCCTGAAATGTTATTTTTAAATACTGTTTTTATTTAAATAACAAACCTCCATATGGCTTCTAAATTCAGGATAGAAATGTGGAGTGATGTAGCTTATTCACTCTTGCAGAGTTATCTTTGAAATTAGATATTTTTATCCCCATTTACTAAAGAATAATGACTCACCAAGGATTGTTAAGTTTCCTACACATCGTCCTTCAGCTTACTGATGTCAGGTATTATATTAATAAATTCTCTGGTATTTCAATCCTTTTAGTCCTTCTGGTTTTCACATTTTGGCTAATGTGGGTCTGCTTGTTCCTGAGAAATGGGCGCAGTCTTTTTTTTTTTTTTACCATTATGATTTGTATATAATTCATACATATTACAAGCAAAACAACTTAGTGTTGCCTTTAAATACTACCATAACATAATAAGGAGAAAAATGCAAATGGATGAATTCTAAAAAATTCCACACATCCACTAGTAGCTACAATTTCCAAATTCAATGCATCATTCACAAGGTAAGTTAAAAGGCAAATATTTTAAAAGGAAGGCCTTAAAAACATACATTTTGCAAGGGATCACCTACAAGTTTAAGAAGTAATTCCAAGTTTTCTGAATTTTCAGAACTCATAAAGTCTCACAAATCCTGTGGATCAGTCCCTTTTCCAGATGCTTTTCTATGAGCTCATTATTCATATATTCAACAGATACCGAGCACCTATAAAGTGCTTGGCTCCATGGATATAATGGTGAAGATACAAGCCTTGCCTTCCTGCAGTGGATATTCTAGATGGTACAATAGAAGGCCATTACAGAAAAATGTGTTAAGTTTCTAAGCATGTGTATTTCTATAAACTTTTATTTTAAAGAAAAATTCAAAGAGTTGGGGTCATCCTGAGACAGCAGGTTACCTTTGATGATGAAAATAATTTATTTCACATGTGCTGTTGCTACTGTTCTCAATTCTTAATGCTTGGAATTCCACCATTTAAAAACTCTGGTTCAAATGTTATATATTTCATAACTAACTGGATAAAGAAATAGTAGAATTGGCACAGAGGAGCTACGGCTACCCCTGATGTTTTGACAAGAGGTAAAGAATATTTCACATTTCGAAGCTTAAAACCTTTTCTATTAAATAAAAATCCAAGAGCTTCTTCCCTCTGCCACCTAAAGTCACTTATTTTACCATAAATAAATCCTTTGGAAACAATCATGAGATGCATTATCCTGTATGGTGGAAAACATCCCTAGATAATACCTGAATGCCTCTAAATGATTCACTAAGTCTGACCATCCTAAATGTATCTATTGGTTGGTTTGCCTAAAGACCTTCCCACCAAACACAATACCTTCAGCTCAGCATATGTATCTTTAGAACGAGTTCATTCTGTATTCAGATATTTCAAGTGTAGTGCACATGCTACCATTTTGTCAGGATAATTAGAGCCAGTAGAAGTAGTTCTCATTCTGTAACTTAAAATCTACTACAAAAGAAAGTAGACACCAAGATACCAAAATCTTTCATGCTTAAAGGCAAATGTATTCAGTTCCTTTCCATGCAGAACATAGTAAGGTATCTTACATGCTTGTTATTTCTTTTCCTAATCAAGTTTGGGACAACCTTTGAGGATCCACTCATGCTCCATGGTGAGCCATCTTGTACCCTGTTCTGGTAAGTATCTTACATAGAAGAGAAAGGAATATTCTTGCTGACCTAGAGATTAGTCAAGGGGGGAGTGTGGTGGGAGAAGAGTTAATGTCTACTGTCTCCTCCGTTGCCGTCAAGGTCATGGTGGGGCGTTTATCCACTTGTACCAACAGATGCCTACAGAAGCCATTCAGATACGCCATGGCAGGGAGGAAGGCATGGGAGAAGAGGACCAAGAGGAGAGACTTGCTATCCTATGATGGAGTGAAGAGGCTGCTGGCTGGAAAAACCAGGAATAAGGAAGTGAAGTCATCCTCTTTAGTAGGCCATACCAAGCAGAAAGCCTCTGAAAAATCGACCAGTCACTAGAACATTCTTCTTCACAAACGACACCACCTCCTCTAGTTTGCTTTTGACCTCCGTAGGTATCTGGTTGCTCTTGCGGATCTTCAGCTGTTCCTTGGCTTTCTTCATATCCTTCTCTACCCGCTGCCCATCCAGTTTGATGTAGCCAGTATGGTTTGCAAACTGAAGCAGGAAAAATCCACCTCCCAGAGCCATGGCAGCCAACCTGCCAACCTTCCGGAATAAGAAACCCGTGCACCATCCAGTGACCCCCTCCAATTAACAGCTGGGTTGCCACGCTATACTTTTCAGCTGAAGGCCCAGATTCCTGCCCAAACAGCTTGCACCACCCTGGCTGCTTTTTAGCAAGTTCTGCAAGGTCCAGTGACTCAAAATTCACCTCCAAGTTTCCTTGACTGGCTGCGGCCATTTCAGCGAGCTGGTCTCGCGATGAGACCCGTCGGGCCTCCGCGCGGTAGGACGCAGAGTGGCGCTCTGCGGTCGGCGCGAGCTGGCTTCCGGCGCTTGGGGAAGATGTTTCCATTCCCACGGCGGCGGCGGGAGACGTGGGCGCCGTCTCGGTTTGTGTAGTCTTCAGTCTGGTTTTGGAGATCCTCCTGAGTATCTCCTGACACTTTTATTTGATTTTACTTGTTTGGTGCGCGGGCCTCTCACTGTTGTGGCCTCTCCCGTTGCGGAGCACAGGCTCCGGACGCGCAGGCTCAGCGGCCATGGCTCACGGGCCCAGCCGCTCCGCGGCATGTGGGATCTTCCCGGACCGGGGCACAAACTCGTGTCCCCTGCATCGGCAGGCGGACTCTCAACCACTGCGCCACCAGGGAAGCCCTCCTGCCACTTTTAAAAGGCAAGTAATCCTTTTATCCTGCTACGGAGCACAATACTGGGGATGTGAGACCAAGAATGGGCAGGTGTAGGAAATTAAAGGAAAGCCCGTTCACTCTCCTTTAATAGCACCCTGTATTAATTTAATTTCAAAGTTGAGAAAGACTCCAGGATAGTCTAGTCTAATCATCATACATTGGGTGCACATTGGCTGCCTTAAATAAAACCTCCTGTTAGTATTTCCCCAGAGTATTTCCGAGGAAATGGGTCTCTGAGAATATAGTGATTCCAGTCAGGTCCTTGGCAGCTTGTACAAGGGTAGTGAGTGATGGGCTAGTGCTTATGATAAAAGCTAATTTACTGAATAAACTGCGTGGTAGACACTTTTCTAAGTTCTTCGTATGCGTTTACTCTTTAATCCTCACAATAACCTTATGAGGCAGGTACTATTATAATCCTTATTCTACAGATGAGGAAAAGAGAGCTGGAATTCAAACCAACACTTTCAACACTTGGCATCTTTTACTATTATGTCATACTATTCTAGAAAAAGAGAGACTATTGTAGTTAGTGGATAAGAATATTTCTTAGAGACCTTATTTATGATGAAGATATGTATATAAAACCTGATCCTCAAGGATACTTTCAGATCCTTCTCTGTGATTATCTGATATCAGGAGCTTTCTTACCCCATAGGAACATTGAAGTTTACTTTATTAGCAGTAAACTAATAAATAAGGGATTCAGAACTATAGTTTGCTGACTTCCTATAGATCTTGAAAGCATCATTTCTGTAACTGAACAATAGCACAGGGGCCATTGAGAAAACCAACCTGTAATAGGTTGAATTTCAATGACTTATGTTTTTATTTTATTTTGCTTTATTTTATTTTAAGAAATGGTATCTTCTCCAGGAAGAAAAATCCTGTTAACTTAAGAAAATACATTTTGGAGCATAAAAGTCCAGTCTGATATATTTTGCTTAAATCCAGGAGAACTGTACTTATTCAAATTATAAAGCAGAGAGTTCAACTGAAAATGTGGTCTCATGATAAATAGATTGTAAAGGAGAGAAAATATAATCTGACAGCAGGCATTTTAAAGCTTATTTTTTGCATTATAGAGTTTTGCAATAGAGTTTTGGAAGAACTTTTAAGATACTTGGAGAAGTATCAGGAATGATTTAAAATCATAGTTAACAAATGCCATGGGTTTTATTGTCCAGGCAAATTCTTGTATCTTAACATCTATGGGAGAGATGAGCTATATATATAATAGACAAAGCACTTTTATTTTTTAATGATTTTCTGTTTTTCTTTGTCTTTGACTCAAAAGGTTTTATTTTCTGGCCTATTTAGGTGGATGATATCCACTTAGGTAATCAGGTTGAAAATATGAGCTGCTATTATATTTTGATCATGACACACAGTTGCTGGAAAATTAGATTCCCTGTAATTGGATTGATGCTGAAATTGTAATTATAAATTTCTATTGTTATTTTGCTTTCTTTTATTTGATTTTTTAAAACTGGACAGTTGTTGTGGAAATTAACTCAGACCTGACAACTTCAACTGGTAGAAATATATGAGCTGAAGTTTCTAGTGTTCAACAAATTGAGGAACTTAGTTTTGAAATGTGAAGTTTCTGTTGCTCTTAATCTTTATAAAATAAAGATGTAGCATTTTTCTCTGCTTTGACTTAGACAAGTATAACATTTCCCACACTTGAGTCATCCCCCTACCACTTTCACAAATTTTTGCTGTCTACCACCCATATACACTTATTTATTATACCTTTTTTTTTTTTTTTTTTTTTTGTGGTACGCGGGCCTCTTACTGCTGTGGCCTCTCCCGTTGCAGAGCACAGGCTCCGGACGCGCAGGCTCAGCGGCCACGGCTCACGGGCACAGCCGCTCCGCGGCATGTGGAATCTTCCCGGACCGGGGCATGAACCCATGTCACCTGCATCGGCAGGCGGACTCTCAATCACTGCGCCACCAGGGAAGCCCTATTATACCTTTTTAATTGACTTGTTTTTATGCTTAACCTCATCTTAGGCAACAATATGCATGAAATGACAGGTTTGATATACTAATTATATACTTTTTCATTACTTAGTAGCAAAATAAGTACTAATGTGTTACAATTTTAAATGTTTTATCCTTATACCATCTAAAATCAACTGTAGTACCAACATTTGGGTAAAAACTGTCCTGGTGTAACAGCTGGGCATTTAAAGTAAAAGTATTTAAACTTTTCCTCTATTTTTTCTTCTTTCTTTCCTTTTTAAAGTTTGAATATGTCGAACTGACTTATCAAGTTACCACTCAAGTGGTGCTTCTCAATCTCTTTTCCTCTGTAGAGAAATGGTGGAGGATGTATATTCCTCTGTCCAAAGTGAATCACTGAGCCAACTCGGCTGTTTGTTATTCTGGGCATGTACGCCATAACTCCACCACTCTCTCTCCTGCTGAAGAAAGTATAACAGAATGCAAGTGAGCTAACCTTGATTTTCTGTATTTTTAAGAGTAAATCATTTACAAACTCAATCCTTTAATTATGAGTAGTAAAAAACAATTTCCTTGCAACATACCCATCTACTGATTGCAACATCATGCTTAAGAGCCTCTGTTCTTACAGATTAAAAGGTGCTGCCAGAATTTTTGTTTCTGTTTTAAATTTGCATTCAAGCAACAGTGTGCTTGAGATTATTTTTTTTAACTACAAACAATTGTTTTAATTCCATTCTCTTTAATACCCTTTTTTTTCTCTTTCAGAAAGGTTCTTTTAATCTCAGAATTTTAAAAAGGAGAGTACTGTATTGAGAACTCTCAGTGACCTGGTGGATTATTATGGGATTATTCTTTGTCATTATAGGGTGACCAGTTTGTCCCAATTTGCCTTGGACTTTTCTGTTTTTATCACTGGAGTCCCACATCCTGGGAAATCCCTCAGTTCTGAGCAAATGGGACAGTTGACCACCCTAAAGCAGGCTGACAGAAATGGAGAATGTGACTGGATAGGATTTTAGTTGGGTGTATAATTGGTAATCCATATATTTAAATATGCTGAGATCTTGAACTTCAACATAATGATCGCAGCTAAAAATGGGCAGAGAGATCTCTCTATTGCTCAACTTGTCCGTTCTCTAAATTGCTTCTCTAGTGAGCTATCAAAAACACACTTCTTAATTATGTCACTGCATTGAGTAACAAGGCTTCACATTTATTTCAGGAAGAATCCAAACTCTAGAAATTGCCTCACCCAGCCTCGCTTGATTTGGTCCATTGGTTCTCAAACTTTACTCTGGGAAGGACCACCTAGAAAATGTGTTTAAAATGCACATTCCTATGCCCCTGATTCAAAGAGAATAAATCTGGAGAGCAACTAAAAGCATTTTTTCAAAAACAAGCACAGTGGGGGACTCTTTTTCAGGTAGTCCTTGGACCATGTTTTGAGGAAAATTGACCTAGTTTGGTTTTTTTTTTTCCCTAGTTTGGTTTTTATCCCCATTTTTTAAATGCCCAGTTGTTGGTTTGTTCTCTGGGCTTATTAAAATTCACTTAACTTTTCAGTGTTCCAGGCCTTCTACCTGAAGCCCTCTCCTACATCTCTGTTGGTCAGTCAGATTTCTACTACCTGGACGTCCCCTTTCCCAGGAAGCCTCTGCAAGGCCCCGTTAGGGTTAATGTCTCTCTCCTTGTCCTCTATTAGGACCCTGCCCCTCCTGCCAAGTGTCTAGAGCCCAGGATTGTAAATGCCTCTTCCTTGTGTGTATCTCTCTTTAAGCCGAGTTCAGTGCCCATAGACACCTCTCATCTTATTTATGATTATGTCCTCAGGCTCTAGCTCATTGTTGAGCACATGGTAAGAGCACAAGATTGTTTACTGAAGAATTAAATTTCTTTAGTAATGGGTAGATTGACGTAACACAGTCCTAGGAACTGAGACTCAGGTGCATCTCTCTGGTATTGGGTTATCCCCTTCCCCAGCCCTCCTCGTATCCGTGGGTATGTTTGGGGGCTTAGGAATACTGGGATTTGGTTGTGGGGAGAAGTGCAGGGCCCCTGGAGAGGGAGACAAGGGAATGAGAAGTTACAGGTTTAGGGGAATGTCATTGCATTCCTCCCCAGCTGGACCTGAGGGACTGGTCTGGAGCCTGAGTAGAGAAAGGGGTGGTGGCAATTTCATCCATTTCACAGAGGTTCAAGGGGCAGACGTGATGCAGCCAGGGGGCTTGAGAACAGGGAGCCACACGCATTCCCTGACACCACACATGTGTACACACACTGCACATCACACACACACACCACACGTACCACGTGCATCACACGTACATACCACACATATACACCATATACTTCACACACCACTCATACCAAACCACACACACACACCCATACACACACTCAAAGCTTCTCCCTCCAACACCACCTAGGACCCAACTTTGCCTCCTGAGGGCTCTGGGCCGCCGTCAGCAGGGCTAGCAGTGTTGTCTCTGAGGGAAACGGCAGTATAATTGTCCTGAATGCTCAAGAGCTCCTGATCTCCCTGGAAATTCCATAAAAAATCCCAAAGAGATTTAGTGGAGGTGTTGAAGGGAAGGTCATGAGCGGAGATCTTGCATTAACAAAAGGGCTGAGTGCTAGCATCATTGGACTTCATTTGTGAAAAGTGGACTTCTGAATGAGACCGAGAATAAGTAAAATCCAATTTCTAGACAAGGCCTGTCATGAAAGTTCAGCCTTAGACTGCCAAAAACAAGACTTTCTCATAAGACTGGGCCGACAGATCTATGAAATGGGCTGGCTGAATGCTAACATTTTATTGCTTTCTGGACTTCTTGTACGAGTCATTCGAAATAAAAGGTGCTACCATTCTTGACAACTGGTGGCGCTGTGGAGTTCTTTTTCTGGCCTTGAGAAATTGCCACTGAGCCAGTGTACAGCAGGTCCTATATCAAATCTGGTTTTGAACAACTAGAATTGACCTTGCTGGTCGTGATACCGGTGAGGTGCTTCTGAATTAGATTGTGCTGAGCCCATCTCAGCAGCTTGGGAAATGGTGAGGCACGAACACACAGCTGATGTGTGCCTGGGAGAGTTTCACAATTGTGTGAATGATGGCTAGACAGATACTCAGTGTGAACACTACACATTGACTTCAAATGGTATTGACATCCTCTGGTGAATGATCTTGTCATGCTACGTGACAATATTCAGATGTATTCTCTGAGCAATTCCCTGCGTTAAACACCTTACTGTGTACTGGTAACAAGGAAGAGAATTTAGTATTTCTGTAGCTGTATCTTGAAATACGCCTAACTCTAGGAAGAACGAAAATAAACATATAAATAAGTAACCACGATGGGAATTTTCTAATGAAATAACACCTAGTTGTCCGAAATTTTGTTTCCAGTTAATGGACATCGAGTCAACTTATATAACTGTCATAGCAAAGTTACATTATTGTAAATTGTTATTTTTATTGTTATTCAAAATAAGAGAGTATTATTCTTGATGGGGGAATAATCAATGTATTTAGAAAGGTGGAGAGACCAACTGGTAAGAGTAATATGCACATTTATTTTAAAGATCACACATTAACATTTTTTTTTAAAAAGAGAGAGGGAGAGAAGAAAGTGTTAATGTAAATTTACTGCAATTTCACAATTTTAACACCAATTAAATTGAATGTTTGAAAGATACCAGAACTCTTATAAATGTATAAGGTCAGGGAAAGCTTATGCTTGACTTTCAGTTGAGAAGTAAAAAAGAAATGCCAAGTGTGATAAATGGAAATTCCAGAAAACACAGAGAATTAGATGGCTCTATACTCTGGTTAGAAACTGGAGGAAGGTTAGTGGCTGGTCTATCCGTCCTCTAGAAGAAAGGGCAGCAGAAAATGAAGTAGTCCTCAAGACCACAAAATAGGTGAGTTATGGGAGCAAATTCACAAAGACCCCTGAGTGGTTGTGTGTAAGTCAGTCAGTGAAAAGGATAATCAGAAGCTCCTGAGATGGAGTCAGCTGGCTGATTTCTGCCACTGAAGCTAGCATAACCAACCGTTACATTATCCAGTTCGATGGAAGAAAATAAATTTCCAAATTCAAGCCCAAAATTCCCATGTTCTTGCAGGTAGGCAAGATTTGGAGGCAAAAATGAGGTACCCTGTTAAAATTTGAACATAGGGAAATAATTCTGACAGTTGGACTTCTAAACACATTTCATAAATTACATTAGAAATATGTACATTTGCCTTAAATTTTAATTCTTAAAATGGTGGCAGTAGTGGGCTTATCTCCCGACCACAACCATGATAGAATCATCTTGTCTTTTAAATCACCCCCTCCTAGATTCACCACTATCCTTTAGCCACAGTTATTGGTGATAATGTGTCGTTCCTCTCAGGTAGGCTGGGGTGGAGAAAATGTGAATCCCTCCATCTTCTAGTGCCTGAATGGCTGCAGAATTGTCTGTTATATGATGAAAGTTTATCGATGTAAAGAAGGAAAGTAATGGCAGTTGGTCAGCCATAGAAACGTGAAAATGTTGAGGGACAGAGGCCAGCACCAGTGGTCTTCATCCACGCACAGGACAACCTGACCTAGGATTGAGCTGCTTGCCAGTGTGGTGGGTCTGTCCCTGGAAGTGGAGATAAAAGCATATACCTCTGAGGGCTCAATGACGGACAGTCCAACTAAATCCCCTTGCTATATGTGATTCCATGCTCAATCAATAATAACATTTCTTCTAGTAATACTTTTATGTCTCACGTAAATATGTGTATGGGTGGACCATAGTCAGCATACACATTCTGTTATGGTTTGGGGTATCATTTGAAATAAACTGGCATTGTGGTTTTCTACATCTTAGCCTTTGGGAGCTTGGTTAATGTAAATCCACCCTTGTCTTAGTCTGTTTGGGCTGATATAACAAAATACCAGAGACTGGGTAGCTTATAACAACAGAAATTTATTTCTCATGGTTCTAGAGGCTGGGAAGTCCATGATCAAGGTGCTGACGGATTTGGTGTCTGTGAGGGCCCACTTTCTGCTTCGTGGACAGATGTCTATGTCTTCACGTGGTGGAAGGGGCAAGTGAGCTTTCTGGGGTCTCTTTTACAAGGCAGTAATCCCACTTATAAGGGCTTTACCCTCATGAACCAATCATCTCCCAAGGGCCCCACTTCCAAACACCAGCATACTGGGAATTAGGTTTCAACATGCGAATTTGGGGGAACACAAACAATCTATAGCAGGGGTCCCCAACCCCTGGGCCTTGGACAGCTACCAGTCTGAGGCCTGTTAGGAACCGGGTGGCACAGCAGGAGGTGAGTGGCGGGCGAGCAAGTGAAGCTTGTCTGCTGCTCCCCATGGCTCCCCACCGCTCGCATTACCGAGTGAGCCATCCCACCATCCCCCGCCCCCCCAGTCCGTGGAAAAATTGGCTTCCACAGAACTGGTCCCTGGTGCCAAAAATGTTGGGGACTGCTGATCTATAGCAACCCCTTAAATTATTCTTAATTATTTCTTAACGGGATGGCAAATTTAATTTCTATGCCTTAAGGACTAATGGTCAGATCCCAGACTCTGATGAATTCCTGAGTTGATGGAGTTGATGCCAGCCTTGTGACTCCTGGCTGAGTGGCTAGCCTAAGCTGTGACATATGACCTTGCAGCCTTTCTTTCTTCAAATTGCTTCAATATGGTTATGGGCAAAAAGTTCCTTTCCAGATATGATATTCCTAGGGGTTGTATGTAGAAACTTTATTTGTTAATAGGCCTGTTTATTTTAAATAAAATATAAATGTATAGTTATAACTCAGTTTAGGGAAAAGACTAAATTTTCTTTTTTGGGGAAGGATGTGTGGTAGCCAGCTTCCAGTGGTCGTCAGTATTCATACCTTTCTATAATCCATTTCATGTGGATGAGGGCTGGCCTGTGTGACAAATTACGTATGGTGGAAATGATATCTGTGATTATCAAGACAGACTTATATAATACACTGCAGCTTCCACCGTGCTTTCTCTCAGATCACTCAGGCTGGAGAAAGCCAGCCACCGTATTGCAAGGACACCCAAGCAGTCCTGTGGAGAGGTCCACATGGAGAAGAATTAACGTGACAGCCATGTTATTGAGCCACCTTAGAAATAGATCTTCTAGTCCTGGTCAGGCTTTCAGGTGCCTGTAACCCCAGCCAGCTTCAGACCACAACGTTATGAGTACCTCTGAGTTAGAAACGCCCAATCAAGCTGCTCTGGAATTCGTGATCTAAGGAAACCGTGAGAGATAATAAATGCTTATTGTCGTTTTAAGCCACTAAGTTTTGCAGTGATTTATTATGTAGCAACAAATAACTAATACAGAATTTGGTATCTTAAAGTATGGTGATGCTATTAAAAAAATGAAAAACAAAAACTGAGAGCCCCGAGAGAGGGAACAACCAAGGAAAAACCTTCTTAGGCAGAAGTAGGATTGATGCTTAATCAAGGAGTTGGCGCATGGGCCCAGCTGTATATCAGAGCTGCTGTGGATCACTGACTCCCATGTGCCCCCTGCTCTAACACTTTTATAATAAATGAGTGTCTAGAGTGGCTGTCCTGTACTTGTCCCACCATTTTATGTTTGATGTGTTTGGGGCAGATGGTGCATCTCTTTAGTTCATAGGTCTTGAGATCAAGAGGAATCCCACTCGAGGAGCTTTATTTGAAGAACTCTGCCTGAGGATGGATCCTCATCTATACCGGATTCCATCTGCATAAGGAGATCCTGGGCCACGAGCCTGAGATGATGCTATAAGAGGATGAACATTTCAGTGACCTTGGAGTGGGCGAATGCCGTGTGTATGTGAGTGTGTGTGAATCACTGAGAGTCAGAGAGTGGGCTGTGGTGTCTTTCCTCCGGGGGCCCGTGATGACCCTCATCTCCTGGTATTCATACCCTTCTGTAGTCCTCTCTTTCTTCTATACCAGAATACTGTAGCCTGGTGGCTTATAAATAGCAGACATTTATTTCTCATAGTTCTGGAGGCTGGGAAGTCCAGGATCAGGGTGCTGGCAGATTTGGTGTCTGGCAAAGGCCTACTTCTGTTTCATAGACAGATGTCTTTTTACTTTGTCTTCACATGGTGGAAGGGGAAAGGGAATTCTCTGGGGACCGCTTTTGTAAGGACACTAATTTCATTCATAAAGGCTCTACCTCATGATCGAGTCACCTCTCCAAAGTCCTACCTCCAAGTACCAGCACATTGGGGGTTAAGTTTCAATACATGAATTTTGGAGGGACACATTCAGTCTATAGCACCCCCTGTAAACTGAATCATTGTTGGTCTGTGTGGTCAATAAATTATGGTAGAAATGATGGTGTGTATCTTCTGAGGTTAGATCATAAGAGGCGTTGCAGCTCTGATATGTAAGGGCACTCAAGCAGCCCCGTGGTGAGACCCCCATGGAGAGGACTTGACTTGGCAACACAACTTGCCAACCATGTGAGTGAGCTACATTGAAAATGGTTCCTCCATTTCCTTCGGGTTGCTGCAGCCCAAGTGACGTGTGATTGTAACCTCATGAGAACCTTGATCCATAGCTACCTACCTGAGCCACTCCTGAACTCCTGACCCAGAGAAGCTTACAAAAGATGATTAAATGAGTATTGTTTTAAGCCACTAGGTATTGGGGTTGTTTGTTAGACGCTATTAGATAAGAAATATGGGGTATAAAGATGAATAAATGATATCTGTTCATTTCTTCTTCATTTTCTTAAGACAAATTCAGGATAATATGCCAGAAAAGTTTGGATTACAGTGTTTTACGATGCCGAGAACTCCACCTTTGTAATGTGGAAACGGAATGTCCTTTCTGTTAAAGAACTGGTTAATTTGATATTTACCAAAGGATTAAGGATTTGTTCTATCATCATCATTATCACCAAAAGATGAATAGTAACAATGACAAACATTTACTGAGGGTGCTTTGCTAAATACTTTAGGTATTATATAAATTATTCCTCAAACAATGCTATGATGCAGATATTATTATTATTCCCATATTTTAGATGTGGAAATTGAGGTTCTAAGGGTTAAATAGAGTGACCCAAGGTCACACAGCTATTAAAGGTCAGGTCTTCCTGACTATAAAACGTATATATTTGTAACCAGTAAGCTGTGTTATCTCCTTATTTGAAAATTCTGCTTGGAGAGGCCTTGAATTTAAAATATGGAACATAGGCTCTAGCTGTTCAGGGTTTAGCGTCTGAATGCCAGAGAAGTTGACACTGACCATGTAAAATCTGTTTCATTCTATGAGCTATTCTTATTTCAGAATTTCCAGCGTTCGTTTATGTAATAGGAATCACACGGATCACACTCTGGTAGTTATACAGGAAGACAAATGAGATGACTACATGCTACAACTAATGACTCCTGGGCCTTGATTTCCTGCTTGCATTTCCTAACTAAAGCCACTTACTGGGATGGCAGGCTGTCACTGAAGTTAAACAAAATAAATCATGGGTTGTAAAATTAAAAACAATAACCCAATTTTATGGCTGTTTTGCTCAGACTGTAAGAGCATTGAGGATAATGGTCACGGCTGAACCAAGCTTAGATATTGCTAAGGCCAATTTTATGCCTTGTCATGCTTTTCATTTGCCTTTGCTTCAAGCTAATGGTAAAACAATTGGAAGATTGCTTTGAATCAAACATAACCACAGAAGAAACTTTAAAGAAGAGAATATATTAGCTTAATAGCTCAATAAAGCAAATTCAAATGTTCCTTTTGGCCAAAGTTTCACTTCATTTTAGCTCAGATTTTCCAGGATATTCTTCAAAAGGTAATGAATTGGCAAATTATTTGCCATTTCTAGTTGCATATTTAAGTGAAGACAAATCTTTATAGTTTTCATATTGAGAGGTTATGGATTTCTATTCCCTTTTAATGGAAATTAAAAATCTATCATCCACAAGCAAAAATGGTATAGGTGGGCTTCCCTGGTGGCGCAGTGGTTGAGAGTCCGCCTGCCGATGCAGGGGACGTGGGTTCGTGCCCCGGTCCGGGAGGATCCCACATGCCGCGGAGCAGCTGGGCCCGTGAGCCATGGCCGCTGGGCCTGCGCATCTGGAGCCTGTTGCTCCGCAATGGGAGAGGCCACAACAGTGAGAGGCCCGCGTACCACAAAAAAAAAAAAAAAAGGTATAGGTGTATCTATGCATAACTGTGTGTGGAAGGTAGGGAGGTGGAGGGGTGGAGAGGGGGTCAGGAAGGGAAGGGGCCCAGAGTAGAGCCAGAATAGCATTGTTACCATTGGAAGAAACTCACCTGGGAAAGAATAGTGACCTATCTCTAAATCAAATTAAATCTCTCTCCAGTTTGGCAGGAGATTCTGTCTCAGTCATCTTGAGACTTTAGAGTCATCAGAAAGCTAAAATGATGCCTAAAAAATTGGGAGAGAGCCTCACGGCTGTTCCTGGGCTCCTTGTTGTCCGTCCTAATGCCAAGCTGGCTATGATGGTGTTTGCCTGAGCTGGGAGCCCTACTTCCTAGGATCCAGTCTTCCAGATCCACCAGGCAGCCATTTCTGGTGGAAAGTTTTGATACCTTTCAAAGTACTGTCAAAGTGAGGCACGTACCCTCACTACCAATGGGACCTTCCACTCTATTCCCTCCCCAGAGCAATGTCCAGCTTCCAATGCTGCTTCCACACCTTTCCCACCAAAAGCACTCACCTCTTTTCTGCCCCTTCCACAACCCTTAGCTTAATCTCTTTAAGGAATTCAGGTTTTCTGAGTGTGAAAGTCAGGCAGGGGGCTGGGATGCTTTCAGGCAACTTCTGAAACAAAAATCTCCTCTGAGGCCAGTAGCACAGAAGGCCTGGTTCCCTTTTTGGAACAAGGGGAAGCAAGCAAAAAGCAGGGGTAAACAAAACTCAGTATCTCAGTGTATTAACGCCTCACTGTAAGAGTAAAGATTCCGGGTAGGGAAATGCCAGATGAGTAACAGCTCACCAAGCCACGCTATATTCATATTGGCTCTGGTCCAGTGGAAGTTCAGTTGTTAAAGAGCAGGTATAAATTCTTCATAAATACGACTTGGCCACACCCCTTACTCTGGGCAAAGTTCCTTTAGGGAGGACCTACTAGTGCTGTCTTTACTGTATATCAAGAGTCAGGGAGAATAAGGATTGCTGGCACTTCAGGGCACTCCCCAGTGGGTTTGGAGTGAGTCTTGAAGAGGCAGTCATATACTCTAACCTCCTCAGAGAAGAGCTTCCTCGGATAAATGTTAAATCTGCATTAGAGCAGAATACAGCTCTTTACTTGTCACTTGTTTCATCCCTGGGTCTATTGCTGGAAAATTCCTCTTGTCCAGTGTTATCAAGCGAGCTGGCTAACTTCTGGAGAAAGCTGCTCATAAAACTGATAAGAGCCCTCTCTTCAACAACCTAATTTGAACTTTATCCCAGAGACCTTGAGAAACTGGATCTGCGTTTTTATAATCCAAGAGTTGAACGTAGTCCTGCACATTCGGGTAACATTCGACCTTGAAATGTTGTTCTAAAAGTCATGTTTCCCCCTTGCCGGCTTTGACGTTATCCGTGCATCAGTGCACACTTTATCATGGTAACGCGTCAGGAATGTGCAGAATGGTTGAGGAGCTTGAATGCCAGGGCAGTTTCAAGTTTGCTGGACTCTTGTAACCAGCTCACTGGATCAGTTGCTGGAAGACTGTTACACTGCGTATGCTGAAGGAGAACTGACGTTCATGACCAAGTCGCTTTCAAGGGCAGTTCAAAGTGTTGGCTGACAAGGCTGTGCTTGGCCGATACTTTCCTTTTGGAGTATATTCTGTCATTGCTAGTGAGATATGCCACAGAAAATGCCTATTTCTTATTTTGGTCTCAGGAAAGCTATTACAATTTGTTTGTAAAGAAATGCTTGAATTTGAATGTTAAAAATGGGTTGCTGTATTGCAACCCATTAAGGGGACAACGAACTTTGGTGTCAAAGTCCTGGGTTTGAATCCAGGCCTGTCACTCACTAGCTGTGTGAACCTGAAGTAATTATCTGTCTGAGCCTCAGTTTTCTAATGTGTAAGAGGGGTAGAATAATGTTACTTACCTTTCTAGACAGTCGCATATTATGTTAAAAGAGATAATGTATGCCATGCTCTTAGTGCACTAAGAAGCAGGAAAAAGTCAATAACTATTCTATGATATTGTTCACCCTGTTTGTTCTATCTGTCCAATAGGACTGCAAGTTTTTTTTTTTTTTTTTGGTGGTGGCTAAAGGGTATTTTATTTTATTTTTTTTACATCTTTATTGGAGTATAATTGCTTTACAATAGTGTGTTAGTTTCTGCTTTATAACAAAGTGAATCAGTTATACATATACATATGTTCCCATATCTCTTCCCTCTTGCGTCTCCCTCCCTCCCACCCTCCCTGTCCCACCCCTCTAGGTGGTCACACAGCACCGAGCTGGTCTCCCTGTGCGATGCGGCTGCTTCCCACTAGCTATCTGTTTTACATTTGGTAGTGTATATGTGTCAATGCCACTCTCTCACTTCATCCTAGCTTACCTTTCCCCCTCCCCGTGTCCTCAAGTCCATTCTCTACATCTGCAATTTTATTCCTGTCCTGCCCCTAGGTTCATCAGATTTGATGATGGCCATTCTGACTGGTGTGAGGTGATACCTCATTGTAGTTTTGATTTCCATTTCTCTAATGATTAGTGATGTTGAGAATCCTTTCATGTGTTTGTTGGCAATCTGTATACCTTCTTTGGAGCAATGTCTTTTTAGGTCTTCTGCCCATTTTTGAATTTGGGTTGTTTGTTTTTTTGATATTGAGCTGCATGAGCTGCTTGTATATTTTGGTGATTAATCTTTTGTCAGTTGCTTCATTAGCAAATATTTTCTCCCATTCTGAGGGTTCTCTTTTCATCTTGTTTATGGTTTCCTTTGCTGTGCAAAAGCTTTTAAGTTTCATTAGGTCCCATTTGTTTATTTTTATTTCCGTTTCTCTAGGAGGCGGGTCACAAAGGATCTTGCTGTGACTTATGTCACAGTGTTCTGCCTAGGTTTTCCTCTAAGAATTTTATAGAGTCTGGTCTTACATTTAGGTCTTTAATCCATTTTGAGTTTATTATTGTGTATGGTGTTAGAAAGTGTCTAATTTCATTCTTTTACGTGTAGCTCTCCAGTTATCCCAGCACCACTTATTGAAGAGGCTGTCTTTTCTCAATTGTATATTCTTGCCTCCTTTATCAAAGATAAGGTGACCATATGTGCATGGTCTTATCTCTGGGCTTTCTATCCTGTTCTGTTGATCTATATTTCTGTTTTTGTGCCAGTACCATACTGTCTTGATTACTGTAACTTTATAGTATAGTCTGAAGTCAGGGAGCCCGATTCCTCCAGCTCTGTTTCTCTTTCTCAAGATTGCTTTGGCTATTCGGGGTATTTGTGTTTCCATACGAATTGTGAAATTTTTTTGTTCTAGTTCTGTGAAAAATGCCATTGGTAGTTTGATAGGGATTGCATTGAATCTGTAGATTGCTTTGGGTAGTATAGTCATTTTCACAATATTGATTCTGCCAATCCAAGAACATAGTATATCTCTCCATCTGTTTGTATCGTCTTTTTAATTTCTTTCTTCAGTGTCTTATAGTTTTCTGCATACAGGCCTTTTGTCTCCTTAGGTAGGTTTATTCCGAGGTATTTTATTCTTTTTGTTGCAGTCAGAGTGTCTCCTTAATTTCTTTCAGATTTTTCATCATTAGTGTATAAGAATGCAAGAGATTTCTGTGCATTAATTTTGTATCCTGCTACTTTACCAAATTAATTGATTAGCTCTAGTAGTTTTCTGGTAGCATCTTTAGGATTCTCTATGTATAGTATCCTGTCATCTGCAAACAGTGACAGTTTTACTTCTTCTTTTCCGATTTGGATTCCTTTTATTTCTTTTTCTTCTCTGATTGCCGTGGCTAAAATTTCCAAGGCTATGTTGAATAATAGTGGTGAGAGTGGGCAACTTTGTCTTGTTCCTGATCTTAATGGAAATGGTTTCAGTTTTTCACCATTGAGAACTATGTTGGCTGTGTGTTTGTCATGTATGGCCTTTACTATGTTGAGGTAGTTTCCCTCTATTCCTACTTTCTGGAGAGTTTTTATCAAAAGTGGGTGTTGAATTTTGCCGAAAGCTTTTTATGCATCTATTGATGTGATCATATGGTTTTTCTCCTTCAATTTGTTAATATGGTGTATCACATTGATTGATTTGCATATATTGAAGAATCCTTGCATTCCTGGGATAACCCTCACTTGATCATGGTGTATGATCCTTTTAATGTGCTGTTGGATTTGTTGGCTACTATTTGGTTGAGGATTTTTGCATCTATGTTCATCAGTGATATTTGCCTGTAGTTTTCTTTTTTTGTGACATCTTTGTCTGGTTTTGGTATCAGGGTGATGGCGGCCTCGTAGAATGAGTTTGGGAGTGTTCCTCCCTCTGCTAAATTTTGGAAGAGTTTGAGGATAGGTGTTAGCTCTTCTCTAAATGTTTGATAGAATTCGCCTGTGAAGCCATCTGGTCCTGGGCTTTTGTTTGTTGGAAGATTTTTAATCACAGTTTCAATTTCAATGCTTGTGATTGGTCTGTTTATATTTTCGGTTTCTTCCTTGTTCAGTCACAGAAGGTTGTGCTTCTCTAAGAATTTGGCCATTTCTTCCAGGTTGTCCATTTCATTTGCATATGGTTGCTTGTGGTAATCTCTCATGATCCTTTGTATTTCTGCAGTATCAGTTGTTACTTTTCTAATTCTGTTGATTTGAGTCTTCTCCCTTTTTTTCTTGACGATTCTGGCTAATGGTTTATCAATTTTGTTTATCTTCTCAAAGAACCAGCTTTTAGTTTTATTGATCTTTGCTCTTGTTTCCTTCATTTCTTTTTCAGTTATTTCTGATCTGATCGTTACGATTTCTCTCCTTTGGGTTTTTTTTGTTTGTTTGTTTCTGTAATTGCTTTATGTGTAAGGTTAGTTGTTTATTTGAGATGTTTCTTGTTTCTTAAGGTAGGATTTTATCGCTATAAACTTCCCTCTTAGAACTGCTTTTGCTGCATCCCATATGTTTTGGGTCATCGTGTTTTCGTTGTCATTTGTTTCTAGGTATTTTTTGATTTCCTCTTCGATTTCTTCAGTGATCTCTTGGTTATTTAGTAGCATATTGTTTAGCCTCCATGTGTCTATTTTTTACAGTGTTTTTTCCTGGAATTGATATCTAGTCTTATAGCATTGTGGTTGGAAAAGATACTTGATACAATTTCAATTTTTGTAAATTTATCAAGGCTTGATTTGTGACCCAAGATGTGATCAGTCCTGGAGAATGTTCCATGAGCACTTGAGAAGAAAGTGTATTCTGTTGTTTTTGGATGGAATGTCCTATAAATATCAATTAAGTCCATCTTGTGTCATGTGTCATTTAAAGGTTGTGTTTCCTTATTTATTTTCATTTTGGATGATCTGTCCATTGGTGAAAGTGGGGTGTTAAAGTTCCCTACTATTATTGTGTTACTGTCAATTTCCCCTTTTATGGCTGTTAGCATTTGCCTTATGAATTGAGGTGCTCCTATGTTGGGTGCATAAATATTTACGATTGTTATATCTTCTTCTTGGATTGATCCCTTGATCATTTTGTCGTGTCCTTCTTTGTCTCTTGTAATAGTCTTTATTTTAAAGTCTATTTTGTCTGATATAAGAATTGCTACTCCAGCTTTCTTTTGATTTCCATTTGCATGGAATATCTTTTTCCATCCTCTCACTTTCAGTCTGTTTGTGTCCCTAGATCTTAAGTGGGTCTCTTGTAGACAGCATATATGCCAGTCTTGTTTTTGTATCCATTCAGCCAGTCTGTGCCTTTTGGTTGGAGCATTTAAGCCATTTACATTTAAGGTAATTATCGATATGTGTGTTCCTGTTACCATTTTCTTAATTGTTTTGGGTTTGTTATTGTAGGTCTTTTCTGTCTCTTATGTTTCCTGCCTAGAGAAGTTCCTGTAGCATTTGTTGTAGAGCTGGTTTGGTGGTGCTGAATTCTCTTAACTTTTGCTTTTCTGTAAAAGTTTTAATTTCTCCGTTGAATCTGAATGAGATCCTTGCTGTGTAGAATAATCTTGGTCGTAGGTTTTTCCCTTTCATCACTTTAAATATGCCCTGCCATTCCCTTCTGGCTTGCAGAGTTTCTGCTGAAAGATCAGCTGTTAACCTTATGGGGATTCCCTTGTATGCTAATTGTTGTTTTTCCCTTGCTGCTTTTAATATTTTTTGTTTGTATTTAAATTTTGATAGTTTGCTTAATATATGTCTTGGCATTTTAATCCTTGGATTTATCCTGTATGGGACTCTCTGCACTTCCTGGACTTGATTGACTATTTCCTTTCCCATGTTAGGTAAGTTTTCAACTATAATCTCATCAGATATTTTCTCAGACATTTTCTTTTTCTCTTCTTCCTCTGGGACTCCTATAATTTGAATCTCTTTTCCTCCTTTACAGCTCCTTCCCAGAGGTGCAGGTCCCACCCCTATTCTTTTGTCTCTGTTTTTTCTTTTTTCTTTTGCCCTACCCAGGCACGTGGGGAGTTCCTTGCCTTTGGGGAAGTCTGAGGTCTTCTGCCAGCATTCAGTAGGTGCGTTGAATGTTGTCCCAGAGGTCTCTGAGACTGTCCTCAATTCTTTTCATTCTTTTTTCTTTATCCTGCTCTGCAGTAGTTATTTCCACTATTTTCTCTTCCAGGTCACTTATCCGGTCTTCTGTCTCAGTTATTCTGCTATTGATTCCTTCTAGAGAATTTTAAATTTCATTTATTGTGTTGTTCATCATTGTTTGTTTGCTCTTTAGTTCTTCTAGGTCCTTGTTAAATGTTTCTTGTATTTTCTCCATTCTATTTCTAAGATTTTGGATCATCTGTACTATCATTACTCTGAATTCTTTTTCAGGTAGACTGCCTATTTCCTCTTCATTTGTTTGGTCTGGTGGATTTTTACCTTGCTCCTTCATCTGCTGCATATTTCTCTGTCTTCTCATTTTGTTTAACTTACTGTGTTTGGGGTCTCCTTTTCGCAGCCTGCAGGTTCATAGTTCCTGTTGTTTCTGGTGTCTGCCCCCCGTGGGTAAGGTTGATTCAGTGGATTGTGTAGCTTCCTGGTGGAGGGGACTGGTGCCTGTGTTCTGCTGGGTGGGGCTGGATCTTTTCTTTCTGGTTGGCAGGTGCGTGTCCAGTGGTGTGTTTTGGGGTGTCAGTTAACTTAGTATGATTTTAGGCAGCCTCTCAGCTAATGGGTGGGGTTGTGTTCCTGTCTTGCTTGTTTAGCATGGGGCGTCCAGCACTGGAGCTTGCTGGTCGTTGGGTGGAGCTGGGTCTTGGCGTTGAGACGGAGATCTCTGGGAGAGCTCTTGCTGATTGATATTACCTGGGGCCGGGAGGTCTCTGTTGGTCCAATGTCCTGAACTCAGCTCTCCCACCGTGGAGGCTCAGGCCTGACACCAGGCCGAAGCACCAAGACCCTGTCGGCCACATGGCTCAGAAGAAAAGGGAGAAAAAAAGAAAGAAAGGAAGAAAAAAATAAGCAGAGAGCAATGAAACCAATAAACAAATGCACCAATGATAACAAGCACTAAAAACTGAACTAAGATAAATGTAAAAATCAGAAACAAATCATTCCAGAGAGCAAACCCCAAGTCCACTGTTGCCCCCAAAGTTCACCTCAATTTTGGGAACACTCATCTATTCAGGTATTCCACACACGCAGGGTTTACCAAGCCAGTTTGCAGGGATTTAATCCAGTGCTCCTTAGGCTGCAGAGAGAGATTTCCCTTTCTCTTCTTTGTTTGCACAGTTCCTGGGGTTCAGCTTTGGTATTGGCCCCAGTTCTGCACGTAGGTCGCCCTCAGGCATCTGTTCCCCGCCCAGACAGGAGGGGGTTAAAGCAGCAGTTGATTTGGGCTCTCTGGCTCACTCAGGCTGAGGGGAGGGAGGGGTACGGTAGTCATAATTGGAATGCGGGGCGAGCCTGCGGTGGCAGAGGCCAGTGTGTTGTTGCAACAGCATGAGGTGCACTGTGTGTTCTCCCGGGGAAGTTGTCCCTGGATCGTGGGACCCTGGCAGTGGAGGGCTGCACAGGCTCCCGGGAGGGGAGGTGTGGATAGTGACCTGTGCTTGCACACAGGCTTCTTGGTGGCTGCAGCATGAGTGTTAGCGTTTCATGCCCGTCTCTGGGGTCCGAGCTGATAGCTACAGCTCACACCTGACTCTGGAGCTCTGCCTTCTGTGCTCTTAGGCGGTGCTCTGCCTTCTGTGGGCACATGGGGAAGGAATCCCCTCTCCTTGGGCACCCTGAAACAATGGTCTCTTGCCTCTTCGGCAGTTCCAGACTTTTCCCCGGACTCCCTCTCAGCTAGCTGTGGTGCACTAGCCCCCTCAGGCTGTCTTCACACAGCCAACCGCAGTCCTCTCCCTGGGGTCTGACCTCTAAAGCCCAAGCCTCAGCTCCCAGCCGCCACCCCTCCTGGCAGGTGAGCAGACAAGCCTCTCAGGCTGGTGAGTGCTGGTTGGTACCAGTCCTCTGTGCAGGAATCTCTCTGTTTTGCCCTCTGCACCCCTGTGCTGTGCTCTCCTTCATGGCTCCGAAGCTTCCCCCCCCCGCCCACCCCCAATCACCGCCAGTGAAGGGGCTTCCTAGTGTGTGGAAACTTTTCCTCCTTTACAGCTCCTTCCCAGAGGTGCAGGTCCCACCCCTATTCTTTTGTCTCTGTTTTTTCTTTTTTCTTTTGCCCTACCCAGGCACGTGGGGAGTTCCTTGCCTTTGGGGAAGTCTGAGGTCTTCTGCCAGCATTCAGTAGGTGTTCTGTAGGAATTGTTCTACATGTAGTTGTATTTTTGATGTATTTGTGGGGAGGAAGGTGATCTCCACGTCTTACTCCTCCGTCATCTTGAAGGTCCCTACAGTATATCCTTGCAGCTTATTTTTTACATAATAATTGGTACCTCTTAATCCCCTACTCCTATGTTGCCCCTCCCCCCTTTTCTCTCCTCACTGGTAACCACAAGTTTGTTCTCTATATCTGTGAGTCTGCTTCTTTTTTGTTATATTCACTATTGTTGTATTTTTTAGATTCCACATGTAAGCAATGTCATACAGAATTATTGCAAGTAGAAATCCTAGCTCATCTTGCTTTACATTTCTCATGCAAGAAGAATGCCGAAGACATAGCAGGTAGTCAATGAATACTTGTTAACTCCTGCTTTCTTTAGAATCATCCAGCTGTCAGCCCAGTTACAGTGGCTACTCTTATTTGAAGGCCTCCCTTCTCTTTAGTTTTGATGGGAATGTCATAGAATGTAAAATAATACTAGAAGTCTTTTTTTTAAGTCTCTGCATCTGGTACGTCATCTTAAAAATTAGATTGTATATATCATAAGAACTTTTGACAGTAGTCACTATAAAAAGAAAAGTAGTCAAATGCACGCAAGCAGAGTTCTTTAACCGGCATCCTTTGTGCCTTCCTAGTTAAGAGGATCACTTTGTATATCTTAACAACTTGCCTGAGGGACACTGTGCACTTCTAGGCTGCCTCTGTCTTTGTAATTCCATAGTTATCAATAAAGTCCTGCCTGAAATGGAGCCATGCGTCTACACAATCCACATTTTGGTAACAATATTTATGGTGTGGAGAGGAAGCAAGGAGGAGGTTTGAGGAGATGGTAACCCCAGGGCACATGATCTACAGTAGCAGTGTGGTCGCCACAAAGCAGGTGTTTCTTTCTGTCATCACTAACTCAATAGGAAAGACTGTAGGAGATTCTAGGTTCAATTTTGGTCTGTTTGAAGGAACAAAAGAAGCCTCCTTAATTAGATAGATGGTTATGACTGGTTATTTTTTCAAGTACCTTAAGTTTCTTACTACATTAGGAGAAATGGCAGAGACCCTCAGTCTTGAAGGGAAGGGCAATGTGTGACATATTTTATTCTGTAAAATTGAACTAAGTGTACATATATAACACTGCCAGTGAAGAAAATCAAGCCTTTAAGGGGTTAACGTTGAAAAGGAGAGGAAAGGGCGTGCATACTAGGTTGTTTGTTTGTTACTTTTTTTTTTTTTTTTTCGGTATGCGGGCCTCACACTGTTGTGGCCTCTGGCTCAGTGGCCATGGCTCACAGGCCCAGCCGCTCCGCGGCATGTGGGATCTTCCCGGACCGGGGCACGAACCCATGTCCCCTGCATCGGCAGGCGGACTCTCAACCACTGCGCCACCAGGGAAGCCCGTTTGTTACTTTTTAAATAAACTTTTAATTTTAGAGTACACTTAGATTTACAGAAAAATAAACCCTGCACCCAGTTTCCCCATTAATAACATCTTACATTAGTATGTACATTTGTCATAATTAATGAACCAATACTGGTACATTATTACTAACTAAAGTCCATACTTTAATCAAATATCCTTAGATTTTACCTAATTTCTGCTTTTTGTTCCAGGATCCCATTCAGGCTGTTACATTGATACTAGTATTTTTAAAGAGCCAATGCAGTACCAGATGCATTCAGGTCATTATTTCATTTATGTTTCATACATAGTATTTAGGTAGGCATTACAGTTGACCCTTGAACAACATGGGTTTGAACTGTGTGAGTCCACTTATATAGGTGGATTTTTTTCAGTAGTAAATGCTATAATACTGATACTGAGCAGGGCCCTGTGGGGCTCCTGGGCACAGAGCCTTTCTGTGTCTCCCATTTCTTTGATTACAGGAAATAGCCTTCATGACCTTCCCTGAGTTCCAACGTGCAGATTCAAATGGTTGTTAATTAGGGAAGGGAAGGGATATAAGACAAGGGAGAAACAAAGTCAAGAAAAACTATGGCTTGGGGCAAGGTCCTGGTTCTACATCAATGGATACACACAACATCTTTGAGCTGTTTTGCAAATGCTAAAACCCCCCTCCAGGTGGGAGAAGTTAACGATCAATGATGGTATGCTGCCCACAAGCACGTAGACTCCAGACCAGTTGGAGCCAGAAGGTTGATGATGCTGACCCCCACTTACCTCACCACCAACCAATCAGAAAAATGTCCATGAGCTGATCACACTGTCTTTGAACCATATCTATAATACTTCTCACTATCCTCTGGAAGAGGGGCACAGTTCTTGAGGCGCTAGCCTACTGTGTTCCCTCTTTGCCTGGCCAAGAATGAGGCTATTCTTTCTCTTCCTCCAAGATGCTGTCTCCATATTTCAGTTTGGCATCGGTGCACAGAGAGCCAAGATTTTTGGCATCAGTACTGCATGATCCTTGGTTGGTAGAATCCGTGCATGCAGAACCTTGAATATGGAGGAACTGTGGATACAGAGAAACCAAGGATATGATGGAGGGCAGACTAAAAATCCTAGTTATACTAGGATTTTTGACTCCGAAGAAGGTTGAGGCCTCTAAACCCCAAGTCTTTCAAGGGTCAGCTGTATGGTCTTATTGTAAGGATGAGACAACTGATACAGAGTGTCATTGACTTTCTCAGAGTAACTAAGGAGGTACTAAAGCCCTGATTCAGACCCAAGCCTTCTGGCCTCAGTTCCATTTTTTTCCTTCTCATATCTTCCTGTCTTTCTCACTTGCAATACAGTAATCACATTTATATTTCAAAAATGTACTGCACGTATAGTATTGCATCCACATTTTGGAAAATAGTTATAAAAGAACTCCCTTACGCTAAAAAAAGTAGAATTGTTTGTATGAATTTTCATATGATTCCTCAAAACCAGAGAGACTTATTTGAGCCACAGAAGTCTAAGTTAAAGCTGCCAAAGTATAATTGGTCTTTGAATGATAGATGACTTATTGCTATAATATGTTTAATAATGCCTTGTTTCTTTCTTGAAGGTTCTATGTCACAGAAGATGCATTTTGACTTCTATTTTACTCAGAAGTGATATAAAAGAATGTGAGCAAGGTTTTGGGTTGAGTCATAGTAGTGTAGGAGGTTTTCTGTTTTTTCTTTTCTAAACTAACAAGGTTACTCACAAACAGTTCACATCAGAAACAAAACACATGATCAATGGAAGGTGAATTGATGGGACTGTTCACAATCTGTAGTTATTTACATAATACTTCATTGCAATTCATTTATACAAAATCCCCATTCTAGAGTTTCAGCTTCTCTTAGATGCACAATATTAGTTGCAATGTGGTCGATAGGAAAATTGCACTGTCAAAAATGTTGATGTGCTGCAAACAAAGGTCAAAAAAAATCAAGATAAATTGTTAACCATTATTTTAAGCAGGTCTTTTTTCTCTCACACCTGTATTTCACCTACTTAACAATAATCATTAAAAGAATTTTTAAAATATTTGTATTGGAGCCAAAGGTTTCAGTAACAGATTAGAACTACTGGCTAGCCATTTCTTGTGTTGACTTAAAAGATAAAAGCGTGATTATTCCTAACAGATATTTTCTTCTTCACATAAAACAAGGAAGTATACAAAAAAATACTGTTATTGGTAAGTAGATTTTAATTTGTATCTACACTGTGTTCTTCTGACTTCATTAGGCTTAGAATTTATGACTGAACAGCATTGTCCGGGCAGTCTGCTGCCTAGTTGGAGATGTCAGAAGCAATTATTTTCAAAGATTTAAGATTTATTATCACACGTATTCTGTCTTTAGCTATCTGAGTGGACAGCCCAATCAAGGACGATATGTATTTCATCATCTCTTCCTTGTTGTTGTGCGGTTTTAATAACAGTTCCAGTAGCAACCCACGTTGCACAACAAGAATGCAGTGCAGCAGCTGGATGAATGTTTAAATGGAGTCATCCAAAGTTAGAAGATTTACTTCTTTTTTTCAAATTTCACCTTCTTTCTGTGGAATAAATGAGCTCTCTTAGACTTAGTGGTAAAGGATTTCTGAAAACCCACACCTCACTTTCATTTATGTTGAAAATATTCCAAAAAATGTATCTACAGGTAGATTGTTGAAATTACAACTTCCTCTGGTATTAAGTTCCCACATCTTCATATTTTTGGAAGAGGCCTGAGTTAAACTGCTTCCTTTACTTATGGGCTTATGGTCCCTAGAAGGAGAGTGGTATATCCTCTCTTAAAAAAAAAAAAGACAAACCTAGAAATCATCATAGACCCTAGTCTGGCCTTCCTCATTCCATCTGAGACCAAGGGTTATGGAATTTCCTCTTTGACCTGTACCATTTAACAATCTCCTCTCTACCTCCACTCCTAGTCTCTTAGTTTTTTCTTGACTGGGCTCTTACAAGAGAATTCTAATTGTTTTGCCTAATTCTTTCATTTATACAATCACCACAAAGCTTTTGAAAAATGCAAATTTGATCATAGTTTCCTCCAATTAAAAACCCTTCAGAGGTTTTTTATTGCTCTCAGGCAAAAGTACAAATTCCCTGGCCAAGAAGGTCCACCATAATGTCACTTTTGTAGTTTCATCAGACATTTGCTTCCACTGAATCTGCTTCCTCCACCTAGAGATTTTCTGGCTTCACTCTATTAAAGGAAAAATAGAAACACATCTTTTAGGACTCAGTATAATGTCACATGCTCTCTGAAGATTTTCTGACCCCACAGGAAGGCAGAACGACTCTCTTCTTTGTCTCCTTGTGCATACATCTTTTATGCGTCCTGAATACTAATTATGGTAAAAGTTGTTTACAAGTCTGTAGAGACTCTACAGATTTAATATTTAATGTGTGAATCAGGTATCTTTTCTTTTTATCTGCAGTGATGTTTGAGAATCACTGACAGTCTTGCAGATCAGTCCATGTCTGTGCGGCTCTTATTGTGGCTGATCACAAAATTGGTTTAGGGCGGTGGTGCTCACACTTATTGAATGGAAGAATTGCCGAGGTGTTAGATAATGTTCAATTTCCTGGAACCCAAAAGGGAATCAAATTCCTGATACAAAAGTAAAGAGGAGAGATCCAGAAATCTTCCATTTCTACAGGTACTGCAGGCAATTTTGATACAGGTGCATAAGGATCAAACTCAGAGGAAACTCTCTTCCAGTTATCTGTTGTTGAATAATTACCTACCTTTGGTGGCATAAACAACTTAGAATCATAAAAAACAACTGTTTTTTTTATGCACATGGATTCTGAAGGTCAAGAATTTGTATAAGGCACGGAAGGAATAACTTAGTCTGCTCACAATCTCTGGGATCTCAGCAAGGAAGACGCAGATGTCTAGGGGTGACTTGAGTGGCTGAGGGCTGGAATAGATAGGGTGTAGGATCTCTTGCACTGGGGTTTTCTCACTCACATGCCTGGCTCCCAGGCCCAGATGACTCAAAGGTTCAGTTTGAGACTGTCAATAAGAGCACATTATGTGTGGCTTGGACTTATCACAACATAGCAAGTGGGTTCTGAGAGGGAGACTTCCAAGAGAGCAAGCATTCCAAGAGAACTAGGCAGAAGATGCATGGCCTTTTATGACCCAGCTTCACTTTCCCAGGCAGTTGCAAGTCCACCCAGATTTAAGGTGTAGGGGCAGAGACCCCACCTCTCAATGGGAGAAGTGTCCAAAAAATTAGAGGTCGTGTTTTAAAACTGCCACACTGATTTGAACTTTGATTTTTGTATATATTCTCTTCTGGATCTGTAAGCTATTTGAGGATAAAGATGGTGTCTTATTTAGTTTTGAGCTTTTGGGACTTCAGACAAGCCTTAGTACTTAATATAAACCCTGTAAATAATTGTTGCTTTTAACTTATCTAAAGGTCAACAACTATAACCCTCAGTTACTGGGTATTATGGAGTATTGATCTAGAGACACTTTTCAGCAAGAAATTCTTTGTACAAGACAAGGGGCTTGCTTCATAAAAGTTGACTGATTTTTCATTGCTACTTGAATCCAGTTCCATCATTTCATGACTGTGAGATCTTGGGCAATTTACTTAAACTCTCCATACTTCTGTTTATTGTTATTCATCTCTGATGCGGAGAATACAATAAGAGATTTGGTATAAGGGTCAAAAATGAAATAAAGTTCTTTGATAATGAGATGTAATGGGATTGAACAGAAAAGCCCTCTCCATATAAAAGATATTACTATTCTTACAAGAGCTATTGACTTCATTGTCCATACTCAACCATTAATCAACCAAATATTAATGGGGATAAACAGTTAAATTATTGCAAGATAGCCTCATAAGCTTTATTTGTGTATATAGGTATGCACATATGTGCTGATATATAAGTGATTTTATAAAAGTATACTTTTTAGTGAAGTATAATATGTATTGAGCAAAATACACAAATCATAAATGAGCAACTCAGTGAATTTTTACGGCGAACATACTTATACTAATACCACGTAGATCAAGAAAAGAAACTTCTGCATTTCAGAAGGTTCTCGTGTCCTCCTACCAGTCATACTTCATCAAGGGTATCTTTTCTTTTGATGTCTACCAATGCATATTTTTTTTGCTTGTTTCTTATATACATGGAGTCATATACTATACACTCTTTCGTGCTTGCCTTTTTTTGTTGTTCAATATTAACATTCCTGAGATTCATCCATGTTGGTTCATACAACAGTATTTCATTTATTTTAATTGTTGTATAGTATTTTATTATTTATACATTCCACTTTTTTGATATTTGGGTTGTTCCTAGTTTTTTAATACTATGAATAATGCAGTTATCAACATTCTTGTACTTATTTTTTAATTTTTTTGCGGTACGCGGGCCTCTCACTGTTGTGGCCTCTCCCGTTGTGGAGCACAGGCTCCGGACGCACAGGCTCAGCAGCCATCGCTCATGGGCCTAGCTGCTCCGCGGCATATAGGATCTTCCCGGACCGGGGCACGATGTGTCCCCTGCATCGACTCTCAACCACTGCGCCACCAGGGAAGCCCTCTTGTACTTATTTTTGACACACGTATGTATTCATTTATTGGATATACATATAGGAGAGGAATTTCTAAGTTATAGAGTAAGACAGTTTTCTGTTTTTTCCTTGATATTCTGAAGGAAAAAACACACACATGTTCTCTGTATGTACATATATCTGAGTATGTATGTATATATCTGGACAAGAATCTCTAGTTACAAATGTCTTTCCCCTCTCTGTGGCTTACCTTTTTATTAATCAAGTGATCACTTTTGATGAATAGAAGTTCTTAATTTTACTACAATCCTATTGTTCAGTCTTTTTCTTTATAGTTAATGCTATTTGTGTCATGTATAAGAAATCTTTGTCTAGCCTAAGATTATCAAGATATTCTTTTGTTTTCTTCTAAAAGACACTGTTTTGCCCGAAAAGGTGAAATTTAGGTATATAATCCTCTGGAATTGATTTTTGTTTATAGACAGTCATAGCAGTTATTACTCTTGTCCCATATGGATAGACACTTAACTCTGCATCAATTTTATTTATTTATTTATTTATTTATTTATTTATTTATTTATTTATTTATTTATTTTTGGCTGCGGTGTGTCTTCGTTGCTGCGTGCGAACTTTCTCTAGTTGCGGTGAGTGGGGGCTGCTCTTCATTGAGGTGTGGGCTTCTCATTGTGGTGGCTTCTCTTGTTGCAGAGCGTGGGCTCTAGGCGCATGGGCTTCAGTTGTTGTGGCATGTGGGCTCAGTAGTTGTGGCTTGTGGGTTCTAGAGTGCAGGCTCAGTAGTTGTGGCACACGGGCTTAGTTGCTGCGTGGCATGTGGGATCTTCCCAGACCAGGGCTCGAACCCGTGTCCCCTGCATTGGCAGGCAGATTCTTAACCACTGCACCACCAGGAAAGCCCCTGCATCAATTTTTGAAAAAGATTATCTGTTCTCCACACTTTAATTCAGCAAGTCTAGTTTTAGAATCTTTATTTTGATCAATGGGTCTAATATCTATCTTTGTCCTGATATGATCCTGTTTTTTGTCTTAATTACAAGAGGTTTAGAATAAGTCTTGATATCTAGTAGCTTAGAGTTTTTTTTTTTTATATAAATTTTAGAATTGATTTCCACACACAAAATAATCCTACTGGGATTTTGGTTGAATTTTTCTTAAATGTATAACTTAACTTGTAGAAAATTGACTGTTACAATATTGAATGGTATCCCAAACATGGTATATCCCAAGCATGGTATATTTATTTAAGACTTCTTACTACCCCTCAGTAATGTTTTGTTATTTGTAATGTAAAGATGTTCACATATTTCAATAGATTAATTTCTAAGTATTTGATATTTTTAATGCTATTTTAAGTAGTATCAATTTAAAATTTTATTTTATTATTATTTTTGTATATGTTATTTGTATACATATGATATTTATGTATGTTTTTAACATCCAGTAACCTTGCTAAATTCACATAGCAATTCTAATAGTTTACAATAGATTTTTTTTGGTTTTCTAAACACAATCGTATCATCATGAATAGCAATAGTTTTATTCCTTCCTTTTCCCTCTTTATATATATTTTCTTTTTCTCACCTTATTATTTTGGTTAAGAACCACAGTAACATAATTTACAGAAGTTGGTAGCAAGCATTTTTATTTTTGTACCTGAATGGAAAAAAAATAAAGCTTTCAATATTTAGCTAAGTATGATTTTTACAGTAGAAGTTTTGGAGCTGTGTTTTGTCAGGTTAAGAGATTTTCCTTCTGTTCCTGATTTGGTATACATTTTTGCCATGGACATGTTGAATTTTGTCAGTTGAATTGTATCAATTGAGATGATCATATTTTTTTCCTCCTTTAGTCTGTTAATATGTGAAAAACATTAATTTTTTTTCTTTTTTCATTGATTTTCATATAATCTTTTTAAACATTAATTTTTGAAGGTTAAAAAATTGCATTCTGGAATAAAAAAGACCCCTAATTTATAATTATTTTTATATATAGCTGGATTTGTTTTGCTGATATTTTGTTCAAGACCTTTATACCCACATTCATGAGGGAAATTGGCCTATAATTTTCCTTTCTTTAAGTGTCTTTGCCAGGTGTTGATGTCAAGGTCATGCCAGCCTGATAAAACAAGTTGGGAAATGTTCTCCCTTGTTCTGTGCCCTTCATGAGTTTGTTTAATACTGGTAGTTTTTTTTTTTTTTTTAAATGTTGAAATAATTCAGTAGTGAGAATACATGCACCTTGACTTTTCTTTGCAGGAAAGTTTTTTTTATTATGGATTTATTTAAATAAATTTATTTTAAATTTATTTTATTTAATTTAGATATTTCTCTCTCTTTTCTGGGTTAGATTTGGTAAATTGTGTTTTCTAAAGGGTTTTCTTTTCATTTTACCTGATTATTCAAATGTATTGGCATTAGATTGTTTATAATATCCTTCTTACTGTTTTTAATGTCTTTAAGGTATGTAGTGATGTTTTCCTCTCCTGTAATTTGGTAATTTGCATCATCTCTTTTTCTTTCTTGTTCCATCTTGCTAAGGTTTAACTTTTCAAAAAAGCAACTTTTTGTTTTATTGATTTTTCTCTATTGCACATTTGTTTTCTATTAATTTGTATTATCTTTATTATTTATTTGCTTGTACTTTTTTCAGAATTAATTTCCTGTTCTTTTCTTAGTTCTTCAAGTGGGCACATGGATCATTGATATTTTTGCCTTTTTTCTTTTCCAATATACACATTTGTTATTAGAAATCTCCCTCTAAGCACTGCTTTAGCTGCATTAGACACGTTTTGATATGTTGCTTTCTTGATAATTATCATATCCAAAGTACTTTCTAATTTCCTTTTACATTTTTTCATTATTTTAAATTATTTTACAGAAGTATTGGTGAATTTCCACACTTCTGGGAATGTTTTAATTCTTTTTTGTATTGATTTCTAGCTTCAATTTACTCTTGTCAGTAAACATACTCTGTATAATTTATATCTTTTGAGACATTTGGAGAATTTAAAAAAATTTTCCAGCATATGGTCACTTTGGCAAATGTTTCATGTGGATTTGAAAAAAAATGTGTATTCTAGAGTTGCTGGGTATGACGTCCTATATAGGTCAATTAGGCCAAGTTTGTTTTTCAGATCCTCTATATCTCTGCTTTTTTTTTTTTTGGTCTTCTTGGGAATGATACATACTAATTGTCCAAATATTTTGGTGAATTTTTCTATTTTTTTCTCTTTATACTATTATCATTTATTTTGTATATTTTGACTCTGTGCATATATTTTTAGAATTGCTATACCTTTTTGGTGGATTTAATCTTTTATTTTCATGACATGTTTCTCTATCTCTAACAATTCTTGCCTTAAAGCATACTTTGCCTGGTAACAGTAAAGTTACGTTAATTTTATTTTGGTCAATGTGTTAATGGTAGATCTTTTTTCCTCTCTTTGTAGTCAATATTTATTCTCCTTACATTTAAAAGTGTCTCTTGTAAATAGCGTAAATTTGGGTTTTTAAGGAAAGTCTATTTTGAAAATCTTTGTATTTTTTTTCTTGCGGTATTCGGGTCTCTCACTGCTGTGGCCTCTCCCGTCGCAGAGCACAGGCTCCGGATGCGCAGGCTCAGCGGCCATGACTCACGGGCCCAGCCGCTCCGCGGCATGTGGGATCCTCCTGGATCGGGGCACGAACCCGCGTCCCCTGCACCGGCAGATGGACTCTCAACCACTGCGCCACCAGGGAAGCCCAAAAATCTTTGTATTTTAATTGGAGTTTTTATTTTATTTATACTTCATTAATTTGATATAATTGGGTTTAAATTGACCATCTTACTGTTTCATATTCATTTGCCCCATTCGTGTTTGTTCTTGTTTTTCAACTTTTCTCGTCTTCTTTTGTATTAATTAAAAATTTTTTTTATAATTAGTAATTATAAAAATTAATTTTTTTATAATTAGTTATAACTATTAGTTAGTTATACATATTTTGTGCTTTGTAAACAATTATTTTAGTGGTTTTGGAGAGTACACCATGCTTGCTTTATTTATTGTAGTTTACGTACTATAATTTAGTACTTTTGCCACTTCACAGAAAATATGAGGTCTTTAAATTATTTTCATGCCATTTACTTCCTCCTACCTATGTGTTAGTTTTTTCAAGAATGTAACTATATATTTTAAACTCCACAAAGCATTAATATTGTTTTATACAACCAATATTTATTTATTCTACATGCTTATTTACTTTTCTCATTGGTCTTTATTTCTGCCTGCATTTTCCTACCTCTGAGATTATTTTTCTTTGGCCAAGAAAATGTTCTTTCCACGTGGGTCTCCTGGAGATGAATTTTCTTAGTTTTTTTTCTTTTTGGTCTAAAAATATGGCCTTCATTTTTGCTGGTATAGAATTCTAAGTTGACAGTTATCTTCTTTCAACATTTTAAAGTTGCAAATTCTTTTTTTCCTCTAATTCATTTAGTTTCTGTTGAAAAGTCAACTGTCAGGTTTTTTTATTGCTCCTTTGAAGTAATGTGCCTTTTTCTCTGGCTGCTTTTATGATATTCTTTGTTCTCAGTGTTTAGTAGTTCAAATATTATGTTCCTAGTTACCAGTTTTCTCTGCCTATGTCCCACTTGGGGCTTCATGAATCTGTGACTTAGTGATACACTTATTATGTAATTGCGGCAACTATTTCTTTAAATGGTGTTTTTGCTCCATTCTCTCTGTAGTCTCCTCTGGGGTTCCAATTATAGATATGTTAGACCATTTCATCATGTTCCATTTACTCTTTTTTGTATTTTCCATCCTTTTTCATACCAGATATATTTTACTGGTTTATCTTTTGGTATACTATTTTTCATTTCTGTTGTATCTAATATTACATGGAATATTATTTTCAGTTATTTTGTTGTTTACTTCTAAAATTTCAGTATGATTCACTTTTATGGATTCCAGTTCCTTAGTGCATTCCCCACCTTATATATTTTCTTAAATACAGTAATCACAACTATTTTAAAATCAGTGTCTGATTAACTCCAATTTTATGTTTACTTGCAGTGTGATTGTTTCTATTATCTATGTTTTTATTTTAGATTTTGGCTGTTTGGACCTGTCTTCTGGTATGCCTGGTAATTTTGGATTGAATGCCAGACACTCTGTGTCTATATTATTTTCTTCCAGAGAGAATTGGCTTTACTTTTGCCAGGTAGTTAGAAGAATGGAAGATTATTTTGATTCAGTCAACAATTGAGATGATTCCAGGTCTATTTCTGATTTGCCCTCACTACTGGATCTATTTCTTTGTCAGTCTCAACTGAAAATTTCCAAGGTCTCTTCTTTTCCTTGGCTTGCACTACTCTTTAATTTTTGATTCTCTAGCATGATACTGTTACACAAATCTCTGATTAGCTTTTTAACCTCTTATGGATTTCTGCTTGGCTTCTCTGGCTCTCATACAGCTTTGTATTTTTAAGTGCTAAGAGAGAAAACATTGGGACATCTTATCTAGGGTTGTGGCATATCTGGGTGTAAAGACATTTTGGAACTAGGGTAAGAAATTAGGTTTTTTGGTTTTGTTTTGTTTTTGGAATTCCTCAAATAACATGTGATTTTTGGAACCCTTTTGGTTTTCAAAGCTCTTGGTATAATTTTCACAGGAGGTTGTGTCCAAAAAAGAACAACAGAAATCTCACTGTTGGTAAATATTTTTCTTCTTTCCCAAGTGATGCAGAGAGCAAAACAAGTGGGAGAGGTCAGGACACACACCATAAGCTGTGGACGAGAGAGCAGGGGAGTAGGGCTTTATCACCATACTGACCTGTATTCCAGTCGTGGCCTCTTTTCCTAATAGTTATGTGATCTTGGAAAAAATGCTTAGCTGCTCAGGCTTCTATTTTCACATTTGTGAAGTGCCATCCTCAAAAGACTTTTGTGAGGATTAAATGGGAGACTATAAAAGGAAACGAGCACAATGTATAACAGAGTAGGTACTTGAATTCTCCCCTTTCATTCCGTAAATGTAACCGTGATAGTGGAAGGTCCATGTATCACTGCAGGCTGTTTGATGTCTGTTTGGTTAGTCCAGTTAGTTAGAACTAAGTGATAGTGAGACCTGGGTCATGGGTTAAAAGTCTGCTTGAGCCAAAGAGTCTCACTCTCTGTCTGTTTCTCTCTGCCTCTGTCTCTGTTTTACGAAATGAACTCTACATCATGGTTATGAGGTAACAGAGAGAAAATGTGGGCAAAAAACATTGCACAGCCACCTCCCCGGAAGGAAAAATAACTTAAAACTGCCTGGGTGTTGCGTCAGTACCGTTAACCCTCACATGTGACGTGTAGTATAGGACATAATACCAGGCTGTTTGAAACTTTCTTCAAGCCTGATTCTGTCCCATGACCTAAAGGTAGAAGACAAAGAGCTCACGGCACCTTTGAAAAAGAACAGAGATGACCTTGTTGTTACAACCCACATTAACTATCCAGCATTTCTAAAGCTTATTCTTAGAGCTAAGGGGCTGAGCAAGCTCTTGCTGAGCAGTGAATGGTTCCGTATTTGCCTCCCAAATCTGTGTACTTCTGGTGCATGACTCATTGCTTTCGGGTGCAATAACTTGAACCACATAAAACCAATTTTAATTCTAAATATAATTTCGACACTTAGGGAAATAATACACAGCATGCATCACTTGAATTACAAAGTAGATAAAAATAGTCGGAATTAGGTTATCATCTGTACGTCAAACAGGGTGATTTCTCAGCTGCATTTTGAACTGTGGTATGCAGCAATTTTATAAGTAAAGCTAATTTAAATATGACACACAGGCACACAATCCTCTGTAAGGTATTCAGGTAATTGGAGAATGATGCCAGTTTTGTTCTAAGAGTTGGCTTTTTGATTTTAATCAGCTTTTATACTTTAATTCTTGAGAGCAACGTATTTGCTATCCTTTGGTACCTTACTTGATTTAAGTTGTTACTTTAAATTGACAGCATTCACAGTGTTAAGAGGAGTGACTGTTTGATGGATCATTAGATTTGATTTTAGGGGTTTCCTTGCCCGTTTACATTAATCAGTTTTATGTACCTTGTGCCTTGGTTCTTTTTCCCAGTTCATTATAAATATTGATGTCATTTTCAATTGGAAGTTTCAGAAAAGAAATTGGAATGAGAAAGCTGGCTCCAATAGCCATCAGTAGTAAAACGAATTCCCGTCATCTCTATCAAAATTAGCTACTTTTTCAGTACATAAAATCCATTTATGCAAAAGGAAAATCAAATAAACTCTCATTAAAAAATCTGTATTGTTTTTGCCATTTCCATCATTAAAAAATGATTTTCCACTGCTACCAGTCGAATTATTTTTCTAATAACTCATGTGAGTAACCCATCAGTTTATAAAATAAATAATCTTTCTATGAAATTGTTTATTTACTTTCTCCATTCATTTTGGACTTCTTTTAGTTTCAGAGTACCTTAGTTTAAAATAAGGGTATACCACAGCTTTGTTAACTGGGTTGGGATTTTAAACATATATATTTAATAAAGATGTACTAGGTAGAGCTCTTATAGGATGATGAGTGGGAATAAAAACAAGTTTCCTGAGCGCTGAGTGCTCTGGAGCCCTGGAGCTCTAAAACTAAAACGGCCAACACATAAACTTGAATAAAGAGGAAGATTGGAGGGCAGTCATCTTTGACTGCCTAAAATTTTCTGACTCCTTCACCTCCGACCTGCTTTCTACCCTGTCATGCTAAAAAGCTCTAGAAATGTACTCTTCAATATAGTAGCCAATATGTGGCAATTTTTAAGAATAGACTTTACTTTTTAGAGCAGTTTGAGGTTCACAGCAAAATTGAGAGGAAGGTTCCTGCCACTATTGGTTCACACAGTGTTATCACCCAAAGTCCACAGTTTACATTAAGGTTCACTCTTTTTATTTATTTATTAATTTGGCTGCATTTGGTCTTAGTTGTGGCATGCGGGATCTTTGTTGCGGCATGCAGGATCTTTTGTTGCGGCACATGGGCTTTTCTCTAGTTGTGACACGTGGGCTCTAGAGCACGTGGGCTCAGTAGTTGCAGTGTGAGGGCTCTGTAGTTGCAGCACACAGGCTCTCTAGTTGTGGTGTGCATGGGTTCTAGAGCGTGCAGGCTTAGTTGCCCTGGGGCATGTGGGATCTTAGTTCCCCGACCAGGGATTGAACCCACGTCCCCTGCATTGGAAGGTGGATTCTTAACCACTGGACCACCAGGGAGGTCCCAAGGTTCATTCTTGGTGGTGTATATTCTGTAGGTTTAGACAAATTTATAATAACATGTACGCACCATTATACAATCATACAGAATAATTTCACTGTTCTAAAAATCTTCTGTATTTGCCTATTCATCCTGCCCTCTCCCCTAACCCCTGGCAACCACTGATCTTTTAACTGTCTCCATGGTTTGCTTTTTCAAAGAATGTAATATAGTTGGGATCATACAGTATGTAGCCTTTTAAGGTTGGCTTCTTTCACTTAATAATATGCATTTAAATTCTCTCCATGGCTTGATATCTCATTTCCTTTTAATGCTGAATGATATTCCATTGTCTAGATGTATCACCCTTTATTTATCCATACACCTACCAAAGGACATCTTAGTTACCTACAAGTTTTGCCAATTATAAATAAAACTACTACCTGTATAAGCATCCATGTGCAGGCTTTTTTATATACATAAGTTTTCAACTCCTTTGGGTAAATTGTGCTCCAAGTGTCTGTGCCATTCCGTATTCCTACAATGAATGAGAGTTCTAATTGCTCTACCTCCTCACCAGCATTTGGTGTGCTCAGTGTTGGCCATTCTAATAGGTGTGTAATGGAATCTCGTTGTAATTTGCATTTCCCTGATGACATATGAGATGGAGCATCTTTTCACATGCTTATCAGTCATCCATATATCTTTTTTCGTGTGGTGTTTGTTCAGATCTTTGGCTCATTTTTTAATTGTCTTGTTTGTTTTCTTACTGTTGAGTTTTAAGTATTCTTTGTGTATTTTTGATAATAGTCCTTTATCAGATATGTTTTTTACAAAAGGTTTTTTTTCCAGTCCGTGATTTGTCATTTTTTTTTTTCTCTTGACAGTGACTTTCTTTTACAGAACAGAAATTTCTAATTTTAATGAAGTCTACTTCTTAGCTCTTTCCTTCATGTATTGTGCCTTTGGTGTTGTATCTAAAAAGTCATTACCAAACGCAAGGTCATCTAAATTTCTCCTTTTATATCTTCTGGGAGTTTTATAGTTTTGTATTTTACAGTTAGGTCTGTGATCCATTTTGAGTTAATTTTAGGGGAAGATGTAAGGTTTGTGTCAGAATTCTTCTTTTTTTTTTTTTTTGCATGTAGATGTCCAGTGTTCCAGCACCATGTGTTGAAAAGACTATCTTTTCTCTGTTATATTGCCTTTGCTCCTTTGTCAAAGATCAGTTACTATGCATATGCGGTTCTGTTTCTGGGTTCTCTATTCTGTTCCATTGACCTATCTGTCTATTCTTTTGCCAGTACTATACTCTTTTGATTACTATAGCTTTGTAGTAAGTTTTGAAGTTGGTTAGTGCTAGTCCTCCAGCCTTGTTCTTCTCTTTCAATATTATGTTGGCTATTTTGGATCTTTAGCCTCGCCATATAAACTTTAGAATCAGTTTGTCAATATCTACAAAATGACTTACCAGAATTTTGATCGAAAATTGCATTGACTCTATAGACCAAAGTGGGACAAACTGACATATTGACAATATTGAGTTATCTCATCCATTAACAGCGGGTATCTCTCATTTATTTAGTTCTTTCATCAGAGTTTTGTAGTTTTTCTCATATGGATCTTGTAAATGTTTTGTTAGATTTATACTTAAATAATTTATTTTGGGGGTGCTAATATAAATGGTATTGTGTCTTAAATTTCAAATTCCACTTGTTCATGGCTGGTATGTAGGAAAGGAATTCCCTTTTCTACGTTATACCTTGTATCTTGCAGTCTTGCTATAGTTGTTTATTAGTTCAAGAAAGTTTTTTTTTTTGTCAATTCTTTTGGATTTTCTACATAGATGATCACGTCATCTGTGGAAAAAAGGAGTTTTATTTCTTCCTTCCCAATCTGTATAAATTTCTTTTCTTGTCTTTTTACATCAGCTAAGACTTCTAGTACAATATTGAAAATCAGAGGTGAGAAGAGATGTCTTTGCCTTGCTTCTGATCTTAGTGGGAAAGCTTTGAGTTTCTCATCACTTTTTTTTTTTTTTGGCTACACCACACATCATGCAGGATCTTAGTTCCTCAACCAAAGGTCGAACCCATGCCCCCTGAAGAGGAAGCATGGAGTCCTAACCACTGGACCACCAGGGAATTCCTGAGTTTCTCATCATTAAGTGTGATACTAGTTGTAGTGTTTTGGCAGATTTTTTTTTTATCAAGTTGAGGAAGTTCCACTCTATTCCTAGTTTAATGAGAATTTTTTTTGGATGGGTATTGGATTTTGTCAGATGCTTTTTCTGCATCTATTCATATAACTGTGTGATTTTTCTTCTTTAGTCTGTTGATATGATGAATTACATTAATTGATTTTCAAATGTTGACCCAGCCTTGCATACCTGGGATAAATTCTACTTGGTCATGGTGTATAATTCTTTTTGTACATAACTGAATTTGATTTACTAATACTTTGTTGGGGATTTTTACATCTGTTTTCATCAGACGTATTGGTCTGTAGTTTCCTTTTCTTATAATGTCTTTGTCTGATTTCAATACTAGGGTAATGCTAGCTTTGTAGAATGAGTTGTGAAGTATTCCCTTTGCTTCTATCTTCTGAAAGAAATTGTAGAGAATTGGTATAATTTTTACCTTAAATGTTTGGTAGAAATCACCAGTGAAACCATCTGAGCCTGGTGGTTTCTGTTTTGGAAAGTTATTAACTATTGATTAAATTATGTTAATAGATGTAATCCTATTCAGATTGTTTCATTCTTCTTGTGTGAGTTTTAGCAGATTGTGTCTTTCACAGAATTGTTCTTACCAGCATTTCATCAGGGTCCATTTCATCTAGGTTATTTCATTTCAACAGGGTCCATTTCATCTAGGTTATAAAATTTGTAGACATGGAGTTATTCGTAGTATTCCTTTGTTATGCTTTTAATGACCATGGGATCTGTGGTGATATACCCTCTTTCATTTGTGATATTAGTAATTTGTGTCCTCTCTTTTTTTTCTCAGTCTGGCTAGAGGCTTACCAGTTTTATCGATCTTTTCAAAGAACCAGCTTTTGGTTTCTTTGATTTTCTCTATTGATTTTCTGCTTTCAATTTCATTGATTTCTGCTCTAATCTCTATTTCTCTTATTCTGCTTACTTTGGATTTAATTTGCTCTTCATTGTTCTAGTTTCCTAAGTTGGAAGCTTAGATAATTGATTTTAGAGCTTTCTTCATTTCTAATGTATTCATTCAATGTTATAAATTTCTCCCTATGCAGTGCTTTCACTGTACCTCCCAAATTTTGATGTTTTGTTTTCATTATCATTTAGTTAAAAACATTTAAAAATTTGTCTTGAGATATCTTCTTTGACCCATGTGTTATTTAGAAGTATGTTGTTTATTCTCCAAGTATTTTGGGGTTTTCCAGCTCTCTTTTTGTTATTGATTTCTAGTTTAATTTCCTTATAGTTTGAGAGCAGACATTATATGGTTTCTATTCTTTTAAACTTGTTAAGGTATGTTTTATGGTCCACAATGTGGTCTTTCTTGGTGTATGTTCCAGATGAATCTGACAAGAATGTGTATTCTACCGTTCTTGGTTGAAGTAGTCTATATATGTCCATTATATACAGTTGATTAATGGTGTTGTTGAGTTCAACTATGTTTTTACTGGATCTGTCCATTTCTGATACAGATGAGTTCAAGTTTCCAACTGTAAGAGTGGACTCATCTATTTCTCCTTGCACTTCTATCAGTATTTGCCTCACATCTCTTGACATTGCTGTTAGATGCATACATGTTAAGGACTGTTATACAGTCTTGGAGAATTGATCCCCTTATCATTATTTAATGCTCCTCTTTATCCCTGAAAACTTTTCTTGCTGTATAGCCTGCTTTGTCTGAAATGAATGAAGCAATTCCTAATTATTTTTTTTAACATCTTTGTTGGAGTATAATTGCTTTGCATTGTTGTGTTAGTTGCTGCTGTATAACAAAGTAAATTATTTTTGATTAGTGTTCCCATGGTATGTCTTTCTTCGTCCATTTCCTTTTAATTTATATGTGTCTTTATACTTAAAATGGACTTTTTAGACAACATATATTTGGGTCTTGTTTTGTGATCCACTCTAACCATCTCTGTCTTTTAACTGGTACATTTAGACCATTGATGTTCAAAGTGATAATTGATATAGTTGGATTAATATCTGCCATATATGTTACTGTTTTCTATTTGTTTCCTTTGCTTTTGTTTCTGTTTTTATCTTCCAGTCTTTTTCTAATTGATCAATTTATGATATTATTTTCTCTCCTTTCTTAGCATTTCAGTTGTGCTTCTTCTTAAGTTTACTTTTTTTGTGTGTGGTTGCCCTAGAGTTTGCAATATACATTCATAACTAATCCAAGTCCAGTTTCAAATAACGCTATACCACTTCATGGGTAGGGTGAGTACCTTATAATGACAAAATAGTCCTAATTTTGTCCTCCCGTTCTTTGTATCATAGCTATAATTCATTTCACATATACGTAAGCTTATATATACATTTTAACATAAGCATACATAATTGAATATATTTCCTAGATCTGTGGTTTGGTGTCTGACATTAATTTGGGGAAATTCTCAGTCATTATTATTATTTTTTTAAAAATTTATTTTATTTTTGTCTGCATTGGGTCTTCGTTGCTGCACGTGGGCTTTCTCTAGTTGCAGAGAGCAGGGGCTATTCTTCATTGCGGTGCATGGGCTTCTCATTGCCGTGGCTTCCCTTGTTGCAGAGTATGGGCTCTAGGTGTGCGGGCTTCAGTAGTTGTGTCCGCAGGCTCAGTAGTCATGGCTTATGGGCTGTAGAGCACAGGCTCAGTAGTTGTGGCACATGGGCTTAGTTGCTCCGTGGCATGTGGGATCTTCCCGGACCAGGGCTCGAACCCATGTCCCCTGCATTGGCAGGCAGATTCTCAACCACTGCACCACGAGGAAAGCCCATCAGTCATTTTTAAAAATATATTTTCTGTGTCTGTCTTTCTTCTCCTTTTGGTATTCCCATTATGCGTATGTTACACTTTTTATAGCTGTACCACGGTCCTTGGACATTCTGTTACTTCAGTTATTTTTCTCTTTGCTTTTCAGTTTTGGAGGTTTCTATTGAGATATCCTCAAGCTAAGAGATTTTTTTCTCAGCCACGCCCAGTCTCCTTATAAGCCCATCAAAGTCATTCTTCGGGGCTTCCCTGGTGGCGCAGTGGTTGAGAGTCCGCCTGCCGATGCGGGGGACACGGGTTCGTGCCCCGGTCCAGGAAGATCCCACATGCCGCAGAGCGGCTGGGCCTGTGAGCCATGGCCGCTGAGCCTGCGTGTCCGGAGCCTGTGCTCTGCAACGGGAGAGGCCACAACAGTGAGAGGCCCGTGTACCGCAAAAAAAAAAAAAAAAAAAATTCTTCATTCTTCATTTCTGTTAAAGTATTTTTAATCTCTAGCATTTCATTTTGGTCCTTTCTTAGAATTTCTATCTCTCTGCTTTCATTACCCATCTGTTTCTTCCATGCTGTCTACTAAATCCATTGGAGCCCTTAGCACATTTATTACAGTTGTTTTGAATTCCTGATGTGATCATTACAACATCTCTGCCGTATCTAAGTCTGATTTTGATGCTTTCTATATCTCTTCAAATTTTGTTTATTGCCATCTGGGTATGTTTTGTAATTTTTTTCTTGTTACCTGGACATGGTATACTGTGTAAAAAGAATTGCTCTAGATAGCTCTTTAGTAATGTGGTGGTTAGTTGTGGGGGCAGGAGAAGCATGCTGTAGTCCTATGATTAGGTCTAAGTTTTTTTAGTGAGCCTGTGCCTCTAGACTACAAACCTCACAAGTGTTTCTCAGCAGGATGGTTAGAGTGAGTGGGCTGGAGTGGGGTGTTTCCCTTCCTACATGTGGAAGACTGCAGACAGCTAAAGTTGGGTATTTGTCTTCTTCCACCTCAGATAGGTTCAGCTAAAGTCCTAGCAGGTTAGGCTCTGGTTAAATAGTTTCTACTCAGGGCAGACCTTGTTAAGAAGAACGGAGTGCTATGGCATAATTCCAAATGATCCCTTTACCCCTCCCCTTGCTGGGAGCTTGAGGGGATTTTTCTCTAACAGTCGCTGGAAGAGAAACTGGTAGAGCTCTAGAAGGTAAAAGTTACAAGTGTTTCCCCTTCACCCCATCCCCCATGACTTGATCTCCTTAGAGTTTTTATCTCTCAGACTTGTTCACACTGAGCCTCCAGCAATTCATTAATTGTAGTTCAGGTTTTCCTACCCCGGAACTGGTTTCCACAGAGGTTGCAGCTCCTGGGTTTCTGCTCTAGTAAGTTGTGATTCTCTGTATCTGCCGGTCAAGCTCTCCAATTTTGGGGGTGGCAGTTTGCCCTGCAACCTCACTTCTCTTATGGATCTAAGAAGAGTTGCTGAGTTTTCAATTTGTTCAACTTTTTACTAGTTAGGACAGGGTGGGAATTTCTAAGCTTCTTACTAGTGGGACCAGAAACTGGAAGTCATCTGGGTATTTAAATTTAAATTAATTAAAATTAAATAAGATTAAAAATTCAATTCCTCCATCACACTAGCCACATTCCAAAGGCTCAGTATCCACATGTGACAAGTGGCTATCGTGTTGGACAGTGCAGGTATAGAGCATTTCCATCTTCACTGAAATTATTATTGTATTACCCTGCTCTGTATTATCACATAGTGCCCTCTGCTATGCATAGACATGAGTAATGAGAATTGGGAAAAATAAAAGAAGTGCTACAGCCAAACATCATTGGCTTTATCCAGAGTATTATCCTGGCTTCTTGGGAGCCTCGGATTCTGCCAGCCAGATCCTGAACCATTAATCTGGCTTCCACTGTCAATATTTTATTAACAATGGAGATATTCATGTGTTTTTTCCCATTTCCCTCCCTGAGTTCTTTTCTGAAGAGACTTTGCTGTAGTCCCTGACTTGTTTAACGAATGATTGCTAACATTCTTTGGCTTGTCATTATGTTTTTCCATCTGTGATATATTGTGGCTTATCAGCACACCAGGATATTCACTCACAATTTTAGAGTGCTTTTCAACTACCATTCAGTTTTAATTTCTTTTCTCTTTTCAAAATTGAGAAGAGGGTGTTTTTTTAGCTCAGTTGATTATCAGGCTCCGATTCAACTTGAGATACACAGATGAGCTAGTGCTTGAAAGCAAGGACCATGATTCCTGAACATAGTGATTCCTCTGCAACCTTCTCAAGGGGTGGCTCTTTCCTTTACCACCCCCTTGCTGCATGGGATTTGGTAGGTGGGATAGATGTTCTCTTTGCTCCCCACTTCAACTTTCAAGCCATTATTCTTCCCCCTCCTCCCTAAAGTCACATCTTGGAATCTCAGGTTGTTTGAGCATACTATATGCTGCCCTTCCTTGTTGCAGTCATCCATAGAACCCCTTTTCACTTTCCCATTTTCTTTGATGCTCTTTGAGAGGTTTTAGCTCCCTCCTATATTGTCTCTAGCACTGCTCCCTTTACAATGCCTTGTGATTTCAGTACCACACAGATGACCCTTCAGTTCCTGGTCTCTCAGTTCCTTGTCCACTTTCCAACTTCAGTAGCTGATTGCCATGGTCATAGTCTAGACCTTGTCTTATTAATACCTTTAACCCTCCCATAATTGCCATTTCAATCATCCTCTTCCCCAACTACTGTCTCCTATCTTGCTTCTCACTTTCTCTAATATTTTTACTTCCACAGTACTGCTAGGACCTAGAATCCACCATTCCCTCATATTGTCACTTCTCACCTTTCACCAACTCCCTTTGCCTCTTTCTCCCTTCTTTATACTCTTCTGGCAAAACCAACCCTGTTGCCATCCAACTCTCTTGCCAGCTCTGCACCAGCAGCTTTACAGACTTGAAAAAAAACACCCAATCCTCTCATTTCAAATTCAAGTGTAATAACTTCCCAGTGATCCCTCAGTTTTGCCAAGCAATCAGGCTATATCCCCCTAGTATGTCCATTCTCTCGCTCCTGGGTGACTGCTTCATGCCTTCATTTTTATCCTCAAGCCTTCACTCTCATTTGGTCGTTCTCCCTATTTTACTGAGAAAACAGGTGCAATAAGAAGCTGTTCCCCAAGCTCTGCCATTCTATCTCCCTCATGAGTTTGTGCCTATTTCTTCTTCCCGTCTATTGCTGTGGATGCCCCATCTATGCTCCACTCAAAGGCCATTCCTTTCCTTCTGTACTTGATCGATCCCCTCCCCCCTAGCCTAGCCAAAGACATGGCTCCAGCTTCTCTCCCTTCTCTGTCTCACATTGTCAGTGTTAAGCCATCTTCTGGATTATTCCTATCAGCATAAAAACATGCTATTATTTCTGTCATCCTTAGAAAAAAAATCTTTCTCTCCCTTTTTTCCCCTAGGCCTCTACTCCATTTTTCTTTGCCCTTTTACAGCCAAATTAATCAAAAGTGTTTTCTACATTCACAACACCAGTTCATGTCCTTTCATTTGCTCTTAGAGTCAGTTCAGTCAGGACTTGACCCCATCATTACATTGAAATGGTGAAAATCATCAACGATTGTCATGCTGTGAAATGAAATGGTCAGTTTCAATATCCATCTCATTGGACCAATCAGCAGTGTTTGTTTGACCCACCTGATCACTCAGTCTTCTTGAAAAACTTGCTTCCCTCAATTAGCAGTAAAATTCACTTTCCTGCTTTCCACCGGACTTCACGGGTCTCTGGTTTGTTGGTTCTACCTCATCTCCCTGATATCCAAATGTTAGACTACTGCAAGCTCCAGATCTTGGATATCCCCTCTTCTTCACCTGCACTCCTTTTTGTGGAGATGTCATCCAGTCTAATGTTTTAAATTACTTATAAGTGCTGATCCTTCCCTAATTTATACCTCTAGCTCAGATCACTTTTACTGAACTTCAGATTTATATGTCCATTTACCATCTCAATGGCAAACAATAATCTCACATTTACATGTGCAAAACTCAACTCCTCATTGTCTCATTCTCTTCTCCCCTCTAGACCTCCATTCCCCTCAAGGGAAAATTTCCCCATAGTATGCTCACATAGCACCAAGCCCCTATCCTTTATAGCACTCACATGTGCAATTCTGAATTTATTTGTGTGACTCTGATTCATGTCTGTCTCACAGATAGACTGTCATCTCCTTAAGGACCAGCACCTTGGCTACTGTTTCTCTTTATTGTATCCCCAGTACCTAGCACAGAGCATAAAGGAGATCAAAAAGAAAATAATATATAGGTATAAATGTTTTAAGGGACAGATACGATGGAATGTATACAGGTCAAATCCTTTTCAAGTAAACCAGCAATATTCATCTGAAATAGACTATGTCTATTTTGGAGATGCCACTTATCTCATCTAGGTGCCAAAATATCAAGCTTACAGGCACAGGAAGAATTAAGAGGCTATAGCACTGTGGTTAAAAGCACGGGATTTGGAATCATACTCTCTCTGAGTGTCAGTTCTTCATCTTTTTAATGGAGGACAATGACAGTATCTGAGTCACAGGGCTTCTATGAAAATTTAATAATATGGTATATATATATTTAGAGAGTAAAACCTAAATACATATTTAATATGTGATGATGATGATGCCTAGCATTAGCTGCATACCAAGCAGAATATTCTGGAGCACAAAGGCAGAAGGGACTAATACTGCTTATGGAAGTTAAAAATTGCTTCACAGAGGAGATAACATTTCAACTGGCTTTAAAGGATGAGCAGGAAGTTGCCACAAAGAGAATGGAGAAAAGGTACAGAAGACTAAATAAGCATGTTCAGAAAATACTCTGTAAGGAAAATGTAGTTAGAGTGGGAAGGGAAATTATCTGAAGTTGGCAATTTCAAAAATAGATTTTTGTGTTAATTCTAAAAGCTCAAATAGTTGAATAGCTGTATTTCATTATGGCTGTAGCATCTCTTTATTCTTATTAAAAAAGAAATTAATACCAGTTAGGGAAAATCTGAAAAAATAGAGAAAAGCATATGTATATATTTGTATTTGTAAATGTATATACACACATGTACAATTTATTAGTGTTCTTTTGGGGACAATCTATATTGTCCTTTAGATATTTTAATATTTCCTTCCAGTCTTTTTCCTATATCCATATGCATTTTTACGTAAGTAGATTGTAATATGCAAATGGTTTTACATTCTCTTCTTTCCTCCTTAATATTCTATAGTAAGTATACTTTGCTGAGTGTTTGCAACATCTTAGAGTTTGTATCACCTGTTATGTATATTTCTAAATGACTGTGTCTTTATAAGTATTATTACAAATTAGAAAGCTGAGATTAGTTTTATAGAGCTAAAAAAATCCTGTTAGAAGCAGGATTCAAACTCTGGTCTTGTCTGACTCCAAAGTACATCCTGACAAATTTTTAAAACTTCGTAATGATATTTAATTGCTATATAATAATATTTCATTGTTATGAATATACCATAGTTTACTTAAATATGCCTCTATTTTTAGAATATTTTGGCTTTTGTAACTTGTCACTGTTATAAGTAATGCCGGTAATGAACATATCTGGAGTCTGTTATTTCCTGTATTTAGGGCTCAGGTATTACAAGAGATTCCTAGAAATCATTATTAGGTCAAAAGGCATGAACTTTCAGCATATTGACATTTTGCTTTCCAGAAAAACCCATGGCATTGCTGGTATTGTATAAACAGTTTACTTCAATGAAAAAATTCCCTACGTTTGATTGATGGGCCACAGATACAGTGCTTTATTGATCCCCTTATAATGAATTCACTACCATAAATGATTCAGTACAGTACGTTCTTTATTCAACCTGTAATCCACAAAACAGTTACTTACTGTAATAAAAATAATTATAATAATGGTGGGTTTAAGTAAAATCCCAGGATAATGTAAATTGTTATAAAAAACCTAATAACAAAATCTGTAACAATGACAACAAAATCAACCAAAAATCCCTCTTTCCAAACTATCTAAATGTGTTTTGATGTCTGAATAAAGAATGTGTTATTATTTCCCAATAAAGCCAAATTTGCCCTTGTGTGTTTTACGAGGGATGAATATTATTTGGAGGTGAGACTTTGATCACCATTTCTGTTTCTAGGACATGCTTTTACATTGGCAGTAACTGAAATTTATCCAAATAGACTTTCAAAGCTCCCAAGTGTTCTAAATTTATCTCACTCAATTTCTTTGGTTTAGAAACTAGTTTGGAAATCTCACAAGGCCAACTTGTCTTCAGTAATTTCTAGTGCTTCTTGTTTGGGGCAGGCTAGAAAAAGCTCTGAGAAGCTGCTAAATTTGATGCTTGGCAGAAACCATAACACACAGAGAGAAATACATGAAGTGTAAAACCTAAAATATCAAAACTCTTTGACATTTCAAACTAATTTCAAATGTACAGAGATTATAAAATTATAACATCTGCATAAATCAGCTGTGTAGACAAACTATATTAGTGAAAGCAAAAAAGGAAGTCTTAATGAAATAGTAGATTTCTTTTAATATATACCAATCATTTAATAAATCTAATGTTTGCATATGAATGGAGTGATTTAGCCCAAGGGAAAAAAAGTCTATATATTTTTTCCTACTGATTAAAAACAGTGTTAGAATTTGCCAAAATTGAACATTTAATGTACAGACCAATAAGACACTGTTTTGTGATAAGAATAGAATTGTTCTTGGAAGACCTGAGCTTAAGTCCTGGCCTCACACATGTTTACTGTAAAACTTGGAGGCAGTTTACTCAAGTAGTCTGCATTTTAATTGCTTCATCTGCAAGATGGAAATAACAGTATCCACCACCCTGAATTGTTCTGAAGATCAAAATGAGACAGTGTTCATGAAAGCATGAAAGCACTGTGAAAACTCTAAAGCCCTCTATAAATATGAGGTGTTACTTTAATTTTTTCTTAATTGCTATTTACAATAAGAGTTCCTAGGATTAACTGAGAAGGAGGTTCTCACGAAGTTTAAGAAAAATTTTATTTTTAAATTTGGCAAAGGGAAATTGTTAACTAGATTGGGATGTTGTGTATGACTGTCTCTTAGGTGTAGACGTTTAGGCAGCTGTTAATGAATTGTAATTGTCCCCCGCATCCCCTACCCCATTTCTCCTTCTCCTAGTCAGTCACCAAAGTAATGCAGTTCTATTACTCAAGTGTTCCTTTCAAGGGATAGGAAAGGGGGCAGTGAAAAACGAATTTTCATCAATAACATGGCCCTTTCCATGGATCTAAGTACCAAAATGGCATGTGAATATGTAAGAAAATGGCTGAATTCTGGGGATATATTTAGACATTCTACTCCCCCACCCCCATAACAAAGTGATGTCACTGTGAATAGAGAGAGTTTGGCAGAGATGATGCAATAAGAAAATGACTGTTTGGCGTTTGGGGAAATTCCAGGCAAATTGGATATTAAGGGAAAACCCATAAATAGGTATTTGGATCTAGGCCCAATGCTGGTCCTTAGGCTCCCAAGCCAAGTTCCTTGGAAGGATAAAGTCCTCTGATATGCAGATGTCCTTTCAGAGGCAATGTGTGTACAGCCCAGAGATTTTGACCAAGGTTCTGCCACATTTGGCTCCAGAGCTCAAGTTACTACTAGTAATAGGCTTTTATTCAAATATCTGTCTGTGGATAATTGTAGTCAATGGAAATTGCTAGTGAGTAACAGGGAGATGGATTTCGCATTGCATTTTGAAGAATGGAACAACTGCTTAGTGTTTATTCTGCCTGTGAATCTGCACTTCAAATATTTGTTAGTCATCCAGATAACTTCTCCTTGGTAAATATATTTACAAAACCAGCTTTTTTGGATGTTGTTAATTTTTTGTCTTCCAACATTTTTGATCAGTCGTTTTAAGATATTTATGTCAGGATTGAATTTTCCATGCAGATACGAATTAAATGTTACCTTCTTTCACCTGTGAATGCAAGATTTCCCCTCTGTATTTTTTAAGATAAAAGTATTTTCTAATTGTTAAAAATCCTAGCTATACAAGAGCTAATGGAGTAGCTGTTCTTTAATGGGGGTACAGTTTCAATTTTCCAAGATGAAAAGAGTTCTGGAGATTGGTTGGACAACAATGTCAATGTGGTTAACACCACTCAACCATATACTTGCAAATGGTTAAGAGGGTAAAATTTTTGCTAGGTGTATTTTATCAAAATTAAAAAAAAAAAATTTAAGTTTATGGAGTAAAAATGAAAGTCTCCCCTTTATCCACGTCTCAATCCTACTTTCCTCCCCAGTGTGGCTGTAGAGCCAGGTCAGCCCTGTAACCTTGAATGCAGTTACAGACTTTGGGAGACAGGCAGCCCCTTCCTGATCAAAACAAAACTTCTTCACAAAGAATCCCATTAGTAATAGTGGTTAACGGCTCCATTTTTTTAATGGCGTAATCTTATGAGTTTTTGCAAAATGAATACATTTTCATATTCATATTACTTTGGTTTCTGATTCATTTTTCTTAAATGGAGACTTTTAAGATCATGAGAAAGACAAAACTCGAGATAACATCACTGGGGTTTTCCCCTTCTGTGACAGCTCACTCAGGGACTCATGGACAACAGTTAAAGAGGAGAAAACTTATTTTAGCTTGTCACCTAATCAGTGCATATTTTCTTTAATATAGTGGCCTCATCCTTATATACCTGTTTGTTCCACATTATTGACAAAATACTAGCAAGTCGGGTGCTCATCTGCTTGCCTGGGGTGGATCTGCCTGAGTAGCTGTTGCATGTCCTGTTCCTTGTTCTCTGAGTCATGCCTTCCCCAGCTGTGTGTTTTTGCCAAGACGGTGCACAAACAAGTTGTTCATTGTTTAATCTGTCAGTGGAGCCAGGACTTGAAGTTTCTACAAGCTTCAGGTATTATTCAACTCTACTCCCAACTCTACTCTCTCTTTCTCACCCTTTCTTTTTAAGTGTTTTTGACCTCAGAGAAAACGTCTTTCACATAATTTTCAAAGAGGAAAAACCTCTGTGTGTAAATTTCCCCTTAAAATAACATATGTATTTTCAGGTCTCTTCATTCATTGCTAGAGCTAATAAATATTAATTGGGAGCTTCGGTCCATACCTGCTTCACAGCAGTGTGCTCATTAGATGCTTGGTGTGAGTGAGAAGTGTGATGTGGCTTCAAGGGATGTCATTTGAATTTCGAGGGAGTATTAAAGAGCTGCCTGGGGAGAGAAGAGGCGGGAAGGAAGGTCACGCTGCTCCTTATGGCCAGGCTGTACCTGCAGCCTGGTCATCTCTTCTGGTGGCAACACCTTGATTTCCGCGTGGGGGCTTGGATTTCCAGCAGCTGAGTGAGAAAACCTGAAGCACATCCTTCATTAATTTAATCATATATTGAACTCCCAATCTGTGTCTTCTCTAGGCCATGGGGATTATAACGGTGAGAAGAAAACAGCTGAAGTCCTGATCTTTATGGAACTTACATTCTGGTTGGGGTGACAGACCATGAATAATCAGACAAATCAATAGGAAACTATTACATAGTGATGATAAGTGCTAGGAAGAGAAATAAGTAGAGTTAGGGGATTGCGAGTGAGCGGGGTGCTGGTTTTGAGAGAGTGTTCAGGGATCATTCTGAGGAGGAGACACTGAGTAGACACCTGGATGGAGTAAGGGAATAAGCGGTGGAATATCTGGGGGCAGGGTATTCCTGGCAAGGGGAATAGTGAATGAAAAAGTCATGAGGTGGTGCTATAGGCTGAATGTTTGTGTCTCCCCAAATGGATGTATTGAAACCTAATCCCCATTGTGATGGCATTTGGAGGTAGGGCCTTTGGAAGACAATTAGGTAATGAGGGTGGAGCCCTTATGATTGGGATTGCTGTTCTTATAAAAGAGACCGCAGAGGGTTCCCTTGCCCTTTCTACCATGTGAGGACACAGTGAGAAGTTGCTGTCTGTGAACCAGGAAGTGGGTTCTCACCAGACACCAAATCTGTCTAAGCCTTGATCTTGGACTTACTAACCTCCAGGACTGTGGGAAATACATTTTTATTGTTTCTAAGCCACCCAATCTATGCTTTTTTGTTACAGCAGCCCAAACAGACTAAGACAGGTGGGGACATGAGAGCAAGAAGACTTTGAGGCTAAAGTGGAGTGAGAAGTAAATAGTGGTAGGAAGCAAGATCCGAGAGAGTGCCTTGTGGGCCCTGATACGGGCATTGCTTTTGTTCTAAGAGTGATGGGAAACTGTTGGAAAGTTTTGAGCAGGGAAAAATTGGTCTATTTCTTAAGATCACTCTAGCTGCTTTGCAGAGAATGTGTGGTAGGAGGGTCAAACCTGAAGATCCCCCATAGATGTTCAACTAGTAAAAGGAGGTGATGGGCAGGGAAGGGGCATTGCAGTTGCTTCCAATTTTTAAAGAATTTTTATGAGTAGAAAGAATTTTTTCTTTTATATATCCTCAAGTAAAATATGCTGAAGTTATTAAAAAAAGGAGAGAGAAAAATTTCAGTTCAGTGCAGGGAAGGACCTACATGACACTTTTTCTCTGATTACAGAAGTAACAATTTTTTGAGAAAGTCTGTAAGAAAAGAGTAAAGTACAAATAAAATATACTACTCTTAATCCCACTGCTCAGAAATAACTACTAACAATTCTGTAAGTTTCCAGACTGTTTTCTGTGCATACAAATAAAAATTGTTTTAAAAAATTATTTTTTATTATGTAGATATTATACTTTTCTGTAATATAACGTTTTCATTTACCAATATACCATGAATATTTCTTCATCTCATGAAATATTATTGATATATAAAATGATTTCACTGTACTCATATACATGAACGATCATTTATTACAACAGTTTTGTATAGTTGAGCAGTCAGGTAGTTTTCGTTTATTTTTCTTTTTTATTATTATAAATAACACTGCAAAGAACAGCCTGGAATTTGCGTCATTGTGTAAATCTCTGATAATTTCCTTTCAATAGATTTTTAAGATTACCTGGTTGAAATATATGCATATTTTAAAGGCTCGTGACTTATATTGCTAAAGTTCGCACTAATCCACACTTCTACCAATTAACATGTTCCATTTCTTCCCAGATTCTAGTTTGAGAAAGCTAAACATGGAACAATCTCCATTAGAAGGAAGAGAGTTCCATGTCACTGGAGGCATTTTAGTAGGTGCTGGAATGTCATTTGGATGGGATATTATCCAGAGAAATTTAGTTGAGTATTTGAAGTGTCAGTGGAGTTTTAGGATTCCTTTCCAATTTAAGAATGGGAGCAGAGGGAGGGAAAGAGGGAGGGATGTTGAATAATTCTGTTGCCTGTGTTCTGCTCTATATATAGATGAATTAGTTGGTTTTGGTGATAATTCACATAAAGCAAAAAAAAAACCAAAACAGTAAAAACAACAGTGCAGGTATTTGTAAGCAATTTTCTACAACTTGTTGAAGGTTGAAATTAGCAAGCCCAAGTAGGATAACAGAGGTTGGAGATGTGCTTTAGTTAATAAACATTCAATTTAAAATAAAATTTATATAGTTTAAGAAAAGTGAACTGTTAATTGTTCTCAGACTTTCCCTTGTGCAAAGCATAGCAACACATAACCCAAATATTGCCATCTCTATTATTTATTTAGCAGTTTATGCATTAATTTAAAATATTATCAAACATTAAGTAGTCTGATGGGCTCTGGGGGTGCAACACCAAATAGAACATGGTCTCTGCCTTCCATGGACTTACCGCTTACAGGGGAAGACAGGCGAGCAATTCAATAATTTCAGTGTGATGAGCTCTGAGATCGATATTCCATAGCATACACAGCATCCTGTGGCAAACATGGAGAGGTATCACCACACAAAGGCACGTGGGGAAAAGCATCCGTAGTTTCAGGAAAAAAATCACTGGACTGAGATTTAGGTTTGTGTTCTTTCTTGGGCCCTGTCTGGCTGGATGAGGTTAGGTAACTCATTTAACCACATCTAAAATATTTGGGAAAAGTAATATTTACCTAATACGGTTTTTGTAAAAATTAAATAGAACAGCATGCGAGATCAGCCAGCACAGTGAGAGGCATGCACAGTGAGTAAATGTTAGTGAATCACTGGATATATGCATAGTTTGATAGAATACATCTTCCCAAGTAATTTTATGAACAGCCCACCAGAAAAGCACAGAGTGAGACAGTATTTATTGAAACTGGAAATAGATTTTTTTGCTACATCCAATGCATTTTCCCCAGGTAGTATATCCTACATAAATCTGAGATCAAAATTATGTATTACATATGAATTTTCATGAAGTTAGGATACAAACTAAGATGTATCACAATTGGACAAAACTCAGGAAGTCAGATGAAAGTTTTCTATTCATAGTACACACTGGCAGGAGGAATTTTTCTTTGCTAATTATCTCATGTCCTGAGGAGCACAGAGATGATTGCTTTGTGCCTAATGATTAGGAAGGTCAAGTTAAATTTACAGATAAATAGAGGCGAGCATTCAGCGTGCCAAAATACCTCTTCAAAGAAGAACAAAAGTGCTGTCAAGCAGCGAATACTTAATAGAAGTGATTGTAGGGTAAGTATGAGGGGGAGGCGGGATTCAGGATGTCAGCCTCTCCGGAGATGATCCTCTGTCCCATTCGAGACTGATTTCTTCCACGTGACACCAAGTCTGCTGAAGAGAGGAAGTTGGTGCCATCTCCCAGGCTGTGCAACGTGTACTGCTGACACAACAGTGAACAAGACTGCCAAGTTCTGGGCTGCACAGAACATGGAGTCTAGCAGGAAATACATCTATTTAAAAATAAGCCAAGAGCTGACGCCTATGGAAGTGGAAGTCTAGGAAACTATGCAGTTCTATGCACATGAACTCAGCCTGAGGTACCTGGCCCAGAGTGCTCTCAGAACATGGTGTGAGTTCTGAGGAGCATGCTTTTTGTAAATTTGTGGTCAGAGATTATTTTAGTCTTCAAATGAGCAGTGATGTAGCAGTTAGCAGAATCCCAGAAGCCTTTGTGCTGTTCTGTATGTGGATGATCTGAGCTATTGGTTTTGTCCTAATGACAATTCAGCCTTAGATTCCCCCAAATAAATACAACCAGCTAACAAAGGGAAAAATATTTAACTTCGCTAGTAATCAAATAGATGCAAATCTGAACAACTTTTTTAATACTCTCAGATTAAAGATTTAAGTGAATATTCAGTGCTGACAACTGTCAAAAAATGCTCTCATGGCTGATGGGAGTGAAAATTGATATAATCTTTGAAAAGCAATTTGGCAATACATATTAAGAGCCTTAAAAACTTCATACCCTTTGATCAGTTCATTCTAATTCTATTCTGGAGCCAAAGCAGTCTTTGTTAGTTATTTTGCTTTTGCCAAACAAAATTACTCCAAAGATTCAAAAAAAAAAAAAGACTGATTCTAAAGAGAATTCAAAAAATAGGGGAAAAGATCATTGCATACGAACATGCTCATGGCAGAATTACCTAAATGTCTAACAACAGAATGATTGATTAAAGTATGTGCACCTAATGAAATCTCCATGGGATATGGAGCTAATAAAACTGATAGTTATAATGATCCTTTGTTATAATGTTCATTTAAAAAAAAAGCTTACTTTTGGTTTCTAATAAAAGAAACAACTTAAAGCACTAATAATGTGCTACCGTTTATTTAACAGTTCAGCACATAGTGCCACGTGACATCTAGTACTGTGGGGTTTAGTTTTTAAATATGCGCTGCTAATTAATATGATTGCAACTGTGTCAAACAAAATAATAAACCCAAAACTTTGCAAAATAAAAAAAGACTGGAAAGAAATGCACCATTTTATTAGCAATGGTTGACTCTCTGTGATGGGATGTGTGATTGTTTTCTTCCTTTCATTTTTCTTCATTTTCCAAATGTGCCAAAATTAGCATATATTGCTTTTAGAATGGACATATGGACCTCAAGCCTGAGGAAGTTTTTTTTTTTCTTTTCTTAAAAAGCAGTCCTGTTTTGTGTTCTGTTGTCCTGGGTGAAAAAAAAAGCCTGAAACATTGACTTAATAAATAGGCCTCTCACAGCTTAAAAAAGTCAGAGACCCATAGACTCAGGGTTGGGAGGTCACTAATTTCAAGGCAATACTGCTTTTCTCCAGAACAAAAAGACAATTACTTATTGAGTGCCTACTATGTGTAAAACCCCCTTTGCATCACTTCCCACCTGATTCCACTGGCAAATCCCTACTCATTTGTGCTAGAGAAGAGTCAGGCATAGACTGCTTTACGTAAATTTTCTCAGCTTTCATCAGGCCCCCCTGCCCCTGCTCCAGGCGCTCTGGGCTAGGGCCCCTTCAGTCTGTCTCAGAAGAGATTATTTATTGAGAGCTTTCTGAGGACAGGGACTGTATCCCCAGCTGCTGGCACACGGTGAACACATAGACTGTTGAATGAATCAGTGAATGAATAATTATTGAAGGTACTATTTTAGGTACTCTAGAGAGACAGAGAGTAGTATGAGAAATGGTATTTGCCCTTAAAGATTTTATGAATAATTGTGATGTAAAAAGCTAATTAATGGTGCGTATTTAAAACCTAAAAAAGACAGCAGTGTATGTCAGATGGTTCAATGTGCTTGTTAAAATAAAGGGTGGCCTGCGATTAATGCTTTAGGGGTTGCTTCTTTTATTGGAAATCAAAAGATACTGGGAAAATAAGATATCACATGGCTCAGATATACTTTTTCATATGATTAAATTATGTGGTTTTAGTTTATAATTTTTTAAATCAGTAAAACAATACACTACTTAATAATCATATCTTCCACTTACACAAATATAAGAAATTAATATCAGGAAGCCTTTTAACTTTTTTGTCATGACTGATCTCCCAGTTGACTTATAACTGAACAAGGGTCAGAAAATGTAATGTCTTTCTTAAAATGCACATTTCTTTTTGGTGGGATTGTGTAGCTCTTAGTCATTGTTAGTCATTGAGCTATTTACCACATAAGTTAGGAAGGTCGGCTCTTCAGATAGCTTATGACTGGAGAAAAGAACTCTACTCAGATTAGTAAGCAAGAGTCTCCTTTTTCAAATTGGGAATTGCATGCACTCCTGACTGGGGAGAGATGAGCTTCCTCTGTGAGGGTGTTTATACTTTATTGCAGGGAGGAGCAAAGGGAATCCTCATGTACTTTTCTCTTCACTGAGTGGATGACTTGGCAAATTTTCTAGATTATGTCAATTTACCTTCCTCTCTCCTTTACCACACAGGCAGGGATGCCAAGTGTATATTTTCCAACCTTTATACTGCTCTTTAATGTAAATTATATTAAAAGTTTAAATTATGTTAATTTTTTTATTTATGGAAAAATGTATTCTACTTACACATACCCTTTAGTCTATAAACATAGACCACAGCCTCTCAGAGCCCTAAACAAATGGTAGTGGAGTTCAGCTATGTGGAATCTGTAACATGGCTTGTTACTAGGATGAATAGGGCATGACTTGGGCTGACTGTGTCTGTCTATAAATATCCCTGAGTAATACAGATGTAGACATTTTTCATTATGCAAAAAAGATATTTATAACACCATTGATCAGAAATTTAGATGCTAACTCGAAGAGGAATATTACAATTATTTTAAGGCTACCTAGAAAAATATGTCATATGGTTCAAGCAATTAGGGAGAGTTATCAACAAAGAGAAATTGTTTCTAGTAGAAAATTGTAAATAGTGAATTTTATTCAAACAAGTGAGACCCCATATTACTATAAAGTAATTATCAATTATACATACAGTTTAACATTTTATCACAGCATTTACATAGGGATGGCAGTAAGCTGGGCTCCAGAGAATTAATTCACATGGCCCACGGGGTTATGGGATACCTGGTCCACCATCTCAGTGGCTCTTAAGGGTGATGCTGAGTTGGTGTCTTTTGTCAAAATTTGGGAAAATAGGGAGCTGTTGCAGCACATAGGAGTCCAGAGAGCTCAGGAGAGTACCATGATACAGCAGAAATTGTTTTTAAAGGAAATTGGAAAACATCTAGAGTTGTGGAGACATTGACAAACTAGACTTCCCAGTGGAGGAAGACCAGGTTGGTGAGGAGATCGGACAGTGGGCTACCTGAGGTCAAGATGAAGAAGATTCAGTGGAGTCCTTGATAGGTATTTTCCAATCTCTGAGGAGCTGCCATATGGGAGAAGGAGTAGCCCACAAAGACAGTATATTTTCAAAAGAAAGAACTCAGATCAGTGAGTGGAAAATTTAGGGAGGCAGATTTTGATTTACTATTCATAGAACCTATGTTTTTCCATGTTACTTCAGGACACAGCATGATGTAGTGAGGAGTCAGACCTGTTTTCAAATCCTGGTTTACATCTTACCAGCCATGGATTTGAGGATGTTACTTAGGCCCTCTGAGACTTAGTTTTCTCAACTGTAAACTAACAACACTAATGCCAGCTTCGTAATGTTGTGATCAGCATTAAGAGCGAGAACACATAAAAAGGCCGAGTGTAGTTATCATTAATGCCCATATTTGTGCTGTTATTATCATTCAGCCTCATTGAAAAATAGGGTCATGGTGGCGTTGGTAAACATTTTCCTACTTCAGTTTCCTCCTGCTCTTGAGGTTGTCTGGTCTTCTCAGATTCTTTTCAGATAGTTCTGAGACTCCTCTGGACAGTGTCCCATGTGTGGAAGAGGCTTCTCAGCTACCCTGTGGGTTCCATTATTTACTATTCACCATGTATCTCCTCTCTAGTTCTGATTCACTATGCTTATATCTACTGTTAAGGCCACTGGTTGGTTAGAAACCTAGAGCAGCTTGATGATCATATGTCCTTCTTTTCCATCCCAGCTGTAGTCTGGTCCTGTTCTCTCTCAAGAAAGAATCCCAGCCCTGATATACTGCATGTAGTCAACTTGTGTCTTATCTTCACTGCAAGCTGAATTCAGTCAATATACCTGTGATCCTAATGTTTTATACAGAGATTTGTTTTCTTTTTTTTTTTTTCAGTACACTTACTGCTTCAAAGGACTCAGTCTGTTGAGTCCATGAGGGCCAGAGGGAAATACGGAAGATTGACAATGTGATCTATTCAAAATGACCTCACCATCTGACACCAGCTATTACCTTTGGGTCAAATTTGTGTTTCTTGAATCATTCTTCTATTGGTTAGCCCAATCCTATTATCTCCACTGGTTTGACAGACACATCTGAATCCTAGCTCAGGTTCTCAAGTTTAGAATCCTGCTACATAAAGAAAAATTTTTAATAATTAGAGTTAGTCTCTCAAGTGGAATGAGGTAGGTCAAGAAAAAACAACCTTCTTCCAGTGGGAATATGCAAACAGAGGCTCAACCGCCATGTTGAAAACATTTCTATAAGAAGGAAGGTTGCAAGTTTGGGCTAAGTGTCCAATAAGGTCCTTCTTATCTATAATATTTTGTTGATCTCTGGGAAATTCTGCCACTATGTTAGCATCCCTGACAGGATAAGTAATCCTACTTATGAACAGCAAGAGTGAGAAGAGGGAACAAACTCACACAAGTGCACGCACAGGCCCCTGGAACTCCTGTATAATGCTTCTTTGTCAAGAATTGGTCTGATTATTTCTTTAGTTTTTTCTTGGGATTATTTAACACTCTTAAAAGATGTTTAGCAGCCTCTAGTACACCCAGTATCTTAAATATGGAAGATACTAAATATGTAAATGAACCTGGAAGATTGCCACTTTCCGTTCATCCATTGGCTATTTTGCATTACAAGGTATCTTTTAAAGAGCTCATTTGCCTTGTCTTTACAAATGACAGTGTACCTTTTTTGTGGCTATCAGGGATTCCAGCTCTTTGCCCAGCCAAAGAAGATGCTCAGTTAATGATTGAAGTCTACCATTTCAGCCAAGAAAAGTTGTCATACTCACTGCTTGATCTAAAATGGCTCTGCTACAATCTCTGAGACTTGGGAAGGCTATTTTTAATGTATAAGAGAAAGGATTTTGAGTTCTGCAGGGTTTTGAAAATTCTTCTCCTGTACCATACAGCCCAGAAGTAATATGGTTTAGATTATTAAAAAAAATTGAGCAAGAAGAAAGAAGACCCTGCATTCTAGTTCCAGTCCTACTAATTTCTAGCCATATGGCCTTAGACCAATTAATTGACTTCTTTTGAATCTGTTTCTTCATCTGTAAATACCATTCACATTGAGCTATAGTGGTATTATTTTCTTACTGAAGGACAAAGAGATGTTTATGTACTACACTCAAAAGGTCAGACAGATGGGATTATTTTAGATTGAAAGTGCATGTGTAGGAGTCATGCCTTTTGTGAGCCACATAAATTCCCATGGGGTCTGGTAACTTGCTGTGTACCCAGCAGGAACCCAAAAAGTCTTGTGATGGTGATGAATATGGCACCATTAAATAAGGCCACATTTAACACAAAGAGAAACCTGGGAAAGAAAACAAAGCAAAAACCTAGACTTCATCTCTAGGTACTTTGTGTAACTTCAGATAGGTTACGTTATACCATTTTCAGCTCTTTTATCGACTCATAAAAAGAACCAAATGCTAACAAAGGGTGGGAAAGCATATAATTGGAGCAGTACAAAGGATAACTGAGCCCATGAGGTGGGAAGTACAGTACTCTGAAGTGTATGACATACTGAAATTCTGGCTTCCTACATCTATTCCTCTCAAAGGGATGGACTTCCCATAAAAGTTAGTATTGAATGATGCTAGTTAAGGCATTTATGGGAGTTGCTTAGAATACATAATATGTTTGAATTGGGAAGGAGCTTAGAAATATTTTAGGCTAACCTCTTAATTTTATAGTTGGGAAAAGTAAGTCTCAAAGAAGTTATGTGAATTCTTCAAAATTATGTAATTTATGAGAGGGCTAGGACCAGATTCATAAGGCTGTAAGCCATTGGGGAATTCAAGTCTTTCTGTTCTGTCCTATTTTGCTTATTTTTGAGTTTAAATGACAGAAGATAATCTTATTTTCTTAACGTCTTAGTTTTAGAAGACCTTGTCAATGCCCTCTTATTTCTTGTCTATGAAAACAAAATGAATCTAAAAGGCAATTTCACAAACACATTACCAGCCAGACGCTGCCTTTTGTTGGCCATTGGTAACACAACTTGCTACAAGGTACTTGCTGCCCTTGAATAGATTTCTTTTCATTCCTTCACATTGTTGATGTTCAACCAGCTGCTTAGGAAAAGAACACACATTGTGAAGATCTATACATATACAAAAAAGAGGAGTTCAATTTATGAGTCATTCCTACAGTGGCCTTGAGGTAGCATAATCCAAAGAAGTTTCCTGCAGTAGACATTAACTGCTGTCAATTTCTTCTCTTATGAAATAAATAAAGTCTTTCTTAGAAATAGGTATTTTCTTGGCTAATGAGCTTTTTACTCCTTGGGAGTCTTCTGTTTAAAATCTGAGACTAAACGGTAGAAGAGACTTCATAGGGAGGAGGAAATGGAAATGGCATGAGACCTACTTCCTTTTGCATCTGTGGATGGTTGTGGGAAAAGGCTTGTGGAAAAGGCAATACTTGTAATAGCACAGTTCAGGAAACAGGATGTAAAAGTCAATGCCTATGTCAGGAGGGCTGCCCATGCTTCTTGCATTGTATTGAATGCTTTTAATCCTTTTGCAAATACTTACTTGGTTGTAAGACAAGTCAAAGCAGCACTGATGATGTCTCAGCTGAGAGAGAACTTGTGGTCACTTAAAGTATAGCAAAGAGAACTGTCTCTTAAATAATAATAAAGAAAATAATTTTTCATTTAGATCTGGTCTAGAAAATACCCCCTCTTGAATCTCTTTTTTTTCTTTTCAAAAAGTGAAGTGACCTGAGCAATATTAAATGAGCAAAGTGATGGCTTTCTGAGTTTAAAGCTACTGAGTTCCTACTTGTCTCTCTTTATACTGAAATTTCCACATAGATTCTGTGCAAGAGAGAAAAGATTAACTGGATCCCATATGACCCAAGGAGATGCAGGACAGGCAAATGAAAATTGTCTCAGGGGAGCAAATAGTCTCTCCAGCTCTGCAATTTTGCTTCTGCTCTACAGTTTGACTCTCCCAAAATCTGATTTCTAAAACAAATTAGTCCACCCCTGAGCAAGGAATACCAACTTTACATCTGGAGATTACAAAAGTGCCCCAGTCTATGTACATCTAATGAGTGAGTGTCTAGGTTATGGAAACAGAGATACCCTCTTCCCACTGTGATGTTGTGTTGATAGGCTCTGTTTGGAAGATTAATTTTCAATGTCATCATTCATGAATTACAGGGAACGAGAAACAAGAGGAAGGAAAGCAGAGAAGGATGTGCTAATGCTATGATGTTTTGGCGATATTTTCAAACCTTAAATTCTTATACCAGTCAGACCATGTCATGTAAATTTAAGACTGTGATAACATTGGCTTACAGAAATATTTTCACTTGTGTGACTTCACCCATCCCTGATGCCAGAGTTCAAAAGGGTGTGTAAATAAGATGGGGGGAGGGGCACATAATCACTGACCAACAGCAACAACAGAAGTAGCTCAAAACTGTTAAGTCTAAGCTGAGAATGAGCTAAGGCTTGTGCAACATTCTAATTCATACAAAAATGACATTAAAAGCAATATTCAGAGAAAGAAGGGTAATGGAGACCCAGTTATGGCACAGATAGTGTAACTTTAACAATGTCACAGAGGAGGCAGGACGACCGACTGGTTCTACTTACATCTTCTCTGTTAAGGATCTTCATATTGGAAGGGAGGGAACATCATCACCATTATGATGGAACTGAAGACCTAAATTGATAAAATGATGGTAAGGAAACATCTTTCTTCTTTAAATCATCAGTTAAGTATCTAAACTCAGAAAAGTGCATTTTTAGAACATAAGTTTTTTGTACATTCGGTCACAAAATATATCTAATATGGAAAACTATGGAAAATGGGAGATGTTTCTCCCCATCTTGGCAAAAAATAGATGTTGGCTAATATCCAAGTTTTTTTAATTTTTATTTTTAAGTAGATTACAGGAAATGAAGAGAAGCTGATGACCTTAATATAGTTTTCTGAAAACTTTCTAGAAAATTACACTAAGCTTATCAGCTTGTTTTCATGACTTGGAGGTATTGAGAACAGAAAGCAGTGATAATTAGACATCAGCACCGACTTAAAACAATTCATGCCAAAATAGACTCATTGCATTTTTATTGTCTTCAGTCTTCAACGAGGAATTTAATATAATATTAGGTTATACATGTAGAAATATGTGGAAATACATCAGAAGAGAGCATACTTATGTGAGTTCAAAACTGGCTGAAGAGCTGAATGCAAGAAGCACCGGAAAATAATTTATGACCAGTGGGGAGGGTCTCTCTGTTGGTGTACAGCAAGAGTCTGTACTGGACCGGTGCTGTTGGATGTCTTCATTAACAAGTTCAGTGGCAAAGTAGAAGTAAGTCGTGCTTCTCAATTCTGTGTGTAAGTTACCAAGCTGGGCAATACACAGAAGCTACACTGTGTGACTGAAAGGATGCAGGGCTTGGGACTCAGAAGTAAGTTTGAAATCTGGCTCCATTCTTACCCAGTGGTCTTGCCTTTGACCTCCAGGGTCCCCCTTTGTAAAATAGTAACCACCTCGCAGGGCTGTGAAGATCACATGAGTTAATGTATGTACAGTGCTTAACCTTGGTGTCTGGCACAAGGCAAGTTCTCTTTTCCTTTTCTTTCTCTTCCCCTCTTGCTTGGAATACAGATTTTTAGAATGAATTGAACTGAGCCAACTAGTGGTTTGGTTCATATAGAATTAGTGTCTTAAACAATAATTGATCCCAGTGCATAAATATCTAGATCACTTATATGCATGGTCAGTAGACCTTAATGTTTGTAGAGGCTGAATTAAAACATCACTACTAGTAGTTTCTGGCTTATTCTTTCAGTGTTTCTCCTTAGCAGAAAGACACACTAATACTTCTTATGTGCTATTGCCCCTTCTTTCCACACAGAAGTTAACATGATAACTTCCTTTCACAAAAGGTGCCATATGCACTGTTAAGTACCTTGCTTTTCTCAACTAATGGCATGTGCTGGTATATTAATACAGTGAGACGTTACTCATTCTCTGTAATGTTTCTAATCACTTGGCCCAGGTTTTGCAGGGTCAGTAGGAGTCTGCCAGGTAGATGGTGGACGCAGTGGTTTTCCAATATGAGGAAACTGGGTGTGTCAGGGCTCACTTGTCCACTTCTTCAATTTTTTCAACAAATGTTTATTAGTTCTTAATATGTGCCAGGCCATAGGCTAAATAGTTTTTGTTCCTTATGTCATTACAACCTCACCACGGCTTTATGAAGTAAATAATATTATTTTGTCATTTTATAGTTGAAGTTGCAGTTAGAACCGCTATGTCATTCAAGGGAAAAAAGTACAGAAACTCAGATTCAGAGCCAACATGTTTTCCTCCAGAGTCATGCTCTTAATCACACACTCAACTTCCAGATGAAGGGTGGGAATGAGTCAGAGAATGTTCTAGATGCGGAGGCAGCAATGTAAATGAAGGTGCATGATGTGTAGAGGAACTGAAACTCTCTTTCCTGTTGGAAGAACTCCGAGTTGCACTAGGAGTTGTATTGCAGGAGCAAAGCAGGAAATGTGGCAGAAGACGAGGCTGAAGAGGTTGGTGTGGCAAGGGATTGAGAGCCCAGTGGCATGCGGCTTAAACCCTATTTCTGGTGCTTGGGCGTGGTGGCAGCGTGAGTGTCCTCAGCCCTCAGTAGTAACCTCGTGGGGAAACCTGCTTTGTCGGGCCCTGAGGTGGGGTCTGGGAGGGAACACCAAGGGTTCAGGGTCACAGGTTGTATGGAGCAATTTGCCACAGGAACCTGTGGACTTAAATGTTCTCTGTGGTTAACCCAGAGTGAGACCTGGGATTCCCTGGGCAGTTTGGGGTTGACTGGGGTTCATGAAGCACCTATAAACCATGGCTCTGGCTCTTGCCTGGGTCGGGGCAGCATTCCTTTGGTGGATTCATCCTTTCTGTTAAATGCCAAATGTGATCGTAGTGTAATCTCCCAGCACCTTTATTGTGGTCCCTCATTATCCTTTTAAATTGATTCAGTGGGGTAAGCTCTTCCCTTTACAGTGATTGGCAGCCTCCCTGAAATCCTGTGGTTATGTTCAGACCTTTACTTCAAGTCACCAAACACTGTCACACTGGCATCATGATGTTGTCCGGATCAAAGGCCTTTCCTGCTAGTAGGTAAAGAGGGTGAGTTCAGCTTCTTCACCCTTCTCTCACATGACTCTTATGTCTCTTCCCTCATCTGGCTAACTCTGGGGTTCTGAATCCCTCCCAAACTGGGGATGAGGGAAGATGGAGAGGAAGAGGCAGCAGACAGTCCTCACTCACCTGGTGATCAGGCACCACCCTCTCTCTGGACTTGGCAGGTGGGTGAGGCTGGTTCATTCTATCGTGGACACTCTTGGGTTTGTAGAAGAGCCTTCTCCCTACCCCACCCCACATCAGTGAGGGTCTCTCACTTGGCACTTCCCCTTAAGGGCAAATGCTGTTCTGCTTAGGCTGATCACTTCCTCATCCTTTAGTCCCTACATATCCAGCAGAAGCTTCAGCTTCTGCCAAGGTGTGAATGATCACCTGGACCCTCCTCCAGGGACCCATGATAGCCCTTTGCAGGCTCAGCTCTGTGCTGCTTTCTTATCCATCGTTTTCCCTAGGCCATCGACCCACATTCACATATCCTTGGTTCCAGGACTCCAGGCCTGTGGCCCCATCTCAGCACAGCCCAACTCCTCCACACCCCTGTCGAGAAACTAACCAGTCCGTCTCTCCTCCTCTAGGTTTTCAGGGGGCAGTCAGATACAACCTAAACTGCAAACGACGAACGTTGAGTTCTTGCACTAGTCTTAGTGAAGTTGCTTTTCTTCAGTGTGAGTTGAGGGGCCAGTCCCTCCTACTGCTCTCTCCAGAAAATTCTTCCTTGGGTTATTACCTGGAAGCTCTCTAGGTTTGAGGTTAGAGCTATCTCCTGCTCTCCTGGACCAGAGATGGTGTGGTTGTGTCTCAGACCAAATGCCTCTTCAAATAAATCTTCTCCTCTCCAAAAATTCTCTTCTAATCTCCAGCTCTTGACCATTTTCTACTTTGATGTGGTTGAGGCATTTAAGAGTTATCTAAAGTAGATCTTATCCACTTACTTTGAAACCTTTTTGCTCCTTGGTCTATCTCCTCACTTTGGAATGTGCCTGGGCTGAAACTTCCATTTTAAATCAGATCAACCATAGATACTATAATCCAAACAACATCCTTTCCCTCTGCTTCAATCAGAGTTCTCTTTCTAGAGTCCAAATATGACCACATGGCTCTCCTGCATAGCACCCTTCAGTGAGAACCCCATGCCGTGTTTGCAGTATCATGAGGAAGACAGGCAGCATACAAGTACACAGATAAATAAGGCCTTACAAAATTGGACGCATAGAATGCTGAAGCAGAGAATAAATTAGGAAGAGGTGAGTGAAGAGGAGCCAGGCTTTCTAGCCTCCCAGCCTTAGAGCCGCAGCATATAACCAAGAAAGTTAAAAGCATAAACTCTGACGCCAGAATGCCTGGGTTCATACCGCAGCTCTGCTACCTACGAGCTATTTGACCTTGTGAAGTTACTTATCCTCTCTGTACAGTGAGTCCCCTATATACGAATGAGTTCCATTCCGAGAGTGTATTCGTAGGTCTAATTTATTGGTAAGTCCAACAAAGTTAGCCTAGGTACCCGACTAACACAGTCGGCTAAATAGTACTGTACTGTAATAGGTTTATAATACTTTTCACACAAATAATACATAGGAAACAAACACAAAAAATAAAATATTTTTACTCTCACAGTACAGTACCTTGAAAAGTGTAGTAGTACAGTACAACAGCTGGCATCCAGGGGCTGGCATCAAGTGAACAGGCAAGAAGAGTTACTGACTGGAGGAAGGAGAGGAGGTGGAAGATGGTAGAGCTGAAGGATCGTCAGCAGAGACGGAGGGCAAGCTGCAATTTCACTCACTCACATCCTGGGCTTGAAATAAAGATACTGTACTACTGTACTCTATATAGTACTGTACAGTAAAGTACACAAAAGCACAACCACTTGTAAAGGATGCACGCATGTGACAATATATGCCAGACACGTGAACTAACTTAGGTGATTGGACATGCGAACACACGTTCACATCTTTGAAAGTTCGTGCGACTTGAAGGTTCGTATGTAGGGGACTTACTCTACTTTGGTTTCCTCATCTGTCAAATGGGGATGTTAATGGTTCCCTCATATAGTTTTTGTGAGTATTAAAGTGCTTGGGAAAATGCCTGACATATAATAAGTGATATACCATAAAGTTTCTTAACTAAATATAAAGTGCTACTGTCTTTGTCTACAAGTCTTAGGTCTTTTCCCTATTGATTCAGAATTACCATCATCTCTTCCGAGAAGCTTCAGATGATCCTCAACATTCATTCAGGTGTCCTTTTGATGTGCCATTGGTGTATTTTATACATATCAATATCACCACAATTCTCCCACTGTGTTGTGATCGACCTCCTCTCTCCATAGACTAGAAACTCTCCGTTGAAAGCAGGGACCATATCTTATTCATGGTTGTATAACCAGAGTATCTGATACGCATTAAATATACGATGAATGGATAAATAAATGAATGAGCAATAGAGAAATTCTAATAGATAAGCTTAAAATTACATACTTACGATTTTATATTTTTCTCTCAAGATAAGAGCCTTCTACAGTTGGTTAGGTATTTCACAAGTTCTGTATGAAATCATAGTCTCCTAAGTCATTTATAAGGGAAGGAAGTTTGGAGATTCATCTAAAATTTAAATTTACAAAAACTGAAGTTGAGTTTGCTTGATTTTTCTAAGTCTTTACCACACTCATTCAATATGTTGAAAATAGGATTTAAGTCAGCAGAGTGCCCTTCTGGGCAAATCAATGTGAAAGATAAAACATGAGTAAAATAAGGCCCGTACCACCTAGGAGCTTATATGGTCTAGCAGAGAAGGCAGACACATGGGTGGGATGATAACTAAAGTCAAAAAAGACTGGGAGTTCTAAACAAGAGGGGTTTCATTTATTGTCATTTCTTTTTAAGGATTTGTTTTGTGAACTGAAGTCTTAATTCCTAATTACTTTGTCTCATTTTGATGTGTTAACTTTTTTCACCTCTTGAATTTACTGTACTAACTGCACCAGAAGAACAATTTCTTGATTATATAATTCACACAGAAATCAAAAGGCTGTTTTACAAGAGACCTTCTTTTCCTTTTTCTAAATCTTGCTTTCTTATCTTTTGGATGAGATAGGCCTGCATTCATTTGTGTAGCATTTGGGTAGCAATGTTCCCTGTATAGGACATCAGTGTTGTCAGTATAGCATTTTAGAGCTTGAAAGAAATTCAGAAGTCATCTAGTATATACTGTTTTCTTTTCTTTTTCTTCTCTTTTATCTTATCCTTCCTTCCCTCCTTCCTTCCTTCCTTCCTTTCTTTCCTTTCTTCCTTCTTTCTTTCTTTTTCTGTCTCTTCCTTCCTTCCTTCCTTCCTTCCTCCTCCTTTCTTTCTCACAGTTTATTAGAACAGGCAAAAGAAAACCCCGACATCCTGATGCCCAGTACAATTCTTTTTTCCATATACCATGCTGCTTCTAGAATAATTTTAGACTATAGGAAATGGAGTCCTAGGCAAGATATTTATAACAAGTCTCTGGCTCATTTAGCATGCCGTTGTTTGGGATATCCAGCTGCACACTTTGTTCTTGTCAGTAATAAATTATTTCCTGACAATTTGGTTGACAAACGGGATCTCAGCCCCAGATTTGCACACATCTTTTAAAAAATGATCAGCTTAACCATGCTAAATAGACTTTTTGTCCTTCACTTATCTTCTAGCATGAAGAGAAGGAAGATTCAAGATCTTCAATAAGAGTGTAAATCACACCCACAGACAGGACTCTGTTTATATAACATTTAGGGTGAAGGTACCCTTTTATGAGCCTTTGTTATCCAATGGAGAGTCTCTGAAAGCCACAGAATCTCTTCTCTGCCCTGAAGCTAGCTACATTTGCTTTTCTAACTTCCCAGCAGACTAGGATACAAAGTATGTGGACATTTCAAATGTTGAAAAGCAAAATAGAAGCAGGAGGTGGGGGTAGGGAGGGGAATGTAGGGGTGGCCAGTAAGGATTCTTTTACAACTCATATTTCTCTATTGAAAACTGAGATTTCTGGTCACATCAGGGCAGAATAATTGATAGCAGCTGCAGATGGGAAGGTTTGAGCATGCATCTCCCCAGGCAATATTTTCTTTGGTATTCTCTATGGTATGTTGTAAAGTATAGCAGTTCAGTATTCAGCCGTACTTTCTTTAGTTAGCTAAGTGGATAAAAACAATTTTATTCATTTTTCTTCACAAAACTTGCCTTGATCTGTGTCCTTTCTTTGTCCACCTCTGGTGGCCACGACATCTGCCTGCCATCAATGTTTATGATGTTGGTAATACCTTCCTGCAGTATGCAGTGAGAAACAGAAGGTGAATGAACACAGAGTGAAGACAGACTGGCACCATCTTGGCAGCAAACTGATCTCTTGGAAGTCAAGAATCCTTGGTCTGATTAGTAAGAAGAAAAAAGTTTTAAAGGAATAACTTCTCTTTCAGCTCCCGTTGTTACTAAAAGTAAGATAATGAAGAGCATGTTGATCTTTGAGATGTTTGAAAGTCTTAGAACAGGCAATAAAGTCAAAATTTAAGGGATAATAATACAAAATGGTGAGAAAGAGTAGAGTATATTTCCAAACTGATGAGTTGAAAGGTGGGATAGGGGAGTTTTCCCAATATGGATCCTCTTAAAAGGCCAGGTCTCTGATTTGTTTAACAAAATGTTTCTTTAAGAACTTTACATCCCTTTCTGCTAGTGAAGAGTTCTCATTTTAAATGCTTCTATTATAGTAAATAGAATGGAAAGGGTATGAAAAGTCTATTAAAATAATTACAGACGTTCAGGTCATAAATTATCTGTTGATTCAGCCTGTCAGCAAGCAAGTCAGTTGGTTCAATGTTAAGACCAATTGGCTAGAGGATTGGCTACAAATGACTTCAGATATCTGGATCAGATGTAAGTCATCAGCTTGGTCAGTGGGGTCTAAACTGCACTGAGTGTTCCCCTTGTTTGAGCAATAGACATTGGGTGTTATTGTGTTATTGGAATTTTGTGAGGTCAGTTTGCCACTGTGCTGCAAAGCATGATGGGATAAAACACATGCACTATAACAGCAGGGGATAATGGTGACCAGCAGCCTGGCCGTGTTCTCACCTGAGTGAACATGGCCAAATCAAACTGTTAGCTAGTGAATATTTACCATAGTCTGGGTTCATCAGCCAACTGAATTATTTTCTGCCTGCTATGCTCAAGAAAAACTCACATTTAACCAGTTTTGCATGCTTCACAAAATGCCTAACCTGGAAACTACCATCCTGCCCAACCTCCTTCTTGCGTACCCCCTTGCAAAAACATAAGACTAGGAATGGTGTATACTTCCCTAGTGGCATGCATGTACTTATGTATGAGTGGATCGTCTGAAAAGAATCAATAGTTTTTTTTTAAATGAAGAGTCTCTTGGCAGCAGAAAAATGCAGGGTCTAGCCGAACCTGAAGATGAAACCAGTAGCAAGGTACCCTTGTCTTACATACCCTCCATAGCTTTGCTATTGTCAACAAAATCCTGCCTTACTCATTACATTCCATCTCGTGATCAGCAAAACATTTTCAATGTGACAGCAGGCTTACTCTCTTCTAGATAAAACTTCTAGTCTTTTACTTGAACTCCTGATAACTTTTTACTTCAACAGTGTAATCATTTGAACTTTAGAATTACATCAATGCCAAATATCTTCTTAGTTCTGTGGATGCCTGAAAATGAGGCATTCTGCAAAAATTAATTTCCTAAATATCTAAAGCTTAGACTTTTTAAATTTTAAAACTTAAAAAAATCTGATTATTTTTATTGGCAACATTTATAACTACTTGAAATTCTCTGCTTTCTTAAACATATTAAAGAACATATTAAACATAGCTATTTTTATGACTCAGGTATAACTGTAAATATAAATGTACCAATGAACTTATGGCTCATTAAAACTCTGGAGAAATTTTTGCCTTTTAATAAATCTCTGTATTATCTCAAATTACTATATTTTCTTTGCCTGCTTTAAGTAGTTTTTCTAGTAGCTATTTATCCTTGTCGTTGTTGGGGGGCTTGCTATTACTCAGTTCTTTCCCTTTTCCATTTACAGCTTCTAATCTGCCATGGTCTAGAAAGTACATAGCTAACATTCTTAAAATTTTGAGAAAACAGGAGAAAAATGCCTTATGAAGTGAATGGGCTTTACCACCTTCATGTCAGGAAAACTACTTCTGTTGTTCAGAAGACTTATTTGCTTGTGCAGTTGAGGAACAAAAATTATTTGTTTTCAGATGACACTAGACTTTTTTTTGATAGGGAAATGCTTTGGTATCTGCATTACTTTACCACGAATATTCCAGGTGCTTTGATACTCTGGTGAGTATAGAATGAATATACTCATAATAATAAGGGTTCTTCTAGACAATGCAAAATGTACATCCTAGTATATATTCTCAGGTGGCTGTAGTGTGAGGAAAATGTGTCAATGTCAGGAAAATAAATACTCAAAATGTTGACATAAGTATTGTGGTATATATGTTTTGTTTTAATATTAATTTTGCTGATTTTAGGTAGAGAAGTTGCAATAAAAATCATCTGCTTATGTTTCTGTTTACGCATTCTAAAAAGGAACACTAAGCCAAAAATTATTGTCAGGAAAAAAAAGCTAAATGAAAATTAGAGATGGGCAACTTATTGCCATACAGAGAGATGTAAAAAATTCTCAGAATCTTTGTAAGTATGGGAGGATTCCATAAAATCCCTTGCTGATTTTTTTTCTTAAATATTTACTCACTTGGTTTAAAACGTATCCCCCTTGGGGATCAAATGAAACATTTAATGTGTGTTTCTGACTTTTTCACACTTAATATAACACAGTCTCTTTATTATGAGAGCTCTTCATCCAAAAATCCTAGGATGATCTGATGTCTAATGCATATAACAGACTTCAAGCATTTCTATTCTGTTATTTCTGATCCAGGAAGCTTCTTTAGTAGGTCACAAGTAAACTTGAACTTTTAATTGCATTTTGAAATTAGGAACATGTTCAGATGGTTACTAAAGCTGAAAACCAATGTATAAAGTACATTGTTTCCCTTTTCAAATAGAAATTTTGCAAAGTCATTACTTAGAAAGTTGCCCTAGAAAAATATACGTAAATTTGTATTCCTTTAAAAAAAATTTTGTCAAAGTGATTCCTCTTTAACATTTTCTACATTCTTTTGCTGTAACTTTTTTGTTACCTTGTACCATTGCTATTGAAGTTGTATGATTATGACTCCATCTATTTCCTGTGTGTATGTGTGTGTGTGTGTGTGTGTGTGTGTGTGTGTGTGTGTGTGTGTGTATGCACGTGTGTTGGTGGGTGAGATGACTGGAATATTAGGGGAGTTGTGGAGGAGAAAACAAATTTGCAGGTGTGTATATGATGTGTTCAGGAAGCTGATTCCAACCTTGGGAGCTCGATGGACAATAGTTATTCTTCTTTCTTTTCTTTTCTTTTTTTTTCTTTCTTTTTAAAATATCACTAACAAGTCAAGAGGTCACAGGATCAAATTAAATAAACTTTTTGGGAATTGCATTCATGTTTCAATAAACTGTGAGAACAGTGGATTTAGCCAGATACGGAATTTGGGCCAATTCCTGCTTTGTCATCACATACAGTAGTTTGTTTACTTCTTTCCATGACTAAAAATGAACAACATTAAATACAGAGACCATTTGCTCTGCCTCTTGCCATCTTTCTGTGTATTCTGCAACAGTTGAGCTAATCAGGCAGAAAATTATGGAGTTTGACTCCCAGGAGAGATGCCAATTATGTGTATCTTATTATAATGTTCAACTAGATCAACTTCACTTTACATATGAAATAAGTGCCCCCTTAAAGCACTTTTTCTGACCTTTCACAGAACATGAAAAACAAATCATCAAAATAAACTTCCTGAGTTGTATTTGTGAGCTAATTCTCAGTCTACTTATAATTATTATTAGGCGTATTGGCTAAATGCTACCACATGTTAGCACAGAATTTGTCGAATCAAAATGCCATACACATCACAAAATAAATGAAGTTAGCTACCTATCATCCTTAGTTATTTCAACGTTATACTTGTGGTGTGTTATGAAGGCTATTTCCCTCTAAGAAACACGTGCTGTGTGTAAATTATTAACTCATTAATTCCTGAGTTCCTTATGCCCTAAGGGCACAGGTGTTTATTTTTCTTCAGCTTGCTGGTTTCATAAATGTGGAAACTGAAAGACTTATGACAGGAAATCAGTGCTAGAGCCCGAAATAGAATTCAAATCTTTATGTTCTTAGTACAGAGTTGAAGAGCTTTTGCATAGAAATAAATTATTGCTATTTGTGGGCATGATATCAATTAAGATTAGGAAAATTGTTTTTGACCTACCATTATTTCCAATTTTTTAAAAATTGCTATACAGCATAAATACGACATTTTGGTTTGGGGAAACATTCTGCCCTTAAAGCAATATAACTCAATTGGAATTTATTCAATAAACTTAGTAATAGACTGGGAGAAAGAATTTGATGGACTCAACTAAGTATCACCCTCTAGTCATGTGTGCAGCATGAGTCCAGTGGAACCTACTGTGTGATGCTTGGTGAGAGGGGAGTCAGGGAGTTGCAAGAACCAAGAGGAACAAGTCTTGAAGGAAAAGAACAAGTTCAAGCTTTTGGATTATATCTTTCAGAATTCTCCAGAGGCCTCACAGGCTATTTGACATTTTCTGAAAATAAACTTTCCATTGTATATGCTGTAATGATATACTTAATAACAGCCTGTTTTGGGATCCTGTGTGAGGAATGCATTACAAATACTCTTTGAGGATATAACTATAATAATAACAAAACAAAGTAGCTGAATCTAACAATAATTTGACAAATACTAATGAAGAGTTTACCACAGCAGCATTGATTTAAAGGAAGCAGATAGAGCTAAGGAAAGAATAGGAGAAAGAAAACCCAAATAGGTACAATTTGTGTCTACAATAGAATATCTTCGTTTTTACATAATGGAATACTTTAGGCAGTATTTTACATTTAAGCATTTTCTAAAAGACTGAGGAATTCTTTTAAGAGTTTCTCAGCATTAGTATCTCTTTTCTTCCCCTTAATATGCTTTGAACACCAAAATTGCTGTAAGAATCAGTGCCATTGTAATCATACTATACAAATATGTTCCAAGTCTATTTATTGAATTCACAAAGGAACAAGACAAATGACCAATGGACAAAGCATAAGGAGAACTCAGTGATTTTATGCTGGGGAGATAGAGGTAGGAAAAAAGATATAACAACCTATATTTTTATTAAAAATGCTTTACATGTATTCATTCAGCATCTCAGCTGTGAAAATTAGTGGACATTCACAAGAAAATTTGATGCAATAGTTGCATTTCCATTGTAGAATGTGGCTACCTAGAGAAAGTAGATTCAGTTAGTTAGGCCTGTTTGGGAATGGGTGGCAGAGTTAAGGAGACATGAGTCCTGAGGGCTATACTGAGGGATTAATGAGGAATGCCGTCAGTTCCATGGTTCTCTATCCTGGCTGTTCATGAGAATCATTTGAGGAGCTTTTAAAAAATACTGATGTCTGCCACAGCCACCCCACTCCCATCTCTGAAAACCGTCACCTCCCACATTCTGACTCAGCTGAGAGTGGAGGACAAACAAAATACCATATTTGGACAAGATTGGAAGAGTAGATTTTCTGTTTGCAAATTCTGGTCTGGTGACTAGTGCTGAAGATTACTTAGAAATAGTGATGAGGGGAAAAACCATGGGGAAAGTTATAACATAGAGGGGACCAAGGTAAGAAAGAGAATGAATTGACAGAAACAATGGGGAAAAAGGCATGCCATTCATGGACAAGTATGTCCAAGGAATTTAGTTGAGATGAGTAGAAAGTAAGTGAATATCTCCAAGAGACATATTCTTTTCTAAGTATGGGCGTAAAGGAGATAATTGGTATTTCTGGGTAATCTCCCCAAAGCCAGCTTTTTCACACTAAATTTCCAGCAACTGTTAACAACTTCCACTAGCATTCAGCCAGAAGTCTCTGAAATTGGTACCAGACAAAGAAAGCCCTCGGGCATTCTCAGCAGGCCACAAGATTCTGGACCAATTAAGTAAGAAGGGAACAAAAGGACTAAATTGGAAAACCAATGGTAAGACTGAGAATATCTATGAGGTTTCTACCCTGAAACAAAATAGTTCAAGAGTTATGTAATTTGTGTGAGGTTTCTGAGGAATCTTTATTTTGCAAGATTTGTAACACTCTGTTATTTTGGCTGAGGCTCCCATAAAAACAAAGTCATTTCAAACAGTGCAGTGAAAATCTTTGCACTTTCTTTGTGTTCCAAGCACAGGGGACTACGCATCATTCTACAAATCTATCAGGCCAAACTACATTTGCTCTTGTTGTTTGTCTTCTTGGAATGTCTTTGCCCCTTCAATACCATCTTTAAAGTCTTAACTCCAAAAGGCACATTCTCTGTAAAACTTCCTGCAGTTGACAAAAACCATACCCAGGTACTGTCCTCCAGAATGTACACATCTTTAGTATCACTCTTCATGTTATTCTGTTTACTTATCTGTCTCTCCTTCTGGATAGACTGAGAATAATTCAGAGAGAATTTATAGCCAGTGCCTTGCAGAGTGTCAGTTTTTAATTGCACTGGAAAGCTAACCCTTCTGTTGGGTAACTAGAACCCCTAAGGGGAGCTGGACAAATGTTTGTTGCATTAAATTGACACCCTTCAACTACTTGGAAATTTTCCCTCTGGCCAGTCCTGTTGAAGCAACTTTAGTTATGTCAGCTGAGCTTGTCCTGGGGTGTGTTTTTGTGTGAGTGTATTCATCAACCTCAAGGGGTGTATAAGTCAACTAAAGCTACATGAGAAATTTGCTGATTTACACAGCACATTAATTTGAAAGGAGGATAAAGAGGGTCTGTAACTTTTATTAGATTCTCGAAGTAATCTAAGGCCCCAAACAGATGATACAACACTGTCATAAACAGTGAAAAAACTAAAGCCTTTCTCATTGAATTCTGAGCTAAGACAAGGATGATCATTATCATTACTTCATACATTAGAAAATAAAGGCAAAATGTATTACCTGTAGCATTATGACAGTCTAAGAACAAAACCAAAAAACAGCTGAAACCAATTGAAAATTTACTAAAGCTAATTGAATTTAGGAAAGTGGCTAGGAGTAAAATACAAATTCAGATATCAATATGCTTTGTTTATATGATTAAAATCATTTGAAAATATAATGAAAAAAATCTTAGCACATCAGCAATAGTAATATATAGTACATAGAAATTTAATAAAAAATTTTCAAGATATCTATCCGGAAAATAATATGACTTTATTGAAAGACATAAAGAACATTTAATAAATGCAAAGCTATGCCATATTCCTTGGTGAGATGACTCAATATTATAGATTCCAAGTAAACGTGTAAATAACCTCAGTGTAGCTAAAAATTTAAACAACAATAATATAGTTTATCTTTCAGTTTAAGCTTAAAAATATGTGGAGTGGCATATTTTCTCATACATTGTTGATAGGAATGTAAATTAGTACAACATTTTTTGAGGTAACTTGGAAATATGTAGCAAAAATTTTAATTTTGAACTTAGTTCTGTTTTTAGAAATCTATCCTCCAGAAATATTCACCTAATTGATTGTAGTATTGATAGATCAGAAATATTATAAATGTTTGTCAATAAGAATTGGTTAAAAAAATATTTTCCATTAATTCAGTGAAACTGGACCGACATTAAAAGAACGTGACAATTCTATACATTGAACGAGAATACTGTCCTCGATATATTGACAAGTGTACGAAAGCAAGCTGAAACATAGTTTGACAAGGCTCTATTTTTGTTTTTAAAAAAGTGTGTGTGTCTGTGTGCAAAAGTGCATGTAAAATAGTCTAGCAGGGAAATAGACCAAACAGTGACCATCTCTGGTAGTAGAATTTCAGGGGTTTTTCTTTCCTTCTCTCTTTCTTTCTTTTTTTGCTTTGTCCATTGCCACAAATCTTCAAGATTTTTAAAATGATAATAGATTTCTTTAATCAGAAACAAACATGCACATACAGTCTTTTACTTCTTTAGGTTTTCACTTGTGGTTATTGTGGCTTCCTTTTCGTTTTCCCCATGTTTAAAGTTCAGGACACAATCCTTTTGAGGGTAACTGCGTAGATAGTCCCTTGGGAGGACACGGATAACATTCACTATTTCAGAGTTGAGCAAAGTTCATGACGGCAATGACAGTGATCATGACAACAGAGGGCCTGACACATCCCTGAGGTTTTCCTCAACTTTTACTGCTCTCTCTTTACTTGCCTTTTATCTTCTGCCCTAAGTGGGAGTTTGAGAATGTATGTCACTAAAGTTCACTGAAATAGAAACACCTCTATGAAAAAGGGAGAAAAGCATCAAAAAAGATACTTCTGCTTTACTGAAAGAGAGACACATTCCTCAGAGGGGCAAATGCTAGGCAGAGCTGCTTTTTGACGGAGATTTGAAATTTCAGATTGAGAGTTTTTCTTGATAAGGTAAAAAAAAACCCTCCCAACTGAGACAAAACTTAAGTTGGAAACGTCACAGGTATTTGGAGAGCCTTAGTTGTTGGATTTCAAAGCATTTACTACCTCCCCAGGCCTCTAGAGTTTTCATTAAAATGCTTTTTCCATGTCTTGTCAACGCATAACCTATTGGGCACAAAGAAAATGTTCTCATAGTTAGCAAATACTAAAGAACCTTGAACAAACCCCATCGTTTCTTTAATTTTATTGCTGTTTTGATTGCATGATTATTTATTTCAACATTAAAGAATATTTCTGCTTTTAAATTCTGAACCGATCCAGCTCACAATGAGTTATTTTAAAACACATTCCAAATATTTTATTTTGCCCAGCTTCATGTTGACAGGTACAATAGTCCCATCTTAGCTTCTGTTCACACGAGAACACATTTTGAAACCCAATTAATAAAAGGTAGAGCTGTGTAAGCTATGCTGGGCCCAGCACCTGCTGAGCAAACTGTCAAATGTTTGCCACGGTACTTAGAGATGTATTATGGCAAAATGAAAAAAAAAAATAGGCATGGGAATGAAATTAAAAACTCACAATGAAATAGTTGATTAAGAAAATTAAGCCATTTAACACAGACCCATGCCTGTGCCTCTGGGAGGTTACTGTGCAGCAGAGTCAGTTAAAACGTTTGTCCTCTATGGCGATGACCGCTTAATTTTATTCACAAAGGACTCCTTTGGCATTCATCTAAATTTTCAGACCCCCTTTCAAATTTATTCATAAGTTTCCTCTTTCCCAGTGACCCCAACATACTTGGTGCCGGGAAAGGGTCTGTCAACAAATGCCAGATCTGCACCTAAACCAGAATGAAACCTTAGGGGTCCTGAGGCCCAATTTTCGACAGCTTCTTCTGTAGAGGCTGAGGCTGAGCTCCGCAGTCTCCCTGGGCCAGATATTTTAATTGCTAGTTGTTTTTTTTGTTGTTGTTGTTTTAACGTCTAAAGGAGGAGGGGGAGGAAAGTGTGATAAGGGGAGCTTTGAAGGAATAGTGATGAATAGACCTGGCCCAACTTTTTCTTCTTCCAGAAAGCCTCCTCCAATTAATTTTATTCTTATACAACCATCCTTTTGTTCTGAGTTCCTCCAGACCCTGGGTTCTTAGCTGGCCCAGAGTAGTTTTGTCCGTTGTGAGTTGTTTGTGTTTGTTGCTTTAATCATTGAATTGAACTCCCAAGCCAAGCTATGAAATTTTCCAGAAGTCCAGAAATATGCCTTCCATTCCTTTATGTGACTTAATGGTGCCTAGTATTTTACTCAGTAAGAAGAGGAGCTAAATTGAGTAGAAGTATTAGACTCATTCATTCATTCATTAAAAGAATTACATTGTCCATCCTGAACCCCAAAGGCTTTCTATAAAGAAAAAAAAAAACACAAAAGGAAATACAATCAGTAAAACTGTTCTTCTAAGGAAGAACCTTTTCAATTTGACTTGGCTGTAAACTATTTAAGATTCAGGTTCAAGGGAATCTCTTCTAATAAGTTAGTTATTGATTTAGGGGACTAAAATTTTGATAGTTATTAGGAGCAATTTTGGTGACATGCCCTAGATACATGATATTTACATGTTTAGAAAGAATAAGATGGTAATGATACTGCACTATAATTTAATTAATTAAAACATACATACCCCCCACCTTGTTCTTTAAAGGACTTGAAGTGGTTAAGAAAATTAAACAAGATACACCAATTAAATAATGTGAAAACATACAATGAGGTACCATCTCACACCGGTCAGAATGTCTATCATTAAAAAGTCTACAAATAATAAATGTTGGAGAGGGCATGGAGAAAAGTGACCCCCTTACACTGTTGGTGGGAATGTAGATTGGTGCAGCCATTATGGAAAACAGAATGGGGGTTCTTCAAAAAACTAAAAATAGAGTTGTCATATGATCCAGCAATCCCATGCCTGGGCATATACCCAGACAAAAGTATAATTTGAAAAGATACATGCATCCCTGTGTTCATAGCAGCACTATTTACAATAGCCAAGACATGGAAACAACCTAAATATCCATTGACAGATGAATAGATAAAGAAGATATGGTATATATTGACAATGGAATATTACTCGGCCATAAAAAAGAATAAAATAATGCCATTAGCAGCAACATGGATGGACCTAGAGATTATCATACTAAGCGAAGTAAGTCAGGAAGAGAAAGACAGATACCATGATATCACTTATATGTGAAATCTAAAATACGACACAAAAGAACATGTCTATGATACAGAAACAGACTCACAGATATAGAGAACAGACCTGTAGTTGCCAAGGTGGGGAGGGGGAGTAGAGGAAGGAAGGATTGGGAGTCTGGGATTAGCAGGTGCAAACTTGTATACCTAGAATGGATAAAAAACAAGGTCCTATTGTACAGCACAGGGAGCTATATTCAATATCCTGTGTTAAACCGTAATGGAAATGAATATGAAAAAGAATATATATATGTATAACTAAGTCACTTTGATGTACAGCAGAAATTAACACAACATGTAAATCAATAGAATTTAAAAAATTGTGAAAACAGAAAGTAACAAGACTAGATACATAATATAGAGTCAAAAGTAAGACTTAAAAAAAATGGACTTGTGTACTTGCCAAAATATGGCTCTAAGCTGCCTGGCAACCAACCTGAAAAAGATTAACTCCATCAGGTATGCGATACACAGTGTATAAGAGATGGAAGTAGTTCATTTTTCTCAGAAGAACTATAATGATTCTTAACACAAAGCCCAGGCAAAGACTTCTTTTGAAGATGTTCATCGAATTACGTTGGTGGAATGCCCGTAATCCATGACAACCTCTGTGTAAGTGGGGACCAGGGTGACTTTCATGAGGAGTACTTATAGGAATTTTCAGTGCAAATGATCTTCATGTCGAGTGTTGTTCAGTAAAAGGAATTCTACTGATATCCATACAATAAATTCCATGAATAAAATTTTCCCTGGTCGACCTAAATTTGGCAATAGATTTGAGAGTGTCTGCCTAAATGGACAGATGACTCCGTTAAGTTGGGCTAGCTGGTGCTGTGATAACAAATAACCAGAAAATCTTAGTGGCTTAAAACTCGAATGTTTATTTCTTGTCCATGTTATATATTTATCATAGGTTGACAAAGGGTTTCTGCTCATTATAGTCACTCAGAAACCCAGGTGAATAGGGCCTCCAGGCTTTTATAGTCACAGAGACTGGAGGAAAAAACATGGTGCACCCACACTGAGTCAAAACTTCTGCCCAGAAGACTCCTCAAGTCTGCTGACATTTCACTGGCTAGCAAGTGAGCCATCGAGCCAGGCCAGGCTTCCATAGGACGAGGGTGTACAACCCTCCCATAGGGAGGTGGCTGGGATATTGTAAACAACAGTACAAGTTATGACAACTCTATCTCCTTAACAAACAACTCGAAAGAATTCTTTTCTCAGCTGACCTGTCCTAAGATACTGGGTGACAAAACCCTCCAAATTGCATTATTTCCTGTTGACTTCTTTAAGTGTAGCATTCTCTGCTGGTTAAAAATGAGGACTGTCTGCCTTCACAGAGAGCCCTGCTGGGGGTAGGATTGACATGCTGCTGTGAAAATGCAGTAGCCTATCAAGAACCCATGCCAGAATATTCTCCAAAAGTTAACACTTTTTATTGTTTTCGCAAATATTCCCTGCTGTTTTCCTCCTCTAATTACAACGTACTGGCAACTAGACATATATACAAATGCATAGAGATATAATGATGGTGTCTTATGATTCACCTTGACTATTCTCTTGTGACTCCTCCCATTAAAAACATTTATTGACTCCCAGCGGCATTCCTAGCATATTTGACAGCTTGACTGGATTATTTTTATAATACCCGTTCCCCCACACACACACCATGTGGTGAAATTATTTTCATGTAATAATTGGTAATCAACATAATTTTTAATCTTTTTTTAAAACAACAAATAAGTGATTGTGATTTTAAAGATAGTTCAAGGTCATAGAATATTTTATATATGAACTAAAATTTGTATTTTTCAAATAAAACTATTATGCTTGCATTTGCATTTAAACCAAAATAGAAAACTCCAGTGATCCAATAGAATGACAGAAGTGAAGTAACTCAAGTTTTGATTCTCTGACTTACGTCACAGCTATGTCTGCCCAAGGCAAGCTCAAGAATTTCCCAACCTGTTCTTGGATACGTGTAGCCAAGTATGGGTATCTTGGGGGCCAACGGTATAACTGGGAGTTAGGTGAATTAACTTCCATGTAGAACGCAATGTTTAGTAAAGGATAAATGATAAAAATGTGGTAGTTCGAACCTTACACCGTATGATTAAAACTCAACATTAATGGCAGCAATTGTTTAAAAGTAAGGTACAATAGTTCTTATTTTTTTGAGGAGGAGTATTTTATCACTTCATTGTTGAAAGTTGTAGGCAAGAGGAGGTGATTAAAATCAGAATGACTTGGTTGTATTATTGCTTTAAAATTCTGTATATACAGGGTACCCTCTTATTGCTTATACCTGGGACTACTACCAACACCCCCATACACAGTCAGCCACTGGTAACTCCCCATTATTGACATAATTGAGTGCAAAGTAATGACACTAACAAACTTCTCTATCATATGGCCTCAGCCTTTTTTAGCCTACTCCTCCACAATTTTCCTCTTGTGAAAATACCCCATCATCTAGAACAGTGGAAAAATTCTACTCCCTGATCCCTCCTCCTTTTAAAAAAAGACTTCTAGGTATTTATTCATATTTCTCCCTCTAACGGTTTAAATGTAAAGCGCATAGGCTTTGGAGCCAGGATTTTATGGGTCTGAATTTGCTCCCTGCAGTTCATAAATTGTGTGACTTTGGGCAAGTTATCAAACCTATCTGGGCCTTAACCTCCTCACCTGGAAAAATGGTGATAACAGCCTGGTTTACAGATACTCCTGGATTAGATGAGAACAAAATATATGTGGGATTGTCTGTGATGATAAGTATATCTTTATTATCTCCCTTACAAAATTTTACATGTCCATCACTTATGGAACTTTGTTCAAAATAGGTCCTCATAGAACTTGAACAAGTGCATTGAAATGGTTGAACGTGATGGTATACAAGGTACAAAGGTCCATGTTAGAGGCTCATGCTCCAGCCCTTTCTCTAATTGCTTCAGCTGTGAGCTTTGAGCATCGTCATGAGAAGAAAATCTAGGCTATTTTTCATTTGGCCTCAGTTCTTCTTCTTCAGCTGTCCAGAGCTCTCTCGTTTAGAACAAACATTGTGGCAAAACAAGGAGGCAGCAGAAGCATAACTGGGAGTGTTAACCACAGGGGAATCTGGATGAGGTGTCCGTTTCACCTACAGAACTGTCTTAGCATTTTGAGCAGCTCAGAGGTCAGGAATGCTGTTGTCATCGGCGGCAGAGCTGCGTCCTGAATAAATACCAAGTTAGGAGGAAGATGACTCAGCCCTCAGAGCTGCCTAAACCTCATACTCCTCCGATATTTTAAGCAACACAAAGTGGTAAGCAGCTGTTAGATATCTTTGCTTCTTTATTCAAGCAAAGCTTAGCCTGTTCCATTCGGAAAGAAAATGGTCATAATTTCCAGCCCATTTAAAGCTCTCCTTCCTTAGAATTGTTACTGCACACGTAGCCTGGACCACACAACTTAGTTTTATATAGCCTCATCTCATTTTCTAATTATTTCCTGATTCCAAGTGGGTATTAAATTCGTTGTGGGAGGAGACCATACTTTATATTCCTCTTACATTCTCTCCAAACTTAAAGATTAGTCTTGGACCCATAGTAGGTGGTACATACAAACACTAATTTTATTTGTATAGGACTTTAAAATGAACAAGTTACTTCTACATCCATTCTTGCCTTTGAACTTCACTACACTGCCTAAAGTAACAGTTATTATCTCTGTTTTATAGGCCAGGAAACTAAGGTTCAGAGAGATGAAGTATACTGCTAATGGTACTGCTAATTAGCAGAGCCTGAACTTATATATATATTCTGAAAAAATATATGGAATTTATGTAATATAATTCCAAAAATTCAATCTTAAATTTCATTGTTTAATGAGAGCTAAATTGAAAGACTTTAAGAAGAGTATTTAATTTTTTTCTAGGTATTGGATTCCTGTTGCTCACCTTTTTCCTCTGGCTCTGGAATTAAAATACCTTTTGTAATTTGTGAAGATGTAGACCTAAAACCTAATTATTTTATGTATACACAGAAAAGTTTATCTGTGCATATGTAAGGAGAAATGGCACAGGAAAATTCCCAAGTAATAAGAAACCACAAATTCATTTGTATTCTAGTTAATATGTTTGTAGCAGGTTTTCAGAGAATTCACAATATTTGGGAACATCATTGTTCATCTTAAAGGTAAGGAAGGATGAGCAAGAGTCTGTGTGGTTAAAGGAGAACAAAACTGGTGGAAGTAATTTAGTGTTAGAGACATTTGATTCAGATGACAGGTCTCTATGGAGCATCTACATTTTGTAACACGGTTTTGAACACATGTTAAAAATGGGGAGGTAAGGTGCTCTTGGAGTTCAATCAAGATAACCCAGGTTGTACACTAAAGTGAGTCAGAAGGAACTGGAGAGCTACCTAGCGTTTTCATTTTGGTCTCCTGCTACAAACGGACAGCAACTCTGAGACTGATGGAAGACACTGGCCTCGATGATTATGTTTTGATTCATAGATTCCTGGTGTAGAACGTAATTGAGTATTTTGTCTTTAGAGGCTTCCTTTTTCAGTTATTGACAGACTAGAGTAAATAAACATCCTATTTATATCAACAAAGTAATAATTGAAGCAAATTAAATGTTAAAGCCTATTAAATCTGTAAAAGAAGCTGAGTTTCAGTCTGAGTGAGTGCAAGCACAACAACTTAGTCTTGATTTGAGAGATTATTGAGTATGATGTGCAAACATTTTATTTCGCTTGTATAATTAATGTCCTCAGTAATTTACCACACCTTTTATTTCATTCATGAAAATAGTGAAGGATTAACTGTAAGTGGATATTTGAGGAAGTTGGCTTCACTGATCACCAAAGTAGGAAAAGAGTGGTCCAGGGAGGGGTGGGAAGTAGGAGAGTGTTCAGAAGATTATTATTGTAAGCTACAGAGAAATCCATATTTCTATGTCCCAGTTTAATCCCTCCGTCCCACTCTCTGTGCATTAATCTGGAAAAATCACTGTGCTTCTCCATTAAAAATAATGCACGGACATTTAGATTGATGATTCCTGCTGCATTCAAGGTTCTGTAAATAATGATAACATTACTGTCTAGCACATTATATAAGATCACATAAATTATAAGTAGAAGATGTATCATGTCATGGTCAAGTCTAATATGTATAATTTACAGGCTTAATTCTCACTGTCAGAAGTGTCTGTTGAAGAGGGCAAGAGTAATCACCCTTATCTAGAAAAATATGTGAAGCCTCTATCTTTCTCTAAATCTGGAGTTTAAGAAATTGCACAATCCAAAGGAGAATCCCTCTCAAGGGGCAAAGTGAGATCATTTACAATCACCTCGCCCTCACTAAATTTCATTGAGCACATTTTGTGAACCGAGTGTGTGTCAGACACAATATGGAGTGTGATTGTGGCAATGGTGGGAAGGGGAAAAAGTTGTTAGCTACCTGCCGTGCTTTCAAGGTTACCGTGAGCTCGTTCAGGAATTTCGGCTGTCTGTCTTTTACTTCTGCTTAGGAAGTACCCTGAAGTGTTATTAAAAATTCTTTCACTTTACTTTCATTTTGTCCTCAAAGTCTTATGCTTTAATTTTGTTGTTGTTATCCTCTGAAACCGTATTCAGCTAATATTAGCCTTTCTCACAGCTCTATCTATCCATCTTTCAAATATTTTTTTTCTCTCCCAAGACAGCTTTATCATTTCTTATCTCACCTGTCTTCTTTCTTGTACATTTTTGTTGATTTTCTTAACGTAACAGCTTCAGACTCCATTTCGGCAATTTATGATTTCATGAGTCTGTCGACAAATCTACCGTCATCACCACCTATTGGTGCACAGAACTGAGTTACTCTTCTTCCCAGTTCATAGCTTCTCACACACCAGAAAAGACCCTTCTTTTGTTTTATTATCTTCTTTAATCTATTCCTCTACATCTCTTCTCCTTCTTTCCTAGGTAACTGTTAGTCATTCAGTGTATTAGGTTGAACTTTATGAAACTGACGTTTGTGTAACTCAAAACAGACTAATATCAGCATTTCCACGTGATTCAACTTAATGTCTTTCCAGTCCACATTTATTATTAATTATATGTATACAATAAAAAATGTACAATTTTATGTATATGTGTGCACATATTCCCTGACTAAATTAGTAGTGCCACCTCTATCAAACACCAAGTCCATACAAACATAGGACCTTTCCTGTGTTCTATATTCTCTTTCATTGGTGTTTGCTGCTGCGTAGTCATCGTGAGATGCAGTGGCTTTGCTTCTTTCTTCAATATCGTTTTGTGTATTCATGGGTCTTTATCATTTTCTGGATAGATTTTAGCTAATATTTAGCAATTAATCCTCTAGTTTTAAAATAATTTTTCTCCTGTTCTCTATCCCTTAGTCTGTTTGTTCTGCTGTCCTTTAGATTTCTCTACAGTGTATTTCAAATTTTCTACTGCATTTTTTTCTGTTGGCTTTTATAATTTTGATAGCGAAGACCTCTATCATGTTTTCTGATTGTTCTTTGTAACAGCATCTTGTTCTTGATTCACAGATGCTATATCTTCTCTCATGTCTTTCAAAATAATACTAGCTTTCTTTGTTGCTCTGTTTAGTTTTCCCTTGTAAAGTCTCTCTTTCCTCCAACTTGCTTCTCATCTCCCCCACCCCCAATGCCTGCTCATATTTAAGAGTGGAGCTTTGTGAGGCAAATGAAATTGTTTCTCAGATTTCTCTGCCACCAGTTCACGACTCTCTGTCTTAGTTTGCTAAGCCATTTAATATACATTCTTCTGTTTTTCATCATCTGAAGTTTTATTGCTATTCCTTCATCCTCTGTTCTTTTTGTCCTTATAGATTTATGCCTTAAAAGATCCCTTCACCATTGTTTTATGGGCTTTATGGAGAGGATGGGTTAAAAGGCACACCTCCAATCCCCCATCTTTAACTAGAAATCCCTGCTGTTATCTTTTATTATTTCCTTCTTGGTGGTTTACTTGGTCACTCTTTTGCTAGTGCTTTGAGTAATCACTTATCTATTTAAATCTTTCTTTGGTTTCTGATAAATGTATTTAAAATTTTAAATCTTCTCTAGTACTACTTCAATTCCAGAATTTGACCTGTAAGTTTTCATTGTAAAGGTTTCACAGTTTTTCTTATGTCTTTCTCTTTAATTGAAATATTTTTATGTAAAATGTTCTCTCATTTCCAGTAACGTGGAGTTTTGAAAGCTATCACTTAATAGTTTCTGATTTTATTGCATTGTGATCAGATCAAAAGGTCTATGTGATATTAATTCTTTGGGGTTTATTGAATCAGTTTCGTGGCCTATTGTGTGGTAGATTTTTTTTTTTTTTTTGGATAATCCATGTGTACCTGGAAAAAAGAATTGTGTCCTCTGTGTTTGTTGAGTGAAAAGATTGCCAGCTAACTGTAAATCAAGTTTATTCATCCTCAAATCTTTTTTCATCTTGGTTATTCTTCACAACTGCTTGGTTCTTTCTCATGGTTCTTCTATCCTCTCTCAAGTCTAAAAGCCTCCCTTTCTTCTCTGGCATCTGTAGGACTTGCAAAAAAGAGCCAGGGATTCCTGAAAATTGTGATAGTTCTCCCTTCTGTGAGTCTGTCTGATCCTTCTTCCATTTTATTGATACAATGCAGTTTTGGCTGTTTATATTTTTCCATTGGCTGTTTGTTATCAGAGGCCTCTGTTCTTTTTCTTTATTCTTTACATTGTCAGTTCTTATTTTTCAGATACAGCCTAGTTTTCAGAGCAGCCTAGTTTCATGCATAGTAGTACCTAGAGTTTATCCTACCAGTACTTGTGGAATTAAATTAGATAAAGAGATGGTCCTGTCCAGGTAATTCTTACACTCTGAAATCAAATAAATAATCGCAGAGTGGTAAAGGGGAATTTATAGAGACTCACATCAAATATTTTTATTTTATAAGTAGAAAAACTGAAACTTAGAGAAGTTAAGTAACTTTTCTAAAAGTCTACAATTAATCTAGTTACTTTGTCTGGTTAGTTAATCTGGTCTATTAACACTTTTCTTAAGCATTTAAAATAAAAATTTAAAAAGGCAATTCCCAAAAATATAAAAAAATAAAATAACAAAAAAAAAAAGAAATTGAGGATAAAAATGTTTTCACAGACCTAATGATATGATAATATTTGTAAAAATGCATTTTAGGCAATGAAGTATTTTACAAATGTAAGAAATATGATTATAGTTTAGTACTACAAGGTTCATGATAGAATTCTTCTGAATGCCTGATGCATATATTGACTATTTTTGCTATTAATATGTATCAGATACATTGTGAGGGTTCCCTGTTTCAGAAATGATTAAATATCCTAGCTCTCTCATAACTTCTGGTTTAGTAGAGAAGGCACATATGTAAAAGAGAAACCCAATATAGGGAGGTAAGTGCTCTAAGGAAGAAAGCGACAAGTCAGAGGTTTTCCAGTGAGGGAGTGTCCCCCTCTCCCAAGAGGTCAAGGGAGGCTTCCCAGAGGACAGACTCTGAGTCATCAATACAAACATTGCTTGAAATGACCATCTCTCCTTTGTTCTCTGGTGAACATCCACAGGAAATTTTAAGTCCTTCGGTATTTCTACAGAATATTGTGGGAGTGGAGGTGTGGAAGAAAACAAAGTTTCAGAGTTAAGCTGTGCTTGGTTTTTGGAGAGCCTATGGATCCCCTATCTTGCAGAAAATGGGAAGCCATTAGCAGAAAATATTTATGTGTAGTAATAGTGATGCCTTAGGTAGAGTGAAACGTTGTTACGTTGACTAGGTACACTTGTTTGTTGGATATTTACAGGAAAACATTTGTTGATTGTTAGCTTAGGGTTGCCATTTCTTTTTATTTGTGGTTGTTGCTCATCTATTCACTATTATTTTGCTAGTGAAGCCATAATTAGAGTGAGATGCCAAGAATCCAGGGAGGGAAGAAGTGAGGAGGTTTATGAAGACAGAAATTTAGGGGAATTATTTATGTTCTCCAGACTTGTCAACCTCTCAACTTTCTTCCAGAAGTTTTCTTTTATATATTGTTCATTCTCTTTTCTCTCTCCTTCCTTCCTCCCTCTTTCTTTTTTCTCTTTCTCTGCCCCACATTATTTCCTCCCTCCCTCCCTTCCTTCCGCCCTCCCTCCCTCCTTCCCTCCCTCCCTCCCTCCCTCCCTCCCTCCCTTCCTTCCTTTCTTCCTTCCCTCCCTCTTTCCCTCTGTTTTTCTTTCTTTCCTTCCTTTCTACAACCCAGAACAGATTCTATATTTTTGTTCCCATCTGGTAGGTCTTTGGGATGAAGATGGAGTTATAGAAGCTCACACTTTATATTCATTGTTCACTGGTAAACCCTAAACTGTCTGGGGGTCATTCCGGCCAGGGACAGAGTCAAAATTCAAAGCACCTTGACAGACTTTTTTTGTATTTCAGTCACTTATACCTAATTTACTCAAGGGGAAGAGAATTTTCAAACAAAATAATTTTCAACCCCAATATTGCTTTTTTTTTTTTTTTTTCAGTTACTAAACCAGAGAAATGCCTTAAGCAGTAAAATGTTGAAAAGCCGAAGATTTTTCATGCTGGTTCAAAATTGCTGCCACTTACATTACTATAACCATGCATCCACCCAGAATGGCAGCCCTCTGTTTATTTTGTTACTCCAGGTGCTTCTGTAGTGTATACAAGTGGTAGCCAGTGACTTGGCTATTGTTATGAGTTTGTATTACATTTTGTACTGTTTTGTGTTCTGTATTGCTCCAAGATTGTATTGCAGTTCTTTATTTCTAATTTTATTTTGTCTCTTTTCTTTGAGGTAATTATATTTGCATTATAATGTCAAATGGGTAAACATTTTCTTGCTTCAAAATACTATGAAATTACAATATCATACAGTTTAAAATTGTGAACAAATGTGCTGATTATGTTCACTTTGCTTACTTTAGGAATTTTAAGGCTATTCTTCTATTTTCTTTTTTAAAGTTTAAGAAGTCCCACAGCATGGCTTTGTGTGTGTATCTATCTGTATGTGTGTGGGTGCATATGTGTGTGTGTGTGTGTGTGTGTGTGTGTACAAGGGGACTCTCTTAGTGATTTATGGATATTAAATGATTTGTCCAACTTGTGAGTAGGTACAACCAGAATTAGAACTCAGATCTCATGAGTCCTCATATATTGATCTTTCCTCTCTACTTTTCCGCCCTTGATATAATTAATATACCCAATCACTTGTCTTGGTCTCTGAAAGTTAAGTAAAATAATTTCAGGTGTGAATCTCATCCAGCATAAAGTTGTGAAGGCACAGATCAGGGGAGGTGGATAGCATTAAAAATTTTATAGTTACTAGTTGGGTATTTTGTGTCTGCTTGGGCATAAGGTATAAATAATGAGAGTTACAATAACATAACTTATCATAAACTTTCAAAGAAAATTACAGAGTGTTTTATCAGGTCAAAATAATTTTGGATAACTTGTAGGGTTGATTTGTTCACCCCACTTTTCTCGTGAATTAACTATAATAGTAAAGCTCATTTTCTTTAGACCATAAAATGATGGAAATGAAAATGCCTGAGAGTGTTTAATTTCACTCCCTTGAACTATGATAGGGCAAAACTTTTCTAAGTAGATGGATATACACCTTTTTCAGAAGATTCCCTGATCTTGTAGAATGAACAGTAGACAGATATTTAACTAAGCTCTTATAGAGATTAGTAAGATATGCTCTCTGAATTTTTACAAAGAGTTTAAAATATGAAGAAGTCATATGATCAATACTTTATTACAGGCAGATTATAATAATGGTCATAAAATACACATAAAAAAGACATGTTCTGGGAAATCAGAGTAAGACAGGCATCTGTAGCTTAGGCATGTCAGGAAAGGCTTCCTGATGGAGGCATTAAGATGAACATTGAAGGATGTGTAGGAGTTCAAGAAGGACGGGAGGTGGAGGGGACTGGGGTTGACGTGCATGTATGGAACAAAGGCCTGGAGTCTCTGGAGTGTGTGTGACCCAAGCAAGGAGGGGCACAGGTCACAGGTAAGGAGGTCCTGAGAGGTATCCCTGCACAGGGAGTGGAGACAGAATGGAGACAATCTTAATGGCAGAGTGAGAATTTATAGATTATTCTATATGATGATTCTGGGCGGTCAGTGCACGCTCTCGAGCCAAGAGGAATTTGAGGAGAACAATGCCTAGAAAGATTAGTCTGGTGAGTTGTGTAACAGGGATTGAAAGGGGAATGTGACTGGAAGTGGGGGGGGCAGAGAAAGAGATGTAACAAGGGTGGCGACAGAAAGGGGATTTGGAAGGAAGTAGTTGATGGCAAGAGATTTCCTGGACTTGGCAATTGATTTGATAAAGGGGCAAAGGAGACAGAGTAAGCAAAACAAAGAAAAGAAAAAGAAAAAACAAGGACCCCTCCCCTTGGTGTTTCTGTCTGGCTGGCTGGTAGCAAGGTGGCTCTATAAGGCACAGAGAAGTCTGAGGAGCAGCTTTTGGGGTAGGAGTGTGGGTTGTGGATGGCGAATAAAAGATCACTTTACATCTAAACGAAATGCCTCCTATGTCAGCTTAAAACACTGGACATATAAAGGATTTAACACCTGACCTTTTGTTTTTCACAGGGCCTATGTGATTTTCGTGCTGCCTTTTGCTCACAGCCTGTGTTTTACGAGTACATCTTCCCTGAAGAAAACTGGCCCGGCTTGTAGTTGGAACAAAGTATAATTTCCTGAGTTGGAAAACAACATTAACGATAACAGTAGCAGTAACATCAACAGAGATCACAACAACCGAACCCAGAAAATCCAGCTGGAGCGGTGAGTGTGCAGCCCTTTTGCTCGCTATCCCATGAAATTCTCCTCATTTTATTGCTTCCTGCTTGCTCCGTGACTCCATGCCCAACTTCAGCCTGCTCGGGTGAGCCTGCTAGGGGTGCCCCCACGCCATTGTGCGCACTGCCCTAGGATCAAAGCATTCTTTCTCCATCCTCATCTACCTCTTCTCCCTACTGCTTGTCTGCCTTCTCCTGCAGGGGGTCAGGCTGGCCACATTTCCACGTCCCAGTGCCTAGCCCTTTTATACAAAGTTTTCTTTGTTAATCAGGAGAAGTAAATGCAAATCCTCTCTATGTACAATGAACTGCTTTCAGAAGAAGGTGTGACAGTGATATAATGACCTGGTGAATTTTCAGACAAGGAGGATCAAAATATCTTGTTTTTATTTTCCAGAGATTAGTATTTGAGAGACGTGTGTGTGTGTGTGTGTGTGTGTGTGTGTGTGTGTGTATTTGTGTGTAGATATGTGAGTGTGCGTCTTTTTGTTCACATTCTTTCTCTGGAAAACAATATCAGTCTGAAATAGAGCAGTAGAGTCCTTGAATTCTCTTCTTTTCCACGTCTGTGTCTGAATCATTCTTAATATTAGTGTCAGTGCAAGAAGGCTTTGTGATTGAAACTGCAGGATTGTCTGTGTGCCTTTGGTGGGTTAATGAACTTTCATATCTAAACTTAGCCTGTCTTTCTCATAGTCCCTGGTTAGGGTTGAGAGGGGTACGTGGTACGTGGGCTACCTCCTGGTCGTTGGTTGTAAAGCCAGATTGAACTGGAACATAAGCACTGCCCTCCATCAGGTTTCTCTGCAAGATATTAATAAAAACACAGCGACCGTTCATTCTGTTTTTCACTTTTACTTGTCACTACTTCTTGCACCAATCAAACAAACAGTTGGTCATCACTTAGTTAAAGTACAGGTAAGTTATGAGGCAGTCTTTTGAACAATGCAGCGATCTTTGGGTATGGCTTACACTTGAAGACCTTCTTGGATGACATCCTAGGTAGTTGTTATCATTTCAGAGAAAAGATGTAAATTGAAGAGGCCTGTGTCGTGTTTTATTTAATTTCTCCTTCCTTTGTTAGCATGGTAGAACCAAGAAGACGGTGGCTTTATTTGACCTCCTCTCCATGGGAATAGTAACTATAATGGATTTAATTAACTATGTGGTATTGACGTAATTAGTTATCCTGGTGATTATACTTCTTTAATAAAAGCACTTCATTTGAGATGTGCTGGGGTCTGCAGTGGCCCGAGCCCTACCCCTATACTTCATAACTGTCTAGACATTGGAACTGCGTACATATTTTACCAACAGCTCTTGAGAGAGGTTATCTTGCATGGCTTAAGGTAATTGGGAACTAATGATTTTGCCCCCTGGTTTCAGACTCCTTTGCTTGGAGAGCAGAGAAACTGTTGGGGGAGGGGTAGCCGCTCATTCCGCGCAAACTAAAAGGAGGGGGAAGGGCTGTGTTTTGGAAACCATATGCTCTTAGGAACTGTTTCTCTTTATGCTAGAGTCAGAGAGTAACACCAGAGGGAATTGGGGGGTGTTTAATCCATGGGTGGACTGTATAAATACATTGAAATAAATGTACACAGTGTATGGAGACATATGTTCACATTAACAGGAATCCCGGCTATGCACTTGTCTATTAACAAAAACGCAGTCCATTTCAGTATTAAAAGTACATCACTGCTTAAATCTAGTCAGCAGGTGACTGACAATGTCCCTTTCACACAGCATAGTGGACAATGAAGTCGGACTGTATGGAAAAAATAGGACAAATATAAAAGAAGAAACATATAATGCAAAAATTTCCATATGAACATGTCAATAATAATATCCCAAGAAATCTCAAAGAGGAAGAGAACAAAAGCAAAAAGATTATCTAGCTGTGCCTGGACCCGTCCACAATAAAACATCATGCTTAAACCCCCTTAGTCTCCTCACTATTCAAACTTGGGTGATGGACGGGGAGTGGGGAAGGATGTGGGAGAGGACGGGAATGGTGTGGGCATGGAGAGGAGGTTGAGAAACCTAGCTGAAATAGGCTCTGCTGAGGAATAATAGGTTTTGCACACAATCCCTTTTGCAGCTAGAAGTGCTATTTCTTTTCCAGTCTGTTTTATTTGACTCTTCTTTTTTCAAAGCTGTGCTTTCCCCTGTCACCTCTTCCTGCAGCTCTTTATCCCGCAGTACTGTGCTGCCTCCCCTCCACGTCTCCCTGTCTGGAGACACGCAGGGAAATCACTGCAGGCATCTGACTGCTTCATGCGGCACAGGAAGGAAAGCTGTGGGTCATCCTAACAGCCAAACCCATAAAGATGCACCATCGCAAAACCAAACAAATGGAAGAGAAGTGCCTCAGTGGAGGTACCTGCTAACAAGACTTGTTCCTCTGCCATGAGGGATGCTCCTGCAAAAGCCTCCATCCCTCATTAAATCAATAAAATCAAGTGTCCTTTATTTTAAGCCTCTGCACTGTAATCCAGTAGCAAGGAGAGGGGCCCAGGCTTTTCATCTCATTGTTTCAAAACAGATCGTTTGGTTAGAATTGACAAAAGGTTCATTCCTTTACCTTTGTGGAAATGTCAGTAAAAGGCAGGTGCTGGGCATTCGGACTCCTTTGCTCAGTAGAAGAAAAAACGGAGAGAGAGAGAGAGAGAGTGTGTGTGGGGGGAGGGGGGATCTGTGACAGGCTAACTGCATGTACTGAAGCCTTCTAAGACATTTTGTTTAGCTTGATATTGTGCTGCAGTGAGGAGAGAGGTGGAATCTATTGTGTGCCAGCTGCATGAATCGCCGGATTGAAGTCTAACAGCCTCAGATCCTCTTTTATACAGTAAAGGGGAGATTAAAGCAGGGAGCTCATATGTCACAAAATAGAGGTACAATGCAGTTCTGGCTTGCTTGGTGCACTCAGCCGGCATTTGATCCAAATTTAGCCAAAGGGAGTGAACAAAAGTGTGCTGCCATCAGCCAGGGAGGTGACAAATGTTGGGCTGTAATATCCAAAATTCCTTTTCTGTTTCCAAAATGTCATCGCTCCTTTGTCAGCTTCATTATGATTGAATCTATGTATAGTCACAGACCAACTGGAAACAAACAAAAAACACCCAAACCCTAGCTAAATTATTCTACACCTGCCTCTTCCTAAGCTGTGTAATTGATACGGAGCACAGGGGAAGGTTTGTTTTTTGTTTTTTATCTAGGATTTACAACCCCAGTTATTTAACAAGTATTTGCTGAAGGCTATAGTATATTCTAGAAGTTAAAAGGGATACACAAGGAATCTAACACATATCTTTCTACTCTCTAAAAACTTGCAGTTTGGTTAAAGAGATAAGATAGGCAGACTGACTGACAGACAGACATGCACACACACATACTCTTAGGAACAAAGGCAGTGGAGCATTTTGTTTAGTGACTAAATATGGGAGCATAAACAAGAAATGCTATAGGAACTCAGAAAAAAATGAGTTTTGAGCAAAAATCTTTTTGAAAGCAGAGTAGAAGAAGGGAACAATTATGTTTGGAGTACTAGTCGTTTTCGATATCTGACATGTGCCACATCATGTCAGACAGAGTGTGTCTATAGTTGTATTATTATCATCCCCATTTAATAGACAAGGAAAGTGAAGCCCAGAGAAATAAGTAACTGCCCAGAGTCACATAGTTGATAAGAGGTGAGCAGGAATTTAAACTCCCAAACTATTCACTCTTCATCACATCCCCAACCTGCTTGGCAAAAGAATGGAAGCGAGACGCTCTGAAAGAACAATCAGCCTGGCATCTCGCCTCTTCCCCCTCACTAAGTGAATTCTCCATCTGTCCTCCCTGAAACTTCCAGGCCCTTACCTGTTTCTGTTTCAACTGAATTATTAGCCCCTTTCTCTGTATTTAGATTTCCTTCCCTGGACAGTCTTCATGGTCACATCAGTAATAAAACTTTATTTCTAGACGAGATCATACTGGTGGCTTGTCTAAGGTCAAACAGGTTATTAGTTGTGAGCATGAGCTACGATTTGTCTTTCGAAGCCCAGCCCAGTGTTCTTTCTGGCAGCCCCCACTGCGTTTCTCACCTGCATGCTGATCTTCAAGATGGGCTTCTAAGACCTACCAAACTTCTGCTGTGTTCACCATACCTATCACACCCCTACTATTTGCTTTTCCTTTTGCTTTAGAGGAAACCTCAAGGAAGATGGAGACCCATGCAGCTCCGGCCATCTGCAACACCAGGGACTCCAATCACAATGGAACAGTCACGTCCGCTCACTGACAGTGCTACTCATCTCTTTTTGAGACACCCAGGAGCCATTCCAGACATTCTGTCTTTTCAAGTCCTCCATGTAGCTGGTAGATGATCTCCTCTTATATCTTAATGCGAACATGGACATCATCTGACATGAGATACCTCATTTTCACTTCAACACTCATTTCCGGCTCCCTGTCCTCGTTCTCCCAACTGCCCTGTCCAGTGCCAGAAGAGCTGCCCCTCGCTGGCTTTCCTACACTAAATGGTAGGGTTGCTGAGGGCTGGTTTTAGGGCTAGTGTCCCTTTTAGCCCTCAGATTTCCCCCATTCCATCTCAGAAGTCTCAGGTGTGTACACCCCAGCTACATACTGCAATCAACATCTGAACTCAGAGAAGCGCCTATAAACATGGATTTGTAAAATCTTTTAGGCTCATTATGCTATTATGCTAAAAATCCGTATATGCATTTTTATTTTTTAAATAGGAGGAAGAATCCACATGCCAAAGGAACACATTTATAATTGTGGGATATCAGGCACCATTGAAAATGACTAAGGAATTTTAGAGACAACAGTCCTCAAATCACATCACCTCTGGTAGAAGTCCATCTTCTGTGTCTAAATGGACAGCCTGCTCTGCTTATCAGCTCAGTGCTAAATCTTCACCTGAAGAGCACCTCCCGTTCTTTTAGGACACAGCTTGTTCTCATGATTTTCTGGCCCTTTCTCTGACTTTTCTCATCTCTACTTCCTGACTCTCCATGGATATCTTCCCCTTGGGATACACAAGTTCACGCAACTTGACAATCCTTCATGATTCTGTTGCTGACTCTAACAGTTCTGTATAGCTCCTCTCTTTTACTGCCCGAACTTCCAAATGCATGTTGTATATATTCTCTGTCCCCGTTTCTCACTGCTGCCCATTCTTCAAATTTTTGATTAACTTCCAGTCAACAAAACTTCTGGTGGCAATCTATTAGGTCCTTATTCTCCTTAATGACTTTTTGAAATCCAGCTCTTCTAACAAACACTTCTTCTAGAATAATCATTCTCAATCCTATCAGACCCTCAATTCCTTTTAAAACAAATGCTTGTAATGCTGCCCTGTCATCCTGTAATGAAATGCATTGACAATATAACTTTCATACCCACATAATTTTAATAACTCAACATAACGCCTTAGTTGCATATCAATGAGAATTAAAGAAAAGTTATTTCTAATAAAATAATATTCATTAATATATAAAATCACCATTAATACAATAGATACAAAAGCAGATTAATACAAATGTAATTCAAATATCATGAGCAGCACTACCCTCAAAAATATGAATCTATGAACTGATGAACAAGGTTTGATAAAGATTCAAATAAAGCAAAGAACAACACAGTAGTTGCATTTCTAGAAAATTTGGTATATTTAAAAACATGCAAATAAATTAGGTCCTAGGCTGAAATAATTGTAACTTTTTTTTTAACATGTAGGGATGTCCATGAGTCATTCAAAAGTTTGTTTGATGCAAAACAATTCTTCATTATATGGGACTGTCTCAGACTTTGCAAGATATGTAGCATTCCTGCCCCTACTCCCACACAATGTAAAAATATTCTCCAGTACTGGTTGGCAACCAAAAATTTCTAAAATACCCCTTCATGGGTGGTGTGCTACCCCTTAAGAATCAATATTCTATATTATCTCGTCTTTGGTTCAAGTGTCATTTCCCTTTCGGCATCTCAGATCCCTCTTTATCCTTTGGTGGGTTATTGTTCCGTTTCTCCTATGTCCTTTGTGGATATTCTTCAAGGCGTAATCCTTGGCCATCTCTCTCTCTCTGCTTTGTTGAGACATAATTTATACAGAATACAATTTACATATATATATATCAATGAGTTTTCTGTGTCTAGAGTTTTACCTGTTATAGAATTTCATATTAATTAAATCATACAGTACTTAGTGTTTACTAATCATTTCTTCTACAATATATAATCTGCTATTAATCCCATCCTGTGTCTTTATTTCAAATATTGTATTTTTCACCTCTGGAAGTTTTGGGTTTATTTTTACTTTTCTGGGGTTTTTTTCTGAAGTATAGTTGATTTACAATGTTAATTTCTTCTGTACAGCAAAGTGACTCAGTTTTATATATATATATATATATATATATATTTCTTTTTCATATTCTTTTCCATTATGGTTTGTCACAAGATATTGAACATAGTTCCCTGTGGTATATAGTAGGACCTTGCTGTTTACTTTTTTGTTTTTAACAGACTATTTTTTAGAGAAGTTTTAGGGTCACAGCAATATTGAGCAGAAGTATGGAGATTTCTTATATACCTCCTACCTGTATACATGCATAAAGATTTACTTTTAAAAATCTTATCCATTTTTTTACCTTATCATGTTCACACTTTTTTCTACCTTCTTTAATATGAAATATATATATTCATATATGTGAAAATTGTTTTAAATTCTTGGCCTATTAATTTTATTACTCGTGTTACATCTGTGTGTGTTTCTATTGATTTCTTTTCATTCTGTCTTTCTGTTTTTCTTTGGTCATGTGTCATTATGTTCCCACTTTTTTTCAGGTATGACAGTTTTTCATTGGCTACCGATATTGTGAATATTATGTTGAGGAATGCTGGGTGTTTGTTTGTTTTGGACTTTTCCTGGTGCACATTTGTTTGGAATCAATTAGATAGTTTTAGGGTTCATTTGAAACTTGCTGGAAGCTAGGTGGGTTGAAATCTAGAGCAGCCTTTTGTCTAAGACCAATATGCTAATAGTCTAAGGCCGCTACTAACTTCTAAAAATTCTACCCAGTGCTAAGTGCCTTTCTACATTGGCTGGTGGGAACATGAACCAGTCCCAGTTTTGTCTGATCTCTGGGAGTTGTTTAGTCTACTGATATCCAGTAGATTTTTCTCCAGCCTTTGGTAGTTTCTGCTCCTGTATGTACAGACCAGGACTGAGACAGGTACTTGAGGGGCTGTCTCTGCAGTCCCTGGAGCAGTCTCTCTGTGTCCTTCCTCTCTGATATTCTGCCCTAGAGATTCTAGCCCATTTGGCCTTTCTGCAGACAGAAATGTGGGGCAATTGTAGGGCTCACCTCATTTGCTTCCTTTCTTTCAGGGATCATAGTCTTGAAATGTGTACTTTTGAGTATTTCCAAATTCTTGTTTCGTATTTTTTACTTGTTTCAGTTAGGAGTGTAAATCTGGTCCCTGTTAATCCATCATGGTCAGAAGCAAAATTCTCCACTCTCCTTGAAGGGTCCATCATTCATCCAAATATAATAGTTACCTTTATGAGGCTGTCCCACAAAGCTGAAGCTCACTCGGTGACCTGTCACTCAGACATGTTATGTTGTTAGATTTCCAACTGTACATTAGTCAGTTCCACATGAATTTTTTCCTGTCTTGTCAAAATTGACAACTTTTTTCCTTTTTCTTAGGGTTCACAAAAGACACTGTTATATTTTTTACCAGATATCCAGACTCTTCGTTTTGAAGTTATTTTTGAATCCTTATACTTTTTCACTGCCCATATGTCATTGAAGTCCTGCAGATTCTTTCAAAATTTCTCATCTGTCTTGTTCTCTCTATACCCACCGCCACCAATGTAGTCAAGATCTTTGTTATCTCATGTCTTCTATGTAAAAATATTTTGTAACTGACTCTCCGCTCTACTCTCTCCCACACTAGTTCGATTTGCATAAAATATTATTCATTGCATTGATGTGTTTACAAAATAAAGTGTAAAAGGCTTGCATTGGAATATTTGACATTATCCAGCTCTAACCAGTTTTTCATAACTTCTCTTCCACACTAGCTTTAACTTCCACTTCCAACAAAACCCTGAGGATATTCTAGTACATGGTTGCTCCTCAGTGTTTTGTGAGCCTGTCATGCTAATTCAGGCCTCCACGCCTTTGCTCATGATATTATTTCTGCTTAGAATTCCCACCTCCATTTTGTCAGATTTTCTTTATGTCCTGCCTTCTTGTAAGATCCAGTTTAATTTCCACTTATGATAGAGAAAATCTAACATGGATCTTTCTCTAAGCTCTGGACTAAATTTTTTCTTTTCTACACCTATTGGCTTTTAATCACATGATGTTACAGAGTATTAGTCAAGGACTTATTGTGGTCTCCCAGACATTCCCATTCAATATACTCAACCAATCACACCCATGCTGTGATGGTGTGTACAGCAGGCGAGAGGCCAAGTGCTGACCTTCCAGATTCCTGCCTTGCTTGAGTTGACCCCATGACTTCTTTTATGCTGTGTTACCTTTCCTTCCTACATTTTTTCATTAGGCTGTTTGTTAAGGAGCTAAGTGAAGCAAACTGAGAAAGGGAAGAAAAAAAGGAGGAGAAAAAGAGAAATTTCATTTATTTGAAACAAGAAAATAATGAGAGTTTTTAATATATAGATAGAAACAGATCTGGTAAAGCACTATGCACATAATTCCAGAAGGAGTTCCAAACTTTCTCAGACAATTGTTTGTGACGCGAATATTGTACATCTACCAAGAAGCCTATTGTTGAGCACTTTCTTCTTGGAAGAAGTATAGTTATAGTGACGAAGAATGCGAGTGTGCTCAGGAACTTCTTTGGGTTCAAATCTCATCCCCAAAGCTTATGAGATGTGTAACTGTAGGCACTTTGTTCTCTGTTCTTTGGCTTCTTCATGTGTAAGATGGAGATACTATTAATCTCTACTTCACAAAGTTGTGAAGCTTAAATGAGATCTTCTCTGTGTCCAGTGGGCTGATGGGAGGAAAGATGTTTTGGTGACATTTTCAATCTCCTGTTAGTTGACAAAATAAAAAAAAAATAGACTGAGATGGATAGAGTTTGGTTCTTTTGGTTTGGAATAAGATCTAATTCTGGCCACCATTCAAAAGTTTTTGACTCCTGGAAACAACAGGTGGATGAGGCATCAGAAATTCACTGTAAGAGCTAGTTCATAAAACTTAGTTAAGTTTTTGATTCAGCTTTGTCCATCTCTTCTTTTTCTTTCTCACATATTCTCCTCCAGCCTCTCTTGGGTGGTCCCACAAACCTCAGAATTTCAGATTTAGATAGGATTTCAGGTATAAAAGGGGCGGGGAGAGAGAGAGAGAGAGAGAGATTATTTTGAATCTCATTCAATGAAATAGAGACAACTGATTTGAAAAAAAATTAATCAAACTAGTTATTCAGGCACATAGCAAAATTCTCCTCTAATCCTTTCTTGATTTTTCTCTTTTTACTTTTAAGTGCATTCAAATAAACATGTTTGTGCAGATGTAGTAATATATAGCTGACTCTACAATCACCTATGGCATCTTCAGACTGGCTTCTGCCTATCTCATATGTATCATAATCTCCTATCATCTACACAAGTATTCAGCTATAAGCATCTGTCGAGTGATCCATTAGCAGCACCTTGACAACATAATCATGATTCTAAGCAGGAGGAGTTTAGGTGGAAGCTCTTCAAGAAAGAATTCAAAATTTAAGAGAAGCATAAAGCTTAGCAGAAAAGATATCTAGGTCAGAATCCATCACCTCTGGTTTTCAGGTTCCTAATTTTGTTCTCACCTTACATGGTTCTATCAAACCATTATCAAGCAATGCTGATTAAGTTTTCCCCCTGCCTACAGCCGTGTTAGGATTCTGATAATGTGAATTAATTGGTTATGGTTCCAGTCATTTGGAAGTTTTCTGAAAGGTATTGTTTCTAAGCCTTTTCATATTTTAATGTTAAACTGTGTTAAGTGTTACAGTATGTGGTGAACTCCTATTTAACGATAGTTTATTTTTATTTATTTAGTCTACAGATAAAAAACTTAAGGCACATTTCAGTAATTCCAAAACTCCCTCATTAATCAGGGACATATAACTCTGGAACCACTGATCGCTCACAGTGTATAAAATTCATGTATAAAGGTGATCAAGAGACACATTGGAAGTAATATTTTAAAAGAATGAAGTGCCAACTTTGGGACGTATCCAACAAGGAGTAAATCAGTGTGGATTCAACGGTATATCAAAAAATTGTTACTCTTCTTTTTATTGTGGTGTGTTTGTGTGTGTGTGTGTGTGTGTGTGTGTGTGTGTGTGTGTGTGTGAGTAGGAGAGAATGGGTGAAATTACAGAGAGTGTGTTTGGAATTAAGGCAGTAATAAGACATCTGTTGGTCATTATTGGTCATTATTATGTGCCAATTGGTCATTATTATGTGCCAATCCCCATGTTTTATACGCATTATTTCATTTATTTCTCACCAAAACTTATGAATTAAATATTATTATTTTCTCCATGCTTTAGATAAGAAATAAAAATTTAGAGGAGCTAAATAAATGGCAGAGCGAGGATTCTAGCAGTTCTGCCTCATGCTGAATCCTGAATGTCGGAGTGCACTGTGTATATGAAACCACCTGTCCCCAGTGGTATAGCAGAAATAAGGTCAACAATGGCTAATGCCAACTCACATCCATGAGATGCTTTGTAGTTTACAAGGCATGTTCACACTTTTTATTTCCTTCAAACCTCTCAGTATTACTGTGAGATAGTAGTTTTATTATTACATACACTTCACAAAAGAGGAAATTGAGAATTGGGGGGTGCTGAATAAATTACTTAAGTTTGAAGAGCTGGTAAGACATAAACCCAAGGTGAAACTCAGGCCTCTGATTCAAGATCCCCTTACTATTTCCACTGCATTTCAGTGCTTCCAGATGTAAACATACAGTTATCAAAATCAAGCATGTGTATGCTCACGTGTGCTAAGTATAAACTTAAGTTGCCATTGTTTATCTCTCTTTTGTTAATAAATAAACCAAAAGATAATCCTGGTGGACTTTGGGCTATATGGCATCTAACATACACCACGATAAGATTAAAAAAATCTCTGAATTATTGAAAAATAATTTATTTACAACAGGCCCAGCATAGAGAAGATTAGCCCCTGGCTCTTGGTCTGGCAAGGATGTCCTCATAGGAAAGTTAAAATGGGGAGAGATAGTATTTAAAGAAAAATATCACTGCAGAACCCTTGACATACATCCCACAAAAGAGTTAGGAGGGAAATGAAACTGGAAAGGAAACTCTATCAGATTTCTCGGACAGGATTTAGCTGTGACAGTTTTATCCAGAGGTGGACAAGATATTTTTTCTTCATCATGATTTATGATGTATAAGAACTAACTTTCCTGTCCAGATGATCTTTGCCATTTGCAGTGACTGCTATAATCATTATTAGATTTTATTGTCATGGAGTGGAAGTATTATCTCCAGGAAACTTCATAAAATTACTCTCTTTCCAACACAGAAATCTGTATTGGATGTTAATCATTATCCAATTGTTTTTAGTAACAACTAGCAAGAGAGAAGAGCACATTGGACTAATGTGGGGAAATATAGAGAGAAAAGCCAGGAGGCTGTGCCATTTGATGGGAAGGATAGGCGTGATTTTGGTGCTGGGAGACCTTCATTCAGTCACTTGGTCATTCAACAAACATACAACCTGCCCTATGCAAGATGCTGTTCCAGGTACTGAGATACAGCACCGCTAGCTCTGAGCTTGTATTCTCATAGTCAAGTGAAAATAGCTAGGTAGCAGCACATGCTGGTCTCTCTTCCCCCATCCTTTGTAGCTTTCTCAAAGAATGTCATCAAGGCACACAACGCTAGTATTTTAGATCAAATGTATTTTACCTGGAAAGAGGTACAATAAGCAAAATGAGCCTGGAGAGAAGAAATATGTTTGGAAGAAGCTGTTTTGCTTTTTCTCCTTCTCCATATTTCCCGGCAGAGTGGAGGCTTGCAGGATAGGGAGCAGCAAATAGTGGTGAAGCAGACTCAAAACAATAGAGCAGAGGATGTGTTTGAGAATGTGTCAGAGTCTGGCATATCACCCAGGAGCTGGTGAGGGCTTAAGCCGAGTGGTATGGAAGGTTATCTCTTCCCCTTGGGAGAGTCTCCAAGATAACTCAGATTCCTGTTATGCCAGGATTATTTCTGACATAAGGTTTGTGTGGGTTACGTAATGTCTTCTACTAGCAGGATTGATTGTACAATGAGAATTTCACTCTTGGGAGATATTTCTTCTGCTTTCATAATGTATCCAAGGAGATAGGGAGAACATGAGTTGGGGAATCAGAAGTGGGGGACACAAAGTCCCTGAATTTTGAGAATGAAATTTTATAGGCTTGGAAAGAAGTATATAGTAAAATAAACATGGTTGAAAATGACAGTTCCCAAGGTGTGGTCTGGGAACTCCTGGGTGCCCTCAAGACCATTTTGGGGGATCCATGATGTCAAAACTATTTTCATAATAATAAGATATTATTAATATATTAGTTATTATTTTCACTCATTCTCTCATCAGTGGTTTTTCATTTTCCAATGGCTTGATGAGATGTTTGATATTACAACAGGTGGAATGTAGTAGATATGAGAATCTAGTTGTCTTCTATAAGCAAGACATTTAAGATATTTGTAGAAATGCAAACCAATGCCACTTTTCTCACTACTTTTTGTCTTTAAAAATATAGTTGTTTTTATAAAAATATATTGGTATATTGGCAGGCAATGTGTTAGAACTATTTTAAACAAGTTAATAATTTTTAAATATTCTGTTTTAATTTCTGCTATGGCATGTATAGCATATAACATATAAACAAAAGTTCATTGGGGTCTTTAATAACTTTTAAGAGCAGAAAGGAGTCCTGAGACCAAAAAAATTTGAGAACTGATGCCTTAGAATATTAGAGGAAAAAAAGAGTTCAGACATTTGTTAGAACGTGAGAGAGAAAAATCATACATTATCTTCTATCGTCCTCAAAAATCAATTGAAAAATGACAAAAAGAGTGAGAAACAAAAATGGAAGCTATATATTCAATGAAATTAAGAAATACCTAAAATTCTGATCTAAAACATTTGAAGAAGGATGACTAAGCATAGTGAATTTGTGGACTAATGTAAGAGAAGAGAAAATGCCACCACAGGATGGCTCTTGATGAAGACCTTGGGCAGAGATGGCAGAATACATGATTGTCTTAATAGGCAGCACACCCTTACTTTTTTATTCTATTGCTGTATAATTCATATACCATAAAATCACCCTTTTAAAGTGTTCAATTCAATGGGTTCTAGTATGTTCACAAAATTGTGCTATCATCACCACTAATTCTAGAATGTTTTTGTTGCCAAAAAGAAACCTGTACAAACGACCCAATTTCGTTCCTTCTTATGGCTAATATTCCATTGTATATATGTACCACATCTTCTTTATCCATTCATCTGTCGTTGGACATTTAGGTTTCTTCCATGTCCTGGCTATTGTAAGTAGTGCTGCAATGAACATTGGGGTACATGTGTCCTTTATAATTATGGTTTTCTCAGGGTATATGCCCAGTAGTGGGATTGCTGGGTCATGTGGTAGGTAGTTCTAGTTTTAGTTTTTTAAGGAACCTCCATACTTTCTCCATAGTGGCTGTATAAGTTTACATTCCCACCAACAGTGCAAAAGGGTTCCCTTTTCTCCACACCCTCTCTGGCATTTATTTTTTGTAAATTTTTTACGATGGCCATTCTGACTGGTGTGAGGTGATACCTCACTGTGGTTTTGATTTGCATTTCTCTAATGATTAGTGATGTTGAGCATGTGCATTGACCTAGAGTCTGTCATACAGAGTGAAGTAAGCCAGAAAGAGAAAAACAAATATCTTATATAACGCATATATGTGGAATCCAGAAAAATGGTACAGATGAACTTATTTGCAGGTCAGGAATAGAGATGTAGACGTAGAGAATGGACATGTGGACACAGAGGGGAAGGGGAGGGTGGGACGAATTGGGAGATTAGGTCTGACAAATACACTACCATGTGTAAAATAAATAGCTACTGGGAACCTGCTGTATAGCACAGGGAGCTCAGCTCACTGCTCTGTGACGACCTAGATGGGTAGGATGGGGACGGTGGGAGGGAGGTCCAAGAGGGAGGGGATATAGGTATACATATAGCTGATTCACTTCATTGTACAGCAGAAACTAACACAACATTGTAAAGCAATTATACTTCAATAAAAAATAAATAAAAGAAAAAAGAAACCTGTATCTGTTAGCAGTCACTCCCCATTCTCTCCAATCTGTAATCTACTTTCTATCTCTGTGGGTTTGCCTAGTCTAGACATTTTATATAAAGGGAACCATGCAGTATGGGGTTTTGTGTCTGGATTATTTCACTTAGCATAATGTTTTCAAAGTTCATCTATGTTGTAGCATGTGTCAGTTCTTTAATAATTTTTATGGCCGAGTAATATTCTGTTTATCCATCCATCAGACAATGAACATTGTTTTTTCCTAATATTTTGCTATTATGAATAATGACGCTATCAACATTTGAGTACACGTTTTTGCATGGATATGTTTTCAGTTCTTGTTTTGAATGTATCTAGGTGTGAATTTTCTCAGTCTTATGATAACTCTGTTTAACTTTTTGAGTAAATGCCAAACTTTTCCACAGCAGCTGTGCCATTTAACTTTCCCACCAGCAATGAATGAGAGTTCCAGTTTCCTTGTATCCTCATCAATACTTGTTGTTATTCATCTTTTTAATTATAGCCATCCTTGCAGTAAGCAGTGTCTCATTGTGGTTTTGATTTGTGTTTCCCTCTTTTCACATGCTTACTGGCCGATATTTCTCTTTGGAGAAATATCTGTTCTAATCCTTTTCCCATTTTAAAATGGTGTTGTCTTTTTATTGTGAGTTGTAAGAATTCTTTGTATTATTAGATACTATTCATTTATCAGATCTATAATTGGCAAATATTTTCTCCAGTTTTGTGGATTGTCTTATCACTTGTTGATGGTGTCTTCTGATACACAAAGTTTTTAACTTTTATGAAGTTCAATTTATCAGATTTTTCTTTTGTTGCTTTTGCTATCATATGTAAGAAATCATTGCTTTACCTGAGGTCACAAAAATTTATGCCTATGTTTTCTTCTCAGAATCTCAAAATTTCTAGCTATATATTTTTAGTTATATACATTTAGGTCTTTGGTCCATTTTGAGTTCATTTTGGTGCATTTGTATGTATAGTGTGAGGTAGGGGCTCAACTTTATTGTTTTGCATTTGATATCCATTATTCCAAGCAGCATTTGTTGAAAAGACTGTTCTCCCCCTCACTGAATTGTTTAGGAACCTGTGTCAAAAATCAATTGACCATAAATATGAAGGTTCCCCCCTCCATACTCTCTATTCTATTCCATTATCTATATGTCGGTGTAATACTGTCTTGATTACTTAAGTTCAATTGTGGTAAGTTTTGAAATCAATGTGAGTTCTCCAGCTTGGTTGTGCTTTTCAGGATTGTTCTCGCTGGAATTCTGGGTCCCTTACATTTCCATATAACTTTTAGGATCAGCTTATTTATTTCTACAAAAAGGGAAGCTGGGATTTTGATAGATATTGCAGTAAATAATTTGGGAATTATTGCCATTTTATTAATCATGTAGTTTTTGTCCTTTGTACTATTAATATTGTGCATTATGTTGGTTACTTTTAATACATGGAACCAATTTTACATTCCTGGGATAAATTTCATTTGGTCATAGTTTGTGGATTCAGTTTCTTAGTGTTCTGTTGAGGATTTCTATGCCTATATTCACAAGGTATATTGATCTGAATTTTCTTGTGATGTCTTTGGTTTGGGGATCATGGTAATATTGGCTTCATAGAATGAGTTGGGAAATGTTCCTCTTTCTTCTATTTTTTGGAATAGTTTCTTCTGTGTGCATGAAGAATTCATGTTAATTCTTCCTTAAATATCCGGTAGAATTCACCAGTGAAACTTTCAGGTCCTAGGATTTTTTTGTGTGTGGGGGGGATATTTTTGACTACCAGTTCAATTCAGTCTCTTTACTTTGATGTGGTTCTATTCATATTTTTAATTTATTCTTTAGTTGATTTCAGCAGTTTGTATCTTTCTAAGAATCTGTCTATTTCATGTAGGTTATCTAGTTTGTTGGCATACAATTGTTCATACTTTTAGCTTACAATCCTTGCTAATTTTTATAGTCTGTAGTAATGTCCTGTATTTCATTCTTGGTCTTTGTGATTTGAGTATTCTCTCTCTCTCTCTTTTTGTTTTTCTCCTTGGTCAGTCTACCTAAAAGTTTTCAGTTTTGTTGGTTGACCTTTTCAAAGAACAAACTTTTGATTTCATTGATTTTTCTCCATTCTTCTATTTTCTATGTAATTTTTTCTCTCATCATATTTATTATTTCCTTCCTTTTGCTTTATTTGGATCTAGTTTGCTCTCCAAATTTACCTTGAAGCAATGCTGTAGCTACATTTCATTCATTTTGGTTTGTTGTGTCTTCATTTTTATTCATCTCAAAGTATTTTCTAATTGCCCTTGTAATTCCTTCTTGGACCAGTTGGTTATTTGGAACTGTATTGTTTAATTTCCACATATTTCTGATTTCCCCGTTTTTTTCTGTTGTTAATTTCCAATTTCATGACATTTTGACTGAAGAACATTTGTTGTATGATTTCAGGCCTTTTACATTTATTAAGTCTTGTTTTATAGCCTAATCTATAGTCTATCCTGGAGAATGTTCCATGCACTGAAAAATAATATGTATTCTGCTAATTTTGGGTGGAGTGTTCAATAGATGTCTAGTAGGTCTCTAGTTGGTTTATAGTGTTGTTCTATCTAGTTATTCTTTCTATTATTAAAAACAAGCCATTGAAACCTTCAAATAGTATTGTTGAATTGTTTATTTCTCCCCTCAATTTGATAAATTTTGAGGCTCTATTTCTATTGTTAAGTAAGTAAATGTCTATGATTGTTAAAACTTCTTGATACATTGACATTTTTATTATTTAAAAAATTTTAAATTTATTATTATAAAATTTATTATTTATATATTATTATAAACTGTCCTTCTCTGTTTCTAGTTTAATTTTGTCTTAAAGTTTGTTATATGATATTCATTTATCCACTCCAGGTAGTTTTTGGTTACTGTTTGCATGACGTATTTTTTTCCACCCATTTACTTTCAACTCTTTTTGTATATTTGAATTTAAGTTATCGAAATGTAAATGGCATATAATTGGATCATATTTTTAGTCTATTTTGCTAATCTTCGCTTTTATACTGGAGTATTTAATCCATTTATATTTAATTTTTGATAAGGTATGATTTACATATGCTATTTCTCTATTTGTTTACTATGTGTCATTTTTTTATTCCTCTTTTCCATCATTACTGGAATATAAATTCTCTCTATTTATTGATATTCTCTATTTGGTGAGACATCATTCTGTAATGTTGGAATTCTCTGTTGGATGTGGCTACTGAAGTCTCTTTTGAGTTACCTTAGTGATCATCAAATGATTGGACAGAGATTTCTATACCTAGGAGTAAGTTTGAGAAATGTGAACAATCTCTATAAAGAAAACTTTAACACACTCCTGAGTGATGCAAGGGCTTAAACAAAAAGAACCTCATAATACTTTTGAATAGGAGGAGTCAATATAATGTAAATATCAGTTTTCTTTAAGGAAATGTATTAACACAGTAGCAATAAAATGCCAAGATAATTTTGGGGCATTTAGACAACCTGAACCTTGAGTTTGTATGGAAAAAATAAATAAGCAGAGACAATTCTGAATAAAAGAATAAGATATCATACAGTTAGATGAATCAAAACAGTGTGGTAATGGCAAAAAAAGTGGGTGGATAGCTCAATGGAACAGAAATAACAGTCCAGAAACAGTTTAATGCACATGGGTATCATCTCAAATCAGTGGAGAAAAGATGAATAAATTAAATAAATTATTGAATTATTATTATTGGATAAATTCTGTTTGGAAAAAAGTTAACCATATAGAAATAAATTATAATAACGGAGTGGCAAAAAAATTTTAAGTAAAATCTAAATTTCATTAATCATATAAAGATTGAAAGATTATCCTGCATAAAAAGGATGCCTAGGAATAAAACACCATTAATCAAATTGAAAGATGAACAAGAAACTTGTAAAAACTATTTGCCATTTATAATTTCTATAAAATATATGGAAAGTTAGAACCCAATAACTCAATAAAAATGGGTTAGGGATATAAAGAAGAGCTTAAGGAAAAGGAAATACAAATGTCTCTTAAACATGTGAGTAGGTACTCAACTCACAATAAAAGAAATGCAAATAAAGACAACGATAAGTACCATCTTTTACCTATCAGATTGACAAAGAGCAAACGTTTCATATCACAGTATTACCATGGGTGTGAGAAAACTGGTATGTTACTGGTGGGAGTGTGATTAGGACAGTTCTTACTGATCACAACCTGGCAGTGTTTACACAGATTACTAAAGCAAACACCTTTTAGTTCAGCAACTACACCTTTGAGAGTGTAACCAACAAATATACATGCACATGTGGGAAACAATACACCTACCAAGTTATTTAGTACAGCATTGTTTATAAAAGCAAAAGAATAAAAACAACTTTAATATCTGCCCATAAGAGCCTGAATAAATTATATACAAAAGAATGTTACACAACTTACAGAAGGAAAAAAATAACTAAAAAAGAAGGAAAAAAAGAAAAAGGGAAGAAAGGTAAAGAAGCTCTTTATATATTAATGGGAAAGATCTCCAAGATATATTTAAAATATAAAAACATCAAAATGCAGAATAGTATGTATAGGATGTACCAAAAGGGAAAACAATAAATCTTTTTATTGCTTGTACATCTGGGAAGACACAGAAGAGCATTTGTTTTCTGCAGGGAGGGGGACTAGAATTGGGATACTGGGATATAGAAATTATGCTGCCTAAATTTTGAAAACTATTCCTGCATTTTCTATTCAAAATATAAAAATCATAAACAATTCAACTACCACCAAAACAAAAATGGAAGAGAAAAATAAAACCACCTTAGAAACAAAGTATATTTTGGAAGCAGTTAAAATTATAAATGCAGGCTAAAAACACCATCAGAGATAGCAGACATCTGATAAAAAATGGGCAAAATTAAGTAGAAAGAAAAGTTTAAAAGGATTAGCAGGAAAATGTGAAAAACTCTGAAGCATCAGTAGATGTAAAACTAATATCCAGTAAAAAGACAATATTTTCACCAATACATTCAAAGAAAGTTTTCCTGGAATGATGGGAGATATTCTAACAATTGAGAACAGAGCATGTCTGCTGGACAGGAAAAACTGATGCTTACTGATGGACCACAAGTTTTTCTTAAGAAAATTTATCGGATGTAACCAGATCAGAACACTTTTGTGAGCCTGCAGCAAAGGAAGAAAAAATAGTCTGATATTTAAGGAGGAAAAACAGTAAGTCTGGATTCAAACTTCTCCAGAATCACATACAATGCTAGCAACTGTACAGTGATGTCTACAAAGTTTTAATGGAAAGGAACATCATCATATTTTATGTCCAGCTATACCACTGTGCAATAATCAAAACTAAGGAGCAATATTTTCAAACATACAAGAAATCAAGAAGTATTGTTTCCATAAACATTCTTGTAAAAACTACCAGAGGACAGGCCTCAGCCAACCAAAATATGGATTTTAAAGCCAAGATAGAGTCATGGTGAGCAGTGAATCCATTTATATATTCCATTAATGTTAACAACTGTGGGAACTATATGCTTAAGGAAGTGACTATGAACATTTTCCACCCTGAAATTGTAGAAATGATATAACTATTAAAAGTCAAAGGGTGAGAAAATATAGGAAGTAGCATATGTAGTTAAAATGAATTAGAGGAGGTCATACTTTATAATGTTTTAAAAAGTGGACTATGTAAATATGGTGGCCTTGGTGGAGGAAAAGAAGCCTGGGATAGGATTTGTTCTAATATTAGCTGTGTTCTGATATTAGCATATTGGTGAGACTTCTTCCTCTCTTCCATGCATGGTTAAAAAACTATTACATGTGAGTCTCAAATAGTTTCCACAGTATCTCCTTATAATATTGAAGCAATAGAAGCCAAATGACCAGGGTTTCAGCCTATATCAGAAGTCTAAGGACCAGGCCTTACCCTCTAAAACTTTCTCTCATGCAAAAAGTTCAGGGTTAGACTTACCACATGATCCAGCAATTTCACTTCTGGGTGTATACTAAAAAGAACTGAAAGAAGGGGCTTGAAGATATATTTATATGCCTTATGTTCATAGCACATTATTCACAATAACTAAAATGTGGGAGCAACTCAAGTGTCCATAGGTGGATGAATGGATAAGGAAAATGTGGTATGTACACACAATGGAATATTATTCAGCCTTTAAAAGGAAGGAAATCCTGACATATGCTACAACATGGATGCACCTGGAGGACATTATGCTGACTGAAACAAGCCAGTCACAAAAGACAAAATACTGTATGATTCCACCTGTACGAGTTACTTCAAGTAGTCAATATCATAGAGACAGAGAAAGTAGAATGGTAATTGCCAGGGGCTGAAGGGAGGGGATAGTAGGGAGTTATTGTTGAATAGATACAGAGTTTAAGTTTTACAAGATAAAAGCGTATGGAGATGGATAGTGGTGATGCCTGCATAACATTATGAATATATTTAATACCACTGAACTGTACACTTAAAAACAGTTAAGATGGTAAATTTTATGTTATGTGTATTTTACCACCGTACAAACAATGGTAAAATAGTTCAGGGTTAGGCTGTTATATTGGTTAAGTTCTTTGCTGGAAACAGCAGAATCCACTCTACCTAGTTATACAAGAAGGATTGCTTTGGAATCATTAGAAGACTGGAGTTATAAGATGTAGGCTAAGCCTTCAGGAAAAAACTCCTAAAACAATATGCCAATACTGGCACCATCCCCAGATCGCTGTGCAACGGCGCTCCATAGCCCATTCAGCTACTGTTTCATAACTGTGTTAAGGAGGCACTTCTGCCTCAGATCTTGAGTATTGCTTGGTTCAGGATGTTGGTGAACATGCACTGGTGCTCAAGGCAATTCCAGATGAAATGCCCAGGTGTAACCCAGAAAACCCATGTATCCTCTCACCCTCAGGGGTTACCCCTTACTTTAATATTCAACAAGATGGACCATAGCTGGATGGCAAATCTCACTTATTTCTATGTACTTCTGGGCAGACCATTCTGTAGTCTGCTTCATCCTTTGTTAATACCTCTCAGCATCTGCTTTCTTCACTCACCTCTCCTGTTTTTGCATTACTTTTATATACCGCTAACCCAAGACGCAGGGTAGAGAAGAGTCTTTTCTGAAGGTTTGAAGATATTGGAGGGTAATTGTAGCACAGAGAAGGACATAATTTTACCACTAACACAAAGCGATTGGTGTGGAGAATACTTTTTACTAAAGGTTTGTGGTTAGTGAGGCTAATTAATTAATAAATCAGAATTTCATATTTGATGTCAAACATTAGCATAGTAGAAAAGCATTAAGCATCTCCCATCTTAGGGACTTTTTCACTGGTCCCATCCCTCCCTCTGCTGCTAGGGCTCATCTCTTTCCAAAGTCCCTTCTCATCTCTTATTGTTCATGTGCCCCTTATTCTCTTGCTTGTGCTGCCCACAGAAACTTAATTTTCTTACTTGATTAACTTTTTGTTTTACAGTTTTCTTCCAGGTCATGTCTTGGGGAATGGGGTTTATTTTTCACACCAGTAGATTCATTGAATTATTGTTCAAAGAAAAATCTTTCTTCCTCATATAAACTGTATGCTCCTACCTCTAAGTAAAAAGCCTATCTCCAGAATTTTTTTGGAATATGGCTACTTTACCCTCCTTGAAACAGTAATAATGAAAAAAATTAGTGGTGCAGATTGAAATGGAAAACTGGTAGAAAGTAGAAAAGATAAAACAAAGATTTGATTTTAATAAAAAGGAGTGAAAACAATTTTTGACCTGTACTAAATTCACAGAAGATCATCAATGGGCTTTAGTGGATATTTTATTCCTTGAATTCTGGAAATCAAAAGTAAATTCATTCCTTTTGATCTTATTTTTACATAGGTCACCATTTTTCTTTCATCTGATATTGTAACATCTTCAAATAAAGTCCCTGCTACCTTTCTTTTATATTGGCAGATCACTGAAATCTATAAAATGAAATTAAAAGAAGCATCACTATCAGAATCCATGTTTTGCTAGTTCTCTAAGACAAGCATTAAGTATGGGGCACTCAATATATTGGCAGTGAAATGGGACTCCCCACCCCCAAAAGAACAGTCATGATAATAGAAATGGAAGCTGATCTTTATTTACTGTGGGGTCAGAAAACGGACAAGATGTAGTTGATATTTCTTAACTCTTTCCTTGTTTCACTCAGACCCTATAGCAGACTAAAAACCATTGCCCAAGTATCAGCAGGTTAAAGAGACTGAATTCATTCTTTATTATGCATTTGTATGTTCGTTAGTGAGAGGAAAATTGGGATGCTCTGGAGGTTCAACTGCTCCTCACTTTGGGTAGTTTGGCTGAGGACTGGCTCAGCAGGTTGAGTTAGATTTACCAGAAATTAGGATACCAATCACAGGTTCAAAAGGCACTACTTTCTAACATGGCTACTTCTCCAACCATTGCTACATAAACGTGTTATGGGGTGGGGGACCCTCTCTACTAGAATGTTAGCCATGGGATGTAAATAAAGACCATTTATGACTGTTCTAAGTAGCAGGTCATAGAGTTCAGAAGATTCCTTGCACTCTACTACTTCTCAGCTTGTAACTCATCCCCATCGCAGTAAATCATATATCTATAGGATTGCCATAGATACAAGATTCTATATTTCTATACTTCTATCTATATTTCTATAGATATAGGATTCTGTAATCTATAGGATATCTATATCTATACCATGTGACATGAATGGTTTGTATCTGTCATCCCTTTAGGCAACATTCTTTCCACAAATATTTACTGAGTGCCTACCATGTGCCAGGCACTATTTTAATTCCTGAGATACCTCAGTGAACAAAACAAAGAGTTCTGTCCTTCTGGGGGTTAAATTTTAGTGGTGGTAATCAAGGTGGAAGGAGACGAAACAATAAATATGAGAGGTAATTTATATAATATGTTAAAAGGCAGAAGTACTATGGAAAACAAGATGTAGAAAGGGGTAGACAGGGATCAGGGGTTGATGTCAGTTTGGAAACAGCGATTGACATGTAGCTTGGCTGTGGGTAAATTGTACTATATACACTCTTTAAGACAGATTTTGTGTTTTTTTTCATCCATGTATCCCTAGCACAGTACCCAAAATATAGTAGGTGGCTGAAGATTGTTTGTTGAATTAATTTTTCTGATGCAATTTAGAATATATAAAGTGATTTATCAGGTCTTATTTGTAAGCAATATTACCTCAGCACTTTTCTAACTCAAGGACATTCCTCTGCTTCTGCAAAAAAATACATGGCACATATTCATTTTAAGGAAACCTCATTAGGAAATAATGTTCTATGTCATCACCTTCAATTTAGTTAATGTCTCCATTGAAGACTGGGTCACTGTGCTCTTTCTAGCGTCTGGCAAAATATAGCATATAGCCTAAGAAGACTTGGCCATTTTACCCTCAGAAATGGAGGCTACAAACAAATTGTCAGGTCTGTGTTGTAACATTGACATAGTTCTTGTGAACAAAAACGAAAGAAACACAAATTCTGCCAAAAATCAAGGTGCATCTGTATATACTAGCTTTGAAGATTGAATTCGGTTAGAATTCTGACAATAGAGATATTACCACTGTTCCTAAGAGGCAGCTGATGCACTTTCAACCACCTTCTGTTTTAATTAGGGTTGAGATTGTGCTACCATACCAGAATGGCCCAAAATACAGTGGTGTTAAAAGGATACAAATCTATTTTGCTTTCAAATGAAATGTGACCAGTTTAGCCCACATGGGCAGATCTACCATCGACTGGCCATTTTCCATGCCTGTATGGTCAAATCCAAGATTCTGTCATGTCCTGAGTTCCAGCCAGCAGATAGGAGAAAGAGAGTATAGAAAAGTCACACCCAGTGTTTTAAAATTCAGACCTGGAAGTGGCAAACATCATTTCCTCTAATTGTCCATTTGTGAGAAGTATATCTCATGCCCACATCTAACTGCAAGGGAGGCTGGGAAGCAGAGTGTAGCAGTGCAGTCATGGGCTGATTTATGGAAGAAGGGGAGAATATATTTTGGTGGGCAATTTGCTGTTTCCTTCATAATCTCTGAATCAATACAACATAAGAATGAGTGTTTTGTGTTTGCTTGTAATACATTCATGCATGCGGAAAGGCCGTTACAGGATTACACCAAGATAAAGCGACATCTCTCATCCCCATCCCCGGTGTCCCCTGGAAGCTCTTGTAAAGCAAATTAATACTTTCAATGCCCCAGTACTAACAATGTAAGCCGACTTGGTAAGTGCTGCTGAGTCTCAGACGATTCCATATGAAGATCATGAGAAGGTGCTGCATGTGACAGAATAAACACAGAAAAATCACAATACACCAAAAAACACTTCTAATTTGATTCTGTTCTTCTCTTTCCAAAAAAGACACTGAACCCTCTCAAAGTCCTTGATGCCATGCCTCTTAGTCAATACGCAGGCCAATGACTCCACATTTTTTCTTTGCAAAGGAATAGGTAGAAATTACTGTTGACTTTATCCTGTTTATACTGATAGTTAATGATGGTACTTACAAGAGGTTTCAGAGATACAAGAAAATCTTGAAAAAAAAATTGCTGGAAATCATATGGCTCAACTCATGAATTGCACTGCAGGCAGACAAATGATTTCTTGGCTGTAAAACTTGTCCAACTATCTTTTTGCTCCCTAAAGCTGATCTTGACAAGGATTCATTGATCCTTAATATGGAATACTTCAGATGACAAAAATCAAAACCGGTAAAGATTGATTTGGCAGCCTACAGATAGATCACCTTGGAATGAATGGGCCAAGAGTCTGAACAGAAGATAATCCTCCAGCTCCTTTCAATTTTTTTTTATTTTTATTATGGAGTCCATAAGATTTAAATCTGGAACCACCAAAAGGAAGTATTCATTCAGAATAAACACAGACACAGAGAAAAGACACATCAACTCAAAAACAAATGTATATGGTATTAAAAATAGAGATAGCACTGAAGTTCTTTTATGAACATCTTTTGGCTCAGTTTCTATAGAGTCAACACTCTATGTTTACCTGCAACTTTATATCAGGCAGACAAAATGATTTGCAAAGGAGCAAATAATGTATTTGTGGAATAAAAGGAATGTAGAGGAAAAGTGGTATCACTAGACTACTCCCAATTTATTGACTTTGGTAAGACATTTGTATCTCTGGAGTCCAGTTCTTTTTTTGTAAAATGAGGGACAATTATGCTTATCTTCCACAAATATCATACCAATCCAATGAGGTAATACAAGTGAACATGTCCTGTAAAGCATTAAATTCTGCACACCTATGAAGTTTGATATTATTTATTATTTTGCAGGGATTCTAGGAGAAATGATTTCTTAACAACATAATTGCTGGTCCCAGAATTGCTATTAGTCTGAATGTGACTTTCAAACATTTCCTCTACTTCAACTATTTCCTCATTTTCCTCTCATCTCATCTGATATGTCTGTTCTGTCTACATTATCCCCCCAAAATCCTACTTCCCTATTCTCCAAATGCCATCTCTCTGCCTACCAGATAAGGAACACTATCTATCTGTGTTCCCTTGTTAATCTATTGACCTTTAAGCACAGTTGTGTTTCATTAAGAGGGCATGTACTTTGAGGCAAACATTTTCCACTGGTTTAATTTTAGCTGTAAGAGAGACACGGGAGGTGTATCACCAAAAGAGGTCACAGACACAGAGGGGGAGAGAAAGACACTCTATAGCACATTCCTCTGGTATCATCTGGTATTTAATTTTCTGCAGCAAAGATCTATGCTGTACTGATTTCATGGAAAATACAGAAAGAGATAAAACAATAGAGCATTTCAGCACTCCTTCCAGGAGGGTACACTGCCAGGGCATTAGGAGCACAAAATAGAAATCAGTTTGAATAGATTATGGTTGAATAGATTGGTTTCACAGGATCCCAGTTACACCAGTTTTTAACTGGGTAACTCTGGGCACATCAAAAGCTTTCTGAACCTCGTTTTCTTTCTCTGTTAGGAAGGAATAACTGTGACTTTCTGGTGTGATTATTATGAGGATTAAATGTTAGTATTACATGTGAAAAGTTCTGGCCTAAAGTGGGTTCTTAATAAATATTATTTACTTATACATTTATAAACAATAAATATTATTTATTTATAAATGTATAGCTCTCAGTGGATACTGGCCATGTGCCTTTACTGAGATACAGAGAGCTCAAAGAAGAGGCACACTATTCATTTGCTGAAGACTTAAGCTATGGTTACATAAAGTCTAAAGAGTACTAGAGTCCAGACTCGCAGGAAAGCAAGATATCCTTCTGTGTATCATCCATGATTGGCAAATATCCAGCCTCTGATTAAACTCAACAAGGGACAGGATGTTCATTAGCTACAAAGCAATTCATTCCTTTTAAGAACACTTCTAACTATTAGAAAGAGCTTGTTTTTTTTTCTTTTTAACATCCTAATTGGAGTATAATTGCTTTACAATGGTGTGTTAGTTTCTGCTGTATAACAAAGTGAATCAGCTATACATATACATATGTCCCCATATCTCCTCCCTCTTGTGTCTCCCTCCCACCCTCCCTATCCCACCCCTCTAGGCGGACACAAAGCAACAAGCTGATCTCCCTGTGCTATGCGGCTGCTTCCCACTAGCTATCTATTTTACAATTGGTAACGTATATATGTCCATGCTACTCTCTCACTTCATCCCAGTTTACCCTTCCCTCTCCCCGTGTCCTCAAGTCCATTCTCTATGTCTACGTCTTTATTGCTGTCCTGCCCCAGAACCATTTTTTTTTTTTACATTCCATATATATGTGTTAGCATACAGTATTTGTTTTTCTCTTTCTGACTTACTTCACTCTGTATGGCAATCTCTAGGTCCATCCATCTCACTACAAATAACTCAATTTCGTTCCCTTTTATGGCTGAGTAATATTCCATTGTATATATGTGCCACATCTTCTTTATCCATTCATCTGTCGATGGACATGTAGGTTGCTTCCACATCCTGGCTATTGTAAATAGAGCTGCAACGTACACTGGTACATGACTCTTTTTGAATGATGGTTTTCTCAGGGTATATGCCCAGTAGTGGGATTGCTGAGTCGGATGGTACTTCTATTTTTAGTCTTTTGAGGAACCTCCATACAGTTCTCCATAGTGGCTGAACCAATTTACATTCCCACCAACAGTGCAAGAGGGTTCCTTTTTCTCCACAACCTCTCCAGCATTTATTGTTTGTAGATTTTTTGATGATGGCCATTCTGAGTGGTGTGATGTGATACCTCATTGTAGTTTTGATTTGCATTTCTCTAATGATTAGTGATGTTGAGCATCCTTTCATGTGTTTTTGGCAACTGGTATATCTTCTTTGGAGAAATGTCTATTTAGATCTTCTGCCCATTTTTGGACTGGGCTGTTTGTGTTTTTGTTATTGAGTTGCATGAGCTGCTTGTATATTTTGAAGATTAATCCTTTGTCAGTTGCTTTGTCTGCAAATATTTTCTTCCATTCTGTGGGTTGGCTTTTTGTCTTGTTTATGGTTTCCTTTGCTGTGCAAAAGTTTTCAGTTTCATTAGGTCCCATTTGTTTATTTTAGTTGTTGTTTCCATTTCTTTAGGAGGTGGGTCAAAAAGGATCTTGCTGTGATTTATGTCATGGAGTGTTCTGCTATGTTTTCCTCTAAGAGTTTTATAGTGTCTGGCCTTACATTTAGGCCTTTAATCCATTTTGAGTTTATTTTTGTATATAGTATTAGGGAGTGTTCTAATTTCATTCTTTTACACGTAGCTGTCCAGTTTTCCCAGCACCACTTATTGAAAAGGCTGTCTTTTCTCCACTGTATATTCTTGCCTCCTTTATCAAAAATAAGGTGACCATATGTGTGTGGGTTTATCTCTGGGCTTTCTATCCTGTTCCATTGATCTATATTTCTGTTTTTGTGCCAGTACCATACTTTCTTGATTACTGTAGCTTTGTAGTATAGTCTGAAGTCTGGGAGCCTGATTCCTGCAGCTCCATTTTTCTCTCTCAAGATTGCTTTGGCTATTGGGGGTTTTTTTTGTTTCCATACAAATTGTGAAATTTTTTGTTCTAGTTCTGTGAAAAATGCCATTGGTAGTTTGATAGGGATTGCATTGAATCTGTAGATTGCTTTGGGTAGTATAGTCATTTTCACAATGTTGATTCTTCCAATCCAAGAACGTGGTATATCTTTCCATCTGTTTGTATCATTTTTAATTTCTTTCATCAGTGTTGTATAGTTTTCTGCCTACAGGTCTTTTGTCCCTTTAGGTAGGTTTATTCCTAGGTATTTTATTCTTTTTGTTGTAATGGTAAATGGGAGTGTTTCCTTAATTTCCCTTTCAGATTTTTCATCGTTAATGTATAGGAATGCAAGAGATTTCTGTGCATTAATTTTGTATACTGCAACTTTACCAAATTCATTGATTAGCTCTAGTAGTTTTCTGGTAGCATCTTTAGGATCGTCTATGCATAGTATCCCGTCATCTGCAAACAGTGACAGTTTTAATTCTTTTTTACTGATTTGGATTCCTTTTATTTCTTTTTCTTCTCTAACTGCTGTGGCTAAAACTTCCAAAAGTATGTTGAATAATAGTGGTGAGAGTGGGCAACCTTGTCTTGTTCCTGATCTTGGTGGAAATAGATTCAGTTTTTCACCATTGAGAACAATGTTGGCTTTGGGTTTGTCATCAATGGCCTTTATCTTATCAAAGAACCAGCTTTTGGTTTTATTGATTTTTGCTATCATTTCCTTCATTTCTTTTTCATTTATTTCTGGTCTCATATTTCTGATTTCTTTCCTCCTTCTAACTTTGGGGATTTTTTGCTCTTCTGTCTCTAATTGCTTTAGGTGCAAGGTTAGCTTGTTTATTTGAGATGTTTCCTGTTTCTTAAGGTAGGATTATATTGCTATAAACTTCCCTCTTAGAATTACTTTTGCTGCATCCCATAGGTTTTGGGTTGTCGTGTTTTCATTCTCATTTGTTTCTAGATATTTTTTGATTTCCTCTTTGATTTCTTCAGTGATCTCTTGGTTATTTAGTACTGTATTGTTTAGCCTTCATGTGCTTGTATTTTTTATAGATTTTTTTCCTGTAATTGATATCTAGTCTCATAGCATTGTGGTCAGAAAAGATACTTGATATGATTTCAATTTTCTTAAATTTGCCAAGGCTTCATCTGTGACCCAAGATATGATCTACCCTGGAGAATGTTCCATGAGCACTTGAGAAGAAAGTGTAATCTGCTCTTTTTGGATGGAATGTCCTATAAGTATCAGTTAAGTCCATCTTGTTTAATGTATCATTTAAAGCTTGTGTTTCCTTATTTATTTTCATTTTGGATGATCTGTCCATTGGTGAAAGTGGGGTGTTAAAGTCTCCTACTATGATTGTGCTACTGTCGATTTTCCCTTTTATGGCTCTTAGCATTTGCTGTATGTATTGAGGTGCTCCTTTGCTGGGTGCATAAATATTTATAATTGTTATGTCTTCTTCTTGGATTTTTCCCTTGATCATTATGTAGTGTCCTTCTTTGTCTCTTTTTTTTTTTTTTTTTTTGTGGTACGCAGGCCTCTCCCTGTTGTGGCCTCTCCCGTTGCGGAGCACAGGCTCCGTACGTGCAAGCTCAGCGGCCATGGCTCACGGGCCCAGCTGCTCTGCAGCATGTGGGATCTTCCTGGACCGGGACATGAACCCGTGTCCCCTGCATTGGCAGGCGGACTCTCAACCACTGCGCCACCAGGGAAGCCCTTTCTTTGTCTCTTATAATAGTCTTTATTTTAAAGTCTATTTTGTCTGATATGAGAATTGCTACTCCAGCTTTCTTTTGATTTCCATTTGCATGGAATATCTTTTTCCATGCCCTCACTTTCAGTCTGTACGTGTCCCTAGGTCTGAAATGGGTGTCTTGTAGACAGCATATAAACGGGTCTTGTTTTTGTATCCATTCAGCCAGTTCATGTCTTTTGGTTGGAGCATTTAATCCATTTACATTTAAGGTAATTATCAATATGTATATTCCTATTTTCATTTTCTTAATTGTTTTGGGTTTGTTATTGTAAGTCTTTTCCTTCTCTTGTGTTTCCTGCCTAGAGAAGTTCCTTTAGCATTTTTTGTAGAGCTGGTTTGGTGGTGCTGAATTCTCTTAACTTTTACTTATCTGTAAAGGTTTAATTTTTCCATCAAATCTGAATGAGATTCTTGCTGGGTAGAGTAATCTTGGTTGTAGGTTTTTCCCTTTCATCACTTTAAATATGTCCTGCCAGTCCCTTCTGGCTTGCAGAGTTTCTGCTGAAAGATCAGCTGTTAACCTTATGGGGATTCCCTTGTATGTTAATTGTTGCTTTTCCCTTGCTGCTTTTAATATTTTTTCTTTGTATTTAATTTCTGATAGTTTGAGTAATATGTGTCTTGGCATGTTTCTCCTTGGATTTGTCCTTTATGGACTCTCTGTGCTTCCTGGAGTTGATTGATTATTTCCTTTCCCATATTAGGGAAGTTTTCACCTATAATCTCTTCAGATATTTTCTCAGTCCTTTTTTTTTTTCCCTCTTCTTCTTCTGGGACCCCTATAATTCGAATGTTGGTGCGTTTAATGTTGTCCCAGAGGTCTCTGAGACTGTCCTCAGTTCTTTTCATTCTTTTTTCTTTATTCATCTCTGTGGTAGTTATTTCCACTATTTTATCTTCCAGGTCACTTATCCGTTCTTCTGCCTCAGTTATTCTGCTATTGATTCCGTCTAGAGAATTTTAAATTTCATTTATTGTGTTGTTCATCATTGTTTGTTTGCTCTTTAGTTCTTCTAGGTCCTTGTTAAACGTTTCCTGTATTTTCTCCATTCTGTTTCCAAGATTTTGGATCATCTTTACTCTCATTACTCTGCATTCTTTTTCAGGTAGACTGCCTAGTTCCTCTTCATTTGTTTGGTCTGTTGGGTTTTTACCTTGCTCCTTCATCTGCTGCATATTTCTTTACTCCTCTCATTTTGCTTAACTTTCTGTGTTTGGGGTCTCCTTTTTGCAGGCTGCAGGTTAGTAGTTCCCATTGTTTTTGGTGTTTGCTCCCAGTGGGTAAGGTTGGTTCAGTGGGTTGTGTAGGTTTCCTGGTGGAGGGGACTGTTGCCTGTGTTCTAGTGGATGAGGCTGGATCTTGTCTTTCTGGTGGGCAGGACCACGTCTGGTGGTGTGTTTTGGGGTGTCTGTGAACTTATTATGATTTTAGGAAGCCTCTCTGCTAATGGGTGGGGTTGTGTTCCTGTCTTGCTAGTTGTTTGGCATAGGGTGTCCAACACTGTAGCTTGCTGGGCGTTGAGTGGAGCTGCATCTTAGCATTGAGAAGATCTCTGGGAGAGCTTTTGCCACTTGCTATTACTTGGGGCCGGGAGGTCTCTGGTGGACCAGTTGTCCTTGAACTCGGCTCTCCCACCTCAGAGGCTCAGGCCTGACACCCAGCCAGAGCACCAAGACTCTGTCAGCCATACGGCTCTTTTGGGAAGTCTGAGGTATTCTGCCAGCATTCAGTAGATGTTCTGTAGGGGTTGTTCCACATGTAGATGTAGTTTTGATGTATTTGTGGGGAGGAAGGTGATCTCCATATCTTACTCCTCTGCCATCTTGAAGGCGCCCCTCAGAATGAGCTTGCTTATACTTCATTGAAATCCACCTTTTCATAAATTCCAGCCATTAATCCTATGTCTTCCTATTACAATATTAAAGATGAAGGTGGATCATCATTATTTCATGAAACACCTATGAAAAAAACAAAGACAAGATCATGCCAGATTTAAGTCTTCTCTTTATTTCTTGATTCTCTTATGATATAATTTGGAACCCTTTACTGGCCTAGTTTACTCTAGTTTTTCATGTATTGTCTTGTTTTTAATGTATAGGAACCAGGTTTGAACACAGTGGTATATGTGTGGCCAAATACAACGAGTCTCTTTTCTTTTTTAATTAGCATGTGGTGCATTTATAAATGTAATCTTAAGTTTGCAGTTTATGTTTACCGTCCACTAGGAGCAACACATGCTTTTATTCAAACCAGGCCACTTTTGAGCATGGAAGATGTGCTTTTAGCAATTACACTTGGAAAACAGACATTAACTGGAATTATTAAGACTAACAAGGACAGGTCATCTTCCTACAGCAAAAGTGTCCTCCCCTTCTGTTCTATTCTCTCTCCCTTTCTCTCTTGTATTTCTCACCTAAATGGTCTCTTCTCTGGTTTATTCTGGTAGTTCATGGAAGTTTATGAAATTCAACTACATAAGTCTTGTTCTATTATACTGTATATACTCTAACGTCTTCTAACAGATATGCTTTTGGTACATACAGTGTTCATTGCTCTATTTCACATCTCATTAACACACCAGGTTTGTGTAATCTCTTTTGGAAAAATGTCAAGCTTCCTTTCCTATAGCCTTCTCTGTACATTAGAATACTATAACCATCTGAGACTGTTAAAATTACCCTGGTGTTTATACTTTTCTCTTGAATTAATGCTTCCCATATATATCTGCTGCTTTTGAGTATTCCCAGCTTCATCAGTTTATCTGAGTAATTCTCTCTTAAATTTCAGGTTGATACTTTCCAATCACATCATCGAGTCTACAAATAATTATATCAAATTGCATTTGTTTAATACTTTATACATTGCAAAATTGATTTCATATTTGCATTTGAGTGTTCCAACAACTCTTGAGCAAGGCTGAAAAAGTATAATTATCTCGTCTTTACAGAGAAAGAGATGAATGACTTAAATTCAAATCTTTAGTTTCTATTCTGGTGTTCTTTCAACTATACCATAATGTTTTCTTCTTTCTTATCATTCAATAAATACCTCTGCCTTTTTGCCCATTTTCATGTGCTGAGTGATACATTTGTAAGAAAACAAGTAGTTATTCAACATCATCTAAATACTTTCTTTTCCTAAGCCGTGAGACTCAACTTGAAGAAAATTTGCAAATAGTACATATGTCTCTATGTTTTTATCCTTCTCCCCGTGGAATAAAAATTACTAGATATAGATTCTGTCTCTCCCCATATATTTTTGCCTTATTTTTTAGTTCATGTGAATAAGCAAAATTGGTAGAAGTTGGTGGGTTCAGGAAATATAAGCAAGTTCTCTATGAGATGCTACACATTGTTGTACTTCTATGTTATTGGTCTGTCAAATGGACACATGAACAACTTTAAACTTTTCTAAGGGATACCCGTCACTACCAGACAATGGACACACCTCATCTTATTTCAAGCATATCCTGTACTTGGAAAGCCTGCTACTTATTTCTTTAGAAGATCCTGATTCACCTTATTTGGAAAGGTCGTCATGTCTGAAACGTGGATCCCACGATGCAGTTTTTCTCTTCCTCTTTGTTACATTATTTTGTTCTGCAGAGTACTGAAGTTAGGTTCACTCCCTTTAGCTCACTCTTTTGTCTTTACTTCTGCTTTCTTAGTAGCAGCCCTTCATACTTCCCAATATGTCAAAAATAGAAACTTACCCCTTAAGCATTTTTATCTCTTCACTAGCAGGTATTTTATCTATGGTACGAGTTATAATGTAACTCCTCCCCTTCCTTCCTGCTGGCCTTTAAGACTAGATGTTTGTAATGAGGATGAGTAGTGGAGACAACTCCGGCCCCATCAAAGGAGACTTTTAATCTGAATGTTCTAAGTCTTTTTCTTACTCAGACTTCCTTTTCTGCCACTGTTCAATTCTGGTCTTTTGGCAAGATTTGAACCCCAGGAAGAGAAGTATTATCACATTATCTCAGGCATCATACATCCTGATTACTCTTTATATGGCTCCAAGACCAATTCTGATCCACAAAAAGTGAAGAGTGTGTCCCTGGATCAAGAGTCCAAATCCCAACTCTTACAAATTAGCCACATGACCTTGGGCTTGCCACTTGGTCCTTCTGAGCATCAGCTTCTTCACCTATTTAACGTGAAGGGGTTGAACTAGCTGCTCCCCAATGTTTTCTCCTACTTTGACATTAGCTTATTCAGACCATGAATAAGGTATTTCATATGTGGCTTTGAGTATCACACAGTGGTCCTCTCCTTGGTTGGGAGTGATGGGCTTGATGACCAGGAGGTGGTAATTGACGCTCAGTAGTGTTGCTTATAAGAGAATGATTTACTTCTTTTCACCTCCTAACAACTGCTCATCGTTCATTTTGTCTTAACATTCATTTCACGTATTTCTTTCTAGAGTATTAAATGCATAGAAAAATCACTTTACTTGAAGAGATTTTTTTTAAGCTTTCACATTCATAATTCATCATTGAGATTCTGGAACTTTAGAAGATTTGTGGACTTTAATATTCTATGCTCTTCAGAGTTTGTGAATATATTTGTCCATGATAGAGTCTGGGTACCTGCAGATAAGAAGTACACATCTCTCAAAGGTAAAAGTCTCTATCTACTTTTAGGTGGTTTCTGTCTCCTATTTATCACAAGTTTTTTCCCCAGGTGCCCAGTATTTCCTAGGGTCCAATATTTCACAAGCCTTGTGGCATCACTGTGAGATGGGTAACAAACCAATTTATATTTTATAGATACTAAAACTGAGGCACAGAGAAAGTATGTGATCTGTTCCAGCACTCCAGCAGCTCAGCAAGGAATGGCAGAATAAAGATCAAGAAGAGAAATAACCTAATTCCTCTGTGATTCTCTTTTGCTGAGCATCAGAGCACCACAGGGCTGACAGAATCTCTGAGAAACTATCAGCCTACTACCCTCTTTGTAGGGAAGCCTATCTGTGAGTTTCTTCAGTAGAGATGGCAAGCTCCTGACTATAATCTATACCAATGCTTAACATTCTTCATTACTAGAATGTTCTTCCTCAGACTTTGCCATCATCCACACCATATGCTGGCACTTATCATGTCATGCCTCGAGCCCTGTAACAGCCTTCTGACTAGGCTGTTACAGTAATTCCTCTCCTCCACTCCCCCTTTCCACCCACCTCACCCAGTTTATCCTGCATTCTGTGTCCAGTGATCTTCCTTAGGGCACTAGTTCATGGCACCACTTGAGTGTGTAAAGGCTTCCTGTTTCCCAACACATTGGGTCTATGATTCTCTGCCTGCCATTCAAGGCCATCCACAGTTGAACTCTGCTCCATCCATTATTCAATCATCATTTTCCTATCATATCCCCAGTCCAGATATGCGGATCTCTTTTATTCTTTCCTCAGGATCTCATGTTGCTTTTAAATCTTAGTCTTCTCGTGCCCTCCTTGAAGCCTGTGTTGACTGCTCTAGCTGTGGTAATCTCTTTGCTGTTTTAACACTAATTGTCCTTGTGGGTGGTGTTATCTACAGTCATTCTTTCATTGTATTTGTGTGTCACTTTAGTCCATCTGGACCATTAAGCGTCCTAGAGTGCAGGGACTGTGTCTTCTTTTTGTCTTACAACAGTACAAAGCACAATAAATGAAGATCATAAAACAACGTTCTCAATAAGTACTAGTTGACTCTTTGAAATTCAGGGAATTGGATTTGTCAGTTATATGTGTGTGTGTATGCACGTGTGTTTGTGTGTGTGTGTATTTATGAGTGGACTTTTTACTTTTGAAACAGAAATAGAGTTACAAGTGTAGAAGACAAACTTATGGTTACTGGGGGTAAGGGAGGGGGGATAAATTGGGAGATTGGGATAGACATATACACACTACTATATATAAAATAGATAACTAGTAAGGACCAACTGTATAGCACAGGAAACTCTACTCAGTACTACTCTGTAATGGCCTATATGGGAAAAGAATCTAAAGGAGTGTGGATATATGTATATGTACAACTGATTCACTTTGCCGTACGCCTGAAACTAACACAACATTGTAAATCAACTATACGCCAATACATTTTTTTGAAAGGTCATAGATAAAAAGAAAAGTATATTTAGTTTTTTGGATTTTTTTGAGTATAATTTATCCTCAATTATCACCTGAATTTCAGATGCCTTCCAGAGTCCTCCTTCCTTTAACTGGAAGTTGCTTTGCTGCATATGAGCAATATCTTCCTTGTTGAAGTGGTGTGGCATTTGCTTTCCATTCTGATTTCCCTATCATGCTCTGAGCATCCCAACCCTTGCCTTTCATTCTCTACAATACAAGACTAAATCTCAAATTTGGGTATTGTATGAACTGGCATATGACCAAGGTTCATATTTTATAAGCAGCTGGAATTCATTGAAAATATTGACATAATAATATAAACTTTCTTTTTCTTAATTTTGAAGGCAGATAAAGTATGAACAGACCTTACCACAGAGGAAAAGCAGTCTTCATTTTGTGAATATTGGTTTAATCTAGAAGTTATGTAATATTTAAAATGTCTCAATTTTAACATATGAGTGTTTCTTCTGATTCCATGGGGTTGTGTTTAGAAATTCTGGAAGTTTTATTACATAAAAAATTATAAAACCTCATACATAGGCCCTTTTGAGTCTGAATTAGAGGATTCTGTTCATCCAGTGTAGCAGTCTACCCAGCAAAAATTCATTCTTTCTTGGCATCTGCCCAAAACTTGTTTATGCTCTTTGAGAGGATAATTGTTGTAAAGCTCTGATTCTTTAATGTTTTCTTCTTATGCTAGATTGAAACAACTCACAGTAATTTCCACCCATTGCTTCTGTACTCTAAGGAGCACTGTCCAGTAGAACTGTTTTTCCATGATTAAAGTGTTCTCTATCTGCACTGCCCAATACGGTAGCCACTAGCCACATATGGCTTTGAGTATAGCAACTTGAGGAACTGAATTTTAAATCTATTTAATTTTACTTAATTTAAATTTAAACTTAAATAATCACGTGTGGCTAATGGCTACTGCATTGAACAACACAACTCTAGCATTTTGCAGAATGAGCCAGCCATCCCTTTCACATGCCAATTCTCCAAAAATTTTGAGAGGATTTGATCTGTGTATATTCTTTTTAGGACATTCTTTGTTTCCTCATTAATAGGTTTGCACTTTAGAACGTATTTTGTTGCTGCTGCTGTGGCTGCTGTTGTTAAAATCCTCTATTTTTTCTGAAGTCCCTTCTAACTCACAGATTCTGTGATTGTTTCTAGATGTTCCCTGGAGTTGTTTAGCAATTGCAGTCTTGATATATATAAAGCACTCTGAATTCACTGAAAGAAACAGATTGACATATAAATTGCTGAATTTGGAGGCATTTGAAGACATAGGGGACATAAGACTTAAACAAATGTTCTCAACTAGAGACAGTAGTGCCCCTCTGGGGACATGTGGCCATGTCTGGAGGTTTGTTTTGATTGTCACGACTTGGGGGGGAGGGGCTTCTGGTAGCGGATACAGGATGGGAGTGTTGCTAAATTTGCACAGGACAAAGCCCCTGCAACAAAGAACTATGCAGCCCCAAATGTCCATAGTGCTGAGGTTGAGAAAGTCTGATTTACACAATCATTTAAGGAAGAGGTATCATTTATTTATACACATAAAGACGTCATTCATTTGAAAAGAAGGAGAGATTATTACACAAAACTGCTTGGGAAGGTACTAAGTTTGTAAAGTTTTATAACTTTATAAATGCACATTTGCCTCTGAATTCTCTCTTCCATATCGAGGGCCCTATGGAGTCAGTGAGAACAGTGATAAATTTGTTAATCTAAGAACATTTTACTAAGTTCTTTACTTCTTCTTTCTTTTCCCTCTGAAGCTCTCATTGTGCATCTTGTTATTACCATTGTCAGACAGTCCTAATTTTAGTCCTCATCTATGTTTTCGTTTTCATGAGCACTATCTGTATTAGAACAAAGCCGCTGTTCAAATGAGTCCAGGTGTAAATGACATGATATTGTGAAGTCAACTTCTTCAGATGATATTTGATGGGACTCCTCTTTCCTTGGTAGTATTTTATTTGGTAGTGTGAGGCCAGTTAATCTTTCTCCTTCATCTAGAGGCAGGAAATAATTAATACAACCTGGGGGGAGAGCCTGGTGAGCTGGTCAGTATGAAGTCTGACACCTAGTGAAATGTGCTTCATTTTCCGGTTTCAGCCCTAGCGTGAAATTTCCCGAGGTTCAGAGAAAGGTTCATCAAATCTTGGCAAATCTTTCCGTAAACTGGGTAGTGTCAGATTCCAAAAGAAATGTGAAAGTTTTACCTGGCTTCAAATTTCTAGTGTTAAAAGTTTCAGCAGTCCAAGCAAGAAGGTTCCTTGCAATGTCAAGAAAAATCCCAGTTTCTTATTTTGGATAACTAATTGGAAGGGACAATTGATTGAGAATAAAATCTCCAGGGAGACACATTTCATAGCAACCTATCCAGCCTCATTCAGATCACGCAGTAGTTTTCAATGGACCTGGATGCTACCATGGCACCAACAAATTCACATTGTTCATTATCACATCGTATCATAAGTTTCCCACATTCAAAGCCAAGCTAAGGAGAAAATATTCTCCGAGAGGGTTTTTCAAACTTCACGTGAAAGGAGAATGCATGGGACATTTCCTATCAAGTTCCAAAGAGTAGAAAAGAATGTATAATGATAAGAATCAAGAGAAAATCCCTAAAATATTGTTCATGAATTAAGTTCTAGCAGGCTGTGAAGGTGAACAGAGAGGTCACATTGCCAAGTTCTAATAGTAGTTCTGGACTCTGAAATAAAAATGTAGAAAACCTTGTCCTGATTTGAGTAGATTCAAGATCTGATATACTGCATGCATTCTTTATTTATTTATTTTATTGAAGTATAGTTAATTTACAATGTTGTGTTAGTTCCTGCACGCAGTTTAAAAATCTCCTTGCAGAACCTTCATACATCCACTTAGTACCAAAGGGCTGCCTTGCCCAGTTCCCAGGGGGCTCTAGGCAAGCTGATTGCAGCCCTGCTAAGTCAGGGAAGGGAAGCTGCCTTCCTAGCGTGTTGCTCCTTTTAAAGGAGCTATATCCTGCCAGGGCCTTGGAATCATTACAGCCTCATGATAAAATTTCTGGCAATTTAATTAACACAAAGACATTTGAATAGTTTCTAGTCTTTTGTAATCTCCTTCTGTCTGAATACCATATAACCAAGGACATTCAAATGGAACAGAATTAGCCTACTTTAAGGACACCTGAAACAAAATCATACATGCTGAAGTTATTTAATCATTGGGGCTGAGAAATGGATGTGGTTAAGATGATGAACAGACTTTCTCCATAGTGCTTTTGATTGAAGGGAGTGCTCCTATAGAGATATTGATCTCTGGGATAAATAAAAACACTGGGGATTAAAGTCACATTGATTATCACTAACTACGCCTCCTTTTTCATTGAAAACAATACAGGGTCCATCAAATCAGGTCTATAGCCACAAATCAAAGGCCATTTTTCCATGTCCAAACATGGGGAAAAAATGTTGTTACCAAATCTATCTTTTCAATCACTCCCATAACATAGGTAGCAACTGCTGTCAGCAGTGACACGGGCTAACATGAAGAGTGATGATAGGTTATTCTTTCTCGGTCTCTTTGGTGATCAAGCACGTGGCAATTGTGATTGATTGCTGTCTCATAGTGGATTTTTTTTTTTTGAGAGCTATGTTCTAAAAGATTTCCTAAGGCCGAATCTAAAATAGCATAGTGAACAAAATTATAAATTTACCCCAATAATTGATGCTAAAAACTAATTTTCAAAATATTCCTGAAGAAATCATATCTTTTGAATCAGTTTACTAGGAAATTGTTCTAATTGTTCCAACAAAAGTACTGCTCTTAAAAATAATCTGGGGTGTTCTGTTTTGATTAGTGGTAAATGGGGTTTAAGACCTGGCAAAATTCAAATCCATTCGGCAATGCCTTGGCCTCAATATCTTTCTTTGAAATGAAAGCAAGCTGTGAGTCAGGGCTTGCACTGATCTGTAACACAAACACTAGGATTGGCTCCCAGCAAACAATGATGGTTTCCTTTGGCTACATGCAGACATGTGGTGGCCCATTTGGGTGAACCAATTTGTTTTCTTTTTTTTTTTTTTTTGCGGTACGCGGCCCTCTCACTGTTGTGCCCTCTCCCGTTGCGGAGCACAGGCTCCGGACCCGCAGGCTCAGCGGCCATGGCTCACGGGCCCAGCCGCTTCACGGCATATGGGATCTTCCCAGACCAGGGCACAAACCCGTGTCCCCTGCATTGGCAGGCAGACTCTCAACCACTGCGCCACCAGGGAAGCCCTGAACCAATTCTTTGACTTGAGAAAAGAGAGTCCACTTGTAGGGGTCCAGGAAGAGCTGAGTCATGGCAGCATAGGAATGAGTGAGGGGACAAAGTTTGCATCACAATAGGATTTTCTCTAACTCCAGGCCCCTGACCCAGTACAAAGAAGGATGCCCTTCTCTCCAGAAAGTCAGAGAGCAGCAAAACTCTGTATTTTCCTGAAGGGGACAATTTAGTATCCTGCTAAGCTGAGAGTAAAATAAACCTGCCAATCCCACTGACATTGGACTAAAGAATTGCTCAGGGAAATTAATGGAAGGCTTTAAAAAACTAAGTGGAAAGAAAATTCTGCACCAAGGGGGAGGCAGTCAAATTTATGGCAGTAGAAAGTACTTTAATCAACTTGTAAAGCTGTATTTTAAAAAGATTGGATAATTTTATGATCAATAACAATATTTGTAAGCCTGTATGCTAAAATGGGGAAAGCAAATCTCATGCTTCAAAGCCTAAGCTAGTTGCTGCAGGTATCTAGAAGGAATGTTTCCATTACACACATCATTATAAAGCAACCCAGGCAAATTACCGTCTATTTCTGCTTTTCACGTGAAGCATGAGGAATCGGTCACTGCAAGTGGCCTAAGACTAAGTTAAATGTCTGATACAGAGATTGTCTGGGCTCTTCTCCCATTAACTATTAAAGAACAGACATCCTGGGGCTGGGTGGGTCTGGGTGGGGCTCGAATGGGGAAGGCAGAATGTAATGAGGAGTTGGTTTCTCCACATCTGAGTAATTTGAAGCTGACAACTATTTCCATTACCCGTTGGTAAAAGAGTGAGAGGAGAAAGGCAAGTGCCAAAGAGTGATGTCAGCTAAATGCCGGTGGTTTAACCAAGTGACACAGAGCCCAGGGGCTCATTCTGTTTTCTATACATATTGGTGTGAGCAGACAACCCAGTAAAATCCCCATCGTCTCTGTGTGTAATGCCAGTTTTTTTTTTTTTTGCCAGTGGAATTACTGAGTTTACTTTAAGAATCACTTATAAAAATGTTGGAGGAAATTTAATAAAAGGGTTAAATGGGTTCAACATTACAAATAACAGGAATAGTAGTTGTACCCTTGAAGACATCAGTCTAAGCAGGTCCATTTGGTGCCCACTTCTGAGAAACTTCATTATTGAAGAGTCCAAAGAACATTACTATAAAGGAGTTGAGCTCATCAGGGTATATCATAGGCATCAAGGACAGCACAGTACTGAGGTGGAATGTCATATCATTATTGCTTCCTACTTTAGACTAATTGTAGGAAAAGGCTGTCTGGTTTATAGAATAGTTTTACAAAGTGTAGTTGAATTACTTTTAGGCAGGCTGATACTATCATCATATAACCCAAGGTGTCAGCTTCTTCATCCTTCAAGTGATGAGGTTATAAGTAACTAAACTCTGATTCCCAGCCAATGATTTCTTATCTATTAAAAGTCTCTTGTAATTTGAAGGATGTTGACTACCGAATGATGTCCAGTCAGCACCAATGTATCAGCCATTTAAAATTAATCAATAACCACTGGAAGGACAAATAGAGGCTTCTAATATATTCAGTTGAGATTACTATAGAAAAAAAAAGATAGAAATTGGATGCTTTCTTTAGCTAACTGAACCATGGCTAAATAAAAATACATGATCACTATCATGCTTCTTAATATACAATTCTCTCGTTGCTGTCTTGAGACACTTAAAAAATACCAGCCTGGAACCCACTGTTCCCAGCAGCATTACCCAGTGTCATGCCTCGGTGGAGAAAGAGTGAAGTAGGTTTTGTCTCTGGCATGAAGAACGTTGGTAAGTGCTTATGTTACAGGTGAGCTGTGTGTCAGTGCAAGTGTTGCCTTAACGTCTCTCACCTGAAAACTGGAAATCCTCAGTAGTCATTCCCATCCATCTCATGCTGAGTTTTACATTAATAAGGTAATGCCTTTAAGTTCTCTGAGGTTTCAGGGAGAAAGGCATATGGGAGAAGAGCTGTTATTATTTCCGAGACCGCCTGTCTCGAGCCAGCTTAAAGGCTGAGGGTCCCGCGATGGCACTGTAATAGCAGCTCTAATAACATGCAGGAACAGCACACCTCAAGTGAGGCACTCCAAGGGCATTATACACATTTATTCATTAAACCTGAACACACCCCGGAGATAGGTTAACTGCTATGATACCTCCTTATGCCAAAGTAAACGAAAACAAAGAAGGGGAAGCAAGTTAGTAAAGACAGTATGATGAAACTGTGGTAAAACTGGAGTGAAGCTGGTGTCCTGCTCCCTAGGGATTCGGCGAAAAGCCTGGCCTCATTCAACATGAGTGTATGCCTGTATGGATATGTTTATTTAATTTTATACCATCTTGTTCTAGAAATAACTGGAGAACACATTTTTAAAACAGCTATATAACATAACTTGAAAATAAGTATTCGGAGAAAAAGACCCAAGGAAAATAAGGATATGAAAATGAGATGAAACTAGGATGAGGTACAGTTTGTAAATATTTGATGTGAACAATGCTTAACAAGTGATTTTGTTACAAATAAATGGAAATGCAAAGCTTCAGTTTCCCTTTTTCACGTGCCTTGGGAAGGAAATTTTTTGTGCCCTGGGAAGGAAAGGGCTACAGAAAGCATTAAAGATTTGTAAAACTAAACTTCAAGCCAGATGCTGAGTGGTAAATCAGAATAGTACCATTAGGGGCCAATAGACTCGAATCTAGTGGTACCTTTTCTAAAGGGTAGATGTAAGAAGTGGATGACATTTTCCCACCATCTGGAGATGTGAACATCAGAGACAGTGAGATAAACTAAGAGGAACCTTGGCAGCAGAAACTTAATGCTCTATTCCCAATAGAGAGTTTGGAAGATGTGCGTGAATTGGTACCACAAATGGGGCAGTGACTCATGACCTGGGCAGAGTCTGTAGGCACAGAGGTCCTTTGCAACAGCATGGACAGCAGCCCATAGGCAAACCTGGTGCCAACAGCACTGTGCTGCCTCCACGTGTGAGGGCTACATCAGCACAGGTGAGCAAAGTGTCAACCTGAGTGAGGACAACAGAGTAGCAACATGTGTGAAATGCCCCCTCGAAACCCCACCTTCAAGGTGTCATCTCCACCTTGGGAGCCCCAGACACAGAGGAAAGGCAAGTACTGATGAGGGTCTTGGTGTTTGATAAGCGTAGCTATTCTTCTGGCAGGAGGAAATAGAATTGACTTGCGTTATCTGAATGCAATGGAACATCCAAAAAGAAAACTTTTTTTCTAAGACTTTAAAGAGACAAAATATATTTTCATTGGACTAGCATGGCTTAAGTGTAATGCTTTCTTGGGATAGTCAACTTCTATAGCTTTCCTTTAGTCACAGCACTATCATATCAATAGTTTTTGTTCGTGTGTGTTTTCCTGTGGTTTCTTGAGGTCCTCATCCAGTACATGAAGGCAAAGTTTTGCACGTGGTGTGACAGTCACTGATGGGACTTGGCTATCAGGTGGAGATTTCAGGTCCCTTAGTTCCTAGAGAAGATCAGCTTTAAGCCCCATTCCATGCCCTATGGAAGTCCAAAATGATCCTCACTCTTTCTGTACATGCATTAGAGTTTTGTTTTGCAGTTATCCCAGACTCAAGGTTCCTGCCTTCACTGAACAAGTTCGACCACATATACTGTCTCTATTCTGCACCATATCACCAGATGTGAAATTCAGCCTCAGTATTCTCAGAGAACTCCCTGAATGATAAAGAACTTTGGAATATAGTAAATTTGACCTCTTCTTCTTCTTTTTTTTTTTTTGGATTAGTTTGATTCCCATATCACAAACTATTTCAAGCTGAATGGTGAAAAATCTTACTAACCATTCCTTCATCCATTCTTTCATTTCTTCAACAAGCATTTATTAAGTGCCTACATTGTGCTAAACACAGTTCAAGGTGCTTGGGGGTTTATCAGTGAATGAGACTGACAAAGATCCCTGCCCTCATGGACACTGAATTACAGCAGATGTTTGAACTGAGCCACTGTATATCCCCAGAGGGTTCTTCCTGGCTGTTCCCTCTGTGATAGGCTCTAATCTCCCCCAATTTTTCTGGCTTTTCTCTCCCACACCTCCCCAGAACAAAAATAAAATCCTTCAATCTTCTCATGCAGATAGTTGAGTTAACTATTATTGTGGTGCCTTGACTCTTTGAACTCAGGTTCTCAGGTTCCCTAAGTGATAGCTAAATCATATAACAAAATATTTTCTTAATCAAAGATAGTTACTTCCTTAATAGTAATTCTGCCAGAGGAAGAAAGAAATTTTTTTTCAGCTCTGTTATTTGCATATAAACAGTTTAAGTTGTCAGACATTCATTAATAGAAGAAATCTTTTCCTTATAATGTCAATGAGTAGTTTTAAATGTTGCTTAGAGAGCAACTCCTCATCTGTAAGTTATCACTTTCAATCTCCCTACTTCCCCCAGTCCAACCAGGATGGCAGACACATTGCATAAGAACCACTCCAGGGGCTAAAATATGGGGAAAATAAACACTCTGGTTTTATTCCATGTGTTACCACTCAGCACCACTAGTATTCTGTTCATAAATAATTTTAGTAATTTAAAATATATTTCCGTAAATATATTGGTCTTTAATAGGTGGTCCATGGAGAAGCAATCCATCTACTTCCCAATGGCCCTGGTAGTTCACCATTTGAGCCACCAGCAACCTTGGAGTTCATATCCGAGAATGACTAACTCTGCTGTAGATATGTAGGATAAATGAATGTTAAACAGCAATCCTATGTCCACACAGAATGAGCCTTGACTAGAGAATGTGTGTATGAAAATAAACACAAGCATTAAGACAAATCTACCAGAAAAATAAATGATCCAGAAACTGTGGATTTGGGTTGATGGATGTTTTAAAATCCAGTCCTCTTTCAAATAAATAGTTTTACCACCACACAGAAGTGTATAAGATCCCAGGCTCTGAGTCCCAGGAGACAGAGAGAGACAGAGACAGAGAGAGAGAGACAGAGAGAGAAGCCAACAACAAAAAAATCACTTTGCTTTTGAGATAAGAATTCAAGGGAAATTTACTAAATCTAAAAAATATAACTGTCAATATTCCTAGGTAGATTATCACCATTTAAAACTACTCTCCTAAGTGGAAAGGATCACCTAGACTTTATAATCCATAAATACAAGATCCCTCATCAGCCATTCCCTCCTGCGTGCAACTGTCTACAACTGCCAAAACCAACATGGTGTAAGATCTCAGGAAGTGAAAATATCTCAATAAATGAGTTGCTGTTTCTACGTAGAGAAAATTGTGATCTTGGGGGCATTGATTAAGATTTCCCTCCTAAAGTGAGGGTTGTTTGGGGATTGGAGGAGATAACCTTGAAATGAGTTAAGGATTAACTTGAGGGAGGAGGTAGAGGCCCAAAGAGCCATGTAGAGAAAGAAGGTCTTCAATTTCACTCTTCTGCTATTATTATTATTATTTTATCAATTTCATCTTCATAATCACTATAGCCACTTTGACACTCATCTTGTCAGCCATTATAAAAATTTATTTTTAAAAAGAAATAGAGAAGATAGAAGAAAAAAGTTAAAAGAAAGTTAAGGTAATAGAGGTTTACAGAAGAAAATTAAACATAAAAATTGAGAATAAGAGACAAGAGAATAAAGTAGAAGTGGGTATCAGAGAAATAAAATTCCAGTAGAATAAAATATTGAGTTAAAAAAGATTAAATACATGAGATTTAAAATAAACATAAAAGGATGGATCAATAAAATTATAAAGCTATAGATGATTAAAGAATAAGATAAAATACTTAAACCTGTAAAATAAAAAGTTTAAATACAAAAATAGATAAAACTAAGGATTAGTAGGAATTAATCACTAAGTAGGAAAAAATTAAGCCATTGAGACTAAAAATAAAGACGATTTGCGGAAAACATGTTAAAGAAGAAATTAAGAGACCTACCAAAGAAATAAAAGGTCTCTGAGCAGTTAAAAAAATGAGTCTTAAGATGTTCATAAATTTTGTCCTTCTTATGCTAACAAAAGGACAACATCCTTTGTGAGTTAGGAGCTGAGGGAGGAAGGCAGTACCAGGGATGAGTTGCATCTTGGCCATCAGATCAACCCCACAGAGATCCTTCTGTGCTGCACCTGATATGCCAAAAAGTTAGTCCTTTACACAAATAGAGAGCTGAGCACTCCTGAGCTTCCCCTGCCTGATCCTAAGACATGTTATTTTTTTGTCATCCATTAATGTGGTCTCCTCCTTATTTAAGGCAGGGATCCTTAACTCTCATGTACAGAGCTCATAGGCTGCTGGAGTATACATTGATGAACACCAGGGCATCTGAATCATGAGTAGAAACCATAATAACAACAAATTGTTTTTCTATTAAATCTCCTTTCTATAATTTGTACATTTATCTTAGTGAAAAATATGTTTTTAATGGTTATATGATTAGGTTTTATTCCCCCACCTCAAACAAGATTAGGAAGCATGCATGACGACTATACACAGTAGATACTTTATACTTACATTTTCACCTTGATATCATCTATGAAGTTGTTTCCATCATCATAAATTTTAAAAATATCCTGTCGTCGTGCACATGGACATTGGCCTTCCTTTATATCAGATGATGTCTCTGTTTCCTTCCCTTTCAGGGAGCATCCTTCATTCTTCCTCAGCTACTCCCCACTTCTCCATACATGAGGTCCAGATGGGAGTTCCACCACCCTGCCAGCCTAGCAAAGGTTACTGGTTTTGAGTATGTGACCTCTGCAGGGTCAGTCTGAGAGCCTTACCTCCTAGCTTGCTGATTGGTCCAGAATGTGGCTTATACTTATAATTTGCACTCTTCCCCAGACTCAGGCCCATTGCAGAAAAGAATTTCTTATGCCAGATTTCTTTCATAAGAAATATTTTTTTTTCTCGGAGTTCCCACTATTACCATTTAGGTGCTAGAAAAATCTGAGAACTTTGTCCATTTATGTTTGAACCCCACTCACCAACTCGGAGATTGGTACCCAACCCCCTAGAGGAGCAGGCATTTCAGAGACCTGCCAGGGAAAAGTTGTTGCCTACATTTACCCTCCAGGAATCTAGCTTTTAGTCTGTCTACAAACTCTGTTGAATACACACACGTGCTCTGTAGTAACTGAATTCTGCCGAGGTAGCAAGAAAGTAGCCGTAGAAAATACGTGAACAAATGGATGTGGCTGTGTTCCTATAAAATTGTAATTATAGACACTGAAATTTGAATTTCATAAAACTTTGATATGCCATGAAATATTTTTCTGTTGAACTTTTCTCAACATTTAAAACTGAAAAAAGTTCATTACTAGAGCCATACAAAAGCGGTGGGGGACTGGATTTGATCTGTAAGACATTGTTTTCTTATCACATTAATACAAGATGCACCTGGATTTCAGAGATGTTAGAATGTAGAAATATGTGCATCTTAGATTGAAATGTGATACTTAGCTCAGTACTGCAGAGGGCTAGGTCTCTGGGATTTCCCTCAGTTTTAACATTAAGAATATATTTCTATAACGCTTTGCCATTTAGCCTTTGGCAGTCAACAATGATCACTGCTGAGTATAGAATTTATCCTTTTTGGGAAATAGTGAGAGCCAGGGGGTGAAATGAGGAACTTGAGAAGAAAGTTAGTGAGAGTCAAAGAGTATGGGGTAGTCTCTTGGAATTGGAATGTTTAAGAGAATAATAATACGTACTATTTGTATATCATTTTACAGTCTATAAAATATTTATATATATATTGTTTTATTGAATTGGCACCATTTATCCATGAAGTAACCATGGTAGAAATTAGCTGAAGACCATAAAAATACACATTTAAGTGAATTAGAATTACGTATCTTGTAAGAAATAGACCCTGACCTTGTCTCTTGATTGTGAAATTGTTCTTCCTTATGCAAAAAGCTCATATTCAGTGAGAGTTTCTGAGGGTGAAAGCCAAGCAGACGTGCTTCAATGCACCGGGAAAAAGAGATGAGAAAAAGAGGTAAGATTCAGTGTTCCAGTGCTTTGAATAATTTCCACCACTGAAGCAAATTGAAGGAGGGAGGGTTTTCTCACTCAAGATCACAGTGATAGGGCCACAGTCAGTCTCTTTCTTTTTCCCTGCAATACTGACTTCAGCAGAACCCACTACTACTTAGCCAATTCTAGTCAAAGCTATTTTTAGGACACTGCATGTGCATATCCAAACCAAAGTGTAGCTGGTTCATTAATTAAATTTCAACATTTGACAGTTATCTCTGATTTCACTTCCTAGTTCTGTTTTGCTTCTCTTCCTCATTTAAGCTAAGTAAGCTGATATGGTGAAAATAGCATAGACTTTGGACTCAGGGAGTTGAATCCCAGATGTGCTGTTTATTAGCTTGTGATTCTCAGCAAATTACTGAACGCTACTGAACTCTTTCATTATTCTCATTTTAAAAAAGGAGCAATATTACCCACACTGTAGAAAAGTTATCCATGAGTTAAGACGTATAAAGCTCATAGAAACATGCCTGGTGCAGAGTCATATATATTAGGTATAATCATAAGCATTAAATGAGTGTTACATGTAAAACATCCCCAAAAGCACCTGATACTTGACAGACAATCCCTGAACCACTGAGAAAACAAAATCCTCTCTATGTAGATTCTTCAGATTCATGTTTTTATACCGTTCCAAATGTTGTACCAGGAATTCACTGGAGGTCCAGTGGTTAGGACTCCACGCTTTCACTGCCCGAGGGCCTGAGTTCACTTCCTGGTTAGGGAACTAATATCCCACAAGTCACATGGCGCGGCACAGCCAAAAAAAAAAAGATATTGTACCCCCCTCTCCCAACACAGAGAATGTGACTGAATGACACAATCTTGGCCACTCTAGTCTTCCTTTTTTCAGTTTCTTTACCCTCATTTTCTCATGTTTCCCCTAAGGACTGTGCAGTAGAGAAATCACCCAGCTCATACCTACTCTTTGTCCATTCAATAAGATCTTTTCTTTTTTTTCTATATATTTCTATTTGTATTAGCCGCTCTCTTAAAGATTGAATATTTGATTAATTGCTTACCCCTCACACACACTTTGATATCTGTAAACCCAATTTTGATTTCTCTGCCCCTCATTTACTGGATCACTCAGCAGTGCTGGACGCTGTTGACATCATCCCGCTTCTTGAAATATTCTTTCTCCTTGCCTTCCACAGCACCTCTGTTTTCATCCTATCTCTTTGCTGGCTCCTCTTTCTCTGTCTAACCATTAAATATTAGATTACCTCAAGGTTCCCCCTAGGTCTTCTCATTTTCTCATCAAAGTTCTTTCAGCAGGTAGTTTGTTTCACTTTTTTCACTTTTAATATTTCTGTTTTCATTTTCCGAATCCTCCCAGTAATCCAAGCTAATAAAATCAGTTTAATCTGTCTCCTCCTTTCTCCTCATTCTAGTCCTTTGCCAGTGTGCCTTTATTACATAATCATGGAATGAGTAAATGATCTAATGTCTCACAAAACAGATTGAATCACACACTTAGAATCTGTATAATTTAGTCCCTACCAATCTCTTCTTCTCTCAAGAATACTACATTGCAAAGATAACGTTCTACTTGTTCTCAGAAAAGCCTATGAGAATAGAGCATCTTCTTAAATGAAGACTTAAATGAATTCTTGGTGAAGAATTTCAAAGAGCTATTACTCAGTGGACATTTCACAGACTCTTATGTCAATAAAAAAGCATCAATTAAATGATAAAGTAGTTCTATCCTTGATTTGGTTTACTCCAAGAAGGAAAAAAGAAAAGGATTTTTTTAAAAAAAGCCCTCTTCTTTATCATTTAGCTATTGCCGTGTTAACAACCAACCAGCAAATCCCTGTGGCATATAACAATAGCACTTAACTTCTCCTGCACCTGTAGGTTGAGGGGGGTTGGCTGAGCTCAGCTGGGCTCTGCTTCTAGCTGGGCTTGTCTGCTTGCTGTGGGCTGGCTTCTGGTTGGCTCCACAAATGCTCATCCTGGGGTCTAGGCTGAGTGTGTATGAGCTACTACTCAGGGAAAGTTCTCCTTTGCATTGGTGTTAGTGCAGGGAGCTAGCCAAAACACATGAAGTCTCTTATCATCCAAGATTGAAACTGGCTCATTGCTGCTTCTGCCCATATCCTGCAGGCCAAAGCAAGTCAAACAGTCAAGGGAACCCACAATCAAAGAGCTGGCAAGTGCTTACCCTCTTTTATAGGAGGAACTGTAAAGTTACATGGCAAAAGGCAGGGACAACAGAAAAGGTGAAGAATGGGAATTGCCAATTCAATCAACCATACCCGCTCCCCAATAATGGGATGCTGAATTCATTGCCAACTGAACCAAGTGTTTCATCTTTAGTATGGGATTCACTGTGCTGTTTCCTTTTATCCTTTTCCCCTCTCTCCTCATGGTTATCCTTCAGAGATGACTTTCATGTATCAGGAGACAAAAAAGATACAGACAGGCTTGCCTTCAGCATACATTCCTGGAAATACAACTCAATCAATCAAGACAATGGGTCTTGAAGAGGTAATTGTGTGGTCCCAGACACTCAACATCCTTTATCCTGCTGCTGCAGACCTGGGGTGGGATTCAGATGGAATCATGGACTCAGATGGGGAGAAAAATGAATTGAGAAAGGGGGTTGGATCCTTGCAATAAGTGGGGGTAAGGCTTCCTGAGAAGCAGGTGGAGTACACCTAGAAGTTTTGAAGAGGTGTGTAGAGGAGACTGAGTCCCCCTTCACTGATTAGGAGCTATAAGGTGAAGCTTATTTTGTCTCCTATAGAATCTGACAGTATTTCACACATAGCTGTCTTTCAATATATGGTGAATTAGAACAATATCTTTGATTTACGACAGTTAATATAAGGATTAATGCAATTTGCTGAAAGTAAATTATAACAATGAGGGTCTAATATACATAAATTCTATTCAGTGAACATTTTGGGGGGAGAAATACCATTTTAAGTGAAACTTTTTTGTTTGTTTTGGCATTGGCAAGCTTAAGCTTTACTGAGAGTTTATGTTATTTTTTAAAGCTATTTTTCATCATTGTCAATTTTGGGAAAATGATATTGAGAGGGACTGTGGTCTAGGGCAGAGAAAGAACCTGACTAGGATCTAAGAGCCTTGTTTTCTCTTCCTGGGCCTGCCCCTGACTTTCAGTGTGACTTGAGTAAGTCATACAACCTCTCGTAGCCTCAATATTTCCATCTGGAAAATGGATATTGTGAAGCATGTGATTGCTCTCAGTTTTAGATTTTAAGTAGACTTCACAGGTAGTTATTATAAGATAAATTTTCATGTGAAAACAAGCTAATTTTGGACAGAAATAGAGGGAGAGACATTTTTCCGAGGCAATGGCATATACTTAACAACTTTATCTTTTAGCTTTTATGGCTCACTCTTGGACACAGGCATTTTATGACTTGTAACAGATTAATGGTCCTGCTGGGTTCACTCCTCCTGTAGGCTAAGTTCCTCTTTCCTGAAACACACACCACACCTTAAGTATGCTGAGAAGGTCAGGTGCAAATGCAATGCCTGCAAGAGTAGCTTCGTCATGTATGATGTACGAGGCACTGGGGAGAGCCTTCCTTTTCCAGTACCTTCCCTCTCTCTCTTCACTCTCGCTCCCTGCTGAAAAATGAAAAACAATTATGTCCCTCGCACCATGGAGACAGCAGACAGAAGATAAACAGTGACTGATAAAGGAAAGCAGCTTTATTACAGGGTAAAAGAAACTTTATCATTAATAATAGCAAAGTAGAGAAAAATGGTAATGAATAATTAAGCACAATACAGTCAGGATAACAATAAAAGCCAGTGAATAATGCAGTTTTGTTTGTAATAATATGACTGTTCATCTGGATGAAGTGCCCCATTTTGACTGTTTCCAGCAGAGGTGTAAGCAGAGTGTGGCTTTTCATTTATTTCTCCTAAGAATGCACCTGAGAGAGCTGTGACTCTGCTCTCTCCCCACTTCCTGAGAATTCTCTCTTCACTCCTTTCCTTTCCAATTATATAAAATGCACAGTCACTTTTAGTTTCCTCTGATGTTTCTAGTTTGGGATTAGCACTAACAATGCAATTGAATCCTCAGGAATGTTCTTGTTGTTATAGAAGGTCCAAGGTGTCAGGTGATTTCATGCTGGCTGGCAATCCCTTGGGTATTCAGGTATCTCCCCACACACCTTCCTCCCTTACAGAAATTTACTGGAGCAATAAATCTAGTGCAATCAGGAGAGAAAATTAAATTAGACCATTTTGAATAGAGAGACACTGGCTAAAACACCAGCATGGCAACCTCCATACGTGATCACAAGGCTATTTCACCAGGCTGTTCGTTGTCTTCGGTATTTTTGTGAAGTAGTGAGTATACAGTCTCAGACTGTGAACAGTTTAGCCTGAGAAATCAGTGCCAAGGAGTTACAGCATTTTTAGAGGGTCCAGATTGCTCAGCTGGTTAGAAAGCATAAGTAGGTTATCTGATTCTCCAAGAGCTACAGAGGTGGCAGAGTAAATGATATCTTTTCCCCAGGCGAACAATGCAGCACAGATAATGGAGCTGCCAGCAGAGCCCCTCCTGGTTCTCCCTCCAGACAATGTCTGTCACACCTAAACAGAAATAATAAAAAACTCGGAGACCTCTGAGCACATCAAAGATAAGACTTTTGTGTTTTTGTTTCCGATAGATTTTGTGTGCTTGACTATTATTAACCCAACCCACAAGTGCATGTGATCACTAAAAAAATAACCTCTGTCTTTGTGTTTCAGTCTGTCCTTCCTATCGGCTGGGAAAGAAAGGTGTGCTATCATCTTGCGTAGTAGTTCAGAGATCGGAAGACCCTTAAATTCCAAGGGCCGGTATATATTGGCGTAGATAAAAAGTAGTGGATAGAGTCCATGTGACAAGCCTAAAAGCCCCTCCTGGTTTTCAAGGGAACTTAAATTAGGTTGGAACAAACTGGCCATTTTTCAGGAGGTCAGGTTTACATCACAGACATATAACTGCATAAAATTATAGCTTATGTAAAACTCAAATAAATAAAATTTGTCAAGTCTTCATACAAATGCACTGAATTTAGTGGATGTGATGAACAAAGAGGCTGGGGAATGGGGCCTAAGGCAAAGTTATTTTAACTACCAACATTATGTAAGTATTTTTTAGGTTAAAAAACAAATTCATGTGCAATCTCATTTTCTCCTCCCAACAATCTTACGAGTTAGGTCCCATTATCATTCCCATTTTATGTATGAAGTAAGGTTTGTCTCAATGTGATCTAGTCTAAAGAACCTGAGATTTCCATTCCGAGGACCTTAGGTTTAAACCTGATTTCACCAGTTGCCTTCTCTTGTCAAGTTACTTAACAAGTGGCAGGTGTCCTCTTAAGTGGGGTAATTGTATGTGTCTCATAAGGTAATTGCAAAGATTTCCTGCTTCTCTCTTGTACTAGTTTCCCAGTTGGGAGCACCCAATGTCCTCATGCTTCTACAGCCACACTACCATTACCAAGTTCATGCTTGGGCTTTTATGATGGTCCCTAAGTGGGACCCCTCCTTGCCTCCTGTCTCAAGCCTCTGTATGTACCCTTCATAAAACTGTCAGAGATAATTTTCCAAAATGGAAATCTGTTATTTTGTTGCCTTAAATCTGCTGACAGCTCCCTATTGTCTACAGAAAAAAAGCCCAAACTCATTAGCATGGCTTGCAAGATTCCAACATCTATTTTGATATAATCCCACCTTCGTCATCTTAGAGCCACTGCCATTGGTGCCCCTGATCTATGACCATTTCACATTACCTGTATGTTCTGAATGTGGACTGCTCTTTCCTGCCTCTACATCTTTGGACAGATTGTTCCCTCTGCCAGGAATGCCTATCTCAACTATTTCTTCTTGGTAAACTACTTCTCCATAAAAATTCAACTTAACCATAGTCTCCTGTATAAATGTCCCCAGTCAGTTAGTAGCTGGAGATACCAAATTGTAACACTTAGTTCTTTAGCTCTTCTTTCTTTTCAATTAAAATTAGAAGTTTTTTTTTTTTTTTTTTTGCGGTACCGGGCCTCTCACTGTTGTGGCCTCTCCCGTTGCAGAGCACAGGCTCCGGACGCGCAGGCTCAGCGGCCATGGCTCACGGGCCCAGCCGCTCCGCGGCATGTGGGATCTTCCCAGACCGGGTCACGAACCCGCGTCCCCTGCATCGGCAGGCGGACTCGCAACCACTGCGCCACCAGGGAAGCCCTAGAAGTTATTTTTATCAGTGATGCATGCACAAGGTTTTTCATTTGTTTGTTTGTTTATGTTTTGGCCATGCCGAGCTGCCATGTGGGATCTTAGTTCCCCAACCAGGGATCACCAGACCTCCAGGGAAGACCCTGCACAAGGTTTTCAAAGTCAACTTGTCCTATAAGTCAACTTGTCCTATTGCCCACATTCAGTTCCCACTTCTCAGAAGCTGATACTTGCAAGTTTTTAGTAGTCTCGTCTAGCAACCTCCATACTTGTATATGATGTGCTTATGCTATTATTTCTTGATTTTTCAATTTCAGATCTTAACTTCTTATTCTGGACTTCTCCTACAAGAGCCTTCCCTCAGTACCACCCCTCCTCCAATGTTCTCCCCATTCTCTCAATAAAGTCAATATTTAGGTTAAACAAGTATTCAGTAGTTAACATTGTCATGCCTTTGTTAACTACGATTCACAGTATTCTGTGCAGTATACTATGAATATATTTCATTTTCATCCAGCATTTTGTTTACCTAGAAACTAATAAGTGAACATTTCTGTGCACCTACCACTAATTTCTTCCAAAATTCTTCGCTAGAAGTGTCATTAAAACCTATCAGGTGAGCTCTCATTTTTACTTTTTTATGGGAGACATCCTTTCTGGAATCCTCCATCCTGCTTCTTCAGTATGAACCAATTTTTCCCCAGCTCTACGTCTTCCCTGTTGTCCTGGGATGCCCCCTCATCCTCTTGAAGGGACTATTCCTAATCTCTCTTTTTCAGTTTGTCCCCTGTTTGCTGAATCCCAAATGCTCCTTCTCTTGGCTCAAATACATATTTTGGTTGCGGCACCTTTTCTAGTAGGTCACTAAGAAAAGGTACGTGAGAGTTACATTTTCTTGAGAATCTGCATGTCTTAAAATACCTTCATACTACTCTCAGACTTATGTGATAGTTCGCTGGGTATAGGATTCTAGGTCAGAAATAATTTTCATTCAGAATGTTGAAGGTATTTTATCTTCCAATGGCATATTTGAGAAAACTGATGGCACTCTATTTTCTGATTGTCTCTTGTCTGTAATTTGTTTTTGATGTTTGTTTAAAAGTGAACATTTAAAAAAATATGAAAGTTTTTAGAATTTTCACTATATCTCTGGTGATCCAAAATTTCATGACTCCATTCTTTTCTTTCCTTCTCTCCTTCCTTCCTTCCTTCCTTTCTTCCTTCCTTTCTTCTTTTTCTTTCCGACTTTCTTTTTGTTCTACTTTATGGAGCTTCCTCAAATTTGTCTTCTAGTGTGTCTTCCGAATTTTTCTTTCATCATATTTTTATTTTATATAGCTCTTTTTGTTCTGATTTTTTAAAAGCACTATTTTCTTATTGCATTGATGTAATGTTTTCTTATAATGATACTGATTATATGTTTTATAGTTTTATTTCTTTCTTCCTTGCCTGCACGTCTTCCAAGTTTCTTTATTTTTTAAAATTTATTTTTGTCTGTCTTTCATCAAATTATCTTTGAATATTTAGTGGACTATTCATATTTATTAATGGAGCCTAAGAAGCTGACTGGAAGCTCTGTATTCATGGGTGGAACTTGTTAAATGCTAGGTTTCCCAGTAGAGTGACAGGGTTGAAATTCTTCATTGGAGGTCCCCAAATGGCAGGCTTTGTAGGGCTTTTGTCCTCAGAGTAATTCTCCCATCTTTTGCATGGCAGGTATGCAAAAAGCCTGAGTGCCATTCCTTCTAGAACTTTGCAAAGGAAGAGACTGGGGTAGTATTCAGAATATTGACTTTCACTTATTCTTTCTTTTACAAATCGAATCCCAGCCTTCATATGGGCCTGGTTTTCTTGCATCTAGGGCTTCTTCTCTTCAGTGTCCCTAGAAAGTAAAATTGTAGTATTCTCCTAGGGGGAGAGAAGGAGCTACCTCTGAGCAGCTAGGGTGCAAGTTTCTCTTTCTTTTAAACATTTTGCCAGTTCTTATAGACTTTTAACTGTGTACTTCACTTTCCTAGTTACTTGATATTGTCCAGACTCTAATGCTCTCCATAATACTAGTGTGACTTTTCACTTCAGTGTTCCCTTCAACTGGGCTGGGGGTTCTGCTATGTCAGTTATTACTCTTCCTTCCTTTCTGGCATCCTTCCTTCTTTTTCTTTTTCTTTTTTTAAAATTTCCTATTGTCTCCTCTCTCTTCCTATTGTTTACCTCTTGAGTAAGTGGTAATCTTTTTAAATGTTTTTACTGTGATTTGGGGAGAAAGACATGGTAATCAGTATGTGTTCAGTCCTCCATGTCTATCTAGAACTCCCTTTAGGCCTTATTTTGATTCAGTCTATAGCCACATATACCAAGACTAGGCCTACAGATAAAACAGATTATTTCTCAGCTTTGGTCAACCATTTTGTTTCTATATTTTCCTGACTTAAACAGCTACTGTGTAAGTCAAGGTGGTTGAGTACTGTAACTTGCTGTTACTCTAAAGATTTTTGTATCCTATCACCAGATAGAAAAACTGCTTATGAGCCTCTCATCACTATACAGTTTCACAGAGAGAAAAATAATATCACTTTTTAGGTAGCAATATTAAGAAAGTTGCTGTGGACTTTTATCATCTCCTCTCCTGACTTGCCTGTAGGCTACTCATAGTCACAAGGAAGGAAGGATACACATTTCTCTTCATTTACAACCTTTTCAGGAGCAAAGACCTTACTGTGAAACAGAGGCAGCCTGACCGCTTTTACGATGGGCCTGTGACTTTGTTCCACATTCTGGTTGTACTTACTTTCAGTGGAGCTCATTCTTGACTGTTTCATGATTTGAGGAGACGCGTTGCTGATTTTATTGTTCAGTGCCTTTCTTCTCCTTTTCTTGTGGAATGAGTGATGTTCCACGCGGAGGATTAGGATATCTAATAGCAAAATAGAAACTCTCACGTTTAGCTGTAGCTAGATTTATGGCTAAGTTTATGGAGATTATTTAGGGCTGGGAACACATGTTCAAGAACATCTCTGCAGTTAAAACTGTGCACGGAGTGAGATGCTATTACAGACTGTGGACAGTAAACACCTCCGAGGTTGTGTGTCACTTCCCTCCGGCCCGTGAGTCTCTCTGATTTAAGTAGAAAGGTGTCTGTTAGTAATGCAAACAAAACCTACTTTAACCTCTGATTCCCAGCATCTGGAATACTTATCCCTGTGGCAGCTGTGCGGTTCACTGAACGCTCACTATTCCAATGGTCTGCCGAAGCACAGTTTTGGCTTGAACAGAGATTGCCTTGGAAAAAAAACCCCGACTCAGAGTAGTTATCACCGAGAAAGCCAAAAGGATTTGTGATCACAGTATCACCACTGACTCGACAGCTGGGCTACATGGATTGTGCTCTGGTGAGAGCCTGCTTTCCTAATGCCATAGAAAAGATGCAGAGAGAGCCTGCCTTTGGACTTCATTGTAAACACAAGAATTTTCTTGTTCCCTTTAAAGAGTTTCTAATCCAGATACTGAGCTTCAAATTTTTCTTTCTCTGCATGCCTCTGAATGGAATCCAAATAGTTCAACTTTGGATTTTTTCAGAAATGGCTGAGTGACTCAAGTATACTTTTTTGATGTCCCACACTCCATCTTTGCATTTTTATCTGTTAGACAAAAAAGCAAAGAGCCGCTAAAATAGACAGCTCGTTAATGGCAACAGACACCTGGATCTTTTTCCAGAGCTTCTGGGAACACACTGTTTCGCAAATGCTGAAGTAGAATGCCATGTGTGGTTACTGCAGCCTTGAGAATAAGGGTGTGGAGCCATCAGGCATCAGGGACCATGGTCAGGGAAGTAGTAAGACCTTTACCCAGCAGAGTTAACTATCAACTGTAAAAGTATCTAGGAGCCGGCCTGAGTGAAGCATGTGTTCAGTTAGTTATTGAAGCAGAAGTATGTGGCTTTCCTCAAGTTCCATAATGACTTCAGGGCTGATTGACTTGGTATTTCTTAGTATTTCTCTGTCTGTGTGATTGCTTTTCTCCATTTAAGGGTAAACTACAAGGAACAGATACTGCATAGCTTCCAGAGATTTATTCCTTCAGCCAGGGGCAACTTTGGCTTTTATTGGTTGAAGCCCTTAGGCAAGTTTCAAAATACTGCCTTGTGAAAATTATAAGCATGTTCTTGAAGCTCTAGTGCTCTTTGCAAGCTAAGATTCCTTTTACATGCATCATCCTCACTGGGTATCCTGGAAATTTCTTTTCCTCCAAAATTCTCTTTGGATAAGAGTAATAACCACCAGTGGTATAAAAGCTTACCAGTATTGTCAAATATCTGGCCTCATTGTTCCTTATTCTATGAATTACTGTTTTATAAATGACTAAAGGACACTGAGAAAAGTTGATTTGGCCAAGGTCACACAGTAAATGAGTAACAGAGGTGAATTCAAAATTCAAGACTTTAGACTCCAAAACACTACCATTTTTTGGTTTTGTTTTTTAGCGTCGTGTTAAGATCTTTCAGCTTCTTCTTCATCAGAAAATAAGTTAGAGGGAAAAATAGCATGCTTATAGTTACAGAACAAAACAATGGCAAAAACTTAAAGAATTAATTATTGATTACTTATTGTTACTTGAATTATGTCCATCACTGTGTTAAGAACTATACAGCGGCGGTTTGCAGAAGCTTTTTCTTATGCCCGTTTGTAAGGAAGTTTTCAGCTGTCTTCATCAAAATGAGATCATAAGAACTCTATTCACAAATATACACTACTTCCCCCACATATATCTCCATTATAAGATTTCTAATCTCCTTTCTCCGCTTTAGCTTTTCTTCTTAACACTGTCACTACCTGGCACTTTATGTTTAACTTATGTTGCTTATTATCAGCAAATCTCAATAAAATATGAGCTCCAGTTAGAGTACGGCTTTTTGTCTATCAAGATAATTCTGTATTCCCTGCAGCTAGAACTCTACCCGGTCCATAGTAGGCACTCAGTAAATGTTGGTGGAATGAATGGATGAATGACAAGGCTAACATATATAATACAAAATCATCAAGTCCCTAATTAGGGCATTACAAAATCTAGCTGCAAAAAGTATTCAGAGAAAGGAGACAATTTAAAGCTGTTATTTTCAAAGAATGAAAAATGGTGGCACTGAGGCAGGATTGTGAAAACTGCACTGAGTTTGGCTAGTTGGAACAGAGAAAGGAGATATTAAAGCTGTAGATAACAAGGAAGCCATAGCAAGCAGATCTAAATGGATAACAGCAAAGTCCCAGCCATTCTTGGAGAAAATGAAGGTGTTCTATGTCTCCTAATCCTGATTCGCTCCCAAGACGTAGCTGATAATTTATTTTTTTAAATGACATTTAAAAGTGTACATGTTTCCACATTTTGGGGAGGCAAATTTATATGGGTGTATTTTTCTTTGGTTCTGAACACAATGGTCAAAACAGAGAGCAGACATCAATGATTTCATACAGTAGAAAGAAAAGATGCCTTTTGTGAGTGGGTCGAAGAAATAGATCCAGAGCACAGAAGAGAACTGGAAGTGAATTACATGTCTCAGTATTTACTGCTGTGCTGGCTGACAAGTGAACAAACACCTTCATAAATTAATAGCCCCTAATTGGAGCTTGAAAGGCAAACAAATGGATGGTTTAGATTTTGTCTCATATCATCTTTAATGTTATGAAATATGACCCATGCTGAGCTTTTCTTGTTTGGAAACACTGAGCTAAAATTCAGTTGTCTTTCCAACAACTTCAGCCAAGTTAGTCTCTTACTTCTGTCTCTTCATGAGTTATAGAAATAGCATCTCATTCTCATTAGTAGTTTGTGTATATTTATTATAGTAGAGATAGTGACCTAATTTTGATAGGTCATAATACTTTTTTATATGTGACATGCCTCTGGATTGCAAGAAATATCCTAGTATGACTTCCCCCTGCATTTCTTAGACTGATGCTAACATCGCTGGTTATTACTAGAATGTTCTATTCTAAGGCATTTTGATCATTACTTATTTTTAGATTTTATGTAGCATCTTTTCTCCAAGGAACTCAAGGCAAATTTTACAAACGTGAACAATCATCCTTTATCAGAATGTTTTGGTTTGGAGAATGAAAAAAATTGTAGTAGTATTTTCCTGCCTCGGTGTGTTCCACCAAAAATCAAACTAAACACCCTGCTTACCTCCCCTTTTCCCTGGGTTAAGGTGTTTTATTTTATGTAGAGGCTTAACAGGAAGAGCTTGGACTTTGAATCACCAGTGAGCAGGCTGAACCGTTAAAACAAAACACAGCAGAGAGAGCCTTCAGGACAGACAGCGGAATGCACAAGGAAGATTGTCAAAAAATGTTGTAGGTGGTTGTGAAAAACCTCTGTGAGGCACTTCAGTCAGCACAAGTGGGCCACCTAATTTTTCCAAGTGAATGCCCTCCATGGGGGAACTTTGGTTGCAGTCTCTCTAGCCAGAGCTGTCTCCTTAGAGGAGATGTGGGCAACTCTATGGGATGTTTATTTTGTAATTAACCCCTTAGGCATGGAGGAAACTGTTTACTATTCCTTCTTGTTCTCTCCTGTTTTGTTTTGTTTTTTTCCTGTTAATTAAAGAAATCACAGTTGAACTTCAGAGAAATCTCCAGGAAAAAAAATAATTAGAAAGAATGAAAGGAAGGAAGGGAAGGAGGGAGGGCGAGAGGAGGAAGGAAGGAAGGAAAGAAGGAAGGAAGCGGAAAACGAGAGAAAACAGGCTGGACAAATGATGTCTTTTACTTGTCCATTCCTAAGGATTATTTCCAGAAGAATGATTGTAATCTTCAGTGACTGGCTTAGGAGTGTACTTGTGTGAATGTGTGTGGGCAGGCTGGGGTACTAAACGGTACTGCACACATAAGTATCCTTGTGTTTGGAATGTCAGCATTTGCCACTGGCTCACTTTCTTGACTTACTCCCCAGGACAGTGATGTGTGGAAAACTGAAATCTGGATATGGGAGTACAAAGGGAGGGGTAGAGAAGGTCTTCTTTAAACAGTGATTTGCATAAGGGGAATAAAAGATGAAATCTGATAGAATCACACACACACAAAATTAAATTATTTACAAGCTATTAGAACGTTCTAAATTCTGCATTTGGTTTGAATTTCATTTCAGTTTGCAAAATAGTTAGCTAATGAAACATACTGTTTGACGGGAATGGTTTATAGTCATTCTAAACATCAACAAAATTCCAAAGGAGATAAATACCTCAAAGAAAGAGGAATCTGCATGAGGCAACTCTAAGTAGTCTGTGATCTTAAAACATAAACACAAGCCACATTTACAACACACAACTCATACATATTTCCATCTCCCCCAGGGCTACCAGCTTTTTAAAATATTCAAAGTAGATGGCTGGTGAAAGCATATTCTTAATTTTACAGAGAGTTTAGAATAATGAGAATATGAAATGCATCCAAAAATTGAAGTTCTGATTAGAAAATATTAGATCTTCAAAGTAGAGAAGTGATAAAAACAAGTGCAACCTTTCATTAATGCAATAACCTTGTTCCTGGTATATTCCACCAAAATGAAGCTAGTGGTCTTCTATTTAGAGATGGATTAGGAAGCCTTAAGGTAGGAAACGCTCTGCCTCTTAGATTCCACGTTTGTAGTTTCACATATATCCTGAGAGCCTAAATCATTTGTCTTAGAATCGTTGACTCAGTCCCAGTGTATTGGAAACAGGCTCATTGTTCCTTGACCAGGGCTGTTTTGCGTGGCCCTGCAGGCTGGATGGGGCACAACTCCATGAGTCACCATTCATGCAGACTGTAATGCCAGTGGTGACTTCTGGAATAGTCCAGTACTTGGGGCACAATAATCATCGCCAAAGGGCACTCAGATACCTTCTTGGTGGAACACAGTGGTGAATGATTCACATTAGTAATAAATTGCGACCTGCTTCCTGATATAATCTGAATAATTCAAAGAAAGACTTTTGCTAAACATTTTATGCCAGAACCAAGAAATTGAGTAGTAATTTATCCCCAGATATATCTACAGTTTTCTGTCTTTCCCTTTCTCTTCTTTCATACTTCCCTTAAATGAAAACAAGAATCCTTTGGCAATTTTGTTTATAAAGCAAATAACCATTTTGAAATGCCAATAACAAAGTCCTAGTTTATCTCTCTGATGAACACTGCATGTTATATTTTGGATTGGTTTTTAATAAAGGTAACACTTTACTACAGAATCCTTCATACTTTAAAAATATTTGATATAAATTGTTCTATGTAATTCTTACAACAATGCCATGAAAGAGGAAATGTGAGTATCATCCTTCCCATTTTATGGACAAAAGAAGTATTACTCAGGAAAGTAACTGCTGTATTCAAGTTCACCCAGAAAGTTTCTACATTCAGGATAATTGTTTAAATTTTTATAATATATAATAAAAGTTTAATTTGTATATATATACACACATATGATTATCTAGTAATCATATATATCTATGATTTTTTTCTTTCTGTCATTTTTTCTCTATCCATTTTCTGTCTGTTAGTGAGATGTTGAAATTGGAAATATACATATCAAATACTGAAGACAATGAAAACATATCTTTCTAGGGTGGAAGAGAATATTGGAAGGGGTAAAACTATTATGTACTGGAAAATTAATGTAATAGTTACAAATGGTCTCAAGTTCATTTTTCTCATACTATCACAGATTCTCTAGGATTACATATATAAATTGTCAAATGAAATCAATCAATCCAATAAATTTTCTCCTCCCCTTCACCCCAAATCAATGGATAACAGTAAAACAAAACTGGGTTATTGGTAATTTTTACTTGTTGATGGGTTTTTCTAATTACTGAGTACCTAGAGATTTTGCAATGCCTGGAAACCTTAAAAGACTTTGTCTCTACTTAGTGATTAAAGTGTAGCAACACTGATTGAATGATTTTTGTCATCTTTGTGTCTGATATTGACAGGAAGTTAAAATTGCATGTGTTGGTAATAAGTGATCTTTAGGATTAGCCAAAATGAACCACTTGCCAGCATTAGAACCAGTTACTTGGGCTCTGCAGGAATGACCTATATTGCTCCTTAATGCATCTCTTTGTAAAAAGGTAATTCTAATATTACCACTGACCTACCTATTACTTAACCTCATTTATTGAATGCCTCCCATGTGCTGGATATTTACTAGATAAAGATATTAAGAAAACTAAGAGTATAGAGTCAAAAGGAAGAAAGTCTACTTTATATGAACACTGAACTTTATATTACAGAAAAAGCCCACTAATTTATGGCTTAATGTATATTCCTGCTTCTTAGAGCCTTACATACCTTTATTAAGTAAATGCATTGATTGTACCCTATAATGAAAATGTTGCTGAATAACACAGGAATGATCCAAAAGCCTATTTTAAACATATATAAGAACAACTTATTTTACGGAAGTAAGTGGATATATGTGATCTTATAACATTTGTGTCACTCAAGATTTCAAGCATTTGTTTACAGTGTCTTTTTTTGTTGTTGTTGTTCATCTTTGTGTTCCCATTTTGTATAATTCTGAATCAACACACACATATGGGGCATTTATTAATAATAATAGCTAACATTTATTGGGTGTTCATAATACACTACCCACTGTGCTAAGTAACTTACAGGCTTTCTGTCATTCGTCACAATCATCAGAGATAAGGAACCATTATTATCTCCACTTCAAGGAAGGGAGATTTGATATTGGAATGTTATATAATTCTTTTTTTTTTTTATACGGCAGGTTCTTATCAGTCATCAATTTTAGACACATCAGTGTATACATGTCAATCCCAATCACCCAATTCATCACAAAATTAAAAAAAGAAAAATATATGTAACTACCATCTACTTCAGAATAAATAATGGATTACGTGAAAGTGGTAAATTTTAATTTTCATTATGCCAGTAATGAAGATTATGTATTGACACATTGACTCTATCTTCTCTCCAGATTTTATTCTTGAATGTCACGCTGTAGCAGCCTATATGAATAAAGGCTGAATCTCAAAAATCAGACACATTGAACTTGGAATACTGTCCACATTCTAATTCTAATCTGTGCTTCAATCTGAACCACTCAGTTTTGCATGTTTGTTGGAATCCTCCTAAGGCTGGAATTTCCTGGGAGATATCCAGTATTTTGGGGGCTATAAACAGCAAAACAAGCTGACTTTCTTGTAATATGTTGTTATGTCTAGTGCTAACTGAATTCAAGAAGTTTATAGGTATGGGAAAAGTCACTCAATTTTTTTCTTGTAAACATACAAATTTGATTCAGTTTAAATTTTGGCCAAAGATTCATTTCAGTAATATAATTGTTTGGAATAATTTCTTTTTGTTATTAGTTTTAAGTATGGTAAATATTGTCTAAATAAGAAAATATTTTTCTATACAGCAAATTATGACAAACAAATTCCCTGTGGTGTTAGATTTTCCACACATGCCAATTATATGTATGTATCTAAATGGATATATATATATTTTTTTCCAATTTAATCTCCAAAAACGGTCTGAATTTGCAGATATTTCTCTAGTGAAATATGTGAAAAACATAAGGCAAATAGAAAAAAAAAATTTGTTAATTGATAGCTAAACATGCTTGATGGCAAATGTAGATACATAAAATTAAGATTAATCTTCCATCAGAAATTTCTAAAACATTTATGAGAATCATATTAAAACACTTATTTTCTTTAATAACAAATTCTGATGTTTTTAGATCGGCACAAGCCACCAGTTAAAAGATGGCATTTCTCAGCTTCCTGTGCATCTACTGTGGCCATACGACTAGGTTATTCCCTCTGAGAATTAAGTAGAAATGTCGTGTATAATGTTTTTGAAAAGTTTCCTTATAAAGTTGAGAGTGCTTCTCTTTTATTTCTTTTTCTTGCTGTTTAGGATGTGTTACTATGCCTGTAGTCCTAGCAACCATCTTGGGCCAGCACATGATGGCCTTGAGAATGTAAGCTGTGTGTTAAAGATGGCAAGATGGTAGCTAAAAACAAGAGGCCGGGAATGTCATTGAACCGTGAAGCTGCCATACCTGTCCTGGACACTCTCCTTTTGGAGTTCTTTGATCTGCAAGAGAAAAAAATTATCATGTTTAAGCCACTGTTATTTGTGGGATAGTTGTTACACATAGCTGAACCAAGTCAAATTGAACTTGGTACCAGGAATTAGGTCCTACAAAACAGAACCTAAAATTTGACATTGGCTAAGTGAAATAAGTGGGAGGAAGATATTAAGTTCTCAGATATTGAAAGTCAGAAAACTGGTGACCATGATATATGGCTGCAAACATTTGGTCAAGTTGTTGCCTGTTACATCTTGGAGACCACATGTTCCCATAAGGTATAGTCATTGGAGAAATAGTGGGAAAACATCAAAATATTAGCTTGTTTTGATTGTCTCTTGCTGTTTTCATCAAGGAAGATAAACTTAGGCTAGAACCAAGCCATCAGAAAGCTAAGTTGGGGGAGACGAAGGGAAGCACTCTTTGCCTGCAGCCTGCAATCTAAGTTTGATTTAGAGTCTTGTATAATTTGGAACCTAGAAGGGTTGACAAGATAAAGTCACACCAAATTGAATCACTTTAAGATTTCTCTGCCAGAAAATGGGATCCAGCCCACTGGCAAAAATCCCATTCAGGGTGTTGAATTTTACCTAAGTTGTTTCAAAGGGTCTCAGACTAAATGTCAGTATTAGTGCAGATGCCAGTAAGTTAAGGATAAGAATCTTCAGGTTAAAAAGTATCTCTAGATATGAGTTTATCTATGGTTACTCCACCATGAAATTGACCACACACACTCACACAAAGGCCAGAAACTTTGGGGTGGGCCATGGAAGGTCTGAAGGCAGAAAAGAATAGCAGTGTTCCCCCCAAAGTGATCCTATACAAGGGAGAGGAGGGATTGGGTGGTAGTGTTTGGGGGCTGCATAAAATTACAGGACTCTTCTTAGCAGCCAGCCACATTGGCATGGTGTGGTGCTTTGGGTAACAGTGGCTGAACACGTGAGTGTGAACCTGGATTCCTGACATCTCTGATGTTGTGGTAATACTCACCACTCTGGCCCATGCAGGGCTTGTAACCACTGTGGCAATCACTGATTTATGAGATTGTACAGAGCCAGTCTGCGATCAACACATTGTGTGGCCTGGGGCATGTTACAATACGGTAGTGTTCTTATCTTTTAAGAAAAATTGATAATAGTAGTGCCTACAGTCTAAGGCTATTATGGGTTTCGATGTGATAATTTATATAAAGACTTTGGCAGAGAATTTGGCACTAAAAAGGCTCTTATTAGATGCTAGTCATCTCCAACTTCAAAGTCTCTCTCGAAGTTTTCCATAAATTTAACCTGTGACAAATCAATGGAGCAGTCATAGATTAGATTTAAAATGAGAGATTGCCAGAAAAAAACCAGATATTCAATAATCACCATTCTTTCTCCATGAGCTTTCACATCTCTGTTTTTGTCTCTCTCTGTCTCTTTCCACTTCCTCTTCCCTTCTTCCTCCCACTCCCCTAACCCCCTCCCTACATTCAGCATTAGGGATTCTGGAAACTATTTAATAGCCATAATAAAATAATCCTAATGACTACAAAGTGCTAGCTTTTTAAAAATACGATTTGCTTCCTTTTTTATTCCTTAGTTCTTTAGTTCCTCACAATTTTATTTTCTTATTCTTATTTCAAATAGGCACATGAATCTATTGTGTTTTATCCACTTGACTGACTTCACCTGGTCCCATTTTATTTTAAATCTTGTATGTAGTTGCTGGAGAAAAGGATTGTAATTCAACTAGATTCATCAAGAGAGATGACTAGCTGTTCAGACCTACAACACACACACACACACACACATACACACACACACACACACACACACACACACACACACACACACACACACTTACTTTGGCATAGATTTTTTTTTTCCCCGATAACTTCTGACCAATATTCCCTCATTTATGGCGAATGTATATATACCTTAATCTTGGCGTAATCCCAAGTCCAAGATCTCTCTGAGCTGCTTTATCGCTATAAACTTCATTCCAGAGCTCTCATCGCTTGCTGCCGTTCTTTCCTATTCATCATCTCTTCTTTCAAGTTTTGACTGAAACTAACATTTTTTGAAGAGCTATGAATACTTAGGGAGAAGCATTTTTCAAATCCAAGGGCTTCCTCTGCTTTACTTTCCAAATATGTTTCATGTGTTTTAAAGTTTTTCCTGCAGCAGAATTTTCTTTAAAGTCATTTTACTTTAAACTTCTCTTAATTGAAGAATATTGTAGTCTTCTTTTAGATAAGTGAGTTACTTTCTATGGTTTGTGACTCCCAAGGGTCAAGAATTTTCTCAGAGTGTCATGGAGTCCTTTACAAGTTTCAAGACATCAACATAAATCCACTTTAATGCTAATAAGTTTTTTCCAGGATGCTTCTTAAGTATAAAATTAAATGTTTTTCCCTTATTATAAGAGAACATTTAAAAATAATTTCAAAGTGTAACTTTGAAGTAGCTACTTTTATAATAATTCTGAAATATTTTTAAAGGAACATTTCATTCCCATCCATCAGATCATGTTAATCAAAATCTTATATAGGTAGTACAATATTAAAGTTATCACATTCACTTAGAATTATCAAGTTTTAATGGGGCTGCATTTAAATTAGGAGATTTGAATCTTGAAGCTATTTTCCCATTTTTATTGTTTAGTAAAAATCTGACTACCATACATCCAGATGGGATTTGTATTCCCATTTGTCTATTATGATTTGATTTTGCCCTAATTTGAATTATATTTACTACTTCTCCTCCAAATCTGTCCACAGTTTAAACACTCATTCCTAGGTGTAATTCTCTTGTAACAAATGTGCAGTTTTCTATCTGGACAGAAGCACATTCCTGGAATTAATGTCTGTCCTTTGGGAAATGATAGGACGGAAAACGTTCTTTAGGGTTTTGTATGGGACAGAAAAACAGAGACAATCACTGCCTCCCGAGTTCCTTGTTTTTTCTCTTTTAATCCACTTTTAATCAATGCAAAACTGTGTCTTTCATCCATTATGAAATTGTTCATTTTCACTTCTGTTAATGGAAAATTTACTCAGTTGTGTATAGGTTTAATTTTTTTTTTTTTTTTTTTGCGGTACGCGGGCCTCTCTCTGTTGTGGCCTCTCCCGCTGCGGAGCACAGGCTCCGGACGCGCAGACTCAGCGGCCATGGCTCACGGGCCCAGCCCCTCTGCGGCATGTGGGATCTTCCCGGACCGGGGCACGAACCCGCGTCCCCTGCATCGGCAGGCGGACTCCCAACCACTGCGCCACCAGGGAAGCCCTAGGTTTAATTATTAATATTTCCCATCTATGTATATTCAATTATATGCATCACAGTAGACATCTATATTTTGAAAATATAGCTTTTTGTAGCAAATGTTTTAAGATGCTGTCAGGTACACTTGAGAAAAATGTTTGCATTTACATTCTTTAATTTCTTTGTAACTCTAAGTACCTATTGATTTATTGTGGCTTTTTTCTTTAAGGGTTTCTATTATCTCTACTTTGATACTTGCATTTCTGACTTTTCTTTGCTACCACTATTTGTAGAAAGTAGCCATAGGGAAGGTACCTGTATTCCTTGTGAGATGGCAGCGAATAAATCATTTGCCTTTTTGAGGAGGGGAAGAGTACATAATTTCCTCACCTTCTTTGATTTCCCCTCTTTTCTGCTGCTTTGATATATCTAACAGCTCCTCCATAGACTTCATCTTTCTGTAGTGCTGAAATAATTTCTCATTAGCCAGACAGCAACACATAATTAATGCCACTGCCGCCTTAGCTAGAACTGGGGGTGGGGCTTTAGGTGACCAAGGGGGCCAGTTTTAAAGAGCTAGGAAGCAAAATCTTTACTCTCAAGAAGCTGAAATATTAGGGCAACAAGGCACATAGGAAGTAATGAAACTGAGCAATGTGTCACCAAGTTCAAATTGACATAAGACAGATTGAGACAGCAAAGCTGGGAAGGGATAATGCCCGTAGAAGGAGAAGTTAATACTGAAAATGACTTTGTTGATGCTCATCGAGAGAGATGTCCCCATAGGTGATTGGAGGGGAAGGAGGTGGGCATGCAAATGAGGGGAAACATACATGAGTCCCACGCAAATTCACTTGACTTTTTAGGAATACAGTGGAAAATGATGTGAAGGTTTATTTTTTGGAGGGGAGGAGGTAATGAGGGAAGAAAAATCAGTGAGGAATGTGCTACAGCCTCTTAGTGCATCAGCCTCTTTACACGTCACTCCATCAATTAAGTCTTCATGACACAACCTGAGAGGCAGATGTTATTCTCACTTCTTAGTTGATCAAACTTAGGATCTAAGAGATTAAATAATTTGACCAACACTCACACAAGTGACATAGGGTGGGACCAGGAGTCAGCCCGGGCTGTAGTCAGCACTCTCCACGGCTGTAGCTTCTCAGTGCATCACTTTTGATGTGATTATATAAACATTTTCATGGCTACATTTCATGTTATCAACAGGTATGTGTTTTTCATATTCGAATTTCCAAGAGAAATTTCCCTACCCCCTCACCTTAGAGTAAAACACTAACATTAACAAGGTAGATCAAGCAGAGAAATGCAAAATCACTTAAAAAATATAACTTGTACCCAGATCATCAATATTTGACTATATGCTTTGAAAGTATCTATATATTTAAAGAAAACTTTAATAATCAGAATATTAGTCAATTATGAGGAAGTAGAAAAAGGCCACCACTGTCAGTGTCCTTTCTAGCACTCTCCAGGGGAACAGCTACCTGGTGAAATTGGCTTGTCCAGACTCAATGATAGATGCTCAACCTTGACACGGACACCTTGGGCTGTCCCACTACACATTCCCTTCAACTTTGAAACCCTCTCCTCTCTTTCTGATTCACTGCTCACCAGAGCATTTTAGGTTGAACTCCCATAAAACTTCTATAGGGAGAGAATGAGCTGGTCTCTTTAGCAGTTACATTTCTTACCATATCTTCATAAATTGGGATTGAGTATATATGTATATAATGCCCTGGGAGCTTGACTGCTGTGAGTTCATTCTTCAGAAGAGGCTTCACTGTGTGGGTGTGAAAGGGTCAAAGCCCTGGACTTGTACTTCAGAGCAGAGAATTCCTTCTCTGGGGGACTTTCAACAACCAACTGGACACCCCAAGGCAGTGTTGTGTTGAGAGTGACTTTTCCTCTTGGAACTTTTGCAGTGGCACCACAACATTGAATCATGTTCAGTATTCAGATTTCTAAGCTACAACACAATATATGTTATGGTATCTTTATAAGAAGGATTTAAATAATTACTGTCAGTGTAAAGAGGATGTAAGTAAAACATTACATGAGCTGTGCAGTAGGCCAGAATTTGAGGTATAAACATTTTATGTGGAAAATCTTTAGATGCTGATATATGCTCTGAAATCTCTTTCCCATAGCTTTTCCCTAAATTTGGATAAATACCAAATAATAGTAAATATTAGTTCTAAATGGCATGAGATTTTCCTTATGTTTCTTTTTTGTTGTGGTTAACTTATTTGGAAATGAGTGACTTGATAACTGTGATTCTCTCAGGATGACTTTTCTTTGGGAAAGGTTAGCTCTATTTTTGAAGAATAGATTTTGCAGAATGGAGATGCAGTGGGGGAGGGGAGGACATTTTAAAGTGTGGAAACATGAGGAAACCTCAGAGTTCGTAAGCGATTCAAGGGGACCCTTTGGGGAGAGAAAATGACCAGAGGAGAGAGAGAAATTGAGAGAATATGCTGAGGAAAAAAGAGAAGAAAAAAAAGACTTTTTTTTCTGTCAGATGTGTTATACATGATAACTATTTCTTGGGTATTTGGGTATTTATTAAAACAACTGATTAACGTGTGTATTGCTTTTCAAGTTTCCTGTTTCTTTCTGCCTTTTCTTACTCGCTAAAACATTGTGTCCTTACAATCTGGGAAGTACATCTGGTAAGAAAATGTTTATGATTGTTTCACTGGTATTCAAAGCAGAAATTCTCAGCCTGCTACTCAGCCATTTTTGGAGACAGACTTTTTCATTAATGGCCTTACTCGGGTTGTCTCGAACTGGCTTTAGAGCCATAATTCCCCTGAGAAAACAGTAGTCTATTTAAGCATTCCCTTGATTATAGCAGACTCATGGACATTTTTATTACCTTTTCAGCCATTTTATGTGGTCATTAATTATTACAAAATTGAACATTAGTTCATTTTGGAATCCTGCAGCTATGACTGTCATTGTGTCTCTTTGAGATATAAATGTTCCCTGTCCAATATTGTTTGTTTTACCAGAGGCTGGGAATCCTATTCTCAAATTAATGATATGTTTATTTAAAGGATAACTGTGGTGCTCTGAACTGAAGCAGAGGAAAAACATTTGTTGATTCTGACAGCCTGATGCATTATTTGTGTTTAGCCCTTGTTCGTGAGGTTACGGAGACACCGAGCTGTACAGTTGGAGGTAACCCCTGAGTCTGGGGGCGGCTACCGCATCTCAGCAAGCTTTTCTCCTACACATCTAGAGAATGTGGGAATCCAATCTCTGTGTGAACACGGAGAGGCAAGGTCCTCATTATTTTATGAAGCAGTCATGGCCATTGTTGGACAGTTTAGATTGCTAGGCCATTCTTCATGACAGTGAGCTAAAATCTGTCTTGCACCCTTTGTCCTGTCTCTGTCCCCTGGAGCAAGACAAAACAGAGCTGTTCAGCTTCCATATTCCTGAGGGTAGAAGGGCTCATCCAAACTACACTCCAACCCCTGCTGGAGTAGAAGACATCTGGGCATATGAATTTGATCATTTTGGTTCCCTTGCCAAGACCACGCCAATCATGATAAAACTCTTGGGGGTATATTATGTGCCAGGCACTGCTAGAATTTTTAATACATTTTTTTCCCTAATCCTCATCACAACTCTGTATTGTGCACATTATCTTCAAGATATAGACATCAAAACAGAATCAGAATGTTGAATCCCCACCTAAGATAACACGGCAGTAAGTAGTGGAGGTGGGAGACGCTTGTAATTCTGTCTCAACCAAAGCACATATTCTTTTTCTCCACATCATGGTTCCTCTCTTGTGTCTTGCTCTAAGTAGTATTTGCTTCTAAAGGAATTGTGTTCCTGATGATATAATTTCTAGACTTGTCTTCCTGGTCATTGTTTCTCCTCACTATGAACATGGTCGTGTTTTCTTTACACCCTTGAATTTGCACCACAGACTCCTATGTCAGTGGTTTAAAATGTCCACTTTTCAGAATAATGTTTTTAGTGCATAAAATAAAATGCATGGAGTTACAAACCAACAACTTATATTAAAATGTAGTTATCAAAGAATTGAAAAGAAATGTGTGGTTTAATATTATACGTGTGTATGTATACATCTCTTTATTAATGTATTATTAACAAGATTTAGTGGTGGGTCCAATAATTATTTAATTTTGGAGTAGTGAAGCAGAGATGCCATTCTGAGATGTGCACAAAAGTTTTAATGTGATAGGAAAATATCTGCAATTACTTTTGTTGACAGAGTTACAGGTACTGCTAAGGCTACTGTGGTATTTTGCCTACATTCATAACGGAAGGACATGCTAAATTTCCGTCTTTGGTTACTAAAAGTAATAATGTATTTTTTTCCCCTTCAAGTTCATGGACCCCTTGCATTCTATCCATGGACCCCTTGGACTGTTGTAAATCAGTTAGCTCATCATTTGCCTTCATGTAACGAAAATTGCCAGGACTTTTTATATGAGCAGTATACCTGTGCAATTGATCATTTAACATACCAGGAAGATTTACTATTTACCCTTTTAAATTTTGATCTTATGATTAAGATAAGCATTTTCATCTATTAAGATAATTTTGAATCTTGTTTGTTGCTATTTCTCCTAGCTTTAGGACATTCTTTCTGTCTTTAGACAACTTATCCATTTAAAACACAATGATACTAAGCTGTGGACTAAGGACTTGAATAAGATATTAGAAACCACGTTTTGGTTGATAAAATCCTATAAATTAACACTTTTCTGATGTAAACGTCAAGTAGCTGGGAGTCCACATAACTGTACACACAATCAAGGATGTCATGATGCCATGGCTAATATCTTTTGAAGTTAGCATGCACTGTATTGGGCTTCCAATATGGCATCCCTATACATTTACAATCCAGTAACCCAATTAAAAAAAATAAAATGAAGGCTAATTTGTATAACTTTTTCTTAGTGAATCATGCTGGCTCCTAGTGTTCACTATGCTATTTTCCAAAAGACTACCTACTTAGTGTCTGTTTAACACATCATTCTAGAAAATGGGGATCAACTTTTAGCTTACTACTTTGTGAATTCTGGAATGCATCTCATTCTCTTTTCTGAGAATTAGGGCACCTTTCTTTAAACTTGAATATAATTTCCTTGATTCAAAATATTTTAAGTCATTTACACCAATAAAATGTGCTTTTTGTGCCTCATAATGTAGCTCCTTTCTTCCTTCCTTGCTTCCTCCTTCCTACCTTAGTGTTTCGCTCAGTCCTCTTTCCTTTCCTTCCTATATTCCTTCCTCCCTCTCTCCCTCCCTTCTTTTCTTTCTTTGTTTCTTCCACATTTTTTCACTGTGGAATCATGTCAGCTGCTGAGGTTATACAGATAAGAAAGACATATCCCTTGAAGTCAGAGGATGACCATCTTCCCTTCCATAGAAGCATTAACCTCCCTGGACTTGATACTTTAACAGCTGGTTCATCTTGGAGGGACCAGTTCTCTTAATAAGGATGAATTTTGTCCCAGGATACATCCTGATTAGTTTTCATCTTACTCTTCATTCCTCCCAGCTTGAAATTCCTAGCATACTTGAGAGCTGGGTTTGAGCTGTTTTTGATAGTCATCTATTAACATTAAATCATTTTTTTAGCAGTCTATTATTATTCTTTATCTTTTAGCATCTTACAAAGTTTCAGTTAGATTTGGCTTTCACTTTCCAACACCAAACAAAGCTTTCCTGTCTGTATATCATTCTTCTTCTATCTTTATTATACATGCATGTTATATATGAGCTAATTTCAGAATTCCAGTATAGGTATTTTATTACTAGTTTTCCACTAAGTTTTAAAAAGTTTGTTTAATAATTTGTTTTAATGTACTAAGAATTTCCTAATAAAGACAGCATATATATGTGTTAAATTGTCAAATCATGAAATGATCAACTTTGCATTATATATAAATTTTTGCTGATTATTAAAGGAAAATTTAGTTCATGATAATAAATACATGTTTAAGACAAATATTAAGACAAATACTTAGTAAATGAACAAAAGTGTTAATTTCAGCTTTGTTTTTATTCTTTTTTCTACACTTTGCAAGAATTTTTGATATTGCAGTATGCTCTCTTAGCATTATCTTGGTATTATTTACCTTCTCCAATGATTTATTCTGAATGTATAAAAGTTGATAAAATGTATAAAAGCAGAATATGTTAATACCCTTGAGAAGTCCATCATAAATGCAGTGTGAAAATATTTGTAAATTTGATCACATAACAGTAAATTCATTTCTTTCTTTTTTTTGAACATGTTTTAAGTTTACTAAGTATTTCTTTTTAAAATGATTTTAAATGATACTGTATTTTAAATTTCAGTTTTCACGTATTTATTCATATTATATCAAGGCACAATTTTTTAATGTTTATTTTATATTTATTTATTTTTTCTTATTAGTCATCCACTTTATACACATCAGTGTATACATGTCAGTCCCAAACTCCCAATTCATCACACCACCACCACCACCACCCCGCCGCTTTCCCACCTTGGTGTCCATACGTTTTTTTCTCTACATTTGTGTCTCAATTTCTGCTCTGCAAACCGGCTCATCTGCACCATTTTCTAGGTTCCACATATATGTGTTAACATATGATATTTGTTTTTCTCTTTCTGACTTACTTCACTCTGTATGACAGTCTCTAGATGCATCCACATCCCTACAAATGACCCAATATCGTTCCTTTTTATGGCTGAGTAATATTCCATTGTATATATGTGCCACATCTTCTTTATCCATTCATCTGTCGATGGGCATTTAGGTTGCTTCCATGACCTGGCTATTATAAATAATGCTGCAGTGAACATTGGGGTGCATGTGTCTTTCTGAATTATGGTTTTCTCTGGGTATATGCCCAGTAGTGGGATTGCTGGGTCATATGGTAATTCTATTTTTAGTTCTTTAAGGAACCTCCATACTGTTTGCCATAGTGGCTGTATCAATTTACATTCCCACCAACAGTGCAAGAGGGTTCCGTTTTCTCCACACCCTCTCCAGCATTTGTTGTTTGTAGATTTTCTGATCATGCCCATTCTAACTGGTGTGAGGTGATACCTCATTGTAGTTTTGATTTGCATTTCTCTAATAATTAGTGATGTTGAGCAGCTTTTCATGTGATTCTTGGCCATCTGTATGTCTTCTTTGGAGAAATGTCTATTTAGGTCTTCTGCCCATTTTTTGATTGGGTTGTTTGTTTCTTTAATATTGAGCTGCATGAGCTGTTTATATATTTTGGAGATTATCCTTTGTCCGATGATTCATTTGCAAATATTTTCTCCCATTTTGAGGGTTTTCTTTTTGTCCTGTTTATGGTTTCCTTAGCTGTGCAAAAGCTTTTAAGTTTCATTAGCTCCCATTTTTTATTTTTGTTTTTATTTCCATTACTCTAGGGGGTGGATCAAAAAATATCTTGCTGTGATTTATGTCAAAGAGTGTTGTTCCTATGTTTTACTCTAAGAGTTTTATAGTGTCCAGTCTTACATTTAGGTCTCTAATCCATTTTGAGTTTATTTTTGTGTGTGGTGTTAGGGAGTGTTCTAATTTCATTCTTTTACATGTAGCTGTCCAGTTTTCCCAGCACTACTTTTTGAAGAGACCGTCTTTTCTCCATCGTATATCCTTGCCTCCTTTGTCATAGATTAGTTGCCTGTAGGTGCGTGGGTTTATCTCTGGGCTTTCTTTCTATCTTGTTCCATTGATCTATATTTCTGTTTTTGTGCCAGTCCCATATTGTCTTGATTACTGTAGCTTTGTAGTATAGTCTGAAGACAGGGAGTCTGATTCCCCCAGTTCCATTTTTTTCCCTCAAGACTACTTTGGCTATTTGGGGTCTTTTGTGTCTCCATACAAATTTTAAGATTCTTTTGTTCTTAGTTCTCTAAAAAATGCCATTGGTAATCTGATAGGGATTGCATTGAATCTGTAGATTGCGTTGGGTAGTATAGTCATTTTCACAATATTGATTCTTCCAATCCAAGAACATGGTACCTCTCTCCTTTTGTTGGTATCATTTTTAATTTCTTTCATCAGTGTCTTATAGTTTTCTGCATACAGGTCTTTTGTCTCCTTAGGTAGGTTTATTCCTAGGTGTTTTATTCTTTTTGTTGCAGTGGTAAATGGGAGTGTTTCCTTAATTTCTGTTTCAGATTTTTCATCATTAGTGTATAGGAATGCAAGAGATTTCTGTGCATTAATTTTGTATCCTGCAACTTTACCAAATTCATTGATTAGCTCTAGTAGTTTTCTGGTGGCATCTTTAGGATTCTCTATGTATAGTATCACGTCATCTGCAAACAATGACAGTTTTACTTCTTCTTTTCCAATTTGTATTCCTTTTGTTTCTTTTTCTTCTCTGATTGCCGTGGCTAGGACTTCCAAAACTGTTGAATAATAGTGGTGAGAGTGGACATCCTTGTCTTGTTCCTGATCTTAGAGGAAATGCTTTCATTTTTTCACCATTGAGAATGATGTTCGCTGTGGGTTTGTCATATATGGCCTTTATTATGTTGAAGTAGGTTCCCTCTATGCCCCGTTTCTGGAGAGTTTTTATCATAAATGCGTGTTGAATTTGAAGCTTTTTCTGCATCTATTGAGATGATCATACGGTTTTTTATTCTTCAGTTTGTTAATATGGTGTATCACATTGATTGATTTGCATATATTGAAGAATCCTTGCATCTCTGGGATAAATCCCACTTGATCATGGTGTATGATCCTTTTACTGTGTTGTTAGGTTCTGTTTGCTAGTATTTCGTTGAGGATTTTTGCACCTATATTCATCAGTGATATTGGTCTGTAATTTTCTTTTTTTTCCATTTCTTTCTTTTTCTCTCTCATTTAGTACAGAAAGTAACCTAATAATGTTATAGTAAGAAAAAGATCACATATATTTGCAAAGCTAATTTAAGGAAGTGGATATATTTGCCATTTCAATTTAGGATACTTTTTTGTTCATCTTCGGTACTTTAGATAGCTTTTAAGTTAAATATAAAACTTTGCAGTTCAAAAATATATAAAGCAAAGCAGTACTTTTGTCTGTCCCCAAGCATTCCTATACTTTTACTACCTATGTGTGTAAGTTGGTATAGTCCATGGCCCCTTATCTGACTAAATGTATAATTTCTGAGGGACCCCTATAACATAGGGAATATTCATCAAGGCTGTGATCTTAACCTGATCAGTTCTGGGCTTCTCAGTGAACCAAGAGATTTCAGGTGTCATAATCCGGTCACCCTCACATCTGTGTGTGTGTACACTATATGCAAACATTTATACAAACCCACATAAACACACTTGGCCCCCCGTAACAAACAGTCAACATTTCTCTTTGTCTTTGTCTTCTTGCTCCCTTTTGTTATGCGTGATCCCCAGAGAATTGCCAGGGCAGAACAATTAAAACCTAGATACAGTACATTAAATGTTCCCTCAAAGTACTAGCAGTGTTTATATAGCATGACCACCCTGGAGGGAATTTTCAACAACAGTCTCAAATCACAGTCTACTAAATGTTCCCTTGTTGTGTCCACAAGATGACGTGAAGCATTAAATTCTTATTGGATCAATTAAAAGATACTTGATTTTGACTTTCAAATATTTTGTCATTTTTTCAAATTATAGGAATCGTCTGAGGTATAAGAACTGAATTAACTGAATCATCATGTATTTATTTATTTGAACATTTTTTTGGCTTCTGGGATATTATTTTTACTTTTCTCTAAAACAATTTCATAGTAAGTTGTTTCAGTAGTCAAAAGAGCAAGGGATGGCATCCTGACTTCTTTATTAACAGTTTTCCACTGTAGAGCTACATATGGAATCTTAAGTAGTTCTCTATCTACATTCACATTCAAGGCTTATTAGAAGAGGATGTTGGTCACCTACACAGTAGTATTTGAGAAGCTCCAAGGAAAACCTTCCAAAGTGTCAACAGCCTGTGGCAAGTGCCTTAATTCCACCATTAGTTAGTGTAAGCCTTCTGCAAATTCTTGCATGAAGGAATATATTAAGATATAAATTACTCAGTGGGAATTCATTTTATTCAATCAGATCTTTTTCTCGGAAGCAGGAATGTTGGGTCAGAAATCAGGTCTTGGGTGCTTGGGAGGTGAGGTAACACTGGGGGAGTGACTGCAGTGAAGAGAGTTCAGGGATGAAAAACAAAGACAATTTGGGATTAAGGAATGACTTCACTATCTGGCAACTTCTTACCGAATTCCTGTAAACCAGTATTACTGGTCTTCAGAGAAGGAGGTGTCCTTGATGGAGACATGTCGAGGTGGGGCTCCAGGGCACAGTAGAATGGCCATTTTTATAAGCCATGTAAGTACAACAGGAGTATGTTAGATAAATCTGGACCTATCTGTAACTGTATTTTAGAAAAAATCTAGATGGCATAGCTCCGAGTATTATCACCTTCCAGAACATGGAGATGCGGTTTGAGATGAGAATGCTAGGGCAGGCTACGTCACACAGCCTCATTTCTCTGTGTCTCCATGAGTCCTTACTTAGCATTCTCTGCATATAAAATCTAAATAAAGTTCATATAGTATCTACATCACTACTCTTCCTTAAGTCTCTCCTTTGGGTCAAATCTTCCTCTCAGATTTACTGCTGCTGCTTCTCTTGACCTCCATAAGCAGGAAATATCCATGTACTGCTGAGTGTTCAGAATCCTTACTGCCTACAGCAGCCAAATGAGATGACTGCCTCAGCCTTAAGCATTGGTCTCAGAGCAGGTTAGAGAGTACTTCGAACCAGATAAAAACCCAACAATGTGAGATGTCGGTCTCTGTGGAGAAGTGTAAGATAGAATTCTGACTTTAAAGCACGATCTTCTGATGAATGTTTCTGCCGCATGCTTTTAAGGAGATACTGTTTCTCGGACTGCTTGGAATCACATCTTTAGCAAATTCAAAGGTTTACATGCTGGCAATAAAGGATACAAATTAAAATTGCACTAAGTTCTTTTCCCCTCCTCTAAAGCCACTTCAAAATAGCTTGTAATTGGTTTGAAGGGGGTGTTTTAAAAATAACCTTATAATATTTGCTTAAAGTGATGGTAAGGATGTTTTACAACACCTAGAGGACCACACAGCACTTGAGAGTTGATTACCTTTTCTTCAAGAATTTTGCATTCGTTGTTGCCCACTGGAAGAGTAGTGGTGCAATTTGGGAATCCTTCTGGGCCTCATATATTGTATTTACAAGTTCTGAAGTACAGCAGAGTGTTAGTTGTTGTCTAATTTATTTGATCCAGCTTAGTAACTAACTTAGAAAATTGGCCTTCTCAAGTGATTCTCCCCATGACTTGCCTGGTGTGCTTGCCTACACATAATAGGTTCTCAGTTATTGCTTTAACTACATCGACTAATTTAACAGGAGAATTTCAACAGCATATCATTCTGTGGTATATTTCAGCTAATTCCGCATTTTTGCAAATAAAACGGAGTGGGTGGTTGGATATTGTTCTTTTGTTGATTGGAATGATCAACTTTAAAATGTTCAAAGATGCACTGGACTGAATTCAGAAGACCACCAGGAGCCATGGAAGAGGCTGGGTAAGTGCCCAGGACGAAAAGCCTTCCTTCCTTACAGGAATTTACAGGATGACTGCTCTCTGCTGTTTTTTTCTATCCCCTTTCTAGGAGAATGCAAAAAGTGGTTTTCTTCACACCATTGGATACATTACCTCAGGATAAACTGAATCTTGTTTACAGTCCAGTGATTCTATGTAATCAATTTTTTTTTTTATACCTGAGTTTCAAACTGGAACCCTTCAATAATATCAAAAATCTGAGTGGCCGCAGGAGCCCTTCTCCCAAACAGTATGGGGAAAGGGCAGTGTAACTAAAACTGGAAGTTTTACCAGTAATGTGACCTAGAACAAATCACTTATACTCTCAATTATCAGGGCCTTCGCTGGGCATAATAATACTACCTCTGTTGGTTTGTTGTTTTTTTGTGAGCATGCTCTATAAATTCTAAAATGTTAACAAGTGTTGAGTTATTATTATGATGATTCTTGTTCCTTTCTCCATAAACTGGTCAACAGTCTCACCAGTGAGCAGTCCTCTTTGTAAGCTTTATTGTATCGACAAAAGCTGGATGATGGGAGAAGGAGGACAAAGGGGGTCTGTCAAATGAGACAAAGGAAACAGTGAGGGCACAGGAAGAAAGACTGGCATATGGTGAGGTGGGGGAGGGGTGAGGCACAGAAGACACTGGTCAGTGGAAGAAACACACGAGCACACACAATCCGCTATGCATTTATAAAAAGTTCTTACATGTAAAAAGAGTCGATGGTAAGGTTAAAATGTCTCTGAATGATCTTTTTGGCCCAGTCTTGCCTGTAAAACTGATTGTCAATTCCAAACTGGCAGCTGCAGCTATGACTACTTTAACAAATTTAACCTTTGTCTCATTTCATGGTTGAAAAGAGACCTTTAAATGATATCTTCTAGATTTGTTCTTAGGCCTTTACATATACTTATCCATTAAAGAAGCAGGTCGTCATGTCCATCAAATGCAGGGTTTAAGGTAATACTCTGGCTTCCCGCGTGTGTAAGCAGGGGCATTATTAATTTCTTGGCCTCCAGGTGTGGTCCTAGGGTTATGTGAGGTTCTGGTTATATTGCAGATTCCTGGGACCTTCAAAGCGATTGCATCAGTGTCAGTTTGGGTAGAGCCTGGGAGTCTGCGTGCTGAACAAGATTTTCGGCTGTTGTTGCCCACACTCCTGGGCAAGAACCCCTGATCTGGCCAATGCGGGCACCAACTGCGGGGTTCTGGGTGCCGGGCACCCTCAGCTGCAGCAGCTCCAGGCTGGCTGGGATGCCCAAGGCTCCTGGGCAGTTGGCTCAGAGCCTTTTCCCTGGAGGAAAGGTATAGGGCTCTCAGTCCCTCATCCTCCTTCAATCCCTTCTAAATTAGAAGTTTAGAGACACTTCATGGGCAGTTTCCCCTTGGTTTCATTGCCTTTTATTTTTAATCTTGAATCTCATTCAAAGCTCTGTTTCAGCTTGCTGGTTTCGTTTTGGTTATGGTTGGTGAGCCACAGAAAACACGAGGCATTTTTATCTGCAACTTTTTTGGTGTGCACTAAGACTGTTATCTGTGTATTTGGGCTAAAGGAATCTCTTTTCATGATTTGGGAGAAATGCAGAAGAGAAAGAAAACTTGATATTTAGCACAGGGGCTACTGTCATGCCTCAATCTACATCAAAAGAAGTGGTGGCTTCCGGCCCGCCCCCTGCTCACTCTCTGCAGCCTTCACGAGCCTCAGACCACGCTCAGCCAGAGGAAATGTGCGGAAGTGTATTTTTCGCAAGAATTAACTCTTGCAGCCAAACAAGCCCATCAGGTTGCTTTAGATTCCTTAACTCATAAATGGCTACCTTGTGTTTTCCTTGTCCACACTGGTGTTCTGTTTTGTTACAATTTGCAAATTCAGTGAATGTTTTGTAGGTGAGGGGAAAAAAAGCCCATGGAATCTTTATTGCTTTATTTAAAAAAAAAAAATCTGTGGAGCAAGAAAGAATGTGACTGCATTTTTATTTATGGTCAATAAGCCTTGATGAATATGCAGTAAACGTTGCTGAGACTGTCACAAAGCAAATCACCATGTCACAAGAAATATTATTAAATTCTGTAATTTCCTTTTCTGAAAGTAGTTTCTCTGTATGGAGATGGAGAAAGCAAATTACATTCTATATTCACCTTAACTGAAAAGCAGCTGAGTGCGGTAGCTGATAGCCTATAAATAGCAGATCTGTGACCTCATTCCTGTTCTCTGCCTTGCCTAGCTGTTTCCAGTTTCAAGTTGAATAGAAAATTGTCAATCATCTGGCGAATCTCGGCATATAGGCCAGCTTATTTGGATAATTCTGGCCTGGTCCTCGTGTTTCTGTAGTCATTCAGGTACTATGCCTTCATTTAAGTGAAAGCAGTCTGCGGTCTGTGTCTGTTGCTTTTTGCCTGCGTGGCCCAGGTAATTGCAGTTGTGTGGAAATGGCCCCATGTGACCTTGGCAAACTGCTTAGCCTTTTGGAGCCTCAGGTTATCCATCTGTAAAGGAATATTGTCCTGCCTCTCCCTCATTGCAGTGGAATGCTTTGAGAATTGATTAGATAGTGTGCATAAAGCAAGTGGGCCTCCTCAAGAGACAATACAGTGTATGATTTTATTTCTGGTCTCAAAGCTCTTAGGCCAGGCCTCTCCAGTGCAACAGTGGTCATTATCTGTGCTTTCGGACTGCCTGGAGAGGAAATTCACACCATTCAGGGCAAAACAATCCACTCCAGTTTCTAAATGGTGGGGATTGTCTATCTATGGAGCCCAAATTCAACAGATGGTTGCCAACCTTCCACTTGATTTTGTGACTCTCTAAACTGTGTTCGTTAAAACTTCCGCTTGCAGACAGCTTTGTAGAGACTTGGAAGGCAGTGTGAATAACAGTTTGTGATGAAACGGATACAGCCCATAGGAGACCTGAGTGTCATCTGTCTCGGATTCTTAGAAGCAGTGGTTAAGCTAACATGGAAAATAGCGAACAAGATCACTCTATCAATAATTAGAAGGGCTTGAGTTGTTTCCCAGATGTTTACGAATCTCCTACTGAAGTCATCTTTCTGGAACTTCACTAATAAGTATATTCTCAGAATCTGAGCACAACCATGTTTCATGTTGAATTTCAAGATCCTTTTTTTCCTAAGAAGGAACACAAACCTGAACCAGGGTTTCGGGGAAACAGAGACTAAGTCTGTTTCTGTTTTTGTTTTGCAGTCTTTATACAGATGTAGCATGCGGTGGCCCTTTCCACTTAAGGCTGGCATGATTTACTTATTCTTCTTCTTGCCTTCTGTGGGTCTATACGTGTACATGTATTCACTATTTAGCTTGTGAAGTTTTAATTTATTTAGCAAATGTCTTGCTTTGCTGAACATTTTGACTATTTCCTTGGACCATTTTGCTGTGAGAAATAAATGTGCTCTTTAAATGATTTATTTCTTTTTCTATCAACTTAGCAGCAAAAATAAAATTGACATTCTCATAAAACAAAGGTGCCGTCGAATGTGAAAACGTTTACTCTGAAATAAAAATTTGTGTTTACTTAGAGCTCAGTTTCTGTTGAAAAACAAACATCATAGACCATCAGAAAAAGAAGAGAAGCCCCCTGCTGACACATGCTCTCCTTGATTGATGATGTTGTCTGGCCGAGAAGCTTCAGAAATGGCAATCGGGGAACAAATGGGTTGGGTTTTATTCAATAAATACCTTTGAAAAAAGAAAAGAAATTCCCAAATTCAAGGAATTGCATTTGAAACTGGTGAAACATAGCTGCATGAGTTCATTCTTTGAAAAACAAAGAAAATGGAATTGCACCTTGGTCTCACTCCTAGGACATCAATCTGATTTGAAGGACAACAGACCATACTGCCAATTTGTGACATTATGTATTGAGAGATGCACAGAAATGGGAGTATGGCGTCTCTGTTTCCTACTGTATCATCCAGTGAACGCAGATCTGAGTGAAGAACTATATACTACTGAGGTGCAGAGAGATGGGGGGGTGGGGAACGAGGCTAAGCATAGTAAGGCTTATGAAGTGTTTACAGTGGGCCAGGCCAAGTGCATTACATATATTAACTCAGTGTATCCTCAGGTTGGTTGGTCTTATGACAGTCTTTATTATACAGATGAAGAAATGGTCCAGAGTGGTTAAGGCACTAGCCAGAGATCACACAACTAGGGAAGAGCAGAGCTGGGATTTGAACCTAAGTAGCCTGATTTGAGAGTTCATCTCTCCTTAGATCTATGTTGACTCTCTTTGTTTACTAAAACAATATCAACTCTTAATACATTGATAATTTAGTACAAAAATAATGTCTGAATTATCACATTGTTTCCATTCCATATTTTCATTCTCTACTTTGAGGCATTCGTAAGTTTTTTCCTGCTTTCCATTTCTCCAATGGGTTCTTATTTTACTGTAATTCTTTTGAACCCATATGTAATACAATTTAACTTTGTTCATGGGCACTCTCTTTTTGGTTGCTGTAGGAGTCTATAATATTACTTTAAACAAACGTAAATCTCTTTTCCATTTCGTTTTAATTTTTCTTTTTAGCCATGAATACAAGTCTTAAATCTTGTTTTCAAAATATAATTTCGACTACTTATAATCATATCTGTGTTTTCCTCTTAGATATAGCATTTCTTGAGATTTGGGGGGCTTTGGGGGGCATGGTGGTGGAAGTGTCTTTTCAATGTGGGTGTCCTGTTTTCACTCCCCTCCAGTTTGGGGAGCTTATGCTTATTTTTTGTTCTTCAAATTTATGTGTCTCTACTACATGCCCCAGGAGAGTCCAAGTTTCCTGGACTGAACAGAACATTTAGAGTAACCATAGAACCATCTTAGACCAGAACTTGTTTAATAAAAGGGTTCTGATACATTTACTAGATACACGGGCAAATTCTAGTCTGTCTAAATTCCCATAGGACAAAAGCACGGATGATCTAAAATCTATCTCTAAAGATTTGGGGCTTCTCTATGAGAATCAACTATGCCCCAAAATCTTGGGTGTTTAAGCCATGACTCTTCTCCTAAGGTCCTGCTATTAGTAGGAGAAGTGTGTTTATATTTGAAAGTTTTCAGTTCCAATGGTGATGTTTGTGTCTTTATTTCCTTTAGAGAAACAAAGAAAAAGAGGGAAGAGGTGGAGGGGATTGGGGACCAAGGAGTACAAATTCTCCTTTGTGGTATATCCTCTTCTAGATGGACAGAGATTTATTCTCTCTATTTTTGATTCATATATAGTTATACACAGTAGTTGTGTGTGTGTGTGTGTGTGTGTATGTGTATATATATATATATATAAAACTGGTTCTGTGTGGTTGAGTTATATGTGGCTGGAGTTATGCATGGTTGAGACCAGAAGATGAGGCTAAGTAGAAATATTGGTAAATTATCTTAATTCCTCTCTGACTTTGTTCCTGGCAAATAAATACATTTGCTTGAAGTTGAGTGTGAACAGTTTACTTGAACAGGTGATGTCAAATTTTGTAGTCTCAGGCAATAACATTTTGTGTTGTGCTAGTAGCTTTAAAACTTATAATTAGGCAGATTTCATATTACAGCTTCTCCTACACCTTCTGGTAAAATTTGAGTCTTGGCAAATTTCCTCTGTAATTTTATTCCTGCAGGAGGGTCTATGACAAAAAGTTTTAACATAGGAAATCCAGAGATTTTCCCTATTCCCTTTTGGGGTGTGTTGTAAAGGAATCCACCTTCAAGTTCATATATTTATCACAGTAATAACAGAGGTCAATATCTTCTGACTGCTCTATCGTAATACAAAGTGTTAATCACAAGTATTTTCTGGATGAAGTGATGATGGATGTTACCAAAATGTTCCTATCTGTTATAAATTAGTTCTTCTAGACACACACACACACACACACACACACACACACACACACACACACACGAGATACAGCAGAAACGCTTCTCGTTTAGCAGGGAGCTCAAGGTGGTTGAAATTCAGCAATTATCCAAGTACAAGCTAAGAATTAGGCAACATTTTTCAAATTCCAGAAAGAATCACAAAGATGAGGGGAAAGAGAACTCACTAGGAGAGTGTATCTTGGGGGAGGGGAAGAGAATGGCCAGCTTTTTATACCCCTCCTTCTTTTTTTTTAATAGGAAAAAGAGCAGCCAGCAGAAACTAGATGAGGATCAACACGGGGTGAGCGTGGAGGGGCTAGCGACCGCTGAGACAGTCAATAGGCAGATTGTTCATCGAGCATTACCAGATTAGCTGAGCAAATGCACTGACAATGCTGATTAGCGACTTGAAATGCATCAGTTCTTACTGGGGAGAACAAAGACAGTCCAGATCACTGCCCTACAGCCCAACTGCAATAACGGAACCTAGCTATGCTCAACATCATGTTTAGAACTGAGAAATGTGGGCAATGTGTCTGTTTGTATTCGCTAAATTTCTCTCATTTCTGGAATGGCCTCGAGAGATACATATCTTATTTCTACCAAGTCCTCAAGGGTCAGTAGGCTTATAATCACACCCCCACATATTTCAGCCCCTTGCGAGTTGTGTATTTCTTTCCACTTAATCTGAGAAGGCAGATATCATTGAATTGTCACAATTTGGCCTCTTTTTTTTACACTGATGTTGCAAACCCAGGTGATCATACTGGGGGAAAAAATTTAAATTGCTCTTAAAATTTATTTTTACTTACATGAAGAACGGTACCAACAGTTATGAATATATTTGAATATTTTAAATTTATGATTTAAAGTGGAAAATATGAATTAAAGTGGAAAATATTTCTAGCCTTCCTATGAATATTTTTCAGATGAAGGCTGTGTATTATCTGTTTCATCTTGATCTTTTTTCTTATTATGAGTCCAGAGACCTATAGCACTTTCATTCTACCACTCTCCTTTGGACCTTTGGTTGGAGCACCTAGGAAATAGAATATGGCCTTGACTTGGCACTAATTCTGTGACGCTAGAAATTTTCATAGAATTTTGTTTTACTTTATACAATATTACTGTACCCATCAAATGTAACATTTCCATTTAATTGCTATTCTAATTTAACCTAATAATAACATCTCCCTTTACATTTTCTTTACATAGGTGAAAATAATCTTAGTGTTATTTATAGATTTGTGTTACTCCTTTTTAGAAATCTTTTTCTTCTTTAGATAAAAGAGCTTTACTTTAGTGATAATGCTCTTAACAGGATTCATCTAGGAAGAAAGCACTACAAGGCTGATGTGCCTTTCACAGTTCATTGACATTTTATACCTTATTAGTTTTGCTCTTTCTCTTTCTTTTTTGTTCTTCCTTTGTATTTTTTTAATGCCCAACCCCACTTAATTACTTTATTTATTCACTTACTAACATCTGGCTCATTCCACGACCCTTCTCTAAATTAGGGAAGCAATGAAAAAAAAACTTTGGAATATTTTATAGAAACAAAATTTTCTTTTTTGCAGTTAACCATGCCACAGTTAAACACATAAAACATATTATAAGGAATTATTTGCACCAAATTTCAGAGACTTAGCAATAACACATAAAGAACACCCGCAAATAAGTATTTTAGAAAAACATACCTCAAAAAATCCAATGACAAAAGCAGGCAGTGGCTATGAATGAACATTCAGAGATGAAATGCAGTAGCCAACACACATATAAAAACGCACACTCTCACTGATAAATTACGTTAAATACACACAGAAAATAAATTGCCATCAAATTGACAAAAATTATTAAAGATGGGTAATACCCAGTGTTGGCAAAGGTATGGAGAAAAGAGTAATAGTGTAATTTGGAAGTGCTCTATTTTTAGGTAACCTGCCAATATCTGTCAAAATGTATAATGGTATAGTTTTTCATCCCTTAATGCTATTTCCAGAATGTTGTTCTACAGAAGATTCAGATGTGAGCACCAATACCTTTTTTCCCCTCTTTCAAGAATGTTTTTAGAGAAACAAGTTAATCGATGTGTAACTGCTGTTACATTCACAACAGTATGGAATGAAATACCGTATAGCCATTGGTGAAAATGATGTCCTAACAGAAATATCCATGCAGTATGTTGAATCTTAGAATGAAAAAGATAAGTCTCAGAAACATAAGCACTGAATGATTGCATAGATGCAAAATAAAAAGAAAACTACCTATCCATGTGTATAAAACTATAACAAATATCTGGAAGGGTACTGCCATCCAGTTAACTCTGGGGAAAGAAATAAGATTGCAACACGAAAGATGAGGACTGAATCACTAAATTGTTCTAGGTTTTTACAAATATGCTTTCTTTTGGTAACCCAAACCAGTAAAAACAATGCACTTTCAAGTACGCGGATTGATTCAAACTAAGCTAACAAGGATGCTAGCTAACAGAGGGCTGCAGGAAATATGCTTTAATGAATGCATAAGAACAAGGCATTATTTGTGACTAGATAGTCATATAAAGTTAGTTCTGCCATAACGCTCATCTTGAAAATGACAGATTTTCTAATGAGATTGATGTATTAGGGAATAATTTGAGCATAACACAAATGTTCTGTTTCTTTATGTTTGATTTCATTGAAGAGAAACAATAGGTGAATGCGTAGAATGACACCCAGCTCAGATGAGTCGTGACGCAAACACAAAATGTACACACACACACACACATCCACCATCTATCTCAGTTCACCACGTGTATTATGAGTTACTCCCATGTCCAGCTGTTGTTACAACTTTCCATCTGATTTCAGATGACTGCTTCCACCACTTCACAATAACTCAAAACTGAAACTCTCAACACTCACTTCCACAAGCAAACGTCAAGTTTTTTCCAAGGCAAATTGTCATATTTATTGGCGTATTGATATTTTAGTTAATTATTTAATATGTTTAAAACTATGCTACTGTTTCATTAGGTTTCTATATTATTTTTAATGTGTGGTAGACAAAGTTTTTGAGTGCTGTGCTCCTAACACCATTCCCCTGCCCCGCCAGCTCTGTTATTTTTATTGCACAATTTTACATAAGATGGAACTTTTTAGGAATGCGTATTTTGTATTACTGTAGACCTGATTGTATTCTATTCATGACAGACCAGTGAACTTTGGAGTCCGCAACTCAGCTTTGATGGGAGTCAATGAGTGATATTTGTTGGGAGACAGTTATTCACAGGCGTCTCACTTTTCTATCTTCTGAGCAAAGGCACAAAGTCTCTTTCTTCTAGATGATCTTTTCCAGGATGTTTGTATAGCAAATTGCCTTGGCAGTTAGAGAAAGTGTGTCTCTCTGGAGCAAAGGGTACATTTCCTTACAGTCTTGGAAGATGAAGGATTTTCTTTCCAGAGCAATGAGCAGATATGCTTACTGCCCAGTATAAAAGATCTGGTTCCCTAAACTCAAGATTTCTTTCCTGCAACCAACTGTGTGTCCACATGTCACTTGACCCTTTTGTATCACCCTGTAGGAATTGAGGATTGGAGAGCTAGTGCAAAAAGAATCATTCTCTGGCTACTGCTATTGCTTTGAGTAACAAACTTTCCTTTGTTTTTGACTCAGAGGTTTCATGTCTTTTGTGAGCATCCATGAAACCATGGCCAATTAACAGATTGACTTGCAAACAGTAAAAATCTCAAACTCTTCATAGATCTTGGTAACATTCTGTGGGATGTCATGGTATTGCAGATAGCTTCAAAAAATTTTTGTTCAGTATAGTTCAGGACCTATTGCAAGATAACAATCATTAAATACTGTCTTTTTCACTTTTTGTTTTAAACATTAAAGCATGATGTATCCAGTAACGGGAAACAAAAGGATGTGTTGGAGAACTTTTGAACTGAGCCACTTCTTCAGTGGTCAAAAAGTAGGGTGGAGAATATTTCTAGTTTTCATTTTATTTGATTAAATGAACAACTTTGTGTTTACATTACCTAAAATAAGAATTATTTATGTTCACATTGTTTTGCTATATGTAATTATCTTTGAAATTCTTAGAAATAACATCATTCAGTGAAATGTAAGTAATTCTGCTACAGTTTGATCAGACAATATTATATTGTTTCTATCCCATGTAAAGCCCTGTGAGGGATATAAAAATGAATAAACACTTTCTGTGCTTTCAAAAGTTGGCACTCTAGTACAAGAGATAAAACAAAAGAAAACATAAACATTATGTAAGGCAGGAAGTATTAATTCTGACATGATAGGAACAAATAAAGGATTACAGTTGTTCTTAGGGGAGAAGATACCAAGGATGTGAGATTACACTAAGAAAGAGCACTTGAAAGAGGGAAAGTTCTATGCAGAGGCAGGAATGTTGGTAGGCTAGAGGAAGAGAAGCCTAGAAAGAAGTGGGATCAGATTCTCAATCATAAGGAGTCATGAATGATTAAGGATACCTATTTCACTGATTCTAAGACTTTTTTTTAAAATTGGAGCACCTCTTTATTACACTTAACGATTTATGCTCTTTTATGATCTCTGGCATCTTAACAATTTCTCTCTCAGGTGGCAACCATTACATAGCTGTATGAAAAACCTTTTTTTTTGACACTTTCTGATAAGCTCAAGGAAAGCCAGAAAGAATCCAGTTTAGATTAATGTGAGTGTATTCATGTAATTGTAGGGTCGAAACAGAATCCTGAAAGTGACCTTAGAATTTAGAACCTCTAGAATATATTAACCAATTTTCTGGCTAACATACTTCTAAAAAACACATAGTATTTGCCAAGTATTAACTGACTGCTCTTTACTAAACTAGTGTTTAGGTTTTAATCCATTATCATATTTAATTCTTGCAAAATTCCTGAGACAGGGATGAGGTCCATTTTTTTGGAAATGTTTTGTAAGTAGTGCAAGGTCACAGAGCTAGTAACTACAATTTAAGTTTAGGTAGTTTGGGGATTTAAATCCAGTTCTCACTTACTCTCAGAACTATTCTGTTAATTACATAATTCTTTTTATAATGCATCTTTGCTTAACCACATACGTGAAAGTGAGCTCTCTTGGTCTCTTAGGGCAGTGCTTTTTCCTAATGTGGAGAGGAGGTGATGGGGGTGTTAGAAAAAGCTTCTTTGAGAAAGTAACTCAGGAATATAAGATTGATCATCTATTTTGATCTTCACTAAGATGAAAGATATTTATTATTTTACATACTTATATTTATTAATGTTATTACTTATGTATTTAAAGCTTTTATAAAATTGATGCAGAGACACTGGTGAAGCTCCCATTAATTTAGCCTGCTGAAAACTTAACAGTCACGAGAAATCTTCAGCAGCTTGTCCTTATTAATGAATATTAGTAATTTAATTTAAAATTTAGAATAAGTAGCTTTAAAATTATTTTATTTTTTGCATGATTTTCAATTAATACATAGAGAGTTGAGGCCCAGAGAGGTTGAATGATTTGCCCAAAGTCACACAGCAAGGCAATACAGAAAACATGGTTTCTAAATATGCTTGAATATCCAGTGTTGAGTAATCTGAGACACACCATCATCACATTACATAGCAAGGTTGTCCATGCATTGGCAGATTTAATTGTTGGGTTTTGACTAGGTTTCTAAGAAAGATCTGCTTGTAGTTGTTGCAAACCAAAAACACTCCATCCCTCAAACTCCTTTTTTCACTCCCTCTAGTGTTTAAAGTATGTTGTGCATTTGCTTTTCCACCATCACTTTTTGTTCTACAACCAAGTCAACTCTGGAATTAGATTGTCCTAGACTGACTTTACAGAAGAGCTTAGTTTTCAATTTAGATCCTTTATAAGTTGAATATAAGCTTTGCTAAAAAATTAATTAATCTGAATGTGAAGTGACATTATTTATTTGAGGTACATCTAAAGGAAAGGACTTATCAAGAGGCAATTGGGTAAGCCCAAGTTGAAATATGAGTCAAGATGTTGGATTAGAATATTTCCGAATGGGTGAAATGGTAAAAACAGGACAATGTGCTGGAGAGTATCAAGTCGGTAAGCCCTTTGAATTTTATTTGTTAAAATATTCTTCTGAGGTTAGGGCTCTGTTAGCTTCAACTCGTAAATATTGCTTTCCTAGATAAATTTTTTGTTTTATGTTGTACTCAAACAATAAAACCTTGGGATTTTGAACTTCATATGAAAAAAATCAGATCGTTAGAGCTGCTTCTGTATCCTTTCTCTGAATTTGACTTAATTTACTATGTTGGATTATGAATTGTATGAAAAGGATTGGTTTGAGTGGTTATGGACATTTAACAGTTCAACCCGAGCTTGAACCATGTGTTATTTTCTTAACCTACAAATTATGTGCTAGGTTAGGATATTCATTTGGAACATATCCAACATGAATAAATTAGACCAATTTTATATTTTAGGGGAATTAAATTTTAGATTACTTGAGTAATAATCATCATAACTAGAACTACTTATGATAGAACCCATGATATGTGTTCTATAATAAAATAGACTGTATGAGAGTGTGTGCATGGTATATCTGGCTGATTCATAATAATAGACCCACAAATTCTCAGTAAAAAAAACGAGTCTTTTGGATATTACCATTCTACTAAAAAAATTCTAATATAATTAGATAAGCTAAGCATTTCCTTTTTTATAGGAACTAAAAATAGCAAGAAGTATTTTTGTAAAGTCAGGCTCTCCTTGGGGAGTTGGATTCACCTTTATGCATTAGTTGTAAATATTTTAGATTTATTAGAGAACATTTATGAAAATCAGTATCACTTTCTCAGTGTTGGCATCTGACAAAATTAGAAAATTGAAATGTAAAATTTTATATGTAAATTTAAACAGACATAAATGGGATGTAATATTACATGATGTGATATACGTGGTATGCTATATATTGGATATAATATTTTATGATAATATTATTTCAAACTTAAACTCCCCCTAAACTTTCTTTTTTTCACATTTGAGAATGTAATTTTTATATCCTTTTTGGAACACTGGCATGTCAAGGATGACTGACAGTGGTTTGATTTGCATTAGGATTCAATGGATCCTTACACAGACTTCATGGCTGACCTGATAGAAGGTTCTCACAAAAGGGTAACAACAATGGCTGCTCCTTTGACCTCTGACCAGAGGGTAACTTCTCCATGGGGGCAGGGAAGTTACCATGAGATAGTAGTTTTCTGACTTGGCCTCTCTCAACTCCCAGCTCCCTAAATGATGACTAGAGAAACCTGTTGTGTATTAAAGCTACATTTATTAAACTTGCAACAGCAAAGGGAAAATGCCAACTTGACAGAATCTTAGTGCTGTCTTAGAATAGGGAAATCAGGGGAGAATGTTTCTAGTCTTTAGAGTGTGGGTTGAATGATTTTAAGGTCTTTCAAGGCAGGGAACTTGTTGGGAGTAGACAATATTTATAATATAATAGTTTTGGTTTTGTGGGCCCAGAGAGGCAATGATCTTGAAGAACTTGATGAACAAGGTGTTAGTTGTAATATGTAATTGATTGTTATTGGTTTATAGTTTATCTTCCAAGAGCAGATGCTTTTTGAAGCAAGCAGCTAAGTTATCTTTGCTTATTCTCAGTATTCTGAGATAAGAATTTATGCCTGATGACCCAATTAGTGTTTAACTTAGGGGCAAAGTTGACTTCAGTTCTTTGGTCTAAGCTGGACATTCTTTGAGTCTAAGCTGGAAGACAGATGATTATCATCTGGGGACATGATCAATCCCAATCTATACATTAAGCTTAATGTGTAGAATTTCTTTTTTTTTTTAATAAATTTATTTATTTTTGGCTGCGTTGGGTCTTTGTTGCTGCATATGGGCTTTCTCTAGTTGTGGCGAGCAGGGGCTACTCTTAGTTGCAGTGCACGTACTTCTCATTGCTGTGTCTTCTCTTGTTGCGGTGGCTTCTCTTGCTGCGGAGCACAGACTCTAGGCGCGTGGGCTTCAGTAATTGTGGCTCTCAGGCTCTAGAGTGCAAGCTCAATAGTTGTGGCAGACAGGTTCAGTTGCTCCGCGGCACGTGGGATCTTCCCGGACCAGGGAGCGAACCGATGTCCTCTGCATTGGCAGACGGATTCTTAACCACTGAGCCACCAGTGAAGTCCCTGTATAGAATTTCTGATGGTACTTGTTCCTACCTTTGTATTTGCCAAATCTTCTTGCTTTTTATGTGGTAATATTATTTGTTGGATTATTTGCTAGGACACTGACTGCATAGTAGCATTTAAGGCTTTGGAGATCACACATTTGAGGACTCTAATGCAAATACTAAGAGAAGGATTATTTATGATCATCATTTGTAGCACATTTCTAGGCCAGAAGCCAAGAGTTTCCAAATTAAAACAAGAGATTCCATTTCTAATCCAAAGAATCTGTAGAATCGGATAAGGAATATTAGCCAAATCACTTTATTTCATGATTTTGTTGCTTCCAACATTTATTAGTAATAGACTTGTGACACAGGCAAGGATGTAAATGTAGCACTCTTTCCTTAAGGAAGCACATATTCCATCTTGACAGCCCAGCTTTCAGTAAGCTCTGTAGTGAACCTCCACTGTGAAATTTTCATGATCCTCTTGTTATTTATGATAGGCAGAACCAAGGCCCCCCAAAATGCCCATCTCCTAATACCTGGAACCTCTGAATATGTTTGTTACATGGCAAGGGAGAACTAAGGCTGCAGGAGGAATTAAGGTAGCTAATCAGCTGACTTTAAGATGAGGAAATTTTGGGGGCCCAATATAATGACAAGAGTCCTTATAAGTGAAAGAATGGAGCAGGAGAGTCAGAGAAGGAGTTGTGACAGTGGAAGCAGGGGTCAGAGTGATGACATTGTTGGTTTTGAAAATAGGAGGCCATGAGCCAATGACTACAGGCAGCCTCTAGAGTTGGAAAAGGCCAGGAGATGGATTTTCCTCTAGAGGCTTCAGAAGGATGGCAGCCCTGCCGACACCTTGATTTCACTCCAGTATGATGCATTTTGGACTTCTGACCTCCAGACGGTAATACATTTGTGTTGATTTAAGACACTAAGTTGGTGGTATTTGTTACAGAAGCAATAGGAAACTAATATGGTTTTAGTGACATAGTTCAATTCACCTGCTATTCTCTGAACCGTAACATGTATAATTTTTCTCCACTTTTTGGGTCCCTTGAAAAACATGAAATAAAGAAGATTTGAGACAGGGGAAAGCAGTTCAAATTTCCTTTAAATGACTAAAGTTTTTTTAAACTTAATTCAAGGCTCAGCTTTTGTCTTTGAATTAAACTATGTCCAGATCTCTTTGCTGGAGATGGGAAATTGACAGGCCAATAAGACCCTTGGGTATCAAAGCTATACTGAAGGGACCAAGATACTTGTTATACCAAGATAACAGATCTTTGTCCAATTTGTAGGCAATAGGCAAGAAACTTCAGTGCTACAAATCCAATGCCAGAAGACCACACAATGATAGGTTTTCAGTCAAAATATCCCTGTGCAGTTTTCAAATAGCAATAAAATATTTTGGTACCACTCATTAAGCGTGGTCCTATATCAGGTGATCCATTTATAGTATAGAGTTCATCAGGTAGCTCTAAAGACAAAGAGTTCAGAGTACCGTCTAAGTGGTATGCCTTTTTGGTAAGGTCTGTAAAAGTGAGATAGCATGCACATATACAGTCTCTGTTCCCTAGCTCTTTACAGAGTCTAGCTTCTTTAAAAGTTCTGTAGGGGGTGGTTTCTGTGAAACTTCCATTTTTCGGTTTGACATAAGAGAGAATTTTAGATATCTATCTTTCTGGTATGTATATTGTTTTTAATCTAAAAAGTTGCTTAATGATTTACTCCAATTACTAAGGAAATCAACAGAGTAATTTACAAGTGACTCTTATGAAAGGAAACTGGGTGACATCTAGGAAAATGAGCACAAACCCTACAGTCATTTTGGTTGTGTGTGTTTTTTCTTTTTCTTTTTTTTTTTTTTACCAAATCATAAGCAAATTATAGCCAGGCATTGAATTTATACTAATGAGTGACTAAGGATGCCAAAGTCAATGTTAAGAACGGAATCTTATAAATATCTCAGTTAAGAGATAGCAAGTGTCTGTTAAAAATCCAGAATCTTTATAACAGCTAAGAGGAAAGAAAAATCACTGTGAAAAAAAAAAGCATACAGATTGAAGTGTGACAATAGTGGCTCTTGTTTGTGGGTCTTGCATAGGTCTTGCTGTTTACAATTATCTTTACAGAAAAGTTTTGAGTGGAAGCTTTCTCTTCCCAAATGTCATCTGCTTGCTTTTGGACCATTCCTAAGAATTTTTCTAGATGGAACATGATTCAAAGAAGATGTTTGTGTTTTCAACTGAGAAATGTGAATCTAAAGACTAACATCTTATGGACCTAGAGTCTGTCATACAGAGTGAAGTAAGTCAGAAAAGAGAAAAACAAATACCGTATGCTTATACATATATAGGGAATCCATAAAATAAAAATAGTTCTGAAGAACCTAGGGGCAGGACAGGAATAAAGACACAGATGTAGAGAATGGACCTGAGGATATGGGGAGGGGGAAGGGTAAGCTGGGGTGAAGTGAGAGAGTGACATTGACATATATACACTACCAAATGTAAAATAGATAGCTAGTGGGAAGCAGCTGCATAGCACAGAGGGATCAGCTCGGTGCTTTGTGACCACCTAGAGGGGTGGGATAGGGAGTGTGGGAGGGAGGGAGACGCAAGAGGGAGGGAATATGGGGATATATGTATACATACAGCTGATTTCACTTTGTTATACAGCAGAAACTAACACAACACTGTAAAGCAATTATACTCCAATAAAGATGTTAAAAAGAAAAAAAGACTAACATCCTAGAATTTTACTATTATGTTAGTTGTTAACAGCACCTGATATGGTTTTGTCAGATAAAGAAAATTTTCTTATTATGGAAATTTTACATTTGCAGTATACTGTTAAATTTATCTTCTTTTATTATTTACAAATATTTGAATTAATCTTAGTGTAACTTTTTATGTGTATGTTTAGATATATATACAACTATGCAAAGAGATGATGAAGTTAAAGTTTTTAATCTTATCTTTCCAAATAATTAACTTAATCACCTATACATAATCAGTATGTATATATCATTTTAACATTACCATTTCAATAAACTAGAACAAGTCCTTTAAAGAACAAAGTGGATTTATTATCTTATATACACATTCCTGTTTCTCTATAATCATTTTTATTAATTACAACCTTTAATTAAAGGAGCTAACTTTTGTTTTTGTGAATAATTTCTAGAAAAGACTGGAAGGTAGTACATCAAGAATTATCTAGCTATTTTCTTCCCTGTAAACACATTTTATACAGCTTTAACATGTTTCAAGATGACAAAATAAACATATGAACAATAACATTTAAGGGATGTGTACATCCTTTTAATATATATTCATTCCATATATAAAAATAAGAAAAAAATGATTTATTTAAAACAATATTAGTGACTAATGTGTGTAGTTTCTTTTTCTTATTTAGAACTTGTCTAAGATAATTTATTAATTACAACTTAATATTAGGCTGAAGTCTTAAAGTTGACTACAAATCTGGAAATTATGAGTTAAGTTGACACATTAAATCCTTGTGATTTATAGCATTAAAAGAATACATAATATTAAAAAGATAACTATTATTCAATTTCATTTAGTTAAACATATTTTGGTATATATTTGTACTCTAAACCATTTGTAAAAATAATAATTTAATGGACTCATTGAACTAAAGTAAGATTTTTAAAAAGTTTAAATGAGATTTTTAAAAAGTTTAAATTTAAAGTTTAAATTTAAATGAGAAATTAAGTTCAAATCATGTATTAATTAAAATATTGTGCTCACATTACATTTTCTGGTAGTGATATTACGGAGAAGGCTAAAATTGTTTTAAGCTAAAATTAATCACTCTAATTTACCTAAGTAATCATCTCTTTATAGTTCATGTACTTAAAAATACAAATTAACCTCTGTATTTATATAACAGAAAAATCAATTAAGGTTGTGAATTCATGTCAAAAGCTCTAAATGCCTAGCTTATCTTTTTATCTAACAAGATCATTATCCAAACTCACAGGTAAACTTTTTCTTCTTACATACAGCTTTGGCAAGTTAAAAAAACACATAGAGCAATTTGTTTTTGAAAATTCTTGACAGTTTATCTGTGCTAGATATTCCTAGAATGTGTACAGAAAAACAAAACAGTTATTTTTTGATCAATTAATCCCTAAAGTTACAGAAACAGAAAAAGAAACAGAAAAAGGAGTTGGAAAGGAAAAAAGAAAAAAATGAGAAGCTGCATGTTTCAGACCAATATTAAATTATCACTGCAAAAGACGAATTATCTTGTCCTCTGCAAGCAGAGGGGAATGTTTAGCTTCACAAAAACTTATTTTCACACACACACACACACACATAACAGAAAAAGAGTGAGAGAAAAAAAATATAGTTAAACAGTAACTCAGAATTTCCTCAACTCCATCAAGCTGTGTGTTTTTTAATTGTACGTCAAACTTTGAAGTATGGTCATGTCACAGGGAGAGTTTCCTGTTTTAAACAAAGAGATCTCTCTTTGAGACAGACAAGTCAGAGAATCTTTCTATAATCTATTTGTTTTATTGCCTCTCTCAAATAAGCATTCTTGTTCATGCCAAAAGTTTCCCAAAGGCCACTGAAATGTCAGATTCTCCTTGGTGGAGTTATGTTGGAGAGTTACACACATGAGTTAACATGTGAAAAGAGACCCTCATAATCAGTAAAAGTCAGAAAGAGGTAGCAGTTCCTATTTCCTGTCTCTAGACCTTGCCAAAGGTAAGTTGTTAACAGCTGGGAGCTCAGGGCAGACAAAACTAAATAAAGCATTTCTAGGGACACAAAGACCTGTCTCAGGAAAGTCCATAAATATTTATTTTAAATCAACTTTATTCATATATAATTTATGACAATAAACTACATCTATTCAAAGCATACTATAAATTTTGTCCAAAAAATGTGTCTTCCAAGATCTTCTGAACCCTTCAGTCCTTGGTGATAGACTTGCTGGGCCTACGCAACTCCTTTCCCCATAAAATTTTTCTTACAGACTCATGAGAGAAGGGCCGACAGAGATATAAACCAAAGTGTAAGAAGAAAAGGCTGTTTTCTACTTGATAATCAAAGAATTCCTAAAACCCTTTATTCCTCATTGAGAAAATAAACAATCTTTATGAGCTGATGAAAGGAAATTGGAGCCGAGACCCAATTTAAGTCGTACCTCACTCTTGGGGTCAAAGAGACTCCCAGCCAGTCCCAACTTAGAGGATGAAGAGCTCCCTATATTTCTTTTAAATGGAAACAAGTAATTTTATGGTTTCACTGGAAATCGAATTTTCTGTGTGTCAAGCACGTGTGATATCGACCACAACATGGAACCTGAACATCCAGCTTAGAGAATCAAGGAGCCTCAGGGGAAGGTACTTCTCCAGTTATTGTACAGAGGATGAAGGGATCTTGATTGGATGCCCATGGGACCTCTACGTTTGTCAGTTTTTGAAAGTCTACTGGAAATACCCATTGATCAAGGAAAACTAAGTTTATTAGATGAGGAAGAGCATCACCTTGGCAATATCTTAACAGTGTTTCAGAAGGGGGAAGTCAGGGTAGGATATCAAACAAGGTTTCAGGACCTGGACTGGGAAAGTTTTCAGTCAGGCCTTGTAAGATAGAGTACAAGTTGGGACTGGAGAAAGTGTATTATGTAATAGCTTTGGATCGATGGGCTCTGAGAAGCCAGGGCCTGGAAGCTATTCTTGACGAGCAAGCTATTAGTCGTAATAAGTTGGCTATTGGTTCACATTCTTATCCTCAAGGAACAAGTACTTCTGGTGCAAGTAGGTAAGTTAAATTTGCTTTGCTTTCAAGAGTATTATTTCATGGAGGAACAGAAAATTATGTTGTGTTCAGTTTTTACTCCCCACCACCACCCCCGGCCCCAAAGGAACTTGTTTCAGGTTTCCAGAGAATAGGACTGCAAGATTATTCCAATAAAAGGGTTATAAAACAGGGCTATTGTAAGGACCCAGACTTCAAAACCACCCTATTTGGGAGCCTGATAGTAGGATTTAGCCCAGTGACTCCCAATTAAATTAGCTAAACTAAATATTTTTTAGTGTTTATTGATTGATATACATACAACTGTATGATGGACTATTTTGCATTCAGTGATGATTTTTATGTACATCTCTGTTTTGTAAACACATTAACTCCATGACCAGATAGCAAATCATCTTGAATTGACTCTTTAGGTTCCTTTCTATATCTACCAAGTGCACAGGCTGGGATTTATTGCCGGAGGTTCAGTTAGAGAAGAAATGAAGTGGTGGTGATGATGGTGATGACTATAGCATCAATGACAGAGTGGCAAATAGTAAGGTCACAGACTGCATCAGGAACCCACATCATCAGAATCAATAGTAAGGCAGAATGATAAACCAAGAAAGGAGGCAAACCCCTAGCAATACATGAAAACATCTGGATGCCCCTCAAGGTAGCAACTAGAACTTCAGCATGGTTGAGGTCCTAAGGAAATAAAGCAAGATTCTGTATGATAATGGCTTTAGAGAGAAAAATAATTAATTACCACCAATGGAAATTTAAACCGCTTTGGAGCCATGTCAAGAGAAGAGAAAAACATGGAGCAGCGAGCTCCAGCAATGACACTTGTACTGTCTCAGAACTAAAGACTGCAGTTATTGTCACCCATATTTCCTTGATTGAGCTCTCTTGTGCCAGGTAGGTGGATGCCAAAAAGACAAGGGTCACATTCACAGAAAAAAAATGAACTGTTAAACTCTAAAGGCATGTCAAGGACATTATTACCATAAAGCATTAAGAATAGATGAATCTGACCCATAAAAAAAGCACCATGACAAAATCTGAGAGCTGATGTAAGTTGCTCTTGAGCTCAGGAAGAGAACAAAGATTTATAAAGAAAATTGCATTTCCATGGGCTATCTTTAAAAAAAAAAAAAAAAAAGACTTAAATTTTAATTTGGTCATTTGACCTTTTAGAAAAATTCGATCTTAATTTATAAAGTCACAAAGGAGACGGCTCCATAAACTTCTAATTACTTGCCATGTGTGTCAGTGCTTTCTGATACAAATCACCAACCTTAGAAATCTCAGGACACATGACCAGGTTCTAGAAAGCAAGTGGCTTTGTCAGTTTCAGTAGGGTTGTACTTGTGCAAATGTTAACGGCTATTCAGGTTTGGACTATTTTACTTGGAAGGAAGAAATCACGTGGCCCTCCAGGTGATTCCTTTCTCTGTTTTGGGACAGCAACTGCTAATGGCACCAAGTCCTGAATATCTGTCTTTGAAGGCACAGAATCTTTTATGATCCCTTATTGGAAGCTTTCTGGACTTTATTTCTTATAAGTGAACTTAGTGGCAGTTCTCCACAGCTTTCTGAAGGAAAATAACCATTGAGTATCATTCTTGAACCTGTTAGTTTATTCCCTGGGGCTTCATTGAATTCAAGGAAAAACACTAGCCTGCAGTCAGTCAGCCTGGGGCTGTAAGGTTGTCAGATGGCATAACCAAGGCATAGTGTTTGGGTCTGGCCAGGACTTGGATAGGAAAACTCAAAAGAAAAAAAAAAAAGTTCGTGGAACACACATCTGTTATGCACCAGATGGCAGCTGTCATTTCATCTCCTGTGGAACTTTTTCCTATAATTCTTGTTACATTTCTTCTACTGTAGTACTTCTGGGTTTTAAGGAAAAAAAGCAAAATATTTTGGGAAAAAATGAGTGAATGTAACATTAAAACCAAGGCTTTAATTGTTCCAAAACTCAGGATTTGCAGAGTTAAGGTTCCCACAGCAATTCTCCAACTGTGCAGTGTGTATTATAATAGGAGCCCTCATTACATAATCATCAAACCTCGGGTAATGTTACAGTGTTCAGCAGATAAAGGGCACAACATAATGGAAAGGAACTGCACTTTTTCTCTAATCTTAGATGTACAGAGAATATTGTGTTACTGCATAAATATTACATGATCATGTAACAAAATATACTAATGAAATACACAGTTGCAAAGCAAGAGTGCAAGGGTTGAGATTGCACTGGGAACACATAAATTGATTTTCTTATTCTTTGCTAATTCAAATTCAAACTTAATTTAGCATTTGTGTCTTTTTATGAGAATATAATATGTCATGGGAGACTTGACAGTTTTTAATGGTTTATAAAATGGTGCTTAGGGTCATATAGACATACAACAATAACACTGTCTTTCATGTCCCAAATTTCTGTCCCTGACTGTGTCTTAAGCATTTCATTATTGACCTAGAGGCTAATTTCTGCACAACGACGGTTCTTCCACCTTGAGAGTATGACACATTTGTTCTTTACATTAAGGACAAACATATTGCCTTTTGGGTTTGGTGAGTTTCTGCCTATGTTTGTCGGTGACTTAATATTTGTGTGCAAATTTGTCAGCCTATTGTGATAGACACTCTCCACCAAATGATTCAAAACACACTTATGTAGCACCTACTTGTATAAAGAGCTCTGTTCTAGATTCTGATGTGACAGAAAGAAATCGTCATGGTCTTGCTTTTTAAGAAATTAAGACCTTCAGTTACTGATGACAGTGTTAATTATATTCACTTTGAGTCAGGTTGCGTTGTGCACCCTAAGCATAGCTTTGACAGCGCTGGCATATTACATCTCATTACATTTTTTCTTTCATTTTACAAAAGCTCTATTTTATGCAAACATCTCTTGTGATTCCTACCACTGCTACATGCTCTTTTTCTCCCCCTTTCTTTTGGTATTTTTATTTTTTATTAACACTTTATTTTCTTAGAGCATTTTTAGGTTCAAAGAAAAATTGAGAGATTGCCCAAATACACTCTGCTCCTACACACTCACAGCCTACTTAATTATCAACATCTCCCACCAGAGTGGCACTTTTTTTTTTTACAATTGATGAACCTACATTAACATATCATCATCACCCAAAGTCCATAGCTTACATTACAGTTCACTTTTGGTGTTGTGTATTCTATGATTTTGAACAAATGTATAATGATGTGTATCTATCATCCAGAGTATTTCCAGTGCCCTAAAAATCTTCTGTGCTCTGGCTATTCATCTCTTACCTCCCTCCCCCTTCCCACCAACCCCTGGCAACTGCTGATATTTTTCCTGTCTCCATAGTTCTGTCTTTCCAGAATGTCATATAATTGGAATCAGACGATTGCCTTTTCAGATTGGCTTTTTTCACTTAATAATATGCATGTAAGATTCTTCCATGCCTTTTCATGGCTTGATAGTGCATTTCTTTTTAGTGCTGAATAATATTTCATTGTCTGGATATACCACAGGTTATTTATCTGCTCATGTATTAAGGACATCTTGGTTGCTTCTAACTTTTGGCAATTATGAATAAAACTACTATGAATATCCATGTGCACTTTTTTATGTGGACATGCTTTCAACTCCTTTTGGGTAAATACCAGTAAGAGTGTGATTGCTGGAACATATGGTAAGTGTATGTTTAATTTTGTAGGAACCACCAAAATTGTCTAACAGAGTGGCTGTGCTGCTTTGCATTCCCACCAGCAATGAATGAGAGTTTCTGTTTCTCCACATCTTCACCACCATTTGGTATTGTCAGTGTTACAGTTTGGTGTGTAGTAGAATCTCATTTTTGTTTTAATTTGCATTTCTCTGATGACATATGAGGTGGAACATCTTTTTATATGCTTATTTTCCACCTGCATATCTTCTTTGGTGAGATGTCTGTTAATGTCGTTTGACTATTTTTTAATGAGTTGTTTGCTTTATTATTGAGTTTTAAGAGTGTTTGATTTCGGTATTAGTGTAATGATGCTTCATAGAATGAGTTAGAAATTATTCCCTCTGCCTCTCCCGTTGCGGAGCACAGGCTCCGGACGTGCAGGCTCAGCGGCCATGGCTCACAGGCCCAGCTGCTCCGCAGCATGTGGGATCTTCCCGGACCGGGGCACGAAGCCGTGTCCCCTGCATCGGCAGGCGGACTCTCAACCACTGCGCCACCAGGGAAGCCCGGCTTCTATCTTATGAAAGAGATGTAGAAAATTGCTATATATATTTTTTTCCTTAAATGTTTGGAAGAATTTACCAGTGAACCTGTCTAAGCCTGGTAGTTTCTGTTTTGTAAGGTTATTAATTATTGATTCAGCTTCTTTAATAGATATAGGCCAATTCAGATTGTCTATTTCTTCTTGTGTGAGTTTTGGCAAATTCTGTCTTTTAAGGAATTGGTCCATTTCATCTAGGTTATCAAATTTGTGGGCATAGAGCTGTTGATAGTATTCTTTTATTATCCTTTAATGTCTACTGGTTGATGATCTTTTTTTCTGGTATTAGTATTTTGTGTCCTCTCTCTTTTGTTCTTAGATTGCCTGACTAGAGTCTTATCAATTTTATTGATCTTTTCAAAGAACCAGTTTTTGGTTTTATTGATTTTTCTCTATTGATTTCCTGTTTTTAATTGCATTGATTTCTGCTCTATCTCTCATTATTTCTTTTCTTCTGCCTACTTTGGACTTAATTTGCTCTTCCTTTTCTGGTTTCATAAGGTGAAAAGGAGCTTCTGGTTTCATAAGGTTAAGGTGAGCCTTTAACCTGTGGATTCTGATGCTATCTCTCTGTTGTGTGGTAGTGAGGGAAAAACCCACACATTGGAAGTGGAACTGGAGGCAGAAGTACAAGTGTAGAGCATGTATTAGTTTGGAAAGATTTTACTGATTGTTGAAGGGTGGGTGATCACCCCATCAACAAGTTCTGAGATGCCTAAGCAAGAGCATGTCAGAATTCTTGGGAAGAGCGGGCGTTCATGTGGATTCTCTTTGAATATCCTGGAGAGATAAGGACAAAAGAGAGAGAAGGCAGGGCTTCCCTGGTGGCGCAGTGGTTGAGAGTCCGCCTGCCGATGCAGGGGACACGGGTTCGTGCCCCGGTCCGGGAAGATCCCGCATGCTGCGGAGCAGCTGGGCCTGTGAGCCATGGCCGCTGAGCCTGCACGTACCGCAAAAAAAAAAAAAGAGAAGGTATGGGGTGTAGGCAAACGTTACGGAGTACAGACATTTCCTAGATGTCTACTCTGAGGCCTTGTATTAGACTGAAAGAACTGAGGCTGAGGGTGAGAGCAAAAGGGAAGAATTACAAAGTTGAACATAACGTTAAGCCGGCCTTCACAGCTATCGAATTATGATGAGAGGGTCAAAGATACACCACTTAAAACATCTCTTACTCTGTAATTTTGCCAAGACTTGCTCTTTGGCTGGGCTTTCAGTATTCTCTAGAAGACTCTACCTTGATAAGAGTGATCTGTATCATTTTGGATGCAGACAGCAGGATAAAGATACCTGTTGAGTCAGTATGTCCATAAAGGCCGTAGTCACCTGACCAGTTGGGCCCGAAGGTCAGATCCAGGACATTCTCTCTTTCTATAAGGAGCAGCAGGATGCTGTAAAACTGAATTTAATCAAGGTGACAGCAACATTTGCATGATTCTAATTTTAATTAAATATACAAATACTTCAAAAGATTTGAAGTCATGCAGAGAATCATAGGTGAAATATGTATGTGTTAAGAAAACGATACCCTTAAAAAGCAATAATTTTCCTAACTTGAAGAGTTGAATTTCTTAAAAATAGGAAGTAAAATATACCTCGTCCCACACGGTTTTGGTTAGGCCTCAATATTACTTATGTATATAGTTTGTTTTTTTTTTTAAAGGAACAGTTGGAATAGCAGACCAAGAAATGGGTAACTAAACATCTACAGAAAAAAGCAAAATTGATAAATATTTAGTGTGGAGAAAAGAATGGAAGGCTTGAGTTTGGTCTAAAAATACTAAAGGAACATTGACAATTGGACATAGATTAATTACTTTCATTAACTAATAAAGAATAGTTTTAATTGCAAAGTATAATATTGTAAAGTAAAATATCTTTATAAATTATTACTTAAAGCAAAAAAAAAATGTTAAGTAGAAAAAAACCAAGATAACTAGTAAGCTGTCAGGAAAAATGGTGGGATGACTTTTTTGAGGATACATTCAGAAGATGAGAATCTAATTTTTCAAACCCTGCCATTGTGTATAGGGCTAGAATAGCTACAAGTGTGGAATATTTAGCCCACACTACTGGAAGTATTTTCTTATCTCATATGATAGCCAACCTAACTATTTCATCAAACTTCTTAATTTGCTGGAAAAGATAAACGAGTCAGTTGAAAATAAAGACAGTATTTACTCTTGACTAGTCCTATTAAATTAATAAATATATACTACAAAGTGTTCAGAGATTGTAATGTTAGAAACAAGAGAGTAATTTGTTCATTTTCCCTTACTTTTCTCTTATAGGGTAACTCTTTCCAAAAGCTCTCAAAATCTATTTTATACATCCATTTGAGAGGTGTTTTCAACATCTTGTAGCTCAATTGTTAAGTCCATTTCATGGATTGTAAGCAAGACAGAACGTCATGCTGAAGATTAAAGAGAAAGAGGGAAAGACAAATAGAAGCCATGAGAAAAATAGAATAAAATATAAAACCTGTTGGTCCTCCTTCCACAGGTCTTTGATTTATTAGGATTGTTCCCTATAAAGTTATGCTCAATCAGAAAATTATCACATCCCCCTAATATATTAAAAATCAACCCCCTGCCCCCTCTTCTTTCCTATTTTCTTCCAAGCCCCAGATCACACCTCCCATTGTCTGTGAATGACAAGGTCCCTGTTCACGTGTTGGCGAATGAGGTCTCTCAGGGTGTTTGTCACTGTCATGTTTTGATTGTTTGTCTACAGCACCCAGACTTTGTTCCATCTTTGGCGCACAGATATTGAAATGAAACAGTATGTCAGAAAATCCAGGTTGCCTTTATAACAAAGAGCATGTTGCCTCTTTAGGAAACAATGAAGCACGATGAATAGCTATTCAGTTTTTTGTAGTACTTCCAGCACTGGATAAAGCAAAAATCTGGCCCAATGTTGAGAGTGTCCATCTCTTTTGTAACCAGTACTGGAATGGTTAATTACTTTGCAGTCTCCAAGAAGCAACAATGAGCCAGCTCCTGCCACTACATCCCCACCAAAAACAAAACTGACAGATCGCACTCCGCCGCTGAAACAGATGGTTGCTTACAGGGCTGACAAAGCTAACATAAACTGCAGAGGCTTCTTTCTCTGCCGCAGCCCCAAAGAGGCAAAGAGGTGAAAAGAACACCTTCCCTTTGGAAGGACACACACACACACACACACACACACACACACACACACACACACACACACACACACACACACACACACACACACACACACCCCACCCCCCCCACCGCGAAATCTAAACTCTAGCATGCTGTCGCCTCATAAACTGTTGCAAAATCTTTAGCCATGTGAGATGGCATTCAGGCGAAATTGAAATATGGCCCTGTGCTTTTCCACAAACACAAAGAATAATGGACTTTTAAAATATTGGAGTGGACAAAAACCAGGCAAATATAAAATTATGAAATGTGATTTACTCTCTTCTTAAATGGTGTGGTTTTATCCCCTTTAACTTCATCTCTATGTGCAAGTTCCTATTGTGTTCACTCAATTCTCTTGTCCTCTGGGTTTTCCCACAGGCTCTTTTTGTCATTTCCAGTGAAATGTTCATAGCTGAAACATGTCTCCTCCTGTGTAACTGTGTATATCCTTTTTGTCTGATTCATGTTCATGCCAGGAAAACCAAGCCTTGTATGTTTGAAATGTAAACATTGCTTCTTGGTGTTCCAAATCATCAATTATCATGCCTCTAGTTATACATAAAATTTTGATTCCTCAGTTTGGACTCTTTCACTTGAATGTTTTAGATGAACTGATGTCTATTTCTGGTGAATGACATAGCTATCATTCCGTTTGGATACTCTGCCCCAAAGGAACTGACCTGCGGAGTCTTATTTTTCTGGGATCTGATGATTCATCACCTTTACTGTGATTTACACCAAAAAGTGGGTAAGTCAGGGAGCAGAGTAGAACTCCATTCACTGCTAGGCTTCAGGGTATCTGTTTTAATGATGGATAAAAGTTCTCAGCAAATAGCTTCTGTTATCCTCAGCTCTTCAAAATAAAAATCCTTACAAATATTTATTCCAATTCTCTAGTGGGCATCTCCTGCAAAGCCAGGCTTTACTTTAAAGAAAAAGCTGGTCTCTGAAAATGTGCTTCTGAAATTGCTTCTTCCAACATTCTATAATGTATCAACATCCATAATTGGAAATTCTATGCCTACTTTATGGACGTGAAAAGTACAGAACACTGGATCTGTACTCCATGGTGACAGGATTTGGCTCTCTACTATGGTGGCTTATAAATAGTAAATTATATTTTGCTTGTGTGAGCATATGTCCATGACCTAATATATTAAACACAGGGTGACATATTTTTTTATGTAACCCAGATGTCTGGAGGTGGTAACTTTCTCCAAAAAATGAGCATGAAACTTGGACTATTAGATTTGAAGGGAAGTTGGTGGCAGTGCTGCTGTGGGGAACTCATGGTCATCCTGAGTGGTCATGGTCATCTCTGCTCACAACCACGTTCAACGCATGGCAGAATTACAACTGGAACCCAGGGACTGTCACTTACGTTCACTGTTCTGCTTTGAAACCATGATATTAATTCCTTTATTCTCCTTGTCTTTGGATACTGTGGTACAAGAATGTCTTTGAAGTCCTGAGTTCCTTTCCTGCCATTTAAAGCTTATTTGAAAATTGATACTAAGCAATAGGTCATCTTTAAAATGTAAGTCCTACAGTTTATCTTTTTCCATCTTGATACTGAACAATTGTCCCAATAAAACAAGGAAATATTTTTACCTGTGGAAATTATTGTGGCACATGTTCCTGAATTTTATTCTTTATTCTCACACACGATCAAACGTACACACACAAATACTTATGTATTTATCTCACTGTCATAAGTGTAGAAAATGAATTTTAAGGGAATCCTCATAGTCTAGATGCCTAAGTAGTATATTCATTAAGTATTTGGATGTTGGGGGTAGACTGAATTTGTATCCTGGCTCTGTGATGGCTAATTTTATGTATTAACTTGGTAAGGCCATGGTACCTAGCTTTGATCAAACATCGGTCTAGATGTTGACGTGAAGGTATTTTTTAAGATATGAGTAACATTTAAATCATTAGAATTCAAGTAAAGCTGGTTACCTTCCAAAAGATGGTAGGCCTTCTCCTATCAGTTGAAGGTGTTAACAGAAAAGGCTAACATCCCTTAAGAAGAGGGAATTCTGCCAGCAGACTGCCTTCAGGCTCAAATGACAACGTCGACTCTTCCCTGGGTCTCCAGCCTGCTCTGCAGATTCAGACTTGCCTGCCCCTACAAACATGTAATCCAATTCCTTAAAATAAATCTTTCATAATGTATATGCATCCTATTGGTTCTGCTGCTCTGGAGAATGTTTTCTAACACAGGTTCCATCATTTAATAGCTCGTTGACTTTGAGCAAGTTATTTAATTTTCTGTGCCTCAATGGCTTCATTTCTAAAATGGATATCACAATAGTACCCACGTCTTGGGGTGTCATGAGGATTAAGTGACTCAGTGTAAATAAGATTCTCAGAACAGTGCCTGACACATGGTTAATTGTTAAGTCCTAGATATAGCTGTTGCTATTGTTATCATGTGTAATATATAATATAATTATATATAATAATAATTATTATTTTTAGCCATAGGTAGCAAAATGGTATGCCTATGAGAGATTTTGGGAGTGGTGTCTGTTAAATCAGCAGCAAGTTTTATTGAGCACTTATTCTGTGCCAAGCTCTCTGTCGGAGACTAGATGTCACAGTGGTGAACAAAACAAACAAGTTTCTGCTCAAGGGGAGCTCACAGTGTGGTGAGGAAAATAAACTAACATAGAAATAAATATATAACTTCAAACTGCATTACATAATGTGCAAGAAAACCCATGAGTTTTATGGGAGAATAATCTAGAGTTTCCATTTTAAAGACGAGAAAGGAACTCAAGCCAGGCGTCTGAGACTTTGAGTCTGAGGCCAGAAGGCTGAGTGTGATTTAGCCAGAGGGGCAGGTTGAGAGGAGCTGGATCAGCAGAAGAACTCTCTTCTTAAATGGTGGGTGTCTGGACTGAAGCAGGAAGAAGTCTAGAAACTTGAGGAGAGAAGGGAAGAAGGAGTTGGGGCAGAGGAGTGGTTGCAGTTGAATGCACTTTAGCTTCAGTTTGTAAAAACCCCAAATGGGGTAAAAATCCCATTGTAAAGATTTATACCTCATCCCATCCTAAAATGTATTATTCTGAAATCTATTACTGCCCGTTCTTGTTTTCTTTAATAATTATACCTATCCTTTTTTCTTATCCCTATTGACCAAATTGTGACTTTTACTTTGTATGAGATCTTATTTCTCTTCCCTTCTTTCTTTTCTTTATCATTTTCTACATATTAAAAACTCCTTTCATCACTGTGAAGCCTGGGATCTGGTTTCATGTTTGCAGCTAACTGGGTACCCAGTTCCTTTGATCCTATCATTCCTTGGGAGGGATGTCCTTGAAGAATGTTCTTTCAATGCATTTGTCCTTAAGTCACTCTTATATGTGCATATATCTATATCTATAAATATCTATATATACATCTACACATTAGAAAGAGAGAGAGAAAGATGGGGATAGATAGTTTGAGCCTGGGATAAAAACTAAGAAACATTTTTTGGCTCTTCATTTTTATTTTTATCTTTTTGTAGACAGTACAGTGTTAAACAGCATTTAAATTAGTCCTGCTGAGTAAGGTTGCTGCTAATGGATTTTGCTTTGGGGGGAAGTTGGTATCTCTGTCTCCCACCCTGATTTCTAATTATTATTGCCTTTGTCTTTCAAATTCAGCTTTGAGATCATAGAGCTTTATTTATCCACAACCTGATGACTTGATGATAATTTTGAGGAATATTTTCCGAGATGCCACTTTCTCATGATTTCTGTTTATAGTGAGTTTATAGTTATGAATGGAAATGTTCAGTTGAATCTGATCTATGGGTTTTTACGAATGTGGAACGTTTGGTGTGTGTGTTGATCTTCCTGCCTTTTCTGCAGTGCACCTCTTCTGTGATTCATGTGTGAATGGGAGGCTGTTTCTCTTCAGTCTCTCCCTTAAATCTCATCTCGTATGCCTCACAGTTAGAGTCAGTTGAGGAGGTGAACTCGATGGAGACCACTGAGTGATTTTACATGCTGTGGGCTGCCAGCACATTGTGACTCCCTAGGGATCCCTGGAACCCATTACCAACCCAGTGAATCACTCACTCTGTTTGCTTTTCCACAAAAAAAGAAATGTGCAGCTGCTTACTTCTGCCATGGACTTTGGAATTTTGTTCCCTTTTCCATCTGTCTTTTGCGTAAAGAAATTCTGCCTGAATAATTACTTGTCTGTCCCTTTTGCTCGTTCCCAACATCATCATTCTTCAACCTTCTGTTTCCAATTAGTTCTTATCTCAAATGGCTTATTGGCATCAATCTGTTCTCAGCATCACCAAAGTGCACAAAACTACACTGAAATGTGGGGGAACCTCGATAAGGCTGAAACTTACCAGTCAGTCCAATGGAGTCTCTGATTTCACCCGAGCGCCTTCCTTTTCTCAGGAAACCTGAGACAGGAGATGGTGTGGAGACATGTCATTGATACAGCACATTTTAGAGCAAAATGACATGCCTGAGCCTTGCAGGGACTGTGTCAGGCCTGTGAAAATAGCCATTGTTGGACATCTGGTGTCGAAAAGAGCTGTTTCAAAACAAGTTCTTAGTGTTAAATCATGGTGTAGACAGCTTCCGAGCAGCTGTCCACTGCTGGAGTGGGTGCCCTGAGACCTGCTTGTCCATGGTTTAAGCCTTGCTAGTCACTTCAATCTGCAAAACTTTGTGTCACAGGTGCATGGCTACAACTGGGCCAATGGAACCCGGCTGCCATTACTAACCAGCTAGGCATGAAGACAGAGCGGTAACAAGATCAGGCAAGAAAAATAGCACTTTTGAGAGGGCTAGTGATCTTGGTTGGTTGAAGTGTGGCATGAACAAGTACAAGGATATGTGTTTGATAACCGTGTAGTTACCTATGTTCAGAAGAAGGGGGTTTTAAAGCTTATCTCTCCATTGATTTCTTTTTCTATAGAAACTGACATCCAGGAGTAGGAGTATTACATCGTTTTTCCAAAGTCATAGCTTATTAATGGTAGAACTAGAATCCCAATTTTGTCTTTTACCCACTAGTAATGTGCTCAGCCTAACGAATCACACTGCCAAGACCACGTCTTGGAGAAATAGTGTAAAAAATAGGTCAAAGCCAGACTTTACGTTCTGTGAGCATCTGGACTTGCCATTCTCAGTCATTGTTTTGCCCTAGGATCAAGTCCAATGCTTAGCACATAGGAGATGTTCAACAAATACATAATTTTTTTGGTAAGAGTGGAGAAATGAATCTAATTATAGCAAGAAACTACTGTGTGTTGAGTGCCTCCTATGGGCCAGACACTTTTCACATGGATTTGATCCTCATCTTGGTAAGGGGTCCCTGGGACAATTCTATCTTCCTGGGGTCTAGACTCTTCCAAGGAGAAGCTACTTTGTAAGGAGATTTTATCTGTTCACAGAACCAGCCCTTAAGGAATTTAGAAGCTGTAGGACTTAGATATAAAAATGTCTGAGGCATTTGACTCTGACACCACAGATTTGTGAGTTGCTGAAAATTTGGGATTGGATTTTAGCTCTCATTTTAAAAGATGTGTTTGGTTGGGGTTGCTTGGAATATCATGGGCCCTGTCCTCCTGGCCACTCTTGACAAACTCCACCTTTAAACGCTTCCTCACTCTAGATGTGATCAGGCTGCCTCACCTCCCCACCCCTTCCTGCCCCATCTCTCCTTGCCTCAGAAGAGCCGGACTCTACCCAGTCCCATTGGACCTGTAAGACTGGCAGTTACTTATAGACTTTCTCTGGGATAGTCTGAGGCCACAGACATGAATTTGGCCTGACATCCTGCTCATATCCTTCCTGGGAACTCCTGAGAGAAGTTCTGTTATTTTTCTGGCTTGTGAGAAAGGAAGAGGGTTTCTAAGGGTGAGTGGCTGTCAAGATAACACTGCAGTCCTTCTTGGCTCTCAGTGTGTCTCATGCCTGCCTAGAGTGGTGAAGGTGTGTAACCCTGAACATGCCTAGTTGACTGGAATTCCTTCCCTTCCCTTATCTTCTCAATGTTGGAGGAAAGAGATGGCATTAAAACTTGCTTGAGTTTTCATGTACACTGTGAGTGTCAGCTTCTATATATATATAGTGGTTCATTTGTGTTGAAGGGAATAAAAAGTTATTTTACTTCCCCTAGAATAAAAAAGTTAACTTTAAACAATGAGATAGTTATTATCAACCCTATTTATCCATGAAGAAACCAAGGTTTAAAGAGATCTGCATGTGTGTGTGTGTGTGTGTGTGTGTGTGTGTTTTCAAGCTTCCTCAACTAGTGAATAGGAGGAAGCAGAATGAAAATACAGGTTGGTCTAATTCAGAAACCCACATTCTTTCTGCTACACCACACTGCCTTTACATGAGAGAAGATAACATATGAGGGTCAGTACTGTCCCCTTCTTGTAGATAATAAACAAGATAAAAGGAAAGTAATAGTTGATTTTCAATTGTACAATTGCCTGAGAGAGAGAGAGAGAGAGCGGTAAAGGCATTGTCCATTCATATTTACATACAGGTGTATAAAGGCACACACTCAAAGTCAGCAAAATTTCATGATCTACTCATGCAAAGTGCTATTCTCCTAGGATATTCTCAGCTTTTCGAGACACTCCTTTACATTTTGAGACTCTGCCTCCAAAGGTAGAAAGTGAGCTGATGGTGTCTATTAAGAGGCCATTCTGAGCTCAGTGCCATAGGGAAATCAATGGGTTTAACCCATTGTAGCAGCTCCTGGATTAATTGGTTACCGGATTTTAGTTTAAATAGAAGTTTAATTCCACAAAAATTATCATGAAAATATTAGCAAAGTTTTTCTTCAGGAAGTTGTTCTAGATAGTCTTTGTGAAATCTCTTTATCCAAATCTATTTGAAATGACAAAAAAAAGTAGGTCCTATAAGCTTGTGGACAGAATAAAACTCATGATTATTATTGTTCACATATCTGGCCAGAGTGCGAGGTATGTTTTCAACCTAAGCTTCTTATTTCCCTCTTTTATTTATGCATGTATTTATTTTATATAGTTTTTAGCATTTAGAGACCACAAACCCTTTAGCAAATAGTATGTGGAATGAACTAGAGCCCCTGCTTCTCTGAAGACAAGAGAAGACTCAGTTCCTAACTTGAGATTGCGATACTCAAAATGCTCACTAACTGTGGCTGATTGATTGGCTGATTGTGTGATCGATAATTCTATGTGCATTGTGTTTTAGGCATGGTGCATTCACCATATGACCTGTCATTCTCCAGACAACCTCCAGGGGAGGTATTACCATCACCATGTTACAGATGAAGAAACTGAAGCTAACAAAGCTAAAGCCACTTGCCCAAGCTCACTTACCTAATATTTGTCAGAAGTGAGATTACAACCCAGGTCTAACCACAAAGCTCTTGCAGTGTTCAGTTACATTCATTATTGTAAAGGATAGTTTCAAATCTTAAGCTAATAGCGTTTTTTATAAGTGAAAAGCAACAAAATCTCCTTTACAGGTTGCATATCTAACACTTGTCTTTCTATTAAGCAAATTATAGAGGTTTGAAATACAATTTTGACGGTCTAAAATCTCCATGAAGCCATACAAACACATCAGTAAAGCAAGAGTTTAAATGTCCACACAAACAACACACATATCAATGGAAAGTGGGGCAAAATCTTGATGCCTCTGCTGAGCACTTTTTCAAAATACAGAGCTATTTGGAGAAACACAAGACAAAGCAAAACACAAAGAAATAGATACTGTCTACGGACCGTATCATGTGCATATGGTTTGGTTATTTAAGATGGCAAACACACAATAACTTATTCAGTTGTCAGAATGATATAACATCTTTTTTATCTATGTGTCTGGTAACTAAATGATCTACCATATAACTTCTGCCAGAAACTTGGAAAGACACTGATATTCGAACAAGATATTCTAAGTATTAACTATTCAGTTTTCTACATTGTTTAAGCATAAATTTGCATTAAGGCATGTTGCAGAAACATGCGTATTTGTGCCTTTTTCTTTCTGCCAGCTTCTTTTTCTCTCCATTCCCCACCTTCACCTCCCACTCTGCCTTTATAGATCCACAACTTTCAATGGGCACTTACTTGGCTTCAGTGTCAGAACACTATAAAGAATAGCCATGTGGAGCATCTCTATATTGCTTGTAAAATTGCTATGGGGGACATTATGGAGCTCACTGTCCGTTATATAAAGCTCTTTGTGACAAATTCATCTTCGAACTCAGGGATAGGAAATGTTCCCTCTGCTGATGAACTGGTGTGCTTTCTTTTCGTAGAAAATGATAGCTCTGTAATCCATCATGTTGTCTCTTTGCCTAGTCTGTTAGGAAACTATGCACTAAGACTTGGCCCAATGACAGCCATGTTCCTCAGGTAGGATTTCCTGCTTGCATTCTTTCTCTGATTTTCCCTTTCAGCATTTATATTTGGCCATTATTTTGCTGTAACAGTTGTTGATCTTTATCTCTGCATTTTTAAAATTAATCATTTATTCTGCTTGGGATTAGGTGAGAGTGTAAATGAGTTAACAAAATTATATGTTTGCAGGTGTGTGTGTTTATGTATTCGTGTGTGTATTATGTGTGTACACATGTGTGTGTGAGAGAGAGGAGAGAGAGAGAGAGATACATTTCTTCAAGATTCACAAACTGTATTTTATTACTTATCCTCATTAATCAAAATAAAATTATTCAGACTCCAGGGTGACCATGACATTGTACAGAAGAAAATATAATGAAAATCTGAATTTGTGAGATGGAGGGTGATAAGAATACATGTACACTTAAAACTGTACAAGTTCTGTTTAAAGAATTTCAAGGCTTTTCATATTACATAAGAAAGGGATTGGAGAGATCAGCCAGGCTACTTTACTCTAATACATAAATCACATTTTTTTTTAATGTACCTTCAATTAAATTCAATAAAACAAAATTTATTTATTTTTATTCCTCCTGACTTCAAAAAGAATTTAAGCAGTTACATTAATATGAACTAAATAACTAATTGACAAATAATTAGATTGTAGTAAAGTTCATGCTAACATGGATAGGGCTCAGAGTTTAATGGATCCTTAATCTATTGGTATTATTACTTCTAAGAAGTTCAGCACTGTGGCTTTTACTTAAGAATGGAAATCACCTCCACTAATTTGACATAAACAGTTGCTTATAGATGTTTACTACTGGAAGTTTGTACCATTTGACCACTCTCACCCAGCTATAAAATAAATAAGTCATGGGGATAAAGCGTACAGCATGGTGACTACAGTTAATAATACTATATTGTATATTTGAAAGTTACTTAGAAAGTAGATCTTAATGGCTTCCCTGGTGGTGCAGTGGTTGAGAGTCCGCCTGCCGATGCAGGGGACGCGGGTTCGTGCCCCGGTCTGGGAAGATCCCACATGCCGCGGAGCGGCTGGGCCCGTGAGCCATGGCCGCTGGGCCTGCGCGTCCGGAGCCTGTGCTCTGCAACGGGAGAGGCCACAACAGCGAGAGGCCCGCGTACAGCAAAAAAAAAAAAAAAAAAAAAGAAAGAAAGTAGATCTTAAAAGTTCTTATCACAAGAAAAAGAATGTGTATATACCAATACAGAATCATTATGCTGCACACTTGAAACTAATAAAATGTTGTGTCGATTACATTTCAATTAAAAAAGATGTCTGTTACTGTTTTAGTTTCAAAAATGTACATTTTTGGTAAATGTGGTATATAATTTTTGGTAAGTGGCTTCACAATAAAATCTCTTAAAGAGTTGCCTAAGAATCTAAAATGTTTTCCAAAAGAGAGCAATTCAAAAGAGTCAGGAGGGTCAGGCAGGGTAATACTGGAATTAACAGGCAGGGTTGAGGGATCCAGGCTCCTGGTTTATGCCATTTTATGATTAACTGAGGCTCAACTCTGTTTGCTATGAAACCAAGTACTGCGAGGGAAGAGGACTGGCATTTTAGGAATGTGTAATTGCATTAAACATAGTGAAATTTGTCTCTCTGTCACTCCTCTTCACAGCACCGCCCTTCTTACCTTTCGTTTAATTCTAGGTGAGATGCCTACTAGGTGAGATTCTTTCTCACAACCTTCAACTTTGCAGCTGACCACGAATGAATGGGTGAACTAATACAGGCTAAACTATCGAAGTTTATAGGGTCTTAAAGGACTTCCTTCTGGAGAATACTTGCATTTGCATAGAAAAACCCAATAGATGGAAACCCTGGAAGACTCAATGCAATGATCTCTTATGGTCAATATTTAGGCCCCGTGATAGGCCAGAAACTGATGGTGGAGTAAGAGAGATTTCTGTGATGGACTCATCAAAAAATCATACCACAGAAGTGTCCAGATCTGCTCTCAAGTCTGTCTTTCTGGAAATATGAATTTTTACTAATATTTAATCTAGTAAAAATGAACCATTATTATTAGAGACAACATATTTTGGAAAAAAAAGTAACACCAGTTTTAGTAACTAATATGCTCCTACAAAATACGGTGTACTTTCCTTTTTTAAAAAATATATTCTATCACCAATGAAAATTTTGCAACAGTTCATATTCTCTCTCCCCTTAGGTTTGGAAATTCTATATCATCTTCTTCATTTTCACAAAATTGGCAAGTATATTTTTTCCTCCTAGAGTTGGAATAAAATACTAAAGCATTTAAAAAATTCATCCATCAGTTATCCTTGTTTTCTTTAGAAAACGATTAACCTCTTTTTCATTGATTTTACTGCCTCACTTTCAAATCAACTTACCTGTATTTGTTTTTCATGGTTCAGTGTGCAGGAATGAGCAATGATTTCCTTCATCAGCCGTCTAGCAAAAAATTATTTTGCTTATTAGTCAGTATAAATTGTTTTCCTGTCAAAACATAACATTAGAAAGGAAGGATTTATTGCCCAATTTCATTCTATTGGGTTTTCACTTGTCCAGTACAGAAGCATAAAAATACTGGTGTCTGATGTGCTATAGAATGGGAACAGACTGTGTTATTGCTAAGTTCCAAATTCTCTTTAATTTAACAGCATCCACTTTTTGTAGCCTTATCTCCTGTTTGTCTCGAATGTGAATCATTTCCTGCAGCTCATCTGCACTGCTTCCTTAATGTGATTTTTGAGCCTGGATTCCCCCTCATAAACATGTTTCTTCAGTTACCATCTCCTAAACACCCTCCTCATATATCTATGTAGAAATGAAATTTTTCTAATTACTTCTCTATAACCTTTAGTCTGAACTATTCATATGAGTTCTATCCCTTGAAGTTTGATGATAGATCTTTGTACACTTGCATTGTTGTTTTATATTCCTAGATTGTTATAAGTTCACTCTATTCCACCACTAATATTGAGCATCTACCATATGCCAGTTGCTATATTATGAACAGAAGATACTAAGAAGAGAAAGACACAGTCCCTGCCTTTGAAAGCTTACAGTTAAGAGGCAGTGACAAACATTTAAACACATGATTAGTGTACAATGTCATCAAAACAATAAGAGAGGGATTCACAAAGTACTAATGAGACCCAGAGATGTGTCATGGATGTCATAGATTATATTCATCAAGATGATGATATCCAAGTTGGGCTTTGAAGAATGAATTGTTTGAAAGGCAGAAGAGGCATTAGTAACAGAGGTTTTACAGAGGAACAAAAGAGCATTTCATATTTGGGTGACAGGGATCAACATCCCTTATTCACAATTCTAAAGTCCCCAAAGTTTCATAGACTACAAGTTTTTTCTAACTCTTTTGGTGTCTATCCATCAATTCTGATCTGATCTGATCTCAGTTGTCAGGAGAACCTCACCTGAACTGGCATGAGATGAATAGGTTTGTTTTGTTGCAGGTGTATTGATATGTTTGATTATGTGGTGTTACCCCAGACCTCTGGTAATCTAAAGTTGGATACTGAATTACCTTTCTAAAATCTGAAAAGTTCTGCATTCTAAGACACATCTATCCCTACCAATGTTGGATAAGAGATTATGGGGATATTGGGGAAATTCTAATGGGTGTTAAGGTAGAGTGAAAAAGATGAAACTGGAGATAAGTTGGAGCCAGACATGTAGGATACTTTATTCCAGGGCTAATCAGTTTGGACTTAACCCTATAAACATAAGAAAAAGTATACACGAAAGGCCTGGCTTTACATGATTTTCAAGACCTGTGTCTTATTTTAGACTTTAGCAAGAACGTCATATCCTTTCTGAAACTTTCTCTGCCTTCACAGGCCGAACCGATCACCTACCTCTATTTCCAAATGGCTTTATTCAAAGGATTGTTGTGATGCAGCACATTGTGCTATACAATTTACTTGGTTTGCTTCTCCATTTAATTAGAACATAAACTACTTCAACAGACCATTTACTACAATTCATTCAGTTGCTTTTGCTTGTTTCTTTATAACATTGTATTTGTTTATTGTCCTCCTAGTTTGTTTGGGCTGTTATAACAGATTATCATAGACAGGGTGGTTTATAAACAACATAAATTTATTTCTCACAGTTCTGGACACTGGGAAGTTCAAGATAAATGGCACCAGCAGATTTCATATCTGATTATAGCCAGCTTCCTGTTTCATTGATGGTTGTCTTCTCTCTGTATCCTCACATGGGAGAGGTGGCAAGAGAGCTCTCTGCTTTCTCTTTTATAAGGTCACTAATCCCATTCATGAGGGGTCCACCCTCATGACCTAAGCACCTCCCACAGTCCCCACCTCTAAATACCATCATGTTGGGAATTAGCTTTTAGCATGTGAATTTTGGGTCTATAGTGTTTACTTACAACTTTCCTTGTTCCAAAAGGATTTTAGACAGCTGGGACCATCTCTCAATAACTCTATAATGAATTCATTAATTAAAGTAAATACTGAATTTATAGTGCTCTTACTTAGTGCCAGGTACTATTATAAGGGTTTTACAAAAATTAGAAAATATATTTTACTTAATCCTCACTACAGTTTTATGAGATAGGTACTATTATTATGCTCATTTGTAAGTTGAGGAAATTGATGCTCAGAGAGGTCAGTTAATTTGCATAAGGCCACGTACCTAGTAGTTGTTAAAGCCATAGCCTTTCTTCTTTGTTTTTTATAAAACAACAAACATTTATTTATTTATTTTTTACTTCTTTATTGGAGTATAATTGCTTTACAATGGTGTGTTAGTTTCTGCTTTATAACAAAGTGAATCAGTTATACACATACATATGTTCCCATATCTCTTCCCTCTTGCGTCTCCCTCCCTCCCACCCTCCCTATCCCACCCCTCTAGGTGGTCACAAAGCACCGAGCTGATCCCCTGTGCTATGCGGCTGCTTCCCACTAGCTATCTATTTTACGTTTGGTAGTGTATGTATGTCCATGCCACTCTCTCGCTTTGTCACAGCTTACCCTTCCCCCTCCCCATATCCTCAAGTCCGTTCTCTAGTTAGCATACGGTATTTGTCTTTCTCTTTCTGACTTACTTCACTCTGTATGACAGACTCTAGGTCCATCCACCTCATTACAAATAGCTCAATTTTGTTTCTTTTTATGGCTGAGTAATATTCCATTGTGTATATGTGCCACATCTTCTTTATCCATTCATCCGATGATGGACACTTAAAGCCATAGCCTTTCATCTTAGCCATTAGCCACACTGCCTCCTGATGACTGAAATCTGCATTCCAGGTACAGCTTAGCAAAATGTTTCACATGTAATATAGTCTAAAGATAAGTTTGTTGATAGACAGGATGAACAAAATTTGATATTTTGCAATGACAATTTGTCTGAACTTGCAAAGTGACCTTCTTTCAGTGACTTCATGTTACCTCATTCTAAATGTCACATTTGGGATGGTAAGGGCAGATCATGCAGGTACAACCTATAATACATATAAATATGTTTACTTTTTAAAAACACATGTAAGTCATGCTCACTGCAAAAAATTGAAAAAAGTACACCAAAAAAGTGAAAATTCCTCTGAATTACTCTCCCTGGATTCCATTCCTTAGAGCCCATTCCTCCCAGCAGTTGAGCATCTGCACTGACATATGGGATTGACATATACTTTAATGCTCCTAGGTACATACAAAATAGTCTTACACATATGTATATACGACTGTTGCTTTAAGTGTCTTTAGTCATTTCAGTGCAGTTGATATAATTTATTCGTATATCAAAATTATGGCTGCCATTACTGATAAAAATTTTAGTAGCCTCCTAGAAATAAATGCTCAGGATTCTTTCCATTGGCAAAAATGAAATACCTGTATAACTCCTACATTTTAAAAGTATTATTGGTAATTCTGGTGCTTTGTGAAGTAAAATGCTTTGCATGACAAGACAATGTGGGGTCTGGTAGGAGTTTGTCATGGTTTAATTTAGCATGCTTTTTAATGATCTGCAAGAAGGGACAGAAAAAGCACTTAATTAAATTTACAGATGATGCTAAATTGGGAGATGTTAAGAACATCCGTGAGGACAGCTATTTAAAGAAGTTAGAAATATGTGAAAGAAATTGCAAAATGATATTTAGATTGCAAAAACTTTAATAGAATGTGTTAAATGCTTATTAATCAGCCCACCAATTACTCATAGGAAGTGGAAGAAGGCATAATGACTTCTGCTTTTATAGTGTTGCATGGCTGCAAAACTAAGATCACCCAGAACTAAGCAACCTTTGTTCACATCAACGCTAATGTACCTTGTGAGTCTCTTGAAATAATTAACTTCACAAGTCACCTACTGTTCTTTTTAGGTCACTCTAAGTTGTTTCATTCTAGAGAAAAAGCTAGAAGGAAATTAATGCTTACTGTAGCTCTACTGTTGACGGTCATTTTATTTACATGGATTATCTCATGTAAGTCTCACAAGAGAACTGTGTGAAGAAGATACAACGTTAACATTTTTGTTTGTTATTCCTTTTTATTTCAGTTTATATCTGAATTTGACAATTTATTTTCTGATGTGACATTTTCTCCTAGAATCAGACTTACATGTGAACTCACATTAAAATATCTATACATATTCAAATATGTAAAAACTGAACAAATTTTTATTTTAATTAAACTTTTAAAATTAAAATGCAGTGCTACACCAGTTACCACTCATAAGCAAATGAGTGATTCCTAAATGAGTCCAATTATGCAGAGAGAACCATGGAGAGCTGTGCTGATGAACTACAGTAATAATGACATGTGTCCATAGTTTGTTGTTGTGTCTATGCCAGGCATTTGTGAAATATCTATTCATCAGGCAATACTTAGTGAAAATGTGTTTAGCCATTATAACAAGGTATATGCAAATGAGCTTCCCATGAGACTTTGCAACAAACATTTAATTAGCTATACAAAGAAATAGTTAAATATACAAACACAGATTACCGAAAATTGGCTAGTGTGTATTGTTAAGTTTATGCACATAATTCCTAAATATCACCATTTAATAATGTATGTCTTTATCATATGCTTATTAGTGGAAATGTGTAATTTTACTTGAAAATTAATTTTGTTGAAATTCTTATATCCTCCTTTTCTCACTATAAAAAAATCAGAAATATACTGAGTAACATAATTTGGATATTTTTAGTATTTCATTTACAGATAAGAGTAGTAAAATGTCAAAACTGAAATACATATTTATCACGTTGATCCAGAAAGGAGAAATGCACAGAATAGTGTACATTAGGGAGATAGATGAAAAACATTAGTTATCGTTATTTATCATTGTACCCAAAAATAATACTGATCTATATTTTAGAAATTACTGTATTTATTCAAAAATACTTCCATTAAACATTTCTGTTTCTTTACCCACTAAAATAGACACACACATTTCTTTTCTTAAAATCAAAACTCGTTAATGATATTTGTAGTTTGAGTATTAGTTAAATGTCAAGAAAATCTCTTTTATGAATCTGGGTCTTCAAAAAATTATTTTATATTTTCTTGCTTTAAATTATAAAGGCATTCTTTATGAATATATTCAGAATAAAATGTAAATTTTACTGTTCTGTAATCATCACACTTTTTCATATCTTTTAAAGAATCTATATTAATTTTCATTATTACAGTTTTATATTTGCTAATGATTGACAGAGAGTTAACAAACAACACTATTGTGTATCTCACAGTTCCATAATAAGATACTTAAAAATACACTCAGAATACTCTTTTGTTAGGGACATAAAGAGTAATCACAAGTTACAGCATGGATAATAGTTCACAATTTCAAGCAAGTCTTTCAATTTTGAATATTAACTCCTATTCAATGTGATTCAGAAATACCATTTTTTAAAAAAAATATCATTTTATTTTTAGACAATCAGGAGGAGTTACTAGGTGTAGCAGCTGACCAGCCAGCCCTCCCAACACTATTTGCATCTCTGAAGCCCCCAAGGGCAGAAAGGAGTCTTTTAATTGGTGATTCAACTTTAGTGGAAACATGCATTTAGGAAATGAGGCCTACACTGTTGTCTTCACACCAGGCAAACTAGCTCCTGTTGTCATGGTGATCTTCTATAGCATGCTAGAGCCAGTGATGTGGAAAAACAAGATGGCTTCTTCATTTATTTAGTCTTAAAGAGAGTTGCAGATATTAGCAAATGATTACTGAATTAAAAATCTGTATTTTTTAAGATATGTGAAAATTAAGATGCGTGAAAAATTTTGCTTTGGATAAAATTTAAATGCCTCCAAAATTTCCAAGATTATTTATGTTTTTCAAGGTAAAGGAATTATTGCCTTTCTTTTAAATGTAAATGTCTTAAAATGCTGCCTTCTCATGGAGCTATGCTTCAGATTTTAGTTCATGTAGGATTTCTATTTATTTTGGATTACCATGAGGGTTGTAGAATGACACATGTTATTATATGTAGACTTGATTGTGTGAGAATAAACTGCCTCAGCAATTTCAATGCTTGTAAAGGAACTCTGCATCTGAAAGAGACCCTGAGTTTTCAGGTTGGACACCAATAAAGTAGGAAAAATGCAGAAAGGGGTCATTGTAGCCATCAAAAATGAGAAAGAAGCTCCTTGTTACTCCTAGGTGACTTTTCAATTGCCATTTTAAAGATGATATAGGTAATAATCTGAGTGGCTTCTTGATAAGCACAATATTTGGACACAAAACAATCTCCATTTTGAGCCACTCTACCTATTCATTGAACTGAGAAAAATCTCTAAAATATTTTGTAAGCATTAGGAGAGACAGAAGAATTATGATGCAAATGGTTTACAATTAATGAATTGTTCACACTACATTTAGTTATGAAAACAAGCATGTGGAAAGAAATAAAGACCAAAATTTCCCCTAAAGCACAATATATATTTCTAAAATTGGTCTGAACTTTAATAATTATATTGCTGAGTGCATGCTAACTATAATAAATTTGTTGTTGGCTTATCTGATTACACTTTTAAAATGTGATGCTTGAATTAGGTTTTATATCTGTAGCTACTTCTTATATTAATTCATCAATTTGACGAATAGCTATAGTGTTCAATAAAGACATTGATATCGAAAACTGTTAAACATCAAATACAGCACTTTCCAAAGTGTTCTTTGGGACACTCGTGTTTTGGGCAAGGTTAATACATTTTCTTTGATCAGGGGTTTTACAGTCCAATTAGTTTGGAAAAAGTGGCATTTTTTCCTCACTCTTTTGGTAATTCAGAAAGGACTTATATATTAAGGGTAGACAGAAGTTCTACAGTAGAGAGACCTGTTTAACCAGTGTTTCCCAAATCTTTTTGACCATGAAATGCTTCCTTCCCCCTGCCCCCCAAAAATGTTTGATTACATTTGTGGCACACTATTGCTTTCAGAAACACTATTGGGAATTCTGACATTGTCAAAGCTCTGATTTTGTTTTCCTCATGTCTCTGGTAATCTTCATTTGTTTACGTTTTGGATGTACTCTTAACAGGCATAAACCTCACCACTGAGGTTTCTAGAGAATGTTTACACTGCCAGTGTGAATAAAAGTCCCTGCACTGAGGCTATGCCCTGGTCTGAAGTCTCACATGTTTACTTCCACCCCCTTTTGCCATCTTTTCTTCACAACCTCCTTGGCAGAAGTGGTGGCAATGTTTTGTTAAGAAAAAAAATGGGATATTTTGGCCCAACATAACTTTTATTTTAGCATCTCTGGCTATAATTACCATGTTGCTGCTTGGCAAAGTAAACTATACAGAGGTAGAAGGTTGTGTAAGGGAGACAAAACTATGGACAATTCTCTTAACAGGATTTGAGCAATAACTAGTGATAAATATATATGTATCATGACAATATATACGTATCATGACAATGGAAAGGCCCAAAGTACTGAAGTTGTAAATATCTGTATGAAGTTTATTAGCATGTAATACCTAAACCAGAATTTGAACATTTGGAATTGCAGAGTAAACTTACCATTTTTTGAGAACAGAAATAGCAATTATTCTATAACGTAAGATGACACCATCCTAAGAAAGTTTTGCTAGTGTTTTTGTGTTGTTGTCAATTCCCGGGTTTAAATGAGAGGTAGTAGTCCCATTAGATTAAATGATCCAGTGGATATATTTCTGCTTTTTTTTTCCTGAGAGGAAGACAAGCCAATAGTTAGCTTTCTTTTGGCCCTTTCTGTAAATATATATATATATATATATATATATATATATAAATCTCTCTTTCAACATTATTTTTTCTGAATTTATGCAAAAGTGGAGATGCAGCTGTCTGGGCTCACCCTCCTGATTTGGGAGGCGTGTAGCTGCACCAAAGTTAGGGGGCATTGCTCGTGTCATTTAGTCAGGGGAGAGGAGAGGTACCGAATTAGATTACTTGCTCTGAGAACTCTCCTCCTCGGATTACTTGTATGCATTGAAACATTCATGGAGCACAAAGTACACAGGCAAGATGGAAAACCTAAAATGATGAGATACATAAAAAGACTAGAACAGTCAGTGAAGTAAAGAAAAAGGCCAGAGTAAAATAAGCAAGCAGGTGGGTGACGGGACAGCAGTGTGGGGTAAGAAGAGGGAGGATAATGGTTCACAGGCAGAAAGAGAAGTGTTCTCAGAGACAAACATGGACTTTAATGTGTAAAACACTTTCCTGGGTTCTCAGTGATTCTTCTCCCAATGAGATCAGCAGAAGCTGGGCACAAAGGTGTTAATTTCCTGTTCACAGGCCCATGTAACTTTCAGGCTTTTGCCCAGGCATTTGCTGTCTTCCCTGTGGGAGTTGTCAGCTCAGGTAATTCCTACTGAATATCCTAATTACTGTCATTTTGTCCTATGGCTAGGCTTATTTTGGGGTCCAGGCAAAGGAACAATACTGAAACCAGGAAAGATTATTTTCAGTGTGTTAGCAGAAGCTGCCTGCCTATATGTAAAACTCACCAAGCAATACTGTACTCTCTGTCAGATGTTCTCATAAAAGTTGCTGTTTTCTGATTTCAGCTTCAAGTTCTCTACCCCCTGTAGCCCTACTGCCTTTGTAATTTTCTTAATATTTATAGTCTCTCCAATGTTGTTTCTCCCCAAATCCTGTAGGAATAAAGCCGTTGTCTTCTAAGTGATGTTTACTATAGCAATTAGCAGAATATCCTCCTTTTCTGTGAAATGAAGGTGAAGGAGAAAGAAAACTTTAATTTAGTTTCATTTTCCTTTAACATAGGAACTTGCAGCAGACTGAGTGTTGACTTTTTAAAAAAAGGATTTGCCCCTTCCCCCCAAGCAACTCATGTTTTCCCAGCAGTGAAGAAAATGAGTTATGCACACAACTGTTCAAAGTTACCTCATCACATCAGAATCAGATGGGGGTGGGGAAAGGAATCATTTTGCTATGAATAACCAGGAAGTGAGTTTTTACAGGCAATAGTTCAGAAAGAAAACTGTAACTGCAAATTAGTTGGTTTTAGAAAAAAATGGAAAACGAAAATGTTGAGTTACTCGTGGAGATAAGATTGTGACTATGCCAGGTCTATTTAAAACAATTTGAATATATTGCTTCTTTTTAAATTTTGTTTCCCCCAGATTATAACCATAAATTATTTCTTGAATCAAGTACATAGAAAACAACTGACAACTGATTTTTGTGAAGCCTAGCAATTAAAATCTTATTATTTTTGTCTTTCTCCTCCTCCTGATTTCTGGACAAAACGAACATTTATTTTGCCTTTTAAATTTACTTCTAGTTTAACTTCTTGCTTCATGATGCCCAAACAGGTTTTAAAAGTGTGACTGTTGACTCAGCTTCACCTGAACTGCACATCCAACTATAGATCTAATTAAAAAGTTTGAATGGCATCAAGTCATATTGGGAAAAATAACTCAGTTTATGGCAGAAAGAAGTAAAAGTCCTCTTAGGAAAGCAGGTAAACTTCAAAACCAGTCTCTTAGACTCCAATTCAGAGAAGGGTATTTTTCAAACCTTTTAATTCAGCTCGAATGCCTTGTATGTCAATGAAATGTGATACTCTCTTTAAGAGCATTAGGTTGAATATAAAGAAAGTTTTAAAGTCTCCAGGGAGAACTTTCATTAGTGGTTCTTTTTACAACATCTGGCTAGTGACTTTTAACAGGCTGAAATTAGTGTCTTTTCCTTTTCAATTTTCTATATTAAAACTATTAGGAAGATTACCTGTGGTCTAGAAAACTAAACAAAACTTATACTACGCATCCTTCTTAATACGTCCTTTGTAATACATGTAGAATATAAAAGCAGTTTTCATGGTCTGAAAAAATTTGAATTTGAATTCAAAATATAAGTAGCCCTCTTTGCTGGCCAGGATAGTAGGCTAATTCATAGAATTAGCCTGACAGCTCTGCCCAGTTGGGGCACTCTCCACTGCATGGTAATTAGGTAAAACAATCAAAATCTACTTTCTTAAAGAGTTTCAATCTAATGCAATATAAGAAGGGGTACTGCAATAAGATTGACATAGGGATATATAGAGAGAAGGCAACAAACGGAAATCATGGAAAAATAGACACCAGGGGTATATAGCAGCCATAGCAGAGAGAGGGCTTAGTCAGCAGTTAGCAGAAATAGTGAAAACTGCAGAAGGAGAAAAAGAGAGAACAGGACTTGCCTGGTGGTACAGTGGTTAAGAATCCATCTGCCAAAGCAGGGGACACAGGTTTGAGCCCTGGTCCAGGAAGATCCCACATGCTACGGAGCAACTAAGCCCGTGCGCCACAACTACTGAGCCTGCTCTCTAGAGCCCACGAGTCACAACTACTGAGCCTGAGTGCCACAACTACTGAAGCCCACGTGCCTAGAGCCCGTAATCCGCAACAAGAAAAACTACCACAAAGAGAAGCCCGTGTACCGCAGCGAAGAGTAGCCCCCGCTCACTGCAACTAGAAAAAGCCTGAACACAGCAACAAAGACCCAATGCAGCCAAAAATAAATAAGTAAATAAATTTATTACAAAAGAAAAAGAACAGATCTGTTATCCTAACAGTGGATCACTGGAGTTAAGAGCAGTGATTGCTATATGGGAAGTACTACCAAATAAATGCTTACTATATCTCCCAATCTCCTTTACAATTAGTGAGTAAGTTTTGGTCAGTGGAGTCTAAGCAGAAATGTCAAGTGGCAGCCTCTGGGAAACTTCCTTATGAGACAGCATGTGTGAAGTGTTAGCTGTTTTCCAACGACATCACCTCAGTTATAAATGTTACCATTTAGACCATTGGAGCCATGCTTTATAAAACAATGAGAAATAAGGAGCTTGAGTTCCTGATACTATGGAACATGATACCAACTTTGGACCACCTACTCAGATATTTATTTGAGGGAGACCTAAAATTCTGTTTTGTTTACATCACTGCCTCTTCTTCCATCCTCCACTCTGATTCTTTAAGTCAACCAAACCTAAGTGCAAGTAATTAATATATGTAGTTGAATGGGAGCCTAGGGAAAACTACATATTTGAATAAGATTCAAATCAAACAGGCAGATTTTAAAATTATTTAATAACTGTTTTTCTAACAAAAGGACTCAGAAATACAATGCATCTTCTTATTCCTGGAAATGCACAAGTGAAGCTTTCATGTCAACTTATGAGATATGTTGGAGGGGAAATGTTAGCATTTTATGAAGCTATTTGACTGGATGATTGCTCTGTGAATTTCCTATTATAACACAGATAATCATAATTGATGGAGAAGTTGAGGTATTTGCATTGCCCACAGTCTATTATAAAAATATTATCCTCAGTTTTTTTTTTTTAAATAAATATCGATTGTTACTTACAAGGAGTTGACCATATATTTACTGCATGACTGTCTCTCTGATTATGTAGTTTGGACTGAGGTGGGCTCCTGATGCAAATCTTGCCCCAAGAAGTTAGAAATGAGACAAGGATGCTAACTATTACCATTCTATTCAACATCTTAATGAGGTCCTATCCAGTGTAATAAGGCAAGAAAAAAGATAAATACATCAGGATTGTAAAGTAAGAAAGTAAAACTCATCTTTTCACATGATTGTGTGCATAAAAAGTTCAGAAGAATCCACAGATAAAATAATAATCAAGTTGATGGAAAAAAAAAAGAAATGATGAGATAATCTTGAAAGGAGAAAGTGTTGTATATAACACTTTCTCCTATATTATATATAGGAGAATAAAGATGAGAATGGCTAAAGATGTCACAACAGAAACAATGCACATCAAAAGATAGTGAAAGGACACTTGTAAAATTAAAAAAAATCAAAACTGTCAATTACAATTCCATATTCATAATTTTGAAATTCTTTTTCAAAAGTTAAGGAAAATAAAAGATTGTTACAGAAAAACATAAACAGAAAATTCATTGCCAGTAAATCTGCATTACAAAAATGTTAAATTAGCTCTTCAGGAAGAATGAAAATAATACTAGCTGGAAACTGGAATTTCCAAAAATGTAATTTAGAAATGCTGTGTATAGAAAATATTAAAGAATTTTTTCACAGTTAAAACAAATTAAAAGATGATTGATTGTTTGAAGCAAAAATAAGCACCAGGTATTTTGGGATTTGTAAAACACGTAGAAGTAAAAAGTCCTAAAAAAATAGTGCAAAATATGGGGAGATAAAATGGAAGAGAGTCCTTACATTATAAAGGCTATACTGGTATTTGAAAGTAATATTTATTGTGAGAAGTAAATAATATATATTGTAAACCTTAGATCAACTACGAGGAAAAGAGCAAAGAAATAAACTAATAATCCAACAGTGGGAATAAACTGGATAACTGAAAAATATACAATCAAAAAGACAGGGAAAGAGAAAAGAAGGAACAAAGAACAGAATAAACAACATTGCAAAATGGTAACCATATTGTTAATTATATAAAATGTAAAGAATGGTACAGATGAACCAGTTTGCCAGGCAGAAATAGAGACACCGATGTAGAGAACAAACGTATGGACAACAAGGGGGGAGAAAAGGGTGGGATGAATTGGGAGATTGGGACAAACATATATACACTAATATGTATAAAATAGATAAATAATGAGAACCTGCTGTATGGCACAGGGAACTCTGCTTCACTTAGCTGTACAGTAGAAACTAACACAGCATTGTAAAACAACTCTACCCCAATTAAAAAAAAAATTGAGAAAAAAAACCCCACAAGGACTCACTGTATAGCACAGGGAACTATATTTAATACTCTGTAATGGCCTATATGGGAAAATAATCTGAAAAAGAGTGGAGATATGTATATGTATAACTGAATCACTTTGCTGTACACTTGAAACCAACACAACATTGTAAATCAACTATACTTCAATATAAAATTAAATTAAAAATATTCAAAAAATACGTAAAGGTAAATGCTCCAATTAAAAGGCAGAAGTAGCCTGGATAAAAAGCTAGACCCAACTGCATGCTGTCTAGAAAAACAAATCTTTAAATATAAAGATGCAGATAGGTTAAAAGTAAAACTTGGGAAAAGATACACCATACTTACACTAATTATAAAAAGGATAGAGTGACTATTAATATCAGAAAATATAAGGCTTTTAGACATGAATATTAAAAGAGATAAAAAGGGCTATTCATATAAAAAAGATATATCAATATAATGTGTACATGCACCTCATAAGAGAACTTTAAAGTATATGGCACACTAACTGACAAAACTAAGGGAAGGAATAGACAAATTCATTATTGTAATTGGGGATTTCAACTCTCATCTCTAAATATAGATAGAAAAGTAAACAGAAAATCAACAAAGAGAGAGAGTATATGAATGTCACTATCAACTAACTTGACCTAATTGATATTTGTGGCATACTTAACCAATAACAGCAGAATGCACATTATATCAATTGCACAGTGAACATTTACTAAAATAATGGGACATAAAGCAAATCCCTAAAACTTAGAAGAACTGAATTTTTTTCTTGGACAGCAATAAAATATTTTTAAAAATCAATTAAAAAATTGGAAAGCTCCAAATATTTAGAAATCAAATGACACACTTCTAAATTACTGAAGGGACAAAGAAAAAAATCACAATGGAAATATTTTGATCACAATAAACAAAATACAATATATGACAATTTATGGGATAAAGCAAGATTTAGAGAAAAATTTATACCTTAAATCCTTACAATAGAAGAGAAAAAAGGTGTTTCAAATAAAAAATTTAAGATGCCACTTTAAGTAAACTACAAAAGAACAAAGTAAACCCAAACTAAGTTAAAAGAAAGAATAAAGATAAGACCATGTGTAACTGAATGCAGGTTCTGCTACTCGACCTCAACAGCCAATAAATCCAGGGGCAAGCTTCAGTTGAGAAGAAAGGTACTTTATTCAGAAAAGCTGGCAGTCTGGGGAGATGGTGGGCGTATGTCCAGAGACCAACTCGAAAGATTCTGCTCAGCCATGACAATGTTTAAAGGGAAAAAGGGGAAACAATCTCAGTTAATCATTAAGGCAGGAGGTCAGACTCTTCATAATGTTTCCATTGCATGCAGGCCTGCTGACTTCTCCCCATCTTCCTTGGGATGCTGTCTTGCTTGTGTGGTCTGCCTGCAATTGGATGTTCTCTTGTCCATGTGGTCCGCCTGCAAATTTACCAGGGGGAAGCTAGGGGTAGAGAGTCAGTCATTCTTAAACTACTTAATTCTTCATTCTTACTCCTTCTAATTCAGAAAAGGGATCAACAGGTTAGGTAAGGTGTTGTATATATTTAGTAAAGCAGAAATCTGGAGCTAAGTTAAATGTTGCCTAATGATCTCATCTTTATGATTAAGGTCTAAGGAAAACAGGGATGAGCAAACAGAAAAAGACAAAGGCTTACAAATCCCTACTCTCAGACATCATTCCATTTCTATGGGATTAGGGGAGAAGGTCCATCTTCTTAATTTCTTCATGCTGACATAGGACATCATATTCTCAGAGTGAAAGATGTCAACATGGGTCTGTAGCATCTCTTTGCTGACAATTTTATTTGCCCACTTACATATACGGGCAGAGCAAGCTACAATTATTTTGATGCCCACAAAGATATAGATTATAAGCGATAATGTTAGTCCCATTCTCTTGAGGCCAGTTCTTGGAATTGTGCTAGCCGTAGATCCAGTACTGCTCAAGTTGGAGCAGCTTGTGTCATGGCTACAGTCTGGTAATCATGCAGTTAGCTTTTTTTCTCTGGTGGCAGTTACAGTATCTGTAAAACAACTCAGGAATGTGCATCAGACACTGAGTCTGTGATTCTATTGCCCTAATCATTAACTGCTCGGTTTTGTACTTGGGAGTGGGCATGCAGAGTTCTGCTTGGTTCCATACAGATGAATGAAATAAAAAACAAGCAAATAATAGAGAAAATTAATAAAACCAGATAATGTTTTTTTCTGAAAAAAATCAATGAAATTAATTTAATCTCTAGCTAGATTGATTGAAGAAGAAAAAGGTCGGGGAAGACACAAGATACCAATATTAGGAATGAACAAGAGGAACACCACTACAAACCCTATGTGAACCCATATGTGAACAGGCGGATTATGGAATACTGTGAACAAATTTATCCCAATACATTTGACAAATGAGAAACAAAATGGGCAAATTCTTTGAAAAATACAAATTGCCAATGCTGACACAAGACAAAAAAAAGTCCAAATAAACCTACATCTATTAAAGAAATTGTTTTAAAATCTGTTTTCAAAAATCTTTTTACAAAGAAATGCAAAGAGCTTCACTGGTGAATTCTGTTAAACATTTTAGGAACATTTATCGATCATACATTAACTCCTTCAGAAAATCAAAGAGGGCTAAACATGTCACAACTCATTTTATGAGACCAGTACTGCTCTGATACTAAAACCAAAAACAGTACAGAAGGGAAAAATATATATCAGTATCCCTAATAAATATAGATGAAATTACATTTAACGATATTTTATCAAATTAAATCCAGCAATTTATAAAAAGGATAAAATATTACCATGTGGAGTTCATTGCAGGAATTCAAAGTTGATGCAACATTTGGATATCAATTATATTAAATGAATAACGGAGAAAATTCTAGATCATCTCCTAGAAAAAGAAAAAGTATTCAATAAAATTCAACACCCACGTGTTTAAAAACAAAACACAACACTCAGCAAACTAGGACTAGAGAACTTCCTGAACGTGATAAATAACATCTACAGGAATCCTACATTTAAAATCATATTTAATGCTAATAGAATGTATTAATATTTTTATATATGTGTGTATATATATTGATATATGTGTGTACATGTATGTATATAATATAAACAATAATAATGCAAATAATCCAATTTTTTTTTTAAATGGGCAAAAAACTTAGAGAATTTGCAACAGAAAATATACTTATCTGGGATATTAAAATTAAAACTGAATTAATACAATTACTCACCTACTCACCTGGTTAGAATTTAAAAGACTGATAATAGAGAACTCTTTTTTGCTACAAGTGAGAGTGTAAAATTGTATAAAATTCATCAAACTGTATATGTATTAATAGAATTGGTATGCTTTATGTTATGTAAGTAATACTTCAATAAAGTTGATAACTTAAAATAATATTTTTATTCTCTGACAATAAAAATTTGGGAATGATTTTTATGTATTTTAAATTTTATTTAAAATTTAAATTTATTTTATTTAAATTTATTTTAAATTTTAAAATATATTACAATATCTTTAATAAATACCAAGGAATAAATCTTACTGAAGAAGTGAAATATTTCTACATTGAAATCTATAAAACTAACATAGCTAAACAGGTGGAAGGATATTCTATACTCGAGGATTAGATGGCTCACTATTGTAAAGATAACAATTCTCTCCCAATTGATCATATATTCACTGCTGTTCCAAACAAAATCTCAACAGGCAATTTTGTAGAAATTGACAAATGTATTACAAAAATGTACATTAAAATGTAAAGGACAAGAGAAGAGTAGCCTAGTCTCAAAGAAGAATAAGACCAAAGCTAGAGAGCTTACGTGACCTGATATCAAACTTTATAAAGATACTCAATATAGTGTGTTATTGACTTGATGCATGGCAAACTTTCTCCTGCAACAAAATGCAAGACTGATGATCTTTTAAATAAGAGGTGCAGAATCAACTGAATATCTACTTGGGAGGGGGAGAAAACCTCAAATAAATTCCATACCAGTTGTAGATCTATCTGTTTAACACAAATCAATAGAACTTCTAGAATAAAATTTAAGAAAAATCTTAATTTGAGACAGGCAAAGAGTTCTTCAACAGAGCACAATAAAGCCCTCAAGTATCATAAAGAAAATATTGATAAATAGAATTTCATCCAAAAAAATCTTTAAGAATATGTAAAAGCAAACCAAAGAGAGGGAGACTCTATCTATAATACATATATCCAACAAAGCACTTGTATACAGAACATACTAAGAAATCCAAAAACTCAAAAACAGGCAATTAATCCAATTAAAAATCAGCAAAAAATTCAGGAAGTACTTTACATAAGGGACACACAGTTAACTAACAAGCATATAAAAAGTTCTTTAACATCATCATTAGTCATTAGAGAAATGCAGATAATCATTTTGAGCATCTACTAGCTACCCACTGGAATGGCTAAAATTGAAACGAGCCAGCAAAAGCCCTGAAAATACCATGTTATAAGCAAAGACTTTAAAAGTTGGAATGCTAATAGATAATGGTAGTTTAAATTGGCATAACTACTTTGGAGAACTCCTTAACATTATCTACTAAAACTGACCATAATCATATCCCACGACCTAACATTTTCATTTCTCATTATATTTCCAACAGAAATGTGTTCATGGCTATATTCTTGCTAACAGCTGAAAACTGGAATCAACGGTAATATACACTGAACTGTTGAATGGATGAATATTTTTTAGTATAATCTTAACAATGGAAAATGCTACATGAATTTATCTTACATACATAATATTGTACAAAAGTCAGACACACAAGAATGGACACTGTATGATTCCATTCACAGAACGATCAAAAGCAGACTTAAAATCTTATGATAGACATCAGAATAGTGGTTTCTTCTTGGGTAGCAGGATTGAGGAAGTCTTCTTTGATTCTGGTAATAGTCTATTGCTCTGTTTGGGTGGTGGTTACAGCAGTATATTCACTTAATAAAAATTCATCAAGCTGCACATCTAAGATTTAGACAGTTATACTCGTATAAAAAAGGTTTACAAAAAATATAATTCACAAGATAAACACATACACAAAATGTTCAGAGGAGTTAAGAATCTGGTAGAAGGAGTGGGAGAAGAGAGAGAGACCTGAGGATGGGTTTGTGAATGTGGACTGAAATCCAAAGAAATCATCTTAAAGATTTCAGTTAGTGTTAATTTCTGGTGTGGAAGAGTTCTTCAAAAATTCTTTCACCCAACGAATGGTTGATGTTGGAAGGGATTATTTGAGTATCACGGAGATTTGATATTTTCAGAGAGCTGCCTGCAGTGAATTTTTCTTCATGATCTTGGTCATCCACGATGGTTCAGAAATTGGGCTACTATAATTAGGAATAGTTCTTCTGAAAAATGTCTGATATGTGCCCACCAAAACCCAAAGGTCAAGTTTCTATCCACAAAGATTACCTAACCAAACTTCTTCATTAGGCCTACATCTTGCCTTTTCTCTCCCTCAAAAGAATTAGCATAGTTCCCAGGTTTGAGACTTGATTATGTGCTACCTTCAAATTAATGACATAATATTGTCAAAGTTTTCATTTTTAAAAGAAAAACGATGTGATTAGATCATTACCCATCTTACTATTTACTTACAACATGCTTACCTCCAAAGTTCAGCTTGATTTCTTTCTCTTCTATGCTTTTTTTCTCTTGACTGCTTCAACCCATTTAAAATTAGGAATCTATGGAGTCATGTTTAGATGTTAACAGATCTCCATCTTTTAAAAACTTTTATAGCACTTATTATTTTTACCTTATGAGTTAGCATTTAATTATTGTATTAACCAGGGTACTTAATTTTGGCTGTGTTAAAAAAAAAACAAAAACAAAATACCTCAGTGCCTTAACAGAATAAAATTTTCTTTCTCACTCATATCACAGTCTATCCAGATCCAGGACTTTCCTTCAGAATGGTGTATATACCATGTGCTCTTTTCCTCAACTCCTAACCAGTCATAACCTGGTAAAAAAGTTTTATTTTTTTCTATGTGAGTCTGGTTCCACCTTTCTTAAAAAAAGACTATATGAAACAATAATTAATTCATTTTCCTTCCCTGTCTTTTTTCTCTCCCCCATGTCTTTTCCCCCACAGTTCTTTAAGCTACCATCCTTCCCTTAAATTACATTTACTTTCCACAAGTTTTTATTATTTTATTTTTATTTATTATTATTATTTTTATCCTCAGGTTTTTCATGATCAATTATTTTTAAAGACCTCTTATTTAGTGGTACAGACAATTGTAAACAAAATGCATTTATTTAAACAACAGACAGGAGATAATTAGCTAATGTGTACAGGTGGTAATGACAGACTTTTGGAAGAATATAGCAAATAGCATTTTGTGGAAATTAGTTTTCTTTCAGCTAGGATGATTTGACAATCTTTGCCAGAACATGCAAAAATTTTATGATGAAGAGCTAAGCAAAAGACTAGCCAATTCTTTAGTATTTGCATATCTGACAGCTCCTATTTTCAGATTTTATTGATGAGATTAAATATACTAAGTAATAAAGTACTTTGGAAGCTCTTTTCCAATTTTTGTTTGATTTTGTTCTCCCACAGCACCAGCAATGAGCAGGAAAGCATTTGTAATAATTCTGAGACAGTATGAAAGGAGGGCTCAGCCAGGGTGGTGCTTTGTTACCATATGCCAAGTAGGTCCACCTGTCTCTAGAATACCTGAGGAGCATGGAAGATTCTGAGCCATGGAGTAAAATGAGTAATGTGGAAAACTTCCTGTTTTCCCTCAAACTGTCTCAGGGTACATTTGTTATTCAGGGTCTAAATTTCTATTACTTCTCAAAATATGTAAGTATCAGTGTCCAGGTGTAGTCACCCCAAACATTATAAAGGCTAATGAGAATGACTTTGAAGCTGACTTACCTAAGTCTTACCAATCTATCCTCCATTAGTCGAATTGCTTCATATGGGTATCTGTATATTTAAACTTCCATTTTAGATTCTGCTAAAGGAATAAAATCTGCCCCCCGTAAAAATCCTGTTTGTATTATACTCGTTTAAGAACATAATCTCAAGGGAAGGTATTTGGAACAATTAGGGCAGTCATAATAATCTCATGTTATTTTTCTTAAATCTAATAAAAAACCTGATAGATTTATAGCTTTCGTGGCATTTTTCACATCCTTTTTTTTCATTATATAGAAAAGGAAACTGAGATTTGTAAACACTAAGTATGTTGTCCAGGATCTCTTAACTATTAAACTATAAAACACAAGTCTTTTGGCTCCTGGTCTAGTCTTTATTCCAGTACATTAAACAGTAGGTTGAAGAAATGGAGAGCCAGAGAGAGAGAGAGAGAGAGAGAGGGGCAATAAAAGGAAGAGATGTGGAACAAAAAAGATGCGATCTATTTCCACTTTGTGAATATTTATTGCTTAAGATCTGCAAAGTTATGAGATCTATTTTGAATGGATTATCGTTTTTCACTCATCATATCATGTTAGCCTCACAACATACCTAGAAACTAAATCACTTATATAAGAAAAATTGGAGGCTTAGAGAGGCAAAGTAACGGTCAGATTATTTTGGCTAGTATTCAGTAGTTGGCAGAGTGGAACTAAAACTCAGGTCTTTTGATTAAGTCTACCACCATGAAATGCTGCCTTGTTAGAATAACAGCAAGATATGTATGTGTGGATACATGTATATAAACCCTCCTAGACATCTATAGGTGGGAGAATGATAAGACAATGAATGTTTATACGTAGAGTTGTAAATGTCAATATAAATATCAGAAATACTATACTAAAAATAATACATTATTTTTAACACATTACACAGTATTAAGTTTTGCATATTTTTAGAATGTCATTAATTTTTTCACTAACTCATAAAGTAAGCAAATAATTATTCTATTTGTGCAAGCTTTTTGAAAATGAATCATTACAGGTCTTCCTACAAGCTTACAGTCTAATAGGTGAGATGAAATGCCCTTAAAAATTAAAATAACTAGTAAATAATAATGACCATAAAAGAGGTATAGACAAAAGTACACTGCTGTAGGAGATCAGGGTAGAGTGATTGCTCCTTGAGGGTTCAGTGAATTTTATGGGTGATTAGTAAAGTAACTGTTACTTTAAAGACACTCAAAAGGTACCCATGACATGTTCTGTGAATTGGACAATAAGGATGAAGAGAAGGAGACAAGACATTGTTGAGATAGGATCTAAAGAATTCAGATATTGGATATGATGCAAGGAAAGGAGACCACTCAAAGATGGCAGGAATGTTTTGAATCTCAATGCCCAGGAACACAGAGAAGGACAAAGGAAACAGATCTTAGGTGGAAGCGACTAGGAGATTTGTTTTGAGAAAGATTATATTTTATGAACTAATCAGAAAACCAGAAGACATTGAAATCAACAAGCACTTATGTTTATTTTTAATATTATTTGTTATAAGAATAATTTTCCTAATCTTCCATCAAAGACCCAAATTCAAGGCACCACTGTTATCTTCTATTATTCCCTCTTCCATGTCACCATTCTCCTGTTCCTTCCTCTTGGTAGAGTCTTTTCAATTTTGCCACCACAGAGTCTCCTCCCTGTTCCCTTCTCTCTTTTCTGAATACTCCCACACTTTTCTGGGTTGTGGATCCCATGATGCATAGGCATGCATGCCTTGCTTTCACTGTCTGCCTCTTTCTCACACATAAAATTACAGGGACTCAGGCTCCACCCACCCACCACCTTGCCTCCCCTTGCTGACGTCTTGTAGTTTCCTCTGCTATGGGAGCAGTTCCCAGCTGTATTGTTGTCATTTTGTCACTGCCTTAGGCTGATGCTATCCTATTCCCTAAACTGCTGTGATCACTTGGTGTGCTCCTCAAGGCTGAATTCTAGGTCCTTGGCTTGGGCCATTACTCAAAGCAGTGCTGCCGCTGCCTGCCCGTGAACTGCTTCCTGTCCCTCTGGAAAGGAGTAGGGAAATAGCACCTTCTCTGCTGTGTGAGGCTCTTTCCAAGTGTCTCCACTGCAGGATAGCATGAGCCTCATAGTGTTATTCCTTTTGTTAAGCTTTATCCATACACAGTGTTACTCCTCATGGACTTCATATGCTGTAGAAGGGCAGGGTTCTTTTAACAGCTGTTTGCACCCTACACTTCTTCCATCCTCGGTTTCTATTCCAGAACCTAACTCAATGTGCTTGACTTTCTCATTTTTCATGGTGACTTTTCTCCTTGGAGCCTCATAGAGACTCCCAGTCTCTTCTTCAATTTCCATACTTGGCATTTGGGTTCTGTTAGATTCCTTCTAGTCAAATAAGCATGCTTGAACCACAGTCTTGTTGTAATTAGAGTTCTAAGGGAGGTGCTTAGGCTTCGCAAAAAGAAGTTAATGGTAGTGGTAAGATTGGGTTGGAATTAGGTTATGTCTGCCATCAACATCCCACATTCCATCTTTCTTAGGCTCAATAAGGATTACTTGCAATACACTAATTAAATCTAAAAGAAAAATATCACTTAAAGTATTGCCACCCTGAATTGATTTTTAGCACTTGCTCTATTATATCTCAACTTTTATATTTAGAAAAATGGAGTTAATTTGTCTGTTTTCTAAATATATTTCACTCTGTGTGTGTATATCTTTCTTCTCTCTCTCTCTCAGCATGACTGTCCTTCTCAGTTATCTCTGCTGCAAGTCAAAAGGCCATGCCTGATCCACCCTAATGAGGCCCTATTAAAAAGCTGGTAACTACTACTGCAGGGAGGTCTTAAGTACCTGGGAAGAATTAAGAAGCCCTTCTAGAACTTACTCTAAAACTTCATTCCTTTTTCAGTGGCTGGAATTTAATTACCTTTCTGTGCTGGTCAAAATGCCCCTAACTAGAGGAATAAAGACAGGAGACTGGGACCAAAGCATAAAGTAAAACTGTGTAAGTTTAAATTCATTTTTTGTTTACAGAATCATGTAAATTTGCTCTCTATGACATTAGGCCATATTTGTTTTTAAAAATGAAAATTAAAAATTAAAATAATCTGAAATCCTTCTACCCCATCTCTAAGCAAGATTTGTGATCCAGATAGATTGACCTTAATTGGTGCAAAGGCCCCAGATATCCTTTGGGTCACAGAAACTTTAGTTTGCAAGTGATTTTACATAATCCAAAGGAAGAGGTCCAGAGATAGAATAACCAGGAGGAGTTACAAATATTTCCACATTTACCTATTTTGATAATTTTCCTCCAGATTTTTTTTCTTTTTTGCCTCTTGTGTTTGACCTCCTCAGTTGATTTTCTATTGCCTTTGACCCTACAGAAATATGTTTCTGCTTCTAACTGTACATTCTCCTAGAGTAGTCAGTCCTATCTTTAACTTGCTACTCCTTAGTCTTTTCTAACAATTCAACTTCCCCCTTCCAGCCATTAACTTTTGCTGACTCCTGAAGTTTTAGATTAGACTTCTTTTAGTTTAGTTTAGACTTCTTGCTGCCACTCATGAAACCTATTATGAGCAAACTCTGTTTTAATAAAACTCCTGTGGTTTTTGTATCCCAGAATAAATGTAAGGTGATAATGGAAAGCCTAAGAATTCCTTAACTACGACTACTTTAATAATAGTGAAGGCAACTTCAACCTGAGCATTAGGGTTGAGGGAAGATCTATTTAACCTGAGTACTTCTCTACAAGTTATATTTGACATCACATCATTTGTTACCTTTTCTGGAGTAGAAAGACTTCCTGGACACTTTTCTAACAAATATTTAGACATTCCAAAATTCCCGTTGATGAATTGTCCTGTGGCTTCACTAGTTACTGACAGACCTCTCCTTTAGCAGTTAACTCAGAAGGGGACTTTGATGTAGGTTTTCTAGTACATTTCATCAGAAATAATCCCATCAAACAGATTCTGCCAAGAGAGAGGACCTAGCAGAAAGACTGGCTGTAGAAGAGCAGCAAATTGATCTCTAAAGAACATGGCTCTTGTTCTGTGTGCAGTGTTTATAAAAATATTATCAGCAGTGCACATTTTTAATCTAGTGAAAATTTGGCAGTACCACTGAAATCCTTTCTAGCAGAGCATTCAGAATGACTTTAAATAAACAGAGCCAGCAGCCAGGAAATGCAAACTTCAGATTTACTGCAGTAAGTGATAGCTACCAAAAGGCTCTTATCCCTGGTTAGAGTTAAATAATTTATTCTTCACTACCATTAAATGTTTTAAAACTAACTCGGTGCGTTTATGTGCGTGTGTTTATTTCAGTATAATTATTCCTTCTTGCCACTCTTGATGTTAAATCCTGAAAATGGATCATGGTTCCCCCTAGGTTATTAGTATATAATTTGCCCTCCTGAATGTACAGAGCCACAGCTGTGAATGACTCCCAGAGTGTCTTTAACTAACTAGCAACCAGACACCACTAAATAAAAAAGTTAGAATGGAGTCTTTAACTCGAAGGCTCCTATAAGCAGATTAAAGCTTTGTTTTATTTTTCAGGTTAAGTTTAATAAATTCTAACAGTGTGGACTGTTCCACATAATTATCAGTAGCTTTTTTTCTATTTCTTTTTCACAAACTTTTGTTCTTAATTCATTTTTTAAAGAAAATTAGAAACATATCCTTTCACGTTCATTTTTTGTATACACAGATTTTACTCTTTTTCTGACTTTTTATCTTTCTTTTAAATTAAGAAAATGTTCCTGTTTTCACTTACACAGAAATAATGCAAAAAAATCTTACATTTCAAATAATTTTTCCATTTTATTTACCCAACATTCATTCAACAGAATGTTTAATATGTATCTGGAAATCTACTAGGCAATGGGGATATAGCTTTTATATGCATTTTGAGGATTTAAATGATTAATTTATTTGATGCACACAAAACAATGCTTGGCATGTAGTTAGTGCCATGCACATCTCTGATACTACTATTATTGTTTTCGCTATCTCATAACTGAGGTCCAGAGAGATGAGATTATTTGCCCACTGTGACATATCTCATTAAGATCATCTGGTTAATATTTGGCTCAGAATTTCTACTTATAACACTTACAGCTGTATTATGCATCTCCTATCTTCTTGTGAGATGAGCAGGGTAAGTAAAATTATACCCATTTCACAGACTGAAGAAACTTTGGTTCTAAATTGTTAAGGACTAGCCAGCGTTCTAGGGCTAATAAATGTAGAGATTTACACTACACTGCAACTTTGCATTTGAATGTCTAGCCCAGTATGCTCACCGTAATACCAGGAATAGATATATTAAAAGATGAATCTCAGCATGTATACTTGCTAAAAGAGGATTGAGTTTAAGCCTTGACGTGTATATTGATTATCTTCATTCTTTTAAAAATCTACTGCTTAAAAATTCCAGTTCAAAATTATGTTAAGTCTGATGGGCCATTGTTACATCTTGGCAGTATTACCCATGTTAGCAGTGATGGTTCATTTTCCATATTCTCTTATCCCAGAATTACTTATCTATGAATCAGAGCATCCTGGTTAATCTCTTTTATATTGATGGATTGCAATGATACTTGCACTAGAAGTATATCAACTCAATGTATAATAATAGATTTATACCAAGTGATAGTAGTTTCAGTTTCAAGAAAGGAGACAAGTTATTTACCTAATAATTAAACTCCATAACTGCAAAACTCATAATCTGTACCTACTGTGTGAAGTACTTAGGATTCCGTATTTACTTAGTCCTGCTATGTAAGAAATATACCTAAATACACATTAGAAAGTATGTACTTAGAGGTGTTAGAATTTTTAATGATGGGAAATTTTAAATATGGTTTTAGTTTTCATGGTTTAAATAATTTCCCTCTTCTGAGAGCTGAAACTCAGGCTTTTTTATATTCTAGTCAAGTTTAGTTTCAGGGTTCATAGGCTGGCAGAATGTTGTAAAAATTTATTATGACCTATCAATATGATAAACATTCTGATTTTTATTATTTGTTATATCCTCCCTAAAATTCCCATACTACCTTATTAAAAATAAAATTCTATATTTTGGCATTAAATTAAGTTGTCATAATTCTTCTTTCAAGGGTGAAATCACTAATGAAGTGTTAATCAATGAATTTTTATTATATTTGAAGTAGTGTCTAAGTTTCTCTGAAGATACTAACAAAACTGCTTGCCTTCATTCCCTGGAAACACTATTTTTTAATGGTCAAAACTGGCCATGTTTTATTGAACAATGTATTCATGTTGATGTGAGCAATCCAATATGTTTTATTAGGTCATTTCTACAGGAAGTGGTGATTCAGTCTTGAAAAAGCAAAATAGTTCTCTCTTCATAATGCCAGGCAACTGCTGAATGATGTTTTTTCCTTTGATAGCAGATTTCTTTCACTGAGTTTGTTAAATTATTGTTTGTCTGTCATCATCTAGACATAACCCTGTGCTTTTTACCAAATAGATTGCTGATGCAAGAATACACTTTGGGGTTGTATTTTTGCAACCATAATGCCAAAAAGCAAGGTACATTATGTCTGAATTTTTAGCACTAATTATTATATCTCCTCATATTTTCTTCTAGGAACAACTGTCTGGTGGTACAGTAGAATTTTCCAGAGAACTCACGATTCTACAACTCAGATAAAGTTATTCTGTCTCTACCATATCCTCTTTATCCTTCTACATTGCCTTGTTACCTTTCCCTGTAGCAATTTTAGACTTTCAAAAGTCCTTGGTGCTCTTATTTTAGATGTACCTACGTCATACCAAGCATGTAAAAATGTTTCTCTTTCCCAAAGAATACATAATTGATATATAAACTGTTATATATGCATAGGACACAGTTGATTCGAAAACACAATATTAAAATTTGTCAGCTTTTATATATTTTAAGATTTGATTTTGTGGTTTTCATTTTTAGATCCAATGCATTTTATATTAAAGCTTCATATATTTCTGTAGGCTCTTGAAAAGCTATAATGCTCTTGCCTTGGGTCTATGGTGAAAATAACTTTCTTTTTTTCTTTGCTCTTATGCTTCCACTTCACATTTTAGACTCATTTTTCTGTAACTTCTATAGGTTATCTTTGTTCTTTCAGTGTAATTTTCATGATCTCCTGCTCTCCCCAACAATTTTATTTTTTTAAATCTTTTTTTCTTCCTTCCAGAATCTCTACTTGTCACTTCTTTTGAAATATACTTTTTTTTTTCCTTCTAGGTTCAGTTATATCTTCTCTTCTTTATTAGTTTGTACAAATGATATACCCTCTGGTAGCAGTTTATGTTAAGTGGAATATACATATATAGAGTTTTCTTGGAGACTGCTGTCTTTTTATCTTCAGTTATTTTTCCTTATAGGTTATTACAAGATACTGACTATAGCTCCCTGTGCTATACAGTAAATCTTTGTTGCTTATCTATTTTATGTATAGTAGTTTATATGTGTTAATCCTATCCTCCTAATTTATCCCTCCCCCCTCCCTTCCCCCTCTGGTAACCACAAGTTTGCTTTCTATTTCTGTGTCTGTTTCTGTTTTGTATATAGATTTATTTGTATTATTTTTTAGATTCCACATGTAAGGTAGTATCATATATTTGTCTTTCTCTGACTTACTTCACTTAGTATGACATTCTCTAGGTCCATCCCTGTTGCTGCAAATGCCAATGTTTCATTATTTCTTATGGCTGAGTAATATTCCATTATATATTATCACATCTTCTTAAACCAATTGTCTGTTGATGGGCACTTGTGTTATTTTTCATGTGTTGGCTGTTGTAAATAGTGCTGCTATGAACACTAGGGTGCATTTATCTTTTCAAATTAGAGTTTTTATCTTTTCTGGATATATGCCCAGGAGTGGGATTGCTGGATCATATAATAACTCTATTTTTAGTAGTTTTTTAAAATTTATTTTTTATTGAAGTATAGTTGAATTACAATATTGTGTTAATTACTGCTGTAGTATTTTAGATTTTAAGGAACCTCCATACTGTTCTCCATAGTGGCTGCACCAATTTACATTCCCACCAACAGTGTAGAGGTTTCCCTTTTCTCCATACCCTCTCCAGCATTTATTATTTGCAGACATTTTTTTTAATTTTATTATTTATTTGTTTATTTATTTATGGCTGCGTTGGGTCTTTGTTGCTGTGCGCGGGTTCTCATTGCAGTGGCTTCTGTTGTTGCGGAGCACGGGCTCTAGGCGCATGGGCTTCAGTAGCTATGGCTCGAAGGCTCTAGGGCACAGGCTCAGTAGTTGTGGCACACGGGCTTAGTTGCTCCGTGGCATGTGGGATCTTCCCAGACCAGGGCTCGAACCCGTGTCTCCTGCACTGGCAGGTGGGCTCTCAACCACTGTGCCACGAGGGAAGCCCCGCAGACATTTTTTTTTAAACATCTTTATTGAGGTATAGTTTCTTTACATTTTTGTGTTAGTTGCTGCTGTATAACAAAGTGAATGATGATAGCTATTCTGACTTGTGTGAGGTGATACCTCATTGTGGGTTTTTTTTTTGCGGTACGCAGCCCTCTCACTGTTGTGGCCTCTCCCGTTGCGGAGCTCAGGCTCCGGACGCGCAGGCTCAGCGGCCATGGCTCATGGGCCCAGCCACTCCGCGGCATGTGGGATCCTCCCAGACCGGGGCACGAACCCGCGTCCCCTGCATTGGCAGGCGGACTCCCAACCACCACGTCACCAGGGAAGCCCCCCTCATTGTGGTTTTGATTTACGTTTCTCTAATCATTAGCCATGTTGAGCATCTTTTCATGTGCCTGTTGGCCATCTTTTTGTCTTCTTTGGAGAAATGTCTATTTAGGTCTTCTGCCCAGTTTTTGGTTGGGTTGTTTGCTGTTGTTGTTGTAGTTGTTGTTTTTTGATATTGAGTTGTATAAGCTGTTTGTATATTTTGGATATTAACTCCTTGTCATTCACATCTTTTGCAACTACTTTTTTCCATTCCATAGGTGGTCTTTTTGTTTTGTTGATGGTTTCCTTTGTGTGCAAAAGCTTGTAAGTTTGATTAGGTCCCATTTGTTTATTTTTGCTTTCATTTCTTTTGCTTTAAGAAAATATTGCTACAATTTATGTCCAAGAATGTTTTGCTTATGTTCTCTTCTAGGAATTTTATGGTGTCATGTCTTATATATAGGCCTTTAAACCATTTTTGAGTTTATTTTTGAATATGGTCTGATGGAGTGGTCTAATTTAATTGATTTACATGTAGCTGTTCAGCTTTCCCAACAGCACTTGTTAAAGAGACTATCTTTTCTGCAAAGTATATCCTTGCCTCCTTTGTCATAGATTAATTGACCATAGGTGTGTGGGTTTATTTCTGGGCTCTTTACTCTGTTCCATTAATCTATACGTTTGTTTTTTGTGCTAGTATCACACTGTTTGATTACTGTAGCTTTGTTGTATTGTCTGAAGTCTGGAAGGGTTATGCCTCCAGCTTTGTTCTTTTCCCTCAGGATTGCTTTGACAATTCTGGGTCTTTTGTGGGAGAACCAGTGTCTTGATCATTGTGTTTTCCTCCCAGGTAAATATATCTCCAGTGAATATCCTTTAAACACTTTGTCTATTTCACTTTGTTGTTAATATTTGCTAATATCTGTGTAACTTCAACTCTCATTCAGTGAGTCAACAAATAGACTTTTGGGATATATTATACTTTGCTAAGTTAATAAGTTTAAATTAAAACTTTTAATAAATGAAGGGTATATTAGTTTTCTGTGGCTTCCACAACAAAATACCACAGACTGTGTAGCTTAAGCAACAGAAATTTATTTTCTCACAGTTCTGGAGGCTAGAAGCCGAAGATCAAAGTATCAACAGAGTTGGTTGCTTTCTTCTGAGGTCTCTCTCCTTGGCTTGTAGATGGCCATCTTCTTTCTGTAGGTTCACATGGTCTTTCTTCTGTATGTGTCTGTGTCCTAGTCTCCTCCTGAGACAGTGAGGGCTTCAACTTGATTTCTTTGGGAGGGGGGGTTGACGCAATTCATCCTATAACAGAAGGCAATTACAAATAAAATAAACATCACAGTGCACACAATATCCATTTCACCCACACTGGCAATTGTTGTCATGAAGATGTGAGATTCTAACTCTTACAATGAACCCATTTTGGTAAGGGAAGTATCTGGACTTACCCATTATGTGGGACCAGGCAATGGTCTTTTTATACCATAACTTGTATCTTGTAAAGGCTTTTGTCACAGAGTTATATTTATATATTTAATTAACAGAAAATGATATATATTAGCAGTAAGTTATTAGCTCATGTTTGACAAAGTTTCCCCTGCCCTACCCACTATGCTATTCTGTTCCCCAAATGTTGGGATGTAACCTGCATTGCTTACAATGGCTAAAGATATGAGACATCCGCATATTTTACATACCATCTCCCTAATCTGCTCCCTACTACTCCCATTCTTGTTCCTCCAACTCTGAATGACCTAAAAGGGATAGTGTATTTATCTTTTGACTACTGACAGTTTAGTAAAGTCTAGTGTGCCTCAGTTCTGTGCTAGTCTACTTCAGTGATTCTAACATAGGATAAAAATTTTTTTTCACTTATTCAAATGCTGTACCAGGAGCTATAGTAGTAAAGCAGTCAACATTCTTGTTTTCATGGAGGTTTATTTTACTTGGGGGTGAGGGGAACAACAAGTAAGTAAGTACATGTAAGAGCTTTGGGGAAGAAGTGGCTTTTTGTATTAAAATACTAGGATGAAAGGTCCCCATTGATAATTTGATAAAGGCTGCTAATGGAATTACAAGAACAAGGCGTGGATTTCAAGAGATTTTTTAGACAGAGAGAGCATTAAGTAAGAGCTTAAGAGGAAGGGGGTTGCTTTGCTTATTCAAGAACACGAACAGTCATTTATTCATTCAACAAATATTTAAATATTTTGTTAGCACCTTCCATGTGGTAAACAATGCCCTAGATTCTGATGATTCAAAAGTGAACAAAAATAGACAAGGAGAGAGGCATCAAGTAGAATAATTGGATGCTAATCACATGAGCATACATAAAGTTATAATTGTAACACATGATGTAAAGAGGGGTACTGGAGCAATGACAGTCTTTAGTAGGAGAATTTGAACTGTCCAAGCAATTATAATTGACTTCTTAGCAGAACTGACACTTGAATTTCGATCTGAACAATGAGTAGGAGTATCTAGATGAAGACGGGAAAGAAAATTGACTGATAAGGGAGTGTGATCAGATTTGAGTTGTGAAGAGCTTTTTTTTTTCCCCCTGGAGTGTGGAAAATACCTTGCTGGAAGTGTCTCCCTGAGCATTCTGGAGAACATCCACTTTTTGTATCATTCTGCCATGATGTCCTTTTGGAGGGAACTGAGTTGAGTTACCTTACTACATCACTCATAAATCTGTACTGGAAGATTAAAATAGCAGTGAGTTTTTTGTAATTATTGAATGAATTGTTTGAAGAAAAGGCCAAGTGAGGCACGTGTAGACAGGGTGAGAAAGGAATTTGACAGGAAATGTGTATCCTGGCGGAGATGAGGGTCCTGAGCTGAGCCTGAAGGTGGAGATTTGGTGTCAAGGGAAGGTGATCACTTCACTCACTGTGGAAAGAGCCACAGACCGAGGAGAGAGACTAACAGTTTAACGTAATTAGTCCAAACCAATGATTCAGTTAGTTAGTCCTCCTTTTCAAAAATAACTATGGTTATTGACGTTCATTGCAGCATTATTTACAATAGCCAGGACATGGAAGCAACCCGAATGTCCATTGACAGAAGAATGGATAAAGAAGATGTGGTACATATATAAATGGAATATTACTCAGCCATAAAAAGGAATGAAATAATGCCATTTGCAGTGACATGGATGGACCTACAGATTGTTATACAGAGTGAAGTAAGTCAGAAAGAGAAAGACAAATATCATACAATATCACCTATATGTAGAATCTAGAAAAATGGTACAGATGAACTTATTTGCAAAGCAGAAACAGAGTCACAGATGTAGAAACAAACTTATGGTTACCAAGTGGGGAAGAGGGGGTGGGATGAATTTGGAGATTGGGACTGACATATATACACTACTGCATATAAAATAGATAACTAATGAGAACCTACTGTATAGCACAGGAACTCCACTCAGTGCTCTGTGGCGACCTAAATGGGAAGGGAATCTAAAAAAGAGTGCATATGTGTATATGTATAACTGATTCACTTTGTTGTACAGCAGAAACTAACACAACACTGTAAAGCAACTATACTCCAATAAAATTAATAAATAAAAAAAACAAACGAAAATAACTGTGGTTATTGCATTCTTTTTCTTGAGTTTGAAATACTCAAGATCACCAGGCATTTTTCATCTATTACTTGTATACACTCCCAAATCCCCTAAATCGTTGCTGTTGTCTCTTCTATTACACCCTTCTCCCTTCCCAGAGATAAACCTTTCAGTTGTACCCTGGGTAGCCTTCACTGTAATTACTGCCTTTTCAAAGGAACTTGTTAGCCTCTGCTTTTTCAGTTATCTACTCTTTCAAACAGCTACTGCTTACTTGGGCTTCTTCCTGATTCTTTTAGTCTGATTCCATGTCTGATTCCATCTAATTTCTAATTCAATTAAAATACTTTTAGTAGTATTTTTGTAGGGTTTCATCTTGCAAGTTATCACAGAATTGATTTTTTTCACAAAGAAAGCTTATATTCAAAGAAGCAGAATACTTGCATTTATTTTAACTAGTCATGTAGATTTAAAAAAATGACAAATGAGAAAACTAATAGATGAGCTTTCTTTCCTTTTGTAGGTGTTTTTGTTTGCTTTTTTTTTTAGGTAGAACAAAAAATATGTAAATTGTGAACTTTCTATAGGCAAAGAATTTGGCTTGTTCAGTGTCCATACTCAGGGCCCAGCCCCAATTTGGGCCCATAAAACATGTTTAATAAATGACTAAATATATAATAGATGGGGAAAGGGCAAATGGAGAAAGGCTTATATTACAGATCCCAGTAAAGGCTGGGATCCGATAAAGATATCAAGATATTTCATGTGGGTTTTATTCAGATTCTTCCTTGATGAAGTTCTTTTAAGTGGTTCTCAGACTTGTGTGTGCCTCAGTATCACCAGTAGGGCTTGATAAAGTGTAAGTTGCTTGGCCTCCTACCCAGAATTTCTGATTCAGCAGATCTTAGGTGGTTGGTTCATTTTCTAATAAGTTCTCAGGTGATGCTGCTGGTCTGGGGACCTTACTTTGAGAACCACAGCTTTAAATGAAACGTCACAAAAGGACAGGCAGAAAGGGAAAAAAACTGAAACTTCGTTGGTCTTCGAGGTAAGGGTTTATTTTCCTCTGCACTTGGATCTCCACTCTAGTCAGGCTGCTGCATAATCTCCTCTGGATTTAATCTACTAATTTCTATACTCATTCATGGATAGGATTAAGGTTTTGAGGGGAGACTAACATTTGATTTTTTTTTTTTCAGTTGAGAGAACATAAACATAGAAGATGAGAATCTGCTCACTTTTAACTCCTTCTTACACAGGTGAGACAATTGCTACTCCTAATCTATAATTTATAGATTTAATTAAATAAAAATTATGTTTATATAATAATTTTATAAGGTAGCACATCAACTCAGGGAGGGCATGATGGCTTATTTAATAAATGTGTTGAGAAAACTGGGTAACGGTTTATTTTATCTCATAATATTCATCAATATAAATTCTAAGTGTAATATTAATATAGATGTATAAAACAGGTATACTGTGACTTGAAAAAAGCAAAGGTTCACCATTCAATTTCCAACTTATTTTTATCATTTATTTATTTATATAGTGTTTAAATAATCTTGGATGAGCAAAGCTTTTCTATACATGAACCTATGAAAGCAACCATGAAAGAAAATTGACAGGTTTGAGGAAGCAAAAAAACCAAACAAACAAATTCTCAGAGGGGTACCCTGTCAAAAACCACAATAAACAATCTTGCTGGTAGAAAAGAAAATATGATGAATTTTCTGAAGCATATTTTAACTGCTTACATCACAAAGTCTTGGAGTTTTTCTTATTTTTTGACAAATTTCAAGTGAATCATTCTCGGGAAATATTTATGGATATACATAAATGGACAATGTAAGGGTTCATATCACAGACTGTTAACAGCAAACCATTGGTAACAATAATGAAGGATGAGATGAATGAATTATAAACAAAGCTGTAATAGAGTATGAAATAGTGATTAAAAGAGTGTTGTAGAAAAACATGGGGATAATACAGTGTGCAATGGAAAAAACAGTGCGGAATATGTGCAAGGTAATTATACATTTGTTTTTAAAATATCTGTTTTCAGGACAGAGACTGAAAAACTGTGAATCAACATTTTTAATAGTGTTTATTTACCTCCACAATATGGGATAATATGTGATTTTCTATTTTGACTTACCTGTGTTTTCTGAATATTTTACAACAAACTTGTGCCACTTTTGAAATTAAACAATGTGAAATGATTTGTATAAGTGTATTATTTTTCTCACAAGTAGGTATATAAAACCCCTCTAGGCCCCATTCTGATCCTTAGCTTTGAATTGTTTCATTATGTAGAGGGGAAAAGCTGAGAATTTATCTCTGGGGTCCTTAGGAACTTTCTCTATGCAGTTAGTAATGGATTTTGGTTGGGTGTCCAGCATAAATTTCACTCCATGGCCCTCTTTTCTCCCTGTCCAAGTTCTTGTGTGAAGACGTAAAAATGTGACTCCAGAATTATTTTACATTGTGGCCAAAAGAAATGGTTTCAGTGGAGATATCTAAACAGTGCTCTTGTATCTGTCTTGTTTAATAACTCTCTCTTAATTGAAAAATGAAGAAGAAAAAATAAAAAGAACTGTACTGGTTTGGAAAATACTTTTAGAGATCACTGTCTCCAACTGTGCTTGTTCCCGCTGTCTGCTATGGTCCATTAGATAAACATGGTGTTCAGCAGCCAGGCGGTTGTTGATATATTTGGCAACACTGATAATGTGATCTATGTTTAGGAGGAAGTGGATGGTCATTCTGTGGGGCATAGGTTTTCTGAAAGCGATTGTTCCTTTCGCAGGGAAAAGTTAGTTAGGTCATTGGACCTTAAGTTCTCACTGAGAGTTTGAGCATTTTTAATTTGTCATTTGTACTTTTTTTCTGTTGTTTCTATTGGAATTTTAGATCATTCTTTAGGCTTATTCTCAGAGGCAGCAGATACTAACTGAAAAGAAATGCAACCCTGGTTGCTTCTGACTCTAGAGAGTATAATTAGTGTAATAAGGAAAATGGAGAGGCTTGTCATCTTAGCATATCTCTTTAATATCCAGCAGTCACAATTTTTAGTGTTTTCATTTGTGACCTTCAAGTTTAAACATACACGTACAAAAGAATCTTAAATCTCAAAGTTCTCTCTCTCTCATAAATATGTTTTGTATATATGTGGTCCATGTGTGTTGTACATGTATAATACATATTATATATACATACATAATACATAGTCTCTCTATAGTCAGTGCATGATGTATACAAACATACATATAGAGAGAGACTATATGTATGTATGTATATATAACATATAAACATGGACTATATATAACATATTCATATATATAACATACACACACATACTATAGAGACCATATGTATGATGTATGCTTGTATATCTGTACACATACACATACTTATATATGTAGTCTCTGTGTACATAGTCCCTGTAGAAGGGATTTGAACATATTTCAGTTTGGACACAAAAGGGCATAAAGTCTCAGACAGTAGAATGTCTTCTAGTGTCCAGCTGAGTCTAAATGTCCTCAGTGGTAGGGTTTCTAGCATTTCTCTTGGGAGGTGTCCATTATCTAATAGTTTCCATTGGGAGGAAGTTTTCCACGATAGGCTTAATGTGCGTCGTCTCTACTAATTCCATTAAACCTAATTATCCCCTCCCAAAGCTGAGCAATTCCTTTCCTCTTGGCATTTATACTATTTCAGTAGTGGAAGGCAACAATCAGCTCCTCAGCTGTCATCAATCAGGATATTTTTAACTCTTTTGATCTTTCTTTTTAAGTGGTGTAGTGCATGTACACATATATGCATGTATCACATACACCAAGTCACCACAGTTGCTTTATTTAGTGTTCCTAGAACACCTAAACCTTATCACTATTTCAAATGTGTTATCACCTAAATTACATGATAAACATTTTTGGTTGCCTTTTCTTTGATATATTCTTTATGTTCACAAGTGGCTACTAACAATGTACTAGCTTTCACTCATATTTTGTGGTAGTGGTTGTAGATGACAAGCCACAGTCTAATAATCCTGAGCCTCTGTTAGAGGTTGCTGATGTCTGCAGTTTGGGGTGGTGATGACTCAGAGAATGTAAAATACACAATAAATGCCTTCAGTCCCATTCAGCTCCATTAGGAATGGAAATTTTTTTCATGGGGAAGATAGATAGTTTTGCTCACTCTAGAAAAGGACACTTGAAATCACTTAGGGTAATTGGGACCTATTGCCTCTACTATCATGGCAGAAAGATGTTATTATTTTTAAATTGTTTACAAGTACATTCCCTAGCTCTTGAAGTTTTTATTTTTAAAGTGTCCAGTTCAGGATTTTAAAGCTAATTGATGGGATAAAAAACTAAAACTATGCTTCCTCTCTCACCCACTTCCCTTTCTGCCCCTCTGACCTTCTCCATCTTTCTTCACCCCCCCTTCCCTCCCGTTCCTCATTCTCTTCCCAGTTGTCTTTCCTACCTCAACCTTAGTTCCCCCTTTTTTCTCTCTTTGCCCATTCTCTTCTCTCTTTCTCTGATTTTTCCTAATTCTCTCTTTTTAAAAAATTAATTAATTAAATTTATTTATGGCTGCATTGGATCTTCATTGCTGCATGCGGGGTTTCTCTAGTTGTGGCGAGCAGGGGCTACTCTTCGTTGCGGTGCGTGGGCTTCGCGGTGCGTGGGCTTCTCATCGCGGTGGCTTCTCTTGTTGTGGAGCACGGGCTCTAGGAGCATGGGCTTCAGTAGTTGTAGCATGCAGGCTCAGTAGTTGTGGCTCACGGGCTCTAGAGCACAGGCTCAGTAGTTGTGGCGCACGGGCTTAGTTGCTCCGCAGTATGTGGGATCTTCCCGGACCATGTCCCCAGTGTTGGCAGGTAGATTCTTAACCACTGCACCACCAAGGAAGTCCCCTAATTCTCTCTCAAGGAGATATTTTTGTGACCCTCAAGGACCATGTTGCTTTTCAGTCCTTGGATTTCCTCTACTCTGAGGATTATTTCCTGGGCCCTTCGGTGGTGAGCTCAAGGTGTGAAAGAAGGATCCTTTTTCTTACCCTCAGATCAGTTCTATATCATAGTATGTTCTGAGTACTAGCTGAATCTAGACTAAATGGAAAAGATTTTCTAGAAGTGTTTTCTTAAGTATCAAAGATCAGGCTTGATATCTTTATTTATCTTGAAATGTATTAATCTTAATAAAGTTCTTCTATGACCATAAGAAAAGAAACTGGAATTCAATACAATGACCTTAGAGGTATTTTGGTTACGACAAACATCTTTAAAATGTATTCGGTAACATCTCTCTAATTAGAAACAATTTAAAAATGTACAGTGGTCCCTTAAGAAAGCTTAATTATTTTGAGTGAGAACTGATTTGTTTTGTTTTATTGTTGTTTTTAATCATGAAATAGTCAACCTCTGTTCAGCCATCTTGAGCTGCTCTAACAACTGTGAATGTTGTACAACTTATCATTAGTCATGGATTCCTGGAATACGAAATTGAGGCCATAGGCAGAAATGACTAAAATATATAAATTTTTTTGCTCCTATCTTTATTTGGTTCCCTAAGTATTAGGAAATCATGGTTATACTGGGGGTGGGGACCTACGGTTAAGAACTAATTAAATTATTTCAACCAAAACTGCTCCATAACTCTTGGTTATTAGTGTTACCAAACCTGCAAGGTAAATAGTTTTATATCCACTTTGTTGATTCAGTGAATAATTTTCATATCTGTAATTCATGTTTTGGGGCAGTATACAGGGTCTTTATTGTCACACAACTTGTTTGTGTCTGTGGCTGTGTCTGAATCTGCACCTTGTCTATGCCCCTTCTTAGCTGAACATTCTTGGGAAAGTCATTTAAGCCTTTTGTGTCTGTTTCCTCATCATAAAATTCATAGGGGTGGTTCCACGATGAAATGAGGTAATATATGAAAACACTTTGGATACTACCTGGCACATAGTAAGTGCTAGGATGATGGTGATGATGACAATGACGATGACCAGGATAATGATAATGATGAGAGATCCATTTGGGAGTTCAGATACTGCCTACCTCCCAAGTCACTCTCTGCTTCACAGAAGAAAGGCTCTGTAAGTGCTGAAGGTTAAGATTCTTAGTTTAAAATTCAAGGAATTTGTTTACAAGGTAAGTAGGGAAAGGAAGAACAAAAACAAAATACAGTTCATACAAGGCCCATTAAATCACATTCTTATCTTTTCAATTTCAAGTCCAACCCCTTTAAACAGTTTCCAGGACACAAATATCAACTGGCATGCATGCAAGGTGACTCACCTTATTCCAACTAAACTAGATTGAGATTAAAAACAAATAAGCAAACAGCTGGAATGTGACATGTGGATCAGACCCTTCTGAGGCCAGTGGGGTAACACAGCAGAGATCAGAATGCTCTTCAAAACCCAACAACCAACTGGCACATGTCTCCAGGCATGCCTGGAGCCTCCAGGGCCAAATGGTCGAATATCCTGGCAGTGCCAGAAATTCTTAATTGATGACACAGAAAATAAATCTTCTTTCAAAGTAGTTACGCAGCCCGAGAAAACGCAATGCATCTGCTGTGTGCATCCTGAGTCTGTCTACGAACACATTATTTCTATAGTTTGCTCTTCTGTAAACTTCAACATTGAAGACCAACATTATTTCAAGTAAATATTCTACTTTTTCTTTGTAAAGACATGTCATAGAGAATTATTATTTCCCTATTCATTTTTCTGGTTAGAGAAGCTATTTCTATTTTAATGGTCAATTATATCATATTCTGAATTTGCCACAGTCTCCTTTTTATATTTAAACATTCTTTGCATTGTTTTATTTTTAATATTTAAGTATGAAAGTAAAGGTTAGTAAAAAAGGTACAAAACAATTGCTCGTCTTAAGAAATCTTATTAGGGAAGTAGGTTTTGTTCATTCCATAATTGTTGACATTTTTCAATTTCAGTAATCATTAATATTTTTAAAAGCTGCCAGTGGATACTTACAATATTCCTTTTAGATACTATTTCCATCAAAGACAGATTTCAATGACCTCTTTAACTTTCGCTGTTATTTCTCTACTGTTTTCAATGTATTACTAATTCCTCCAAGTTCATTTGTATCCTGTAAGGTTCTTCTTATAACCAAGCAACTCTTTCTGTAAAGTAAGTTTTTATTTTTGGGGGTGTGTGTGTGTATGATATATTCAGAAAGATATGTTAAAGTTATTTTCATAAAGTTAACCCCTCAATAAAGAACCTGAACTTTGGGAACAAACAGCTATGTCCTTTGAAAATTCTTTTCTCATTTATGTCACTACAGTTAGCTAAACAATTTAGAGGTTCCTCTCTTGACTAAACTTTAAAAAATGTTGATGCTTTTCTGTTTTTTTTGGGTTTTTTTTTTGCGGTACGCGGGCCTCTCACTGTTGTGGCCTCTCCCGTTGTGGAGCACAGGCTCCGGACGCGCAGGCTCAGCGGCCATGGCTCACGGGCCCAGCCGCTCTGCGGCATGTGGGATCTTCCCGGACCGGGGCACGCACCCGCGTCCCCTGCATCGGCAGGCGGACTCTCAACCACTGTGCCACCAGGGAAGCCCTTTTCTGTTTTTAGAAGTGACACAGTTCATCAAGATAATTTGTAAAGCAGAAAATATAAAAGAACAAAATAAAAACCTCCCCCAAATAACCATGGGATAACCAAGGCGATAAGCTGCCAAATCAATAAATGCAAACGTGTGCAGTACTTCAGAGCTGGGAAGAAAGCCAAAGAATCAGCGAGGCAATTTGGTGATGCTGATGCAAATGAAAAACTCTTATGACTTCTTACACTCATCTTTACTGAGAAGACCATTAGGAACTCTTTCACTTCCCCTTTTTCTTGTGAAGCTTATCGTCGAGAGTGACACATGCAGAGATTCTTAAAAAATACATTGCTGTGAAATACGCAATGTTTCTATGAAATCAACTGTAGCTAGTAGCTTAAAGAAGTGTACTTGGGTTGGAGGGGAGAAATGTGTGAACAGAGATTTATTTGGCATGATTGAGAAGTAACGCAGCCGAGTAATAATGGTGCCTAAGCTGTAGCCACGCAGCGGCTCAGACAATTTTCAGTTGCTCCTTTCAGGGTCAGATGACAATCTTTCTCTGCTGCAATGTCTTCATCATCAAAAAGGGAATAGTATTATTAATAGCTCTCTCATAAGATTGCTATGAGGATTACATAAATTAATCTTAGTAAAACATAGAAAGTACTTTGAATATGTCTGGTGTTTATTTCTATGCAAATTTTTTAATATCAATAGACACTATTGTTTTTTTTTTGAAACATATTTAACTTTATTTAAACTTGGGTTTTCTTTTTTTTTTTTTTTTTTTCTGCTGTATGTGGGCCTCTCACTGTTGTGGCCTCTCCCGTTGCGGAGCACAGGCTCCAGACGCACAGGCTCAGCGGCCATGGCTCACGGGCCTAGCCGCTCCGCGGCATGTGGGATCTTCCCAGACTGGGGCACGAACCCGTGTCCCCTGCATCGGCAGGCGAACTCCCAACCACTGCACCACCAGGGAAGCCCAATAGACACTATTTTTAAAAGCGGTTTAGGTTCATAGGAAAAACTGAATGGAAAGTACAGAGAGTCCCCATATGTTCTCTACATGCACCCGTCTCCCCCAAACTCCCCCACTATCAACATCCTCCACCAGAGTGGTACATTTGTTACCACTGATGAACCTACGTTGACATGTTATCACCCAAAGCCCGTAGTTTACTTAGGGTTCACTCTTGGTGTTGTACATTCTGTGGGTTTTGGCATACATATAATGGGCATGTATTTTAATAATAAAAATAGGTTAGGGTGTTAGGGACTAGATTGTGACACTTTCGTTACAAATAGAAGGAAACTTGAGGGATTGTTAATGAAATTCCTTTCTATAAGGAAACTGGTAATTCTCCCTGAAGTCCCTTCCCCGCCCACTGGAAGTTATGATGAGGTAGTCACTTAGTGGTTAACATGCATGACCTAATGGGGAAAAAAAATGTGGTTTCTGTAAAAGGAAATCATGACGACTGGACCATCATTGTTCTTTGTAAGTTTGTGCCAAAGGGGAAAGAAGTAGATAAAATTTAAACTTAAGAAAAAGTAAAAGTGAAGTCTCTGCTCTAGCAAAGATAACATTTTGGTTTTATGGTTTTTTGTAGAGGGAGACTAATGACATTTTGCTGAATTGCTTGTGGTGAATTCTAACAAAAATAATATTTATTATTTTGGAGAAAAGGGAACGATGGTATAGAACTCATTGCTGGGAAGATTGAAAACATAAATTAGTGTAAGGTCAATTTAGGTAAATTCATAAATTACTTATCTATATTAATATGCAGAAGATGGAGACTTGCTCACCTCCACCCTAGTGTAGATTCCTGTACAAATATAACCAATATCCATATCTTTCATGTAGATACTGCTCAATAGGCTACCACGCTAACCTACAGAATGTGCCTCGCCTCAGTCAGTTGGAGCAAAGCCATATAGAAATAGGTCTGATTAAGACAGTGCTCTAAAAAGGAAACTACTAACAAGAGGGGTTTGGGTTCCTCTGTATCTCAAAATCGTGACTGTAATGGGTAAGAGAAACTGATTATATATTCGTATAAACTAAAACCTAAGGAAATCTTTAATTAATGAGTAAAGAGAACCACAAAAGGATTAAGTGGAAATGACTGACCCCACAATAAGGAATAACGCCAGCTACTGGACTAAGCTCCCCTACTGTTGATCTGATAGTACCCCAGTGAATCCACTCTCTTGTCAATTAACATACTCTATTGTAATTGCTTATCTAAAATGGCAGTCTTCTTTAGACCTGGAAAAGTTCATACATTCATTCAGAAAATATTTGAGCATCTACATGCCAGGCAGTCACAAGTCTAAAAGTGAGCAATAAAGACAAAGCCTCTTCTAGCTAAAAGAAGATAAATCTTGGTTGAAAGAATGAAAGAGAATTACGTGCATGTTACAAACTTGACAAGCACTAAGTATAAGTAACAGATTTAAAATGTTCTGTGATGAAGTTCTGATATGTCTTATCTAGTTATCTCCACTAAACTTATGGTGCAGACACGTGCCACGTCTGTGTTCTGATACAGTCTGTTTCTTTTCTTGTATTGTCCAATAGGCGCACACACGTGATGCGCAAGGAGAGAGTGCCAGCGCACTTTTGTGTAATTCTGTAGGTATTTCATAGCACTGGGGGAGATGGGATTTGAACAGGTGTTGGAGCTTTTCGTTACTTAGTTGTATCACTTTCTTGGCCTTTACATCCGCAAGTGCTCAAGGTTTAGTACAAGTTTTCCATTTAATGCAATGTTGCTGGGGAGGTTATGTGACATGTGGCTCGTTTGCTTTCCGTATAATCCCCAGAAATGCTGGTGTCTTTCTTGCGAATATTCCATGTCCTGGGTTTCCTACCGTGCAGCCGCGTAGGCAGATGAGGGCAATGTAAACTTCCTTGGACTGAGAGAATCACCTCCTGACTGATGGGAGTCTCAAAAGAGACTCCTGGTCAGTTTTTAAAAATATTTTTATATATACATTTTATTTATACATAAAATATATGTATATACCAGGACTCAGCCTGTGTAACACAATTAAACCCACTATTACCCTCCCCCCTCCCATCCTCCCTCCTGGATTCAAAAGTGGTGTTCCCATTTAACTCTCTAATGCCCAATAGTACGTAGAGTGCACTACCAATATCTGCAATGAAATATTATGTTTTCTGGATAATTGTTTTTAATCAGTTATGTCATTTCTTATTAAAAATGTGTATATATAGCCCTTAAAAAGGAAAGAGAAGGGAAAGGAGGCAAAGGAAACTGCATTTCAGAGGTGTTGTGCTAGTTGCTTTCATTTTTTCTTCTTGTATTTAATCATCATGCTTAACATTTCCTTATATTTCACATTTAAAGAAAACAAAACCAAGGCTCGCAGAGATCTACTAATTTACACACACTGCATGCCTAGGAAGTAGAATCAAGGCATTTCTGATCCGGAGCCAGTGATCTTTCTACTTGAATTATATGCATCATTGCCATACTTTTTTTTTTTTCCTACTTTGTGTGGAGGCTTCAGGATTTATTGACTATATCCAAGACTGACGAGCAGATTTTTAAAAAGAAAAAGCTGATGTTTAAATTCATGAACGTGTAAGTATTTGTTTTCAAATACACTGAGATAGTCTTTTTGTTCTTTCACCTGACCTTTCTTCCACGTCTTAATTACACATTTTTTTTTATTGAGGCAACAAATTCCTTCCTTCACAACAACCCAGAGCCCAGAACATAAACAAAGGCACATTTGGGAGCTCCTGCAGAGACCTATATCCAAGATCAGCAGATCCTGCAATTTGCTATTTCCTCCTCCTCCCGTCTCCCCAGATGCGGGCTTATGTAAGCCTCCCTGAGGCAATGCATGTAGGGTTTTAGGGGAGAGGACTGAAAACCCTGGTTGGTGTTGTTAGATGACTGTAACAAACTAAGTGGGTAATAGTTAACATTTAGTAAGCTCATTTATGAGTACAAATATTAACAAATGAGTACCATCTACACAGTTTGACACCAACACTTTGGAATTCATGACATGTAAAAGGAGAGGAAATGACTCTGCCAGAGTATCTTTTCAACTTTTTAATATAACTGGGAAGCCTGAGGCCATTAAAGCATCTGTGAATTTCCCATATTTGCCTTGCTTTGGTCTTGAATGTCCACAAAGCTGGGTAGCTCATATAAAATTTAGAAAGGGCTTTGGTAGTACAGCTTTCCTTTTAATATCTGAAACTTGCTATAGAATGCACTGCTATTTCCAGAGTTTAGCATCATTAAAGCAAAAGCCATATAAATCCGACTTCTTATTTTCACACTGTAGAAATCTCTGTTAAGTGCCATGAACAAAGAAATGCACAGCACATGAGGACTTTTTCCTTTAACATGAAAAGCTCCCTTAACCAGAACGTCCAAAACCTTCCCAAAATGGGCTTGTTTTCAGCTTGTTCATCTTTTCCACCTCCTGCCTTTTTTTTTCTTTTTAAAGTTTTATGGCCATTTTTGGTGACAATTTATTATTTGAAGTTATCTTCCAAGAGCAGGAAAATTCTTTGTAAAAAGCATCTGAAATAAGCTTTATGTGCAAAACAAACGTATCACAGACCAGTAGAGACAGTTCCTAAGCAGACCATTTTCTCAAAGTTTGCATGAAAGAGTGCTATTTGAAGCTTGGAATACATTTTTCACAGAAACATTATAAATGGTTGTTAAGTTCTAAGGTCAGTGTTTTGAGGCCACATGACCTATGAAGTAGCTTGGCTGTGGAACTGTATTATTCATACTGTTTGGTGATATATCATTTAGGATACTATCAATATTATGGTAATATTACCTATTAGGACATTGGTTGCAGAGCTACTGGATAACATTACAAGCATGATGGTATCACCCAGCTCCAGGCACAGTGAACTTCTCATTATTCCTCACGTGAGGATTTAGGACTGTGACATGGGCATATGAATTAGGATAGTATATGATTTTAATGACGATCATGGTTTGCTTAAGTGTCAGGTTGTGTGGTTTGGGGTAATGTTCCCCACTTCTCTTGTGTACATACTTAAGTAAGAGTCTTATAGCATCAACATTTGTTGTTGGCTCTGTGTTGTGAGTTACAAGCCATGTGATCCTGGGGCAGCAGCTGTCATGATGGGAAATATTGCTAGGGCATGGCTCATACTTTCCTTTTCTACCTTTACTGGAATTGCACTTTGCTCCTCTTGGGCTCCGTGTATCTCTCCTCGTGCTCAGAGTTAGGGTCTAGAATTGTGCAGTACACTGGGGAAACTAACTGTGGTTTAGGTGGTTCTAATATTCATATCAGTGGACTCACTGGGCTGGAACTTGTACACACAAAGGGTATCCTGGTCCCTGCTGTTTAACCAACAATCAACGAATTTGCTGTCTGCCTGTCCCTCCTTTTACATTTTCACTGTCATAAATCCTCGTGCTGCTATGAGTGAACATGCTGAAGGATGGACCTTTCTTCTCTTAGCATCCTTGTAGAGACATAGCTTGGTTCAGAGACTACTTTGTCTCCCTTTCCTTACATGTAGGTTCTTAGAGGGAAAGACCTTGCTTTCCTCTGTTTGCCATCTTCACCACTTATACTCAAGATGGTGATGGGGATTCGAGGGCAAACACAATGAAAAGAACCATAAATCCTTTGTTCAGTGGCTAAAAGCTATCACAATTTGATTAAAATATATAGCTGTATTAAATCAGTAAATTTCAGTTTCTGAGTAGGCCAAGGTTGAAATAACCAGGTGAGAAAAAGCAAGATGCTGAGTCCTGCTCTGGAACACAGGGAATGGAGACTGATTTTACTTCAACGGGAACAGTATGAGCATCAGAGTTTGAGGAAGGAAGGGTAGGGGAAAGATATGAGTTTCTCAGCTGCTTTAGGTAAGTTCTCCAGAGGTCTCTTTTGAAGAGCCAAGGCCTCTTACACTTGTCATGCCTCAGTTACTCTTAAAGCCTTTGGAATCTAGCATGCTGCCAAAGGAAATTTAGGGCCATTTTGCCAGTCAGAGATAATTTATACAAAGAGAAGTAGAATAAGCATTTGTATTATGTACTTTTTAAACTGTGATTGTGAAATCATTTCAGTGGATAACAATTAGCATTAAAAATGGAATAGAGAAAGTGGGACAGAATAAAATATATCAAAGTGAATCACATTTGGTAAGGATTAGATTTACTTTATGGACTTTTGTTTCAGTGATTTAGCTGTGTATTCTGGATCATGAGGTAAAATGTATCTCTTACGGAGGGTCTTGGTCAAAAGTTTAAAAGCTATTGGTCTTTCCTAATGGTTTATATAAGATGTATCAAATTAGTCATTTTAGGGTTAGAGGAATAAGACAGATGGGTACAGATTATTGTCTCTCAGGTTCTGTGCCTATAAGGAAAGCCAGCTTCCTCAGGGGGACAGAGGCTGGTAGATTTAGGACAAGTAATTAAATGTCTAAGCTACCCATAGGCATATATGAGATAGGACACTTAGCCTATCATACTAAGTGATATGATACTCTTTCTGCAAATACCAAACTTTCTGTTAAATCAACAAGCAGCACTATTAACTAATAAATCATTATACAAATAATACTTAATTAGAAAATATTTAAATCAATATACCGGTATAATCAGATACCTTCCCATTAAACTTCAGTTATCCTTAAGCCTAATCCTAAATTTTTCTCACAAATCTAAGTAAAAGCTTTCGGTCTGAACTACTTTTTTTCTCCTCTGGGCCTCTCTGCCACTTTCATATTTAGCTTTCTTCTTGTGTGTTCTTTTTCTTTAAAATCTCTGTTTTCCTCTTCTCCGCGGCCTTTTGCTCCAATCAGAAGTGAGACAAAAATGGAAAATCCCTCATGACGGATTTTTCCTAATCAAAAGTAATTTTCTTACACATAACTATTTCTTTTCTCTTATCCCCATTTGAAGCCTAAAGCTAGTATAAAAGCTAATTTGAAATTAGCATACAATCGGTGTTTTTATTAGGCTCTATAGGCATTTTCTGCAGATGTATAGCTTGGCCTAGGTCACTGATCCCTGACAGAAAATTGCTTTTTTTAAAAAAAAGGCCCAAACACATATTTCTTTAGAACGTATAAAAATATTGCTCAATGCACAATAAGGTGTTTAAGCAGAGATATGGATTGATTTCCTCATAGTTAGTGAACTTAAACTTTCTTTCCACCTTACGTACCTTTCAAAGAAAATAGTAAATGATTCCAGAATCCATGCCTTTCAAAATTAATGGTAAAATACTTCATCGCGAATATATCCTGATCAAGCACAACCTTCTATTTTGACTCTCTATGGGGGAGGCACGTCAAAACAGAACTGGTATATAGGAAATGTCAGTGAATCAGACCAAGCTTTTTCTCTAGAAGATTCTCCTATCTTCTATCTGGGGGAAGTGTCTACAGTTTTTTAACGACTTAATTTTTAATGAGTATTATATATAATTAAATGCACCAATCTTAACAGTTGATTCCTTTGAGTTGTGACAATCATATACACCTGTGTAGCTACCACTTAAAAAAATATATGAAAGATTTCCATCACCCAGAGTTCCCTTGGGGCCATTTCCAATCAATTTCCCGTCTAGCACTCAGTGCAACTACTTACTGGTTTTAATCTCTATAGATTAGTTTTGCCTTTTTTCTTGAAAGTCATCTTAATGGAATTGTACAGTATGTACCCATTGTGTCCAGTTTCCAAAGTTTTGGGGATTCGTCATGTTATTGCATCTATCAATAGTTAATTTCTCTTCACTGTTGAGCAGTGTTCTCCCATATGACTATACAACACTTTGACTTTTTCTGTTGATGGACCGTTGACTTGTTTTTGGTGATTATAAATAAGGATACTGTGAACATTCTTGTTCGTGTATTTTTGTGAACTTATCTTTTAATTTGGGGGTGGGATAAATACCTAATAGTAGAATCGTTGGGTCTTTAAGTAGATATTTCAACTTTATTAGAAACGGATCTGCAGCTTTTAATAATCTCTCAAAGGGATCCTTACATCCCCGAATTTTAAAAAATATATTGCTTTCAGGGTATCTGTGCAGATGTTTTTGTTTATTTTAGAGTCATTTCTCACTTCTCCTCCTTAGGCCTCAGTTACTTTAAAATGAGCGCCAGACTCTGTCTTGTGTCTATAATACATTAGGGTACTGATACATATTTAAATTAAATATTTTTCATAGATTCTTGGATAACAAGTTATCACATAATAGAAAAATTTTACTAGAATATAAAGTTCATGAGGGCAGAAACATGGTTCTATTCACTGCTATAACCCAAACACCTAGGATGTACCTGCACAGAGTAGGTGTTTAATAAGTATGTGCCAAATAAATGAATGAATGAAGTATTAGTTATATGTTGGGAAGCACTCCAATCACTTTTATATACAGCGTTTCACTTAATTCTCATCCCCAATCTTTGAGTTAATTCCTCTTATTACTTTCTTTTAAAAATGAAGAAATTGGGCACAGAGAGGTTAGGTAATATGCCCTTCATCACATAGCAAATGAACTAGGATTTGAGTCCAGGTGGTGTCATTCCAAAGCCAACAATTACTACTATATATAAATACTATATATAAAACAGGTAAACAATAAGGACCTACTGCATAGCACAGGGAACTATACTCAATATCTTGGAATAACATATAATGGAAAAGACTCTGAAAAAAGATATATATTATATATATATATACATATATATTATATATGTATAACTGAATCACTTTGCTGTACACTTGAAACTAACACACTATAAATTAACTATACCTCAATAAAAAAAGAAATGATAAAAAATAAAAATAAAGACTTCTTTGTGTGTCTTTTGCTTTTTAAGTTTTGTTTCAAGAAGCTGAAACCTTTTTCTGTTTTTCTATTTTCTAATTGTATATATATTTTTTGAAGGAGAGATCCTGGAGAGGAAACTTTACTGTCTTAAGACGGCAATTCTTTCATTTTTATTCTTACAACTGAATGATTTCCTTCAAATTACATTCTGGTTCATTTCTATAATGGGAATTGGGTTCCCACTTCCTCTATATTATAGATTAAAAAAATGAAAACACACACATACAATTCTTGAATACTTTTGTTTTTTTAATGCATTTTGTCTCACATTAGGTAAGGCTGAAAGTTTAGTGTTTCTTATGTGGGTTAGAAAGAGCATTGACTCCAAAATGCATGATTGCTGTTATAAAGGCTGAGCAGTAGAGCCCTTCATGGTGTCTTACGGATTTTAGGACATTGATAGGATGGTATCATTTTCATAATTCTTAGCCATTCCTCATTAGTCAGTTTTAGGTAATGCAAGATTCTATCTCCTCAGTCTTTTCATGGACTACTGTGGTCCCCCCCTGGCTGCCAGGGAAGTTAAGAATGGGCTAGTTCATTCTAATGAACTGCTTTTGTCAACAGAGCCTGAATTTGCTTACTGTTTAAAATAATCTTTCCTTGCTGTCTGCAAAACTTCCTCACAGCTGAATTATGTCTCTGCTTATCTTGATAGGAAAATCTAAATAAGTGGATTCTGATTAATATTTATCTCTATGTAGTCAAATGAGGATGAAATAGGTCTCAAAATGGCACTTGTTAATGAAATTGCTCCCCAATTATTGTATCTGGAGCAGAACCCCTTGCTAAGACATAATGACCTCAAATCTTTCCACTATATCATGTAGTGTTCAACAGCCTTCCCTGAATACTTTAGAGGCTGTTCCCTCTTACTGTAGGGAGCCAGAGATAAACAAGTTTAAGGCTGGAAAATGGTGACCAGAGATTTGTTCATAAGCCTAAACATGATAATCATAACTACATTTTGTCACCGATGAAGGAAAATTCTCCATCAAAATTTTGTATGGGGACTTCCCTGGTGGCGCAGTGGTTGAGAGTCCGCCTGCAGATGCAGGGGACACGGGTTCGTGCCCCGGTCCGGGAAGATCCCACATGCCGGGAAGATCCCACATGCCGGGAAGATCCCACGTGCCGCAGAGCGGCTGGGCCCATGAGCCATGGCCACTGAGCCATGGCCGTTAAGCCGCGTCCAGAGCCTGTGCTCTGCAACGTGAGAGGCCCGCGTACCACAAAAAAAAAAAAAAAAAAAAAAATTTTTTATGTTTTCACATCTTTTTTGGCAGCATGCTTTAACCGTATATTAAATTATCTCTACCAAAAAAAAGTATCAGTCCTTATCTTCTTAGCTCAGCCGAAAAGATAGCAGATCTGAAATTCTGCGAAATTAGGTCCATTTTCTTTGCCAAGGATGGGGAAGAAAAACAGCCCCCAAATCATTAATATCTATTTTCCTAAGTGACAATTAAAGCAATCTTTCTTAAGCAACAATCTCAAATAAAAGTGCTATGACTCAAACAAATCATTTGTTATTGTTGCTTTTAATTCAGCCATTTTCTTTTTCCTATAGAATAGTTCCGAACATAAAACCAGCGCTGTTCATTTTACTTAATACTCTCAAACACCAAACATGATTACAATTCCTTGCCTATGATCTCTTGTAATTCTAGCTCATTCTGTGAAAGCAAAGTGTTGTTTTGGCATTTCACGTTTCTGCTGCTTCATCATCAAGGCCAAGCCCCTTAGCTGCAGCCTCTTAGCACATTCACAGCACATACATCTCAGAACAATAGTGTTTTCAGTGTCTTTTCAACAGAGGACTCTAATCTTGTGATTCTCAGATGCCATACCAAATTTAGGTTTTGCTGACACTTCCCTGATGTTCTAGGATTTAAAACACTTTCAAATGAAGTTTTGAAGCAAATGATGACAATGTGTTTTTATGCTCCTATAGCCCATCTCAGAGTTATTCCCAGAGTCAAGATGGAATCCTAGCCCTGTATCAGATAGAAAAGAGTAAGCTATTCTAGTAATCAGAGTAGAAGTGTTTTCAAGTATTCAGCATCATTCTGTGACCAATAGGAAAACCACTAAGAAAGAAGTTAATGTGGATGTTTTAAAATAAAGGAATACAAATGTTGTTTTTACTTGAATTTTTGAACGTGTTGTCTAATACACTGAATTTCTATGCAGTGAAATGAAGGAACTTGATGAGAGACTTTTGTCAGGATTAGCCTGGGGATAGAAATGTAACCAAGGGCACTTTTCTCAGGTGACTGTCCCCTCAAGGAGAACACTGTTTAAGAACTGCTGAGAAGCAGAGGCTGAGGTCTGAGCTGGGAGAAGTAAGACCATGGTTGACTCTATACATGCAAAATAAAGAGAATAATTCACCAAGTTATTTCTCCCCCCACAAACTTTAAAGTACTTAAAAACCACTCCAACCTTTATGTACTAGGGCATTTAACTTTGTATGTGTACGTCCAGGCTGTATGTCTGCAATTATTTAAGTTTGTGGAATGTGAGGTGATATTTTCAGTAGGGTTGTTTGAAGTGCAAAAAAAAATCGAGCGGTTTCAATACAAGTGTTTATATAGCAATTGAAAGGTAACAGGTGTTTTCCTATGCATTGTCTTTTTTATCCCTCCCATAAGACATTGCAGTAGGTCTGAATTATTATTCCCTATTTACAGTTAAGAACACTGAGTTTCAGTTGCCCAGAATTATGCAGCCAATAAAGGTGACACCAATGTCCTGACTTAAATCCACTCTTGGAGAGGTCATGCATTGAATCTCCTATCATAACTTCCAGTTTCTTTATTCCTGCTTCCTATGTTCTTCATTTGAGAAATATTTTTCTTCCAAACACCTCCTAAAATTAATTGAAGACTTTAGACATTGCTTCCAAGGGGTGTGTGTGTGTGTGTGTGTGTGTGTGTGTGTGTGTGTGTCAAATTAAGATTTTTCCCTTTTTATGACATGAGAGAGAATGCAGCTGGACTGTCACAAGAACTGTCCAGCTGAGCTTGCCAGACACTGGAGACTAACCCTGTAGTAGGGGCCAACTTGAATCGTAGAACTGGGGCATGAGGCCCAAGTCTGGTTTCAAGGATTTTCAGTTGGGCAAAATGAAGCACAGAGTAGTGGCTAAGCTAGGCTAAAATCATGTCCTGAGTTCAACCTGACAACATGGATCACCTTTTAGGGATTCCTTTGATGGATGTGATGTGGCACAACTCTCAATTCTGGATTAATGCTAAGAGGGCAGGCTGTGGAGACAGCATGACTTGCTTTGTAGCCTATCTTGGATCACTCACTTACTAGCTGTATGGCCTGGGAAAAGTTATCCTTTACAGCATCAATTTTCATTTTAATAAGCTTAGGACTGATGTAACGATTAAAGGATATAAGATATGCAAAGCTTTTAGAAGAGTGCCTAAAACAAGGTGCACACTCATCAGAGGTTCTCTATTATTATTATTATATTTATTTGGGAGATGCGTAACTGGCAAGAGCAGCAAAGAAACCAATAGGGGAGAAGTGTATGCATGAGGTAGGTGGGGTCCAAGCAGGCTTTGAATGCTGGGATTATCTGACGGACAATGCAGACATCCAGTTTTGTGCACTGAGCCAACATTAGGGAACAAGGGAACAGATAAATTGGAAATACATTGATATCCAAGGTGAACCTAGGGGATGCCATTGAACAGACTCAGGGAACAGTGTAGAAACTTAGTAAGTTGTGCTGGTCTGGGGTCCTGGGCTTGAGGGGTCTTGTGCTGGACCAGTTGCAGGAAGCGCAGTCTGAGTCTGAACGATACCTGCAGGCCTGTAGGTCTTACCTCCAGATTGGCCTGAGAATTGGGACAGGATAAAGTTGGAAGGCCTAACTGTGGGGTCTAAAGGGAAAAAACCTGGAGTCTGGGAGAAGAGCTGAAAATGAAGTGTTAAATTCTTTTCCATGGACACTAATCACTGCAAGCACTCACAGGAGGAAGAAAAAATCAGTAAAGGTGGGAGTAGTTAACTGTAACTATGGTGGAATCAGAGCTGAGTCTTAGATGAACAAGATTTGTGTGATGAATAAGCAGAGGGAAAAGGGAAGAAAAAAGTGGTCAAAAGTTCTGAAACTAGGATGAAGGTGAGGTGTTGTCATAAGTCAGTGGGGGTCTCGTTCTGATTAATACAGAGTTGGGGGTGTGAGGGTCCATAGGTAGGAAAGACTGGATTAGGGAGGGTTTTATCAATCCCGCACAGGAAAGTGTATATGAAAGGGAAGGCAAATCTAGTAATAAATTGTTCTAAGCAGAGAAATGAAACATAACACCCAAACTCAGAAATTGCACATAACACATAAAAAAGTGCACAAGGAAAATTAGCTTGAGAGATAGTAAGGGAATGAAAAAATCCTTTGCTGAACACACACCCTGAACAATGCAACATGCGTCATTTATTATGACAACTTGTGTTTATATGTTAATGTGAAAATTTTCCCAAGAAAGAAACTGAGGCTTAGAAGATAAAGCAACATGCCCAAGGTCATTGGAAAGAGACTGGAACAGATTTCAGATCCAGCTGTGCTTGATTCCAAAGCATGTTCCATTTTCCTGTACTGGACAGTGGTCCACAGTAGGGAAAGGATGTGGGGAGAAGCTAGAATGATCCAGGCAGTCAGGGATGCAAGTCCAGATGAAAGGAGTGGCATGAAACACAGCTTTCCAGTAAAAAGTAGTTTTCCTTCTCTTCTTTTTCCAAGCATAGTGTTTGTGTCTTTCCTGCTGCCAATTCCATTCATCATGTACTCTAGACATTCTTATACCTGTCTGATACTTACTATTTTTACTTCTGCTGTGTTTTTCATGTTTGTGTTCTGGGTGCTCTTTGCACAGTGTCTTAAAACAAATCATCAAGGTTACTTGCTAAGTGGGATGAGTATACACTCCATGGAAAGCAAGCCAGGCATGCTTTGAAAGCAGATCAACCTGATTTTATGCCATAGATGATCAACTCTGTGATTTTAGCCAATGCCCATAATTTTTTTTTAGAATCTCAGCTTCCTCATCTATAAACAATATTAGAGTAAAACATTATGCATAGGATTATGGGGAGGAAGGATGTCAAGTATAATACGTCAGACGAAGTTCCTGGATCCAACGGAAGAATCATAAATTTAGCTCTCTTCTTTCTTCCTTTCAATGAATTGAACTATTAAACATTTCAGAGAGTGTCTTATAGAAGAATGGAAGTACATGAATAAAGAAAAGTTAAGTGCATTAATAAAAGTGCAAGTAAATAAGGAGAGTAGTTTGATTGATGATCATTTACAAATCATGGTTAATGATGCTTTGTCCCCAAAGTTATAGATATTAGTCTTTAGACAAAGCCTCAGTTCATAACCTGTACATTAATTAGACCAGAAGTAGGCAAATGGGTTGTACTCAAAAGTCAATAGACTGAATAAAATCACTTCTTAAATAACATTTTCTATTTGTTATTGGCCCATTTGGACCTCAGGGATAACTTATCAACCAATTTGTACAGTGATGAGAATGAGAGATAATATAATGGATGAGAGAATCAAGATGAAAAATTATTTCAATAGGCTCAAATAATGGACAAAAACTAACAAGATAAAATTTCACAGGAATCAAAGTTGAGAACTGCATTTAGGTCAGGTTCAGAGAGAGAAGAGACATGTCTAGAAAATAATTCGTTTGAAATCTATCTTGGAATTTTAGTTGACCAGCGCTAAATGAGCTTAAATGTGAAGTGATTTTGAAAAATAATTAGAGCTTGACATATAGGGGCTAAGAAAAGGAATTGCAGGCAATGGGAAATTGTAAAAAAGTTTGCACTATATTTTCTACTAGTATTCATTTACCATCATCCAGTTGAGCTCCTATACCAATCAGGTCTTTCCTTTTGATGTTTATCAATGTTCCCAAAGTCTTTGGGAGAGACGTGTTTTCCATCAGTCCCTGGACCAAAATTTGGTCTCTTTGTTATGTTTTGGTTAATACGCTTCTTCAGCAGCCCAATGAGGGCATAGAAGTTTGGGCTGTGAGATGCATGTGGTTTTATGTGTACATTTGTATGTGTGCATATCTAGGAGAGCTAGATAGTGTTTAGGTCCCAAGCATGGAAAAAAAAAATTTTTTTTTCCCCAAATGAGATTCTCCAAATGTTCCAATCAACTCTTAGCTCTGATATCTTCCCATTCATTCAAGTCCATGAGTATCTATAGCCCTTTGGGGATTCTCATGTGCTCCACACTGGGGCATGGGAGTGCAGCTGTGAATGTTTGCTATGGCCATGATCACTGGTTGTTCTCCTTGTTAGATAAGCAGTGCTAAGCTCTATGTACACAACTGTGATTGTGACAACCATCACTACCTATTTTGGTGCTCAACATGAGTCACCTTCTAATAACTAGCTCTTTACCCTACTCAGTGACATGCTGCCATCTAGAGTCTTGTGTTCGGCCAAGGAATGTCTACTGGTTGGCCATAGCTACTTATCCCCATTGCCCCAGTCCATGGATCTGTGGCTTCCAAAGTCAAAAACACAAACAAACAAAACCACACAACCTGCCTTTTGTCTTTTTCAATGTTCAGTAGAGAATTGTTTGGATTTTGTGAAACTCATTGATTCTTCCTTCTCTTGGCTAACTTGTTGGGTGCCACACCTTGTGGTGAGGGAAAGAAAGTCTTAGTGTTACAGACCTTTTCTGCTGATGAGAGTATTTAGATTTTTGAGGATGCTGGTTGGAAAAGATAATGTTGGTGTTTAATTAAGGTAATTAATAATAAAGTTTGCCTTTTGGATTTGTGTACGTATTTGTGGAGAGGGTGGGGATTCTGAGTAGCAACAAACTTTATGAATGGTACCAGTGTAATCTGGTTCTGCAGATTTGCTTCCAGTATCAGAGTACCTTCCATACCCTTAAAACTCATGCACTTTAATGGTGAAACAGGCAAGGGTGAGAGTGATCTTTGTTCTTGGATACATGAAATTATCTTCAGCTACTATGTTAAGTCCACTAGTGATACAAGCAGATTTCCTTGAGGACATCTTCCATGCTTCGCCAATAGATATCCTTTATCCATTTGTAATCCTAAAATACCAGGTTAAATAAACTTAGATGAAACAGTGGACGTGTTTGCGTATTAATTTTTTACTGAATTCACTCTTGCTAAATCACAGGTGGACTATTTCCTTCCAGAGGATAATGACAAAAGGGCCATCAAGATGATGGAATGAGTTGAAGGCCAAGCCCTCTGAGGAATATTTGTATGAATTGAGGACATTTCGCTTTAGAAGCAAAGAAGTGAAGACAGAGTAGACAGGATGATTATTTTTATATACTGGAAGGGATGATGTGTAGAGTGGATTTCTGTTTAACTTTAGAGGGCAGGACTCAGACCCAGAAGTAGAATTTGTAGTAAGGCAGATTAAGTAACAAGTTTGAAACAGCTAGAGCTCTTAAAAAATGAATTCAGATGCCCTTGTGAAGCAGCGGATTCTCCATCATTGAAACGGTGTAAACTGAAGCTCATAGTTATCTGACAGGAATTTGATAGTAGTGAGACAACTAGATGCATTATGGAGGTTTCTTTCTATTTAAAGGCTCTACAATTCCATGTATCTAGACCTAAGGATGTTGTTCCAGTATTTCTGTCTCTCACACCTTTTTAGAAGGTTTGCTCCTCCCTCAACTACTTTTGACATTTATCTCCAACATTTGGGTTTCTGCATTCGATGATATGAATAATTTAAATGAGTAGGCTGAATGGCCAGTGTTGCACTCTGCAAGTACCTGTCTCTTCACCTTGAAAGAAATGCAGCATCACTTGCAGCAATTACTGTATGACTGTAATTTTTTTCCTGGTTTGGAGGATGCTGAATAAGGAAAAAAGACATTAGAGATGGGAAGTGACACTAAAGTTATTTTTATTTGTTGATTCATGGATCTAGGCTTATGTACGTTTGCAATTATAACCTGTAAATTAGAAAAAATCATCATTTAAAAATGTTTTATTATTCCGGTCACTTTGATTATTCTTAGTTACATGGAACCAAAAGTTACCAGGGTGAAGCACAGGAGCCATTCTTAACTTGATTGGTAGTGGAATAGGACATTCTGAAGATGTTCTTATTTTCAGTTTGAGTGATACTTTAGTCTTAATTTAGAATTGATCAGTAGGAATAAAATATCCCCAATCCGTCTATTAAGATACTACTATGCTCAGCTTTTGAAAACTTACATTGAACTTAGCAAGAATTATAACAGGGTTTTCTATTTTCCTTTTCACTTAAATAAAATTTCATTTAAGAGGATGGAAAGAAAATCAGTCTTCCATTCAATACTATGTTAAAGGTAAATAAAATCTGGAGAAGACAGAGTTGAAAATTCATTCACTAATTTTTGAAAACATGAAAGAGAATATCATAATTGTTATAACCTAAAGGTATTTCCCAACACTTATGGCATAAAATTTATGTATATATTAAAGAATCTTCAGATTGTAGGAAAGTATCTGATACTTTGTGGACAGTACATTTGGTTAAATGTTGAATAAATAAACAACATTATTACAGTTGAATTTCAAATTCTTTAGGAAATTTTCACCATTCTTGAAAACTTTAGGGTAACATTCTTTTACTTGGAAATCAGAAAACAGGCACAGTAGATTATAAGACAAAAGCATAATATTCAAATCATCACAGTAATTAGATTCATTAATTGTAATTAGAGAGTTGGGAGATAACCTTCACGGATTAATCTGCTACAGTTCAGGGAATTGCAACTATTCATGGCTTTAGAGTTAGATTTTACATAAATAAATGTATTGTAATATTGTGGAATTTGTACCATCACATAAAATATGAGAACTTATAGTCTTGTTTTTCTATAGTCTCCTTCACTTTTTCTCTATACAAATAACCTAGATGGATATTATACACTATGGTAGTCAATATTCCATATACGATGCCCATGTATTACTTGAATGGAATCTAAAACAAATAGGTGGTCTGCCACATCTATACTAAGATAATTATTGTTTAGAAGAAACAGAATATTGTTTTTTGTACTCTGAAATTAGAAATCCATTAAGTAATAAATACTGATCTCTAGTCCAAACCTAGCTCTGACATCTGCAATGTTTGAGCTCAGTGGGTAAGACAGTACAACTCTTAGAATGTTCAGTTGGCAAAATGCCCTGGCCAAATTCAGAAAACATGTACAACTCAAGGAAATAAATATGCAGAATTCTAGAAAACTGAACAGAATTGCAAACCTAAACTCACAGGGATAATGCGATCTTGTTTTCAGAAACCATTTGGCCAATTAAGTGAATTTACTTGTGGGACTGACTACAACCTAGGGAATTTTCTAGTGTCAAAGTTTAATTCTAGGTACTAGAGGACAGAAAACATTTCAAAGAAAGGGGAACAAATACAGAAAATAGCATTTTATACACAGACACCACAATATACTGAGGTTTGAAACATTACAATATTCTCTTATTTCCTTGTATTTTTATTTGTTACTCTTGAGTACTCAGGGAAAATATACTTATAGTAGTTAATTTTGATTAATAGATTAATGGATTGTAGATTGAGGAGAAGAAAAAAATACTTCTCATCTTTGGGATGTCCATTCTGAACTACAAACAAATGTATTTCTTTTCATCATTAATGTATATCCTTTGCTACTATTCCCTAGAGCTTTACATTTAGAATAGTTTGAAACACAATTTAATTAAAAAATATCTGTGCCATTGCAGTGGAAATGATACATAAAGGTTTTCAGGACATACTCAAGGAAGTAAGAGAGAAAAAGAGCAAGAGAAGGAGAACCAAGCAGCAGTTTGTTTTCTCCTGTGTATTGATTTGAGGGTCTTGGGGGAGGGTTGGGGAAAAGAGTGAAGTTACACTAACATTATGGGCTGGAAATGCTGCCACATATCCACTGAGAGAAAAATGCCTTACAAATATTTTTCAAATGATTTAGAACTGGCTAAATCCAATGCATGTTTTTACCATGAATTTTCCATTTAAAATGTTTTAAAAAAATAATAGATTTTTAAAGGGAAAATCTAATCCATATGTTACTGATTCATTCACACTTATCATATTGTTTTGTGTGAGCAAGTTGGTGTCCAAAATCTTTTAGTTTTTTTCAACCAGGAAGTCACATTTTTACAGCACCAAAAAGGGCCTTGAACCTGAAAAGTCTCAAATTTCATTTTAAACTCAGAACCCCAAAATTTGAGTGGGTTCTAAAGCAGGCAATGTGCCTTCACCCTAGTTAACATATTGATGGAGTTATATATTCACGAGCATATGGGTTAACAGTGGAGCTGTTAATTCTGTTTTGATATTGACGTTAGATATATTCAGTTTGACTTCCTAGTTTGTTTGCCATGAGGAAACAATCGGTCACTTGTTTTATTATTTAAAAAATTTTATATATTGACCCATATCCTTAAATATACAATAAGTGTTATCAAATATGTAACAAAGCTGGTGTATGGAAAATGCATAATTTCCTCTAAGGGTTATTTGCTAATATGGAACACAGGCCTCTAAAATGTGATGAAAGGAAGGACTGTGGAACAATGGGTCATGATGGCTAATTTTATGGGGAACACATGCATACAATATAATTTAAAACACATGCTACGGCAGTTATAGTAAAAGGCTCAGAGAAATAGAATGGAATTCTGCTTCATAAAAAAAAACAGTTCCTTCTTTCTCCTGACAAAATTGCATTTCTCCTCTAGGAAAAAGATCCCATTCACTAATGCTTTAACAATTGCAAGGCCCACCCACAAACCTCACATCTTTTCTCTCAAATCTCCTCCTCCAGGTCCATCTACTGTGGTTGACCATTCAGAGATGTGATTTGAAATTGAAAACAAACAGTCCAATATGTACCTGGAATCTTTCTAATGCAATATTTATTAACTATTTTTCAAAACTAAAATATTGTGTTATTTATTTTATCTCTGTCTTACACAACATGCTATATTCTATTAATACAGGAAGTTTAAGAGAGAGGAACGTCTCATTCTGTCCATTCCTGTTCCTAGGCAGAAGGTTTAGGTTTAAGGTGAAAACCTTAAAACAAGTCCGACTGCTGAGTATATTATTCTGAAGATCTTCAAGGGTGGCCAGACAATAAACTTATCTGAGTAATTGGTTGCAATCATTTAATCACAGACTTTTAATTCATGCCCCTCCCTCAATAGAAAAGAAAGGAAAGAAAAAAATATCTCTCTTTTCATGATTTCAGCTTATTTTCTCTCGCTTTTTTTCAATCCTCTATGAAGATGAAGAAAAATTTGTTAGTAACTTCATCATAACTCATCATATCCTAGAATATAAATGTCAATTAATCATTAAAATTCAAAAAATCTTTTGAAAGTTTGTTAACATGATTTATATAAAAATTTTTGAGAAAATATAATTTCATATAACTCATCTTAGGCTTTCTCTTATAGATAACCTATTCCAGTTTATTTCACCTTTTACTTTATTTCTTTAAGAACTCAACAATAAATAGCTGGGTACATTGCTTTTAATCCACAGCCTCCAAACTAGAACAGTTGTTAAGATAAAGGTTTGACTGATATTTAAAATGTATATTATGGTTCATAAAATGAGATCTGTCTTTTGTTAGAATTAATCAGACTGTGCCAGGAAATGCCTGTCTAGCTGGGCTGGTTTTTCCAGTTCTTGATTCTCATCCATCTGGTCTACCTTGTTGGTAGCTCTCTGAACAACATGTCGCTATGACCCACTCCCTCTCCATGAGGTAGATTCATGCTCACACGCTGCATTTTAATATTGTTCCTGAAATTTCAGGGCTTTAATTCTGACCAGGCCTTTTTTTTTGGTAGATGTTAAAGACATTAAATTTTCCTATTCTGTTTATCAACTTTGTAATTTTATGGACCTATTACTATTGTTTTAGGAATGTTTTCTTAACATAGAATATATGCAATAAGAGAGTAAAAACTATATAATTATGTATTTGAGATAATTATGGCTAAAATTTTTGGTGTATTTATCTTCAAGTTTTCATATATATATATATTGCTTAGAAGTGATCAATTTTGTTGTGGACTTTTTTAATTTAACATATCAATGTATTTGTTTTCCCACATCACTAAAATAGTTTAAAAAACATCATTTTTAATGATAGTATAATATTTCATTTACTTAAAATTTCTTTATTGTTGAAATCTTCATTTCCTTCAAATTTTTTCACTTGTGGAATTATAGGACCAAAGCATGAAGCTCTTTCATTCTCCTTTATATTGACACATTCCTTTCACAAAAGGTTGCCCAATTTATTCTTCCACATAATGTATAGTAGAGGTTAGCTTGTCACACCCTCACCAGCACTTAGTGATAATATTTTTCATATTTTCTATTTACTGTCCTTCTGTATATTTGTTCAATTACTGGTGAGATAGAATAGCTTTTCAAGTACTTATTGGTCATTTGTATTTTCTTTGAATTTTGGATCTGTATCCTTTAAAATTTTTCTGATTTATGCTTTCATATTTTTACTGATTTATTTGTTGATTATATGTATGTATGTGTGTGTGTATGTATTCTATATTGATACTATGCAAATGTATTTATATATTGAATATTTCCAAGTGCTTTTAATGGTACTGAAAAATAATTTGACATAGCTTTTTACACAGTGAAGTTCATCATCATTTTCCTTTGTGAGTGCTTCTGCTGGTTTCATGTTTAATAATCCCTTTCTCAGGAATTCTTTACTTCACAGGAAAACTTATTATACTTGTCACTGTTATTCTAGGCTGGATGCACCCAAGACCAAGAATATTGGTTTACTTACTTGTGCATTCTTAATACTCACTGACCAGCAGAATGCCTGGTGGTCATTGAATGTCTTTTATTAAAAATCCAGAAACAATGCTGCTGTATTTTCCTCTAGTTTTTGAAAACTGGGTAGGACTTCATTTAAGAATTAAATAGGGTCTTTTGAAAGCCATGGTAAACAGAGGGAAGGTAATAGGTAGAGGTTTGTCAAAGTTCTGTTGTATAAGTAAGGAAAACATAAATTAACTGGCAGAAAAATTAGAGTAAATGTAATTTGAGTAAATAGTTCTTATACTTCTCTGGATTTTAATGTAATTAATTACAATGATTTAAAAACTGGAATATATTTACAATACATAGATTTTTCTTAGGGTAACTTGCTGTGGTAGGCAGAATTCTGAGATGACCTCCAAGACCCATCCTCTTTCTCCTTCCTCCTGTCAGTTGTCCATGCCCTGTATAATTCCCCTCTCTTCAGTGTCAGAGAGATGTAGGATATGATAGCTGTCATTTTCATGATTATGCTACATTATATGGCCAAGGTAAAGGAATTTGACAGATGAAATCAAGGTCCCTAATCAGTTTAAAAGAAGGCTTAGACCTTCCCTGAGTTCAGCTACTCCATTTCCTCTTGGCTTTGGAGAAATAAGCCACCATGAGTTCTATAGCTCCAAGGAAATGAATTCTTCCAATCATGTCAGCTTGGAAGAGGATCCTGAGCCTCAGATGGGAATGTATTCCTGACCAACACCTGAATCGCAGCCTTGTGAGATCCTGAACAGAGGACCCAGTTAAGCCAGGCTCAGACTCCTGACCCCCTGGAAACTGTGGGGTAAGGTGCTACTTTTTGTGGTAAGTTGTTCTGCAGCAACAGGAAATGAATACACTTAGAAGTATCTATCAAATACATTAGAAATTTTGTAAACACTTTTACGCAAGAGTTTGACCTTTAGTATAACCTAAGAAATAATTATGATTTCTACTTAACCATGAAGATGTTCAAGTGTTTGTAAAAGTGAAAAACTAGAAATTTAATATTCAATAGAAGCACAATAGTTAAACATTGGACTCTAGAGATAGAGATGGTGAATTGATACATGACACATGAAACCTTCCCCAGGTTTCACTGAGGATAATAAATGAACTCTATTAAAGAAAATAGAATATTAAATGTCATTAGAAAATGACTGCAAAACAGTTTTGGAAAGTAGATAACAGTAAAATATATTCACAGACTTAACCAAGAAGGGTAAAAGTGTCAATGTACTAGGTTCTGAAGGGCCCTGGCTTTCCTAATAACTGCTCTGGATGCTACAAGTGAAGAAGCAAAACCTTCAAAATTTGGACAAAAGATATTTTCTATATGAAATTCTATATTCAACCAAAATAAATATAAAGGCAAAATAAACAGCTTGGACATCTAAATATCCAGATGCACTTTTAAAGTTAGATATTGGAAAATGTGCTAGAGAAAATGAAGGAGTTAATAAAGGAAGAACAAATTATAGTATCTAGGGAAGAGTGGACTCCAGGAGAGAGGTGAGCAGTACTGCCAGAGTGTCAACATTGCATGTGGCACAGAGAGAAATCAGCAGACAGAAACCCAGAGAGAAATCAGCAGACAGAAACAGAAACCCAAAATGGAGGGATTCAGAAGCAAAGCCTTTAGGGAGAAAAATGAATGAATCTTGTTAGGAAAGATATGATGGATCATTTGGAAAAAAGAAAAAATATATATATAGCAAACCATGTAAGTAAGAAATTAATTATATAGGGACTTGATTATACAAATTATGTAAAATCCATACCATGGAATAGTATACAGTCATTAACAAGAATGAGAACAAATCTACTTGTGTTTCCATACAAATTGTGAAATTTTTTGTTCTAGTTCTGTGAAAAATGCCAGTGGTAGTTTGATAGGGACTGCATTAAATCAGTAGATTGCTTTGGGTAGTAGAGTCATTTTCACAATGTTGATTCTTCCAATCCAAGAACATGGTATATCTCTCCATCTATTTGTATCATCTTTAATTTCTTTCATCGGTGTCTTATAATTTTCTGCATACAGGTCTTTTGTCTCCTTAGGTAGGTTTATTCCTAGATATTTTATTCTTTTTGTTGCAATAGTAAATAGGAGTGTTTTCTTAATTTCACTTTCAGATTTTTCATCATTAGTGTATAGGAATGCCAGAGATGTGCATTAATTTTGTATCCTGCTACTTTACCAAATTCATTGATTAGCTCTAGTAGTTTTCTGGTAGCATCTTTAGGATTCTCTATGTATAGTATCATGTCATCTGCAAACAGTGACAGCTTTACTCCTTCTTCCAAAGGGAATTTGGATTCCTTTTATTTCTTTTTCTTCTCTGATTGCTGTGGCTAAAACTTCCAAAACTCTGTTGAATAATAGTGGTGAGAGTGGGCAACCTTGTCTTGTTCCTGATCTTAGTGGAAATGCTTTCAGTTTTTCACCATTGAGGACGATGTTGGCTGTGGGTTTGTCATATATGGCCTTTATTATGTTGAGGAAATTTCCCTCTTTGCCTACTTTCTGGAGGGTTTTTATCATAAATGGGTGTTGAATTTTGTTGAAAGCTTTCTCTGCATCGATTGAGATGATCATAATGGTTTTTCTCTTTCAATTTGTTAATCTGGTGTATCACATTGATTGATTTGTGTATATTGAAGAATCCTTGCATTCCTGGAATAAACCCCACTTGATCATGGTGTATGATCCTTTTAATGTGCTTTTGGATTCTGTTTGCTAGTATTTTGTTGAGAATTTTTGCATCTATGTTCATCAGTGATATTGGCCTGTAGTTTCTTTCTTTTGGACATCTTTGTCTGGTTTTGGTATCAGGGTGATGGTGGCCTTGTAGAATGAGCTTGGGAGTGTTCCTCCCTCTGCTATATTTTGGAAGAGTTTGAGAAGGATAGGTGTTAGCTCTTCTCCAAATGTTTCATAGAAGTTGCCTGTGAAGCCATCTGGTCTTGGGCTTTTGTTGGTTGGAAGATTTTTAATCACAGTTTCAATTTCAGTGCTTGTGATTGGTCTGTTCATATTTTCTACTTCTTCCTGGTTCAGTCTCAGCAGGCTGTGCATTTCTAAGAATTTGTCCATTTCTTCCAGGTTGTCCATTTTATTGGCATAGAGTTGCTTGTAGTAATCTCTCATGATCCTTTGTATTTCTGCAGTGTCACTTGTTACTTCTCCTTTTTCATTTCTAATTCTATTGATTTGAGTCTTCTCCCTTTTTTTCTTGATGAGTCTGGCTAATGGTTTATCTATTTTGTTTATCTTCTCAAAGAACCAGCTTTTAGTTTTATTGATCTTTGCTATCGTTTCCTTCATTTCTTTTTCATTTATTTCTGATCTTATCTTTATGATGTCTTTCCTTCTGCTAACTTTGGGGTGTTTTTGTTCTTCTTTCTCTAATTGCTTTAGGTGCAAGGTTAGGTTGTTCATTTGAGATGTTTCCTGTTTCTTAAGATAGGATTGTATTCCTATAAACTTCCCTCTTAGAACTGCTTTTGCTGCATCCCATAGGTTTTGGGTCGTTGTGTCTCCATTGTCATTTGTTTCTAGGTATTTTTTGACTTCTTCAGTGATCACTTGGTTATTACATAGTGTATTGTTTAGCCTCCATGTGTTTGTATTTTTTAGAGATCTTTTCCTGAAATTGATATTTAGTCTCATAGTGTTGTGGTCAGAAAAGATACTTGATATGATTTCAGTTTTCTTAAATTTACCAAGGCTTGATTTGTGACCCAAGATATGATCTATCCTGGAGAATGTTCCATGGGCACATGAGAAGAAAGTGTATTCTGTTGTCTTTGGTTGGAATGTCCTATATATATCAATTAAGTCCATCTTGTTTAATGTATCTTTTAAAGCTTGTGTTTCCTTATTTATTTTCATTTTGGATGATCTGTCCATTGGTGAAAGTGGGGTGTTAAAGTCCCCTACTATGAATGTGTTAACTGTCGATTTCCCCTTTTATGGCTGTTAGAATTTGCCTTATGTATTGAGGTGCTCCTATGTTGGGTATATAAATATTTACAATTGTTATATCTTCTTCTTGGATCGATCCCTTGATCATTATGTAGTGTCCTTGTCTCTTGTAATAGTCTTTATTTTAAAGTCTATTTTGTCTGGTATGAGAATTGCTACTCCAGCTTTCTTTTGGATTCCATTTGCATGAAATATCTTTTTCCATCCCCTTACTTTCAGTCTGTATGTGTCTCTAGGTCTGAAGTGGGTCTCTTGTAGACAGCAAATATATGGGTCTTGTTTTTGTATCCATTCAGCCAATCTGTGTCTTTTGGTGGGAGCATTTAGTCCATTTACATTTAAGGTAATTATCGATATGTATGTTCCTATTCCCATTTTCTTAATTGTTTTGGGTTCGTTATTGTAGGTCTTTTCCTTCTCTTGTGTTTCCAGCCTAGAGAAGTTCCTTTAGCAGTTGTTGTAAAGCTGGTTTGGTGGTGCTGAACTCTCTCAGCTTTTTCCTGTCTGTAAAGTTTTAATTTCTCCATCAAATCTGAATGAGATCCTTGCTGGGTAGAGTAATCTTGGTTGCAGGTTTTTCTCCTTCATCACTTTAAGTATGTCCTGCCAGTCCCTTCTGGCTTGCAGAGTTTCTGCTGAAAGATCAGCTGTTAACCTTATGGGGATTCCCTTATGTATTATTTGTTGTTTTTCCCTTGCTGCTTTTAATATTTTTTCTTTGTATTTTATTTTTGATAGTTTGATTAATATGTGTCTTGGCATGTCTCTCCTTGGATTTATCCTGTATGGGACTCTCTGTGCTTCCTGGACTTGATTAACTATTTCCTTTCCTATATAAGGAAAGTTTTCAACTATAATCTCGTCAAATATTTTCTCAGTCCCTTTCTTTTTCTCTTCTTCTGGGACCCGTATAATTTGAATATCGATGCGTTTAATGTTGTCCCAGAGGTCTCTGAGATGGTCCTCAATTCTTTTCATTCTTTTTTCTTTATTCTGCTCTGCAGTAGTTATTTCCACTGTTTTATCTTCCTGATCAGTTATCTGATCTTCTGCCTCAGTTGTTCTGCTATTGATCCCTTCCAGAGAATTTTAAATTTCATTTATTGTGTTTTTCATCACTCTTTGTTTGCTCTTTATTTCTTCTAGGTCCTTGTTAAACATTTCTTGCATTTTCCCTATTCTATTTCCAAATTTTGGATCATCTTTACTATCATTATTCTGAATTCTTTTTCAGGTAGACTGCCTATTTCCTCTTCATTTGTTAGGTCTGGTGGGTTTTTATCTTGCTTCTTCATCTGCTGTGTGTTTTTCTGTCTTCTCATTTTGCTTATCTTACTGTGTTTGGGGTCTCCTTTTTGCAGGCTGTAGATTCATAGTTCCCGTTGTTTTTGGTGTCTGTCCCCAGTGGCTAAAGTTGGTTCAGTGGGTTATGTAGACTTCCTAGTGGAGGGGACTAGTGCCTGTGTTCTGGTGGATGAGGCTGGATCTTGTCTTTCTGGTGGGCAGGTCCATGTCTGGTGGTGTATTTTGGGGTGTCTGTGGACTTCTTATGATTTTAAGCAGCCTCTCTGCTAATGGGTGGGGTTGTGTTCCTGTCTTGCTAGTTGTTTGGCATAGGGTGTCCAGCACTGTAGCTTGCTGGTCGTTGAGTGAAGCTGGGTCTTGGTGTTGAGATGGAGATCTCTGGGAGATTTTCGCTGTTTGATATTACGTGGAGCTGGGAGGTCTCTTGTGGACCAGTGTCCTGAAGTTGGCTCTCCCACCTCAGAGGCACAGCACTGACTCCTGGCTGGAGCACCAGGAGCCTTACATCCACACAGCTCAGAATAAAAGGGAGAAACAATAGAAAGAAAGAAAGAGGATAAAATAAAATAAAAAAGTAAAATAAAATAATTAAAATAAAAACTAAAAAATAATTATTAATAAATTTTAAAAAGTAAGAACAACAAAAACAAAAAAAAAGACACGGACGGACAGAACCCTAGGACAAACGGTGAAAGCAAAGCTAAATAGACAAAATCACACACAGAAACATACACATACACACTCACAAAAAGAGAAAAAGGGGAAAAAATAATATATCTTTGCTCCCAAAGTCCAGCTCCTCAATTTGGGGTGATTCGTTGTCTGTTCATGTATTCCACAGATGCAGGGTACATCAGGTTGATTGTGGAGATTTAATCCCCTGCTCCTGAGGCTGCTGGGAGAGATTTCACTTTCTCTTCTTTGTTCGCACAGCTCCCAGGTTTCAGCGTTGGATTTGGACCCGCCTCTGCATGTAGGCCGCCTGAGGGCGTCTGTTCTTTGCTCAGACAGGACGGGGTTAAAGGAGCAGCTGATTCGGGGGGTCTGGCTCACTCAGGCCGGGGGGAGGGAGGGGCACGGAGTGCGGAGCGAGACTGTGGCGGCAGAGGCCGGCGGGGAATTGCACCAGCCTGAGGCGCGCTGTGCGGGCTTCCGGGGAATTTGTCCCTGCATCACGGGACCCTGGCAGTGGCGGGCTGCACAGGCTCCCAGAAGGGGAGGTGTGGATAGTGACCTGTTCTCGCCCACAGGCTTCTTGGTGGCGGCAGCAGCAGCCTTAGCGTCTCATGCCCGTCTCTGGGGTCCGTGCTGTTAGCTGCGGCTCGCGTCTGTCTCTGGAGTTCCTTTCAGCAGTGCTCTTAATCCCCTTTCCTCGCGCACCAGGAAACAAAGAGGGAAGAAAAAGTCTCTTGCCTCTTCGGCAGGTCTAGACTTTTTCCCGGACTCCCTCCTGGCTGGCTGTGGTGCATTAGCCCCCTTCAGGCTGTGTTCACGCAGACAACCCCAGTCCTCTCCCTGGGATCCGACCTCCGAAGCCCGGGCCTCAGCTCTCAGACCCCGCCCGCCCCGGCGGGTGAGCAGACAAGCCTCTCGGGCTGGTGAGTGCCGGTCGGCACCGATCCTCTGTGCGGAAATCTCTCCACTTTGCCTTCCGCACCCCTGTTGCTGTGCTCTCCTCCGCGGATCCGGAGCTCCCCCCCTCCGCCACCCTGAAGCTGCCCCCCTCCGCCACCCGCAGTCTCCGCCTGTGAAGGGACTTACTAGTGGGTGGAAGTCTTTCCTCCTTCACAGCTCCCTCCCACTGGTGAAGGTCCCGTCCTTATTCTTTGTTTTATCTTTTGCCCTACCCAGGTACGTGAGGGAGTTTCTTGCTTTTTGGGGGGTCTGAGGTCTTCTGCCAGCATTCAGTAGGTGTTCTGTAGGAGTTGTTCCACATATAGATGTATTTCTGATGTATCTGTGGGGAGAAAGGTGATCTCCACCTCTTACTCTTCTGCCATCTTGAAGCCTCTCCCCTACTTGTATTGATGTGGAACAATCTCCAGAATGTATTATTGAATGAGAAGGCGAGGTAAGGAACAGTATACATAGTATGATTCCATTACTGTTTTTTAAAAGATGGATATACAGATTTCTATAGTTAGCGTCTACATAAACAGACTAACTCTGTAGGGGTATATAGTAATCTGGTAATGGTTGCTGTGGTGAGAAAAATGAAGAACTGAGGAAAGAGCTCAATCAATGAGCTGACAAAAATGTTGCAACACAAAGCCAATTAATAAACATGAAAAAATATACATCCATTAAAATGATGTAATGAGAAACTATACAATAATGTGGAATATGTTCTCTATAGATTATAAGTCAACATCATATAACAAAATAAAATTCCTTGACATTCAGGTTTTTTTGTTGTTTTTAATTTAATTTTATTATTATTTTTATACAGCATGTTCTTATTAGTTAACTGTTTTATACATATTAGTGTATATATGTCAATCCCAATCTCCCAATTCATCCCCCCCCGCTTCCCCCGCCTTGTGTCCATAAGTTTGTTCTCTATATCTTTGTTTCTATTTCTGCCTTGCAAACCTGTTCAACTGTACCATTTTCCTAGATTCCACATATATGAGTTAATATACGATATTTGTTTTTCTTTTTCTGACTTACTTCACTCTGGACTTACTTCATTCTGTATGACGGTCTCTGGGTCCATCTATGTCTCTACAAATGACCCAATTTTGTTCCTTTTTATGGCTGAGTAATATTCCATTGTATGTATGTACCATATCTTCTTTATCCATTCCTCTGTCGATGGGCATTTAGGTTGCTTCCATGACCTGGCTATTGTAAATAGTGCTGCAATGAACATTGGGGTGCATGTGTCTTTTTGAATTATGGTTTTCTCTGAGTGCCCAGTCAAGTTTTTTTAATTCAATTTTTATAAATATAGTCACATATAGAAAAAATAGGGAGATATACACACAAAAGTAATAACAGTGGGAGGCAATAGCATATTTTTTATTATAACATTGTAGTATTTTGAATATGAGAAAAATGATTGTAAAAATGAACGTCATTGCCTATAACATAGGTGAGATAAACATTTAAAGTTCTTTTAAAAGTAAATTAGACTGCCTATTTTAGTAATCATCATTTTGGTCTTTGTCTTATAATATTTTTTAATATATCAATTAAAACTCAAACATTTGAAAACCTATGTTTTTAATGGCTTGATGCTACAATGACCTGGTCCTAGAGGAGTACCAAGGCATTCTTTTACCCACTGGAAATTTCAGTCTAGCTGAGGAAGCAAGACACATGTAAAATAATAACTAAAAATACAACATATTAAGTGTATGAGACAGTGAAATAGCATAGATATATCAGACTTTATAAGAAGGAAAGATCATTGTTGCCTAGAGAACTATAGTCAGCTTGAAGAATGGGTAAGAATTAATCACAGAAAAAAAAAAGACAATAACCTTCAGTAGAAAACTTGCCATGAGCAGAGGAACAGATTAAGTGACTTAGGGGACATTTTCACTCTCAGATCATTGACTTGGGATGGTAATAGTAGAACAGCTTCCAATTTTCAAAGACATTTCACACAATTGACTCAGGTATGATATAGGCAGGGTGAAGTGATGGAGACAAGCACCCTGCAGGCAGATAGTTGGGTTTTCAAATTCTAGTTCTGCCACTACATGATGTGACCTAGAAAGTCAACTTTTAAAGCAATAATGCCTAAAATGAGGGTTGCTGTGAGGGTTAAAAATGAGAACAGGCGGAAATCGTCTAACACTCTGCCTGGCACACAGTGGCTGTTGGTTATAACTCTATGTTGGAATAGAGTTTCGTCCCTTGCTTCTCCCCATGCGTTCCATCCTCACAACATCGGTGTGGAGTAATGGGAAGAATGATTCATCTCATTTTGTAGGTAAGAAAACCAAGTCTCAAATATGTTAACTTATTTACAGTCATTACAATCATAGAGCTAATAAGCAGTGGACTCAGATCATGTGAGTTTTAGCTCAGTGACAATGACTTTCCATGATGCCTAAAACTTTATATATACACAAAGAAAACTGTGATGTGGGATGTTTTTCAGTTGTGATCAGTTGTTTGGTCCTCATGAAGCTTCATTAGATGCTATTTCATTTGATGGATTCACCACAATCCAGTCTGTTCCTCGATTTTGTAGGCTCATAAACATGATTTTTTGAGCACATAGAGGGAGTATATTAACCTTTCAGGAACAAACTCATATTACTTAATTTCTCATGGGAATTCCCTTGAGAAGAAGACTCTTTCTTAAGTATCTGGGTGAACTTAGTGCCTAGCACAGGATCTGGAACAAACCAGAGTGTCAATACATTTCATGTGGTCATAAGACCAGAATGCTAATTTATTAATTAATGACAAAATTACAAACGTCAAAACTCCTAGATACTTACACTTTTTGCCGAAAGAAAAAAACATGTAAAACCAAATAAGACTCAGAAGGGCACTTTCTGAGCACATCATTCAGAGCGAGGGACATTGAGCCCTGCAAATGTTTACTGATTTTGGGCATGATGCACTCATCCCGACAAGAGGTGCCTGGAGTTTCTCTTAGTGCATGACCCCATACACCTTATTCTTAAGAATGACCTTACATGTCTCTGACCACATCCGTCTTGCATTGATTTTCTAGTTTCACTTTCAGATGGCACCTTGCTTTTGATATCTACAGGGTATTTTGCTGTCTGCCCGGAGTCTGATGAAGTGGTTTCAACCTTTTTACCTCTGGAAACAAACAGTGGGTGACATTCGCTCACTGGAATCCTGGTTAGAAAGCCTCTCCTTCTCTCCTCAGAGAAGGATATCAGAATGGAGCTGAGTGAGAGTGACATTTCAGGATAACCTTGACTTCCCTCTAACTTACAAACAAAAGTAAATCATTTGCAAAATTTGAACTATTAATAGTAACAAATTACTTGCAACAGAGCTCACAGTGACACACTATTGGATCTTGACCGCTGTGTCTAGTGGAGAAAATAAATGGTTGTTTTGATCTCTAGAATTTTCCTAGTCAAGAGGGTGGTAACACACATAGCACAAGGACAATTTTTAATTTGACTCACACTATATAGACAGCAAATTTTGTATTATAAAGGAAGACTCTTTCCTTAAACTCTTAAAGGAAGAATTGCATCAAGTCTTTACCAGTGGGGTATTTTTTTCTATGTTCAGAAAATGATGAAGAGAGACATATATATTATTTTAAAAGATCATGGGTCTAAATCATCATTAAAAAAAAAAGTCAGGGAAAAAAAGGAGAAAAATATAAACTCTGTGTTCCTATTCTCTTTAGGATTTAAGAAATCTAAATATAAACTCACAGCTTTCCTTTTTTCCATTAAGTAAAGAACTTTTAATTCTAGCAAATTTTGAACTATGATGGTTTAACTTTGTGCTTTCTCATTCTCTCCTTGGATTTGTGGGTCAAAAGAGGAGTCATTAGGGACTTGTATTTCCTGTCTCATCTTTTCCTTCCTCCTTTCTTAAAACTTTGTGGAAAATCAGCTTTATGAAACACTGAAGCGAGCCACGTGCACTTACTTCTGAAAAGTCCTCCATAATTCTTATTTATCTATTTCCAAGTAGACTTTTCGCCCAGAGCACAGACCAGAATGAAACTTTGTATTAAAAAAAAAATCACTTTATGCAATATTTTATAATTTTTCTCTTAATTGAATAAGTTTTAAATTAAACTATTGTTTTAATTTTCTTATCTTTTTTTGATGCTTTACAAAAGAAGATTTTATTTTTTTATTTTTTTACATCTTTATTGGAGTATAACTGCTTTAAAATGGTGTGTTAGTTTCTGCTTTATAACAAAATGAATCAGTTATACATATACATATGTTCCCATATCCCTTCCCTCTTGCGTCTCCCTCCCTCCCACCCTCCCTATCCCAACCCTCCAGGCAGTCAAGAAGCACCGAGCTGATCTCCCTGTGCTATGCGGCTACTTCCCACTAGCTATCTACCTTATGTTTGGTAGTGTATATATGTCCATGCCTCTCTCTCGCTTTGTCACAGCTTACCATTCCCCCTCCCCATATCCTCAAGTCCATTCTCTAGTAGGTCTGTGTCTTTATTCCTGTCTTACCCCTAGGTTCTTCACAACTTTTTTCTTAAATTCCATATATATGTGTTAGCATACGGTCTATCCATCTCATTACATGTAGCTCAATTTTGTTTCTTTTTATGGCTGAGTAATATTCCATTGTATACATGTGCCACATCTTCTTTATCCATTCATCCGATGATGGACACTTAGGTTGTTTCCATCTCTGGGCTATTGTAAATAGAGCTGCAATGAATATTTTGGTACATGACACTTTTTGAATTATGGTTTTCTCAGGGTATATGCCCAGTAGTGGTATTGCTGGGTCATATGGTAGTTCTATTTGTAGTTTTTTAAGGAACCTCCATACTGTTCTCCACAGTGGCTGTATCAATTTACATTCCCACCAACAGTGCAAGAGGGCTCCCTTTTCTCCACACCCTCTCCAGCATTTATTGTTTCTAGATTTTTTGATGATGACCATTTTGACTGGTGTGAGATGATATCTCATTGTAGTTTTAATTTGCATCTCTAATGATTAATGCTGTTGAGCATTCTTTCATGTGTTTGTTGGCAGTCTGTATATCTTCTTTGAAGAAATGTCTATTTAGGTCTTCTGCCCATGTTTGGATTGAGTTGTTTGTTGTTTTGTTATTGAGCTGCATGAGCTCCTTATAAATTTTGGAGATTAATCCTCTGTCCATTGCCTCATTTGCAAATATTTTCTCCCATTCTGAGGGTTGTCTTTTGATCTTCTTTATGGTTCCCTTTGCTGTGCAAAAGGTTTGAAGTTTCATTAGGTCCCATTTGTTTATTTTTGTTTTTATTTCCATTACTCTAGGAGGTGGGTCAAAAAGGATCTTCCTGTGATTTATGTCATAGAGTGTTCTGCCTATGTTTTCCTCTAAGAGTTTGATAGTTTCTGGCCTTACATTTAGGTCTTTAATCCATTTTGAGCTTATTTTTGTGTATGGTGTTAGGGAGTGATCTAATCTCATAATTTTACATGTAGCTGTCCAGTTTTCACAGCACCACTTAGTGAAGAGGCTGTCCTTTCTTCACTTTACATTCCTGCCTCCTTTATCAAAGATAAGGTGACCATATGTGCGTGGATTTATCTCTGGGCTTTCTATCCTGTTCCATTGATCTATATTTCTATTTTTGTGCCAGTTCCATACTGTCTTGATTACTGTAGCTTTGTAGTATCGTCTGAAGTCAGGGAGCCTGATGCCTCCAGCTCCATTTTTCGTTCTCAAGATTACTTTGGCTATTCGGGGTCTTTTGTATTTCCATACAAATTGTGAAATTTTTTGTTATAGTTCTGTGAAAAATACTGGTGGTAGTTTGATAGGGATTGGATTGAATCTGTAGATTGCTTTGGGTAGTATAGTCATTTTCACAATGTTGATTCTTCCAATCCAAGAACATGGTATATCTCTCCATCTATTTGTATCATCTTTAATTTCTTTCATCAATGTCTTATAGTTTTCTGCATACAGGTCTTTTGTCTCCTTAAGTAGGTTTATTCCTAGATATTTTATTCTTTTTGTTGCAATAGTAAATAGGAGTGTTTTCTTGATTTCACTTTCAGATTTTTCATCATTAGTATATAGGAATGCCAGAGATTTCTGTGCATTAATTTTGTATCCTGCCACTTTACCAAATTCATTGATTAGATATAGTAGTTTTCTGGTAGCATCTTTAGGATTCCCTAGTATATATATATGACAGGTATAGTATCATGTCATCTGCAAACAGTGACAGCTTTACTTCTTCTTTTCTGATTCAGATTCCTTTTATTTCCTTTTCTTCCCTGATTGCTGTGGCTAAAACTTCCAAAACTATGTTGAATAATAGTGGTGAGAGTGGGCAACCTTGTCTTGTTCCTGATCTTAGTGGAAATGCTTTCAGTTTTTCACCATTGAGGACGATGTTGGCTATGAGTTTGTCATATATGGCCTTTGTTATGTTGAGGAAAGTTCCCTCTATGCCTACTTTCTGCAGGGTTTTTATCATAAATGGGTGTTGAATTTTGTGAAAAGCTTTCTCTGCATCTATTGAGATGATCATATGTCTTTTCTCCTTCAATTTGTTAATATGGTTTATCACATTGATTGTTTTGCATATATTGAAGAATCCTTGCATTCCTGGAATAAACCCCACTCGATCATGGTGTATGATCCTTTTAATGTGCTCTTGGATTCTGTTTGCTAGTATTTTGTTGAGGATTTTTGCATCAATGTTCAACAGTGATATTGCCTGTAGTTTTCTTTCTTTGTGACATCCTTGTATGGATTTGGTATCAAGGTGATGGTGGCCTTGTAGAATGAGCTTGTGAGTGTTCCTCCCTCTGCTATATTTTGGAAGAGTTTGAGAAGGATAGGTGTTAGCTCTTCTCTAAATGTTTGATAGAATTCACCTGTGAAGCCATCTGGTCCTGGGCTTTTGTTGGTTGGAAGATTTTTAATCACAGTTTCAATTTCAGTGCTTGTGATTGCTCTGGTCATATTTTCTATTTCTTCCTGATTCAGTCTTGGCAGGTTGTGCATTTCTAAGAATTTGTCCATTTCTTCCAGGTTGTCCATTTTATTGGCATAGAGTTGCTTGTAGTAATCTCATGATCGTTTGTATTTCTGCCTTGTCAGTTGTTACGTCTCCTTTTTCATTTCTAATTCTATTGATTTGAGTCTTCTCCCTTTTTTTCTTGATGAGTCTGGCTAATGGTTTATCTATTTTGTTTATCTTCTCAAAGAACCAGCTTTTAGTTTTATTGATGTTTGCTGTCATTTCCTTCATTTCTTTTTCATTTATTTCTGATCTGATTTTTATGATTTCTTTCCTTCTGCTAACTTTGGGGGTGTTTTTGTTCTTCTTTCTCTAATTGCTTTAGGTGCAAAGTTAGGCTGTTTATTCGAGATGTTTCCTGTTCCTTAAGGTAGGATTGTATTACTATAAACTTCCCTCTTAGAACTGCTTTTGCTGCATCCCACAGGTTTTGGGTCGTCGTGTCTCCATTGTCATTTGTTTCTAGGTATTTTTTGATTTTCTCTTTGATTTCTTCAGTGATCACTTCGTTATTAAGTAGTGTATTTTTTAGCCTCCATGTGTTTTTTTTTTTTTTACAGATCTCTTCCTGTAATTGATATCTAGTCTCATAGCATTGTAGTCGGAAAAGATACTTGAAACAATTTCAATTTTCTTAAATTTACCAAGGCTTGACTTGTGACCCAAGATATGATCTATCCTGGAGCATGTTCCATGAGCACTTGAGGAAAATGTGTATTCTGTTGTTTCTGATTGGAATGTCCTATAAATATCAATTAAGTCCATCTTGTTTAATGTATCTTTTAAAGCTTGTGTTTCCTTATTTATTTTCATTTTGGATGATCTGTCCATTGGTGAAAGTGGGGTGTTAAAGTCCCCTACTATGAATGTGTTACTGTCGATTTCCCCTTTTATGGCTGTTAGAATTTGCCTTATGTATTGAGGTGCTCCTATGTTGGGTATATAAATATTTACAATTGTTATATCTTCTTCTTGGATCGATCCCTTGATCATTACGTAGTGTCCTTGTCTCTTGTGATAGTCTTTATTTTAAAGTCTATTTTTTGTCTGATATGAGAATTGCTACTCCAGCTTTCTTTTGGATTCCATTTGCATGAATATCTTTTTCCATCCCCTTACTTTCAGTCTGTATGTGTCTCTAGGTCTGAAGTGGGTCTCTTGTAGACAGCAAATATATGGGTCTTGTTTTTGTATCCATTCAGCGACTCTGTGTTTTTTGGTGGGAGCATTTAGTCCATTTACATTTAAGGTAATTATCGATATGTATGTTCCTATTCCCATTTTCTTAATTGTTTTGGGTTCGTTATTGTAGGTCTTTTCCTTTTCTTGTGTTTCCAGCCTAGAGAAGTTCCTTTAGCAGTTGTTGTAAAGCTGGTTTGGTGGTGCTGAACTCTCTCAGCTTTTTCCTGTCTGTAAAGTTTTAATTTCTCCATCAAATCTGAATGAGATCCTTGCTGGGTAGAGTAATCGTTGTTGCAGGTTTTTCTCCTTCATCACTTTCAATATGTCCTGCCAGTCCCTTCTGGCTTGCAGAGTTTCTGCTGAAAGATCAGCTGTTAAACTTATGGGGATTCCCTTGTGTGTTATTTGTTGTTTTTCCCTTGCTGCTTTTAATATGTTTTCTTTGTGTTTAATTTTTGACAGTTTGATTAATATGTGTCTCAGCGTATTTCTCCTTGGATTTATCCTGTATGGGACTTTCTGTGCTTCCTGGACTTGGTTAACTATTTCCTTTCCCATATTAGGGAAGTTTTCAACTATAATCTCTTCAAATATTTTCTCAGTCCCTTTCTTTTTCTCTTCTCCTTCTGGAACCTCTATAATTTGAATGTTGGTGCCTTTAATGTTGTCCCAGAGGTCTCTGAGACTGTCCTCAGTTCTTTTCATTCTTTTTTCTTTATTCTGCTCTGCAGTAGTTATTTCCACTATTTTATCTTCCAGGTCACTTATCTGTTCTTCTGCGTCAGTTATCCTGCTATTGATCCCATCTAGAGTATTTTTAATTTCATTTATTGTGTTGTTCATCATTGTTTGTTTCATCTTTAGTTCTTCTAGGTCCTTGTTAAATGTTTCTTGCATTTTGTACATTCTATTTCCAAGATTTTGGATCGTTTTTACTATCATTATTCTGAATTCTTTTTCAGGTAGACTGCCTATTTCCTCTTCATTTGTTAGGTCTGGTGGGTTTTTATCTTGCTCCTTCATCTGCTGTGTGTTTTTCTGTCTTCTTATTTTGCTTAGCTTACTGTTTTTGGGGTCTCCTTTTTGCAGGCTGCAGGTTCATAGTTCCCGTTGTTTTTGGTGTCTGTCCCCAGTGGCTAAGGTTGGTTCAGTGGGTTGTGTAGGCTTCCTGGTGGAGGCGACTAGTGCCTGTGTTCTGGTGGATGAGGCTGGATCTTGTCTTTCTGGTGGGCATGTCCACGTCTGGTGGTGTGTTTTGGGGTGTCTGTGGACTTATTATGATTTTAGACAGCCTCTCTGCTAATGGGTGGGGTTGTGTTCCTGTCTTGCTAGTTGTTTGGCATAGGGTGTCCAGCACTGTAGCTTGCTGTTCGTAGAGTGAAGCTGGGTCTTGGTGTTGAGATGGAGATCTCTGGGAGATTTTTGCCATTTGATATTATGTGGAATTGGGAGATCTTTTGTGGACCAGTGTCCTGAAGTTGGCTCTCCCACCTCAGAGGCACAGCACTGACTCCTGGCTGCAGCACCAAGAGCCTTTAATCCACACGGCTCAGAATGAAAGGGAGAAAAAGTAGAAAGAAAGAATTAGTAGAAGTAGAAAGAAAGAAAGAAAGGAGGGAGGGAGGGAGCAAGGGACGGAGGTAGTAAGAAGGAAGGAAGGAGTGAAAGAAGGAAAAAAGAAAGAAAGAAGATAAAGTTAAATAAAATAAAGTAAGATAAAATATAATAAAGTTATCAAAATAAAAAATAATTATTAGAAAAAAAGAAAAAAAAAAACGGACGGATAGAACCCTAGGACAAATGGTGGAAGTAAAGCTATACAGACAAAATCTCACACAGAAGCCTACACATACACACTCACAAAAAGAGGAAAAGGGGGAAAAAATCATAAATCTTGCTCTCAAAGTCCACCTCCTCAATTTGGGATGATTCATTGTCTATTCAGGTATTTCACAGGTGCAGGGTACATCAAGCTGATTGTGGAGCTTTAATCTGCTGCTTCTGAAGCTGCTGGGAAAGATTTCCCTTTCTCTTCTTTGTTCGCACAGCTCCCGGGGCTCAGCATTGGATTTGGCCCCGCCTCTGCGTGTAGGTCGCCGGAGGGCGTCTGTTCTTCGCTCAGACAGGACGGGGTTAAAGGAGCCGCTGATTCGGGGACTTTGGCTCACGCAGGCAGCGGGGGAGGGAGGGGCGCGGAGTGCGGGGCGGGCCTGCGGCGTCAGAGGCGGCGTGACGTTGCGGCAGAGGCCGGCATGACGTTGCACCAGCCTGAGGCGCGCCGTGCGTTCTCCCGGGTAAGTTGTCCCTGGATCCCGGGACCCTGGCAGTGGCGGGCTGCACAGGCTCCCCGGAAGGCGGGTGTGGATAGTGACCTGTGCTCGCACACAGGCTTCTTGGTGGCGGCAGCAGCAGCCTTAACGTCTCATGCCCGTCTCTGGGGTCCGCGCTTTTAGCCGCGGCTCGCGCCCGTCTCTGGAGCTGCTTTAAGCAGCGCTCTTAATCCCCTCTCCTCGCGCACCAGGAAACAAAGAGGGAAGAAAAAGTCTCTTGCCTCTTCAGCAGGTCCAGAACTTTCCCCCGACTCCCTCCCAGCTAGCCGTGGTGCATTAGCCCCTTCCGGCTGTGTTCACGCCGCCAATCCCAGTCCTCTCCCTGCACTCCGACCAGAGCCCGAGCCTCAGCTCGCAGCCCCGCCCGCCCCGGCGGGTGAACAGACAAGCCTCTCGGGCTGGTGAGTGTCTGTCGGCACCAGTCCTCTGTGCGGGAATCTCACCGCTTTGCCCTCCGCACCCCTGTTGCTAAGCTCTCCTCCGCGGCTCCGAAGCTTTCCCCCTCCGCCCCCCGCAGTCTGTGCCTGCGAAGGGGCTTCCTAGTGTATGGAAACCTTTCCTCCTTCACAGCTGCCTCCCACTGGTGCAGGTCCCGTCCCTATTCTTTTGTCTCTGTTTATTCTTTTTTCTTTTGCCCTACCCAGGTACGTGGGGAGTTTCTTGCCTTTTGGGAGGTCTGAGGTCTTCTGCCAGCGTTCAGTAGGTGTTCTGTAGGAGTTGTTCCACGTGTAGATGTATTTCTGGTGTATCTGTGGGGAGGGAGGTAATCTCCTCATCTTACTCTTCCGCCATCTTCTTTCTTATCTATTTATAAGCATTTCTTTGAATACTGCCTGTTCTCTCTCTACTTCTTACCCCATTGATAATTCCTAAGAGAAGAAATTTAAGTGAATTTATTTACCAGACCTCATCACTCTTGGTATCTGCATCAACATCCTCTGCAGTTTCATGTTTCTTTCTGAAATGTAAAATATTTCATTATGGATAAAGAATCATCTTCAGCCAAGAATGCAGACTTTAAAATACCTTTTCCTCTCAAGCATGTAGGGTAAGGCTTTTGCCTGTTAAGTAGTTCGAAGCCTTGGTTTTTCTTCCTGGCTAAGGTTGATTCCTCTGTTGCAGTGTCTGGATGGATGTGGCTAGGAGGTGGCCTTCCCTCATGGCTATTTCCAACAGCTAATGGAATAAAAATATGACTTTATAAGGTTTTTCTGGGACAAACACTGAAGGATAGGAGTGAATTTTCCGTTATGTGAGACCTAGGAAATGGTCCTCTCTGTTATAGTGAAAAAGATAATAATAGATATTGAAAAGGGTAGATGTTGAGAGTTTTAATGACATTTTCCCATTCACTATATTCCCTATTTTCTTTTTTAATAGATAACTGACTCCTGAGATTAAAAGGACAGGAAAACAAAGAAAAATTAAGAGAAAAATAGAAGAAGGCATATGAAAGACCAGGATGCAGGATGAGAAGACCAACATCTCCAGGTAAGTAGGGGCAATGCTTTTCCATATACAAAACCCATCAGGGTGCTCAGTGAACAAAAGAGTCATGTATTCCTTAAGAAGCAGGAAAGAAGGTAAGAATCTTGAGATCACAGCTTCCTTAGATGACTTATTCCTCCTTCATTTCTAAAGCTGTTAGAAATATATAATCTTAGCATTCAAAGCAACTACAGATATTGTTTAACTGAACCAATTCAGCACTTTTCCTGAGGGCTTACATGACAGAGAACTCATCATGACTCTGATAGAACCTAAGGGTAGTTCTAATTACCTTGGCCAGATTTGCAGGCAGGATCTGTGATGACACTAACCCTAACCTATCCACCACTGGCTCTAACACCACAGTAATTTTCCAGAAAAAGCTGGGGACTCTGAAGCCAATCAGTTCCTTCTGTGGCTCTCATCTTAGCCAACCTCATACATCCACCAACAAGGTGACATTTCTGGTGACCAATCCTTGTTTATTCAGTTATCTTTATCCTGCCATGAGCCTGCCCCCGCCTTGACTCTTAATGCAATTTCTCCTAAATATTTTTCTCCTCTGTCATCATAAACCTCTCTTCTTTTGTAAACAAGTTGACTCACACCTCACCTTCTTCATGTGGTACTCTCTCCTCACTTGTTCTTACCTAAATCTGGCTCTCCCTCAAGGCCACTGTTTCTATTACATCTGTTTTGAGAGGAAACTGCTTCTTTTACCATACTCCATGCCCTTGTGTCCATAAGTGGCAGTATGTAGCACTCTTGAATCCTAGAGGACTTAGACTCAACGTGATTACGACATGAATGAAGCTGACCCAATTGTAATACAATAGGAAATAGTGGAGAATGCAACGTATTGGAAAGTAAATGTCTCATGTAAATACTGCCTTCCAGATAAATAAAGTTCTACCATTCACGCCTATAAGCAAACTTTTGCCAGATCTTCCAGTTTTTCCAAACAAGCCAGATATTCATGTTTTATTGGTGATATCTGTCTATTTTAAACATTGACAACAGATTTAAAATATATGAACACTCTGGAATAAATAAAACTTATCTCTAGGCTAGATGTGCCCTGTAGTCGGCAGATTTAATTGGACTCTTTATCAACTCCCAGTATATTTCTCCTTCATCTATATACCAAACCCTTCCTCTTTTGACTCTAAGAAATCTGGTTTATTAACCTCATCAACCTTAACCTTGACCTGTGGAGTGACCATCTTTCTCTGCCTGCAGATATTTACTCCATACAACTTATCCTTTTCTCTGCATGTCACTTCTTTCCATCTATGGCTGGGGTTGGCAATTTTTTTCTGTAAAAGATCAGAAGGTAAGTATTGTTGACTTTGTGGACCATATGTTATGTCACAACAGCTCAACTGTACCATTGTAGCATGAAATAGTCACAGACAATATACAAGTTAATGAATGTAGCTGTATTCCAATAAAACTATTTACAGAAAAAAAGTGTAGGTTGGATTTGGCCAGTGTGTTATACATAGTTTGCTGATTCTTGACTTCAAAGATGAAGAAGGAGTTCCTTAACATGGGATATAAGAACCTGCATGATTTATCTCCTGTCTGCTTTGCCAGCTTTATCTCCTATTACTTTCCCTGTGAGTTAACCAGCCATAATAACAAACCACAATTATTTATTCAGCACTTTCAATATGCCAGTTACTTTTCTAAACCTTTTGCTTATATTAAATTTTCTAAATTACTAAAAAGGGTAGGATTTAGGCACCTTAATTTATAGATGAGTAAATTGGGGCTCAGAGTGATTAACTGGTTTGCCCAAGGTCACACAGACAGTATCTAGAAAAGCTAGGATTTGAACCCAGACAGTCAGGTTTCAGTGGTCATGCTCTTACCACTATATCATCCAGCCTCTCTGAGGTTTTCCCCACATTCTTGTCATGGGGGAGACTGTACCATCTGGTTCTGTGCATTTGCTCCCTTTATCTGATATTCCCCTTTCTACTTCCACCTGGGAAAACTAAATCAAGTCTTTCTTCTTTGGAAAGTCTTCCATTACTTCACAGCTCCACACTGACAGGGTTTAGATGCTTTGTGTTCTAGGCTTAATAGCTATTTCTGGATGTACTGATTGCTATACTTAAAAAAATTCAGTAATTGTCTACTGTTGAAATTAGTGATCTCCTTCCCATCGGGGTTTAAGTACTGCTCATCTTTGCACAGTTCCTGACACAGTAGGTGCTCAATAATTGTTTGTTGAATTGAATTCAATGAATAATTTATCCTAGAGTTTTCACTGTTTCTGATTTATCCATCAGTTCTTTTTTTGGTGGAAGAGAAGTTTAGAGTCTTGGTTGGTATGTCTCAGAAACAGATCTTGAGATATAGATTAGTGCACAAGAAATTTAACCTGGAAGGAGAAGAAAGCAGTGGTAGGAGAATGACGAAGTGAGATGCAGCAAAGCAGTCAATGAAATATACATTATCAAGGCTCCCACCATTGTAGTCCACTAGAGCCTAATCCTGCTGGGGAAAGTCTGAAAGCTGGTGCAGAGCATATACCTCAGAGTTGTTCTACCCAGGGGATAAGGTTGCTAGGGTATTTATACACCAATTCATTTCATTAACTGGTTGGAGGCTACTTCCAGGGGAAGTTAATACCCAAACACATCCAGAGTGCTACACAGGTGGGCAAAGCAAGGTTTGTTGGCTTGAGAAAGCCCTCAGGCAAAGAAATTCAGCTGCTGGTAGCTGCAAGTCCAGCCAGTGTGCACTAAAGTGTGAGGGTTGGCATATACGGGCATGGTGCCCACAGCATCTGCTATAGTTTCCCTCCAAATGTCTGAAACTGATTGTAAGGTGAGAATTTTTCCCCTTTCCCCTTTGCTAAAATGAGGCTTTAAAAGGGGTCTCTGGAGGTAGAATCTTTCATAATTATCACAATAATCCCGTTTTGTGATGTGTGTAAGGAAAATAGCATCTTTATCCTTTTTCAGGCCAGGTGACCTCTAGTATACACTGAACTGTCTTCTCTACTTATCCTTTGGGATTGTCTTTGAAGACTGCCTTCAATCCCAGAACTTTGATTAGTGGTACATTTATGTATTTTCTTAACATGAGAGCTATAGCATTGCTGTTTGTCTCACATCTCTTTCCCTTGTATAAAGCAAAATCTTCAGGTACCATTTATAACAGATAGTTTTATGGTTTATACAGCATCCTAGGTGTTTGAGCAGACTTGTGGAGGAGTAAGACGTCACAGTTGCCATTTAGAGTGTTCAGAGTAGTGTCCTGGATAAATAAAGAGGAATGAGATAGATGTTGAAATAGAGAAAAATTCAAAGTAAAAGGAAGTATGGGGGAGAGATTGACTAATTACCTTGTAAGAAAAAACATAATTAAGGATATTCTAAATTTATCCTAATAGTAAGATAGTTTCTTGTTATCTGAGTATCCCAAAGTCTCTTATATTTTGTGTTGGCTCTCAATTTTTTAATTTTTTAAAACAGTGCTGTTTGGGCCAAGAATCATTTACCTGATACATCCTCCTTAATGTTAATAGTGAAAAGACTATTAAGACTTTTTCTTTATTCATGTCTTGAAATAAGACAGTTGCAGCTGGCAGGGAGCACAGAGAAGGGATTTAGAAGAATTTGAGCAGGTGTGATAGACAAGGGAATTGACTATAGCTGAGGAAAAGGGGTAGAGAGAGATGGATGAGTAAATGAAGAATCTGAGGCTTTGAGCTCTGGAAACCGAGGGACCGATTTCACAGCTGAGTCGGATAGGACAACCAGGCAGGTGGCTTCCATGTGGCGAAAGGCTGCAAGTTCAGTTTAGACAGGAGCAAAGGTGAAAGCGCTCTTGACTTTCCTAGGTAGAGCTGTACAGACATGAAACTCAAACCACTAAATCCCCTTAGGAATGAATGAGTCTGTCAGGGAACTCCGAAAATAGCAATACTGACAATAGTGGTGATAATGACAACAATAAATATTTCCATTTCTGCAGCAGTGAGAATGCAGGTTATTATTTTAGGAGTTTCGCACATACCTTGGCAGGATTCTGGGATATCCATTATTTTGGACAGCCCCATCGTCCTTCATTCTCATCCTTTGAAAGCCCTCTTAGCACAAAAAAAATTAAAGTTTAGTAACAATAATAAAAGTGCAAAAATGATTATCCCTACAGATGGCATATGAAAGCTGAAAACTGTGTGTTAAAATCACCATTTCATCCCCAAAGTAACCTACTTCATTTATTGTGGCCGACGTGGTAGAGAATGTTTTCTTTTATGAATGTTGAGATAATTAGAAGCATGATTCACTTAGCACCTAGTATGTGCTAGACCCTTCACACACATTATCTCCAGTTCTCCCAGCCCTACTTCTGTTTTGCCTGTAAGGAAGTTGAAGCTACGATGAATTACTTGGTGTGTCCATGAGCCTCAGTTAACTTCTTTCCTCCATTCTTCCCAAATGTCACTGCTGGGATCAGATGTTAGCAACGAGAGTTCCCAGCAGTTGTGAAAGGACAGAGGCAGAACCCAGGTCCATCCATATCCTCTGTTAGGCCACTTGGCCTCTATACACACCTGCTGTATAACTGTTGACACCTGTATTCATCAGCATCTGTATTACTGTGTTTGTCAAGGTTCTTCAGAGAAACAGAACCTGTAGGAGATATATGTGTATCTATCTATCTATCTATCGATCTATCTACATCCTTTCAACCTTGAAATTTGGCCCTCATTTTTCTCATTGATGGACTCAATGCATCCTTATAGAGTCACCCCATTACATTAACATATGTTAATGTGTAATATTTTATCTTCTATACTGAGCTTTATTTTTAAATTGGGCTTCCCTATGTATTTATCACATTTAATTTTCAGAACAAACCCTTCTCATTTACACTAACAATTGACACTACAAGGATTAAAAGTAGAATCCTTTTTTGCCATTGGCAAAAAGCTGAAGAGACAGGATTGGGACTCAAGTTTTTATTTGCTTTCAAAGCTTCTGCAGTTTTCATTACATTATCTTATCTCAATAAATTTTTCTATATGCCAGTCTCAATAGTACTTTAGAGTACTAAAAGAAAGAGAATGATAATGACAATTTGTTGAACGTCATTGTTAGGCAGTAAAGCATAATGCCATTCAGAACACTGTCAACCAGTAAATATATCTATCTATGCCATTCAGAATACTGACAATCAGTAAATTCATCTATTTGGAGAATCATTAGGCAACATGGGGATTCTACCAATATATCACTAAATCATAATTATTAGACTTCATGGAGGCTGGGATAAGACTAAAATATTGATTATAATGCATTCACATATCTTTAAACTATATACAATATATATGAATATTATCACAGCATATAGAGTATGGTGAGATTTTAATATTAATCAAGGTGCTTTTGAAATCCCATACTTTCTTTGTTGTCACAGACTATCTTTGTTCCCACTAGTCCAGATTTATTACTGTCCTAGTAGAGAAAGAATCCAGCCAAACTAAAGAACAAAATGTTATACACTTGGCTTTTAAAAAGAAAGATTTGGGAAGAAAACTTGGTTCTCCAGACTAAGGAAAAGGCATTTTTGGAGGATAATCAAGGGTTAGAGATAGGATCGTCTATATTTAGATTAGAATGCACCGTTTCCCCCATTTCCACTCATGGAATTCTGGGGATTGAGAATAGAGTGAGTCTTTGTTCCATTCCTTGAGTGGAGCTTGGGAAGATGGCAAGCATCATTGAAAATTATTCCACACCAACATGGTGCAATAACGATAGGGTAGATAATGCAGAAAGCCATGTCCAATCCGGAACTCTGTGTGGAGGTAGGTTACAGCTGCACCCCACCCAACAGCAGCAGAATAGAGTTCCTAAATAGGAAATAATGCATAGGATGGGCTAAGAGGTCAGGTTCCCTAGAAGCAGAGTCTAAAACAAGAATTTGCGTGCATATGATTTATTGAGGAATACTCATCAGGAAAAAAAATCTATAAGAGAATTGTAGACTAAAAGATATTCCCCAAAGATGGCAATGTCAACCATGTGACTGAAGGATGCAGGTTAGCAGGCATTTCAGCAGATGAGAACAGAAAAGTGGCTAACAGTGATCTTAGTAGTACATTTCAGTAAATTCTAGTGTAGAACTTATGCAGACTGTATATTTGTCATCCACATCCCCTCCAAAGTGTTGATATGCTTATTAAGGAAGACGAATGCAACCTAGAAGAAAATGAAAGGTTTGGGGAGACGGAAAATACTAAATCAACTTGCTTTATTGAAGACAACTTTACTGAAGTATAATTTACCGGCCAGGAAATACACCCAATATAAGTGTACAATTCAATGATATTTGTTTAGTACATTTATAAAGCTGGGGAACCCACTACAATCCAGTTCAAGAAAATTTTCTTTATACTAAATTGTTCTTTCCTACATGTTTGCTGTGAATCCCCAGACAACCACTAAGCTGCTTTCTATACCTATAGATTCACCTGGAATTTGGGGGAGGGGGAAACTGAATGAGCTGAATGATATGATATATAGTCTTTTGTGTCTGGATTCTTTCAATTAGCATAATTTTTAGACATAATTTATATTGTAGATGTTCTAGTAATTCATTTTTATTGATGAAGAGTATTTATTGTATAGATATACCACATTTCCTTGCATTTTCTTTATACATTAACCAATGATAGACATTTGGATTGTTTCTAGTTTTTTTCCTACTGTGAATAGTGCTACTATGAGTATTCATGTGCAAGTATTTACATGACATATATTTTTATTTCTTTTGGGTAGATACCTAGGAGTGGAATTGCTGATTGGAACGATAAATTTATGTTTAACTTATTCAGAAATTGCTAAACTGTTTTCTGCCAGCAATGTATGAGGCTTCTAGTTTTTTCATACCTTTGCCAACACTTGACATTGACAGTTATTTTCATTATAGCTGTTTTAGTAGGTATTTAGTAGTATCACCTTCTGGGTTTAATTGCCATTTCCAAAATGACTTATGGTGTTGATTATCCTTATATGTGCTTACTAGCCATCCTTTAGGATGTTGCTAGATTCAGTTTGCTAACATTTTCTTATGGGTTGTTCTGCATCTATGTTTATGAGGGCTATTGGTCTGCTGTTTCCTTGTGATATATTTTTCTGGCTTTGGTATCAGGCTGTTTCTGGCTCATAGAATGAGTTGAGAAATGTTTCCTCTCTCTATATTTTTTGGAAAATGTGTAGAATTGATATCGTTTCCTCTTAAAATATTTGATAGAAATCATGGTTGAAACTGGGCCTGGGCTTTTTTTTGTGGGGAAGTTTTTAATTTCTTTACTTGTTATAGATCTAGTTAGATTACCTGTTTCTTTAGTCAGTTTTGGGAATTTATGTTTTTCTAGAACATTGTCCATAAATATGCTTAATCTATTGATATTGAGTTGTTTATAATATTACCTTATATTTTAATTTCTGTAGGGTCAGTAGAAATGTCCCTTCTTTTATACCTGATTTTGGTGATTTTTGTTCTCTCTCAGCCAGTCTACCTAAGTATTTTGCAATGTTGTGATCTTTTTAAGAACCCACTGTTTATTTCATTGTTTATTGATTTTTCTCTTTCTATTTCATTGTTTGCTGCTCTGAGTTTTATTATTCTTTCCCTTCTGCTTATGTTGTGTTTAACTTGTTCTTCTTTTTCTAGTTTCTTAAAAATGGAGGTTTAGATTATTAATTTGAGATCTTTTCTCTTTTCTAAAATAGCTATTTAAAGCTATAATTTTACTCTAAGCATTGATTTACCTGCATCACATTGCTTTGACCTATTGTGACATATTGGTTTTGTTTTCATTCACTTCAAAGTATTTTCTTCATGGTTTCTTTGAACCATTCGTTATTTAATTTCCAAATATTTAGAGATTTCTGTAGGTTCTTTCTGTTGTTGATATCTAGTTTTCTCCCATTGTTACTGTAGAACATATTTTGAATGATGTTTAGTTCTTTCGAATTTATTGAGGTGTGCTTTATGTCCTAGCATTTTGTTTGTCCTGGAGAATGATCTATGTATTTTTGAAAAGAAAGAATATTCTGCTGTTTTTATATTTTTGAATCAAATTTATGAAGTTTCTGCCCATTATTTCTTCACATATTTTTCTTACTGTTTCTCACTCCCTTCTTCTAGGACTCCCGTTACAAATATTTTGGTATTTTCTTGATATTGTCTCATAGGTCTCAGAAGTTCTATTAAATTTTCTTCAATTTTTTCTATTCCTTAGGATATATACTTTCTATTCATCTATCATCAAGTTCACTGCTTATTTCTATTTCTGTGTCAACTCTCAAATTTACATTTTTAAAAATTTTAAATAATTCCTATTTCTTCATTGAATTTATTATTTGTTGAGTCATTGTCATTGAATTTTTCTTAAATCTTGAAACAAAGTTTTCTTTAATTATTTGGATATATTTATAATAATTGCTTTGACATCTCTGTTTGCAAAATCCAACATGTGAGGGGACTCCTTAGAGTTTCCCCAACTCTGTTGAATCTAGGAAGCTCTGTGAAAACTTTGACTCAAAGAATAGAACAAAAATGGCTGTCAGCCAATTTCAGGGCCTAGGATTTAAGATATTGGAAGCATCTAATTTCTCTCACTTCCTTGCTTGAAACACAGCTACTATGCTGTGAGGAAGAAGCAGCAGTGTAGAGAGGCCTTGTGGAAAGGCACTAAGATATCTAGTCAGTAGCCTCAGATGAGCACTAACTTACCAGTCATGTGAATAAACCATCTTGGAAGTGCATTGTCTGAGGCCCAGCTGATCTACCCCAGTTAACAGCCTGTAACAAAGATAAGCCCTTCCTGCCAAATCCTTTCTAAATTGTAAATCTGTGAGCAAATAAATTATGATTTTTGTTTGATCACTAAGTATCTGGGTGGTTTCATTACATACCCGTAAGTAACCAGAACAAGAATTTTCTGCCTTGAAGAATGAGGGTTAGGAATTAAAGCTAAGAACAATTATTACAATATCTATTTATCATCTACCTAACAAGTAAGATTTTCATAGCCGCAAAATCAAATTGCAAAAATATAACCTAAAAAAAGATCTGTGTAAGTAAAACTTGTTATCTTGAGTAGAAGGTGACTGTGATATAGAGGAACAAAAAAGTTTTCATCCTGGATATTACAGAACAGAACAGGAGGATGTAATGAGAAAGAAGAAAGAGAGGAAAGTGATCAGATGTTTGTTCCAATTACCCTTGTGCGGTTTGACTTAGTGATAAGAGCAAGTAGCTCTGAGCACAAGTGTGGCAGTTCTTGTCCTGTCATCAGTTTGATGCCCTATGAGGGTCCTGGGCAGGAGGTTCCACCCGAGCACTGAGCTTAACCTTAAGCAGGGTTAAGAGAGCACAGAAAAAGAGAAAGAGAGCATCTAATTTGCATCTTCATTTGACCTTCTTTTGTTCTTTGTGACCACTGAATTGAGAATCAGCAACCCTTCTGTGGAGTCCACAGTGGCTGCAGCAAGATGACACTATAGAAGAGGTTAAGGGCAGCCCGTCTAGGACAAGGACATGATGAAAAATGTAAAGTTTCAGAGAGGCTTAGAGAGCCCATCTGAGACCATGGTATTAGGAATCTACCCCTGGGTTATAACCAAGGAGAGAGAGGCAGAGAGAGAGACAGAGAGAGAAAGAGGAGAGAGAGACAGAGAGATGCCATGAGTGGTTCTTGCTGCCGATGTCACCAGCAGATACCACAGAAAATTCAAGTATAAGACCAGTAACATCTCAAAGCTCATCAGCTACTGAATAGCAAGGCAAAGCTAGGGCATGCTAAGCCCTCTGCACCAGGAGGTCACATGAATCCCTTTCCCATATACCTGGACCCCATTTTACAAAGAAGTCAAAGAGGGGGAGGGTTCAGAAATAAGAGAATTGAGTAATTAACTCAATAGATTGGGCACACTTAGAGTGTTTAAACTATTAAACCAAACTAAGTTGACAACTATATTGGATATTGGTCATTTCCCCATTGCACTATCTAGTGGATAGGGTGCATGTGGAACACCAGAACACTTAGAGATGAAAATATAGAAAATACATCTTTACTGCACATCCTGGTTATAATGTAAGTATCATATATATGGCAAAATAATCTGAGAATTTGACAATGGTTTAGCTTCTCCTGGAAAAATTTCATGAAGGAATAAATATAGCAAGTATTTTTCTTCACACATCTTTTTTTCCCCAACCTCAGTCACCACTCTATACAATGAAGCCTCTATAGACTGAAGTCAGTAATTACGTACCTTACTTAGGAAAAGGTAAACAGATTGCCATAAGGACAGATAGTATCATGTAGTGGCTAAGAACATAGACTCTGGGGCCAGAATATATGGATATGAATTCTAGTTCTTCTCTTCCTGGCTTAATGACAGGTCACCTAACCTCTCTGTGCCTTAATAGTCTCCTTTGTAAAATGGGTACAATAATAGTACATCTTTCCTCATGTTGCGATTGTTAAACAAGTTAATGCATTTGAAGTGCCCACATATAGTGAGTATTATTATTGAGCTTGGCTCTTATTGTTACTGTTTTTGGAAAACCCAAGCTCACTGAGATCGCAACAAGAATTTTCCAGCCCTGAAAGATGTTTGGAGCTCTGTTTGGAGAAGTATAATAAGCAGAACGTGGCCAACTTGTGTGTGATTGTGGCTCCCTGTTCCTGAAGAGTGAAGAGGGTGGTGAGTACATAGGTGATGCCAGCTTGATGGTGGGACCCTGATGTGGGTGGAGGCGTGTTCTGGAAACAGACCCCCAAGAGACACTGCTCTGGGATGTGGGCAATGGTCCCAGAGTCAAGATGGCTATGAGGAGGGCAGAGGCTGGGAGTAGTGGAGTTGTCAGCACAGCCCTAGACCGTGATGGCTTCAAGGAGAGAGGCTGTTACATAGGAGTACCTGTCTGCCAAATATATGTTAGGTTTTCTACTACCCAGGCTGGTGGGGTCAGAACTAGAAGTAATTTGATTTTATAAATAAAATCATGTAATTTTTCTTCTCCCTTAACATCAATGAGAAAATCAGTAACCATTGATTATAGTAATAGCCAAAACTAGAATGTATTTGACAAACCTTAATGGTTTTAAGATACCATTGAGCTGTGTTTCATGCAGTGCTATTTTTAGACGGGTTTCTTCAGTACTGTTAATCAATGTTTTCTTCTAAATTGTTGAGAATACAGATTAAGTCATATTGTGGTGGACTCTCTTCTTAAAATTATCTCAGAAGAAAAAAAGCAGAGTGAAAACTCGTACTTTAAGAATGTAATTGTAGCCCCTATGTTAAGTCTCTAGAAAATGTCTAAGTCTGAAACCAAAATGACGTCTGTGAAGTTGGAGAAAAAAATCTAATTCAAGAGCTACAGGGCAAATATCATGAAGTAGGAAAAAATTAATGTGATTCTGCAAATTTTTAGAGCTAATAAGTCTATACTATTAGAAAAATTCAATCACATGCTCATTACACTGGCCTATGCTTTCATTTCCTGACTGGGCCTGGAAATTATTCTCGTTAAACTAAGGCATATGGGGAACACAGTCCCAGGGAATAGAGATCCAGATCCTCAGAACAGCAATTTCTCCCTAATGTAAAAAAAAATATAAGAGAAGCAGGTTGAGTAAGACATTCTCCCAGAATAAATTGGGAGTACCATGATAACAACTTAATTTTTCCTTCCTCAAACTGTAAGAAAATGTTTATTTCTTTTGAAATATGGAAGAAAAGTCACTTTTCATGGCCTGAGATTCCATAGCTAGCACCTCTTTGCTATTTTTGCATACATTTTCCCCCTAATTTTAGGTAGTAGGCAAAAAAAATATTTAACAGATTGTTAATTTCCAAAGTAAAAATGGCCATTGTTTAAATTAATGGAAGTATAAATTCAGTTATTACATCAGTGATATGGACAATAGAATTTGTGATTACATGATGATAAACTATAAGCCCTACTGATTACACAGACACACACATACACATGCTCTCACTCACACACCACACACTTTGCAGCCGAAAGTAGTAACATTCACAGTGCCTTTCTGAGTCAAGTTTGCACAAAGTAACAATGATATTTTTAAAAGGTAACATGGAACCCATGCAGGAATGAGGGCTATGCCAGCATGTCTGGCAGAGATTCATATCAAACTGAGATCATGAGGGTACAGTTTTGCGGGAGGACATGATGTCACAGAACTCCAGATGCTACTGAGCTCCACTGTCATGCACATCAAAAAGTTTTGTTTATAGAGCAATTTTGTACATCAAAGTGAAACCCTCATATAAGTAAAAAGAGTACTTATATTAAGAAAAGTGTGTGTACATGCACTTGGGAGGCACGGCACTCTTACAAGTATAGCAAAGATTCAAGATGGATTGTCTTACTCTATTTTCATCATAGAACTAGGTGGCAGATAATTATTAATGAGTCAGGTTTGGCAAGAAAGTCATCAAATAGTTTTATATAAAATGATAAACATGCAAGTTATTTATAGTGTCTTATACTACATATATTGTTCTTTATGTATGCATGCATGCTTATGGACCATATAATCAATATATGGGTATTAGTTAAGTGATATTCAGTTATATTAATAAATAATTTTTCATAGAAACATCAAAGTAAGTAGAATCCTGTCAGTGCTATTTATTTATAGTTCCCAAATTCTTTGACTTATAATCCAGGTGCTTCTAATTATCTATTGAATGTTATAGTTAGTACCTAGAAGAAAACAAACAGCCTGACATAACCTAGGTCTTGAAAATGTAGGTAAATATCCTAGCAATGAACACTAATACAAAGAAACATTCAGTATAACAATGATTTTTTTGTCTGAAAAGCTGATACAAAGAAACAATGTTTTGTTATCTTGTTTACAGCCCATGCTGCACAATATGCATTGTTGGTCTCTAAAAAGACCTTGTGTATGTAAACAACCTAACCTTACACCTAAAGCAATGAGAGAAAGAAGAACAAAAAAACCCCAAAGTTAGCAGAAGGAAAGAAATCATAAAGATCAGATCAAAAATAAATTAAAGAGGGGCTTCCCTGGTGGTGCAGTGGTTGAGAGTCCGCCTGCCGATGCAGGGGACATGGGTTCGTGCCCCGGTCCGGGAAGATACCACATGCCATGGAGTGGCTAGGCCTGTGAGCCATGGCCGCTGAGCCTGCGCATCTGGAGCCTGTGCTCCACAATGGGAGAGACCACAACAGTGAGAGGCCCGCGTACCACACACACACACACACAATTAATTAATTAATTAATTAATTAATTAAAGAAATGAAGGAAACAATAGCAAAGATTAATAAAACTAAAAGCTGTTTTTTTGAGAAGATAAACAAAATTGATAAACCACTAGCCAGATTCATCAAGAAAAAAAGGGAGAAGACTCAAATCAATAGAATTAGAAATGAAAAAGGAGAAGTAAAACTGACACTGCAGAAATACAAAGGATCATAAGAGATTACTACAAGCAACTATATGCCAATAAAATGGACAACCTGGAAGGCAGGGACACATTCTTAGAAAAGCAAAACCTTCCGAGGCTGAACCAGGAAGAAATAGAAAATATAAACAGACCAATCACAAGCACTGAAATTGAGACTGTGATTAAAAATCTTCCAGCCAACAAAAGCCCAGGACCAGATGGCTTAACAGGCAAATTCTATCAAACATTTAGAGAAGAGCTAACACGTATCCTTCTCAAACTCTTCCAAAATATAGCAGAGGGAGGAACACTCACAAGCGCATTCTATGAGGCCACTATCACCCTGATACCAAAACCAGACAAAGATGTCACTAAAACAGAAAGCTCCAGGCTAATATCACTGATGAACATAGATGCAAAAATCCTCAAAAAAATACTAGCAAACAGAATCCAACAGCACATTAAAAGGATCATACACCATGTCAAGTGGGGTTTATCCCAGGAATACAAGAAATCTTCAATATATGCAAATCAGTCAATGTGATACACCATATTAAACTGAAGGATAAAAACCATATGATCATCTCAATAGATGCAGAAAAAGCTTTTGGCAAAATTCAACACCTATTTACGATAAAAACCCTCCAGAAAGTAGGCATAGAGGGAACTTAACATAATAAAGGCCATTGATGACAAACCCATAACCAACATCATTCTCAATGGTGAAAAATTGAAACCTTTTCCACTAAGATCAGGAACAAGACAAGGTTGCCCACTCTCACCACTATTATTAAACATAGTTTTGGAAGTTTTAGCTACAGCAATCAGAGAAGAAAAAGAAATAAAAGGAATCCAAACCAGAAAAGAAGAAGTAAAGCTGTCACTGTTTGCAGATGACATACTATACATAGAGAATCCTAAAAACTCTACCAGCAAACTACTAGATCTAATCAATGAGTGTGGTTAAGTAGCAGGATACAGAATTAATGCACAAAAATCTCTTGTATTCCTATACACTAATGATGAAAAATCTGAAGGAGAAATTAAGGAAACACTCCCATTTACCATTCAACAAAAAGAATAAAATACCGAGGAATAAACCTACCTAAGGAGACAAAAGACCTGTATGCAGAAAACTATAAGACACTGATGAAAGAAATTAAAGATGATACAAATAGATGGAGAGATATACCATGTTCTTGGATTGGAAGAATCAACATTGTGAAAATGACTATACTGCCCAAAGCAATCTACACGTTCAATGCAATCCCTATCAAACTACCAATGGCATTTCTCACAGAACTAGAACAGAAAATTTCACAATTTGTATGGAAACACAAAAGGCCCCGAATAGCCAAAGCAATCTTGAGAAAGAAAAACGGAGCTGGAGGCATCAGGCTCCCAGACTTCAGACTATACTACAAAGCTACAGTAATCAAGGCAGTATGGTACTGGCACAAAAACAGAAATATAGATCAATGGAACAGGGTAGAAAGCCCAGAGATAAACCCACACACATATGGTCACCTTATCTTTGATAAAAGAGGCAAGAATATACAATGGAGAAAAGACAGCCTCTTCACTAAGTGGTGCTGGGAAAACTGGACAGCTACATGTAAAAGAATGAAATTAGAACACTCCCTAACACCATATACAAAAATAAATTCAAAATGGATTAAAGGCCTAAATGTAAGGCCAGACACTATAAAACTCTTAGAGGAAAACATAGGGAGAACACTCTACGACATAAATCACAGGAAGATCCTTTTTGACCCACCTCCTAGAGTAATGGAAATAAAAACAAAAATAAATGGGACCTAGTGAAACTTAAAAGCTTTTGCACAGCAAAGGAAACCATAAAGAAGATCAAAAGACAACCCTCAGAATGGGAGAAAATATTTGCAAATGAAGCAACTGACAAAGGATTAATCTCCAAAATTTACAAGCAGCTCATGCAGCTCAATATCAAAAAACCAAACAACCCAATCCAAAAATTGGCAGAAGACCTAAACAGACATTTCTCCAAAGAAGATATACAGACAGCCAGCAAACACATGAAAGAATGCTCAACATCACTAATCATTAGAGAAATGCAAATCAAAACTACAATGAGGTATCACCTCACACCAGTCAGAATAGTCATCATCAAAAAATCTACCAATAATAAGTGCTAGAGAGGGTGTGGAGAAGAGGGAACCCTCTTGCACTGTTGGTGGAAATGTAAACTGATACAGCCACTATGGAGAACAGCATGGAGGTTCCTTAGAAAACTACAAATAGAACTACCATATGACCCAGCAATCCCACTCCTGGGCATAGACCCTGAGAAAAACATAATTCAAAAAGAGTCATGTACCACAGTGTTCATTGCAGCTCTATTTATAATAGCCAGGACATGGAAGCAACCTAAGTGTCCATTGACAGATGAATGGATAAAGATGTGGCACATATATTCAATGGAATATTACTCAGCCATGGAAAGAAATGAAATTGAGTTATTTGTACTGAGGTGGATGGACGTAGAGTCTGTCATACAGAGGTAAAGTAAGTCAGGAAGAGAAAAACAAATACCGTATGTTAACACATATATATGGGATCTAAAAAGAAAAAAATGGTTCTAAAGAACCTAGGGGCAGGACAGGAATAATGACACAGGTGTAGAGAATGGACTTGAGGACACGGGTATGGGGAAGTGTAAACTGGGACGAAGTGAGAGAGTGGCATGGACATATATACACTACCAAATGTAAAATAGATAGCTAGTGGGAAGCAGCCGCATAGCACAGGGAGATCAGCTCAGTGCTTTGTGACCCTCTAGAGGGGTGGGTTAGGGAGGGTGGGAGGGGGATGCAAGAAGGAGGAGATATGGGGATATATGTATATGTATAACTGATTCACTTTGTTATAAAGCAGAAACTAACACACCATTGCAGAGCAATCATACTCCAATAAAGATGTTAAAAAAAAAAAAAAAAGAACCAGAGTGTAGAATGCTCCTTATTCCACCACTGCTACTTCCTTGGGACAAGGGAAACTTACATTCTGGCTGTGTTGGCCAAGAGCCGCTCCATGCTGGGGATGTAAATCAATGCAAGGGCAGTAGGAGCTGCCATCGCTCTCTGTTTCCTCATCATCCCAGTGATACGCTGGGTTCAATTTTCCCTACAATAGAAGAAAGCAGAAAAGATGCTCCCTCTCTCTTCTCCTTCCCCCACCTCCTCATTTGCAGTCCCAGTAGTGTTTGCAGGTGCAGAAAAATAAGTGGCAGAAATGTTTAGCTGTCCTTTAATAATCTTCCCTTCTTTCCTTAGTTGCAGAACTCTGAATCGTACTGAATTTTTATTGAGTTATTGACTATTCCGTAAAAGAACTATATTCTCCTGCCTCCATTGTAGCTAGATGTGGCCATATGATCAAGTTCTGAACAACAAGATTTGAGCATCAGTGTTGAGTGTAATTTCTGGTTCACATCCTTAAGGAAAAGAGGTGTTCCGTCCTTTGTCCTTTCCTCTCTTTCTGCTGATTGAAAACAAAGGCATGATGGCCAGAGTGGGAAGAAGTATCTTGGACCATGAGATGAAGCCAAGCATTAAAGATAAAAGAGCCACAAGTTAGAAGAGGCCTGGGTTCCTGGTTGTCAAATCTCTTTCGTTGTCCTAGACTACAGTGCTCAAACTTTTCATGGGAGAGAAATAAACTTTTAACTTACTTCATACACTGTTATATTGGATCTTTCTATTGCAGAATTGGGGCTGTAATATCTCCAAAACTTACACATAGCTTCATCAGAGCTTCTCAAACTTTAATGTGCATATGAATCACCCAGGGATAGTGTTAAAATGCAGGAAGTGTGATGGATACACCTTCTGTGCCAACCTGTCTAGGCTATGATGCCTAGCTATTTAGTCTAGATGTTGCTGTGAAAGTACTTTGTAGATCTGATTAGCATCTACACTTGGGTGACTTTAAGGGGTTTACTGTCTATAATGTGGGTGACCTCATCCAGTAAGGGAGCCACTTGAGAGCAAAAAGTGAGGCTTCCCAGAGAAGAAAGGAATTCTGTCTCAAGACTGTAATATAGAAATCCTGCCACAGTTTCTAACCCCCTGGTCTCTCTTATGGATTTCAGGCTTGTTTGTTCCCACAATTGCATGAGCCAATTCCATAAAATAAAGCTCTCTCTACACACACACCCCCTTTATTGGTTCTATTTCTTTGAAGAACTCCAATTAATACGGTAGGACAGTAGGATTGGGGCAAGTAGTGAGATTCTTCATTTCTAATGCATTCCCAGTGCTCCTAGTCTGAGTGCTGTGCTTGGCATAGTGAGATTCTGGAGAACTGGCTGTCAGGAAACATGTGTTTCTGTCTAGACTTGGACAGAAATTTACTGCATGAGGCATGTCAGTTGATGGGTAAATCTCATTTCCTCATCTCTGAGGTGAGAATGTGGGACTAAATGACCTCTGTGTCCCCTCTTGGCTCTAATACATTAAACTTCTGTGATCTTAACCCTCCTGGCCAGAGGTCCTGGTGAGAAAGCACCCCGGGGCTAGAGCTGGTGTCAGGGCCAAACCCTGAGGTGCATAAAAGCGTGTGGCCCTGGTGCCCGGCTTCTTGGAGAGGTGGCGTTGGTTTGTTGTGTTGTTCATCTAGTGTGGACATTTATAAGTGGAATGGATGGCTGTTCAGCTGGTAACTTCTTATGTCCAGAAACCTGATTCCCACGGAAAGACAGTAAATTTTTCTCCCTTTGATTAGGAAGAGAAGTTCAAGACCTTGATCACTTTTTCCCAGGACACCCATTTCCCAGTGCAGAGGACAGAGACAGGTCTAGTGGCATAAATGACTGCTTTGTGTTATTTCCTTACACATTACACACATCACACGTTACAATAATTTTGTAGAATAATCTTATGTATGAGAGAATTATATTAATGAACTTACCTCCTTCCTAACTTGGGCATTAATAAATCTTGGATTTGGAAAATTTTAATAATAGCATCATTACTTGATTCTTTAAAAAAAATAGCAAAGAGCTTGAAAATGATAATCTGCTAAATTGTGCTTCTCTTTGAATGCTCTCATGCCTTGTCAACCAGCCTGTGATTTCGAATCAGATATTCTTTCTGATAGTATGATTTTGTACCTATCTGTAAGCTTTGTTTTCTAAAATCCTAAATTGAAAGGGGCTTTGTTGTTATCCTTTGGAAACACAACCAAAATGAAGCTGTGATCATTCTTTAATGGTGGGAATCTGTTTCCACCTATAATATAGAACATTTATTCTTAAAATCAGTAAATGTACAATACAATCCAATAGACCCAGAGACAAATTTTAGTGAAGGATTGAAATTCCTTTACTTGCTCATTGTCTTAGTTTCCCATAATAAAGTGGCATGAAAAATGTGTTTCCTGCATTGTACGAAATGCTAATAGATTATTTACTGATGCTGCTTTGGTTAGGCTTATACAGACAGAGAAGCAAAGGAATAGAACTTTGGGAACATATATCTACTTATTTGAAATAAGGATTTATATATGTGTGTGTGTATATATATACATAATCTGTTTGAGATCTATCTATCTATATATAGAGAGACTATATAGCTACGGTCAGTCTGAGATAAATAGGTTTCTTATCTCACCTGAAATACCACAGGAGGAGGAGGTGTTGTGTGTTCACGCCAGTGTGACATTGTGTATGTGTGTGCGCATTTGCTAAGCATGTGCATGTGCCAGTGTGTGCACATGTGTTAAGTTGGGGGTGGGTGTGGAAAGAAAGAACTCATTTCCTCCTTCTTGGCATGTGATCTGAATGCAGTCGAGAGCTTGAAATCATTTCCTTATTTTCTCGATGTCAAGCACTTTTTCGTCTCTTCCCTTCCCCCTCCAACACAATTACCTTAGGAGATTCTTCTAATAGATGCAACTCCTTTTTATGTCTAAAGGGGAAGGTTCCTAAAAAAAAAAAGAAAGCAGCAAAGGCATGGAAGGCTCTCAGTCAGAGCTAGGAACCTGTTGCTGCCTCTCACTGATGTACTTTTCTTTCTCAACATTTGAGTGTGAGGGCAGGGAGAGAAATGAGGGTGCAAGGGGAAAAAAATCTGTGAGTGTACAAAAGCTTGTATTTTTTAAAAGATTTGAGCCCATTTCTTTCTATTTTAAACTTCCTCTAGAAAGGAAAACAGGATAGAAAGCTAAAAGAGATAGAACATGACATCGGTGTATTCAGCTCTTCACCTACCATATTAATATGGGCTTGTCTCGGGCTTCCTTGGTGGCGCAGTGGTTGAGAGTCCGCCTGCCGATGCAGGGGACGTGGGTTCGTGCCCCGGTTGGGGAGGATCCCACATGCCGTGGAGCGGCTGGGCCCATGAGCCATGGCCGCTGAGCCTGCGCATCCGGAGGCTGTGCTCCGCAATGGGAGAGGCCACGACAGTGAGAGGCCCGCGTAACACACACACACACACACACACACACACACACAAAAATATATATATATATATATATATATATATATATATAGGCTTGTTTGCTCTAAAGGATGTTGATATAACCTTTTATGAACTATTAATGATGTATTAGAAATCCTAACATTCATTTTCTGAAAAACAAACAAACATCTTTCACAGTGTGACAGAAAGCACCCTGGTGGTCTGATTTGTGGGTGTTTGGTTTTTTAAATTATTAACTTTATAGAAGTATTGAAGATAGAATGAATGTCAAAGAACTAACACGTATAGCTTGTATTTGCTACATTTCTCTTGGCATGATTTTCATGTATTGGGGAATGACAATATCCAGGAGGTACTGGCAAATGAAATCAGACCATGAGAATTTTAGCTTAGCTCAGAGGTAGTGCTTTTGTAACATCAGAGTTCACTGTGTTGTTGAAAACTGTTCAGAGAATTGTTAAGTGCTTTTCACAAGGAATTCGCTTCATTTGGTGGCAGAATTTATATTCATCCACTGTGACTGCTTTATTCCTATTGCAGTGTTGGTCTACTCAGAATGTGGGATCAGCTGCATGTCTTTGGCCCTCTATCGAACCCTGAAAATATAATGGACCTATTCTGTAGTTAATTCACGGTGTCTGGTATGTCTCCAGCAGCTTAACAGATGGATCTCTAGTCAGCTTCCTCTGAAACTCTTTATTAAATATTTATAGAGCCAGATTGCAAATAGACCCAGCTTCTTTGCTCCTCGAGTTATGTGCACTGACCTCTGGACCAGGGAGGATATCAGCTTGGTCAGCTCAGGGAGGAGAGACAAAATCTTTTCTCCAGAAAGTTTCCAGAAGCACATCGAGGGGTTAACTTACACACTGTGGTGAGATTACTGGTACCCTAGCAGTATTCTCTATAATAAACAGAACATTACCTTGAAAATACAAAGCTGTTATTAATGTGGGAAGATAAAGATGTCCACCAAGTTCATGAGTAAACCTGAATATATGGGGACAGGTTTTATCACTCCATGAAAAAAATGTTGAAATGAATAATGGCGCCTTTTGCTTAAGTAGTACATATATATATGGAGAGTTGCCAGGAGAAAGTGCTAATGAGATGAGTTTGTGAGAAACGAGTGAACTTGGAGATTTAAAAACACTTAAAATATCATGCATTGGACATGTAGAGGAAGGTGTTAAAATGAAAATGCCAAAGTTGCTCAAGTCTTTTAACTGAATCAAGGCAGAGAGTGGGGGGGGGGGCGGGCATGGGAAGGGAGGCAGTCCAGAGGATGCTCACCCCAGAAGAGAGGAGTCTTGGTGTTCTCAGAGGTGGCCAGTATTTGCAGAACACATGGTGCTTGAGTTAAGAGCAAAGGTAGTGGTCATTGGGCTGTAAATCTGTGAGAGAAGATTCTGGAATTCCAAGATGTGCTGTAATGCCTCTAGAAGAAATGCCAAGACCACAATCTTCATGCTGTATTTATGAGTTAAATAATCACTGGGCCAAAGAAGACTTCCAGTCCATCTCTTTTTCTTTGGACAGTCCCCTTTGAAATTGTTCCAAAGACTTAGAGACTAATCCAGGGAAATGTCATCGTGCCAGATTGTAACCACATACTTAATTTTAATGCCACAAGATAAATTACTAACTCTATCCTTTAAAGGTATTTCAGTGGTTTCAGGAAGTTTTTCAACATCTTCTTATGTAAAATTTTAGATGACAGTGCTAATTTGGTAGTATATGAAACCATAAATGTCCTTTTCACTTGGCTAACTCCTTGAATGAAATCAAGTTATATTATGATAATAAATGCACTTTATGGTAAATAGTCTTTATTATTATAAACACTGGACATGTTGCTTCTCCTTTAGCCAAGAAAGTTACTAGCTGTTCTTATTAAAAAAAAAAGCTTCTTTTGTTTCCAGTTCTATTGACTTAGCTCTAATGTCACTAACATTCTAAGTTGTCCATGACACTATATTAAGAGCTGTAGAAAGGCTATAAAAGAAATAGATTCTTGACCCAGTCCTAGCTTTGGGGGAATTTATAATTCTAGTCCACAGGGAGGAGATATGAAGTATAAATGAAAAACTTTAAGAATATGTCCATAGAAAATTGAGTTTGACATGCCAAGGACACACATACAGTGAATGAATGTTATGAGCAGATAATCAAGTTTTTTCTCAGAGATGTGTTGATGTTTCTATAGTACTGCCAATGATGGCTGAGTTTAGTGTCTGGTATAGTGTAGGAACTAATGAGTATTTGTTGTTGATGATACGTTAAAGCAGCGTTATGGTCAGAATGTTTATATCCTCCTAAAATTTGTGTATTGGAAATCTAATCTGCAAGGTAATGATATTAGAAGGTGGGGCATTTGGGAGGTGATTAGGTCATGAAAGCGGAACCCTCATGAATGTGATTAATGTCCTTACAAAAGAGGCCACACGGAGCTCCCTAACACTTTCTGCCATGTAAGAGTACCAAGAGAAGTCTAGTCCTGGAGGAGGGCCCTCAGATGACTCTGCTAGTACCCTGATCTCAGACTTCCAGCCTCCAGAACTGTGAGAAATACATTTCTGCTATTTATAAACCACCCAGTCTTGGTATCTTGTTATGGTATCTTGTGGTATCTTGTTATGATAGCCTGAATGAACTAGGATAGATGGGATCCCTGAAACTATTCTTCTATTAGGATATGATGTTAGCATCTCAGCTCTGGGGCTTTCTGGGTCAGAGAAGCTGTTAACACTGACTGTAACTATTTAGATGATGTAAGCAGACACAAGTGCAAGGTTAAGAACCTCCTCCCTCAAGCACATCTATGGGAAATCCTGTAGTTTTTGGGAAAGGCCCAGGTGAAATATCAGAAATGCAGCACCACACCTCTGCTGACAACACACAGTTCAGACGGCCTAGGAACTCAGATGCTCTAAAGGAACCTCTAATTTTTCAGGGTTGCCTCACTGGAGGGGTTGGCAGGTAGATGCTGCTCTGTGTCTTCCTCCCCAGAGTGAAAACTACACTGAATCATGTAGCATCAAGGGCACTTGCCCCTTCTAGAACCAGTTCTGAAGATTCTAGTCATATTTGTTAATCTGAGGAAATGGCTTTGTGGATAACACAGCAACAGGGGTGCTGTGGGTTTCTGATATCAGGCCTGGTTTGAAGGCTTCTTCCAGTCTCTCAAAGGATATCAAAAAGGAAATGAGACATTTGTATGATTGTATTTAAATTCTCAGAGGTAGAAGAATCGAAGATTATCACATATGCCCACCCTTGAGATGTGTGAGGAGCAATGAAATGATACAGAGTACCTGTTAAAGTCTTCAGAAAGAAAAGCAATAGAAAGTATGGTCATATTTCAGACTTTGTTTTGGGGTGACTTTGGGTTTTTATTTCTCTTTTTACAGACATAACCTCATTACAAAGGAAACTTTTGGACTTCCTCTTGAAACAGATGATATTTGTCTATTATATAGTGAGATGACTATTGTGGAAAGTCAATTTTACTGTCCACAAAATCCAAATAATAAAATGCAAAAGAAGTGTTTTCTTTTCTTCCTGTTAAAACTCATGACCTCCAAAAAAGCACATTTCTTATTTTTCTTGTTTCAGAGTTCACCAACTAAGACAGACTGAGCTGGGCCATTACCATTCTCATCAGTTGAGATTTATATGATGCATGCATTGAAATGAACATCTGGACAGTTAGAGAATGAATTTCATTTGGAGGCCCTTGTAGCATTTTTTTCCACATTTGAAATGTCCCTTTGGAAAACAGAATAAATAGGAAAACAATATCCACTAAAAGAGAAATATTTTTAAAAGCCAGAATTATTAGAAATAGGATTATCAATGAGAATTTTTATTGCAAACAATAAGGTATAAGTGGGATCGTAAAGCACCGTACAGAAATAAAATCTATTGATGACTTGGACTTTATCTTGCATCCAGAGAACCAGTGAACTTAAACTTGTCTGTGACTTCCAAGGCAACTAGCTCTAACCACGGTTTCCACTGTCTCCCGGGCTTAAGTGGAGATTTTCTGCCTGGAAAAGTGTTTCATGGAGACATTTGATCCAGGTGCTTTATGTAGTAGGATTGGTGATTCAGTGTGTGACATTTAACAATGTGAGTCAGAATTAGATGAATGTCTCAGTTTTATAGTTGAGTAGCTAATGGAAGGGCCACCTCTTGGATGAGTCATTGAACACAGATCCTGCCGTGGGCCACTTGCTAAAGATTGTGCAATCATTTTCCCAAGCAACTAAGATGGTGACCTTGACGTTTTGCTCTTTCTGAGTTCAGGTGATCAAGCTGCTCATCTCTGTTTCCTTAAAATAGATTTAAGCTACAAAACTACCTTTTATCTTCATTCATTTTTTTTTTCTGCATGGTGTGGTACCCTATTCATTACATGTGAATAATGCAGTTATTATATTTTAACCTAATGTATTCTGCTAGAGATAAACTACACTTGTTATTTATAACCCCTCTTTCCTCAAAAATATTTGAGGCAGCTTGGAATAAAAGATACAGATATGCCAAAACTATTCAAACAAGGGCAGATGAATGTGATTATGGGCTATGCCAGGTCAAGAGAGCTATACCAGAATTTATAGGCTAAAGATAGCTCCTGAAACATAGCAGCAAATTTAGCTTTGAGCTTCCTGAAAATTATTTTCAACATGTATCATTTTGCCTTTTTTGTAAATGTCAATGTCTGCATTAGAATCTTCTATGTCAGAATATAAATTCCATATGAGCATGGTTTATCAATCAGATGGCAAGTTTTATTGAGGATTAGTTGTAGTCAGAATATTATGTGAAGAGTGGGGAAGTAGAGCAAGACATCAAAGAAAAAGAGAAGCGATTACTTGCCTCTGTCCTCAGTGAGGTCAACGGTCAGTTAGATAAAACAAATCATACACTTGAGAAGTCTCTTACCACAGAACACACAAGCTAATAAATGTTAATAGAGTCCTAATTGGGGAGATGAGTGTGGGAAAATATAGCTCTTAACATATGCATGGCTTGATATTTGTCTGAGCAGTTGTAAATGAGAAGCAGAAGGCTGGTTTTCAAGGGAAGTCTTTCACTCCTCTACCGGGCTGATGCATGGCTGTCCCAGGACAGCTGTCACAAAAGAGTCCTCGGACAGTCTCTGTGGGATTAGGGTGACAGAGACACTGTCTAGTCAGATAATAGGACTGGGCTCTATTTAACCTATGTGTCCCTGTACAATCTGGAAATTAAAAAAAAGAAGGGAAAAAAAAAAGAAAAGAAAGAAGGAAAAAATGAAGGAAGGAAGAAAGGAAGGAGTGAGAGAGGGAAAGAAGGAGAGAGAGAAAAGAAATTTTGACCAACTTCATGGACTTCTTTTTATGCTAAGGTGAAAACCATTTAGGTAAATTTTTTGTCTGTTTTTTTTTCTTTCCTTAAGCTTAATTGGTATAACAGAATTAGAGATTATTGACATTTTATGGAGTGATAACCACATATATTTCTCCTGTGTTTTAGGAAGCAATTTTTGAAAGGAGACAAAGAGGCTGGACAGATAGAGATAAATTATTAGGTTCATTACTGTCAAAGCTGGGTTGAAAAATGGCATCAATATATAGCCACACGAGGCTTCCTATCATTTACCCCAAGTCAGACCCTGATATGACCTAACTGAGGGACTTTTGGTCTATGGAGGAGACATACTTACCCAGCTTTGCTTCTTTATATCTCCACCAAATTTGGGACACACCCTAGTCTCCAAAATCCATCTTTAGAGGACTAGCCGGGCCCTGAACCAAGTGTGCCCACCATGTGGAATCAGGAGCTCCAGAAGGTATGGATTCATAAGAGAAGAAATCCAAAAAATAGGGAAAGGAAGGGGCTGTACCACACATGTTTGTAAACTTCTTCTGCTCTTACCCATCCCAAATAAACCATACTATCACCAATAAGCCACACTATGGTGAGGGATGAGTCAGGGTAAGGAGAGATACCAGACAGACTACCCAAGTGGAGTGGTTCTCAACCCTGGCTGCCCAGTAGGATCAACCCTGGCTGCCCACAATACACAACACACACTTGCATGCACACACACATGATGCCTGGGCTCCACGAGTGTAGCTAGAGTTGAAAACAGAACAGGGAACTGAAGCTCCCCCAAACAGAGGCCTTTACTGAATTTACAGTAATTGGCTGGATGTACAGTAAAGGTTCAGTTGATATTTGTGGAATGAATTCCTAAAGAATGTATTGGATATTGACCATAGGTGAAGTTCTCCACATTTAACTCTCGCCACATTACCGGAAAGTGGTAGTCTCCTTGCCTGTGCCCTGAGAATTATTCTTTGGGAGACTCCACCTTTGTAAGAATATGCCTTGATTAACAACCATCAGGCCTAGACTGGACTGGCAGGTGTGCTCCAATGTTCAAAGGGAGTTACTTTGTATAAAGCAGAAGGTGAAGATTGGGAATCTATGGGAAAAGGAGAAAGAAAGAGGAGAGTGGCAGAAAGATGGCAGAGACAGGCATGCTTAGTGTCATAGGATGTGACCTACCATCCCATGAACACCCAGATCCTCCCTGAAGACTACAGTAACACTTTGTATGCATAAATTTCTCATAGAAATCTGTGAGAGGGCTAAATGCTGCATTCTGGGGTCAAGGACTAAGATAGCCTTACTGCAAAAAGGCAGCTGTGGATGAAATTAGGTTGTGTAAGGATCCTGAATGCCTCAGTCAGCACCTGTATTGATATCTAAACACTGAATCCGTAGACTCTTATAAAAGTGAATTTTTCTACAGAGACTGGTAATGTACCTATTTACCCTATTCAAAACTAGGTTAATTTCTCAGGGGCCTGGTTAGTATAGCATTACATCAGAAATAAAATAATAAGGCAATAAGGGTACCAGACTTTTCATTCTAAAATATGGCATTTTAAACCTTGAAGCATGAATAGAAATACAATAATACTCAAACTTTTTATCAATTTTCACAAGTTATAATAGATATTCCAATTATTTTGTATAAACTACATTACCAGTTCTAAAAGTTGCATAAATTTTTAAATCTCTGGAAGGAAAAAGTGGTGTAATTTGACTTGCAAACATTTTTAGCAAACAAAACAAGCTTTAGAAAGCAACAAAAATGAGAATAGGATGTATACAAATATAAAGTGTTATTTAACATAGTGGGATAGCTAAATCTTCTGTGAAGCTGAGAGATGTGTGCATGTAAGAAAATACCAATTTAGTTACTATTGTTTGCAAACTTTGTATACACACAAATGTGTCTCTTCCCTTCCTTTTGTACTGTCACCAGCTTAGAGTGCCTTCATTTTATACATCCTTCATTATGACAACCAACTTCTCTCTGATACTCAAACTCAATCTCTTAAAATACTCTCCTATTTAAAAATGACAAAAATACAGTATATCCCAATGACTTATTTTAGCTCCTAAACATTATTCATTCAGATACTGTATTTTGTAAGTTCTTGTATGGTTCTGAAAACACTTTTTATTACCTTTGTACCTGAAACTTGGCTGGATACACAATTCATGTGGCACATTTTCTTCAGAACTTTGTAGATTTTCCCACTAACCTTTTACCCTTAAATGATGCTGTGGAGAAGTTTCAGGGGCTCCTGATTTTATCTTCTAGTGTGTGACTTGGGTTATCTGGAAGTAGCCTGGAGAAATCTTTTTTACCTTTGAAATTCAATAGTGAACAAGGATATGTTTTGGCTTTGAGTATTCTGAATTAATTTTGCCTGGATTACAGTGCATTCTCTTTATCTTTACGTATTTTTACCCCATTATCTTATGGAAATTTTGTTTTATATCCTTTAATATGTTTCTGGTTTCATGGTTGAGCTTTGCTCTTCAAAGAACCCAGTTGTCCTATGTAGGCTCATCTTTCTATGTCTTCAACATTGTCTTCCTTCCTTCCTCCCTCCCTCCCTCCCTTCCTGCCTTCCTTCCTTCCTTCCTTTCTTCCTTTTGTTTCATCCTTCTTTGCCCCTTTCTTTCTCCCTCTCTGTATCTTTTGAATTTTTTTTTTTTTTGCAGTCTCTGTACTTGTTGTGATTATAAAAACTGTTAATTTAGGGTAGCAATGTTTATTTTTAGCCTTGCCTATCCCATTTCTTCTAGTTTAAAATTGATTATTGTGTTTCATAATGTCACTCTGGACATAGATTTTACTTAATACTGGATGCTTTCTTTTCAGGTCTTTCAATTTTCTTTTTTAAATCAAAATCATCTCATTACATTTTTCTATAGCACAATGCATTTATGGAGAATTCTTTTTCTTTCCTTTTGCTGTGCTTTCCTTCATACATTTTTTTTTTTTGACTTGGGCATTTTTTTTCTGTTTTTTTACTTATTACTTATTGATTGGTTCCCTGCCCGCCTCCCCGCCCCGTAATGTCTTTGGATTGTTGGCATGAGGCTTCTTTTATTCTCGCTTATACTTAATGTGAACTATTTGGTGCAGATTATCTGGTTTGTTGATTTTAGTAATAAAATGCAAGCAAATTCTCTTTTACGCCTTTCCAGCCATGGTTGATAGCTATTTTTTGTCACTTCTCCTTGGAGCTACAATTTGAGAGCATGATGAGAATGAGCTAAGTTGAGGCTGTGTTGAATATCTTAAACCATGGTTTTCTCTAAGCAATAGGGTTTTTATTTCATCTTCATTCAGATTACCCCCTTTTCATTGTGAACGCTGAAAACTTTATTCTCATGTTTTATATTTCCTCCTTTTCACCATCCCTCACAGGAACTATTTCCACTGCTTGTCAGTTAGAAGAAGAAAAAAATTTAATTTGCTTCTCCAGAGTTTGGCAGTGTTACTGAAAATCATCAGTATGTTACTGACTGAGCATTATGTTTCCAGAATATTGGTGAAGGTTTGGAATCCAATTAGGTTTCCCACACTGCATTTCTCTATTTTAGAATCTTCTGTTGCTTCATTTCAGTTTCTTTACTTCTTAATGTTTATTACTTTCAGTTGTGCATCTTTCTTTTTTTCCCCTTATTTCTTTAAAAAAAAAGTCTGTTCATTTGAGAAAGCAGAATGGAAAATGGAAATGATATGACCTAGCTTTACTCTATTATCTGTCATCTTTACTAAAACTTTCAGCAATCAACTTTTACTTTATTATTCCCAAACTTAACTAAAGATAGATTTATTTTTAAAATTTCAGCCAAAAAATACCACTTAGACAATAAGTCTTATATATTTATTACCTGTTGAATAGAGTGATTTTTTTTTTCACTTCCCCTGTGTTACAGCTTTCTAATTTAATGTAAGCTGTATTCTTCTATTCAGGGTGTGTTGTGTAAGTCTCTGTGCAGTCTGTCCATGTGGTTTATTGTTTTGCCAAATTTGATCATGGACCATGTTATTCTTTGTTGTGAAAGTACTACACTTTTTCACTTGCTGCTTTCATATGCTGATTTCATAACATGCTTCAAACTCTCTCATTATGTTGTAAAGGTTTTCCCATTATTCTGTGAAATAATAGAAATTGAAATGTTATAGATGGAGAGGAGATGAGGTTTTATTTAATTAAACAAAAATAATAATTTAGACCATGCTATTGAAAAGCAGAGGGGAGTGTTGTGGGAAGCCCTTGTATATAAGAGGAATACTAAGGGTTCATTTAAGAAGAAAAGATAAAGTTAAAATCAGAATCTTTATTTAGAATGATATTAGTAAATGAAGGAAATTGGTAGGGTCAGTTATTTTTCATTGTGTAGCTCATGAAAAATGTTAGGTTGTCATGATTTTTAGTTTCCCAACTGGTGGCCTTGGCTGGGTTGCCGCCCTCAGTGTCAGCACTGGCTCCTTGTAAGGAAGAGCACTACAGATGGCTACAGGCTGGGTACAACAAGGGCCAGGCTCACTAGGGACAGGGACGGGAAGGGTGGAGAGCATCTCCACAGGTAGTAAATACACCTCAAGTTTGGGAATAATAATATGGAATTGTTACATTTGAGTTACTTGAGATTTTTCCTTTCATTTTTCTAATGTTTAAGATGGTTGAACACAATTTTTTTCTGTGGCATAACTGGTTACATTTTCTAGTGAGCTTTGTGGCTCCCATTGTTTGAGAGGAAAAACACTAGAAAATATGCAAAGTCTTCTTGAGTGAATAATCTGAATTGTAGAAAGGATCCACTGACTTCTTTCTCAGCAGTGATTTTCCACCTGAGTGGCTCCTGGATAGCTAGTGCATAAAGCTATGTCAGTGCTAGCTGGGTGCAAATTGCCTTCTTCTGAAGATGCCTGCTTTGTACCATTACCTGCCTACGGCACAATAAGGCCCTTCCAGTAGAGAAGCCCCTTAACCAAATATCAAACAAATTAACCTTTTAGTGTGTTCCTAGGAGCCTTTCAAGAGAAGGAACACTCTGGTGACATCACTGATGGCAAAGGTTAGCCTAAACGTAAAATGAAATCATCTGGCCAGGCAGACCCTGCAGGAGAATCAAGCCTTGTAATTAGATTGAAGCCTCCTAGGAAACGGAGCCCTGTTGCAGGAAGAGCGTTTGCAGAAGCTAATTGGGGTAAGCTTTCGAATCAGTTCTGGTCCACCGCATCACTTACAGACTTGAAAATAGCTGTGATGGTGTATGATGATTGAGTCATCCCTTAATTTTAGCAACCTAGGCGAACATGAATTACATGACGAACGTGCGCTTGAGCTTGTCCTATTTGTGACTTCAGACTCCAGAAAGATTCCAGTCCTCAGATTGGCTGATAATGGGGGTGTTTTCTGAGAGTTCCAGGGATTGGGCAGCCCTGTTGCAGGCAGGTGCTGAGAGCTTTGCCCTGATGGTTCTACAGATTGACCTCTTCTAACTGGTGCTGTCCCTGCCTTGTCATCCCACCTCTTTCCCATACAGTTTCATCAAAGTGTGAGTCCTTAACTGAGCCTAGCAATTGTTCTAACTGATTTCTGTGGTGAATTAATGAAAAAAAATCTAGTTATTAGGCCAATAATTTGTTTTACCCCATTTGGGCCGCTATAACAAAATACCATAGACTGGGTGGCTTATATATAACAGAAATGCATTTCTCACAATTCTGTACACCGAGAAGTCCAAGATCAAGGCACTGATGGAGTCAGTGTCTGATGAGAGACTGCTTTCCCAGAGACAGCTCTCTTTTTGTTGCAAAAAAACCCCAACATGGTGGAAGGGGCTAGGGAGCTCTGTGCATTCCCTTTTATAAAGGCACTAATCCCATTCTTGAGGATGGAATCCTCATGATCTAGTCACCTCCAAAGGCTCCCAGCTCCTAATACTATCTCCTTTGGGAGTTAGGATCTCAACATACGAACTTTGGCAGGGGGACACAACCATTCAGAATGTAGCATAAGCTGGGAATCCTTGCTGTAGCAACGCAAAGCAGAAATGAACTGAGTTTGGAAGAGTGAAAAGGTGAGCTGAGAACCAATTTTTACCATCTTACCTTATCCTCAGACGATTACCTCAACTTTGATCTACACAGAGCCCTTCTAGCATTTTTAAGGAAAAATCAACTAAAGACTTTATGTTTCAGGATTTCTTTGGGTTTCAAGTGGCTGTTAGTCTTTGAGTGACATTGGAGTGTCACAGTAATTAAGTCCAGGACCCATCACTAACTGCCTGTGTGACGAAGGCATGGTACTTAAACTCCCTAATGCTGCCATTTCTTATCTATAAAATAACAATGATGGAACAGTCCCTGGCACGTAATCAGCACTGATAAGCATTAGAGTGCTATTATTTGGGGCAAAAAGGTAAAAGTAGGGGTATGTGACGGTTGTTATTTATTTTGGTAGCCATGTAGTAAGAACACTAACAAAAACAGCTAAAATTTTTGAGTGTTTATGGTCTGCCAGGTACTGTGCTAAGCACATAATATGATGATGTCATCCAGAACTGTCACCAACCTGCTTTATGCTCATTGCACAGGTGAGGAAACTGAGGCATCTGGGTCACATCCCAGATACTAACACAATAAGTAATTGTTCATCAAAGAGTCGCAGAAAGAAGCTCTAAGAACAGGCTCATCTCATGAAAACATGCGTAATGATAATGAGTCATCTGTTCTAATCACATCACTGTAGCTATCCTAAACCAAAACCCTCCTCTTGAGCTCACATTAAATTTGTTTATTTCTCATATCTGGATTGCTTTTACATTCTGCACCAGCTAATCTCTGGTCCTATTTCAAGTCAGAATCTGGATATTATTTACCATCTGCCTCCAAGGGAGGTACTTGCCAAGTCCCTTAATTTGCTATAATTGGCAGGTTTTCAGTGTACATAATTTATATCAAAAAAAGCTACCCTGAAAAAGAAGATTAATTAAACCATTTCTTCTGGGTCCCTAAAAGTGCGGCGGTTTCCAAGAGGATGACTTTAAGGCCTTAAGGTCTTCTGTGTGTATAGGCTGTCACAGCTGAGCACATTAAAAATGTATGTTGGGTTGGTCCCTGGTGCCTCTGAGCTGGTCAGAAAGATGTCATTGGCACCTGGGTAACATCACAAATACTCACTGAATTAAGCAGCTCGCATTTGCATTTGAGTCTTTTGTTCCAAGCTTTCCAGGCACTAGAAACTACTAGACTGCAATATAATTTATGGATACCTCTGTGTTGGCAATTCTGTCACTGATATGATAGGAAACACTAGAAAAAATACACCCAGATGTACAGAATTCTAAATAGAGTAAGTGAGAGACCACAAACTGATTCAGACAGGCAGCACATGTGGCTAGTAAATAGACGATCTACAGGGTTTTTTTGGTCTTTTTTTCCTCCTTTCTCTTTCTCAGGCTTCCCCGAAGTTCATGGTCCAAAACAGGGCATGCCCTAGGCTTTGTGGAGGCATTCTTATCTCTCCCCAGCTTCTGGATAATGCCACCCCAGGAGTTTATTCCTTAATCCATGCCTATCAAAAGATGGCAAGTTTATACCGCATTCTAAGAAAGAAAGTTCTGTGTTCTCTACCTTTTTCCAGAGTGGTTTTGTTATTTACCAGTCGGTGGGTGGATTACATAGACTAGCACAAGAAAGGACATAAAGTTGTCACATCCTTCCCCTTTCCGAGAATGCCTGTCTGCCCATCCTATGTAATGTTTCCCCCACTTACCTTCAAAATCTCAGCTGAGATATTGCCAGGCTTGCCTCTGTCCCATCTTGACCCCAAGTGATGAAAGTACTCTCCTCTGTGCTTCAGAAAAGATATCTGAAGATTATAAATCGGGCAAAAATGCCTTATGAGAGCAAAGGCCACCCAAGGATTAACTAGGGGAATGTATTAATACTTAGGTCACCTCATTGTTCACTCAATTAAAAATCCCAGACTTTATGAAGTTGCACATTAACATGTAGCTTTTTGCATAATAGAGATGCAAATAATTTCTGCCAAGTGGAGCAGATAACTCTGAAGGCTTATGGTCCTGTTAGATATGAACCAGTTTTGTATCTACTCATCAATTTATCCTAAGATTGTCTCTATCAGGCTAGTTTCTGAAATGCTCTTTGATTTGGTTATAACATCTGACTCATTAATTGATGAGTTGACTAAAATGTTCATTTTCTGTGTGGGTGGGAGTCATGGTTTTGAACTCCATTAGGGAGCACTCTCCATGCTCTCCCAGGTTGACTTGTCTACCTTCACCACTAAAGTATAAGCCCCATGAAGGCAGGCTCCTGAAGGAGGCTTGGTGACTTTGAACCCTCAGTGCACAGTGCAGTGCTTGACACAGGACTCACTCAAGAGGAGTGTGTTCTATGAATAAATTATTATGCAGTTTAATTCTGAGTCACTCAGTTGGTCTCTGCATCATTGTTCCAGGTCAGTGCGAGGTCTCTATTGCCCAAAGAACAGCTTCTATTTTGAGAGAACATAGACATGGAGTCGGAAATGTTATGAAAGTCTTTTTTATGACTTGATGAACTCTATGTAGTAGCTTTAGTCTTAATGCCTCTTTATTACTTTCATTTTGTTTTGCAGTGTCTTTGGATTAAGAATAGACAACGTTGCTCAATACCCATCTAAGCCAGGAATCTTTCCAAGACAAGTAGAAATTTGAAAGATAGTTTTACTTGTCTTTCTGTTTTGTTTTTTTGGGTTTTTTTAAGGTTGCTCCTAGTTGTTGTAGCTGGTTGAGAGGTTGAGGGAAGGTTTTTTATTTTCCTTTTTAATTTTTTTAATTTAAGAATTTTTTGACTGTTAGTAAGAAAAACAAATTCCAAATAAGCAGTTTCATGTCTAACTTGATCTTATCAGCCTCTATGGTATTGAAGTTAGGCTTTAAAAGTAAGTGTTTACCTAAAAACATCAATAGACATGTAGTTTGCAATTATTTATATTGAATTATTGTTTAGAAGATCAAATATATCTATATATACATATATATATGACCTACAAATCTAGAGGCAATTTCTGTGTCTTGCCTTCTTGTCTTTTCCTTTCTTTTATACTTACTGTCACAATAATACATTTCCTGTCAAAGTACTGCTTTAGTAGCCTATTTTCCATTTTGTCTATATTTGGAAATATATTTAAAGAGAGTTCTGAAGAGAAATGTTGACTAGGATATTTTTTTTCAGAAACTTATTTGGAAATCATATCACGTGATAGAGAATTAAATATGCTTCCAGTAGGTATCCAGCGTTGAAGACAGCAAAAATTAAGATAGCATCTAATATTTAACAACATAAAAATAACCAGATACGTTAAACTCCATTCACTGTCTAAGGATTGTCAACAGATGAAAATTTGTGGAAGACCACAGACATCAACTTTCATAATATCATTAAAGTTGTGTTGTAGACCAAGAGTTGGCAAACTTGTTCTATAGAAGGCCAGAAAGTAAATATTGTTGATTCTGTGGAACATAAATGTCTGTCACAACTACTCAACTCTGCTGTTTTACCACAGAAGCAAACCATAGACGATACATAAACAAATGAAAATATGACTGTGTTTCAAATCAATAATACTTTATTTACAAAAACAAATGGTGAGCTGGATTTGGCCCATGAGCTGTCATTTGCTGACCTCTGCTCTAGACTATCCTCATAGCTCAGTTTTCTCTAGTTGGTCCACGAAATTAAAGTCACTACCCTTGTACTGTATTTTGCAGAGTTATGAGGAAAAAACCCACCTAAATTGCTTTGACCCGTAGAAGACACAATTATATGTCTAGGTCCTTTCACTTAAGAATCTAAATGTTTTTAAAAGAAAAACAGGTATTAGAATGCTTGGAAAATATATATTTTTAAAATAAGTATTACATGTATTGAATTGTCTCAATATTGAGGACAACTAAGATGTTATGAAAGAGGGAATGAAGTATCTATCTAATGCTCCAAAGGTCTCATTAATTCACAAAAGCCCAAAGTAAGTTTGTCCAGGATTCTAGGCTGTAAACCTATTCTGTAATTTTATCCTTTACCACAGGGCAGTAGCAACTAAGACATAGAAACTACTCACATGTTAATTCCAGGGCTAGGTGATAACTTGACTGGTGCTTTCTTCATATTACAGGAGGGTAAAAACCTTCAGGCATTTGCTGTAGGACATACTGAAACTTGCCACTGCTCTTTTGCAATTGAAACTCAGTCCTAAACTCATTAATGATTAAGTACATTGGGGATGTCCTTTATGTCAGGAATATTTAATCCATGTCCTTTATGCCAGGGATATTTAATGCATGAATTTGGTATGCATTTCATGTCCAGTTCATAATGGAAAATTAAATAAATGAATAAAAATACAAACAAGGTGGAAATCCAAACCCTCTGCCCCACTCCCAGAAACTGAGGATGATGGAAAACTACCAATGAATAGGCTCTAAAATATGGTGATTTGACAAGATAAATAAATATTTTTTCTTACATTTAATTCCATTCTTTGTTATTAACCCGAAGGCATTTTGTTAGCAATTTAAATATCATGTTAAATGGAGACATCCCTGTTTCTGATCCCTTTCCAACTTTATGTCCCAAAGAGAAGAAATACAGGAACTTCAGCTAATTTAAATGTTCTTGCTTTTGTTCTTATCTGAACCTTCAAATTTAACCTTGGGGTTGCAGCTGAGAACTTGGAGTAAATCCCACCATCATGGACTTTGTTGGAAGTGCAAGGATTGCATGAACTCCTGGGACAATAAAAGAAATGGGACCAATTTTTTTATAGAAATTATGCCTTTTTTGTATATTTTACTATCATTTATTAAGTACTACGTTCTTATGAGCACTTTTCATACACTATTGTTAATCTAAACAATTATGGAACCTATAAATTATTATCTCTTTCTGATAATTGCAAGGATCAGAAAGGTCACATGACTTGCCCTAGGCAGGCACATAGGCAGCACATGGCAGGTCTGGGTTTCAAGCTGAGATCTATCCATTAAGAACACCTGTTTCAGAGACACTCACTGTCATTCTTCATTACTGTGAAAATGGAAGACATTAACAACATATCATTTAGGGGACACGGTGAGATCCCAGCTCCCATCTGGATGATATTCCCAACATTGGAGTCTCTGGTTCAGGTTACAGCTTCTTCCCATGGGGCTGGCCGCAGCTATCAGAAGGTCTTTATGAAGATACGTCTATGGGAACTGGGGAGCCTTCCAGCTCTCTCTCATTAGCCTAGATAATCAGCCAGATTACATGACATTTCGGAGAAGGAAAGAACATAAGTGGGTATGTTGGGACACAATATCTGTACAACAGGAATGAGGGGGATCCAGCAGCTTCAAGTAAAGCATTTTGGGAGAGCATCAATGAGATGAAAAGTCCAAGATACTGTTTCTCCATCTGAGGATTTTAGATCTTCTAAAATTGGGTCACCTGGAATTTTTTTTAAATGCTAGGGCTTGTCCCTCAATAATCTGAGTTAATAGGACTTACTGGCCTCCAGGAAGTTTTGTAATTACCATTCAAATTTAAAAGCCACTGATGGGGAGTATTTGGGCAAATCTGGGAGTGTCTAAGGAAGGAGATGACTGCCAAAAAGAGGAACTCAAGGGGAGTTTCTAAAAACTGATGCTACATAGAGTAAGTGCACCAGTGTGTGTCCTGTGCCCTAGAAATGGTGGGAACACAAAAATCCCTGAGAACTGTTTTTACTGAAAAATATTATAGGATCGGTACCATATCTTCAAGCATGTCCTGCTTCTCTTTTATTTGGTTTCTGCTCATTTTTTTCTTGCATTTTTAACATTCATGGGCAATAATATTAATTTTATCAAACAAAGGGTCCCTCTTTCATTATTTAATGATTACATAATGAAATTGCCTAAGTTGAGAGGATAGAAGATACAGATCAATCTGAATTAGGCAAAATTATATACTTTTACCAGGTAACATTTACATGGATGTAAACAAATATATTGTGGATAATGAGTTAAAGGAATTGGTATAAAATTGAATTCAAAGCCTTAATTTAAACAAAGTGTGTTCTCTAGTTTATACCAGATCAATACACGTGGCATATGAAATTTCATAAAATACGGTACAGGACATTGCTTCTTCTCTACACCATTCACTATTTTTATAAGTGCAGAATATTTGGGGTTGATAAATATAATTAAATAGAGCAAAACCATATGAATTGAAGCCATGAAGAGTTTTTTTTAAATAGAATTACAGGCTTGCTACAGAGCTTGAAGGCATTACTAGTATAATATCAGAGAAATGTATTAGCCCTTAGGGACACATTCTTATTATCAGTTATAGATTCTGTGGGATTTAAATTAGAAAGAGAAATGCTATGATATTTTTCTTTGAAAGCAAGGGAAGGAAACTACTGAAAATTTTAAGCAAACAATTAATATTAGCTTCAAATATAAGAGTATTTGAGTTTGTACACAGCTTGCTCCCTAGTTTAAGCCAAGATCTACACTGCATGCACAATTGCATGCAGATTGGACTTAATTTACTGCATGCTTTGCCTCTTCAGTTAAATAAAATCAGAAGATGACTTTTACTTTAGAAGAGTAAAAATTCAATGAGTTAAAATATTTTACCTCTAAGTTTTCCAGACCTGTGTACCCAAATGTTTATTTTAAATAATTTATTTAACCAGTATATATTGAGTTCAGCTTTTCATGAAAGGGATAGGTTCCACCCTCAAGAAGCTTATAGACTCATTGGGAACAGAAAATACATTGATATGGTAAACACCAATTATAGATTTATCTTCTCAAAACACCTTTTAATGTTTTTTTTCTCTTTCAACTCGTACCTTCCAAGTCCTTAGTCTTCCAAGTCTCTATCACTGTCTGAAATACAAAATCCAAACACTTTTATTATGTGTGTTAATTTCTTAGGACTGCCAAAAAAATGTACAACAAACTGGGTACCTTAAAAAGAAAATTTATTGTTTCCCAGTTCTGGAGGCCAGATGTCCAAAATTAAGGTGTTGCAGAGCCATGGTTCCTCAAAACCTCTAGGAGAGAACCTTTCTTCATCTCTTCCTAGCTTCTGGTGGTTGGTCAACAATCTTTGGTGTTTCTTGGCTTACAGCTGAAGCATTTCAATCTCTGATTCCCTTATCATATGGCATTCTCTCCTGTTTCTGTGTCTAAATCTACCTCTTCTGATAAGGACACCAGTCCCTTGGATATAGGGCCCACCCTAGTCCAGTATGAGCATCTCTTAATATAGCTAACTATATCTATAATTACCTTATTTCCAAATAAAGTCATATTCTGCAGAACTGGGGGTTAGGACTTCAACATATCTTATTTGTGGAAACAATTCAACATGCTACATGAAACATTTAAGTCCTTTCATAATCCTGCCTGTTCAGCCTGTCTTCATTCCTCATTCATTAGGGGAGAAAGAACTTGCTAATCATTGATTTCCTTCTCTGTGGCAGGCACTTTACATATGTTAACTAATTAATCTTTGGGAGGACCCTAAAGAGAAGGCATTATTAGATAATAATTTATTGGTGAGGATTCTGAGACTTACAGAGTGTAAGTACATTTCTCACGATTTACTTGTTCTTCAGGTCTTAACTCAAATCTTAGCATATCCAGAAAGCCTCCCTGAAAACCCAGACAAAGTGGAGTTTCCCCAATATATATCCTATGGAACCCCAGATTTTTCCTTCATAGAATTCATATCATATTATAGTATTTCTGACTCAGTCATCTGATTAGTGTTTGCCTCTTCATTTAGACCATAAGCACCATGAGGTAGGGGCCACGTATTTCCATCACTGAGCACATAATCGCTCAGTAATATTCATGGAGCAAATATTTGAATAAATGACTCCCATAACCAGTAAGTAGTAGAATTAAGACTGAAATTTTACTCCAAAATCCAGAGTTCCCCCACCCATAATGATTAACATTTACCAGACATCTGTAGTGTAGTAGGCACTCTACATTGAGCTCAGGACATTAAGATGAATGAGATCAAATCCTTGTGCTCAGGGAGTTCACAGTCAGTAGAGAGGACACACAAGAAGAGGGGATGACTAACTTCCTGAAGCTGGGGATGGACAGTCAGGAAAAGCTTATCAAAGGATGCTGTACTAATGTTATATCTTCCAGTCACAAGTTGGAATGATTCAAGGGAAGGGAGTTGGGGGGCTAAGAAAGTGTTTGTGGCCATCCGGCAGAGAAGCAGGTATAAAGGGAACCACAAGGCCGTGGGAAGGCGGTATTTTCACGGAGAGGTAGATTAGGGAGGAAGGTTGTTGAGTTGGATGCGCCTCCTCTGAAAGAATATTTTCCTGAGCCAAATTGGTCTACTCATGATCTCATCAATATATCCCACATATTTCTGACTCAGCTCAATGAAAAGCTGAGTTTTCTAATTGTTAGAACTTTCCAAATCTGGAAAAGGCTCTCTTTGGAGGTAGTGAGCTCCCAGTCCTTTGGAGGTGTTTAAATGTTGTTGCACAAGTAGTCGGGACCTATGTTACAGCAGTGCTTCCTATCTATTCTCATGCCACAGCACATAGAAAACCTAAATATTTCTACTGCATGTTGGGGTAACAACCAGAAGCACTCTGTTTTTCTAGGGCTGAAGTGATCAATATCTCATCCTCTCTTTACTCTTTCATGGCACAACATGTGTGATGTTCTAGGATGGGGATTCAATCCTTCTGGAGTTTTAGCTATAAAACTTAGATATCCTCTAATCCTGAGGTTCTTTAAACAGAAACACTCATTTATCAAATTATTCATATAGAATCCAGGGTAACGTAGGTGCAGATCAGATCATGTCACTTCCTTTCATAAAACCCTTGATTTATTTCTTGAAAAATTTCAAAGAACATCCAGAATTCTTACCTTGTACTAACGGGCCCTGCACAGTTTGGTGCCTGCTTACCTCTCCCAAGTAATTGCCTATAACTCTCCCATTTGCTCACTAGCATTCAGCCCCAGGGATTTATTTCAGACTTTCAAATAAGCCAAACTCAGTCCTGCCTCAGGGCCTTTGTACATGTGGTTACCTCCAAAGGCAAAGATACAAGGGTGACTCTCATCCTTCAACTCTCAGCTTAAATATCGTACCTTAGTAAGACTTTTCATGACCGATCTATCTAGAGAGTTTCTATGTATTATAGTCTATTGCACCACCTGTTTGTTTCTTTCATAGAAATTATCAAATATTATATATATATGTAGTTTTAAAATTTTACCCTTTTATTAGCCCCACCCCCATCCCCATATACCACACTTACCATGCATCCTTTCCTTGACCTGTGAGTTTGACAAGGCTGAGCGTTTGCTCTACTCATCCAATGCACACACCAATACCTGGCACATGGTAGGAGCTCAATACTTATAAGTTGAATGAATTAATTAAAACACTTCAAAGACAATTTGACAAATAGATAAATGGGAATATTGTAAGCTCAAAGACGATGGATGTTTCATGAATGAGATGGGTACGAAGGATAAATTTAAAGGAGTAATCACATGAGGATGCAAGAATTGAGAAAGATTTCATGGAGGAAGCTCTAGATAGCTCCTGAAATATCAGCGTATGAAACCAAGGGGTGTGTGTGTGTGTGTGTGTGTGTGTGTGTGTGTGCATGCGTGTGTGCGCCCACATGGGAGGGGGGTTAGGAAATACTTTGGGAGGAATTATTATCAATAATAATGCATTGTTAGATAGGAGAAGAGGATAATTTAGGAATAATAAGTAATTCAAGTTGATTTGATTATAGCAGTGGTTCTCAACAAGGAGTGATTTTCCTCCCAGGGGACATTTGGTAATATGTGGAGACAGTTTTGGTTGCTACAACTTAGAGGTGCTACTGACATCGATTGGGTAGAAGCGAGGGATGCTGTTCAACATTCTTCAACGCACTGTACAGTCAATCTCAACGAAGAATTATCTGGCTCCAAATGTCAATAATGACTAGTACTCAGAATATTGGGTTATAGGAATATATAGGAACATTACAGGAGATAAGGTTGAACCAATAAGGCAAGGCGAAACTATAGAAATATTTAAATATAAAGGTCAGGTATTTGCTTAGTAGGTAGAGGGCAGTTAATGCTGACTCCGTGCAGAGATGTGATAGGATTAGAGCAGGACTTCGGAAGGTCAAACCCAGCGCTTGTATGAGGGCAGCCTGTAGCAGGATTGGAAAAGGACTGTTTGGAGGCTACTTTGATGGTCTAGATAAGAGATTAGAAGGCCTTACACCAGAGGAATGCCAAAGAAGATGTAAAGGACTGGGTAGATTTACATTATTTCAGCATTGGAGATTTCAGGGATTGCCAATGACAGAATGCATCCATTTTAGATAAAAAGTCTTAAATACAAATTCTTATGTCTCTTTGATTCAGTTCACATGAATTTTGAAGGGAAATACCACAAGTCTTGATGTTTTTGTCCATGGATGCTTGGAATACCCCTGATGTTTCTTCAGTATTTCATATCACATGATTTTATCAGTGAGTGGAGAACTTAAAAATATGTATTGTAATCACTAACAACACTGTCCCTTTGGTGAAGGAATTTGTTATTGCACCATATTTGGGGATGGGATGGGTGGAAAAGAGAAAGTAAGAGGAGAGAGAGAGAGAGAGGAAGAAAAAGAGAGAGGGAGGCAAACACACCAAACTATAATTGTAGAATTTCTCTTATAGAACATTTGTTTATAGGATACTTGAAAGATGAGGATATTTGAAAAATAGAGCCATGGAATCTTAGCGTTGGAAAGTTATCTAGTTCAGTCTCTTTTATTCAAGCACAGGATCAAAAACTTAAATGGGATGGCTGACTACTCCTGCCTTAAAGATCTTCAGTGCCTGGCCAGCTGCTGGGTTGTTCAAAATCTGTGCTCACATTTTCAGTGGGTTTCTATGATTTCAAGATATTGGCAATCTGACAAAATCCTATTTCAGAAGGAACTTGTAACTTTATTAATGTATGACAAATGAGATGTGAATAAATACTTTGCAAAGGAGCCAAGGTAAGAATGCAATGTAATTTTTATTTGGACTTGACCCTTTATTAGATGTTTCATAGACCTCAGCAAAATGAAGTCTCTATGGGTGTTTTTTAGTCCTTAAATCCTCCCATCTAGGAAGAGCCAAATACTGTGATAAACAGATGTTATTTATCAATCAGCAGTAGCCCCATCATGTCTTGATGCCAGCCTTAGGAATTCTGACCTCTAGGTAACACAGCACATTCTACCCCTTTGTGGTCAATAGGTCAAGCCTGACACTGTTCTTCCAACTCCTAGATATGAGGGAGAGAGGCTGAGCTCTGCAGCCTCCTGGCTTGGTTCAGGGCATCAAGGCACATTTAGTTCACTTACACTCTTGCACTCTTGATAATGTGTTTTTAAAATTACCCATGCACTTTGATCACAGAAGTCAAGAGCATGTAAGGTCCTTACCTTTTCTGGAAGGAACATTAGATATGGAACTTTAACTCTCCTAAGAGAGCAGATGTCTGGTCAAACTGATACAATTCATAATAAATGGAGCCCAGGAGAAGGACTAATGAGGACTGGGAATGAGGAAGGAGGAGAAGGTCTCTGTCAGCTATTAGGATAGATGGTTCATGTAGAAAAGGGTGATTAGTAATGTAAGTTTACGTTCTGGATTTCTAGATATGGCCATATGTGGCCGCAGATTGGAGATACGGGTAGAGATTGAAGGTTACCTTTGCCTACCATGATTTCAATGAATGCAGGATTATAAAAATGTTGCCTTAGGTCATCCTCCTTTGTGTTCTCATTCCTGGACCTGCCTCCTCTGACATTTACCCTGGTATTTCCACTATAATTTGTAGAATAGATAATCACTACACCATAATCTGCCCTAATTTTGCTATCATGATTTATGTCCTCTCTCTCTTTAGAAGAAGAGTTCCATAGGAGACCTTAGTAGGTAAAATGACAGATTCTTTTTTTCATGTCTGAGGAAATTAACAGAATGTATAACAGACAGTCATATAACCAGAATTTTTTGTAATTGAGAAAAAGCCAAAATATTTTCTCTAAAATAAAAGATCTCCTACTCTACCAAAGTTTTTTGGTTCTTTGAGGGGGATAAACAGACTCTTGTTAGAGATCTGTAGTTTTTTTATTTTTTTATTTTTAACAGTCACTGATGTTACAGCCTCTTGTCAAAAGTTCACTGATGATACTATGAAAAACATACTACTGGACAGAGTAGAACATATAAGACCTTATAAACTTTATAGATGTTCTGTTTTCTAACTTTGAACTCTAAATATGTGCTGCTAAATATATGTTGAAAAAGGATTTTTTTTTAATTTAAGTGATTTTTCAAATATGCAATACTAACTTACTACTGATATGATTTTTGTCTTATATACATACCTCTAAACTATTATTTACCTAGGATTTTAAAGATTTTTTTCCTAATTAATGCTACCTGAACAGGAAAGCAATACTAATGCCCCAAATCATGGAAAAAAAAAATATATAAAACAATATATCATCTAAAATCATGGTACACGTTCCATACTTTAAGCAACGCTATCTTAATATTACTAATATGATAAAAATTGCATTGAAGGTTTCTGTGTCAATGAGGATATGTTGGTTAATTTTTATTCCCAGGTGTGTGTCTGTGTGTGTGAGTGTATGTGTGAAGTTCAGTGTTTATCAACAGTGTGAAATACAGACTTCTTGTTGTTAATGCCTATAACAACAACAGAAATTGTAGAGTCGATTACAATAAAGCTGTGAGGAATGTTTCCTTGCAACAAGGCACGTGGGATCTTGGTTCCGAGTGGAAAAACAGCACTGCTGCTATTCACTTCATCAGTGAGTGACTCTAAGAGAGCAAAAGGCCATGAGGCAGCACTGAAGAGAGAAACAGGCAGTGGCCCTGCCTGCCTCCTGATCAGATTGTGCTTGTCTTTTCAAAAAGAAAGAAACTCATCCTTTTAATAATTCCCTTAGATGGCACAGCTAAGCCAAGTTGGCCCTGCAGCCCACTCTTGTTTGTGAAGTGTAATTCTGTGGTAATGAGCTGGTGACAACGTGAGGAAAAGAGTCTAAACATTCTGAAAAACAATTCCAAACATGACTAAAGACAAGAAAGAAAAGAAGAAAGAGGGATGGAGGTAGGGAGGGAGGAAGGAAAGAACTTCCAGTGACCACTTCAGGGGAATTAGGAGCATAGTGGGCATGTGCAATTACCTATCAATAGGTGTATCACTTATTAATTGTGTATGTTCATTCTAATGCCTCTTCCTTACCAAAGATGTGTTCCATTCTGCTGTAAATGAAAAAACCTCATTCTCAGAAGATTCCAATGTATTTGTATCCTTTAGCTAACTTTAGTAGATTCTGAATAGTTGATAGACCTCTTCCCATCTATGAAAAATGCCCAAGAATATGCACTATTCATTCAAACATATAAAAAACTCAGCAAATGTGGGAAACAATTATAAGAAAAACCATAGGCCTAGTAACTCACATCTCTCTTGCTCCTTTCCATTTATCAGCAGGTAATCTTAAACTTTACGGCTTCTAACTGCTCGGGAGAAGCTATAGCACAGAGTTAGTTGCTGAGTGTGTTTCCCATAAAGAAAGAAATGGGTTTTCTTAGTTGTAGAAAACAAATATGGGACAGGGGTTTTCCAGGAGAGGAAAGGAGAAGTGATCAAGGGAAGACAAAGGCAAAATATGTTTCTCCAGTAGCTCAGGAAAAAGAAGTTAAGGTTTTGTGTTGTTGGTGCTGAACTACAGAAAGGGAGTAAAAAGCTTATTTTTCACTATATGGTTCATTTTATGTTCCACCTAACGATATATACTATTCTGGGGCACATGGCATTCTTAGTTCATGGAAGGCAATATGAATTCTCTTGGCCCATTCTTCCTGAGCTGAAGCAAGCAATGCAATTCCCAAACATGCCAGGTTGGAAATGAGATAAAAAGAGATTTCAGGACATATGATATTTGCATTAAGGACTACTTGCAGTCTCTGGCTTTTCCTATGAGTTTCAGTCGGAGCCCTTTAGTTTATTAGTAAACATTTCAAAATTTAAATACAAGTATTTGTCATTCTACCATGGAATAGCTGGTTAGTAGGTTCAGGAAAAAAGAAAGATTCTTTCCTGCTTATCCGATCACCTTCCATTTCCTCAGTCTCTTCTATTTTAGTGTAGTGGGTAAAAGAAGAACCAAGTTTTCCATTTTTTGATAAAGATTTTAAGATAGGAGTGCCACTTTTCTTTTATTGGTTGGACTACAAAATGAGATGTGTGCTCACACTAGGTGTTAAACCCTTTGTTTATATATGTACCTGCTCTTTAGTATTTTTTTTTTTTGCTGCTTAGAAGCTCTAAGCTACAGGCGCTCTGATGTATATGACTGATGACTTGTTCTTACAAGCAATAAGAAATTTACATCCAGCGTTAATAAAGATTCCAAGTGCTCTAAGTTTCAAACCCTTCCTCTTGACAAAGGTTGACCTGTAGCTCTTTAACATCTACTAGGAGAGCACATTGCTGCGGTCACAGTCAACCACTCTCTTTCTCCAGAGCAAGCTCAGAAAACCGGGAGCTTGATTTACAGACCCGTGGCAGCAACCATTAACTATCTATATCACGTTCCTTGAAAACGTTCAAAGCCTCTCTTTCTAAGTTCAAGACTAAAATTATACCTCTTAGAATATTAGCTAATTTGCATATGACGTCTTTGATTTTTTCTGCTTGTGTGAACTGTGTACAAACCACACAACTGAAACAGGACCCCAGAAGCGGTCAGCAGAAATTCTCTCAGTTCTTAATTTGTTCCCTTTTTCCTACAGTATGTTAGTTTAGACGTTTTAAGCATGAAACTGATTCTATGTCTCCATTTATAGACTTTTATTTTAGTTTGGACATAATAGTTGGAAGTTTTATACACATGATGACTTGGGCACTTAAGGACAGGCTACTTAGAATTTACAGAATTATACAATGATATACAGCAATGACTGAAACAGTCTTATATTTCAAAATGTATTGCCTGGAAAGTGTTTTCAAAACTATAAGAATATTTTGGAAGTACAAATACCAATGTACCTGTTTATGCTCTGGTAAACTTTTAGAAAATCTCAAATCACTTCACTGTTGGAGCAACTAAACAATAGAGAAGGAGATGAATGAGATCACGTAGTAAGCCTAGAGTAGAAGTCTAATGGGATATGACTGGGCTATCTCTGACATGTTTGATTGCTTGAAACCTCAAAGTATAGATACAGGTGACCAAGGCCCAAATCTAGCAGTTCCACCCATTTAAGGTCACGAGGGAACAAGCGAGAAAGTCAAAGACAGTGTACGATGTCCAAACTCTCAGTAGCTCACAATGTGGGGTTAGTAAGAGTAATTACTAAAATTTAGTAATTGTATGCTATATTTCTGACACTCTGCTAAAAGCTTTATGAATATTACCTAAATTAACTTCATAACAACACTATTAGAGAGATTCAGTTTCTACCCCATTTTACAGATGAAGAAACTAAAATATACAGAGGTAATTTGTTAAAAGACTCACAACTTTAAGTGGATTTCAACTCAGGTGATCAGAACCCAGAACCAATTCTACTCCTAGCCAATACAGTACTCCAGGCTATCTCTCAAATGTCTAAGGTGATGTTATTAAGTGTGCAGGACCAAGCCAGGATGCCAGAATATTAAGCAGAAGGGCTACAAGAACAGGTTTCCCTCAAACTGATAAAAAAGAGATCAGATTTGTGGTTCCCAGAGAAGGAGGATAGAGGGAGGGGAAATTAGATGAAGGTGGTCAAAATGTACAAATTTCCAGTTAGATAAGTATAGAGATGTAATGTACAACAGGATGACTACAGTTAATGTTGCTGTATGCTATATCTGAAAGTTAAGAGAGTAGATCCTAGGAGTTCTCATTACAAGAAAAAAAACCTTTCTTCTTTTTCTGTTCTTTTTTTTTTAATCTGTATGACATGATATGTGTTAATTAAACTTATTATGGTCATCATTTAACAACACATTATGCTGCACACTTTAAATTTATACAGTGCTAAATGTAAATTTTATGTCAATAAAAGTGGGGAAAAAACAAACAAGTTTTCGTAAAGTATGAGTTTTTATTTTTTTTAAAGAACTGTTCTTTGATAACACCCAAAGCTTTTGTTCCTTTTATAGACAGAAGTAGTAGATTGGGCTTCCCCCTGCCTGTCTGGAACACTGGTTATACGGGGACCACCCCGGGTCTGGGAGAACACACTTACTGTTTGTACCAGGGGCAGGGTTGTCTTTGAGGAAGGTTGTGTTATCTGGATCATCAGCAGTTTTGATTGAAAAGCCTAGGCATGGAGCTCAGACCCCAATGGTTCTTATCATTTCTCACTCTCGGGTTCAGATAGGGGTCCTACAGAGGCAACTCCAACAATAGTACCTTAATCATCTTCCTGCTTTTACCCTAACTGCAGTTTCTGGAATATCCAGTGGCCTCCACAAGAAAGCAGGCTGGCAGCACTGTGGCAGTCAGAGTCACTGAAAAACTAGGTCCCTAGGACTACTTTTGCAGCATATCCCACACAAGAGTCCAGTGACATCTTTAGTGTAGTGTTACTGCAAAGCACCGATTTTTGTATTTCTTCCACTATAAAATGGGATCAGTGTTCACATGGAGAGAAAGTGCAATAAGTTTAGCAATCAGCCATGCGTTGCGGGAAAGGGGCTAAATCTATGGGGTCACTTGGGTATGTAGGACATCAATTTTTGCAAACTATGGTTGCTAGTGAATAGAAGTTTAATTTCTTTTGAAGATATTTTTGCACAACTTTTTACTTCTTTTCATCTCTGATTTCATTCCTTGGAATTGTTCCACATTTAAGCATTCCTTATTGCTGCATATAGCTCATGGAAACTTTTTTTCTTCCACTCCCTTAACTACTGACATATTCTAAAGAGCTGCAGTTTCTTCCAATAGCAAGTTTGATTCTACTGCATTTACAAACTTCTAATATAGCTAGGGTAAAACTGACCTGCTCCACCAGCTACTGCTTTGTAGCACAGTGAACACTTGAAGTTCTCTACATTCAGAATATTAAATATGGGCAATTTCTGTCACAAGTGTGAAACATAAGAATAATATGAACTGATAATAAAATTAATTCTGGAATAAGTAGAAATCCAGAGTTTGAGTCTCAACATCAATCACAAATTAGTATAATTTTCTAAGTATTTCCTTTCATAGAGAAAAAAAATTGTATCTCCATGATGCTGAACATTCAAACATAGAATTTGCCAACTCTCAGATAGCTGGAAATAGTAAGATATGCCATGTAGACAAGTCACCAGTAAAACTTTTACCTATGTTTTATCTGGATGTTTTGTTGTTACTTAGACTTATTAACCGCAAAGTAATGATATTCTCACTTTCTTCCTTTGAATACGTTTTCTGTTTTCTGTCTTGCTTTGTTTTTTCATCTACAAGGCCTGTAACTAAAAATACTGAAAGAAAATGTCATAAAAGAATTAAAATAATGTGGAGACTCATAAAAAGGAAACTTAACAGTTCTTAAAATCTAAGAGAACTTTTCCTTAATTTGCTCCTTTTCTTGGCAAGAATTATTGAAAACAGGGTGACAATCTGGTTCTCATTTTTCTTGCCTTATCACCACATAAACCTCTATTTAATAGACTACATAAATAAATAAATATTAAAAAAGCTCTTTCTCGGGTATGATTTCTGACACAGAAAAAGCAGAGGTATATATAAGTGGAATGGTATAGTTTGATGGATGTCAGAAGAAAATGGCAGCGTGACACAAACTGTCAAATTCTGCTTTCACTTCACGTCTGGGTGATCTCCCAGGAAACTCATGTAATTGAACAGCTATACAGATCCCGATGGCAGTTTTCCCTTGTTTTCTAACCCCTGCTCCAGCCTTTATTCTCTCTCTGTTGCCTTATTCTTTTCTATGTAAAGTAGACAATGGAATCCGTTTTAAGATATAGCATTACTTAGAAAGGTAACACATCCTGAAAATTGTTATTCATGTTTTGCTTAATTTCAGACACACAGGGTTGTTTGTTCGTTTGTTCAAGAATCCAGACCGTATCTCTGTGAATCAAAAGAGCTAAAGGCCATTTCTTACCAAATCTAGAGTGTGTGTATGTAACCCACACACAACTATTCAAGAATATTTATAGAACCTTCCTTTTATGTGTTCATACTCGTCTTTCCTGCCAAGTTATTGTATAGAACAAGTTTTCCCATGAAATGTCTACTTAAATTCCAATGGTTCGACTTTGTCTCTTATTCAAAATGTAGCTTCAAATTCTTGATTTTTGCTAATCTTCTCTAGCTTAGCCCAGCTGGTATGGCCACTGCAAGCCCTCCAACGATCAGTCACAATGCACCAGTGCACATTTCTTCTTTTTTTCCTTTTATCGATTTTAATAGCTTTCAAAGTTTCTGAAGGGCAAGCAGTCTCTATTCTGTGTATTACATGCTAATCTGATGTCCCTGACTAAACAAAGAGTCTTGCCAAGGGAAAGGGGGAGAAAATGTGTAGAAATCTTTAGCCAAATGAAAAGAGTGATGTTCCATACTGACCACAGTAACACGTGGGAATTCATTCTGATGGCCTTGGAGCCTCTGTTAAAGGTCAACTAGCTATCCTGGTAAAGTCCCTGGCAATTTTCTCTGCAGTTAAAGTGGCTTTTGAGATAGAACCAAATTTGGCATTAGAATTGCAGATACACATGAGAACTTGTACGTGTAGAACAAACAATTTCTTGCTGCCTATTGCTTGTGGGAGGTTTGCCAAGAAAAAACAATTTGCTTTGCTTCAAGATCCCAGCTAGCCATTACTGGAGAATGTTTTTCCAAGATTGCTTATCACTGTTTTTAATAGGGCTCAGAGGTTTGTGTGGTTGCACAAAATGTTAGTTACTTTTTAAAAGCCCAAATTTCTCCCCTTTTTCCGCCCTAAGTCTGAACTCTTTTCTAATTGGAAAACAATCAGCACCTCCCTAAATGAGTAAACAGTAATGAATAATTAAATGCTTATGATAAAATGGATTTAACTATTTGTTGCTGTTCCACATAAAAAGCTGTTCTATTTAAAGAGGCTCTTTGGTTTTACACAGTTGAAACTGTTAGCTACTAATTTGGTTTTGCAGTTGTGTACTCTGTTCATGAGAGGATTCTGTGAGGAAGATATTTCTTCAGTGTCTCTTCATTGATTGATTGATTCATTAATTCATTTATTCATCAAGCATTTACTGGCAACAATTATTCACTTAACAAGCATTATTGAGCCATACCAAGCCATGGAGAGAGAAATGAGTAAGGCACTATTCTTGTCCTCAGTGAAGTCAAAGTCTAGGTATAGGTGATTGACATGCAGAGAAAGAACCACTATTTAGGGTAATAAGTAAAATAATAGCAGTATACATCAGGATCAGTATTTCTGCTTGAATTGGAAGCCCATGTAAACACTTTTAATGTGGACCCGAAACTTGGCATAATGTAAATATTTATACATTTAGAGATTGAGACAACAGAACATAGAGGTCTGGGCAGCTTAACTCAGTTGTTAAATCAGGGTGTTATGAGGCCAAAATCATGACTTGGACTCCAAAACCAGAAAATCTGCTGTGAATAGTGAAAAATTCTACTGGCTTTTTAGGCTAATCCTATAATGCTACTCCATGGTGAAGGGTGACTTAAGGCTGAAATTGTACAATTCAGGATCAGTCCAATAAATTCTTTACTGATAGCATATGGACAGCAGTTATTCTTCCTCATCATAAGGGTTCATGGTATATAGAATTTTGCCTGAAAGTAAATTAAAATCAATATGTAATATGTATGGCATTAAGAAAAATTATTTGATATTTTCCTCAGTGAACCCATTTCTGATCCAGGACTCCTCACAAATGAAACAAATTTGCAGTGATAAGATAGATGACGAAGCTGCTAGAAGAGATTTAAATTTTTAGCTCTAGGAAGCCTTTGAGGGAGGTTCAACATAAAATGCCTTTGCCTTATAGACATTTTGGAATCATCTCTATTTCTTACAGCAAATTAAACTGGGGAAGTTTCCCCTCTATGGGACCCAGGCCACTCAGATAGCTTCAGAGTGGCCGTAGCGGGCCTGGAGTCATGGGCCTGCAATGCTGACTCTCTCCTATCTCATCTCTCAGACCAGGAGCATCAGGAAGTGTAAATCCTGGCTTTTTCATTAGTCTGCATTTCCTAAATGAGGATACACTAGGTTAGAGGAAAAGTCTCTGCTCTTACTTTCACCTTTAGATGTAGGAAATTAGTCATTAATTAGACTAGAATGCAGACATTACTTGTAAATTCATTTGTGTTTTCTGGTCTCATTAGTGCTATTCTGGACTACATGATAATGAGCATAACATAATTAAAGAGTAAACACTAGGCAACTACAACCAGAGTTAGGGTTTTCAAGTATCAGATGGTAACAATCAGAGAATGAATAATTTCGGCTCACTGAGGGTGGTCTTTCTCCAGTTTGAACTGAACTTGTTCTCTTTTTCCCTGTGGCCAGGGCTTATATAAAAACCTCTTCTTATAACATAGTTTAGAGTATATTTGAGAGACAGTGGTACTGAGGAGAGATGTAGGAGATGCTGATGAGAAATTGTTCATCTCCTAATGAAGAAACCGAAATGCCTTGCAAATAGATTTGTCCAAACAAGGAAGGTTTGACAGCTGCCATTTGCGGTGAAAGAAAACTGGCTTAGAAATATAAAAGGGGGTGACTCTGTATTTAGAGTACCAGTTTGATCAATTAGTGACTGAAAGAACGAGGAACTGAAAATTATCCCCAGTGAAGATTTGACACTATGACAAAAGCAATACTTATTTCATGGGAAACTGATGGGTGAAGATTGCATGGGACACCCGTGAGAAATGAAGATCCAAAAAAGATACCTTCATCAGCTGCCAGTTCCCCAGTGAAGAGAGAGATAGGAAGTGAGAATAACAAAGTTTACATAAAGTGTTTCATAATCTGTGTAAAATAGGCTGTTGGCTGGCATTTACAGATTCAACATGTATTTCGTTCTTCATGAGCAGCAAGATGTCCATGTTAGACGGTACTTGAGATGATTTGCATTTTGCTGAGGCATGAATGTGCTCCGCACAGCTTCTCTGACCAAACAGCCTTGGTTCTCACCAGGCATCCTCTTTCCATCTTTATTGTTCAAAATATTGCCATAACTGGCTTGAAGTGTTAGGCACTAGGGTTCTTTGCTAAATTGACATAGATCGGGCAATTAAGTGGGGATAGCAAAATAATGCTAGAGAATTAATAAGAGAAATTGAAAAAAATCTTTGTGATCATTTTTAGTAAGAAAAAATTATGTATTTTATTAGTTCTATATTCTTAGATGCTTCAAGAGTTTGAAGGGCTTGCTTAAATTTTTCAGTTGAACTTTATTGCATTTTATGAGGAGATTAGTTATAAAAATAGTAATACTTAGGAAATTGGAAAATCATGGATATTTCAAAATGTATTTGTCATAAATGGCAAGAGTCTACCCTGTATCTCTGTGTTCATAAAATCGTGTTCCCCTTAATGGAAAAACAAGCTAACCATCCTCTCCTTATTATCGAGTGGCACTTCAACAAGACTTAGATATTATTTGGGGAGGGCAAAATATTATAGAGCTCTTCAGTAAAAAATTGTTCAGTGAATAAGGGAAGTTCCCTCTCTCTACTGGGTATCTGTTCCATTCACAGCTCTTCCTAACCACATTTGACACCCTCACTTTTGTCTCTCATTCTGTCAGGCTAATTGTTGCTATCTGCGTGGGTCCTCATCACTCGTCTCCAGTCAAAATTACTTTGTAACTTTTGTCTTAAGGGCCAATATTGAGCTAAAGTAAAATTTAGTTAATTTATTACATTAATCTACATCTTTAAACTAATGAAATAAGACTAAAGGGGACTTCCAGGGATTTTATTCCCTTCCAGGTAATAAAGGATATATTCATAGCCTCTCAGACATTTCTGTTTGAACCGAGAGTATTCATACCCATGACAGGTTATATTAGGCAGGAAGGACATTTTAGAGAAGGTAGGAATTTCACATCTCCTTTCTATCAAAGTGTCATGTAAATGAATGACCAATATCTCATCTTAATGATTCACTCTTTTAATTCCATAATGCTAGGAAGCATGGGAAGATAATGCCAATTTGATTTCCTCAGCACCCATTGTGTGGGATACTGATGCTATGAATTGGGAAGTTGATATACCACTACCAACTTTCTCACTTTCATCTTCAAGGTGACTGACGGCAAAAGGATGAAATCTAGAATTCATCATTCAAAATCATTTATTACTTGAGTGAATTTTTAAACCTTATTGTAAAACTATTATGATTCACCATAACAGGAAAAAGGGAAATTTATTTTGATCTGTGGAGATGCAATGGATTCGATATATGTTGGAATAATTTTTTGAGATACTATTTCTAGATGAACATTCCTTGAATCACAATCTAACCTTTTTCAAAATCTTTTCCACTTATGCCTTGCTGACCATATATTGAGTTTTCACATTTTGCATTTTTGTCATTTTAACTAATAATATTTGATGTTACTCCCTGGCGTCATATTTCTACTAATTATTCTCTAGCTGTTGCCTGTATTTGCCCCCTGACAGGCAGAGAAGCAAATGTTTGTAATTCCAAGTCTCTAGAATATTTGAATTTGATCAGTAGCAAAGACATGTTTCTCGTTCATAAACATTATGCCTCTCAAACTAATCACAGTACAGTGATATGTGCAACTTTTATTGCCACCTGTCTTTTTCAGAGCTGTTTGTTCTTGTATTTTTCTTATTATTCAGTTACTATTTGTTTGTGTATTTTGAGACTATTTTTTCAGGAGAGAGAATGAAACATTTACTTGTCAGCAGTAAGTTGTTTTTTTTTTTTTTTTGCTTTACGCGGGGCACAGGCTCCGGACGCACAGGCTCAGCGGCCATGGCTCACGGGCCCAGCCGCTCCGCGGCATGTGGGATCTTCCCGAACCGGGGCACGAACCTATGTTCCCTGCATCGGCAGGCAGACTCTCAACCACTGCGCCACCAGGGAAGCCCTGTCAGCAGTAATTTTTTAAAAAATGACATAGCAAAACTGTATTGATTTCATCAAAACATAAAGACTAAGCATGAAAATCTTAAAAAAGCACCCACGTGCCCTTAATTGAAACTGTAAAATAGCAGACAGAAGTATCCAGTTGGGTTTTAGCAAGACCCTGCTAGACATTAGAATTTGTCGTGTTTGGCATTTTTTTAGAAGAGTTAAAGCCAAAGTTTATTTTAAAAGAAAGGTTAGGCAAATGTAGTCAAAATTTGCATAGGGATGAGAAAAATCAGTACAAATTTGAAATTGTGTATGAACAACTAGAGTTAACTTTTACTAAAACACGAGCATTTCAAAATATTTCCTTTAAGTTTTATCTTTTGTTGCTAAAGTTGGAGAAACGGGAAATGACCTAAACTTGTTACAGTTTCTGATAAACTTTGCATATTGGAGAATTTCTCAGACTGAAGAGAAGAATAGAATCACACAAAATCTGTATGATCTATAAAACAAGAAGCATCCTGTTTTTTGATGGGTATGATGGCAATCCCCTTTTCTTTATAAGAACGAGATGTAAAGAAACCACTTGTAAAGGATTTTTCTTAATAGGATACATGTGCCCTAGTGAGAGAGATGATCTTTTCATAAGTACGTATTTTAGAACTGTATATATGGTAGGGCTTTGCATATTTTGTTACCTCCCCTTACTGCTTTGAAGTTATTATAGCTTCTCTAAAAAGTATAAAGAACTCACTTGGAATATACTTAAAGGTCTGCATATCTAATCTGAATATTTATGAAGGATTTACTATAGGAAAAGATATATTAGCTTTGTCATTACTGATTTTTCTCCTACTATTTCAAAATTTTTATATGAAGTTTATAAAGCTGTTAAGTGGTAAAGAGATATTTGCAGAATTTATTTGTGAGGAATTACACATAAATGAGAAGTTAATCTTCTGGAAAATTTTCTCAGGATTTCAAGGGCAAGAGCCAATATGAGAATAATATAACACATTTCTGCTTACAAAGCACTGTTAAATGCATGCTCTCACTGACTCACAACAGTTGTGTAAAGTTGTCACTATCATTGTCCTTCTTTAAAAGGAGGTAACAGGGACTCAGTTCCACACTCCTCAGGATTCTGTTCTTTCCCCCGTGTTCCATAATCCCCACACTCTATCACACCTCTTCCTTTTGCCTCGTTACTCATTTCCAGGACAACCTTGGGTCTGTACATCTTCAAGGTAGTATGCTGATATCATTTCCTGTTTTGAAAAACTTGATTTTTGTCATTTATTTATTTTTATCTTAAAATTTTAGTTTATTTTTTATTGAATGAAAGATTCTTTAAATTCTGTAGCGCTTCACAATTTTTAAAAGTGTCACACACATGATTTCATATAATCCCATAATAACCCCTTTTTTTATCCACTACCATTCCATTGCTCCTCCCCCTTTTTCTCTCCCCACTGGTAATCACTAGTTTGTTCTCTATATCTATGAGTCTGCTTCTTTGTTGTTTTATTTGCTAGTTTGTTGTATTTTTTAGATTCTACATATAAGTGATAGCATACAGTATTTGTTTTTCTCTGTCTGACTTATTTCAGTTACCATAATGCCCTCCAAATCCATCCATGTTGCTGCAAATGGCAAAATTTCATTCTTTTTTATGGCTGAGTAGTATTTCATTATATATATATATATATATATATATATATATATCTCACATCTTCTTTATCCATTCATCTGTTGATGGACGCAAGTTGCTTCCATACATTGGTAATTATAATGCTTCTATGAACATTGGGGTGATGTATCTTTTTGGATTGCTGTTTTGTTTTTTTCAGATATATACCCAGGAGTGGAATTGCTGGGTCATATGGTAGCTCTATTTTTAGTTTTTTGAGAAACCTTCATACTGTTCTCCACAGTGGCTGCACCAATTTACATTCCCACCAACAGTGTATGAGGGTTGCCTTTTCTCCACATCCTCGCCAACATTTGTTGGGTTCTTTTTGATGATGGCCATTCTGACAGGTGTGAGGTGATAGCCCATTGTGGTTTTGATTTGCATTTTTAAATTTTATTATCATTTATTTTTAAAGTTGATTGTGATAATTTATTAGTGTCTTCAGACACTATTTATAATGAAGTCTGGCACAGAGTAGGAACTCAGATATTTGTTAAATGAACGGGAAACCTTGTAAGATGTAAGGGGAGACTTTTAAAGGGATGATTCCATGTTTATGCACAAAGAAGGAAGTCATTTGGAGGGCAGAGAAAAGAAAGCAGAAGCGGAAGTCCTGCAGCATCTTGCTATTCAAGGGGTGGTTTGTGAGCCAGCATCCTTAGCATCACCTGCGGAAATTGTTAGGAAGGCAGACTCCCTGGGCTCCATCCCAGACGTGCTATATCGGTCTGCCATTTTACAGGATCCGAGGTGATGCGGTACGAGGATCACTGCACAGTGCAGTGGTTCTCAAACCTGACTACACATTATAATTACTTGGGGAAATTAAAATAAAATAATAAACTAAAACAAAATGACCTGTCTTCACTATAGGTCAGTTAAATATAATCACTGGATTATGGGAACTCAGTATAGATTTTTCTTGAAACTCCACTGATAATTTTAAGGTGTAGTATAAAGTCCTCAATGAGCATCAGAATATCTCATCCTATCGCAGGCAAGACACAGGATTTAGTGTAAGATCCTTAATCTCAGTAGAGCTCATTTTCTCATTCGTAACAGGGTACAGGTCATTTGAAGGTCTCTAAAGCCTAGTACTTCCCTAACACTTAGTGGGAAGTGGATCCCCATCTGTAGTCTAAGATTCCTCACCTGTGTGGCTTTATACCAAATGATTGTCAGCCATTCAAAAACTCCCTCCAAACTGAGACACTACCTTGGCCCATGTTTCCTTATCAAACATTCAGCTCACTTTCTTTTGCCAGGGAGTTCAAATCCGACAGTTTTATAAGATAAATTTTGGCCCTGGGCAGAGAGAACGCTGCAAAGACCTTGACTCAACACCATCTCAGTTCTTGCTGCTGGAGATAGAGTTCTCACCTAAAGCTATATCCTTTGCTGTATTAGTATATTTTCTTGGATTTTTCCTTCTGATATTTTATCTGGAGCAAAGCCTTATGCAGAGCAATAGTAGGAGATATAAGGACAGAGGGTTTGAGGATACACAGGAGGTTCATGAAGGGCAATGAAGAGAATTGCCTTTGTTTACGAGGTGGTGGAGAGCCATTGGCATTTTTGCAATGAACCCATTATCTGAGACACTGAAATATGAATGAATGAATAATGAGTAATTAAGAGAGGAATGCAGCTATGTTGGTTGGTTAAAGAAGGATAAGATGGCTATTGGCTTATATCCCAAATGGGAACGAGTTAGCTGTGGGAGATAAGAACATAAAAAGGACAGAATGATGAGAGACAAGCAGACACCTAATTGAATTTAGGAGATGTATAGCAGATTAGAGTATTTCTGCTCATACTATGACATGTGTAAGAATCATTTGAAGAACTTGTAATCATGCTGATTCCTTGGTCCCACCTCCAGAGATTTAGCGATCTGAGGTAAGACCCAAGAATTTGCATTTTGAGAAAGTTCCCACGTGATGCTGATGTGCTGATCTGAGGACCACATTTTGAATAGCACTGCATTAAGGCTTGGTTCTGCCACTTACTGGCTGTGATAAGTCTATTATGTTTCTTAGGACAATGCTAAAAATACTATAATGCAGCATTTACTTGGAATCTTGTTAGAATGCAGATCCTGATCCAGCTGGTCTGGAATGGGGACTGAATTTCTGCATTTTGTTAGAAACAAGTTTCCAGGTGATGCCCATGCAGCTGGTCCATGAACCAGACTCTGATTAGCAAGTTCCTAGGCCATTATTCCTCCCTTACCTCACATGTTTATCATTACAATGAAATAAAAGCATGTAAATTAAAAATGACTCTGCGTATCATGAAGCAAAATGTAAATGTAAGGTGATGGAGGAAATAGATTGATAGAGGAAATAGAAGACAGCTCTGTGTTTTGAGCTAACTAGGAGAATTTTGGCAAATTTATAGAAATAAAGAAGTCAGGAAAAATAACTTGCTTTAAAAATGTTGATTTGGGAGAAAAGCAGCAGGCAGTTGAAAACATAAGATAGAAATAAGCTTGAGAAAATTTAGTCTTCACATACCAATTTAGGAGTTGTATACATATGATTGAATGATATTTTTGAATATGTGGATGTATAGAAAGAAAAGAGATTAAGTACGGAATCTGGGAAGAGATAACATTAGGAAGAGATGAGAAGGAAGAGAGATATCAAAAGAGAGATCATATTTCAGCACTTTGTCAGAGAGACATCTCTTGTCCAACTGTGAGCTGTAGCAACAGATTTTACGTCCTCATGATTGAGGATAACAGTCGGTTGAGTTTTCTAGGCATTCCCCTACTTGGTTATTATGGAAGCATCTCATTTATGTGTGGGGTTTATAAGCAGCTGTTCCATGGATTATGGAAAATACATATCCAGGATTTATTAGTGTGTTGGACCGAGTCACAGGCACTGAGAAAATAGAGCAACTGAGGGAAATCATGAATTTTATAAAAGATAAAAGGATGAAGATGTGAGGGATTCTGCAACTGGATAGCCATAAAAAAGATGTTGATTCCTTGCCTTGTCAATCAGTTTAGGTATTTGGACATCTATGAAGCTCAAGAGAAAATGCAGTTCATTAGTTTGTGGAGAGTGGCATGTTTCACAGAGATAGTTGATCTGTTGAGTAGAATAACAAGTGGATTTGCTCACTGTTAATAATTGCATAATTTAAAAAGAAAAGCAAGCTTGAGATAAGACACTAGTATATTTGACTAGGTCATGATGTTGTTCTTAAGGATCCTTCCAAATAATGACCTTAGATGCTGAGAAAGTTTAATAAGAATTCTTCTTTCTTTCTTTTTTGTTCTACCTGTAAATCATTGGCTCGTTTGCTTTTCGGATACTTTTATTTTCCCTCTTAAGTTTTAAAGTACTCAGTGTTAAAATGTGGACGTTTTAAAGTTTGATTTGCAATCATCTATACTCCAAATCAACAAAGGTCTCTTTCTAACATTGATTTACTCTCAAAGGGTCATTCGTAAACATATTCATTACAGACACACTCCTCGAATATTCAATAATACATAAATCACTGAGCTGTTTATGTTAAGAGACACAATTGAAATTGAACAATATAATTCAATAAAATTACTCGTCTTTTTATTTATTCATCTAAACCCTAGTTGCTCAGTCACTGTAAACAGATCCATTGAAAACAATTCACTTTTCTGTTGTTTCACGACTGATCTTCTCAAACACATGATTATTCTTAATTCAGACAAAATATTTTATTTCTTTAAGTACATGAAAAGGAATTAGAGCCAGCTGAATGCAATAAGGGATGAGGAAGGAAGACGCTCAATAAAAGGAAATCAAACCTGTTTACAAGTCTGGAATCTAAACACTTGTGAGGTTTGTGGTTTTGGAAACTATATTCATATGTTAGAGGAGAAAATGATGAAGGCTGGCTAAACATGGGCTTAAAATGGCCTGGGTCAAATTCTTATTACTCCTTGCACCCTAAATACCTCTTTTAAACAAAGAGGTCCCCTTAATTTCAAAGAAATCCTATTCAGGCAAAACACACCAATGTATATTGGAGAGAAAGAGAAATTCCTTTTTTCTGAGAGGATCAAACATATTTATTATTCAGAAGACAGAAGTTAAAACATGGAAGTATTCATAAAAACAATTAAGGTATATACTGATCATGAGATACACCAAATTATCGTCTCATGCGAGTAGTAACTCTTGGTTTCCTAAATCTGTTTTTTGTTTCTAGTTCTTCTACTTTGAATATATGATACTGAAAATATGCTAAACACAGCCCTTGGGCAAATTAGAAACAGAGATTGGTAAAACATTAGGAATATTTTTTTTCTTATTTCAATTTAAATTGTTGTGTTTATTTAGAAGGTAAAAAAAGTTAATATAAGTGTATTCTGGAATCAGAAGGATGGCCATCTGCTAACCAATTACTATCCTGGAGTTTCAGTGCCCCTTAGGCATATGTATTTATTTATTTACATTTTTAAACCTGATAATTGTTTTAAAGAAATGAGAATAATCAGGTTCAAACTATTATATGCTGTGTATGCAGTATACATACCTGTAGTATACTGCATACTGTATATGCAGTCATTTTGGATCAATGTAACTTCAAGTGATGGGTTACCAAAAAAGACACTGACTGCAAGAGCTTTTTAATTTGTGGGCTTTGAAATTCTGATGACTGGAAAAAAAAAAAAAAAAAAAGGCTGAAGGGAACTGGCATTTTAATTCCATGTGGCTGAGCTTTTTAGTTGCATTCAGACACTTCTATTTTTATTTCTTCAAGCTGGGACCATTTCCAAGTAGGAAGCTGTGGAATTATTGCTCTCACTCCCACATTTAGTGCAATCCCCTATAATACTAAGGTTAGGTCAGCCTTTCCCCTGTCCCCTGCTTTAAACCTACAAATAGATCAGATTTCATGATAAGGAATAAGCGAAAAAGGACAAAAGATTGTAAGTGAAACATTGAACCAGCTTGACTTGAATTAGAATTGAATCAACTGCATAATCTAATGTTCACAGAGTGCTTTGGCCTCAGATCCTGGTTGGTTTCACCCCATAGCATTTAAGTTATTCTTTCTTTTCTTCTTCTTCTTTTTTTTCCCATTGCCCTGCTGTGTGCTGATATATTTAAAAGGATAGCTCTTTGTGTTTTATGCAATGGAAAAATTGCTGTTGAAGTCTTAGCCTTGAAAGGCACTGACTGTATCTAAAAACAGAAAAAAGCAATCTTTTGCCCCGCCTCCCACTGGTTGTTTGGAAACAGCTGTTGGACGCCAAGTTTGTACTTCACCCTTATCAGCCCATTTGGTGAGATCAGAATGTGCTTGAATAACTCTGAAGGTTAAAGTATGTTGACTGACTTTTCTGCTGCTACCATTCCAGAAGGCCAGCTCATACCATCACTGACTGTCAACAGCAGCCAGGATCTGCCATTCTCATGACCATGCCATGTAATGGAAATATTCCTGGTTTCTGTACATCCTAATCCCTGCATGATGTGTGTCACACTCAGGATAAGCACAGCAGCATGGCCTGCCAGTGGGCCTGAGAGATCTGACCTACCAACATATGGAATTGCCCCTCCAATATAAAACACACTGTTACACTGACTTGTCATGATTCAAGGACCTGGATTTTTATTTTGATCTTCTTTTTCTCAATCACAGGTGTCTTATTTACGGCATCTATTACATTTGTCTGAAAAAACCGGGCATTATGATTCCATTCAATCTCATAATTATTTTAACTTCCCCCAAAATGATGCTCCACTGATTTTGATTGCTGTTTGAGTCCAAGATGTTCTTTCCAGACCTTATTTACAATGCCACCTAAAGTCCTTCATAACATGAACAGAAGTCCTCAATTATTATGATTATTTAATCATTCGGCCATCTTACAGAGTTGAATCATGCTATATTATTATTGTTACTTAGCACTTAGAAAATACTCAGTGACCAATAAGAACTTTTAAATATTACAAAATCGTGTTCCAGAATCTTATGTTAATGATACATTCTTCTTAGCTTAAAAACATCGTCTAAAACATACTGAGTATTAAATTTGCAGTTTGCAGTGTGCTCACGTTTATCTCCAAATAATGTACAGTGATATGTCAGTTATTTAGTTATTTATATGATCCCTATTTCTGGTATATTCACATTCATGGAAAAGAAAGTCACTGTAAATTTTAGTGCCTATTTGTGTTGTACATATTTTGTATGATAGTTATTTACTTCGCACAACAACTCTGAAGTAGGTATTAATATCCAATTTACACTGTTTGTAAACTGTGGCTCAGTGGAGCTCAAGATCCATAGAGTTAGGAAGTAACACAGCTGGAGTACTTGGATTTGAGTGACTTGAAAGCCCTTACATGCTCTTACCAGATCACAATGTGACTTTTGTTCATGAGGGTGGAAGAGCAAAAGAAAAGTGTGCATGGGAGAGCTGAGTAGCACGTACAATAAGGAGCTTTATATCAAGGCTCCCATATAGTTCCAAGATCAATACATTTTATTAACCTTTGAATTTTTATTAAAACATTTCTTACCCAGAACAAATTAAAATAAAGTAGTTAAGACCATATGTGGTGCTAAGAAAGACTTATGTCTGTTGATTCTGTACTATTAAATGATACTATAATGTTAATCATAATATTAAAATATTGACTCAATAAATAAGGATCCTAGCCTTGAGCTAAGGCCATCACTGTCTTTTCTCATAACACAGATATACTTTCATAAGAATGATAGGCACATAAAATTTACCCTCTATGAGAGATTACTTAAGCGATTATTATTATTTTGTAAGGTTTGTATTGCACCTCAAATCCATTAATGAATATTGAGGGCTTTGTGTTTAGATCTGTGAAATGAAGCAGAGTATATGCTTATTCTTATAATAACTAAGAAGCTATCAAATATGTATTATTGGATTGAGGCGATGGAAAGAGTGAGAAGAAGGAAGAATGAGTCTATTTTTAAAAGAAGAAAAATGCAATTAAGTCTTTTTGGGATATAAGAATTTCCAGAATTATTATAAAAAGAAGGGCCTATCTCAGCTTGATTACTTCAAAACAGCTTCCTGCAACCTCCCACCAAGTAGATGAGCAATTAGTATAATCACAGCAATAAGTCAAAGACACTTGCTGTTCAAACTTGTGTTGTGACTCTTCCTTTTGGCATTGCTTCTGGGCTATTCCAATTGCATACCCATAGACATGCAAGCACATATTTAATAACATTTTATTTGGTAAAAAGCAAAATGCCTAGGAATGACTTCTTTTTGTATCAAGGTTAAATAAAGGGCTCTGAACAATTAAAGCTGTTCCGAAAAGAACAGTGGCCAAGGCAGGGATATTCTTATACTCCAAACAGTCGTGCAGATGGAAGTCTGGCCAACAAAACCATAAAGCACCAAGTCTAACTGTGAGTCAATCTGTCAGTGCAAGTACAAGGTGACTCAGGAAAAGATAGCATTTTGTTTTTCTGACAAATATTCAGGGATTCTAGTACATTTGTGTGTGTTGGATGTTGATGGCAGGAAAGGATTAAAAACTACTTCACAAATGGGAGAGTGAACTTTTAACAATCGATTATCTGCTAAAAAAAATAACGAGTAAGGGTAACCAATTGAATTTTTAAAGAAATTTTCCATGGGTGGATATTCAAACTACTCTGTATCTACTTGTCCATTTGATAGACTACTAAATATTTGCATATCTTCTGCTACTGAGTTGATTCAGTACAAAAGGAATTGCTTCTAAGAAGAAGCAGTGCAGTAAAATATATTTTGCAATGCCAATCATGTGCTCTTTTTGCTATGTTATTAGAATATCTAATTTTAAAAGTTGCTTTAAGTCTCAGCTAAGTATTCAATTAATTGTTACTTTAAGTTACCAGGTTATTGGTTTGTCTGGATAAGTGATGCTCTAGTTATGGTAGCTTTGATTTTTCACTAGTTTGGAAGTTCTTATATGGGTGTTTTCCAAATGCTTCCCTTCTTTTATCTCTAATTAAAGAAATTCACAAACTTATAGGAAAATGTCACCTTTAACTTTTCATGAAATTCTGCTGAGAGGTTAAAAAATGAATATAGCTAATGCATTGAATAAATTCCCTCTATTAAAAGGCAAATAATAAGCTCCTTTTGTTATTATTTTTCATTGTGAATATGCATTCTTTTATGGTCAAAAGGAATCTAACTTTTCTGGTTAAATGATGTGTAGGAAAATGTGAAAACACATCAATACTTAGCCTGTGTTCTCAGGAAATAGTATTTTATATCCCTAAAAGTTCTTGCTTACTGAATACATGATTTTAAGAAGAGAGATTATTAGTAACACTGATAAATATCAAGGCATAAAATCAAGATGGGAAAAAAGAGTGGACAGATGAAGATTGGTTTGTAACAGTTTAAATTATTCTGAAACTAGATACATGGAAAGATGAGAACAGCAGGAAGAGAGAAGAAACTTTAGAGGCAGAAATTCAAAGTCAAAGGTCAATGCCATATAGGAATCTGAATCAACTTGCCAAGAAAATTGCAAACCTTAACATCATCTTGAAAAATCACAAAAGAAAAGGAATAATACAAATATTTAAATATATAACTTATCATAGATGCCACACCATGATGATGCAGCTGACTGAAAGAATACTGTTGTATCAATGAAAATGCATAATCTTTTGAAATATAAAGGCAAATCCTTGATAATTTTGTGAAATTTGGCTTAAATTTGAAGAAAACCTGTTTCATGTAATGTGGGTATTACCTGCTGAGGTATGTTTCCCAAAATTTATATGAAGTTCTAACCTCTAAAAATGCTAGAGTATAACTATATTTGGAGAAAAGGTCTTTAAAGAGATAATTAAGTTAAAATGACGTCATTAGGATGGACTCTAATATGATATGACTGGTGTCCTTATGAGAAGAGGAAATTTGGACACAGATATACACAGAGGGAAGACCATGTGAAGGCAGAAGAAGAAGATGGCCAAGGAGAGAAGCCACAGAAGAAACGAACCCTGCCAACACCTTGATCTTGGTCTTCTATCCTCCAGAACTGTGAGAAAATACATTTCTGTTGTTTAAGCCACCCAGTCTGTGGTATTTTGTTATGACAGCCCTAGAAAACCAATACACTGGGTCAGCATTCTATCTGAAGGACATTAGAAGGAAAAAATGTCTATAGAACATGCAAAATTGATGATTCCTTTGAAGGACATAACGAACCTCCTAGGTTTCTCCTGGACCAAGTGCTTTGATGGTCAAGAAGCTTCATGAGATCCAAACTGGTTTTCCCTTACAAACCACCTTGGAGATGAATAGAATTACCCAGAATGCTGAATGGAGAAAAAATGAAAACTCACAAGGCCTTTGGGTGATGGCAGGTGTGTTTGGTGGGGTGGGGTGGACACTTTGCAGTGAGGCATGTTTTGTGATTGATCAGTGATGTCTATCCTAGGAGAGGGTATCGAGTAGCCACACGTAACTACATGGTGCCTTGGAATTAAGTTGTAAAGTGTTTTTTATTCAAAATGTTTTTTGGGTACGAATCAGATTGCTCATGGGTCATTACTCTGATCACCTTGGACTTAGAGTTATTAAAATGTTGAATAGTATTTACATTTAAGGGGGGTGAGGAGGTGTGAGGGGAAGCATCCTATAGTTATTACTTCTTAGTAAATGAGTTCTTTCTAGATACGGTTACTACCTAGATAGCACATCTACTTAAAGAATCAATGTCCATGTTTCACAGAGTTTAGACCTCACAAAGTCATTGGATATTTAAACAACAGCAAAATATGATGGATATCACAGTAATCATCTTCTCTGGCAGCAGAGGAAGGGAGAATATTAATATATTTACCTGTCTATTCTCTCATATTACCTCTGTATTCACAGAGGTTATAGAATTCTTCCCCCTTGGCTTTTGGAAATATGATACAGACATGTCATTCTTTTCTTTTCTTTCTTTCATTTTGGTGCATTAAGTGGCTGAAGTTAAAGTCAAGCCTTAAGAGGCTTCAACTTTTTCACTAAGGGAAAGCTCTGAATCTGTAAAGATGTTTCCCATTCAGGTCTGCCAGAGAGCTGTGTCCTCTCTCTTTTGGCAGGGAACCCAAAGGATCAGAAGCAGTTCTTTTTTGCTCTGGGCTCACGGTGACAACTTTGATGCTGACCAGCAAGGGATGCTCAGCTATCTGTTAGGGCAATTTTTTCAGTGGAGGAAGGAAGCTGCAAAATTGGATTAAGTATCAAGACATCATTTTTCAAAGGATGCTCTTTTTGATTCACAACCATGTTCTTTCTAAGGAAAAACTCTCTTTATTTGCCAATTATTGGCTAATCGATATTCTCAGTATCACCCTTCAAATGTCTACAATATTCAGTGTTATTTTTAACATGGTTATTGGATCTATAACAGGAAACCTATTATTCTGTTGAATATTCTGAAATTAGAAACATAAAGAAGACAGAAAAAGCAATTCATAGATGGATCAAGAAATAACATACCAAGGAGACTCTTCCCATGTATTCTCTTCTGCATATTATTTTTATATTTTTCTAAATTTAGTTTTGTTTGTTTCTGAAAACCAAACTATGCTTGGTACATTTTAAGTGTTCATTTTGCTCTTCTAAATTTATCAGTCATAAATTAATCTATTACATTAATTTATCAATATGCCTTTTCTTTTGTGAATCTTTGAGCAGTTTGCAGTGCCTCTCTGAGACAGTTATTCTTGTCCTTATTTTACAGATGTGATACCAAGGCAGAAAATGGTAAGGTAATTTACTCACAGTTTTCCAGAAATCTATACTATGTTAACTTCAAATTATACATCACAGTGCATGCTGGGGCATATGTTGGACTTCCCTTAAATTAATAGGGCAGAGTCTGGGCTTGATGACCTCTTGAGGAGGCTTTCAGGTCTATAATTTTAGGATCTTAATTCTGATGAATGCTTCTGATGGTAGATAGAACCAATCTGTTTCCTTACACTCTGGTTCAAAATTTAAGACAGGGCACACACTCGTACAAACTGATATTTTTTTCCTCCTTACTAATTTGGAGGGAAAGAAATCCATTTCTCCAAAGCATTATTATATTCTCATTTATTTGTGGCTGTGTGTTGGTAGAAGGACCTACCTTATTCACATGGCTGTTTGGAAATGTTACAGAGATTTTGATTTGGGGGACGGACACAGTGGGAAGTTTGGTTCCAACTAAGTGAATGACATATTTATACTGGACAGTGTGGCGTAGCTTCTCCTAAATTTCTGGTCTGGACATGAGCTGACTGCACTCACAAAATAAGCTGATGATATCAAGATTTTTACCAAAACTAATTAAGCAAGATGCAAATTTCCCAGTAGATCTCTGTGACTAAGGCGTGAATTTAGTTTTTTTAATTAACAAATTTATTTTTGTTGTCTTTTTTGTTATATTAATTTTTATTTTGGTTCCAATACCTTGATTCTTGGTGCTTTGCAAGAACAATAATTTCTGACTGTGGCCAGTAAAAGGGAGCAAATATTTTACTTTTTCTTCATCATTTCATTTGCACTCTAAAATGGCAGGTTTAAAATAAAGACAGAAGCTTCCCTGAGTGAAAATATGATAACAGTTATTGTATGTCAACTCTTCCTGAGCGCCAAGGTTGTCTTGTCTATGGGAAGTGTGTTTATCACCTTAGAAAACTTGCTGAGGATTTAATGTGAATGTGGGGAACTGGCCGAGGTGTTGGGATTTGGAAGAGGTCCAACTTTTTGTTCCTTTTGCCTTAGTTACCCTTGTTCATCTGATCAAAATTTGGAGTTTAGAGGTTCATCTTTAATTTCTGAAACTCTAAAGTATCTAGAAGATGATGTGAATTAACATATGTTCAAGGAATTTGAAATTGGGTCAAGAACCCGAAAGAAATGTTCGCTAACAGAACAATAACAGAACAAAGAATAAGAAGAGAACCCTTTCAGTATTGTTTAAGGGACTCAGGTTGTAAAGTTTGTCTGTTATACAATGGAAGCATGCCAATCTATGTATAAAAGTAAACAATTTTAACTGAAGATTAGGTCTGACTCTGTCGTAGACAATGTACTTTCTGCTCTATCACATATTCTCCCCCAGATACCCTGACTGTAGGTACAGAAGTGTATATTATGTTAGTTTGAGCTGATGTAAGGCATACTTCTCTTATTTTTAAACATTTTTATTTTTATCTATTTATTTATTTGGCTGTGCCACACAGCTCGCAGGATCTTAGTTCCCCAACCAGGGATTGAACCCACGCCCTGGGCAGTGAAAGCAGTGGAGTCCTAACCCCTGGACCACCAGGGAATTCCCAGGCATACTTCTCCTAATGTAAGCTGAAGCAAAGATAAACTAGAGGCAGATGCAAATGACATTTTCATCACAGTGAGTTACTTAAAAATACACTGTCGAGCTATAGAATTCAACCAAAGTCATAATTCCCTAAGTCTGAGTAGAAAAAACACTTAATGGAAAAGTGAACTTCTCAATAAAGTCTGGAACTTCCATAAAATTTTATATTTTCTCATTCTCAAGAAATATTCTCATAATATCTTCAACATTGATGTTCTGATGCCTCCTGTGTTTGTCAACCCTTGGAGACATATGGTACCTTGATGTGGTAGCAGAGGTGCTCTGACAGAAAATCCATATTACAATTGTCCCATAACGAAGGAAAAAAAGTAGGGGATAATATTTTTAAAACAAAGGTTTAGAACAATAAAGCTGATGGAAAAGCCCATGCATTGTATTTTGATGTTTTCAGAAATTGAAATATATTTGAAAGATTCTGGGACCTTGTAGTAAAATATGACAGAAACAGACCAAAAAAAAAATAATAATAAAGTGAAAATTTGCCTAATGATAGCTCATGCTCCACAACTTTATAATGATGTCATAGAACACCCTCTTACTTGATAGTCACTGAGAAAGGGGGCATTGTTTTCTCTCTTAAATTATCCACAGATTTTAATAATTTAATGTTGTCTCTCTTGTAGATTTCAATATTTAAAATCATTGCTTTAAAATTAAAAGCCTAAGTCCATTATGAAATGATACATATGTTTAACAGAAGACTTTATCATGTATTTAAAAGACATTGTCATAGTTTGGCTAATTTAGACAAATGCATATGTCTGGATATTTTGAAGTGATTTGATAGAAATATAGACTTTGCACCTATGGATGTTTTTTACTCAATTGTCCTAGTACTTCCTATTCCTGGGCATAAATCTGGTTCCCCATGTGCATTTTAATGGAATCTGGGGTTTCTTTTTATAATAACTGGGAAGATTTTCCCTATCTGAATCTAGATTGTTGGTCATTTCTTTGAAGTATTTACTTATTTTCTGAAGACAATTTGAAAATGCAGGCTTGTTTGGAATATTAAAACTAAGTTGGCTAAACTCTATGACCCAAAGAACACATTATATACTAGTTACTATATTCAAGTAAAATATTGAATCATATACAAAACCTTTAGTTCTATATGTCCTATGCATAATCCGTTCGGTATTATAACTCAAATTATAACTCAAATTCTCAAACATAACTCAAATTCTTCTTGGTTTCCTACATTTGTATGCCAAGGAAAGAGCTATTCATTTATTAAAACTAAACAGAATGAATGTTATTTAGGTGGTAGCTTCATATTCTTATAAGGTTTTGCTTTTTGGACGGATCTTTAAAGGAAGCTACTTATGAGGGCATCTTGTTACAGCAGTGCTTTGTGTCTACACTGGCAACTCTTGCACAGCTGGGAGGAGTTGCCAGGGAAGCTCTTTGACCATTGTTTGTGGCATTCTGACAAAACTGATAGCTGCTTGTGTCCCAAGATTTTGTCAGTTCTATTTGTACTTTCCCCTTTCCATTGTGTAGCCTAGTACACTTATGAAGTCCCCAGGAACAGAAGTGGGATCTTTGACAGCCAAAGTGAGCGCTTGTCCTTTAAGAGCTGGGAAAATTGTGACTTTTCAGTCACTATACACAATTAAACATTGGGGATACATGCAGTGCCTTTTGGAAAGGAAACATAAAAATAGTAAGACTTTACATTTAGGTAGTACCTTACAATTCTCAAAGCCCTTTACTATCTTGCTCAGTGTTCCAGTTCTGGTAAATGGTACTACCAAGGTTACAGCCTGACTTTTTGAGGACTGAAGCTTATAGAGTTTAGAGAACTTTCTTTAAGAAAATTAATAAAAGTTATAATTTCAGAAAAGGTAACAAACCATTTCTTTAGAAGAAATCACAACAAATTATAAAATTTTAAAGGCTGAAAAGTAGTACAAAATTGTAAAATGTATAGAGATAACAGTATTTTTAAGAATCACCTACTCAAAACATTAATTTTTAAAATATTTTACTGCATATTCTTTATCATTTTTGCATATGACAGTAGTCTATAATATTTTATGTAGAGACAATAGATAATTTATTCTTTCCTCTAGCATGGTTAATACTTTCTTTAAAAATTACACTAAAAAGTAAATTAAACTCAACAATAAGGAAACAAATAACCTTATTAAAAGAATGAGCCAAACATCTTAACAGATACCTCATCAAGGATTATATAAAGATGGCAAATAAGGGTATGAAAAGATGCTCCACATCATATGTCATTAGCTAAATGCAAATGCAAATAACGATGAGATACCACTACAAACTGATTATAATGCCCAAAACCCAGAACACTGAAAACACCAAAATTTGTCCAGGATGTAGAATAACAAGAACCCTGATTTGTTGCTGGTGGAAATGCAAAATGGTACAGCCATGTTGGAAAATAGTTTGATGGTTTCTTATAATACCAAACATACTCTTATCATACACTTTGGCAATCACACTCTTTGGTATTTACCCAAAGGAGATGAAAATTTATGTCTGCACAAAACCTGCACATGAATATGTAAAGCAGTTTTATTCATAATTGGCAAAACTTGTAAGCAACCAATATTTTCTTTACTAGGTGAATGGATAAACTGTAGTATATCTAGGCAATGGAATATTAGTGATAAAAAGAAATGAGCTATTAAACCAGTAAAAGATATGGAAGAAATTTAAATGCATATTATTACGTGAAAGAACCCAATCAGGAAAGGCTAATACTGTATGATTCCACCTATATGACGTTCTGAAAAAAGGCAAAACTGTGGAGACCGTAAAAAGGTCAGTGGTTGCCAGAAATTGAGGGTTGGAGGGTGGTGAACAGGCAGAGCCCAGAGGATTCTTAGGGTAGTGAAAGTACTCTGTATAATAGTATAATGGTGGATACATGTCATTATACATTTGGCCATATCCATAGAATGTACAACACCAAAAGTGAAACAATGTAAACTATAGACTTTGGGTGATAAAGATGTGTCAATGTAGGTTAATCAGTTGTAACAAACATGCCACTCTGGAGAGTGATACTGATAATGGTGGAGGCTATGCATGTGTGGGCCAGGGGGTATACTGGAAATCTCTGTACCTTCCTCTCAATTTTGATGTGAACTTAAATTTGCTCTAAAAAAAAATTTAAATCTTAAAACATTATTCTATTTCTAAAATTTAAAGAAGTACATTAAAATAAATTTAAATTCTTGATAGTTTAGAAAAGCATATTTCAGCTTCTAATTGTCATTAATAATGTCATAAAATTAAAAAAGAATTGTCCCATTTAGAAACTGTGATTACATAAAGAAAATGAGATTTTTTTTTCAAATATGAGACTAAAGATGTGGTAAATTTATATGCTACGTTTCCAAGTACTTCCATTTTGCTCTGACATTAGTAAGAACCTAATACTCAGAATTTTACACAACTAATACTTGGATGAACTTTTCCCACAGTTATTCTGGCTCTGTAGGTCTTAGCATTGTTTCTCTTCCAATGCTTACACAATTCGAGTGCCAGACACTACAGGACACATTCATTCTGCCATAGCATCTCTGGCCCTGCACATCAGAGTCATGAGGCCAGGAGAGTCAGCACAAGTGTCAGGACTATTCTTGAAGCCCAGCACAACACATGGAGAGAAAGCAATAACTTAACGATATAACGAAGTGACTGGCAAACCGTGTAAATATATTCTACTGAAACCAAAGTAAATTATCCTTATACCAGTTATCCGCTACTGTGTTAAAAAATCCAAAAAGAAAAAAAAAAACCCCACATAATACTGTGGCTTAAAGCAGTAACCATTTTATTGCTTACAATTCTGTGGGTAGGCTATATGGGGTGTAGTGAGGATGGCTTATCTCTGTTCAGGGTGGTATCTATCTGAGGTGGTTTGACTGGGGCTGGAAGACCAAAGTAGCTCCATTCGGTATCAGGGGCTTTGCTGCTGCTGTCAAACTGGGACACCTTGATTCCCTTCCATGTGGTTTCTCTCTCCATATGATATCTCGTTCACTATGTCTTTCTCTCCAAGTGGCTTCAATCTGGGTTCCAAGATTGAAAATGGAAGCTACAAATCTTCTTAAAGTAGGACTTAAAAATTTCACTCCTGCAACACTCTGTTGGTGAAAGCAAGTCACAAGACCAGAGAGATTCAAGGGGAGTGAAGAGAAATAGATTCCACTTCCTGATGGGAAGTAGATTCATATTGCAAAGGGGTGTGGACAAAGGGAGGACGATTCACCACAATCCATTACTCAGCTTTCTTTTAGCTGGATTCCAGAAATGTCTACAACTACTGCAATACCCCTTGACCCAAGGAGTGGTGTGACCCATGGTAAGGAGATAGTGGTTTGAACCTATCACAGTTGATATATCTTAGTTTTGGAAAGTATATGTATATAAAAGACCATGGGAATAAACTTTTAGGGCCCAGATAAGAGCTTCAGAGCCTTGGAAAGATCTTGTGTAAGTGAGGAGCCCTGAGGCTTAAGGCTCATGAACACCAGTGTTTATCTGTAGTTAGGCACTAGCATCCACTCTCTTGATCAGGCCAAGACTGATAGATTCTCTTTCTTTCCTACCCCATATCTAATTAATCTGCAAACACCGTTGACTCAGTCTTTTAAAAGTTAGCCCCAACTCAACAATTTCTAAAGAATTTTATCAGTAATGCATTAGTCCAAGACACCAGCATCTTTTTCTAGACTCTTACAATGGACTCCCATATTATCCCCCCAATCCGATCCTTGCTTCTCTTATTTTTTGCACAGTAGTCAGAGTTAATTTTTTCAAAGGCAAATTGAATTGTATGACTTGCCTGCTTTTGTTAACTTCAACTAAATCCCAACACATAGAAACATATTTCAAAACTACTCTACACTGATCTGTCATTGACTACCTCTGTGATGTGATTTTCTAGCAGTTTCTCTGTTTCCTTCCTTTCTCTCTCTCTTACTCTGCTCCACCTTTATTTTCTTAATCACCATTATAATATAAAATCCTCGAGAATAGAGAATTTTGTTCATTACCTAATACCCTGGGCCTTGCCTGTCATAAGTTAGTGACATAATAAACATTTGTTAAATAAATGGATATAATGTGGTTGAATTTTAGCAGCAAATTATATAAGATATATATTATCATTATTGAATTTGAGAGTACAAATTCTAATTTGAAATGAGATGAATGAAATCACCTTAAGCGTTTGGCAGAGCTGCACCCAGACATTGGTCCAGTGCTCTTCCGGCTAAACACCTGCTAACACGATTTTGAGGCTTATTACAATGAGAGAGAAACTTAACCCATTTTCTTACTGTTATAGAGAAGCACCATGAACATATGAAAGTTGGCCTTATTTCTGAATATGTTTTTGACTTTTTAATAATTAATAGCAAAATATTTATAAAGAAACACTTGTTGGCCCTTGCCTTTGGCATAACATGTTGTGGTCCTTATTGGTAGAGAATATTTAGGCATGGATTCCATTACTAACACATTGTTATCACTTCAGAGCTGAAGCTAATGAGACAATTCAACAATGACATGGTAGTCAATTTTGTTTTCTCAGACAGTTCTCTCTCAGAAATTGGTAATAAGTGACTATTGTTTCAGTTCCAGAAAAGAAATCACAAGCTATCTTTTAGGAAGTCAACATCTTTTTTAGTTGCACTTGGAAATTCATACTCAGCATCCAATAACAACACCAACAGACCTTCCAGATCTCCTTATTGGTTTGGGTACCACACGGGTATCTTTTAATCTGGTTTTGCAGAGGCCATGTAGAAATAGAGTTGGTGGGGAGATGTGTGGAAGAAAGGAGAGAAGGGTGGAAACAAAGGAGAGAGAGCTTAAAGACAGCCATGTCTTAAGCATCCTGGTCGTAGATGTTGCTGATTATACTCAATATCAATTTTTCTTTCTGTAGGATATGGATGGTGAAGTTTCTCAGGTATCCTCGGGAGTCAGAGCATAGATTAAAGCAAGCTGCCTCAGGCTCCAGGCAGGGGGAAGCAAAACAAGAACTAATTCCTTTGCCTTGAAAAAGATACAGTAAACAAATAAGCAGTAGGTTTAATAGAGACTGGTAAAAGCTTTAAACTATTTTCATGAAGATTTCTAACCATACATCAGTCTTATCCTCAAGATACTCTTATATCATGAGTCAAATTCTCTTTATATATCTATTAGGTATGCTGACTAATTCCATAAAAAGCTTTGGAAATTATCTTATTCCTTAATAAGTCCTTAAAAAATGAGCAACCAACATATTTATCAGGTAAGCAGTGCATAGGGGGTAAACACTATATGTATATTATTCACTTAAGGTACGCTCTGATCTTTTATGAATACTGCCTGATGGCTGAGGAAGAAATACATATTTCTCTTCTTTTTTATATTTTTAAGCCAAAGGCGGGATTTCTACTTCTACTAAAGATTTAATAAATTCAAAAGTAAGGAAATTACGTGCAAAAAAAGAGCTAGATTTCTCTTTAGGCCTTCCACATTAAGATAACATTACAAAGGATGAAAACAAAGCAAATTTAATTTGTTTCCCCTATTTCTCACTTCTTTATTCATACTACTCTGTCTTCTATTAATTTTCACCAGAGTTAGATTATGTTTTAACTCTCAAATTCCCTCACTTTTGTTGGTTTAAGTGATGCCCACAGGGGACATTTTTCAAAGTGGTATGTTAGGATTTAGCTGTGGGAGGCCCATTAATACACCACACAGAATTTTACTCGCTATAATGACATTTAAAGTGAGCTATTTGTTTAGACTGTGTTCTTTGTGTAGGCCTGAAGGTTACCATAGTAAAACCCCTTTGGCAAATGTGCAGTCAAAAATTTCTGGGTTAAAGTGGTAGGGGGGTAAGTAAGAGGACAATTCCAAAATATTTTATGAGCAAAACCCTGATAAAAGGGAGAGTCTCTGGGGCCTGTTTTTTTCCCATTTCCTTCTCTGAGAAACAAGAGCAAATGACTCTCAATCCCTCCTCCCTCTACCCTCAAAACTCTAACCTTTGAGAGGCTCCAAATTCTGACCTTTCAGATTCATCCTACAAATTAGATTTTTATGATATTATCAGGTCAAATTTTGTTTATGAATATCCAGTTTTTTGGCTATAGTTACAAATGATCATGAAGCTGAAATCTTCAGAGGCAGTGAACAAGGATTTTGAAGTCTGATACTTTTTATTCAAATCCTTACTTTGCTACTACTGATGACCTATGTAAACTTGGGTCAGTCACTTAACTTCTTTGATCTTCATTTCCCCTCATCTGTAAAAATGAAATGATACTAGGTGTTTTAGCAGAGTTGTCATGAAAACTGCTTTAGATGAAGAGAAATTTCCCAGCCCAATTCTTGGTCCACGGGCAAGCACAGATAAATGTTAGTTTCCCATCTCTTTTTAAATTTGTTACCAGTTTGGATGAAATAAGCAAAGAGAGATGAGCATTCTCTTTTAGTGTAACAAATCTTTTTTAAAGTCCTATAAAGACAGGAAAACAATAACTATAGTGGGTGCTGTAGATATGCAGCTGGGCAAGTTTCACTTGACCCTGCTTCATCTGTTCTGTCTGAATTCTATCAGGTATGTCCAAATAATGTAACATCCTCTTCCATTGTGGCTGAATGTTCACATTATGTCTTGATGATTCATGCCTTTGAAGGGAAATTGAATTAACCAAGGAGGGAAATAAAAAATTTAAAAATAAGTTTAACAAGATCAATTCTTTTATAATTGGACCGCTTACTCTCAGCCTTGAAAAATAGCATTTAAAAAGGTGTTCGTGGTCTGTGACTATCATTTGTAAAGCAAAAACTAAGTTTCTTGCCCAAAGGCTCAGCTGGAAATGGTATCTTTGAAAAGACTTTCATTTTAAAGAATCTTACTGCATCTTTATACCATGTTTTCCCCCAGATTATTATTCTTGTCACTACCCTGCTTTAAACTAAGAGTATGGGAATGTATTGTACACTCAATTCCTGGCCCTTAACCTTGTCTTTATCAAAATGGTATTACTTTTATTCCTACAAATTAGTGTAGCATGCTATAGCTTTTTGGAGTTTGACAAGCCCTATACTACCACTTGATAGCTGTGGGACTTTAGCCAAATCACTTAACTTTTCTCAGCCTCAGTTTCTTCACCTGTCAGATGGAGATAATAATTTGTTTCACGTATGTTTTTGTGAAGCATTACTGGGCTAAAAGTTTACTGAAAAATTCCTGTGTGTTGCGGGTGGGAGCTAGTCTCCAAACACGGCCACCAATGAAAATGTCTTCTGAAATTGAAACCTTGTGTAGTCCCCTCACATATTGAGGATGGATTGCCCATGTAATGTACTTTGATACAACTAATATTTTAAAAGGAGGTTGGGAGTTAAAAGAACATTTTAAGAAAGATAAAGACCATCAGCAAAAGCCACAAAAGTAATTTGGAACATGCTTATGGGATAATAGGCAGACCGACTGATTAAGAGAAAGCATGCTAGAAAATCAGATAAATAAGATTTGATAGGCAAATAAAGCAGAAGTGACACTCTGCCATGTCTGGTCCTAAACCTTAAGAAGGCCTGGAAGTACCAGATTTGTGCTTTTAGGAGTCCTGAGCTATCATGTAAGAAGTCTGGCTACCCTGCTGGAGAGAGCATGTGTAGAGATGATGGGAAGACATCACAGGAAAAAGAGAGAGAGAGAGACCAAGCCATTACAATAGCTGTCCCAGTGGTCCAGTGGACACTGGGAGCATAGACTTCCAGCCATAGACTGGAAGACTTCCAGCCATTTCCACCAAGGTCTCAGATATATGAGCCCCATCTGCCACCTGACTTCAGTTTCATTATACACCCCAAGCAAGACCAGCAGAGAAACCATAGAGCTGGGTACCAAACCCACACAATTGAGGGAAATAATAAAATGGCTGTTGCTTTAAGTGCCTAAGCCTTATGAGGGTTTGTTATATAGCCATAGATAACCAAAAGAGCTGGGTAGTTTGCATGTATATCTTCCTTCCTTTTCATTACTTTTCTCCCCTACTCTTCGTGTTCCCCACAGTTCAGTCCTTGGTCCTCTTGTTTTCCTCCTCCAAAATACTCTTTATTGAGAGCTAGCTTATTTTCACAGCTTCAAAAACTCTCTGCTCATGACTCCACAGTATTTTTCTATTCATGCCTCTTCACCTACGTTATGGAACTGCACTCCCGTCAGCTTAGTGAATGCTTCTTCTCTCTAACTCTTCACCATTATCATAATACTTTTCTAGTTAAGGGTTCCCATAACTATTCATATAAATTTCAAGGACCTCCACGTTCCGTTGACTTTTACTATCAAATCTTATTTCTTTCACTTCCTGGCATGATTTCTCTCCTCTTGTCAGTTGATCTTCTCACTCTCCCATAAGCAACAACTGCTTCTGTGCCTTTGCTGATGATGCTACTTCCTTTGAAATGTCCTCTCAACTTCCTTTTACTTTTCAAAATATTTATTATTCCTCCAATTTGAATCCTATATCTTCAGTGATTTTTTGCTAATTTCTCTTCCATTGCTTTTCTTTATCTCTGAGTTTCTACAGATTAATCACATAATTTCTAACTCTTCATATACTATTTTATATGTTAGTTAACGGGTACATGTTATTGGCCACTAATCATTACAGTTGCAGGTTGGTCTAATACTGAAGATATTATTTCTCAGCATCTTACTTTAGGGTCCAATTCATGAGTAGAATACCAAATTTAGGAAGACATTTGGAAATTGAACACAGTTCAGTTTCATATGGCTTTGTGTAGAGCGCAAGAAGTCAGAGGGCATGAGAGTACAGTGAGAAGGTAAAGATTATGAAAAGTCTTCTGTGCTATACAAAACGTTTTGTAATTTACTCTGTAGATCCTAGGAGACAATGAAAAGATTTTAGGAGAAGAGTAAAAGCCACTGATTTCTATTTTTTTGCGAAATGAAATTGGTGCTGTCGAGAGAACAGCTTGAGAGGTTGAGTTTTCATGGTAGGGAGTGTGGAGTCAGTGAGATGAGTTAGGATGATACAGCAATCATTAGATTAGGTGAGAGATGATAAAAACCTGAATAAGAGCAATGGAAGTGCAGAAGGGAGACAGAAGACACATGAGATTTCTTTAGAGAGAAGAATTTTCAGAATGCAGTAACCAATTGGCTGAAGAAGAGAGGATGAATATGACTCCGAGATTTCTGATTTAGGTAATGGCCGTACCTACACAAGGATAGGAAAGGTATGATGTGAAGCAAGCAAATGGTGGTGAGGAATGATCAGGTTTTTTTGTTTTTGTTTTTTTTGCATGTCTTACACTTAAATTATCTATTGGATATATAAATGGAGATGTCCAGAGGGTTATGGAAATATAGGTTTAAAACTCAAGAGAGAGAGAGATCTGACTTAAGGGTATAGATTTCTGAATCATTACCATATATGTGGTAATAGAAATCTTGAGAATTAATGAAATCTCTCACAGAGAGTTTCAATTGAAAATGGGTCACTGAAGACCAATAAAATTTGAAGGTACGTGAAGAAGAAAAACACTTTAGGTGGGAAAGAGACTCTAAGAAGGTGATATTGCTTAAGTATTAAATGCCCATGGAGAGCACAAGTAAGATAACACCCAAAAAACACAGTGAGTTTAGTTGGACTTCACTGGAGATTTTATTGAAGGCACATAGTTTGGACTGAAGGTACATGGTCTGTGTTGGAGGTGGAAGCAATGAATGGGGATTAATGGGAAGTAAATAAGTACAGTAGGGCTGTGAAGGAAATGAAGGTTGATTAGTAATAGAGACAAATGTAGCACAGTAGGACTTCTTGAATTATTTATTTATTTTTAAATTAGGGAAATTTGAGGTTGCATGGTAAAGGACAGAAACTTGTGAAAAAGCTAAAGATATAACAGTGAGAAAGAGAGGGGCGATGCAGAAATGGAGGAGAGAAGAGAGGTCTGTAGGAAATTTATAATTTCTAAAATTGTATCTATATTCCTTCTTTGTGTAAACTGTATTTAAAATTTATTGCATTTAAATTATAATTAACTTCAATAACTGTCTTTTATATTTGCTATATAAAGAAAATTGTTCTGTCGTGTGAACTTTATATTTTAGCCAAAAGTAAGTTTCCGTTGAATGTATTTCATTAGATCAAGGAACACAAGCTAAATTTTAATTACAAAATGTTTAAGGAAACAGAAAAGAACTTTATTTCACTGTTTGATTTGTTTTTACAATTATCTGACATTAAAATTAGATTGGTATGGTGTATTGGCCATGAGTGTAAGTATACAATTATCTTAGAATATGCAATTATCACATAAACTTATTTTTTCATAACGTTTATTTGACCCACTAAAGAGCACTTAAATGATATATTTTGGCTTTCCATACTGAAATGCAAATAAATTACTGAAAAATATAGAAATGAATAAAAACTAAATCTGATAATAAAATATCCCTCATATTTTAAAATTCTCTAGGCAAAATAACATTGTTACTGCCACAAAATGCCTTCATGAAGGAATAATACAAGAGCCTGGAACAATCAATATTTTTCTATTACAGTAGATCTTATGAATGATATAGCTAAATAGCTTTTGATTATAAACTAATTAAAACAATGACCATATCATTCTCATCATCTTCATTTTCATTAGACATTATTAGCTAAGTTTTACTGAATGTCTTCTATATGCCAGGCTCACTACTAGGCAATTTAAATTTCTTTCTCTCTACATTCAGAATTAACCTATGAAGTAAGAGTAAATGGACCACCATCTCTATGTTACAAACAGATACTGGAGAGGAAAATAGCTCTTTCCTCTTCATCACACGAAGCAAAATTCAAAGCCTTTAGAGCTTAAGCCTGGCTTTTATTTAACTGAGGGGGCTGCCATTGTTAGCTAAATATCAGTGGCATCCAGTTCCTTTTAGCCTACCTGAAGGGGCAAAAATTCAAATGCATGGTGTGAGGGTGAGGTACCTACACTTTCGTGAGAGGATAGCCTTGCAAATATAAGGCAAATAGAAAAATATCTTCTTATAATTTGAGTTAATTTGTGTGTTAACAGTGAGAGTTAGGTTTGTCCTTGTGAGGCAGGGATGTGTGTGTGTGCCGTGTGCGCGGCACACGCGTGCTCTAAGTACAAAGATTTAGTAATGAGTGGAAAAAAAAGTCAGAAAACTACACTGATTGGGTGATATTTAAGGTGGCCCTAGTTAAGTGCTTGAACTCATCCCAGACTGTTTTGTGAGACATGAACTGCAATGCTATGTGAGTGTGACTTTAGACTGGGGTTTGGGTTTATCTGAAGATCTCAGAAAAAGCATAAATCAACTTGACAAGTGAGTGGTGTGTGTGGATGAGGCCAGGCCCTGTTGGAAAGTGGTGATGTTTTCTAACTGATGGATAAAGAATCACAAGGTGAAAGTTAGAAGTTGAAAATTCTCTCTTAGTTAATTAAGGACATGAGCTTTGGAGGCACAGCTAGGGACCAAGAGGCTCCCAAAGTATAGATCTTTTTCCTCTAGTAATGTGCATACACTTTCATTTTACTTATCTCATGTGTAGTATTTCTACCTTGATTTTTTGAACCCTTCTAATACAAGTTGAGTGCTTTGTAGAAAAGAGATTTGGAAAGGAGTCAGAGATTGTTTTATAATGGAGAATTCCAAATAGAATTGGAGGAAACGGAAGAGGAGGAAATAGCTGAAAAACAGGAAGAGGTTCTAGAGCTGTGTTAACCAGTATGGTGGCAACTAGGCAAATGTTCTACTGAGAACTTGAACTATGGCTGGTCTGAGTTAAGAAGTTCTGTAAGTGTAATTTACATGCGGGATTACAAACCTTTATATGGAAAAAAAGTATCTCAATTTTTTATTACCTGTTGAAATACTAATATTTTGAATATATCAGGTTAAACAATATTTTATTACAACAACATTACTTGTTTCTTTTATTATTTTTATTGTAACTATTAAAACTATAAATTATGTGTATGGCTCACATGTATTTCCATTTTACCATGCTGGTCTACACTGAAATTCGCAGGCAGTGAACAGTGGTCTACAGAGGAACAGAGAGGAACAAAAATTTTAAATGACAAGTGACAACTATAGAGCTGCATGATGAACTGCCTAACAAACATAACCTTTCCCCATATATACCAGAGGGAAATGACCCATAAGAGAGGTGGAAAACTTCATTCTTCAGATATAGATTATTCAATTTTATAAATTAGTAAATTGAAGCACAGAAAAATATAAATAAAGTAATTCATCCAAGATCAGAGTAATTTCCCTCTCAGCTGTTCCTAGTATTCTGTTGTGTTTATCTTGGGAATGTCTCAATGAATATTCGTCTAATTGTGTGATCATTCTCTTCCAATTACACAAGAAATAATAAAATGCTCTTCAAGCCTGCAGTGGGGGAAAAAAAAAAAATATATATATATATATATATATATATATATATATATATTTTTTTTTTTTTGCTCCTTTGGTCAGAAAGGAAAATTCAGTTTCTAAGTTCCATGAACACCTGTGGAGGGGTTTCATAGAGAGGGTTTCTACTGCTTGTTTCAAATAAAAGTCACCAAGAAGGTAGGTGATGGTTATAATTCGGGGTCGCCCCTTTCTATATCTCAAATCCCCACATCTACATTTATAGATTATATTTTATGTAATTAGGCTCTTTCTGAGGGGGTTATACTTTTATTTTCCTGGTAAAATATAACAATCTCCCCTTACATGTTAGAAAAATACAGAAAAAGACACGAAAAAGAAAATGTTAAAAAATTCATCCCGAGGAGGAGCTTCAAGATGACAGAGGAGTGAGAGGTGGAGATCACCTTCCTCCCGACAAATACATCAGAAATACATCTACATGTGGAACAACTCCTATAGAACACCCACTGAACGCTGGCAGAAGACCTCAGACCTCCTCAAAGGCAAGAAACTCCCCACGTACCTGGGTAGGGCAAAAGAAAAAAGAATAAACAGAAACAAAAGGATAGGGACGGGACCTGCACCAGTGGGAGGGAGCCGTGAAGGAGGAAAGGTTTCCACACACTAGAAGCCCCTTCGCAGGCGGAGACTGAAGGTGGCGGAGGGGGAAGCTTCGGAGCCACGGAGGAGAGCACAGCAACAGGCGTGCGGAGGGCAAAGTGGAGAGATTCCCGCACAGAGGATCAGCGCCGACCGGCACTCACAGCCCAAGAGGCTCGTCTGCTCACCTGCCGGGGTGGGCGAGGGCTGGGAGCTGAGGCTCGGGCTTCGGTCAGAGTGCAGGGGGAGGACTGGGGTTGGCAGCGTGAACACAGCCTGCAGGGGGTTAGTGTGCCACGGCTAGCAGGGAGGGCATTCGGGAAAAGGTCTGGTCTTTCTTCCCTCTTTGTTTCCTGGTGCGCGAGGAGAGGGGATTAAGAGCGCCGCTTAAAGGAGCTCCAGAGACGGGTGCGAGCTGCGGCTATCAGTGCAGACCCCAGAGACGGGCATAAGACACTAAGGCTGCTGCTGCCGCCACCAAGAAGCCTGTGTGCAAGTACAGGTCACTATCCACACAGCCCCTCCCGGGAGCCTGTGCAGCCTGCCACTGCCAGGGTCCTGTGATCCAGGGACAACTTCCACGGGAGAACACAGGGCGCGCCTCAGGCTGGTGCAATGTCCCGCTGGCCTCTGCCACAACAGGCTCGCCCTGCATCCGTACCCCTCCCTCCCCCCCGGCCTGAGTGAGCCAGAGCCCCCGAATCAGCTGCTCCTTTAACCCCGTCCTGTCTGAGGGAAGAATACACGCCCTCACGCGACCTACACACAGAGGCAGGTCCAAATCCAAAGCTGAACCCCGGGAGCTGTGCAAACAAGAGAAAGGGAAATTTCTCCCAGCAGCCTCAGGAGCAGAGGATTAAATCTCCACAATCAACTTGATGTACACTGCATCTCTGGAATACCTGAATAGACAATGAATCATCCCAAATTGAGGAGGTGGACTTTGGGAGAAACGATATATATATATATGTCCCTTTTTCTCTTTTTGTGAGTGTGTATGTGTATGCTTCTGTGTGTGATTTTATCTGTATAGCTTTGCTTTTACCATTTGTCCTAGGGTTCTGTCTGTCCTTTTTTTTTGTTTGTTTGTTTTTTTTAGTATAGTTTTTAGTGTTTGTTATCATTGATGGATTTGTTTTCTGGTTTGGTTGCTCTCTTCTTTCTTTTTCTTTCTTTTTTCTTTCATTGCTTTAAAATTTTTTTTTAATAATTATTTTTTATTTTATTAACTTTTTAATTTTATTTTATTTATTTTACCTTATCTTCTTCTTTCTTTCTTTCTTTTATTTTCTCCCTTTCATTCTGAGCTGTGTGGATGACAGGCTCTTGGAGCTCCAGCCAGGCAATAGGGCTGTGCCTCTGAGGAGGGAGAACCAAGTTCAGGACATTGGTCCACAAGAGACTTCACAGCTCCACGTAATATCAAATGGTGAAAATCTCCCAGAGATCTCCATCTCAATGCCAAGACCCAGCTCCACTCAATGACCAGCAAGCTACAGTGCTTGACACCCTATGCCAAATAACTAGCCAGACAGTAACACAGCCCCATCCATTAGAACAGAGGCTGCCTAAAATCATAATAAGGCCACAGACACCCCAAAACACACCACCACACATGGACCTGCCCACCAGAGAGACAAGATCCAGCCTCATCCACCAGAGCACAGGCACTAAGCCCCTCCACCAGGAAGCCTACAAAACCCACTGAACCAACCTTAGCCACTGGGGGTAGACACCTAAAACAACGGGAACTACGAACCAGCAACCTGCAAAAAGGAGACACCAAACACAGTAAGTTAAGCAAAATGAGAAGACAGAAACATACAGCAGATGAAGGAGTGAGGTAAAAACCCACCAGACCTAACAAATAAAGAGAAAATAGGCAGTATACCTGAAAAAGAATTCAGAATAATGATAGTAAAGATGATCCAAAATGTTGGATATAGAATGGAGAAAATACAAGAAATGTTTAACAAGGACCTAGAAGAGCTAAAGAGCAAATAAACAATCATAAACAACACAATAAATGACATTAAAAATTCTCCATAAGGGATCAATAGCAGAATAACTGAGGCAGAAGAACGGATAAGTGACCTGGAAGTTAAAATAGTGGAAATAACTACTGCAGAGCAGAATAAAGAAAAAAGAATGAAAAGAATTGAGGACAGGCTCAAAGACCTCTGGGACAATACTAAATGCACCAACATTCGAGTTATAGGGATCCCAGAAGAAGAAGAAAAAAAGAAAGGGACTGAGAAAATATTTGAAGAGATTATAATTGAAAACTTCCCTAATATGGGAAAGGAAATAGTTAAGTCCAGGAAGCACAGAGAGTCCCATACAGGATAAATCCAAGGAGAAATATGCCAAGACACATATTAATCAAACTATCAAGAATTAAATACAAAGAAAAAATATTAAAAGCAGCAAGGGAAGAACAACAAATAACATGTGAGGGAATCCCCATAAGGTTAAAATCTGATCTTCCAGCAGAAACTCTGCAAGCCAGAAGGGAGTGGCAGGGCAAATTTAAAGTGGAGAAAGGGAAAAATCTACAACGAAGATTACTCTACCCAGCAAGGATTATTCAGATTTGACTGAGAAATTAAAACCTTTACAGACAAGCAAAAGCTAAGAGGGTTCAGCACAACCAAACCAGCTTTACAACAAATGCTAAAGAAACTTCTCTAGGCAGGAAACACAAGGGAAGGAAAAGACCTACAATAACAGACCCAAAACAATTAAGAAATACATATCGATAATTACCTTAAATGTAAACGGATTAAATGCTCCAACCAAAAGACATAGACTGGCTGAATGGATACAAAAACAAAACCCGTATATATGCTGTCTATAAGAGACCCACTTCAGACCTAGGGACACATACAGACTGAAAGTGAGGGAATGGAAAAAGATATTCCATGCAAATGGAAATCAAAGGAAAGCTGGAGTAACAATTTTCATAACAGACAAAATAGACTTTAAAACAAAGACTATGAAAAGAAACAAAGAAGGACATTACAAAATGATCAAGGGATCAATCCAAGAAGAAGATGTAACAATTGTAAATATTTATGCACCCAACATAGGAGCACCTCAATACATAAGGCAAATACTAACAGCCATAAAAGGGGAAATCGACAGTAACACAATCGTGGTAGGGGACTTTAACACCCCATTTTCACCAATGGACAGATCATCCAAAATGAAAATAAATAAGGAAATATAAGCTTTAAATGATACATTAAACAATGTGGACTTAATTGATATTTATAGGACATTCCAACCAAAGACAACAGAATACACTTTCTTCTCATGTGCCCATGGAACATTCTCCAGGATAGATCATATCTTGGGTCACAAATCAAGCCCTGGTAAATTTAAGAAAATTGAAATCGTATCAAGTGTCTTTTCTGACCACAATGCTAGGAGAGTAGATATCAATTACAGGAAAAAAAATCTATAAAAAATATAAACACATGGAGGCTAAACAATACACTACTTAATACCAAAGAGATCACTGAAGAAATCAAAGAGGAAATAAAAAATACCTAGAAACAATGAAAACACTATGACCCAAAACCTATGGGATGCAGCAAAAGCAGTTCTAAGAGGGAAGTTTATAGCAATACAGTCCTACCTTAAGAAACAAGAAACATTTCAAATAAACAACTTAACCTTACACCTAAAGCAATTAGAGAAAGAAGAACAAAAAACCCCCAAAGTTAGCAGAAGGAAAGAAATCATAAAGATCAGAACAGAAATAAATGAAAAAGGAATGAAGGAATCAATAGCAAAGATTAATAAAACTAAAAGCTGGTTCTTTGAGAAGATAAACAAAATTGGTAAACCATTAGCCAGACTCGTCAAGAAAAAAAAGGGAGAAGACTCAAATCAATAGAATTATAAATGAAAAAGGAGAAGTAACAAGCGACACTGCAGAAATACAAAGGATCATGAGAGACTACTACAAGCAACTCTATGCCAATAAAATGGACAACCTGGAAGAAATGGGCAAATTCTTAGAAATGCACAACCTTCTGAGACTGAACCAGGACGAAATAGAAAATATGAACAGACCAATCACAAGCACCGAAAATGAAACTGTGTTTAAAAAAACCTTCCTAAACCTAAACAAACAAAAGCCCAGGACCAGATGGCTTCACAGGCGAATTCTTTCAAAGTTTAGAGAAGAGCTAACACCTATCCTTCTCAAACTCTTCCACAATATAGCAGATGGAGGAACACTCCCAAACTCGTTCTATGAGGCCACCATCACCCTGATACCAAAACCAGACAAAGATATCACAAAAAAGGAAAACTACAGACCAATATCACTGATGAACATTGATGCAGAAATCCTCAGCAAAATCCTAGCAAATAGAATCCAACAGCACATTAAAAGGATCATACAACAAGATCAAGTGGGATTTATCCCAGGAATGCAAGGATTCTTCAACATACACAAATTAATCAATGTGATAACCCATATTAACAAATTGAAGGATAAAAACCATATAATCATCTCAATAGATGCAGAAAAAGCTTTCAGTAAAATTCAACACACATTTATGATAAAAACCCTCCAGAAAGTAGGCATAGAGGGAACTTACCTCAACATAATAAAGGCCATATATGACAAACACACAACCAACATCGTTCTCAGTGGAGAAAAACTGAAACCATTTCCACTGAGATCAGGAACAAGACAAGGTTGCCCACTCTCACCACTGTTATTCAACATAGTTTTGGAAGTCCTAGCCACAGCAATCAGAGAAGAAAAAGAAATTAAAGGAATCCAAATCGGAAAAGAAGAAGTAAAGCTGTCACTGTTTGCAGATGACATGATACTATACATAGAGAATCCTAAAGATGATACGAGAAAACTACTAGAGCTAATCAATGAACTTGGTAAAGTAGCAGGATACAAAATTAATGCACAGAAATCTCTGGCATTCCTATACACTAATGATGAAAAATCTGAAAGTGAAATTAAGAAAACACTCCGATTTACCACTGCAACAAAAAGAATGAAATACCTAGGAATAAACCTACCTAAGGAGACAAAAGATCTGTATGCAGAAAATTATAAGACACTGATGAAAGAAATTAAAGATGAAACAAATAGATGAAGAGATATACCATGTTCTTGGATTGGAAGAATCAACATTGTGAAAATGACTATACTGCCCAAAGCAATCTACAGATTCAATGCAATCCTTATCAAACTACCACTGGCATTTGTCACAGAACTAAACAAAAAATTTCACAATTTGTATGGAAACACAAAAGACCCCGAATAGCCAAAGCAATCTTGAGAAAGAAAAACAGAGCTGGAGGAATCAGGCTCCCAGACTTCAGACTATACTACAAAGCTACAGTAATCAAGACAGTATGTTACTGGCACAAAAAAAGAAATATAGATCAATGGAACAGGGTAGTAAGCCCAGAGGTAAACCCACGTACATATGGTCACCTTATCTTTGATAAAGGAGGCAAGAACATACAATGGTGAAAAGAGACCCTCTTCAATAAGTGGTGCTGGGAAAACTGGACAGCTACATGTAAAGGAATGGATTTAGAACACTCCCTAACACCATACACAAAAATAAACTCAAAATGGATTAAAGACCTAAATGTAAGGCCAGACACTATCAAACTCTTAGAGGAAAACACTGGCAGAACACTCTATGACATAAATCACAGTAAGATCCTTTTTGACCCACCTCCTAGAGAAATAGAAATAAAAGCAAAAATAAACAAATGGGACCTAATGAAACTTCAAAGCTTTTGCACAGCAAAGGAAACCATAAATAAGACAAAAAGACAACCCTCAGAATGGGAGAAAATATTTGCAAATGAAGCAACTGACAAAGGATTAATCTCCAAAATTTACAAGCAGCTCATGCAGTTCAATATCAAAAATACAAACAACCCAATCCAAAAATGGGCAGAAGACCTCAATAGACATTTCTCCAAAGAAGATATACAGATTGCCAACAAACACATGAAAGAATGCTCAATATCATTAATCATTAGAGAAATGCAAATCAAAAGTACAATGCAATATCATCTCACACTGGTCAGAATGACCATCATCAAAAAATCTACAAGCAATAAAAGCTGGAGAGGGTGTGGAGATAAGGGAACTATCAAACACTGTTGGTGGGAATGTAAATTGATACAGCCACTATGGGGATAGCATGGAGTTTCCTTAGAAAACTAAAAATAGAACTACCATATGACCCAGCAATCCTACTACTGGGCATTTACCCTGAGAAAACCATAATTCAAAAAGAGTCATGTACCACAGTGTTCCTTGCAGCTCTATTTACAATAGCCAGGTAATGGAAGGAACCTAAGTGTCCCTCGACAGATGAATGGATAAAGAAAATGTGGCACATATATACAATGGAATATTACTCAGCCATAAAGAGAAACAAAATTGAGTTATTTGTAGTGATGTGGATGGACCTAGAGTCTGTCATACAGAGTGAAATAAGTCAGCAAGAGAAAAACAAATACCATATGCTAATACATATATATGGAATCTAAAAAAAAAAAAAAAAAGGTCATGAAGAACCTAAGGGCAAGACGGGAATAAAGACGCAGACCTACTAGAGAATGGACTTGAGGACACAGGGAGGGGGAAGGGTAAGCTGTGACAAAGTGAGAGAGTGGTAGTTTATATATGGACGTATATACACTACCAAATGTAAAACAGATAGCTAGTGGGAAGCAGTCGCATAGCACAGGGAGATCAGCTCGGTGCTTTGTGCACAGCTAGAAGGGTGGGATAGGGAGCATGAGAGGGACGGAGACGCAGGAGGGAAGAGATATGTGGATATATGTATAACGGATTCACTTTGTTATAAAGCAGAAACTAACACACCATTGTAAAGCAATTATACTCCAATAGAAATGTTAAAAAAAAATTCATTCCATCCTGTACTAAAGAAATATTCAAAACCATTTATATATATATGTGTATATTTAAACTGTAGACATTGTTTTTATAGCCAGTTTATTTTTCACTTAACAATCAATCTATAAACTTTTATTTCCCATTAAATATTATTCCAAAGCAGCTATTTTCAATTATGGGTGCCTTACAGGCTACCATGAGGGCAAGTGGAGACTGAGGGCCATAGGGGGCTGTGCTAATGGGGATACACTCATATCATTATTCTATTTTGCCATTCTAGTGTCATTGAGGTGTCATTTGAAGAGATAGTTGCTCTAATAAATACCTTTGGACATATTTTTTAGAACAATATTCTAAAATATTATTTTTAAAGACTAAACTACCATGTGTAAAATATATAATTAGTGGGAACCTGCTATAAAGCACAGGAAGCTAAGCTCGGTGCTCTGTGATGACCTAGATGGGTGGGACGGGGAGGTCAGAGGTCCAAGAGGTAGGGTATATATGTATACATAATGCTGATTCACTTCATTGTATAGCAGAAACTAACACAAAATTGTAAAGCAATGATACTTCAATAAAAAAAAAGGAAAAAAGCAAACAAACAAAAAAACTCAAAAACCTATAGGCAAATCACAATGAGTAGCTTCAAAATCTTGTCAGCCTAGGCAGTTTTGTTTAGAACTTTTGTTTGCCTTTCCAGTTATCATCTAATGCACTAAATATATAACTATTTTATTTTCTAACTCCAACAAAAAAAAACAAGAAAAGTGGAGCTTGAGGTCAGAGACAGAGAAAAAGTGAAAAGGGATAAAGATTTCCCTTCTCTGTTGCCTGGAGCTGGTTTGATGTTCAAGGTCCTTCTAGTGCTGAGCTTCTGGGTCTTGGGCACCCAGTCTTTGCTGAGGCAGGCACAGGACATTCTCTCTTTGGATCCTCCTGACAGCCCTGTGTTATGCTTTCTATTTTATAGTTGAGGAAACTGAGGCTTCCATGGGTGACAAGCACTGGGGGCGCACAATGGGAGGACCCAGAGGTGAGGCTGAGCTCCACTTTCCTGGCTTCCCACTCTGCAGCCACCCTGGCCTGTGACAGCCCAGTCCTGCCTTTGAGTCCTTGGACTTGCTGTCCATTTGCTTTGTGCCTTTGTCAGGACCCTTTTTCTTAACATCCACATGGCTGGCTGCTTCTGATCCTTCAGCTCTCAGTTTAGGGTCACTTCCTTGAGAAAACTCTCCTGGCCACCCAGTCTAAAGTAGCCACTGCACCCCATTATCCTGTAGCTGAGCCCCTTGAGGTTGCCATGGCTGGTATTTATTTGTTGATTAATTTTGTCCACATCGCATTTATCACAATTTGTAATTTTCTAATTTGTGCAATGATTCTATCGTTCATAACTTCCTTCCCTTCTCAACTCTAAGCTCCATGAAGACAGGAATGACCTGCATTCTCACTGTGAAATGCCCATGTCTGGCTCAGAACTTCTCATAAAGATGGTGTTTAATAAATACTTGTTGAATTAAAAAAAAAAAAAAGACTATATGATATTTCATTGTTTTGACACCCCATCCCTTATTTAACCAATCTATGTTTAAAGAGGATTAATTTTTCTTGTTTCTTCTTGATGTTATAAATAACAATATAAAAAATATTAGTTCACAAATCTCTTCATGTATTTCACATGGTTTTGATAGAATACATTTCTAGAAGCATAATCTTTCAGCTAAATGATACAACTTTTCATTACTTGTCAAGTGTCTTTCCTAATTTTTGCATCAGCGCATGCTACCAGCAGTGTATGTATTTTCGTTTCACTGAAACATTGCTTACTGTGCATATTATATATTTTAAGCTAATTCTATAGTTTGCAATGTTCTTTCATTGGTTAAATTTGTATTGCTTTTTTTTTTTTTTTTTTGCTGTATGTGGGCCTCTCACTGTTGTGGCCTCTCCTGTTTCGGAGCACAGGCTCCAGACGCGCAGGCTCAGCGGCCATGGCTCATGGGCCCAGCCGCTCTGCGGCATGTGGGATCTTCCCGGACTGGGACACGAACCCGTGTCCCCTGCATCGGCAGGCGGACTCTCAACCACTGCGCCACCAGGGAAGCCCCTTGTATTGCTTTTTTAAGTAGTGAAATTGTACAGCATTTCATGTTTACTTTTGTTTGGTTTGTTTTTCTCCTTATGTGAAATTTCTGCTCTCATCCTCACTTCAAATTTTTATGAGTCACATCAATTTCTTAGAGCTTTATATAAAGTAATATAATTAAGCCTTGTTAATACTCATATATGTATTTTTCATGTTTTCTTTTGATTTTAAATTAAAATTTTGTTTATAATGTTATTTTGACCTAAGGACGTGGTAAATTGTCATCCAAATAAATATCACTAAGGTTTCCTTAAAAGACTGCTCCTTTACATTTATTCTTAGAGAAGTTTTTCCTCATGCCAAGAGCAAATGAATTTTCTTTTAGTTCCTTTAATGTGTAAGTTTTTTACATTGATATTAAATCCATATTTGTGTGTAGGAAGATGCACATGTACAATTAAGTGATGAAAATATTCTGTAGTGAATTAAATGTTCTATCATCTAGCTATTGCCTCTAAATTCTACACTGATTATATTCTAAAATTTTCATTATACTTGGGTCACTTTGGGGGAATTTTGTTATTTTCCATTTATCTTTCTATTTTTGCACTTACTCATTTAAAAATTAATAAAGCTTTACAGTACATTTCAAAATATGAAAGAGCAAGGACCCTATTCATTAACTTTTTTCTATTAAATCCTTTATTTTCAATGATCCAGCTACCATATTGTTTCAAGATAGACTTTACATTTATGCCCTTATACATTAAATGTATACATTGATTTGGGGACTGATCACAGACTAATAAATTTTCTCATGGTTGCTTTCTCTGTTTAGTCATATTTTCTTTTGTACAGTTTGGTTCAAAAAATTTCTCCAATAGGTTATTGCATGTTTCCTAAGTTTATTACTGTCTATCTGTATGCAAATGTATGTATAAAATAGTTTCTCATACATGGGTAATCATCAGAACATATAAAATTGGGAAATTTTATTAATAAGTGTGTTTTATTTGATTGTCTTGGATTTATAATAATAAAGCATCTGAACATATTTTCTCTCCTTTAAAGTGGTTTATACCTTATATTTGTAATTTTCTTTTTTTTACTTTGGTGAAAACTTCTAGAGAACTACTAAATATTAGTGCTTATGACTATTGTTGCTGTTTCTGACTTTCATTAAGAAATGCTTCCAGGGGGCTTCCCTGGTGGCGCAGTGGTTGAGAATCTGCCTGCCAATGCAGGAGACGCGGGTTCGAGCCCTGGTCTGGGAGGATCCCACATGCCGCGGAGCAACTGGGCCCGTGAGCCACAGCTACTGAGCCTGCGCGTCTGGAGCCTGCGCTCTGCAACAAGAGAGGCCGTGACAGTGAGAGGCCCGCGCACCGCAATGAAGAGTGGCCCCCACTCGCCTCAACTAGAGAAAACCCTCACACAGAAATGAAGACCCAACACAGCCAAAATAAATAAATTTATTTTTTAAAAAAGAAATGCTTCCAGTTTTTTCAAATGGCAAAGGATGTGAGATAAACATTCTTTTTGTTTTGTGACTACATCCTTTCTTTGCTTTTAAAAGTTTTCTTATTGGGAAAAATTAAGAAATCTATTGGATGGCTGAATGTCCAACTTCTATAAAGGTGATCTCTTGCTTTTATTCTCCTTTCACTAACTGACACTTTTAATTAAATTAATAGAATCTTTACGATTAAAACAAACATATTTCTATATTCAAACTTCTAGATGATGAAATATTCTTTTGATATATTACTGGATTCAATTTGCTAATATTTTGTTTAGGATTTTTATATCTAACTTCATAATTGAGATTGTTGTGTGGTCTTTTAAAAGTGTGTTTGTTTGGTTTGCCTTGTCTGTCTTTGTCATGGTTGTAATCTGGGTAGTGCTAGCTTCATAAGATTAAGTATTCAAGAATGTTCTATGTTTGCTATATTCAGGAATGAGCAAGGACCTTATGAAAAAACAAGAACCCTACTCAATTTTTTCTTTTAGGTTTTTTCTTTCAATTAATCCAGCCACCAATTTTCCCCTAATTTATCACAGTTTTACGTGAAATATGTTTTAATTGTTTGAATTCTTCTATCCTGTGGTTGTAGCCTCTTTCTTACCTCTAATGGTGTGTATATAGATTTTTCTCTTTTTGTCTTACTAAATTCAGCCTTCTAAGTTTGTCTATTTTATCGTTTTTTCAAAATATTTGTTCCTAGCCTTATTTATTATTTAAGATTATAATTTCTCATGTTATTAATTTCTTAGTCCTAATCTTCTCATGTTTATTTTGTCCTTTTCAAATTTATTGAATTGAATTTGATTTTATGTACTGAAATAATTAATTTTATATTAGTTTTTCTTATTTAATAATGAGAGTATTTTTGAATTATGGAAAATACGATATATAGTATTCCTTGTAATTATGAATACTTAGCTTTGAGTTTTCCCTTTGACCCTAGAGTTGGTACGCGGGCCTCTCACTGTTGTGGCCTCTCCCGTTGCGGAGCACAGGCTCCGGACGCACAGGCTCAGCGGCCATGCCTTACGGGCCTAGCTGCTCCGTGGCATGTGGGGTCTTCCCGGACTGGGGCACGAACCTGTGTCCCCTGCATCGGCAGGCAGACTCTCAACCACTGCGCCACCAGGGAAGCCCCGACCCTAGAGTTTTATGTAAAAATTTTAAAAAAGAAAAATCTGCCATGTTAGTTTCTTTGTTTTTTTTTGGTTGTTAATTTGTTATTTTATTGAATTTTGGACAAAAATTATTGTCAGTATTATATCTGTTTTCCGTGTATTTATTTGTTTTGTAGGTTTCTTCGTGTCTTATTATAAGATTAATTTTTATAAATATTCCAAATGCTGCTTTAGAAGTGATCTCTTAAGAACATAAGGTTTAATAAAAAGAAATCTATTGAATCAAACATTAATTATTCAAATAACTTTATCCTTATTTTCTTTTTTTAACCTTTCTTATATCTATTTCCCTTATGAATTTCTACGTCACATTCAGATATCCCATATTTTATCTCAATCCATATTCTTTTTTTTTTTTTTTTAACATCTTTATTGGAGTATAATTGCTTTACAATGGTATGTTAGTTTCAGCTTCACAACAAAATGAATCAGTTATATATATACATATATTCCCATATCTCTTCCCTCTTGCGTCTCCCTCCCTCCCACCCTCCCTATCCCACCCCTCCAGGCGGTCACAAAGCACCGAGCTGATCTCCCTGTGCTATGCGGCTGCTTCCCACTAGCTATCTACCTTACGTTTGGTAGTGTATATATGTCCATGCCTCTTTATCGCTTTGTCACCGTTTACCCTTCCCCCTCCCCATAGTCTCAAGTCCATTCTCTAGTAAGTCTGTGTCTTTATTCCTGTTTCACCCCTAGGTTTTTCATGACTTTTTTTTTTTTTTTAAATTCCATATATATGTGTTAGCATACGGTATTTGTCTCTCTCTTTCTGACTTACTTCACTCTGTATGACAGACTCTAGGTCTATCCACCTCATTACAAATAGCTCAATTTCGTCTCTTTTTATGGCTGAGTAATATTCCATTGTATATATGTGCCGCATCTTCTTTATCCATTCATCTGATGATGGACACTTAGGTTGTTTCCATCTCTGGGCTATTGTAAATAGAGCTGCAATGAACATTTTGGTACATGACTCTTTTTGAATTATGGTTTTCTCAGGGTATATGCCCAGTAGTGGGATTGCTGGGTCATATGGTAGTTCTATTTGTAGCTTTTTAAGGAACCTCCATACTGTTCTCCACAGTGGCTGTATCAATTTACATTCCCACCAACAGTGTAAGAGGGTTCCCTTTTCTCCACACCCTCTCCAGCATTTATTGTTTCTAGATTTTTTGATGATGGCCATTCTGACTGGTGTGAGATGATATCTCATTGTAGTTTTGATTTGCATTTCTCTAATGATTAGTGATGTTGAGCATTCTTTCATGTGTTTGTTGGCACTCTGTATATCTTCTTTGGAGAAATGTCTATTTAGGTCTTCTGCCCATTATTGGATTGGGTTGTTTGTTTTTCTGTTATTAAGCTGCATGAGCTGCTTATAAATTTTGGAGATTAATCCTTTGTCAGTTGCTTCATTTGCAAATATTTTCTCCCATTCTGAGGGTTGTCTTTTGATCTTCTTTATGGTTTCCTTTGCTGTGCAAAAGCTTTTAAGTTTCATTAGGTCCCATTTGTTTACTTTTGTTTTTATTTCCATTTCTCTAGGAGGTGGGTCAAAAAGGACCTTGCTGTGATTTATGTCATAGAGTGTTCTGCCTATGTTTTCCTCTAAGAGTTTGATAGTTTCTGGCCTTACATTTAGGTCTTTAATCCATTTTGAGCTTATTTTTGTGTATGGTGTTAGGGAGTGATCTAATCTCATACTTTTACATGTAGCTGTCCAGTTTTCCCAGCACCACTTATTGAATAGGCTGTCCTTTCTCCACTGTACATTTCTGCCTCCTTTGTCAAAGATAAGGTGACCGTATGTGCGTGGGTTTATCTCTGGGCTTTCTATCCTGTGCCATTGATCTATCTTTCTGTTTTTGTGCCAGTACCATACCGTCTTGATAACTGTAGCTTTGTAGTATTGTCTGAAGTCAGGGAGCCTGATTCCTCCAGTTCCTTCTTTCGTTCTCAAGATTGCTTTGGCTATTCGGGGTCTTTTGTGTTTCCATACAAATTGTGAAATTTTTTGTTCTAGTTCTGTGAAAAATGCCAGTGGTAGTTTGATAGGGATTGCATTGAATCTATAGATTGCTTTGGGTAGTAGAGTCATTTTCACAATGTTGATTCTTCCAATCCAAGAACATGGTATATCTCTCCATCTATTTGTATCATCTTTAATTTCTTTCATCAGTGTCTTATAATTTTCTGCATACAGATCTTTTGTCTCCTTAGGTAGGTTTATTCCTAGATATTTTATTCTTTTTGTTGCAGTGGTAAATGGGAGTGTTTTCTTGATTTCACTTTCAGATTTTTCATCATTAGTATATAGGAATGCCAGAGATTTCTGTGCATTAATTTTGTATCCTGCCACTTTACCAAATTCATTGATTAGCTCTAGTAGTTTTCTGGTAGCATCTTTAGGGTTCTCTATGTATAGTATCATGTCATCTGCAAACAGTGACAGCTTTACTTCTTCTTTTCCGATTTGGATTCCTTTTATTTCCTTTTCTTCTCTGATTGCTGTGGCTAAAACTTCCAAAACTATGTTGAATAAGAGTGGTGAGAGTGGGCAACCTTGTCTTGTTCCTGATCTTAGTGGAAATGCTTTCAGTTTTTCACCATTGAGGATGATGTTTGCTGTGGGCTTGTCATATATGGCCTTTATTATGTTGAGGAAAGTTCCTTCTATGCCTACTTTCTGCAGGGTTTTTATCATAAATGGGTGTTGAATTTTGTCAAAAGCTTTCTCTGCATCTATTGAGATGATTCAATCCATATTCTTATAATTTCATCATTCATATCTTGTTTCATGGAGTTTATATTTTACTGAATTTCAGCAGGCTAAAAATTTATTTTATAGAAAATTATTTAGCATTGTTATACCCTTATGTCTGCCTGTTAAGCACTACATCTTCTCCTTTTCTGGCTCACATAGGTATTTTTCTGTCTTCTCATATAAATGCTAATACTTTCTCTCTGTCGCTGAAGTTGCCCTACAATGGGTTGTTCAGATTCTCCTTGAATTCTCACACTGTTCACCCAAGTTGCGTTTGAATCACCTTCTTAGTTTCCATGTCAGAAGATTGATTTGTAAGACCAATTGTAGAGAATGGACTTAAGGACATGGGAAGGGGGAAGGGTAAGCTGGGATGAAGTGAAAGAGAGGCATAGACTAATATATACTACCAAATGTAGAATAGATAGCTAGTGCGAAGCAGTCACATAGCACAGGCAGGTCAGCTTGGTGCTTGGTGATCACCTAGAGGGGTGGGATAGGGAGGATGGGAGGGAGACCCAAGAGGGAGGAGATATGGGAATATATGCATATGTATAGCTGATTCACTTTGTTATAAAGCAGAAACTAACACATCATTGTAAAGTAATTATACTCCAATAAAGATGTTTAAAAAAAAATTTCCGTTACCTGAAAGACATGAAGAGTTAGGGCAATGGGCGTATCTGGCAGGTCAGTCTTTGCTGTGATTTTTTTTTTTTTTTTTTTTTTTGTAGTTATAGAATTCTTCCTATTTTACTACAGACACCTTGCTAGCCTAGTTTGTATTGGTACCTGAGGCTAGAATTATGCGGCTTTCGGTACAATTTCACACTGAGTCCTTTAACAGCAGATCCTTCCTGTGGAGAATATCCTATCCTGCATGATCCTTTTCTTAGGATGACTTGGCTTGAGGGTTCCACTAATGTGACATTGTTAGACTCTGTAAATCTACCACATATGTTCATATATATTTGAACTTCAGTATTGGGCAGAGTTTTAATTTTTCCCATGGGGAACCTACTCCTTTAGCAGGGGATCTAACTGTGTATCTGTTGCAAATATTTATAAATATTCTGCAATAGTTAACAAAGTAGAATCCCATTCAGGAGACTTCAGTGTCAGATCTACTGATAGATATTCAACTCATATTGGATGATTAAGTCTTTTTTCTAGGATTCTTGGATTTCAGAATGCCAGAACTGCAAGATTGTGAGGGAAAACTCATGAAGCCCAGCTTCTGTGCATGTGGAGAAAGCTCTCTGCAGAATGATGGCAAGTGGGCACTGAGAGCTCACAGCCAGCAGGCTACTCTAATACCTACTCATCCCTCCTTATATGTGTATACTTCAACCAGGTGACTTCTATTATTACCAGGAGTCAATTGCATTTTTTCCCCACAAATGCCCCAATATTTTTGCATGTGTAATTATCAAATTTAATGGAATATTATGCAAATTATAGAAATTAATGTGTCACAAGGTCACATAAGAGAATGAACTTAGTAATAGTTTTATTTGTTCTAAGTAACAATTCTTCTTAGTTATCCAAATTTAGTCACATTCAAAGCTATACCCTGCCTCTCTGGGCTGGAGTTATCTTAACCTATCCTCTCTTGCATTATACTATTTGGCAAACTCCAGTCTTACCCTTTGGGTCCTTTGCTTTAAAAACATTTTCTTAATGTTTAAATTTATTCAAATTAGGTTTCTGTAACATGAACATAGAAATACATGATAAATACACACAGGTAACCTCAAGACACTCAGAGCGTGATATCATGAGTGAACATTAATATACAGTTACATCATTCTCAACATAAAATTGTCAATGACAAAATGGTTATTTTTCTTCCAAGGATTTTGTATATACAGAAGAAACCCTTAACTGACCGGCATTTAATAGGCTTTCTGATTATCCAGGGATCTCTAGTCCCTCTGTAACACCTGCAGCTGACTGATGCCTGTAATATTCTGGGTGCTCACGGCTGGTAAGCTTCTCTCTAAACACCTACCCTCCATGTGTATACATCTATTAAGTAACTTCTATGATTGCCAATAACCTGTTTTATTGTTTCTCACAAAATGCCAATATTTTTATATTGCTATTTATGAAATGGAATGGACTATTATGCAAATTATAGAAATATAAATGTGAAAATATTTGTTGTTTTGATGAAGACAAAATTGACTATGTTGTAAAGGTTTGGTAGAAGCAAGTTGAATTCAGTGGGATTGAAACCACTGTAAATGATGGAAAAATTTTTGCTAAATTCTGGAAAATTTTGCATTCACATAAAACTGGGATTTTTTTAAAACTAGATTTTTAGATCTTAACTAGATTAAAGATGATTAAAACCCAAATCAACAGATCTATACTCTAAGAGGACTTGTTCTACTGTCAAAATATTGGTGAAAGAATATAGATTACATGTTTTAAGTTAAGGTATGTCTCTCTATTTTTTATAATTCTCAATTCTAACTAATTTTTTAAATTAATTGAATAATTCTTATCCCCTGAGTTTTGCTACATTTTCTAAAAACATCATTAGACTTAGTAGAGCTCCATTAAATTTCTTAGTTTCCTTTCTCACACATACTCTGTATTTTTTATTTTCTATAGTATCTCTTTTAGCCCTTTAATTTTCAATTCCAGAAATTGACAAATTATTTCATTGGATAAATATTACTAAGTACCATGTGTCACTATGTTTCTATTTCTGTTTAAGTTAATGTGATTAAATAGAAAGACTCTTATTCCTTATGAGAGGCAGTGTAGTGTAGACTTTTTAGAAGAGTCAAGGTAGAGTGGATCAGAGAATGTGCTGGGAATCAGGCTATCTGGCTATTCCAGTCTTGACTCTGCCATCTCCTAAACTGAGTGACTTTGGTCCATTTATGGTGGTTCTCTGTGCCTCACTTTTCCTTTGAGTAAAAAGAAGAAAGCTGTGTTACCTACTTCCTATGGCTGTTCTGAGTATTAAATGAGTTAATACAGGTCCAGCCTTTTACAATACAGCCTCATTATCACTTAGCCAACTGCAAATCTAAAAATGTCCCAGGACACTTGTTGAGTTCTCAGATTTTGAAAACTAAACCTAAAATTTACAATAAACAAATAGTTTTTCTTTCATATATGTAATTAACAATATCCATGTGTTTGATAATATTTTGTTAATAATCTCTAAAAGTCACAAATGTGTGTGTGTGTGTGTGAAATACAGGAGCAAGTTAATTAGAAATGAGTACTTTTACATGAGGAAAGCTGCCTGGTAGGCTAAAACAACATCTTCATGGGGAAAATAATAAGTCCAATGGCTGGATTATCAAATGTAGCAGCTCAGTGGTTCAATTCATACCTGACAAGCTTCAAAGACGCTATGCAAATTCATCTCCCAGCTGCAAGGGTAATTAACATGGGTTTGTTGCAAGGACCTGTTCTTCTATCCATTCTTCTTCATGATTATTTTAGTAGCGTAACTATTGTCTGTAATTACTTAATCCACTCAGAGCAGATATAAAATTACCTTACTCTTGCGTGTAAAATAAGACTCTACCCTCTTCAAAATGCATGCTGTCTACTTGATATGCTAAGGTTGGCGCACCAGGTGGAGATGCAGGAAAACTGGATTCAGGCAGTACAGTTCTTTTCCACTCAGATTCTTGTTTGAACTGATCCCTTTGATATTCTTGGTGTTGCATACTTATTAGTGGATTTGCTGTTAATATTTCTTCTTGGTTCATTAGCAATGAAGTGTGTGTATGTGTGTGCATGGATGTGTGTGTGTGTGTGTGTGTGTACGTGTGTGTTTGTCTGTTGCAGGGGAGTTAGAGGAAGAGCATTCAGGCCATCACCAAGGCTGTCAAGCATAACTGCGCTTCTCTCTAGCCAGAGAAAGTCACACAAGCTCTTAGCTTGCATGTGATTGGATCACTAAGAATCATGTTTGGTGTTTCTCAAAGACTCATCAAAGTTCCTTAAGAGCTTACAGGATCTGATTCAAAGGGCAAGTTCACACAGCGTTACCCATTCAGCACTTGAATAGGGGCATCTCTGTGAAAGGATTTGCAGAAGCTCAGTACTTCAATGAAAACAAAAATAGCTGTGCTGATTATATGTTTTACAGACAATGTAGTCAGTTGTCTATGTTAGATTTTGTTAATTAAAATCTAATAAATATAAAATAAATTATACAGAGTTGATCTCAATATTGCATCTATTTAGAAATTGAACAATTTAAAAATCAGTGGCTTACGGCAACAACCCTGTGTCTACCCTCATGTATCACTGATATAGAATAGTCCATTGCACGAATCTCCCATGGTTTATTTTTCCTTTTTTACTCTTAATGGAGATTTAAATTATTTCCATTATTTTTCCTTATTTCAAAGAAGGTTTTTATGTTTCTTTGTGCATAGATGTGAGTTTTTTCCTAGGGACTGCTAGGTTGATGGATGTGTGTTTTCAAATTTGCCAGATAGTGTCAATTACTCCCCAAATGGTTATGTACACTACCACCACCAACTGTGTGAATTCTTTTTGTTCCATGTACTCACCATCTCTTGGTATTGTCTGATATTTAAAATGTAGCCATAGGATTACATAATGAAATACCTTATCATTTTAATTTTATTTTCCTGATTACTGAGGTCAGTGAGCATTTGTTCAGCATTTATTGGTTTTGTAGGATTCCTCTTCTGTAAATTGCTCTGTGTATCATTTGCCCTATTTTGAATGAATTGCTTTCATGTTTGTTTGTATTAATTTCTATGTTGGACCAATACATTTTGGTCTGTACCCTGTAATTTCGTATTTTAAGTGTCTTTTGATATGCAGCAATTTTGATTTTTTTGTTGACAAATTTGTCCATCTTTGCTTTTATTATTTTTTTTGGGGGGAAGTTGATTTAAAAAATCCCTTCCAAATTACAATGTCATAAATACAATTTCTTTATATCTTCTAAAAGTTGAAGGTTTTACTTTTTAAAGTTTATTTTGCTTAGAATTGATTTTTGTACGATATGAGGTAGGAACAGAGTTTTTTTTCCTACTATGAAACCATTTGTCCCAATACCATTTATTGAATAATTCATTCTAATCTGCAATGCCATCTCTGTTATAAACTGTTTCCTTTCATGCATGGTTCAGTATACTGTATTTTGTAATATAGATCTCTTTTTTTTATCCTTGTAACAACTTCACAGTCTTAACTACTACAGCTTAAAATAAGCCTTGAAATCACCTCAGTGATTTTCAAAAAAGTTAAAGTTGTTCTTGGCCCTTTTTCACATACATTTTGGAACTGGTTTGTCAAACCCTAGTCAAAATCTTATGTGGAGTTTGATTGGAATTGCATTCAATGTACAGATTAATTTGGGGCAAAAGTGACATATTTTTAATTGGGTCTTCTTATCTAAGAATATAATTTTCCTACTTATAGAGTTTTACATCTTCCAATAAAGTTTTATACTTTTCTGTTATATTTCAGTTAGAGTTCTTCAGTGGGATCTATATTTTTATGCTATTGTAAATGAGATCTTTTAAATATTACATTTTCTAACATGTATTGCTTTGGAGTAGAAATTTATAAATTTGTCTTCTGTTCATCAATGTTCTTCAACTCTTATTAATTCTTGTTATTTTTTAATGTAGCCATCCTCAAATCATGGTGGTTTTGTTATTTCTTTTCTAGTTTCTATTTAGCTATGTGTGCCTTTATGTAATCTGACTCCATCAGCAAAATTCTCATAAACAATTTTGAATAATAGTGATTATGTCTATTTTGATCCTAATTTTCAAAACAATATTCCTGAAAACTCTATGTATATTTTTAGCAATTGAGTTTTGATAGATAGCCTTTACTACATTCAGTTTTGTTTATATTCATAGTTCCCTAAGATGGTTAATCATGAATAGGTGCTGAGTTTTTAAACAAATTATTTTAATATAACTGGTGAGACAATTTTTCTCCTCTAATCTGCTAGGGTGGTGAATTATGTTGACATTCAATTATTAAAAAGCGCCTTGTATCCACTGGATAAACCCATCTTAGTCACGATTCATTTAAAAAATAAAATAATACTTTTTTTTTTTCTTTTTTGCTAAGATTGGTTTAAAATATTTTGATTCTGTTTTCGTGTGTAAGGGAATAAAGTCCAATTTTCTTCCCTATTACTCATCATGATTTTTTTTAAATAATTCTACAGCATTTATATTGATTGATTGATTGATTGGCTGTGTTGGGTCTTCATTTCTGTGAGAGGGCTTTCTCTAGTTGCGGCAAGTGGGGGCCACTCTTCATCGTGGTGCACGGGCCTCTCGCTGTCAAGGCCTCTCTTGTTGTGGAGCACAGGCTCCAGACGCGCAGGCTCAGCAGTTGTGGCTCACGGGCCCACTTGCTCCGCGGAATGTGGGATCTTCCCAGACCAGGGCTCAAACTTGTGTCCCCTGCACCAGCAGGCAGACTCTCAACCACTACGCCACCAGGGAAGCCCTCATCATGATTTTTATATCATGATAATTGTAGCTTCATAAATTGATTTGGGAAGTATTTCCTATTTTTCTTTTTACTGTAAGAATTTGTGTAAGGATAGAATTACATGTTCTCTGAAATTTTAGTAGAATGTCTACAGTATTTCCCCCTCCCCTAGTACCCTTAACCCTGCTATTTAACTCCTGTTACTTACCCAACTAGAATAGGTAGTGTGGTTCTGGAAATTACTAACATTTTAAAATAAGACTATCTAGAAATAATTTAAATAAGACTATTACATAAGTCTTTATTACTACACCTTACTACACATATCATCTCCCTTGATAGTCTATTGTTATCTCCTTTTCAACTTATTCTGTCTTAAGGTCTCAATGGTTTTTTTACTTGTTTATGGACACAGAGGCATTAAAGACACATCTCAAATATTTCCTTTCCATCAAATTTATCCCATTAGGTTGTGCTAGAATGGCTATGGGATTTTGGGGATTCAGCCCAAGAGGAAGTTGATTCGATACATTTAGTTTGAGATTAGTGGGATACACCTTTGTGGTTTACAGTCAGTTTCATTTCTATTATATTGTTGCTAGCCACCCTGGTGTAAAAGTAGCTTCCAGGTATACTGCTATTGTGTCAACTTACGTAACGTGATCCAAAGTTGCAGGTTCACAGCTCATACTATAATGTAAATATGTCCTTTAGCAACTGGCACTGGGGCCATGTTGGCAGTGAGAGAGAAGCAATATTTATAATCGCAGAGCAAGAAGCTGGTCTGTTGGAAGTTCTACCCAGCATCAGATGCGTAAAATTATAAGTGTAACTGTTTCTCTGGAACCCTGTAAAAAATAAAGAACTGTTCTATTAAAAGTATAGAAGTATACTTGATAGAGCAATTATTATAAATACACCATATATTTTTCTGTTGTGAATCACACAAAATAGAATTTATGAATTATGTGTTTCAGTGCGTGTCTTAATGAGACTACAAAGGGTAGTGTGTTTTTGTGAGAAGATGGGTGTTTAATGTAGCCCAGTGTATTAGATATATATTTCAGCATATATGACCTTGAAGTCTGGTGTATCTGGATAAAATTAAATGCAAGATTGCCACCAACACAGTCAACTGGCCTGAAGATGAACTATTTCCAGTGATCAAAATCTCACCTAAACCTATTAATGAGTCAATGTATTGAAAGAGTAACTTGATCATATAAAAAAAGAAATTTCTGTAAATCAGAGCAGAGTGGTAATTTTAAAATGTTGACTATGCCTTAACTTCAGATTAAATTTGTATACATACATTTTTCAAAAGTATTGATTATACAAAAATTCAAATGTAACAGAAAGCCAAAAGTTCACCCCCCAAATAAAACTTGTAGCCTTAGAATGTCAAAAGTGTATCCTATTTTTGACAATGAGTGGTACAAAAAGCACAGCAGTCTGTACCTTAGTGGGCTGGAGGTGCAACTGCAGGCAGAAACCCAGCTTTCCTGAGAGCCTCTAGGAAGTATTCTCACTGCTCCCAGGCTTTCTTATGCTCTTTCAGCTTCAGACACTGCATGTGTTCAGCCTCTGTCACTGGGTCCAGGGTTGTGTTGACTTTCTCTACTAGATACCCATGCATCTCTCAGGGTCAAGCTGTTTTAATGATTTACTGTCTTCTGATCCTCACCTTGGAGCTTTCTCCTGCTAGTCTCCTGGGTGTTTCCCAAACTACGAGAGAGAAAGCCCTGTACACGTTCTTCCTGCTGAGGCTTCTGTAGTGACCAAATTCTCACTGACATCAACCATCCTTCTGCCCAACAGTCATTTAGCTGAAGAGTAGCATATATATTGGAGATGGGGGTGGAGGAGTAGGGTATTAGGGTAGGCAAATGCTGGAAAGAAATCTCAAATGCCAAATCTTAGAATTGTAGCACAATAAGTGTATTTCTCTCTCATGTGAAAGTTCACTGTAGTCAACAGAGTCTGTGGGGAGCTTTGTGCTACACAATCATTTAAAGAACTGTGAGTCTTCTGTGACAACCACAAAAGGTAGAAGATAAAAGGAGTGGAGGATTGTGTAAGGGAGTACTAGGCCAATTTGGAAGTCATATGCATGATATTGACCTATATTCCATTGACCAGAACTTACTCATGTATCTATAATTAAATCCACATGAGCTGGGGAATGTAGCCTTCCTGTCAACCCAGTAATAAAATTAATTAGATTTAGTGAACGCATAGCATTTTGTCTGGGAAAGGTAACAAGTCACAATCAGCATACCACCTTTTCAGAACCATGTCCTTCTTTTTTTTTCCATACAGATTGTTTTTAATAATGGAATAGAAAATAATTGGAGGAATATTAGATATATGATAGGTAGACTGGATAATATTATAGTAGTAGATATGTGAAATAAAAAAGCCTGAACTGGCCAAGTGATGATATAAATAAAAGTGGTAGAAGGATGGGGTAAGTTATTACACAGGTTCAGAGAGGAGTTGGAAACTTATTGGACCCAAGGACCAAATAAGAGAGAGAAGATTCATTTATAACTGTAAAGTTTACTGATGGGTGGAATGATGCTAACATAAATGGAAATGAAGAGCATAAAAGAAAGAGAGTACTTCAGTTGAAATTGATGAGCTCCATTTTGTAAATAACAGACTTGAACTTTCAGAAGGACTACAGAAGGTAGTGTCCAACAGGTCCAGAGAAATGTACTGGAGTTTAATTAAGCAGGACTGGGGCTAGAGATTTGATTAATTGTTTGCATAAGCGTGAGAGCTTAATTCATGCAATTGTTAAGGGAGATACTGTAGAAGCATAATAAAGGAAGGCTGAAGGTGGTAAATTTATAGAGGAATTCGTGGAGAAGAAAAAAGGAAAGAGAATTAGAAAGAATAGCATTTGCTTCTTTCTGATTAACAAGAGGGGCAACTGCAGCCCATGGCTGTGGAGAAAGAGGTAAAAAATGTAAGATGTTAATTTTCTTGGGGTAGAGAGAGATCAGTTCAAGATTAGAAACAAAAATCTTTAATCTTGATTGTCTTAATGTTTTTACTTCTTTTCTGCTGAAGGAATCTTTGCTATCTTAGTTTCTTCAATGGTTTAATGAGATTTTCCAAAAAAATGTGTATTAGTCATTTGGGAAAGGATCCTCATTTTATTATGAAATTATTTTCAATTTATACCCTAAAAAAGAAGCACTGGATTTATCTGATCTAATAATCTGTTTTTGGTTTCACATATCTAATTATTTTACAGGAGGCAAATGGCAACACACGAACAGTAGGCTGTTCATGAAGAAAGGCCCTGTAAAGGTGGAAGATGAAAGGTAATTGATCATTCAGAAATATTACATTGTGCACTATAGTTAACCACATAAATTAATTATGACATGCTATTGTTTCAAAATTAGTATAGTAGTTAAGAGGCATTATTAGGATTTTAATACACATGCATTCAAGAAGCATTTATTGAAAATTTGTTTTGTTCTGAGCATTGTTCTAGAACCTGGAGATACGTAGGCAGATATGATACAGACTCTACATGCAAGGAGTTGTAATCCACCCGGGAAATCAGTCCATATATGAATAATTACTTTGCAGTATAATAAATGCTTGTAGAAATGTATCAGGATGCTGAAGAAACTCAGGACTAATTTATTCTCTCAACATACTATTGAGGTTATTTAGCTTGAAGGAAAGATATACAGGTGCCCCATGGCTTTATCTTGTCATCACTGCTAGCGAGGAGCAGGAAAGTTTTCTTCTATGAAACCACCAGCGGTTTAATGTCTATTGTTTATATACATATATTTGGCAGTACTGGAGGGTGACATTTAGGAATGTGGTTAAAAATTTTGGCCAATATATGAGGATAATGAGACAGTCAAGAAGAGGAAGAACCACAAATTATAGCAGGCTTTGGAAAATTCCTCAATCACACAAAGCACATTCAGCATGAAAGCCTTAGAGCGGCATTTTTCCTACCCACACACATATAAAAAACCTGTTTCTATCGCAGTATTTCTACTGCAAAATGCTATATGTTGACATAGTTGTTGCTTATTGAGAATGTTGTATTTTGTTTTATTTAAATATATTTAAAGAAATTGCTTCTTCACTTTCCTGTGATTCTTAGGGATAAAATATATTCTGGATATAAATTATTTCTAAATTTGGGTTCACTGGGTGGGAATAACAAAAGGAAATAGCCAGTGTTTGTCACAGTAATTTTTCAAATGATAGTATCTTTCGATCATATCAGTTTGTAGAATTACTTCAGTGAAAGAAAATGTCTATGCCAAACATTTTCTCGCAGTCTGGACCAAGTGTCTAAGATGAATTGGATTAAGAAGGGGTGGGAGAGCAAACTCTTGGCTGTATTTGTTGCATGCTTGTCTTTTAGAATATGCAACATATAGAGAAAAATACAAATACCCACTTCTCTAATGTCAATTTTAACTCCAGAGTATTTGGGACCTGGTATTCAGGGTTACTAAGATTTAAAAAATTATTTTTTATTCATTCATTCATTTGTCATTCAACAGTGTTGAATTAAACATTTCTTACTGTACTTAAAAATAGAAATAAATAAAGAACCAGGTAGACATGGTCATTTGACCATGGAGTTTAAAGTCGAGCAGGTAAGACGAACAAAAATAAAATTGAAATAAGTGTAATAAGTGTTTTGACGAAGGAGAACCAGCTGCTATGGGAGCACATAGCACCAAATCTGGTTTGTGTGTGTGTGAAAGTTTGTGGTGTGTGTATGTGTGTGCATGTTTGTGGTGTGCATGCAGATGCACATCAGGACTTTTCCCAGGAGGAATGATGCTCATGCTGATATATTAAAAATGAATAAGAAATAGTAAAAGGTAGAATATAGGCTTGATCACCTATGGTGTGCAGGGGACATGGGACAATAAAAGGAGCAATGGCATTGAAAGTGATCATTGCTTATGTGTCCTCAGGTAGATAATTTAACATTCAGATTATGCATAATTTAAGTATCTTGTTAGCTTGAAATTCAGTGACTTTATTGAATTAATCCTGAGTGGTTAAAAAATTTTTTTCTGCTCTGCAAATTTTATGATTCCTGATTGACTCAACACTTCACAGTTACAACTTATCCATTTTAATTCTGAAGACTGTACAATAGTAAGAAAGAATTTCTATCTAGGGGCAAGTTGAAAATTCTCATTGACCATAAAGCTAGAAATTCGATAAAAGGAGAGTTTTGACTTCCAAAAATGTGTTGTCTGGAAAAATATACTTCTGCAGTTTAGATTTCTTTGGTACAGTAGAATAAATAGAGGGCATGAGTTCTAGGATGGGGATGAAATGCAGTTTCTTTCAAGGTCTGAAGTGGAGAAGAGTTTGGTAGGAGAGCAAGCGATGGTGATACTGATGTGAATTCTGATCACCGAACTAATCCAACCAGCAGGGGATTTATTTCTGTCATGTTATGAGAAGCATATCTAGGGAGAGAAGAGGAAAATATTAGAATCTATACTTTCATTCAATATTTGTTCCACAAATATTTACCGAGTATTTTTTGTTTGACAGATACCATGCTAGGCACTTAAGGAGTTCAGAGTCCAGTGGGGGATATGAAAAGATTAATTATTTCATCAATGATAATAATAATAATAATAACTAATGCTAAGTGAGTGCTTGCTAGGTTGGAGATCCTGTGCTTAGTCCTTCACGTGGCTTCTCTGAGTCAGTCCTCACAAAGAGTATCAGAGATGAGTGCTATTGTTAACCTAATTTTATAGAAACGTAAACTAAGGCGAGGGCAGTGAGATCAGTATTGTATCTGAGGTCACTCAAGTAGTAACAGGAACTGCTATGAAAGAAGTAAATGCAAGGCTTTTTTGCGTGTGAATTTTTAAATAAATATTTCATTTTTGAATATGTTTAGACATACAAAGATAGTCCAGGGTTATATATTCTTCATTCAGTTTTAGGTGTGAGAGTCCCCTAATGTTATTATCTTATATTTCTGTGGTACATTGTCTAAACTAAGAAATGCACATTGGTACATTGCTATTAACTGAACTGTAGGTTTATTCCAATGTTACTAGTTTTCTCCTTTTTTTCTGTTTCAAGATCCAGTCTAGGAGATCATGTTACTTCAGGCTATGTTTGAAGTCTAAAGGTAGTACACAAAGAGGGTCACTGAGTTAGTATGGGAGTGGCAGGAAGGATGATGTGAGGAAGAGACAGAGGAAGACTTCCAAAGAAGAGGTGTTGCTTGAACTTGGCCTTGAAAGTTCAGAAAGAATTATTCAAGCAAAAAGCTATGGGAAGAGCATTGAAGACAAAAAGAAAAAAGGGTAAAAATTATGTTATAATAGGGTGAGCTGTGAGTAGTTCAAAATGATGGAAGCAAATCATGTATTTAGAAAAATAACAGGAAGATGAGACTAGGGAGTTAAGCCAGGGTGTAAAGTTAAAGGCTTTAATTACCAGGTTCAAGAATTTTCACTTTATATTACAGGTTTTCAAAGCCATGGAAAAACTTAAGCAGAGGAATAATAGTCAGGTTATCATGTTTGAAAGCTCCATTTTGTAGTATTATGGAGGTATAAACATTGGATTGGCCAAGAGAGATTATTTAGGATTTATTGCCATAGTCTGGGTGAGAAATAATGAAAATGGTGGAGAATTGAACAAAGTCCATGCCAGTAGATATGGAGAAGAGGATTCATAATTAAAAGATGGGAATAAATTTGCAAACATCACTTGAGAGATTAAGGGTTCAGGTTTACTCATTTGGTTGTTTGATCAATGGTTGTGCTGTCCATCAGGATGGGAAATGAAGAAGGCAAATAGGAATGGGATTAAGATTATGAGTTTGAGGTTTTTTTTTTTTTTGCCTGCAACATTCCAAGGAGGGTTTATTTAAGAAAAACAGCTGAATATTGGTACGAACAGTAAGCCTCATGATGTTTTACCATCCCCTCAACCCATCCCTCTGTTGACTGAAGAAAAATGCCCAATCTACAAGTCCTGGAATTAAATTTTATTCCAGGATCTTACTGAGGATTCTAGTCTGGGAGACATGTCTCAGAGAGCTCTGAGGAACTGCTCCAAAGAGGTAAGGGAGGAGCCAGGATATATATGAGGTGTTTTTGCTGGACAAAACATGTAGTTGAACATCAAAAGATTACTGTTAATCAGAAAAAAAAAATGTATCTCAAGTTAATGATTTTAGTGCTTTTCTATGTATGGGAATATGCAAGAATCTGGGTTCATTGAAATTATTCCTTAGATATGCATCTTTACTATTTAGGACCAGTATCCAAAGCACAGAATGCTTCCTGTTTTTCTCTATCCTGAATTCCTGTCAGGGCACACTGTCAGTAGGCAACTGCAGTGGTTTGAGTTCAACTTTTGACATCTCTTTTCTGAAGGTTGTTTGGTACCTCCATTTGAAGAAACCCAATTGGCCATTGAAAATAAGGTTATGGGAAATCATATCTGGGATGATGATACAGATTGGGAATTCTGCATCATATTCATGGTGCTAAAGGCAAGCTCAGTGAGAACGTATAGGGTGGCAGTAATTGAGAATCTAGGATTAGAGGGAAAAACAATTAAGAATGAACTGGTGAGAGAGAAGAGGAAAACTAGTGAATGCTGGCAAAGACAGGAGAGAAGAGAATCTTAAAAGGGAAATGCAGTCATTTTGCCATAGGCTTCACAGTTGTTGAATAAAATAACGAATGAAAGACACTTCTGGCTTCAGCTCCACTATGTAAAGGTCTTGGTAGTCATCACCTCTACACTTACAACAAGATAAAAGCTGAGCAAGCTAAAATTCAACCACTTTTTTTGGACCTATTAGAGACTGAGGTTACAGGGAAAATTTCCACACCCAAATCTGGAGGGTTAGGTGAATACAAAAAGTGAAGGCTGACATCTGTTACCTGGAACAAGATCCACCGGAGCCATAAACTGGTAGAAAGATAAATCAGAATTTTGACAAATTGTGGAGGCTGAATGTGAACTAGTGTGAGAGAAGAAGTTCCCGAGACCCACACTTTCCTGGGTTATACCTCTAGGAACATCACTGTGTTCTCAAGGTAAAGAGCCAAGAAAGACCCCTTCACGGCTCTGGCAGTGGGTTGGGGGAAGTAACCATTGTGAAATAACAGAGCATTCTTCATTGCAAAGGCCTACTCCAATTTAGAAAGCAAATACTTTACCAGAGCCTTATCCCACCCAAGTGTGGGTCATTTCCTAGATTTCAGCCCTCTCTAGCCCTTTTTGGGGTCTCACATAGGGGAAAATTACTAAGAAACATGTGTTAAAGAAACAGCATAGGGACACAGGGCAATTAAAGGAATGATTTGTCATAAGATTGTAGAAAGTTTCCCTCCTCACAACAGGCTCCAATAAATAACAGTGGATTCTGGCAGCAGGAGCTGCAAGAAATAGACCCTGTCTGAGAAGCAGCACAAGGAGAAACTCCAAAGTCAAAGGACAGACAAAAATAAGGATACTAGAGGACATTGAAGCCTCTTTCCTCTACACGTATGGCAAATATTAAATACAACTCCTAGCTATATTAGCATAAAACCTTACACTAAAGACCTATTTACTTGAGTTCCTATTACCCAATGTATCATGTTCATGTCCAGATTTCAACAAAAATCACAAGGTGACCTAAAAGGCAGTAAACAAAAACAAATGAAGAAATACCAAAACTCACAGTTTGAAAAGACGAAGCAAGCATCAGCACCAGATTAAGACCCAGATTTTAGAATTAGCAGGTTGAGATTTAAAATAATATGAATACTGTTAAAGACTCTAATAGAAAAAGTAGACAACATGCAAGAACAGATGAGTAATATAAGCAAAGAGATGGAAACTTTAAGGAGGAGTCAAAAAGAAGTGTTAGAAATCAAAAACACTATAAACAGAAATGAAGAATGCCTTTAATGGCTCATCAGTACATTGGACAAGATGAAATTCAAACAGAAAAAAGGAATGGAAAAACAGAAGAGAATAAAAAGTTGTATCATATGCATACTTGAAATACCAGATGGAGAAGAAAGAAAGGAACAGAAGAAATATTTGATACAGTAATGTATAAGAATTTTCCAAAATTAATGACAGACATCAAACCATAGACCCAGGAAGCTCAGAAAACACCACACAGAATAAATACCAAAAATTTGACACCTAGGGACATCACATTCAAAGTGCAGAAACCAAACACAAAGAAAATTTCGAAAGAATGCAGCGGGGGTGGGGGAGAAATATCTTGCAAATAGTGGATTAAGGTTAAGAATAACCGTATTCTTCTCATAAGAAATCACGCAAGCAAGAAAAGAGTGGCGTGAAGTATTTAAATAGTGGAAAGGAAAAGAAAATCCTACCAATCTAGAATTCTACATCCAGAGAAATTGGCCTTCAGAATGAAGGAAAAATAAAGATTCTCTCAGACACACAAAATTCAAGGAATTTCATTGTAGCAGTTCTGTCCTGTGAGAAATGGCAAAAGAAATTTTTCAGGGAGAAGGAAAATGATGTGATCAGAAACTTTAGTTACATAAAGAAAGGAAAAGCACTGGAGAAGAAATCAATGAAGGAAAGGTAAATATTTTATTTTTCTTACTCTTAATGGATCTAATAACTGTTAAATATAGTAATAGTAACAACGTATTGGATGATTATAGCATATGAATAAGAAATAAATGACTGCAACATCACAAGGAACAGTGTAGTAGCCTATAACAGAATATGACCCATTTCTACTCTCGTCCCTTAGTCCCTTATGACAGAAGTGATTAGGTCATGATCAGACCCTCATGAATGGGATTAGTGCCCTTGTAAAAGAGGCCCCAGAAGTCTTCCTCACCCCTTCTGCCATGTTAGGTTACAATGAGAAGACAACTGCCCATGAGGAAGTGAGCCCTCACCAGACATTGCATCTAACAGCACCCTGATCTTGGACTTCCAGCCTCCAGAATTGAAAGAAATTTTTGTTGTGTATAAGCCAGCCAGTCTGTGGTATTTTGTTATACCAGTCCAAATGGATGAAGACAAACAATTCCTAGCAGCCCATAGTATCATCCCAGATGTAGATGAGAAATCTGCAAGATCAGAGAGCCTTGGTAACTTGCTGAAAATCACACAGCCAGCTTGTGACAATATCAAATCTTAGGCTCAGGACTGTTCAGTTTCAAGGTTTGTGCTCTTTTCTCGGTATCGTCTGACCTTCCAGGCCGTTGCTTTTGGACTGAGCCGATGGCACATTCTTAGGTAGTCTCAATTTTTAGCAATTGTGCTTTTTTTGACCCATAAGATAGGTAAGAAATACTTAAATAAAAATATTCTATATAAAACCGAATATTCTAGTTGTACACCCACTTTAAGTTTTCATCTGAACGTCTTTATCTTGGTGAGACACTTGAACACAACCTCAAGTCTTTTCAAAGCTGGAACAACTGACTGATTCTGTCAGCTCACTCCCAGTAAAACAGAAAATGAAGCACTGGAGTGAAAACAATTACCTCACTGAACTGCCCTCTCTTTGTTTTGCTGAGGCTATGTATTTTGTTTATAAAAATAGCCCTTTTCTTTCACCTTCCCAAGTTCCAGCTCCTCCCTAAGTAGCTTGTCCAGTTTAGGCTCTTCTCCAATATTCTGGCCTTTGTCTACACTATTCCCAGCCCCACAGAAGCTGGGGCTGAGGTGGTGACTTTCTCTAAAGCTCACATCTCACCGTGGCATCCTGCACTTGGCTTGCTGGCTCTGAGGCTGCTTTTTGTCCTGGCAACAAAACCTACATTCAGACACCCATCCCAAGAGTGGCCTTTGTATCTTCACACACTGCAGCCCTCACTCCAGGACATTTAGCTGTTCTGTTATCCATTGATGTGAAGTGACCTGAAGTACCTCGGGGAATGGGAAGGGCAAGGTCAGAGCACAATGGGCATGACCATTCGGGATTTCCTTGAGAACGTGGCTTTCTCTCTTATTGTCGCTTCCTTATTCACTTCAGTGATCATCAGCAGGCACTCTAATTCCTACTCCGAAGAGAATTGTTTTACTTCTGTTCTTAATAAAAGTTTAATAGCCGATGATAGAGCACTTTGGTGAGAGCTCATGATTTTTATTTCACCTAATATACCGGCATATTATGCACTTGAGTCATCTATGGGTTATTGTGAATAAAGTAAACAGCATATATTTACAGAATTGAGCAAACTGCATTTTATGATGCTATCCTCGAAACTTTCACACCCTGATCAGTAATAGCTCTTCCTCTCATTAGTGAGCATCAGTGAGATGCTCCCCTAATTAGCTATAAACTTACTGCTAAATAGCAGTCATTTCAAGTTCTTTTCGTTATTAAAACAAATACCTGGAAATTACACTCTTAGTACAAAAATCAATCCAGTTCTAAGCCTAAATTTAAAGCAAACTTAACACCCTCACTCCTGCATGCAACATGCTATCAGCAGGTTTTCTTTGTAGTATTTGAGGACCTCTATCAAGCCAGGATCCACCAAAAACATATGTGGAGTCAAGAACTAGATAAAAGCATTTGCTCTATTTTTATTATTACTTTGGAAGAGAGGCACACTGACGACAATTTTGGGAAATGTGGAAATGCTAGTTTCAGTACCCCTGCTTGGATTCTGTTTTTCTAATCAGTGAATATCTGGGGACACTTACTCTGATCCCGTCATTGAAGCCATAGAGATGATGAAGATATTTTCTTGACTCTCGAGAAATTTACCATATTGCAGGGAGTGCGTTGAGGAAAGTAGGCAGATGTGTATACATAAAGTATCGCATCATGGAAGGGGCAACCAAGTAGGTGTCCAGAGGACCCTGAGAGCATTGATGGATTTAGCTTAAGAGGAAAGGCTTGAGAAAGAGGATTTTGAGATTTATTTGTACTGAATGTAAGTAATAGAGTATATGACATTTTAAAGGTAACATAGGCTAATTTAAAGACAATCAGGGGAAATCCTCTGCTTTAATCTCATCTCGACCATTTGTTAACTACGTAGCCATGTCTGCCATTTAAAAGCTGGGTGACTATGTGTCTTGGTCTTCTCATTTTAAACATGGAGATGTGAGTGCTGAAATGATGTAGGTAAAACTTATAGCACAGCAGCTGGCAAGAATAGATTCTCATTAACTTCTGCTCCTTCCCTTTCCCTTTTCTTCTTTGCATTTCCACTCCTTCCCTCTTCATGCCAAATGCCTTCATCTAGAATTCCAGGCTTTTCCACTGCCCTCCTATCTTATCACTTAGTGTCCTTCTTCAATGCTCAAGTCATTCCTTCTTTCAGGAAGGCTCTCCTTTTCCTTACCTTGCTTGCAATGTCAGAATTCTGTTCTTTCTTTAAGTACTGCTTCCTCATCCATGCCTATCCTGATCTCACCCACTGAACTCTTTCCTTCTTCTGAATTTCCATTATATTTTGCATATGTGTCTTAGTTCTCATTCTCATTACATTGTACATTGTAGTTACTTTTGTGCATGTCTTATTTATTTTTAGCCACCTAAAGAGTGGGATTAAATCGTCTGATAAATCTGTAAATCCAGTGCTTAGCACATTGTCAAAAGCTATCTCACAATTATTTTTAAACTAGTATCAATTCTTCCATTAGTTAAATCAAACTTTAGGTGTCTTTGGATTTGAAACATTTTAACGTGAAGTTTATCTAAGTGGATAGTACCCAAAATTAGAAAATTAAAACACTAAGTGTATATTGAATCACTACAGGTCCAATTGGTTGCCTCCATATCTTCTTTACTAAACAAAATGATAAAAAGGCCTTTGTTCAGAATCATTTTCGTGTTCGACAAAGAGCTCATTATACCAAAGAACCTAAAGTTTGACTTGGGCTCAGAAGAATTCCTCTAAATTGAAAGAAAACAAACAAAAAAAGGAACACTACCATGCAATTGGACACTACATACCCATTCAAAACCACCTTTTTAAAGACTATTTAAGGACATGAAGAAATGTTCATAAGAATATTGAATAAAAAATATAAAATTATAGGATGCCAAATGACATAATAAATTTAAATTTAATATCAGACAAAAATAAAATATACTGAAATGAAACCAAATGTTTTAAGTAACTATGTTGCAGTAAAATAAAATGCTGATTTTCACTTTATTTTATTTTTCTGTATTTTAAACACTTGTTTTCAATAAATTTGTGTCGCTTTTATAATGAGAGCAACAATTAAAATGTGTTTTTAATAGGGCAGTGGTTCTCAATTCGAGGTGATTCTATCCCTGAGGGGACATTTGGCAATTTTTGGAGATATATTGCTCACCACTGGGGGGAGGGGATGTTGACACTTAGTGGATAGATGCCAGCAACGAAGGATTATCTAGCACAAAAAGTCAATAGTGCTGAAGGTGAGAAGCCCTGGAATAGAAGGAAAGCAACCAAAATATTCTAAAAGAGGAAATGACTTATCAAACCCTGGGTTATCAGTCAATATAATGGACTATTGTGCAGGTCTTAAAACTCATACTGCAAAACAGATGACTCAAGTGCATAATATGCCAGTATATTGGGTGAAATAAAAACCATGAGCTCTCACCAAACTGCTCTATCAGCTATTAAACTTTTATTAAGAACAGAGGTAAAGGGCTTCCCTGGTGGCACAGTGGTTGAGAGTCCGCCTGCCGATGCAGGGGACGCAGGTTCGTGCCCTGGTCCGGGAAGATCCCACATGCCGCGGAGCGGCTGGGCCCGTGAGCCATGGCCACTGAGCCTGCGCATCCGGAGCCTGTGCTCCGCAACGGGAGAGGCCACAACAATGAGAGGCCTGCATACCGCAAACTAAAAAAGAAAAAAAAAAGAAAAAAGAACAGAGGTCAAACAGTTCTCTTTAGAGCAGGAATTAGAGTGCCTGCTGATGATCACTGAAGTGAATAAGGAAGCGACAATAAGAGAGAAAGCCACGTTCTCAAGGAAATCCCGACTGGTCATGCCCATTGTGCTCTGACCTTGCCCTTCCCATTCCCCGAGGTACTTCAGGTCACTTCACATCAGTGGATAACAGAACAGCTAAATGTCCTGGGTTTGACATGAACCACATTCTGCCTATGGAATATGTATCTCTGCTTTCACTTTACTATGGCTCATTCTTGAATTCTTTGCTGCATGAAGCCAAAGACCCTCAACTTGGTGGCTTGTCCCAGGAACTTGCCTGAGACCTGGGACATGAGCATCCTCTCATGCCCCATTTTCCTACAACATCTTTACAAAGGAAGAGGAAGAAGGTAGTCTTCTCTCCCTCCACACTTTTCCTTTGATTTTAAAAATGTAACCCACTTAGTTCTAGGGGCAGAGCCCTTTTGCCTGCTCGCTTGTATACTTCACAAGCATCCTATATTAATAAATCTGCTACTTGCCTATCACTTTGCCTTTTGTTGAATTCCTTCTGTGCCAACACATAAAGAACTTGAGCTTCACTGGGTCCTGAGACTAGCTGTGGGGTTTCAGTTAGAAGATTGTGGGTTCAAGTCCCAACTGAGGTGCATCTGGGTTAGAGTCCCATCTGAAGTGTGCAGTTTCACTATGAACCACTCATACCAACTTTCTGGAAGTCCTCCCCCTCTCCACAATTCTTAACATGTTAAGTGGACCACTCTCTTGGACTCTTATTTATTTGTAGAGTACTGTTCATATCAACTATATCTGTACTGATTTCTGCCTGCTGGATCTGCCAAGTGCTGAAAGAGGGGTATTGAAGTTTTCAACTTAATAGTGGATTCCTCTGTTTCTTTTTGCAGTTCTGTTAGTTTTTGCCTTAATTCTTTTGATGATTTTGGTTAGGTACATGTATGTTAGGGATTATTATGTCTCCCTCAAGATTTCATTGCTTTATCATTATGTAATATTCCTCTGTATCTCTGATCACTTTCTTTTTTCTGAAGTCTGCTTTGACTGAAATTAATATTGTTACTCCGTTTTTCACTTGATTATAGTTAACATGGTATGCCTTTCTCCATTTAATCTAGCTGTGTCTTTATATTTAAAATGGGTTTATTAAATGAGTAGATAACATATTTTTAGGTCTTATATGTTTTATCCACTCTGATGATCTGTGTTTTTATTTTATTTTTTTTAAGATGCACTTAAGTATTTTATTCTGTTTACAACTTTAGCATATTTATTCATATATTTCTTTTTTGAATTTTTGCATTTTATTTTATTTATTTTTTAATACAGCAGGTTATTAGTTATCCATTTTATACATATTAGTGTATATATGCCAATCCCAATCTCCCAATTCATCCCACCCCCACCACCCCCCTGCCACTTTTCCCCCATTGGTGTCCATACATTTGTTCTCTACGTCTGTGTCTCAATTTCTGCCCTGCAAACCGGTTCATCTGTACCATTTTTCTAGGTTCCACATATATGCATTAATATATGATATTTGTTTTTCTTTCTGACTTACTTCACTCTGTATGACAGGCTCTAGATTCATCCATGTCTCTACATGACCCAATTTTGTTCCTTTTTATGGCTGAGTAATATTCCATTGTATATATGTACCATATCTTCTTTATCCATTTGTCTGTTGATGGGCATTTAGGTTGCTTCCATGACCTGGCTATTGTAAATAGTGCTGCAATGAACATTAGGGTGCATGTGTCTTTTTGAATTATGGTTTTCTCTGGGTATATGCCCAGTAGTGGGATAGCTGGGTCATATGGTAACTCTATGTTTACTTTTTTAAGGAACCTCCAGACTGTTCTCTATAGTGGCTGTATCAATTTACATTCCCGCCAACAGTGCAAGAGGGTTCCCTTTTCTCCACACCCTCTCCAGCATTTGTTGTTTGTAGATTTTCTGATGATGCCCATTCTAACTGGTGTGAGGTGATGCCTCACTGTAGTTTTGATTTGCATTTCTCTAATAATTAGTGATGTTGAGCAGCTCTTCATGTGCTTCTTGGCCATCTGTAAGTCTTCTTTGGAAAAATGTCTATTTAGGTCTTCTGCCCATTTTTGCATTGGGTTGTTTGTTTTCTTAATATTGAGTTGCATGAGCTGTTTATATATTTTGAGGATTAATCCTTTGTCCATTGATTCGTTTGCAAATATTTTCTCCCATTCTGAGGGTTGTCTTTTCGTCTTGTTTGTAGTTTCCTTAGCTTTGCAAAAGCTTTTAAGTTTCATTAGGTCCCATTTGTTTATTTTTGTTTTTATTTCCATTACTCTAGGAGGTGAATCAAAAAAGATCTTGCTGTGATTTATGTCAAAGAGTGTTCTGCCTATGTTTTCCTCTAAGAGTTTTAGAGTGTCTGGTCTTACATTTAGGTCTCTAATCCATTTTGAGTTTATTTTTGTGTATGGTGTTAGGGAGTGTTCTAATTTCATTCTTTTACATATAGCTGTTCAATTTTCCTGGCACCACCTATTGAAGAGACTGTCTTTTCTCCATTGTGTATCCTTGCCTCCTTTGTCATAGGTTAGTTGATCATAGGTGTGTGGATTTACCTCTGGTATTTCTATCCTGTTCCATTGATCTACATTTCTGTTTTTGTGCCAGTATCATCTTTTCTTGATTACTGTAGCTTTGTAGTATAGTCTGAAGTCAGGGAGTCTGATTTCTCCAGCTCCATTTTTTTCCCTCAAGACTGCTTTGGCTATTCGGGGTCCTTTGTGTCTCCATACAAATTTTAAGATTTTTTGCTCTAGTTCTGTAAAAAAATGCCATTGGTAATTTGATAAGGATTGCATTGAATCTGTAGATTGCTTTGGGTAGTATAGTTATTTTCACAATATTGATTCTTCCAATCCAAGAACATGGTATATCTCTCCATCTGTTTGTATCATCTTTAATTTCTTTCATCAGTGTCTTATAGTTTTCTGCATACAGGTCTTTTGTCTCCCTAGGTAGGTTTATTCCTTGGTATTTTATTCTTTTTGTTGCAATGGTAAATGGAAGTATTTCCTTAATTTCTCTTTCAGATTTTTAATCATTAGTGTACAAGAATGCAAGAGATTTCTGTACATTAATTTTGTATCCTGCTACTTTACCAAATTCATTGATTAGCTCTAGTAGTTTTCTGGTGGCATCTTTAGGATTCTCTATGCATAGTATCATGTCATCTGCAAACAGTGACAGTTTTACTTCTTTTCCAATTTGTATTCCTTTTATTTCGTTTTCTTCTGTGATTGCTGTGGCTAGGACTTCCAAAACTATATTGAATAATAGTGATGAGAGTGGACATCCTTGTCTTGTTCCTGATCTTAGAGGAAATGCTTTCAGTTTTTCACCATTGAGAATGATGTTTGCTGTGGGTTTATCATATATGGCCTTTATTATGTTGAGGTAGGTTCCCTCTATGCCCACTTTCTGGAGAGTTTTTATCATAAATAGGTGTTGAATTTTGTCAAAGCTTTTCTGCATCTACTGAGATGGTCATATGTTTTTTCTCCTTCAGTTTGTTAATATGGTGTATCACATTGATTGATTTGCATATATTGAAGAATCCTTGCATCCCTGGGATAAATCCCACTTGATCATGGTATATGATCCTTTTACTGTGTTGGTGGATTCTGTTTGCTAGTATTTTGTTGAGGATTTTTGCATCTATATTCATCAGTGATATTGGTCTGTAATTTTCTTTTTTGGTAGTATCTTTGTCTGATTATGGTATCAGGGTGATGGTGGCTTCATGGAATGAGTTTGGGACTGTTTCTTACTCTGCAGTTTTTTGGAAGAGTTTGAGAAGGATGGGCATTAGCTCTTCTCTAAATGATTGATAGACTTCACCTGTGAAACCATCTGGTCCTGGGCTTCTGTTTGTTGGAAGATTTTCAATCACAGTTTAAATTTCAGTGCTTGTGATTGATCTGTTTATATTTTCTGTTTCTTCCTTGTTCATTCACGGAAGGTTGTGCTTCTCTAAGAATTTGTCCATTTCTTCCAGGTTGTCCATTTTATTGGCATATAGTTGCTTGTAGTAATCTCTCAGGATCCTTTGTATTTCTGCAGTGTCACTTGTTACTTCCCCTTTTTCATTTCTAATTTTATTGATTTGAGTCCTCTCTCTTTTTTTCTGATGAGTCTGGCTAATGGTTTATCAATTTTGTTTATCTTCTCAAAGAACCAGGTGTTTAGTTTTATTGACGTTTGATATTGTTTCCTTTGTTTCTATTTCATTTATTTCTGTTGTGATCTTTATGATTTCTTTCCTTCTGCTAACTTTGCATTTTGCTTTTTCTTCTTTCTCTAGTTCCTTTAGCTGTAAGGTTAGATTGTTTATTTAGGTTTTTCTTGTTTCTTGATGTAGGCTTGTATTGCTATAAACTTCCCTCTGAGAACAGCTTTTGCTGCATCCCATAGGTTTTGGATTGTCGTATTTTCATTGTCATTTGCCTGTAGGTATTTTTTTATTTCCTCTCTGGTTTCTTCAGTGATCTCTTGGTTATTTAGTAACGTATTGTTTAGCCTCCATGTGTTTGTATTTTTTACGTTTTGTTCCCTGTAATTGATTTCTAATCTCATAGCGTTGTGGTCAGAAAAGATGCTTGATATGACTTCAGTTTTCTTAAATGTACTGAGGCTTGATTTGTGACCAGGATGTGATCTATCCTGGAGAATGTTCTGTGCACACTTGAGAAGAAAGTGTATTCTGTTGTTTTTGGATGGAATGTCTTATAAGTATCAGTTAATTCCATCTTGTTTAATGTTCATTTAAAGCTTGTGTTTTCTTATTTATTTTCATTTTGGATGATCTGTCCATTGGTGAAAGTGGGATGTTAAAGTCCCCTAGTATTATTGTGTTACTGTCAATTTCCCCTTTTTTGGCTGTTAGCATTTGCCTTATGTACTGAGGTGCTCCTGTATTGGGTGCATAAATATTTACAATTGTTATATCTTCTTGGATTGATCCCTCGATCATTATGTAGTGTCCTTCTTTGTCTCTTGTAATAGTCTTTTTTTTAAAGTCTATATTGTCTGATATAAGAATTGCTACTCCAGCTTTCTTTTGATATCCATTTGCATGGAATATCTTTTTCCATCCCCTCATTTTCAGTCTGTATGTGTCCCTAAGACTGAAGTGGGTCTCTCGTAGACAGCATGTGTATGGGTCTTGTTTTTGTATCCATTCAGTGAGCCTGTGTCTTTTGGTTGGAGCATTTAATCCATTCACGTTTAAGGTAATTATCTATATGTATGTTCCTATTACTATTTTCTTAATTGTTTTGGGTTTGTTTTTGTAGGTCCTTTTCTTCTTTTGTGTTTCCCACTTAGAGAAGTTCCTTTAGCATTTGTTGTGGAGCTGGTTTGGTGGTGCTGAATTCTCTTAGCTTTTGCTTGTCTGTAAACCTTTGGATTTCTCCATTGAATCTGGATGAGATCCCTGCCAGGTAGAGTAATCTTGATTGTAGGTTCTTCCCTTTCATCACTTTAAGTATATCATGCCACTCCCTCTGGCTTGCAGAGTTTCTGCTGAGAAATCAGCTGTTAACCTTATGGGAGTTCCCTTGTATGTTATTTGTCGTTTTTCCCTTGATGCTTTCAATAATTTTTCTTTGTCTTTAATTTTTGCCAAATTGATTACTATGTTTATCAGTGTGTTTCTCCTTGGGTTTACCTGTATGGGGCTCTCTGTGCTTCCTGGATTTGGGTGGCTATTTCCTTTCCCATGTTAGGGAGGTTTTCAACTATGATCTCTTCAAATATTTTCTCGGGCCCTTTCTCTCTCTCTCCTCCTTCTGGGACCCCTATAATGCGAATGTTGTTGTGTTTCATGTTGTCCCAGAAGTCTCTTAAGCTGTCTTCATTTCTTTTCATTTTTTTTCTTTTTTCTGTTCCGCAGCAGTGAATTCCACCATTCTGTCTTCCAGCTCACTATCCGTTCTTCTGCCTCAGTTATTCTGCTATTGATTCCTTCTAGTGTAGTTTTCATTTCAGTTATTGTATTGTTCATCTCTGTTTGTTTGTTCTTTAATTCTTTTAGGTCTTTGTTAAACATTTCTTGAATCTTCTCGATCTTTGCCTCTTTCTTTTTCCAAGGTCCTGGGTCATCTTCACTATCATTATTCTGAATTCTTCTCCTGGAAGCTTGCCTGTCTACACTTCATTTAGTTGTTTTTCTGGGGTTTTATCTTTTTCCTTCATCTGGTACATAGCCCTCTGCCTTTTCATTTTGTCTATCTTTCTGTGAATATAGGTTTTTTTCCCACAGGCTGCAGGACTGTAGTTCTTCTTGCTTCTGCTGCCTGCCCTCTGGTGGATGAGGCTACCTAAGAGGCTTGTGCAAGTTTTCTGATGGGAGGGACTGGTGGTAGGTAGAGCTGGCTGTTGCTCTGGTGGCCAGAGCTCAGTAAAACTTTAATCCGCTTCTCTGCTGGTGGGTCAGGCTGGGTTCCCTCCCTGTTTTTTTTTTGACCTGAGGCAACCCAACACTGGAACCTACCTGGGATCTTTGGTGGGTCTAATGGCAGACTCTCTGAGGGCTCACACCACGCAGTATTTCCCAGAACCTTTGCTGCCAGTGTCCTTGTCCTCACAGTGAGACACAGCCACCCCCCGCCTCTGCAGGAGACCCTGCAACACTAGCAGGTAGGTCTGGTTCAGTCTCCTATGGGGTCACTACTCCTTCCACTGGGTCCCGATGCACACACTACTTTGTGTGTGCCCTTCACAAGTGGAGTCTCTGTTTCCCCCAGTCCTGTCGAAGTCCTGCAATCAAATCCTGCTAGTTTTCAAAGTCTGATTTTCTAGGAATTCCTCCTCCCTTTGCTGGGCCCCCAGGTTGGGAAGCCTGACGTGGGGCTCAGAACCTTCACTCCAGTGGGTGGACTTCTGTGGTATATGTGTTCTCCAGTTTGTGAGTCACCCACCCAGCAGTTATGGGATTTGATTTTATTGTGATTGTGCCACTCCTACCATCTCACTGTGGCTTCTTCTTTGTCTTTGGATGTGGGGTATCTTTTTTTTTGGTGAGTTCCAGTGTCTTCCTGTCGATGATTGTTCAGCAGTTAGTTGTGATTCTGGTGCTCTTGCAAGAGGGAGTGAGAGCATGTCCTTCTACTCTTCCGTCTTAAACCAGTCTCCTTGATCTCTGTCTTTTTAATTGGTGTATTTAGACTATTCCATTTAAAATGATTATTGATATAGTTGAGGTAATGTCTAATATGTTTGTAATTATTTTCTATTTGTAGCAGTTATTCTCTGATTTTTTTTTCTTCTACCCTTTTTATGCCCCCTCTGGTTTAATTGGACATTTTATATTATTTCATTTTCTCTCTGCTCTTAGCATATCAATTATCCTTCTTCTTAAAACTTTAGTTGTTTCTCTAGAATTTGAAATACACACTTCAAGTATTCTAAGTCTACTTTCAATTAACACTAACTACTTCATGTATAGTACACATAATAACAAAGTATTTCCAGTTCCTACTTTCTGTGTCTTAGAACATTTCTGTCATTAATTTTACTTATCCACATGCTATAATTACCCCATACATTGTTACTATTATTACTTTGAACAGATAGTTGTCTCTTAGATCAACCAAGATTAAGAAAATTAAAAAATTTTATCTTCATTTATTTCTTCTCTGGCATTCTTCCTTTGTTTACATATATCTGACTCATATCATTTTCTTCTCTATGAAGAACTTCTTTTAACATTTCTTTCAGAACAAGTCTGCTGCAATGAAATTCTGGTTTTGTTCACTTGAAACAGTCTTTCTTCTTCTTTTTTTTTTTTTTTTTTTTTTGAGGTATGCGGGCCTCTCACTGTTGCGGCCTCTCCCATTGCAGAGCACAGTCTCCCGATGCGCAGGCTCAGCAGCCATGGCTTACAGGCCTAGCTGCTCCGCAGCATGTGAGATCTTCCCGGACTGGGGCACGAACCCGTGTCCTCTGCATCGGCAGGCGGACTCTCAACCACTGCGCCACCAGGGAAGCCGTCTTCTTCTTTTTTGACTTTGATTTCATTGGATATAGAATTCTGGATGGGTTGGTCCTCTTTTTTTTTTTTAATGCTTTACATATTTCCCTCCATTCTCTTCTTGTTTATTTGTTTTCTGAGAAGAAACTCATAAGAATGTAATTCTTATCCTTGATGTTCTACTGTTTGCAGGGTATTTTTATTCCTTTGGTCTTCTTTTAAGATTTTTACCTTTGTTTTTGGCCTTTTGAATATGATATGCCAGTTTAAATTTTTTGGTATTTATTCTGCTTGGTGTTCTCTGAGTTTCTGGGTCTGTGGTTTGGTGTCTGTCATTAATTTTGGAAAATTCTCAACTGTGACCCATGGAATAATAAAAACTAAGGTCAATAGGCCTTCAGTGTAAGGTTTTATGTTAATATGGTTAGGAGTTTGACTGTGTTCAATGTTTGCTGTAGCTATAGGTGTCAGAGGCTTCAAATTTCTCTAGTAGCCTTATTTTTGTCTCTTTTTCTGAATTTGGGCCTTTACTTTTTTACTGCTCTTCAGAGAGTATGTGTTTCTTGCAGCTCTTTGAGCTATAATACACTATTATTTATTGAAGCCTTATTGATGTAATCGTATAGTATGGGAGAGAGGGGCAGAGGAAGCATTCTACAGTTTTGTGTTTAAATCTCATTCATTTAGTGGGCCTATGATCCTGGTGTGTGAACTTCACAACTGTTTTTTAATTCCTTCTCTGCCCCCCCACCATTTCCCTCTAGGTAAGACAGGAAGTCTAGAAGGTGTTGAAGTCAGGCAAGTGCCCATCTCTTAGATAGAATGAGTCTCTGGTAGTCTGTTACCCTGGAGAGTAGGCTTATGCATGTTATGTAGAATACTCTGGGTCTTTTCAAAATGGTTGCTTTTCTCTCCTTGTCAGAAAAACAAGGGGAATTTTTCCTTTTTTCTTTGTCATTAGTACCTGTTGGGGTTCCTGGAATTTAAACCTATGGAAGTGTTGGTGTCCTCCTAAATCCACAGCCCTGAGCAATTTCTCATTCTCATACTAGTTCACAGGCACACTCCAGTAATTTTGTCAAAATTACCATTCAGCCCTCCTACCAATTTATGGCTTCATTCACTTTTGCTCCAGGTAAGCTGATCTCTGATGTGATTCTCTCTATTCACTTGACTCTCCAGATTTTGGGGTGTCCGTTCGCCCTGCCACCTCGCTTTTTCTGATGGGTTCAAGTGAAGTAATCAGTTTCTCTTTGTTCAGCTTGATTCTTCTAAGAACAGCAGTGACATCTTCCAAGCTCAATACCTGTCAGAATTGAAAGCAGAAGTCCTACATAATCCTTAAAGACATTTTAGTTTCCATTTTAAAATCCATTGGAATATATATAAAATATTGTACCCCTGGTAATTCTTATTCTATCCTCAAAAATCCTTAAACTTTCAAGAAAATGTTACTTAATAAAAATGTTTATTTCCCTGTATGCAATCTCCAGAGAGCTGTCAAACTCTTTTTGCGAATATTGTACCCATGGTAACTCTTAGTCTGTTCTCAGAAATCCTTAAACACTCAAGAAAATGTTACTTAACAGTAACTTTTATTCCCCAATATACAATCTCCAGGGAGCTATCAGCCTCTTTGTTGAATAATATTTTGATCACTGTTTGATAAGCAGGCAGAAAATTAACAAACAAAAATCCTCTCATTAGTTGAGACTTTGAGATTTGAATCTTTCCATAGCTGAAAATGATTCTAAATAATAAAGCTTCCTAAAATAATTTGTTGCAGCCCTAACCAGAGCAATAGTTTTCTACTTTATTTTGTAAGTTATTTTCATATTACTATTTTTATTACTCTTTGAGTTTTCCTTTTCCTTTTATATTATGTTTGGTCTATGTGGTTTTATCTATGGAAAATTATACATTCTTTTCAAACAAATAGAGTATTTATCAAGATAGATATATTCTGGGCCAAAAATGAGTGTTAATAAATTTAAAAGAATTTCAATCATATAAAGTATGTGCCCTGACCGTAAGAGCATTAAATTATAAATCAATAGACGAAAAATAGGTGGAAGTCCAGAAATGATAACTTCAACTAACTGGTAGTTCAAAGAAGAAAAGTAAAGTATTTTTAACTGGATGAAAATGCAAACAGACACACCAAAATTTGCAAGATGCTGTTAATACAGTAATTAGGGGAAATTTATAAGTATTAAAATCCAATACTAGAAATGAGAAAAAAGTCTCAAATCAGTATCCACAACGTTTTCTTTAAGACTCAAAGAGCAAATTGAACTCAAATTAATCACATATGGAAAATAATGAGAGAAATCAATGAAACAGAAAATGGTGAAAACAATAGAGAAAATCAATGTAACCAAAAATAGATTTATGAAACAATTAATAAAACTGAAAAACTTCTAGCCAGGCAAAACCGGGGAAAAAAGGACATAAATTGCCAATATCAAGAATGAGAGATGTGGCATCAATACAAATTCTACAAAATATTGAAAGACTAGTAAGGAAATAGTCTGAACAACTTTATGGCAATAAATTTAAAAACTTAGATGAAGTGAACAAACTCCCAAATCTCACTCAATAGATAAAATCTTCTTTAAATTAATAGATAATCTGAATGGCACTATTCTATTAAATTTAATTTGAAGTTACAACTTTCCCACAAAGAAAACTCCAGGCTCACATCACTTGGTGAATTCTTCTAAATATGTACGGAAGAAATAATAGCAATCCTAAACAAATGTTTCTAGAAGATTGAAGACAAGTGAATGCTTAAACAACACATTTTATGAATCAAGTACTATCTCAATTCCAAAACTAGAGAAAAAGACATCATAGGAAAAGGAAACTACAGACTAATATCCTTTATGAACATAGATGCAACAATTCTTAACAAAAAATTTAGCAATTGAATCCAGTAGGATGTAAAAATATAAGACAGCATAATAACAAAGGATTTGTCCTGGGAATTCAATGTTAGTGAATTTAAAAATCAATCAGAATCATTAACCTACCCAATACCATATACTAAAATTAACATCAAATTGGATCATAGAATTAAATATAAAAATTAAACTATAAACTTATGGAAGAAATCATAGGAGAAAATCTTTATGAACTTGGGTTAGGCAAAATTCTTAGGTACAGCCTCAAAAGCATGCTCTATGAAAGAATAAAAATTGATAAATTGGACCTCATCCATGTAAAAACTTATGCTCTTTGAAAAATTCTGTTAAAAGACTGAAAAGACAAGGCAAAGATTGGGAAAAAGTATTTACAAATATATGGGTGGGAAGACATGTGGATGGGAAATATGCACATGAAAAGATACTCAGCATCTTTAGTCATTTGAGAAATGTAAATTAAACTCACAATGAAATATCATTACACTACTATTCGTATGGCTAAAATTTAAAAGACTGATCATACCAGATGTTGGCTAGAATGTTGATAGACTGGAACTCTCTTATAGTGCTTGTAAGAATGTGAAATGGTACAACTACTTTGGAAAACAGCCTGACAGTTTCTTAAAAAGGTAAGCATACACGAATCACATGATCCAGCTATTCTACTCTTAACTAAGAGAAATGGAAGCATATGTCCATTCAAAGTCTTATACATGAATGTTGATGGAAACCTAAATGTAATAGGTAAAACCTGGAAAAAACTCAGATGTCCATCAACAGGTAAAAATATAAACAAAGAGTGCTGTATACAATACAATGGAAGACTGCTATGCAAGAATTATGTATGGACTATTAATAAATGCAACAATATGGATGAATCTCAAAATATTGATATTTAAATTAAGTGACAGAAAACAGGCAAAATGAGTGTATACTGTATATTTTCCATTTATATCAAACTCTAGAAAATACAAACTAATTTTTAGTGAGTGAAAGCCAGTCAGTGGTTATTTAGGGATGGGAAGGAGCTGGGGAGGGGTAGAAAGGCAAGATTACAAAGAGACATAAAGAAACTTTGAGTGTGATGTATATATTCACTATTTTAGCTGTGCTGGAGTTTAACAGATATATATATATATATATATGCCAAAACATTAAATTATACAATTAAAATATGTTTATTTTAAATCAATTATACCTACATAAATATTTACAAAACTTAATGTAAGAGCAGTTAGTTACGTTAACTAATAAAAATTATGTGGTAGTATGAAGAGAAAATAAAAAGAGGGTCTACTCAAATTTATGGTTGTCAGTGATCTCTGTGTTTTTGTTGTTCTTGTTTCTCTAAATGTACTTATTGTACATGTACATTGTACATGTGCTTATTTCATTTCATCTATGTCCATTATTATTTTTAGTAACACATTGCTCCTTGCAATTTTCATAATTTGTTTATCAGTTCTGTCTGGCATAGTTTTGATTTGTCTTCAATTTATTTCTTTATCTTAAAGTATGTTTTATTCTCTTTGATTAAAAAAATAAATATATGCTCTCATTAAGTTTTTCCTATGAAAAACATTTTGGGGTGATTTTTTTCTATTCTTTGGGATTTTCTTGTTTGTTTGTTATTTTGCTTTACATGCTGGGTTTTTTCCCCCAATTCTTTTCCTCTGTCTAGCTTTTGCTTTTCTCTCTTTCATAGAAACATACTATTTCTTTTCATCCTCTTTATGTTTAATATCAGCAGCTTTGTTTTCCTGATATTGTATAGAGTAAATTATCTTTTGTTCCTTTCCCCTATTTCCTTTTTTTTTGTTGTTGCGGTACATGGGCCTCTCACTGTTGTGGCCTCTCCCGTTGTGGAGCACAGGCTCTGGACGCGCAGGCTCAGTGGCCATGGCTCACGGGCCCAGCCGCTCTGCGGCATGTGGGATCCTCCCGGACCAGGGCACGAACCCGTGTCCCCTGCATTGGCAGGCGGACTCTCAACCACTGCGCCACCAGGGAAGCCCTCCCCTATTTCTTGAGGTCTGTTTTTTCCTCTGAGTTAGAGTGTGAGGATTTAAATATAACTTCTGTTTCATGAGGTTATAGCAGGTGAAGGAGTTTCTTAGTTGGAATGATGTAAAGCCTTATTCTTTCTCATTGTATATGTTGTTAAATGCTCTGTACCATGGTTCACTTTACCTACTGGAGGCAGGGCTTGGAGGGGCACTGAGGTAGTATCTTATGATGCGGGGTATACTGTGGGTTTGGAATCATGCCTTTTATTCATATTGGTAACCTGCAATTTGGGCTTCCGTCAGAGACAATTGTCCCCAGTAGCCCCATGCTTAAAAGCCGTTTACTTCCAGTTAGTCAAAAAGGGTGATTTACGGATATCCTTGAGATTTTGAGGTCACTGAGACTCAGCATTATGACTTTGGAGAAAGAGAGAGTTCAGAGTCATGCCATGTATTCATACAATCTTCAGTATCTTTTCTGACTTACTTCTTTTGAGTTTATGGCAGGAAATTATGGATATTTCCTCATTTGGGGTAGCACTTTTTGAGTTATTTTGTACTCTTATTGGGAGAACATTTTACAAGGCTTGACTTCACTATTTTTACCCAGAAATTACAAAGATGTATTCCAGAGTTAATTATCTGTGAATTATTTAATTATCTAAGGGAACCAACTGATATATCAATTACTTAAAAAATGTGGTTACAAAGTGGTTTGAAACTAAAAAGAATAATCTTTGCCCCTGTGCTAAGTGGATAGATCTATTAAATGAAATTGCAGTGAGAATTCCTAAACATTTATCTAAGAAAGAGCACTAAATACTGGGGAATTGACATAAAACTAATTTAAAAAAAAATTCTTCTCGAGGTTTCTCTAAATTTTTAATTTTTGAGTGGTGGGCCTAACTGAATAAGACATGTGTACTTTGTTATTGCTGGGACTCATGTTCTTATTAGAAAGCCACTGGCAGAGTCACATGTTAATAAACAATGAAGGTGGCAAGAAGAGGCAGTGTTCAAAGATCAAGAAGCTCTAAAGAAGGTAACCGAAGCTAATTTCACTTGATAAACCCAGTCTAAAATCTCATTCTGTATATTGAAATTGCAACATATTCCCCTGTTATGGTCTTGAGGATAGTAAAAGATGGAGAAATAGATTCATGCCTTACTCATTGTAAGATCTCAGTTCTGACTAAGAAATTGACAGTATTCAGACAGGCACTTTGCCTAAACTTATGAAAGATTTTAAAGAAACATTTTTACTTTGGTTTTTATAACTATAATAATTAGTATGATTTTACAAAGATCAAGTCTGGTGAATATAATTAATTACTAAATAGATTTAATCTATAATGACTTTTTAAAAGCTTTTGATATGTTTTTGACAGTTATACTTAATTAACTAGCATAGTATCATACATAGAGTAGTAGGCAATGATTTAAAAAAAATTATTTTACAAGTGAGGACTCTTCTTATCTCAGCTCTGAAAATTTCATCCCTCTGTTTGCTTTGGGTAATTTGGGTGTTGGAACCACTTGATTCTTCGAGAACCCCTTCAGTGCAGTGTAATTCCAAGTCAGAATTTAGAGCAACATCAAGAGCAATAATTTTGAAATCACACTCTGAAGATCCTTTGACGACTTCTTACCATCATTTTAGAGTCCAAAGGGTCAAGTGAGCAGGACCATCTTTTAAACAGAACAGTTCTTCGTCTTTGTTTAATGCTTTATATATTGGGTTTCCAGGTTAAATTAATAACATAAAGAGTTTGGCTGCTAAAATTTTAAATGCAAACTCACTGACTACACCATGTCAGTGAGAAGGATATTTATCAAATTGGATGATCCCATTTAGAATGGACATGAAACTCATTTATCTGGTTTCTATTCTGGAACTAATAGATTTTAGCATTAATAACCTATCTGAAAATACTTAATGTACTCTGAAAGAAAGCAGAAGGGATGATGGTCACTATGAAAAAATTCAATCTAACGCCATAAAGTTGAAAATATTCTAAAAATAACAAAAAGAATAAGCCTGCATATGGAAACTTATATGGTAACATGATATAGGGAGGTAGGAGATTTTCTCACATTGATGATAGTGAATAATGAAATACTGCCAAGTGTTATTACAGCCTAATCATCACAAAGCATGTTCTGTAAAGAAAGTCTTTCAATTTAAGCATGATATTATGTAATCAAAATATAAAAATTAAGAATGCACCACAATTTGCTAGGTGTCTATTATAGATTATGTTAATCATAGATAACTTGGTACTTTAACTTTAGAAATTGAATATAGGAATTGAGAGGTAATTACCTTGTTGCTCTCTGCAGGGTATTAAGACACTGTGTTCAATGTTGGGATCTCACGACTGAGGAGCTTATACTTAGATATGACTTATTAGATACTCACAGAGGTGACAGATAAGAAAATGATGTATGAGAGAAATCGTGAAGTCAGAAGAATAATGTGAAAGTGAAGTTTAGCATACAAAGGCCTAGAGTACCAAGCAGATGTAACATTTTGTTTTCCTAAAATTCATTGAAATTGGGATAAGTTGTTTCTCTGTGCTTGAAAAGTGAGATGAGAATGGATAATATTTCTTTGAATATTAATATTTTAAAGTTATTTCTCATAATAACATTTTGGGAAGACAACTAGAAGAGTAGAGAGCAAGAAAGATAGCAATATGTGAATAAATGGATAGAATTCTGAGTTTAGGAATTAGATCTGATTTCTAGCCAGTGAATATTTTGAGCATTGTTTTTTGTGTGGTTGGGCTGAAAGCTCTGCATCAGGGCTACCCTTTTCAATTTAACATTTTTATGGTTAGTGGTGATTTAGAGTCCTTCCCAGAGGAAAAGAAGGCATTTCCTCTATAAGGTAAAGTCTTACCATTTCTTTTTTTTTTTTTTTTTTTTTTGGTGGTATGCGGGCCTCTCACAGCTGTGGCCTCTCCCGTTGCGGAGCACAGGCTCCGAACGCGCAGGCTCAGCGGCCATGGCTCACAGGCCCAGCCGCTCCACGGCATGTGGGATCTTCCCGGACCGGGGCACGAACCCGTGTCCCCTGCATCGGCAGGCGGACTCTCAACCACTGCGCCACCAGGGAAGCCCTCTTTCTTTTCATTGAGAAGATAAATTTGGCTTTTATTAATCAGCTCCTTGGTGTTAGACACTATGCTAGATGCTTTGTCCATGTTTTATCCTTAAGTATTTACAACTACTTTCTGAGGTCCATCCAGTTATTGTGACTTTTAGATGTGAATTTTCAGATGAAGTTTTTTCATACTAAAATATAGACTCCCTGAAAAGAAGCTTGTATATATCATTCACTACTTTATCTTCAACATTTAGAGCATTGCCTGACTCTTAGTAGGGATTTAATAAATATTAAAACAATTATTGAGAAAACAAAGGCTCATAAAAGTTTAAAAATTTATTCAAAATCACTCAGTTAATAAGTGGTAGAATTAGAATTTTATTCAGAGCTGCCACTTAGACTCTGTGTATTCTGGGATTAGATATTAACATTAATCTTAACAATGTGCAAAAAAATAATTTTTCATAGATGAGACATTGGAATGAAAAATAAGTTATATGAAGGACCTATTGAAAAGATAGAAACTGCTAATTTGATAATATTTATGGTAGTCCAGCTAGGTAATAGGGTTTGAATTCTGTTAGCCTACAGGAGTAGGAAAGAAGAAACAGATTTGAAACTGTGTAGTAAGAATTGGAAATTTGGTGCTTATGTGTATGGGTATGTGCACACATACAGTGAGAGAAGAGTCATGGAGGAGAACATTTGGCAAATGATTCTAAGATTTTTAGTTTGGGTGACTGCGATGTGGATGGCACTAGTCTCTGGAGCAGTTAAAGCCTAGAAGGATGGGGTTCAAATAGGGTTTCTTCTTTTATTTTGTTGGTTAATCCCTTGAGAATCCATATTTCCTATTTATAGGAAATACTTTGTCTTCTATTTGTGGGCTTTTCTCTCACTGTTGTAAATTATACAAGAACTCTGGGATAGTCCTGCTTCCAAGAGAAGCTGGAATTGTTTTATTCCATTCTCACTGCTTCTTGCTGCCATATGTTCCTGTTGAATTCTTCTCACCATATCACAGAGACTTGCCTCTTCCAAAGCTATGTCCTCATTGGCATCTACCTCTACACTGGCAGCAGTGGTGTCCTATCCTGAAGTTCCAAGGTTAGAGCTCTCCTAGTTTAAGAACATTGAGCTACCATCGATATTTTAAGTATCTGAGAGTGAGAATTAGGATTTTGATCTCTTCCTACCAAGAAGATCTAGACACCTGTTCACCTACTCACTAGTGATTAACAATACATACCAAGGGGAGAGGTATCTTTTGCTAAAGTGTTTTAAAAAAGTAGCATTTCCCCATAGAATAATGGATTTTTCCTTACAATCTTCCTGAGAAGCATCTTTCTTAGGTGGCCTGTTCTAAGTTGGCCTGTGTCCTTTAATTGTAGACATCACATGATATAATTTCTAAGGGCTCCTTTCAAAGAAAATGTTTAATCTCCTTGATTCTGCTTTAAAAGATATCTCACATGAATTTTGGGGAGACGAGAAAATTCAGCCCCTAAGACAGATGAGAGAAAGTATGACCATGAAATTAGAAAAGGTGAGGTGGTGTCCTCAGTTCCAATGTCACAATGAGAGTTCTCAGACGTGACGAGTGGAAAGCTATTTCATGAGTCAAGATGATGAAACAATGAATACATTTCCTGGCAGATTTCATTACTGGATACTAACTCTTGGAATTGTCTTGATTATATTATCTTATTGTGGCTTTGATGAGATGATTTTTTGAGGGCTCTTCTTAATCCATGAATATGAAATAAAAGAAAAAAGTGAGGAGACAAAAGGAAGAGTTGAGTGACAAATTTATACTCAGCTTGATCCACTTGCTGAACTGATTATCATTTTCTCTCACTACTAAATTATTTGCCCTTCCTCAGTTCCTCTTGAGTTTATTCATATGAACACATAAAATGATGGAATAAAATACCCAGGAGTCTCCAACAAGGAAATCAATTTACTCTTTTCCTGTTAATGATAGACATTTATGGGTGTGGATTATGGTAGACCACTATTTTAGTTATTTTATAATGTAATATATGCCTTGAAGTTCTTAATGCTAATTCTGTAACTGTGCTTGTGCAGGGTTTTTATGACTTGCAGTGTTAATTATCTTTCACTGTGATAAACCAATAAAAAGGGAAAAAAGGCAAAAAGCAAGGTCATTTACTTCAAAAATATAATAAGCTTCAACGTCTTAGCTGTTGCAACTATTTATGATTGGTGTTGAGGGTGAGCTGATGTAAGGTGTCTGGTATAGAGGAGAGCTTTATGGATACCACATTCCAAAATCTGAAATTAGCCACCTTCCTCTGTACCCAGGTTATTTTCTGGGTAACTTAGGTTTTAAGGCTTTTGTTTACTTCTTCTGTGAAAAACACTGTCTTTCACTTCCATTCATTTAAAAGCAAATTGTATTAGGTCATATCCTGTGCAATTTCTTGTAGGAAATGAAAATGAAAAAAAAATATTTTGATGAGTGTTTATAGACTAAGTCACCTCATTTAGAATATGCCTTCATTTTGGGAGGCTTTTTTCTTTTCTTTTCTTTTCTTTTCTTTTCTTTCCTTTCCTTTTCTTTTTCTCTCTCTCCCTCCCTCCATCCCTCCCTTCCTTCCTTCCTTTGGAAGGGAGGTATCTCAAATAGGATTTATAAGACATTCCCAAGCATGAAAAAAAAGGGAGTTTTTCCATTTTTCCTCTTCAGTAATTCAATGGAACTGAAAGAATGTACAAATTACAGAAAAAATGAAGTGTCATGTGGATGGCTAATTTAACAAACAAATCAAATATTAGCATGGATAAGATTTTTCCAGATAGCAATCTTTTGAGTAAATCTGTCTTTGAGAAAAGTAGCAACCAAAGTAATCACAGAATTTATAGCAATAACAATAAAAAACGTGTTTGTTTTTGCCTTTCATTTGCTTCCAAAAAAACCAAAGGCCTTTACACATCAGTGTTCTAAATCTACATAATCAGTGGGATTAATCTACAGCAGGTATTAGTCTTCATTATAAGCTGCAAAGACTCATGTGCTGAGAGAAGGCTTGCCTGAGATCACACAGGAATTCCATAGAACTAAAAGGATTTAGGATTTGGGGCTCCCAAACCAGTGCATGATCTTTAGATAATACTGTTTCTCAGCAAATGTAACTTGTGCCTTAGCTAAAAATTTGCCTAGTTTTGAACTTTCTTTTCACTGAAATAACAAAATGGAAAATGCATAATGGCTCATTTACAGATTTTATATCCTGTAATTAAAACTCTGAATCAAATTACATAGTGTCAGCCCTATTTCTTTTACCAAATATCACTGGAAATCAGGCGCCTTGCATCTGCCACTGGCTGTGACTTGGGGGCAGTTAGGTTCACCTTTCTCATTTACAGTCATATTATTGGCTAAAAATTATTGATACTTTCATATACTATAGTGAGTATAGATGTTTGGCAAGAATAACACAGGATCATGTTATTTTCTCATGCATACATTCTTTTGTGATTCAGTAACTGGTGAACAAAATTGTCACCTACTTAATGGATATGCTTGAAAATATATAGTTTCAAATTACTCAAGTCATTTTAGCAGCATGCCTAATCTCCTACACTTTATTAATTTTGTCACTTTGGCAGTTGTGTTAAATCATAAGCAAACTCTAATATGTGCAAGAGTCAGGCCAGTAAATAAATGTATGAATTAGATCTGGGACAAGGACACAGGCAAAGTTGCGGTCGGAGTTGAGCTCAGGAGATCATGCCTCTGGTATCCAATTCAATTTTCATCTAAAAATTTTGTCAACCTAATCAAGCCCATGTCTATTTGGACTGGAGCTTGCCTACAGATTGTCATCTGGCATCTCCAGTGGTGAGCACTTGGTATGCTGTAACTACAACTCCAGGACATTTCTATTCTGGTGACCTAAAGATTTTAAACTGTTATTTATAGATTCTTAACTTTAAAGTTAAATTGGAAGAGACTGTGTCATTAATATAGAAAAGTCATTAATGCAAAACCTCCCCAAATCAATGGTTAAATAATTGCTTTAGATAAAAATCCCATGAGGTTTGTATAATCCATACAAATTGGATTTGACATCAGAAAGGTGATTTAAGAAAAATAATTCAGAGAAAAAAGTGCAAATCATAATTTATCACTTCCAGTTTTCTGCTTTTGCTTATTCTACAAAGTTATGGAAGCTATCAGTGTGCATGAGTGACACTGAGAATTGGCTGGTTCCTGGATTTTAGCCTAAACGTCTCATCAATTCAGAATCAATAATGGTACTAATCTCCACAATAGCTAAAATGCTTCCCAAGATTGTATATTATTGTGTAGCATATACTGAGTGCCAAGATCTTTCCAAGGAAATATTGACTCATAAGCATTTCCACAGATTAGGAAAGAAAAAATATATCATTCAATTGTACAAATGAGAAAATATAAACAAAGGGAGACTAAGGTAGTTCTTCAGAATCACACAATGAAAAGAATTAGAAGGGAAGACTTCGGCTTTATGGTTCTATGTTGAATCACTTATCCATTCCTTAATTGGTCTTTTGTAAGTAAACCTCTGTGGAAGTTTATAGTATGAATAAGGAAAAAAAGACACAATTTGTAAAAGGATGTGGGAAGAGGTCTATTATGCAAGCATTGACCAAAGGAAACAGGAGTGGGACCACTGGAGGGAAACTATTTGACCTTACATTTGATACCCCACCCTAGGCCACTCCTTCTCAGGACACCCTCCTCGCTCACTAAGGGAGTAACTCCTTATGTCACACCCTTCCCCTGCATGGATGCCCTCCTTATCTTAACTAAGGGAATGTCCTCCCTACTCTGCTTGAACGCAGCCTACTCTGCCCATTGCAGCTACCCTTCCCCTCCGCCACCTGCCCCACTCTAGACACCTACATTTCTTGCTTTAGGATGGAATTGCTTAGGAAAGGAAGGGAATACAGAAGGATATGAATGTAAAGGAGAAGGAAAAGAGGAAGAGGAAAAGGATGCTGCCATACAATTTTTGAAATACTAGTTCAGATAATTGATACCAATAACTTATCAGCGAGCTATAAATGTACAAAAGTTTGGCTTTGGACTCCTGGTCCTTCAAATATTTGTTCAGGAGTTTCAGCCTCAGATTCAGCATTTGGAAAGCTGAAGACCAAACATATACTTCATTTAATTTGTGATATCTCTGAACTTCTTTGTGAATAATGATCACTTAATTATATTAGGGACCATTATTTATGTTTAATCAGCATAAAAATAGTAGTCATAGGAATATGCCACCTGGATTTTTTGGTAAATATCTTACAGGCTAATGTTTTATAGTACATTCAAGTGTAGGTAGAATTCTAGCTATAACTTGAAATAAAAGTTTCCTTATGTACTTTATATGTTAAAACTCTTATTACTTGATTGCATATAATTGTGTACTTATTATTTCCACAAATAATGATGATTGTGAAAGTTGACAATTTATAAATATGATCAGTAATTCTCAAATAAAGAAAAATGACATATTTTGACAATTAATATTAATATCATGATGCATAGCACTAAAAAGAAGAATGTAAACTTGACCCCTCAAAAATATGTTATAAGGAAGAAAAACTGCAAAGTCAAGTATGATAATACTCAGGATAAATCAATATTGATTAAGACAATAAAACATAAATATAGTTTAGAGTTTTAAAAGTTAAAAATATTAGAGAAAAACAAGGCATCTCCCAATATCTGACTCTTCTAAGGTCTTCAGGTGAAAGTAAGCACTTATCAGTACCACAAATCCTCATTACACACTGCAGGAACAATCTAACAGTTGAAAGTGCTGAGACACTTTTGTCCCTGAACTGTGACAGAGAAGAACAAACCTGACTCCATATTGGATCTATTTCTTTAGCTCTAACCCTTATACTCTGTTGTCTGTGCTTAGTCATGCTGGCTCTGCCCCTTTAGTAAAAGAATGTTACATATAGCCTGAAATATACATGATAGCCCATCAAGGCTCTGACCTTTAAAGGTATAACACTTTTCCATTCCTATGGAGTTAAAAAGTTGCAGAACAGAAAATAACAATTGTCTTGTTGGAGGTTTATAGGAACATTATGGCCAGACCTACCTGGACAGCTGCAAGAACAGAGGATTCCTGCAGCAAGAAGTTTGCAGCAACCAGCCACATCCTCTCCCCTTTTAGTATAAAAGAAGCCTGATTTCTAACTTGGGTAAGATGATTCTTTGGGACACTAGTCCACCATCTTCTTGGTCTGTTGGCTTGCCAAATAAAGTCACTATTCCTTGCCCCAACCCCTCTTCTTTTGATTCATTGGCCTATTCTGCGGTGAGCAGTATGAGCTTGGACTTGGTAACAGAACTATAAAATTCAAAATTAATTTCTATTTACAAATTGCATTTTTAAATAAAAATTCAGATCTATTTAAAATTCATTCTATAATGGTGATTTTGTCTTCACTCTTCATTTGGCCATTTGATATTTAACTAAAATATGTATTAGTCAGGACACCTCTAAGCCATACCTTTGCTTGAAAAGAAATCTCTTTCAAAACACAGACAGATGCTTATAATTTTCTCATATTACAGACTTGCCTTGACCCAATATGTATTTATCAGAACAATGAAAATTACATTGAATCAGTTCGGCTGAAATTCATTAGATAATCTATTTGTTTACCTATTGTGTAAATGCAGGTGTCCTCCAAGGACTGATGGTACTTCCTGGTTGTAGTCTCTCAGAGCATTTGTAACATCCTTAGAGTGTGTTGTTTTATGTTTTCATTGAAGCTTCGTCAGAATCGTAGGGCACAGTCAGGGTGATGCTGATTCAATGACCCCACTTTCCTTAGTACTTTAAGAGTTACTTTCTTTTATTGCATTTGATTTCTCTGAACTTTCACCAATTTCTCTTGGGCTTCCTTGAATATATTAGGAACTATAAAACACTAAACTATGATGTCTGAAACCTAACAAATGAGAAAGATACACTAGCTTCCTACAAAAGATGCACTCTAGATGAGTATAAGAGTTTAGGTTGGATAGCCTAAAAGAAATTTAAACAGTAAATCACTTTAATGTGAATTATTTCCTGAAATCTTCATCATCATGTATTTTTTACAAATCTCTCAGCAGTTGCATCCCTGAACCATTAATTTGTTAAAGTATTGAGCACTTAATGAGTCACATAAAATTTATTTAGCTTCTTTCTATATGTTATCAAATTTATTCATCACAACTCTGTGGAGTCAGTACTATTAATATCAATATTTTGTGAAAGAGGAAATTGATGCTTAGTAAGGCTATTATACCTCCAAATATGCAAGAACATGAAGAGCTGGGTTTGAATTTACAGTCTTATTCCAAAGCTCGGGGCCGTTATTCATATGCTACTCATAATATAGTTAGAGGAATCAACAAAACATATTACGGTTTACATAATGGTGCCTCTTAACTCCAAACAATTGCATTTTGAATACCAAGAGGTACCGAGTAAAGACAGTACTGTGTGGCTTAGGATGAAAATTCAGTGATGGAGGAAGTAGTTGGGCAAGATAATAGTAATATTGGATAATAGTAATATTGGATGAATCTCAGAAACCTTTGTATATCTTAGCACATTAGTGTCTATATTTTATTATTGACTATTAGGATGCCCACAGAAACTCAAAATGGAGATAGAAGTAATAAGGTTCAAAACACGGGTTCTGAAGCCCAGCTATCTGGATTCAAATCTTAACTCTTCCATTTTCCACTTACCTTTGTCAAATTACCTAACCATTCTATGCCTCAGTTTTCTCATCTGTAAAATGAGGATAATATAACATAAGCCATAGGATTGCTTTGGGAAGTATGTAAAATTAATATATGCAGAATACTGAGGGTGATGCCTGAACCTGAAATGGTCTATACATGTAAACCACTATAAAGTGTAGAAGAATATATATTTTTGAAACTGGCAGAAGGGAACTCTTCTATTGTTTATCTCTAACATATTCTCTCAAGGGAACAAATGATTAATATACATGGCTGCAAAACACAACAAAATGTCTGCAGCAGAAATTTATCTAGATTTCTTTAGGTGAAAGAATGTAACATTTAACTTGAGCAGGGCATGTGATTATATTTACTTAGACAAACTCATCTTAGAGAGGGTTACTTAGAGTTTTCTGGAACTGCATAGTGTATCAGTTTTATTCCAGTTCAGTTAAAGAAGGCAGGATGAGTTCCCATATTAAAAGACCAAGTGGAGTGCCTATTGGAGCTTTTGCACTGACTGATTGGTATCTTTATTTCCTCTGGGAATTTTTAATAAAAAGAGGGGAAAAAAACCTCTCACTAGCTTATCCTCCATCCTTACTGCATAGAGAAAAAGTGTTTGTGCCCTTCTAGCACAAAAATGACATGGTTGATGAGAATGTGAGGAGGTTACCCTTCCAATACTGAATTTAGTCTAAGGTATATGTGCAGTGATTTCCTCAGGCAGGGTCTTCTAATTTTTCTTAAAGACTAAGAAAGATGTTCTCTTTCATCACCACAAAGACAATATCTGAACGCAAACCCTTAGGAGTCAGTTCTCTTCAGATAAATGAACATATATAAATTCAGGTGGTGCATTTCTTCATCTCTTCATGTACACAAGAAGGTGTTTTGTTTTTTTTTTTAAAGTAAAAAGCTAAGATTGTACAACTGGATGAAGGTTGGGCTGTGAAGTCCAGTAAAGAGGTGTGACTACGTCCATTGATGACTATCTCAGGTCAGAGGAAATAGTTTGAGTATAAGTTAAGTCTAACCAGAATGAGGTGATTGGGATCACAAAATGGAAATTTGCATTTTTACACAAGGATGAATTTGGGGGTGTCACGTAAAAGAGTACTTAAGACAGTTACTTAATTCATTTTTGGCCTTTCTTCTTTTTAAAGAGAGGCATTTAAGCTTTATATTTATTTTCAAAAACTACTTTAGCCCTGTCCCACAGGTTTCTGTTTATAATATTTCCATTTTTTTGACATCTAAATCTTTTCAAGTTTTCATTATAATTAAGTTGTTGACTACCACTATTTGGAAAATGTTGTAAAATATCCAAAAATGTACCCTCTCTTTAAGTTTTGTTGTTGTTATCGTTGTTGCTATTTACTATATCAATGATGATGATTTTCCCGTCATTTCTTCTCTTGTCAAAGATCATGGCCTGTATGATACAGGACTCACCATATGTCCTGGGAGGTTGTCAATTTTCATAAATGCTCTGCATGTGCTGAAGAGGGAGGCTGATTTTATAAGGTTCTATATATATCCATTATACCAATGTACTTCATTATTTTTTCAAGTCATATATTATTACTAGTTTTTTGTTTGCTTCAAACATCGATTACTGGAAGAAGAGTGTTAAGTTCTCTCAGTAAAACTTTAAATTAAGTTTTTGTTACATTTCATCAGTTTTGCCTTATTTGAGCTTATGTTATCACTTCAGATGAGTTTAGAATTGTTTTAGCTTTCAGTTTCAGCATCCTTTACATTATGCATTGCGATTCTGTGCGTCCCTACTGATGCTACATTTGACAACTATAGCAGCTGTCATTTGTTTAGTGTTTCCTGGTATAACATTTTTTATTCTTTTACTTTAAACCTTGTAATATTTTTAGAAGTAACTGGTATAAGTAGCAGGGAGCAGGATTTCTAATTTTAATTCCAACTTATTTTTGTTATTAATATTCAAGTCAACTAACTTTTATTGTGATTTCTGATATAATTTGAATTATTTTTACAATATTCTGTTTAAATACTTTTTTGATCATTTTGTTTCACTTCCTGCCTTCCTGGGATTATTTTTATTTATTATTGCCAGTTCTGCTGTTTTTGTTGTTGTTATTGTTATTACTCTTTCTTAAAACAACTTTGGTTTGATAGTTGTACTATTATAACTTAAACAAAATTAATTTAAAGTTAAGCTCATTCTCTTCCTGAATAATACAACAGTTAAAGAACACTTGAATTCTAATCACACTTCCACACAACATAAATGTTAATCTTGTGCAGGATTTCAATCTTTTTCTTTATCCTATAAATTAAGCATTGTTACTATTTCATATACTAAATGTTTATTTAGATTACTCAAATATATACCAGTATCTTTTCTCATCATTCGTCTCATTACTCAGATTTTCCTTCTGGGATAAATTTTTTTTTCCAAATTATATCTTTTAGAATTTCTCTGAGTAAGGTTTATCACTGGTAAGATTCTTGTTTGCTGTGCATCCTATATGTAAATATTCATTTCTTTTTTTAATTCCTGAGAAACTCTCTCTTTAAAACATTTTACCTCTCTCCCATTGTCTTTATTCTCTCTTCCTGGATACCTGATTAGATATATGTTAATATACCTTTTCATTCTATCCTCTGTGGCTTTTAAACTTTGCTGTGTTTTTCTCTGATGCATTCTGTATAATTTCTGTTGACTTATCTTCCAGTTTGTAAAGTCTCTGTTTTTATTAATGAAATGTTCTGTTTAATATTACTTTTTACTATATAACATTATTTGTAATTATTTAACATTAATTTTTAATTACTTTTGATGTTTATATTTTCACTACTAAAATTCTGTTTGGGTTCATCAACACTAGAATTATTAACAGGTTGATTGTGGCAGATACATACAATGAGTTAGTACACAGTAATACAAGTGAGTGTATTATAGTTACAACTGTGAACATAAATGGATTTCAAAACAATAGTTTTGAGCAAAATAAGAACATAATCAAATGAATACAGTGCAATTTTCTGTATGTACAGTTCATAAAGAAGCAAAATTATTGTCTTGTTTAAGAAAGGTAAGTAAAATTAAGAAAATAATTATTTTATAAGTCAAGGTAGTGATTACTATGGTGTAGAGGCAAGGCTCTTGATGGGCAAAGATCACACAAAGATCTTCTAAGGTTCTAGAAATGTTCTCCTTCTTAAAGACTGGTTCATGGTTACATAGATATGAACATACGTGTTTTATATACCCTTACACACAGATTCAGTTTCATTCCTTTTTGAATCTTTCTGCTTTGGCTTAATATCTTATTTCTCACTCATGGTCTAGATTCACTCATTTAAAAAAGAAAAATATGTAAATTTATTTACTCCAGTATCTCTGTCCAGTAGTGGGAATGTCTAAACTCCATGGTTGTCTAATTCACCCAAGTGTTCTTTCTGCTTACTCTTCCTCATGTTGACATGTATCTTTCTGTATAGTGAGTTCATGTCCAGCGGGGCTTTATCTCTTTGTGTCATAGGAAATCTGAGTGGTTATGAATCCTTACAGAGAGTGCCTTGGGACCTACCAACACAGGATAAACTTGAGTTAATTTTGTAGCTTAATTTCTTAACTTAAACTTGCAAGAAATATAAATTCAAATTCCATCAGTGGGAAGGTTGGCTCAAGTTATAAATTTTTAAAGGAGACCTTTTTCTATTTCACTTCATTTTTCCCCATGAGAGTCTTCTCTAAGTCAGAAAAATTTCTTGTGATATCTCCTTTCTGGAAGGTGAAGTTTCCCTAGTTCATCTTTGCACTGAAGTTGAAACCCTTTGAATGTCCCAACTTTATTCACGGGATTGGTTTCATCTTTCCTTGTTTGGACCCTGAAGTCTTGTCTTTACTTTCTGGCTTTGCTTTTAACAATCAAGATTCTAGGTTATTTTGAACAGTAATCTATGGCAGCTTTAGTGCAGCTTCCCAGTTTGACATCCTAAAACCTTTTAATTTACCAATGAAAAATTTGAGATTATTTACTTTCTTCTATTTATTTAAAAAGTATGTTTATTTTTATTTTAACAAGTATTTCCAGATATTCTGTAGCAAGAAAGTTTTTAATATCTAATTTCGAATAAAACAATAAACAGAAGAAAAGATGATATTAAAGAAGTCATTTCAGTTTAAGTCTGCCCATTGAAAGTGGAGTCATGTGTTAGTACACAAGTGCAGGATGGTCACAGGATATACCCTGTAGTCTGAATACAGGTTAAATCTATGACAAAAGTTGTAATTCTAAAGTCACTGGAGTCCAGATAGATTTTAAAGAGTCACTACCCCATCGGACCATATTCCTGAATAGAGCTTTCCACTTAATCTTACCATAAGATTCATTTCTTAGGTGTAATAATAACAATTCTGTCATTATCTACAAGAAGCTGTTGTTAGATTTTTATAGGTTACCTTTTAGGAGTTCAATTTTGTTTTCCAGGGAAAATATATTGCACAGGCTCACTATCTTCAAGTCCACTATGTGGTATGTTATGTGTCATATATATGTCATATATTTTTGCATATATTTGTGTACTGATGACTTTGAACCAGTATGTTTTGATGGAAAATAAAATTATTCAAATCCATAAACCTTTGCTTTAACTATTATTAATGCAAATAATCAATTACTTCCAAAGCAGCAATGTGTTTCCTCTCTTTGGTTGAAGATGCTGGAGATGATAGGGCCCTGTTGGGAGAGAGCTAAAGTATGTATCTCTTGTACTTTAAAGACCTACTTGTTAGCTTGACCACAAAAAGGTGTTGCTGAGGGCTGAAAGAGAAGCAGATGATTTTTATTGGACCAGGGATTGAAAGGAACAGAGAATATAAAATAATGTTGCTCACAGGTGGCAGCAACCCTAGCATATGGCAAGTCACAGCAGCACAGTTGTGTCTTCAATGCCTGGTTACACATCTGATTCACCCAGCACGCTTGTTAAATATACAGACTCTGCTTTGGGACAGTAGAGCAGCTCTTGGACAGGGCAGAAGAATCTTTCTTTATTAACTCTCATGGTGATTTAGACATTCATAGTAGATAGGAAATCACCTCTGTGCCTGTGGGACCTTGTCAGGGACCAAATGTCCCAGAGCTTGCTTCTCCCCATGATTCCAACACAGTAGGTTCACAGCACTGTGTTTTGGAACCCTTGAGAAGACTGACAGGACCTGGGAATCATGGACTTATCACTCGCTAAGAGCCCCTGAGGCTGCAATTAACTACCTCTACTCAGTCTGCCATAGTCTGCTGGTTATGCTTCTGTGACATCATGCTTTATAGTTGGTCTTGTTTACGGTCATGTGTGTACTCCTTGTTTTCCCTCTGTGTTGGCTGACTTGTAGACAGCAGGATCCAGGTCTTGTTAAAAAGTTCATCCCCCTTAAGAACTCAAAAACCACTTTGTGAACTGAATTGAATTTTAATTAATTGCTGTCATTTCCCCAGTTATCCTCACCCCATATCCTGATTGAGAATGTATCTTGTCAAGTGCAAAATATGTAGTTGCAGGCTCTTTTTTGGAAATTACATTAATCACTATTTTCTGCTGATTCTGCAAGCTTTGTGGTATGGCACTGTATTTTCTTAGTCTACGTTGACAGCATATAACATTATGGTTCATTTAGGATGGGTTTTTATGGCGCCTGTCAAGATTTCACTGTGTTTCGCAAAGTAAACCTAATATTAAATGACAAAATGCTTCATAGAAGATACTTCACAACCATTAAGGTAGAAGCAGTGAATGTGTAGAAGATTACTATGCATTGCAAATGGTGGAGCAGCTAAGATAATAAATAAATTTTAATTGAAATCCAGGGGGCTTTGAATATTAGTGGTGTAACAACTCTCTGATCTACAGTGTGTGTTATACTGTGTGATCTACAGTGTGCACTGTTAGGAAGATGGGCTGCAACTCTGGTGCGTTGGTCTCTTTCACAGCAAGTGATGTACTGAACTTAATAACCTGCTGGTCAAGTTTTTATTTAAAAAGTAACATGGGAGCTAAGTCACAATTGCTTTGGGCAAGTGTCTTATAAAAATGTTTGTGTTTAGAAGTGAGCTAATTTGATTAGAGAACCATGAAATCTGCTCAACAGTGTAATGGAACATCAACTAAATCTAAACTGGCAAAAACCCAGGACTTTGAAAATTAATGAATATTCAATATTGACATGCTCTGAAAATAGTTGTCTTAAATATGAGGAAGAAAGGAAGATGGGAGGGAGACAGATTCTATAGCACTTAAGAAATTTTTATGTTTGTCAAATAATACTGTGGCAAGAAATCACATAAGTAAGTCACCATGAAAATTTATAACACTTTAAGGTCAGGGCCAATGTTTTATTAATTTATTTTTGTGTTTCCTGGCCCTCAAAATTAATATCTCATGCTTTGCACCTAGCACTGTTTCATACACTTGTTAAATTTTTGCCAGTTGATGAATGAAGTGCTCTATCAGCATGGACTACATAATTATTGGATGCAGAGTAGGGAAGTAGGTTTTATGACAAATAAATGGCAGGTGCCACTAAAAGAGTGAAATGAATAGGGAAGACATTACGTATATCTATAACACTAATTGCTAAAAAAGTGAGAATAAGTAGACAGTTAGAGTATACTTTCCTTGTTAGAAGTCAAATATTGACCTGGGACATCAAAATATCATAAGCACATAGGAAATTTTTTCCATTCACATTATTAAAAGGAACAAAAGAACAACATCTCCCAACCCCTCAAAAATGTCTTCTCAAAAATAAATATAAAGAAGAGAGTAAGAAAATGATAACATTTAAATATATAACACTATTTAGCCAGCACCACAATGAAACTGTTGCCCATTCAATTGCCCAAACAAGAAATAAGACTTTCATGTACAACACAGTTAATTTATGTTCTGGCTCACTTTCAAGCAACACAGGAATCTTGCCAGAGCTGAGTCCTTGGTAGACCCTGTTTCTTAGACTCTTCTCATTTCTAGATGGCAAGTGGGATTAAGTAGCAGTAAGATGTGTTTGGGTAAAGAATGAGGAATGGCAATATAGTGGCATAAGAGACATGGTAATAGATATGCTGTTACAATGGCCTCAGTAAAACACGCCTTTAACTCAACAAACATTTATTAGTACCTTTAGATATACTACACTGTGCTAAACCTGGTGATTTACAAAAGTGAATCAGGATCTGGCCATGCCCTTAAGGATCTTAGACTGCAGTGGAGGAAATAGGTCACAGACAAAAATAATTAAGAGAGAAGGGATTTCTGTCAGGGGCATTATCTCTTTGGTAGAACAGATTCATTCTTTACGTTGACAAGATTTAAATCTATTTCTCACCCTGTGTTCTCAACTGACCATCAGTTTGGTCCTTTATGCTATCTGGCCATTTCCAACTTCCTGTCCAAAAATAACTTTATCTGTCTCCCCCAGTTTCACATAATTGACTTTATTGCATAACTTCCTTGTCCCCATCGAAAGCAATCAATTCCTTAAGAACGCATGGTCGCTATCTTGAGATGCTTTGTTTATTGCTAGGTTCACTACACATACCTGTTTGATGGAGGCGATCGGTATACGTCTATTTTCTTCTCTTAAGTATCAATGGAACATCCAAAAGTGTCCTGCTTTGGATGATAAATTATATGATTATACTCTGTACCCCTCCTTTCCTTTTCCTTATTCAGTTTTCCATAATTGAAAGATCTTATGTATACATTCTTCTTCACCTTTCCTCTTCATCAACCCACTGCTCAGGCTTGTATCAGTTTTTGTAGTCTTTGCCTATGTGTCTTTAGGAGCCTTTAAACTCCCTTTGCATCTTGAAGTCTGTTTTCCATTACCAGGCCACCCTGAACAACAAAAGAAATATCAATAATATTGTTTTCAGCATGCCCTGATCATCGTCAAAAACATTTGCTAGTTTTTAAATTCTTGTCAGACAAACTCTTAAGTCCTCTGGATTTAGGGGCTCTGTCACCTGACCCTCTCCTGGTGATTCAACTTTAATTCTCACTTTCTTTACCGTTTCTCTCTAGTCAGGTCATTCCTACTTTTTGCTGAGCACAACTTGTTCTTTCCCATATTATTCCCATAACCCAATTGACCCTGGTATCAGTCGTAGTTCTGGCAGGAGATGGATGGCATTCTACGAGGTAGGCTGGAGTGAGCTTAGTTAGTAGACTATACACAAAAGTGTGTGCATGGCCTAAAGAATCCAACAATCAACCCTCGGGCTAGTCCCAGTGGGGAACTTTCAACATTCCTAGGTCTTAAGGGTAAGTGGAAGGAGCAGTTACGGGAACAAGAAAGGATAGCTCTTTGGGCAAAGGCCACTTAGTGAGAGCTGTGGGGTTTCAGAGAGGGACATGACCAACTCATGGTGAATTACTAGAGAAGAGAGCTGGGGAAAAATATCCGTGACATCCTTCCCCATCCTCCTACGTATTTCCTGCTGGTGGCTTTTAATGTCCAAGCCTAACCATAAATGAGAGGTACAAGGGAATAGATGCAGCCTATACAGTTTAGCTATCAGAGCACAGGCTAAGGTGAAGAAAGAGGGGCATGGATCTGAAGGAACAAATACAGTAAGTCCCCTACATATGTACCTTCAAGTTGTGAACTTTCAAAGATGCAAACATGCGTTTGCATATCCAATCATGTAAGTTAGTTCACGTGTCTGGCGTACATTGTCACATGCGTGAATCCTGTACAGGTGGTTCTGATTTTGTGTACTTTACTGTACAGTAATGTATAGAGTACAGTAGTACAATATCTTTATTCCAATCCCAGGATGTCTGGAAGCAAGAGTAAAAGCAGTGGTGATGTAGCTGGTACTGGTATGACGAGAAAAAAAGAGCTACTACCCAGACATCACTGAATCGTTTCTTTCAAGACAGAATTGAATCTAGCAAGGAAACAGAACCTGTGCCATCACTGTCAGGCATGAGTGAAACTGCAGCTTGCCCTCCATCTCCTATTGCTGACGATCCTTCAGCTCTACCATCTCCCACCCCCTCTCCCTCCTCCAGTCAGTAACTCTTCTTGCCTGTTCACTCCATGTCAATCCCTGTATGCCAGCTGTTGTACTGCACTACTGTACTTTTCAAGGTACTGTACTGGAAGATTAAAAATGTTGTCTTTATTTTTTGTGTTTGTTTGTTTTTTATGTATTATTTGTGTGAAAAGTATTATAAACCTTTTACAGTACAGTATATATAGCCGATTGTGTTAGTTGGGCACCTAGGCTAACATTTTTGGACTTATGAACAAATTGGACTTACAAACACGCTCTTGGAACCGAACTCATTCGTATGTAGGGGACTTACTGTAGAAGATAAATAGCACAGTTACAGCTTGTTCAATGACCTCTCTCCCACTTAGTAGAGTCCCATCACATATGATTTGGCACAGAGAACCTGAATTCACAAACATCCTGAAGCCAGGTTAATAACTTGTATCTTTCATCTATTCACATATTTTATTTGCCCACTGATGCATATTCGGATTCATACTAATTGGCTCAGAGGCCCTGTTTAAAAACCAAAGAACCTACAACTAGGAACTGAAGCTTGCAGGTTTATTTGGAAAGGTCAGGGAATTGTGAAATAGGATTTATTTAGCAGAGGGGCTCTATGAATCTTTACCTTATTCTATATTTGAAGAGAAGACTGCTTACATTCATGATTATTATGTAAGAATTAGTCAGGTGAGGATATTATCCAAGGGATCATGATTCAGCAACTTCTTTGGTCATTTTCCAATGGACATTGGAACACTCAGTGGGTTGGGAGGCAGCTTTTTGCAACACATGCATTTGGTCCTGGGGCTCTAGATGGGAGGAATGAGAATAACTAGCTCACTAGCTTTGTGATCTCTGATCTTTACAAAAATGCTTTTTCTATTAATTACTTAAAGGTAAGGAGAGGATTAGTGGAAAAGTCAAGATGTACAACATAAGTTTCACATCCATGTTCTCTTGGTCAGCCAGTATCCATTCTCCTTTTCTCTTGCTAAAAGTATATCCCAGTTTTGGTTGCAGTTTTGTTCTTCCTCATGCAGCCCATCTATTTCAGAGAAAGTTGAACCCTTCCTCAGCCATAGAAGTAAAGCCTCGTTGGCTTAAGATAATTCCTCTAGCCAAAGTGATTGATTTAGGAACTTATGTTTCAAATGTGTCCAAGGAATGGAGGAGTGATCTTTCCTAAGATTTCTGGAAAAGATGCTTTCTTAGTCTTTCCTATGTGACATGAAAGAGAAAGAAGAGAGGCCTGGGGGGTGGGGGTGAGACAGTGGAAGCCACAGGGACAGAAAGTGGCTAAGAATGGAGTTGGCACCAAGGAGGCAGAGCTGAGAACAAGAGAAAGGAAAAGGTTCTGGTCCCAACATTAGAACTGCCAAAGCAAGTGTTTTCTGAAAGTAGAAAAGGAAGTTCAGAACATTTTGATCACTTGAGCCAATACATTTTCTTTTTAGTTTGAGCTATTTTGACTTGAGTTTTCTTTTAAAGTCACCAAAAGATTATATGCTGATAGAAAAAAGTAGAACCAAAATCACAACTTTTAGTGTTTTCCTCTAAGACACGTTTGGTCTACTGTTTATTTAATACGACTTTTAAAAAATGCTTGTGAGCCAATTAATCATACTTTGCCTTTTAAAATAGTAATATGTATCAGGTTATAAATATAAGAACCATTACGAGTTCTGCACAAATCTTATATGTCTTTCACGTATCTGCAGACATTTATAAATACCAATTATTTCTATTACACAGTATCTAGGACAGACTGTGCCTGAACAGATTTATATTGTTATCACCAGTTTTTCTGGGATATATATAGAAACAGTACAAGATAGAGGACGTGTACTAGGAAAATTAGTTTGAGTCAATACGAATTGTGTTGGCTAAATAGAAATTTTACAGGCCTGCCTTTCTGAACAAACATTTGGTAATGTTATCACTGTTACTAATGCTTTTAAGTTTTAAGAGTCACTTTGGTATTTAGCTAAGGGATGATGCGCTCTTTGAAGAGAGGGAGATACACGAGAGAGAGTGTTTATTAATGTCAGTTTTGTGGAATCCATCAGTCCTTACTGGGTTCTCTAGTCCTTTTGAAAGCTGAACAAGCTGAAAAATAAAACCTTTCAATGGAAATAAAACCTATAGGATTTATTGGAAAAAAGCCCAACTCACTTGTACACGCTAATTAAACTTTCTACATACTACCATAATCCACAATCAAGATGTATTCAGTTCATAATTTGAGAAGTGAATATTGTCAGGACAAATAATAATCAGTAATTCTCCTTTGCTAACATTAAAAAAAAAAATTCATTTCCTCCAAATGTCTGAACCGTTTTATATCAACCATAACAAATTTAACCACAAGAATCTTTTAGCAAATTTATATGTTTATCAACTTAAAAATATATAATAAAAATCTTAGTTCACAACAAAGATCACCTTAATTTATTAAACTTAATTAGGATTGCTAAATATAATAACATATACTGCTCCAACAACCAACAATTAGGGAAAACTATTTCTGAATGTTTGGTCAATTACTTGCTAATCTACAAAGTTCAGTAATATGGCCTCCTGCCACAGTAAATTGAGGTTTCAATGTAAAATAGATGATGCATTCTTTTGGAAATTCCTTTTACAACACAATTAACCTCTTCACCTTTTAGAAAACACATTGTGAGCATATTGAGATGCTATTTAATTTGACATGCTCTTATGTGGTACTGATCAGTGCCAAATAACATTTTACATTTTTCTAAAATTTATTTTACTTTTGTTAGTTAGGCTTTCAGCTACTAATTACACCACATTTCAGTTTGTATACAATCCTTTGATCCAGTATATAATAGTAATGTGATAGCATTAACTACAGGGTGTTCTAGTAGTGGAATCAGCATTATCAGATGTTAGAGGGCTGTTTAAAGAAAAACCAAAAGAAAGTTGCTAGGAATAACTATAGGACTTATTTTGGATGGAACTATTACAAAAGACATGCCAGGCTATTTCTCTTGTAGAAAATGTTTCATGCAAGAAGTAATAAAAATGTTTCACAAGCACATATGACTAATGAATAAAGAAAATCATGAGCAGGGAAAAAACATTAATACACAGCAAGCAGATGCTTTGAGAAAGGGTTTATTTTACAGCTTTAAATGTAAACTGTATTATTTTAGAGCTTATATGAAAATTAGAAGTGCTCTTAGAAATGATTCACTGCCACCTCTACCCATGCATCAGTCCCTGTTATAACAATGCTGTTGAACGGAAGGCCAGCTAGTGCTTGAACACCTTCTGGGAAAGGAAATTCATATCTTCACGGGTGGCTCATTACCTTGCCCGTGGTATATTCTTTTATAATCTAGTTAGCTACATACATGTATGTCACCTTTCTTTGACTATAAACTAAAGATAGACTCTAAGTCTTATTCATATTGTTATCCTATTATATCTAGCACAGGGCTATCCGTATGAAAGGTGCTTAATTAATATATATGATTTGATGATAAGGATAGATATCTGTATTATGTAGCTCTAAAAAAGAGTCATAGTTGTGATCTCTTTTAAAGAATATCAAATACTATCATTCACTATCATTAGGCACACATATGACGAAAAATATTAGATAACCAACATGTGTTTTTATTTTACTCTACTGCCAGTGTGATCCTTTCACTGACGCTTTTGTTAAATGCATCTGAAATAGATGGATTGTAGCACAAAAGCTTTATTTATCATGTTTAAGAGGAAAACACCAACTGAGATGCTGGTCATAAAAATTCACTGTTTCAGCAGCTGTTTGGTTATAAAATTATTGTACTAAAAGCTCATAAATATGTACTGCACATTCATTTAGAGGGAAAATAGCACTTTATGGCTTTTTCTCAATTTTTTGAGAAACTCAGTAATGAGTTAAAATAATTATTTAAAAAAGAACCTCTTATAAATTTGCTCCAGAATCACATTGTCTCATCATAATGGAGGTGAGGGTGATTGTCTCAGAGTCCAAGGACTGGGTTTTGAGTACTGATCTACTACTTCTTATCATGTGACCTTGAAAGATCATTTAGCTTTGCAAAGATTCAGTTTTCTTATGTGTAAAATGATGAAAAGTGTATGTCCTGTCTACCTCAAAAAGTAGTAGGATCAAATACAGCATTGTGATAAAAGTGCTTTGTAAAATGGAAAGCCTTATTAAATATGAGGGGCTGTAATCAGAGAGGAGCTTTAGAACCCCACTCTCTTACTTTCAGATTTGAATACTGTAGGAAGATCAACAGACATAGTCGAGATATTATAGACTTAGATACTTTTCAGTCACTGCCAGACTTGGTGGACTAGTGATAAAGTGGTTGGCAGAAGCAGATAAGGAAGGCACAGTAGCTCCAATAACGCTACTGAATAAATATGGTATATTTCTGGAGTAGTATCAACTAATTCTCAGGTTTCATAAGAGCCATTCATGCATCAAAATTCTCATTAGTAATTTTTTTTTCATTTAAGGACTACAAATCTCAGTGAAACAATTCTTCTAGTTTGTCATAATTATTTCTCCAGTGGCTCAAATATTCATGAGGTGTGCCTTAAAAGGCTACAAAGCCCCCACCTCACACCATATACAAAACTCAACTCCAAATGATCAAAGAGCTACAACTCTAAAACTCTTTAAAAAAAATAGGGGTACATTTTCATTACCTTGGATCTGGCAGTGGCTTCTTAGATATGATGGCAAAAGTATAAGCCACAAAAGAAAAAATAGGTTAATTGGATTTCACCAAAATTAAAACATTTGGGGCATCAAAGGGGACAATCAAGAAAGTGGAAAAGGGCTTCCTTGGTGGCACAGTGGTTGAGAGTCCACCTGCAGATGCAGGGGACGCAGTTTCATGTAAAATTGTATAGCCATTGTGGAACGGAGTTCCGCAGCTCCTCAAAAGTAAAAGATAGAATTACTACCCAACAATTTCACTCTTAGGCATAGACCCCAAAGAATTGAAAACCAGTGTTCAAACAACTACTTGTACATGCATGTTCATAGCAGAACTAGTCACAATAGCTAAAAGATAGAAAAAACACAATTGTCTGTCAACAGATAAATAGATAAACAAAATGTGGTACGTACGTACAATGGAATATTATTTGGCTATACAAAAGAGTGAAGTATTGATATATGCTACAACACGGGTGAACCTTGAAAACATGCTAAGTAAAAGAAGCCAGACACAAGAGGTCTCATATTGTACAATTTATGTGAGATATTTATGTGAGATATCCAAAAGAGTTAAATCCATAGAGACAGATAGCAGATTAATGTTTGCCAGGGACTGGGGTAGAGGAGAATGGGAAATAACTGCTTAATGGGTAAGAGGTTTCCTTTTGGGGAGATGGAAATGCCTTGGAACTTAATATAACAGTTGAACAACACTGTGAATTTACTGAATGCCACTCAATTTTAAGCTTTAAAATGGTTAATTTTATGTTATGTGGATTTCACTTCAATAAAAAGAAAATCATTCTACTTATGATTTCCTTTTTACTCTGGTAAAATGAAAAGTATAAAATGCATCATTTCCTAGGCAATTTCCTTTCTGTATATACTAATTCTAGTTTTGGATTTCAATCTGGATAATAAATTGTGTTAAACACATACACACGCAAACTTTGATAAAAATGAAAAGACCCTTTTATGCATGTTATGATATGGTGATAATAGTTCTTGCTGTTTTTCTGGGGTCTTTAAGCTGTCATGGAGACACAGCTCTGAACCACAGAGACAGTCTGCTCCTCGGAGCACACTTGCCTTTTCCTTTGAATTCTTTCTTCCTTTTTTTCCCAGGGGGAGGTGGCTTTAAGAAATTTGAGGAGGTTGTGAAAATGCAACTTGATCATGAGATGCAACTTGTCATGAGACAGAAAGGGACAGGGGGCTAGAATACTGGAGGAAACAGGGAGAAGCTCCATTTTGGAAGTAAATGGCTACATTTGGGTTTATTTTGTCAATACAAGTGAAAAAAGAGTCCAGTGAATATAGTATCAAAATTTTATCATTTATCTTCATTTGAAGCTAACATTTCATGTGCAAAATGCAAAAGATTCTCTTAAAATTATACTATACCTAGATTCTTCATAGGCTGACAGATGCTAAAAATATTCTTGAGTTAAAATACTGTATTATTGGAGTGGGGGTAAATGAAGTCAAAACATGCCCATATAATAGAGGACTTATGGCTTTGCTTTTGTAATTCTTTTAAAGAAATAACTCTTATCACCATGATATCATGTGACAAGTGATACTCTAAATCAAGTTCTGGATTTTATTACACTTCCATTTATGTAGGAAGTATGGCAAGATTTCTGAAATATACTCTGTTTTAAACCAGGTAATCAGTAGAAGGAATTTCAGAAACTTTACTGGAGAAATATACTTGTCATTAGAATATTTAAGAAAATGGTGATCTCAAATCTTTGTGGAAGGAAGCAAGTACAGTATAAGTAAATAAATCTATAAGTAATTGAATAACTAATTAGTTAACTAAATACATAGTAACCAGTTTGATTTAACCATATAATATTACAATTTTATAAGTCAAAGATCAATAATTTCATATATATAATTTAATATTATCCAGTTTCTCAATTCACTTATAAATAATAGGCATATGACTTTTTAATTTCTTCAAATGAAAATATTATAAGTGTGAAAGTATAATATTTTCAATATCTATATTTACACTCTGTTATATTTATCAGGACCCTCAAATATAGGTGACAGAGACCTTACCCAGACTAATTTAAGCCAAACAAAGAAACAAAGGGATTCTTTGACTCAAGGGGGATGCTAACCTGTTGATTTAATTCTCAGGGCAATCTTCTCCATGTGACCAGAAGCTACAAATATATAAACCTATGGTCAATGATTATAAAAATAAATACAAATAAGAGCACTCTTTTTGTATTGTCCATGAATTAATCTCAGAACGACTTACATTGACCTGTATGTGTCACATTTCTCATGCCTAAATCAATCACTCTTGTCAAGAAGATGAAATTTTTTTTTTATTGATCAGCTTAGGTCAGGTGCTGATCCTGGCAGATGGGGAGCAAGGCCCTATCTGGACCATGTTAAATGGGAGGAGGGCACAGAGTGTTAACTTCCTTCCCCTAATATAGCTTGCTATTGTTAGAAGAAGTGGGAATGGATTCAGGCAGATGTAAGAAAGGTCCAGTATTACATTCAGTTTTAAATAATATCATTTAAAGATTTCATCTTTAGGATAAAGTGTGCCAAGTAAAGCATAAAAGTCTATGTAATAACTTTGATGGAATTACTTTCAATCTAAAAATAGAAATTAATATACACAATAGCCTGTGCAAAGAGTGACCTTCTGATGAGCTTTTTTTATGAGCTTTTTATGCAATTCTTTATTTTGGAATAATTACATATTCATAGGAAATTGGAAAGATAGTACAGAGAGGCCCCATGTATCCTGAACCCAGTTTTCCCCAATGGTTACATCTTACATGCTTATAGTACACTATAAAATCTAGGAATTTGGCATGGGAAAAATTTGTATAGTTCCATGTCATTTTATCACATGTACGGGTTTGTGTAACCACTACTTCAATTGAGGTACAGAATTATTTTACCTCTACCAAGATCTCTCTCATACTAGTCACACCCACCCTCTCCCTCCTAATATTCTCAGCTCCTGGCAACCACTAATGGAAACATAAAGTATGTGACATTTCTTGATTGGATTTTTTCACTCAGCATAATGCCCTGAGAGCAAAGCAAGTTGTTGTATGTATCAATTGTTCAATCTTTTTCATTGCTGAATAGTATTCCATAGGATGGATGTATCACAGTCTGTTTACTCATTCCTTTATTGAAGGATACTTTTGTAATTTCCAGTTTTAGGCCATTACAAATAAAGCTGATATCAACAATCTTATTCAGGTTTGTTTTGGGGAGGTGGGCACAAATTTTCATTGCTCTGGGATAAGTGCACAGGAATGCCATTGCTGGATTTCATGGCATGTATCTGTTTTCTTTTGTAAGAAGCTACCAAATTACTTTCCAGAGTGGCTCTATCATTTTACATTCCCATCCGCAATGAACAAGAGATAGTTTCTCGGCCAGCATTTTATGTTGTAACTTTTTAAATTTTAGCCATTCTGATAGGTGTGTAGTGATATCTCATTGTGGTTTTAATTTGCATTTTCTTAATGGCTGGTGATGTTGAATATTTTGCCATGTATTTGTTTGCTGTCTGTATATCCTTCGTGGTGAACTGTCTGTATGTATATTTTTTTTGGTGAACTGTCTCTTCAAGTCTTTTACCCATTTTCTAATTGGATTATTATTTTAATGTTGAACTCTGAGAGTTCTTTTTATATTCTAGACATAAGTCATTTGTCAGATATGTGGTTTGCACATATTTTCTCAGTCTATAGCCTGTCTTTTCATCTTCCTAATAGGGTCTTTTGGAGGGCACACATTTTTAATTTTGATGAAGTCCAGTTTATCCATTTTTTTTCCTTTTATAGATCATGATTTCAGTGTCATGTCATAGATGTGTTTCACCAGGCTATAAACCTTAACCCAAACCTCACGGTTTACACAAAAATCAACTCAAAAGGGATCATAGATTTCAATGAAAGAGGTAAAATTATAAAACTTTTAAAAGATTATATAGATTATTTTTTATTTTAATGTAAAATTGCTTTATTTTCTCTTTGAGAGTTGATTTGAGAATGCAAGGAAATATTTACAATTGTTCTATGTAGACTAAAATGGCAAAATTATTAAGTGTGAAATATTTTAGATTCCTATCAAAGTAAGTCATAATTTTAATTTAGCCTGTTCCTTTGCTGACACATGCTAGAAAATTTTAGCAGTAGTTGATGAGTTACTCCCTGATGCAAAAGGGCATTAAAACAAGCACCAAATTGGTCACAGGCATTTCCATTATAATGGTATAAAAAACTTGTTAATCATAATGTTTGTGCTATAAACAGTAATCGCAGCCTTTGAACTAAAGATTTTGCCTAAGATTAAAAGTTACTGAGATGGAAAACCAGTTTGGGGATGCAGGCTGTTTACCAGAATTATTGGTGGCAGCCCTGGGTGTTATGCAATCTTAGTACTTTCCATAGATTGAGGCAGCACAGTATTTGTCATAATACGGTCAGGGCCAGACTGAGAGTGGCTGAAGGGAAATGGTCTTTCCTTCCTCCTAAAGCTGTATTTATAATTTCCTACTCATTTTTAGTTTGGCTACACTGGTGTGGAAATTTTTTTCTGACTGAGAAATAAAACAAGTACAATTTACTTCTAGCTGGTAGATAAAGTTGAGAGCACCAGTTAAAATAACAGCAGAAAGCCCTGGGATTTGAATAAGGCAACTTCTTTTGCAAGCACACTAAATGAAGGTGTTAGATGAGTATTGATCTGGGAATGAATTCCTAGGTTCCCTTTTAACAGAGTATGCTTAATCCATAAGAGCTATAGCTTATTATAAACAAAATATCCACTTACCTTTTGGCAGTTTTTGAAAAAATAAAGTGTATATTTATGGTGCTCTAAAGTTTAGTTTTAAATAACACCAGGTGATTAAACATAAAAGAACTTGGTGACTGACTGGAAACCAGAGTTAATTGTACTCACTGGAGACCAGAGTTAAGTTCTCTAGGCTACAGTATTGACAGAAATTCTCAATGAATCATTCAGAAAACTCAAGAGGGGCTGTACTATGTTCGGGTTGTTGCTAGGCTAAACTTGGAGGCCATTTATGCTTTAAAAAGTGGCAAAATTGTACTAAATGGTAGTGTTGTATAGGGGTGAAGGAGAGGAGGTACCATTTATTACCGCTACCAGCCTCCTAGAGAGAATAAGGAAATGTGTTCTTGGTTACTGTGGGTTTTTCCTGGGACAGTAGTGACACATATCACCACCCAGTTTATTAAGTCCCAATAGGAATGTTTCCATCATCTCTTTGCTAAGAATTTGTTAGATGTAACATTTTCCAGAAGTACTGGAAAATTTACTTATGTGCCAAAAATAAGAGTGAAATTGACTAGAAGCAGAAAGTCCCTGTCCAAGCTGAGGAAATGCAAAAAGTAAACAAACAGTATAAATAGCCAGAGAATGTAAGTCTGTGGTTAGCAGTGATGTCTGGATGTCCAGTTTAAAGTTTTGTGCTTTATTCCCAAACCTAGTTACAAAATGAATGAAATTGCAACAGTATAAATATACAAATAGTCTTTAGTTAAATGAACTTTCCATAAATAACTCATTCTGAAATGTTTTGAGATTTGAATCTCAGAAATGATTGTCTCTGTCAAAAGCAACTAATTTTATTTGTCCCTTTTAGATTCATGTTCTGGATAAGCTCTCTTAACCTAAACATACCTTTAACTCTTTGTCATGGATTCTTCAGCTCTGAATTATGTTGCTTGGTGATGTTAATTACCATTTAAATGTCTTGATGGTATGCTTATGGATTTTAGCAATTGTTGTTTAATTTAGTTTAGTTTTCTTTTTGGCCTTAAATTTTCAAGATACTTATTTTTAAATGCAAATGTGCAGAACCCAACAAATGTGAAATATTTTCAGGCTCCCCCTTGCAAGCTCTTTGAGTTGATATTGTCCTAGTTGGTGGTTATCTTGACTGTTTCTGTATTTATAATGATTTAAAAAAACTAGGAATCCTGTCAATACTATATCATTTATATGTGAATTATGCAATATTTTGAAAGTACAATTCACAGTGGCAATACACTAAGATACTGGCATTTTCTTTCTAATACTTTAGTTCTACTGAGGATATAGATTCACGTTTTTATAATAAAATATCACCTGAAATACAGAGCAGTTCATTTCCTTTACATTCTATATTTGAAATTCTACAATAATATTGACTCCAAATTTAAAATATAACTCCCAAAAGTTTAGTACATATGTTTAACTGCAGATCCTTATTATTTTACAATATTTAATGGAAATTATTAGACTATATGCAAGGTGGTATAAGACATAATAATGAGACAGGTGTTAAATCTGTCTTCCTCACACTGGGACCATCATCTGCTATTTTGAGAAATGTTTCCCACAAAGAAAAAAATCCTGGAAGAGAGTCATCGTTGCTCTAAAATTTGGTCTTTCTTGCCCTACTTTGTTTACACTGGCTTTTTCTCCCTTCCCTTTCTATATCTTCTGTTTGTAACTATTTTACAACTAATTATTTTAGTAATATCTTAGAATTTATTGACCAGAAAGGATCTTGGATACTATATTTTGACCAATCTCTATGTTTTATATATGAGGAAGCAGAAGTCCTGCAGTATTATACTGTAGGGGAGGAAAAATATCTTTTTCCTCCTACCCTTTTGGTTCTCAACTGGGTCACTGTTTTTAAAAAAGACAGATTTACAAGAGAAAAGCATACATATTTATTTAATGTAAATGTTCTGTGATACAAGAGCCACCATAAGGAAATGAAGACCTGAGGAAACAGTAATCTGAGTGTTTTTATACTAGGTTTGATGAAGAGTAGAAAATAATGGGAAAATGTAATAAAACAAAAAGGAATATGAGCTAAGTATAGTAAATGGGGAAAGACCTGTTCATTCAGATTCCCCTCCCCTCCCTCTGTCTTCTGAAATAAGGATGCTCCTTTCATTTGGGTTTAGGGAGGGCACCCCTCAGTGAGAATCTTATGACCTGCTTCAGGTGAAGGTCAGAAAATCCTTCCTGCACCTGTCATTTCTTAGATTCCTTCAGATTAAAGTATTTAATATTCCAAAGGGCCATCTTTGGGGGTAGGGTGATTTGAACCCCATCAATGCCCCCATCTTTAAGTCTCTCCTTAGGAAGTGGTAACAAAGCAAAGGTCTAGGATGAGTATCTTCTGAGTCAGGGGTCCCTTTTATAACTAACCATACCATTTATTTAAGTCTTCTGGGTCTCCCTTTATTTTTAAGCCGACCTAACAGTCTTCAGAAATTTCCATGGCACAAAAAATGAAATGTAGCATATTTGGTTCTTTCCTAGTTATATGAAGGTATGTATGACATATTGAGCCTCTAAAGGTGGGTATTTGTAATTAAACTGAGCATTTTCACATTTCAGGGCTTTTTGTTTGTTTTTAAATATAGTTTTTCAGACTAGTGACTTGATTTGTGTTTGCTGATGTATGCTTTCTCTAAAAAAATGAACGTAATATTCATTTAAGAGTTTTGACAAAATTTATCATTGAATATTGTTGTTTTGCTTCTCAGAATGTCTTTTGGCTTTTCTATCATCTATTTCTATCTATCTGTATCTATCTATTTATCTCTTGATCTGTCATCTCTGTATCTTCCATAACCCTAATCTCTGTCCATGTCTTCAGTCACATAGCTTATTAGAAAAAAACCTTAATTGTTGTAGCCCAAAGATCAAAACTCATACTCTTTCTTACTAGATATATGACCTTTGAAATTTACTTAAATTTTCTGGTCATTAATTTTTCTGTCTCCAAGATGAGGATTGTAAAGCATATCTCAAGTTATATGAGTGATTTTTATTATTCAGTTGGCTTATTGATGTAACCTATGGATGTTTGTTAGGTAGTAATTTAATGATTTGTTGATTGAGTCATTACTTTTTTCCTATTTGAAGAGACGATTACCATTTGTATTCAGTGAAAACTGAAAAACTACCTTTATATGGCCGTTTAGCAATTGAATACAATTTTAAAATGCATGAAGTGCAGCTGCTTAAACGTTAAAAGCGGTGAGAACCCATCAGAATTTGTAAATGGAATAGGCCTTTGAATTTATCTCTTACCAGTTTCTCATTTACCAAAGAGAAAACTTAGCCTAAGATGAAGCTGGTTATACAGACAGTTAAGCTCAGTTCTGGAGATAGAACACAAATCTCTTTACTTTCGGTCCCCAGTGTTTTACATAATATTGTGCCACTTTCTTAATCGAAGGGTGATTATGTTGAATCCATGAATACCAGCATATTTAAACAGATATGGCAAGACCAGGAGAATTGTCAGCTGCATTTTGCAAAGGTTTTACTAAATAGTTATACACACATTAGGATGCGTATTTCTTTAGATAAATAATTATTGAAGTGATATAAATTAGAATCAATTATTAAATATACGCTTTTTGTTATAACAAAATTAACATTAGACTACTGGAAAATGTCACAAGCCATTTTTTCTGTGTGTCGGAGCAAAGCTGGATTTTCTTGTGAGGAAAATATCAACTCTGACAATGTATGTCTCTTTTGTCCGTACCTGTGTAGAAATGGAATGAGGTTCTAACTGGTCAGAAGTTCTGGTTAGTTCCTAACTGTTCAGTTCTGTGACTGCCATATGAGTATGCCTTAAATTGATAAAATAGTGTCTCTGCTATCTTAAGTACTTATCAGAACGTAACCTTAAACTACTGTCCCATAATCCTTACCTAGGTCTGTAGAATTTATTGAAGATCAAAAAATATGCCATATGCCACAAAGCCATCCCTCTAAGACACTCTAAAACTTATTCTTATATCAAGTCAGACCATCATAGAGGTCTACAGTGGGACCATATTGTTTTGACCAGTCATTGAACAGCTTTCGTTGATCCTTACTTTGGCCTATGCTAATGCCCAAGTTCAAAATACATTGTAGTCAGAGCTTTTTGGAACTCATTCATCTGCTGGAAGAATACCAAGGCCATTGTCCTTTCTACTAATCAGTACTCAGTTCATGGGACTGAAGGAGAAAATTCTCTCTGTCCTTACCACCAAGAGTTGTCCTCTACTACTGTTCTTGTTTATGTGATTCAATCTTGCCAACTCTGTAATTTATAAAATATAATTTTTCTTTATCCTCTTTTTATCATTTTAATATTATTATTGTATTATTATTATTATTATATATATTAACTTCTAGGAAAAGCAAAGACATTTTGCAGCCTAAATTCTTGTGCATCATTTTGTGGCATTCATTGGTGTATTAATTTTCCCGACTTCATATCATTCTTTCCCTACTTATTTTCATCACTTTAATTTTTAGCTTGTCAGAATGCATATATTGTATTGAGCCTCAAATCTTTCTTAGAATGGATTTTTGAATAAATAGCATTTATTATTCAAAATGTACATCACTGGAAAAGTGAATGTACAGTTTTTGGCTCTACATACAACTACTCTAGTAACTAAAAGGCAATCTTTTAAAAGATTCAAGTAATCAGAAAATCTTTTGAAAATAGAAGTAAGGGAATGTGCCATTCAATGTGTAAAAATGATGATAATACTAATAATTATAGATTAAGAAGAGGAGGAAGATGAGGGAAATGAAGAAAAGGATAAAAAAGGAAGATGAAGGAGAAGGGCTTAGTATGTGGTAGGCACAACAAAAACAAAACAACAAAAAAGCAAACTCCATCTCTCCAAATTTTACTCTGGAAGAAAATGAGTCTTAGAGAAGTTAAGTAACTTGCCTCATACAGACAACTTGTAAGTTACAAAAAAAAATTTAACCCTTTAACTTTGCTACAAAAACTTTTTTTTTTAAATAAAATACCGCTTGAATCCAAATTTTATTTTATGCTTTCCTTTGGTCTAATTCATTAATCTCACAAGAAACTTTGGATTTGACAGATTTCTCATATAATCCATGCTACTACATCCTGCGAGAATTTAACTCTGTCCTAAAATGACATCTGAAGCCAATATTTATAACCCAGTCCTATGTCCTTGCCAAGTTTCCTGTGCTAATGATCTTAAGCTTCAATAACAGCTGTCATGTAGATGAATTGCAAGTTACTCTGGGAGCTATACGAACGTATCACACAGCTTATATCACAGATATATTTTCTCCATCACCTCTGGATTAAAATGTCGCCTATTTTAAGAATTCCTAGAAAAGCATAAAGAAAAACGTGAATACATACACCATAGCCAACTGAAAATTCGGAGTAAAAATTAAGGTTGACAGAATGTCATTATCACACAAATTAGACTGGACATGGAAATTAATCTTTGGAATTTATAAAACCATAAAATTATCATTTCTTTGTATTTTAATTTATTTCCTTTTAAAAAGAACATATAGGATGAAAACTAGTTAATCAGTGTTTTATGGTTAATTAACTCAGGGGTTATTCAATGCCATAAAATTGTTTGATATAATTCTGAAATAGCTAATTTAAATCTTACCTTGACTATGGTATACTAAATAAATTATATTTATTACAATACTGATTTATCTGCAGTGTATACAGTAGCCTCAATGTATTTTAATCTATTAGTTAAACAATTAAAAAACACTATTAGACATGTTCTGTTTCTATAGAAATTACTACTAAGATGAGTATTTTCCAAACATGTCTGATGATAAGGCTCTTGTTAAGAATCCAGATTCCTGTGCCCTCCCAGACAATATATCAGACTTTCAAACAGAGGGGTCCATAACATGAACCTTTTGTACAAGTCCAGTTGATTTTTTTCATCAGGTAAGTGTGGTTAAGGCAATGTTCACAGTATGAAAGAAAAACAATAAGTGTATGTGATGTGCAGAAGCTATCCCAGGGATAGCTTGGAATCAAAGGCCCACAGATATTTGACCTCCTCCTACTTCCCCATCCTCATTTCTCATGATTTCTGGATTACATTTTTTTTACTGAGCACCGAGTAGAAGGCTATAATCCTCTGCACACAGTATGTTGCTTCTTTATCCTGCTACCTCCTTGATGGTAACACTTTTCTTCTTTACCTCCTTTCATCCCCTTATCTTCACGATCTTTTTTCCCTGGTTAATCTTATTAATTAAAACGTACTTTATACATATCCTCGTTCGTGAAGTCTTCCTTCACCTCTTCACCATAAGCTACTTTTCAACATCTGAGTCTTTATAAAATCCTGGGCATTACTTAACTATTATGTTTACCTCACTGAATATGATTATGTCTTTAATGTGCCCTTTTTTTTTTTAACATCTTTATTGGAGTATAATTGCTTTACAATGGTGTGTTAGTTTCTGCTTTATAACAAAGTGAATCAGCCTCACATATACATATATCCCCCATATCTCTTCCCTCTTGTGTCTCCCTCCCTCCCACCCTCCTTATCCCACCTCTCTAGGTGGTCACAAAACACCGAGCTGATCTCCCTGTGCTAAGTGGCTGCTTCCCACTAGCTATCGATTTTTACATTTGGTAGTTTGTATATGTCCATGCCACTCTCTCACTTTGTCCCAGCTTACCCTTCCCCCTCCCCGTGTCCTCAAATCCATTGTCTAGTAGGTCTGCATCTTTATTCCCATCCTGCCCCTAGGTTTTTCATGACCATTTTTTTTTTTTAGATTCCATATATATGTGTTAGCATACAGTATTTGTTTTTCTCTTTATGACTTACTTCACTCTGTATGACAGACTCTAAGTCCATCCACCTCACTACAAATAACTCAGTTTCGTTTTTTATGGCTGAGTAATATTCCATTGTATATATGTGCCACATCTTCTTCATCCATTCATCTGTCGATAGACACTTAGGTTGCTTCCATATCCCGGCTATTGTAAATAGAGCTGCAATAAACATTGTGGTACATGACTCTTTTTGAATTATGTTTTTCCCAGGGTATATGCCCAGTAGTGGTATTGCTGGATTGTATGGTAGTTTTATTTTTAGTTTTTTAAGGAACATCCATACTGTTCTCCATAGTGGCTGTATCAATTTATATTCCCACCAACAGTGCAAGAGGGTTCCCTTTTCTCCACACCCTCTCCAGCATTTATTGTTTGTAGAGTTTTTGATGATGGCCATTCTGACAAGTATGAGGTGATACCTCATTGTAGTTTTGATTTGCATTTCTCTAATGATTAATGATGTTGAGCATTCTTTCATGTGTTTGTTGGCAGTCTGTATATCTTCTTTGGAGAAATGTCTATTTAGGTCTTCTGCCCATTTTTGGATTGGGTTGTTTGTTTTTTGGATATTGAACTGCATGAGCTGCTTGTAAATTTTGGAGATTAATCCTTTGTCAGTTGCTTCATTTGCAAATACTTTCTCCCATTCTGAGGGTTGTCTTTTTGTCTTATTTATGGTTTCCTTTGCTGTGCAGAGACTTTAGAGTTTCGTTAGGTTCCATTGGTTTATTTTTGATTGTATTTCCATTTCTCTAGGAGGTGGGTCAAAAAGGATGTTGCTGTGATTTATGTCAGAGTGTTCTGCCTATGTTTTCCTCTAAAAGTTTTATCGTGTCTGGCCTTACATTTAGATTTTTAATCCGTTTTCAGTTTATTTTTGTGTGTGGTGTTAGGAAGTGATCTAATTTCATTGTTTTATATGTAGCTTTCCAGTTTTCCCAGCACCACTTATTTAAAAGGCTGTCTTTTCTCCATTGGATATTCTAGCATCCTTTATCAAAGATAAAGTGACCATATGTGTGTGGGATTATCTCTGAGCTTTCTATCCTGTTCCACTGATCTATATTTCTGTTTTTGTGCCAATACCACATGGTCTTGATGACTGTAACTTTGTAGTATAGTCTGAAGTCCAGGAGCCTGATTCCTCCTGCTACGTTTTTCTTTCTCAACATTGCTTTGGCTATTCGGGGTCTTTTGCTTTTCCATACAAATTGTGAAATTTTTTATTCTAGTTCTGTGAAAAATGCAACTGGTAGTTTGATAGGGATTGCATTGGGTAGTATAGTCATTTTCACAATGTTGATTCTTCCAATCCAAGAACATGGTATATCTCTCCATCTGTTTGTATCACCTTTAATTTCTTTCATCAGTGTCTTAGAGTTTTCTGCCTACAGGTCTTTTGTCTCCTTAGGTAGGTTTATTCCTAGGTATTTTATTCTTTTTGTTGCAGTGGTAAATGGGAGTGTTTCCTTAATTTCTCTTTAAGGTTTTTCATCGTTAGTGTATGTGAATGCAAGATATTTTTGTGCATTAATTTTGTATCCTGCTACTTTACCAAATTCATTGATTAGCTCTAGTAGTTTTCTGGTAACATCTTTAGGATTCTCTATGTATAGTATCATGCCATCTGCAAACAGTGACAGTTTTACTTCTTTTCTGATTTGGATTCCTTTTATTTCTTTTTCTTCTCTGATTGCTGTGGCTAAAACTTCTAAAACAATGTTGAATAATAGTGGTGAGAGTGGGCAACCTTGTCTTGTTCCTGATCTTCGTGGAAATGGTTTCAGTTTTTCACCATTGAGGACAATGTTGGCTGTGGGGTTGTCATATATGGCCTTTATTATGTTGAGGTAATTTCCCTCTATGCCTATTTTCTGGAGGGTTTTTTTAATCATAAATGGGTGTTGAATTTTGACAAAAGCTTTTTCTGCATTTATTGAGATGATCATTAATGTGCCGTTTTCCCTCACTTTGTTGTAAATACTCTGAAGGCACTTACCAGGACTTCTTTTAGCTTTGGTTACCCCACAACTTAGCGTGGCACACAGTAGATGCCTAGAACATGACAGTCAGATGAATGGATTGGTGGATGGATAAACGGATGGATGGATGGATGGGTGAAAGGAACAATTTTGTTCCACAAAGTGGGAATCAGGATAAGAACACAGGGTGGAGTCTATATTTGAGTGAATTCTAGGACAGTGCACACACAAATTTTTAGTAAGTCAGGCAGGGCAAAAATCAGGGAGGCACTGGAAGGACACTTATCCTAAAAGCAAGAAAATAAGTGCTCCGAGGTCAGGTGGTTGCTAGCCTCAGAATATCCACCAAAGCTCTAGACAGGAAGTCTTGATTCTGAGAACACCTTTCCTCACACAGATATGTGTGTGTGTATGTGTCTTATAATCTCTGCTAGTGATGCACCAAACTTGAACAAGATGAGGCTTCATTATTGTCATTGATCACACCTGAAGAGATCCTGCAAAGGTCCACATTGATTCATTTTAGTACAACTGAGTCTTGCTCTTTCTTTTATTTAGAGGACAGGAGTCTTGTAGGGTAGGGTATAATTTGCTTCCCGTTTGAGAAACTTGAATAAAATCTAGACTTACAATCTTAGCAAATTAAGGTATAAATTTATCAGGCATAGCCTTGGTTCAGTTTTCTGAAGAATGGTGGAGAGAGAGGTGAGTTAGAGGGTAAAATTCTCCTCAAGTAGGCTGTGTGTGATATCACAGCTTGTGTCCTCTTGATTTGTAATGGAAATTAGACACAGTAAGGGGCATCTTACCTTTTAAGCCATGATATTTTTGAAATTTTACATTCTAAGCAGGCTGGATAATATTTTAAACAAAACACCATTGAAAATCCAGTTCATCAGAGTCATTGCACATACTCAATTGCTGATTTTTATATTGCAGTATTTTTAGCTCTAAAATCATGATGAAATAACACCAAAAGCAAATGGGCCATATTATGCACAAATTGTTTGCTAAATCTAAATTGCTAAATTGAAGCTTTTTCCAGCTGTGTCAGAACAAAAATATATTCAGCTACAAATATATAGAATTGGGATATTTTGAAGGTGGAAAAATATGTTGTGTTTCTATTATAAAACTGATTGAAAAAAGATATCCTTCCTTTAAATTCTGTTTTTTAAACACAGGAAATTCATATTTCTGAATAAATCCTTTCCACATTAACATTTCCTAGGACATGGGTCCCATTTGGTCTATAAAGTCCGAAAATGAGATTATGAAAGAATAAATCTGCTCATCTCATAAGGAGGGTTAGATGGCTTGACTGTAAAATTAAAACTGGATGTCTATAATGCAGAGTACCTTGGGTTCTATGGGATACACAATGACTCAAAATTTTGAAATTATTAGCTAGATTCTTAAGGTTCATGGAAAGGTCATTCTTAGTGAAGTTATTTTAGAATTATGGTCTTATAAAAGCCAAGAGACTTTAAAATTTTTAATCCTGTGTTTCAAATTTAAATGGCTAGAAAGTAAGCAATGAAACAGTGTTTTCAGGCTTCTTGTAAAAGGTCCATTATTGTTTTGCTCTAATCAACTTGTAATGTGTAAGAATGGAGAGTCTATTGTTATGGGGTTTTTTTTTTTAATTTTTAAGAGAAGTTCAAAATCCATATTTTAAGTAGATTTTTCCCATTTTAAAGTAAGTGTGTGCACCAAAAATTTTTCATCTATGGGCTACATTTGGCTTTTGAGTCACCTCATGCCATTTACGTTTCAGAATATGATTCTCCGTTCAGGTGGTAGCATAGCTAAACCACCCCATGCAGGGGAATATCATTTCTCCTGGATGTCTGCCCCCTTCCTGGAGGCCCAATCAAACTTCACTTAGCCATGCCATATACCCCAACTTCTCTGAAAGTCTAGAGGATGTTTTGATTCTTCTTCTTTTCCCCTTCTGAAGCTCATAGTACTTTCTGCCTCTGCATTCTTTGAAAAGGTTTCATATCTCGCTTCTTTGGTAGGAATTATATACCACTGTAGGACATCTATTATAGAATCATTTTGTGCTGCCCATTAATTTATACTTTTTCAACTTGAAATAAAATTCACTTAAGATAAATTTCACCATTTCAAAATATATAATTCAGCGGCTTTTAGTACGTGTACAATGTTGTATCACATCTCCGCTATCTAGTTCCAGAATACTTTCATCACCCTGAAGGAAACTCCTTACCCATTAAGTAGGGACTCTCCATTTCTACCTCCCTCCAGCCCCTGACAACAATTAAATACGCACGCCCCATTCCCCACTACCTCAGCTTCTGGCAACCACCAGTCTGCTTTCTGTCTCTGTGGATCTCTCTCTTCTGGATATACTATATAAATGGAATCATACAGCCTGTAACCTTTTGTGTCTGCTTTCACTCAGTTAGCCTAATATTTTTAAGATCCATCCATGTAGTAACATATATCATTGTTTCATTCCTTTTCATGGTTGAATAATGTTCTACTGTATGAACATGCTACATTTGTCTATTCATCAGCTGATGGACATTTGAGTTGTTTTCATCTTTTAGACTCTTTAAACTAGAGCTGCTTTGAACACTTGTGTACAAGCTTTTGTTTGAAAGTCCATTTTTAATTCTTTTGGATATACAGCTAGGAGTGGAATTGCAATTTTTATTGTAATAATATGTTTAACTTTTGAAGAATTGCCAGCTCTATTCCACAGTGGCCATGCCATTTTACATTCTTACCAGTAATGGGTGAGAACTCCAATTTATCCACATGCTAGCCAATATTTGTTACTTTATATTTTTTATTTTTGTGTTTTTATTATAGCCATCTTATAATGTGAAGTGGTATTTTATTGTGATTTTAATTTACATTACTCTAATGACTGATGATGTTAAACACTTTTTCAAGTGCCTACTGGACATTTCATATCGTTTTTTTAGAGAAATGTCTATTCATATATTTTTTTCATTTTTAAATTGAATTGTTTGTCTTTTTGTTGTTGAGTTTTAAGTGTGCCTTATATATTATGGATAGACCCTTATGGGTGCTGGATTTTTTCCAGGTGCTTTGCTGCTTCAATTGACATAATCATGTGGTTTTTGTCATTCTATTAGTGTGGTATATTCTGTTGATTGATGTTCATATGTTGAATCACTCTTGTAATCCTGGGATAAATTCCAATTGGTCGTGGTGTATAAATCTTTTAATATGCTGCTTGACTCAGTTTGATAGTATTTTGTTGAGGATTTTGCATCTATACTCATAAGGAGTATTGTTCTGTGTTTTTTTTCCTCATGACGCCCTTGTCTGACTTTTGCACGAGGGTAATACTGGCCTTACAGAACAAGTTAGGAAATGTCCCCTACTTTCCTGAACTTGTGTTAATTTTTCTTTAAATGTTTGGTAGAACTAACCAATGAATCCCTCTTGTCCTACACTGTTTTTGTTGAAAAGATTTTGATTACTGATGAAATCTCTTTACTTGTTATTGATCTGTTCACACTTTCTATTTGTTCTTGAGTCAGTTTTGGTAGTTTTGTATTTCTAGAAATATGTCTAAATTTCATCTAGGTTATCTAATTTGTTGGCATTAGATTGTTCATAATGTTCTCTTATAATAAACATTTTTATCTGAGGCCAATGATAATATCTCTACTTTCATTTCTAATTTAAATAATTTGAATAATCACTCTGTTTTTCTTGTCAGTCTACCTAAAAGTTTGTCAATTTTGTTGATCTTTTCAAGGAACCAATTTTTGGTTTCACTGACTCTGTTATGTTTCTCTTTACTTTTAAAAATATCTATTCCTATCTTTCTCATTTTGTTCCTTCAGCTGATTTTGGACTTAGTTTGCTTTTCTTTTATTAGTTCTTTAAAAGAAAGTGTAAAGTTAGTTTATTGATTTGAAATGGTTCTTCTTTTTAATGTAGGACTTATAGTATAAATTTCCCTCTGAGCACTGTTTTAGGTACATGCTATAGAATTTATTGTTTTGTGCTTTTCTTTCCATCTGTCTCAAACTATTATCTAAATTTTCTTGTGATGTCCTCTTTGATCAAGAATGTATTGTCTAATTGCCACATATCTGTGAATTTTTCAGATTTTCTTCTCTTAATGATTTGTAGTTTCATTTCATTGTGGATGGAGTCATATTTATATGACTTCACTATTTTTAAATTTATGGAGACTTGTATTAAAAAATACTATAATACTGGCTTTATTTTACTTATGAAATTACCATTACCAGTGTATTTCTTTCTATTTTTTCTTAACATCTTTATTGGAGTAAAATTGCTTTACAATGGTGTGTTAGTTTCTGCTGTATAACAAAGTGAATCAGCTATATGTATACATATATCCCCATATCCCATGCCTCTTGCATCTCCTACCCACCCTCCCTATCCCACCCCTCTAGGTGGACACAAAGAACCTAGCTGATCTCCCTGTGCTGTGTGGCTGTTTCCTACTAGCTATCTATTTTACATTTGGTAGTGTATATATGTCCATGCCATTCTCTCACTTCATCCCAGCTTACCCTTCCCCTCCCCAAGACCTCAAGTCCATTCTCTACTTCTGTGTCTCTATTTCTGTCCTGCTCCTAGGTTCTTCAGAACCAATTTTTTTTTAATTTTTTAGATTCAATATATATGTGTTAGCATATGGTATTTGTTTTTCAATTTATGACTTACTTCACTCTGTATGACAGTCTCTATGTCCATCCACCTCACTACAAATAACTCAATTTCGGTTTCTTTTATGGCTGAGTAATATTCCATTTTATATATGTGCCACATCTTCTTTACCCATTCATCTGTCGATGGACACTTAGGTTGCTTCCATCTCCTGGCTATTATAAATAGAGCTGCAATGAACATTGTGGTACATGACTTTTTTTGAATTATGGTTTTCTCAGGGTATATGCCCAGTAGTGGTATTGCTGGATTGTATGGTAGTTCTATTTTTAGTTTTTTAAGGAACCTCCATACTGTTCTCCATAGTGGCTGTATCAATTTACATTCCCACCAACAGTGCAAGAGGATTCGCTTTTCTCCACACCCTCTCCAGCATTTATTGTTTGTAGAGTTTTTGATGATGGCCATTCTGACAGGTGTGAGGTGATACCTCATTGTAGTTTTGATTTGCATTTCTCTAATGATTAGTGATGTTGAGCATTCTTTCATGTGTTTGTTGGCAATTTGTATATTTCTTTAGAGAAATGTCTATTTAGGTCTTCCCATTTTTGGATTGCGTTTTTCGTTTTTTGATATTGAGTTGCATGAGCTGCTTGTAAATTTTGGAGGTTAATCTTTGTCAGTTGCTTCCTCTGCAAATATTTTCTCCCATTCTGAGGGTTGTCTTTTCATCTTGTTTAGGGTGTCCTTTGCTGTGCAAAAACTTTTAAGTTTCATTAGGTCTCATTTGTTTATTTTTGTTTTTATTTCCATTTCTCTAGTAGGTGGTTCAAAAAGCATCTTGCTGTGATTTATGTCATGGAGAGTTCTGCCTATGTTTTCCTCTAAAAGTTTCATAGTATCTGGCCTTACATTCATGTCTTTAATCCATTTTGAGTTTATTTTTTTGTATGGTGTTAGGGATTATTCTAATTTCACTCTTTAACATGTAGCTGTCCAATTTTCCTGGCACCACTTATTGAAGAGGCTGTCTTTTTGCCATTGTTTATTCTTGCCTCGTTTATCAAAAATAAAATGACCATAAGTGTGTGGGTTTATCTCTGGGGTTTCCATCCTGTTCCATTGATCTATATTTCTGTTTTTGTGCCAGTACCATATTGTCTTGATGACTGTACCTTTGTAGTATAGTCTGAAGTCTCGGACCTTGATTTCTCTAGCTCCGCTGTTCTTTCTCAAGATTGCTTTGGCTATTCATGGTCTTTTGTGTTTCCATACAAATTGTGAAATGTTTTGTTCTAGTTCTGTTAAAAATGCCATTGGTAGTTTGATAGAGATTGCATTGAATCGGTAGCGTTCTTTGGGTACTACGGTCATTTTCACAATTTTGGTTCTTCCAATCCAAAAACATGGTATATCTCTCCATTTGTTTGTATGATCTTTAATTTTTTTCATCAATGTCTTATAGTTTTCTGCCTACAGGTTGTTTGTCTTCTTAGGTAGGTCTTTTCCTAGTAATGTATTCTTTTTGTTGCAATGGTAAATGGGAGTGTTTCCCTAATTTCTCATTTAGATTTTTCATCATTAGTGTATAGGGTTGCAAGAGATATCTGTGCATTAATTTTGTATCATGCTACTTTACCTAATTCATTGATTACCTATCATAGTTTTCTGGTAGAATCTTTGGGATTCTCTCTGTATAATATCACATCAACTGCAAACTGTGACAACTTTACTTCTTTTCTGATTTGAATTCCTTTTATTTCTTTTTCTTCTCTGATTACTGTGGCTAAACTTTCCAAAACTATGTTGAATAATAGTGGTGAGAGTGGGCAACCTTGTCTCATTTCTGATCTTACAGGAAATGGTTTCAGTTTTTCACCATTGAGGACGATGTTGGCTGTGGGTCTGTCATATATGGCCTTTATTATGTTGAAGTAAGTTCCCTCTATACCTACTTTCTGGAGGGTTTTTATCATAAATGGGTATTGATTTTGTCGAAGGCTTTTTCTGCATCTACTGAGATGATCATATGATTTTTCTCCTTCAATTTGTTAATATGGTTTTTTACATTGATTGATTTGCATATATTGAAGAATCCTTGCATCCTGGGATAAAACCCAGTTGATCATGTTATATGATCCTTTTAATGTGTTGTTCGATTCTTTTTGCTAGCATTTTGTTGAGGATATTTGCATCTATGGACATCAGTGATATTGGCCTGTACTTTTCATTCTTTGTGACATTTTTTGTCTGGTGTTGGTATCAGGGTGGTGGTGGCCTCATAGAATGTGTGTGGGAGTGTTCCTCCCTCTGCTATATTTTGGAAGAGTTTGAGAGGGTTAGGTGTTAGCTCTTCTCTAAATGTTTGATAGAATTCGCCCGTGAAGCCATCTGCTCCTGGGCTTTTGCTTGTTGGAAGATTTTTAATCACAGTTTCAATTTCAGTGTTTGTGAATGGTCTGTTTATATTTTCTATTTCTTCCTGGTCCAGTCTCAGAAGGTTGTGCTTTTCTAAGAATTTGTCCAATTCTTCGAGGTTGTACATTTTATTTGCATATAGTTGCTTATAGTAATCTCTCATGATCCTTTGTATTTCTGCAGGGTCAGCTGTTACTTCTCCTTTTTCATTTCTAATTCTATTGATTTATATCTTCTCCCTTTTTTTTGATGAGTCTGGTTAGTGGTTTATCAACTTTGTTTATCTTCTCAAAGAACCAGCTTGTAGTTTTATTGATCTTTGCCATTGTTTCCTTCATTTCTATTTCATTTATTTCTGTTCTGATACTTATGATTTCTTTCCTTCTGCTAACTTTTGGGTTTTTTTCGCTTTCTCTAATTGCTTTTGATATAAGTTTAGGTTGTTTATTTGGGATGTTTCTTATTTCTTGAGGTAGGATTGTATTGCTGTAAACTTCCCTCTTAGAACTGCTTTTGCTGCATCCCATAAGTTTTGGGTGGTTGTGTTTTCATTGTCATTGTTTCTAGGTATTTTTTTATTTCCTCTTTGATTTCTTCAGTGATCTCTTGGGTATTAAGTAGTGTATTGTTTATCCTCCATGTGTTTGTATTTTTTACAGATTTTTTCCTTAATTGATATCTAGTCTCATAGCATTTTGGTCTGAAGAGATACTTGATATGATTTCAATTTTCTTAAATTTACCAAGGCTTGATTTGTGATCCAGGATATGATCTATCCTTGAGAATGTTCCATGAGCACTAGAAAAGAAAGTGTATTCTGTTGTTTTTGGAAGAATGTCCTATAAATATCAATTAAGTCCATCTTGCTTAATGTATCATTTAAAGTTTGTGTGTCCTTATTTATTTTCATTTTGGATGATCTGTCCATTGGTGAAAGTGGGGTTTTAAAATCCCTTACTATGATTGTGTTACTGTTGATTTCCCCTTATATGGCTATTAGCATTTCCCTTATGTATTGGGGTGCTCCTATGTTGGGTACATAAATATTTACAATTGTTATATCTTCTTCTTGGATTTATTCCTTGATCATTATTGCAGTGTCCTTCCTTGTCTCTTCTAATGGTCTTTATTTAAAAATCTATTTTGTCTGATATGAAATCTTTTGATTTCCATTTGCATGGAATATCTTTTTCCATCCCCTCAGTTTCAATCTGTACGTGTCCCTAGGTCTGAAGTAGGTCTCTTGTAGACAGCATATATATGGGTCTTGTTGGTATGTCCATTCAGCCAGTCTATGTCTTTTGGTTGAAACATTTAATCCATTTACATTTAAGGTAATTATCAATATGTATGTTCCTATTACCATTTTCTTAATTGTTTCGGGTTTGTTACTGTGTTTTCCTTCTCCTGTGTTTCCTGCCTAGATAATTTCCTTTAGCATTTGTTGTAAAGCTGGTTCAGTGGTGCTGAATTCTCTTAGCTTTTGCTTGCTGTAAAGGTTTTAATTTCTCCGTTGAATATGAATGAGATCCTTACTGGGCAGAATAATCTTGGTTGTAGGTTTTTCCCTTTTATCACTTTAAATACATCCTGCCACTCCCTTCTAGCTTGCAGACTTTCTGCTGAAAGTTCAGCTGTTAACCTTATTGGGATTTCTTTGTATGTTATTTGTTGGTTTTCCCTTGCTGCTTTTAATATTTTTTCTTTGCATTTAGTTTTTGATAGTTTGATTACTGTGTTTTTTGATGTGTTTCTCCTTGGATTTATCCTGTATGGGACTCTCTGCACTTCCTGACTTGATTGAGTATTTCCTTTCCCATATTAGGGAAGTTTTCAACTATAATCTCTTCAAATATATTCTCAGTCCCTTTCCTTTTTTCTTCTTCTTCTGGGACCCCTATAATTCGAATATTGGTGCATTTAATGTTGTTCCAGAGGTCTTTGAGACTGTCCTCAATTCTTTTCATTCTTTTTTTTCATTCTGCTCTGCAGTAGTTATTTCCACCATTTTATTTTACAGGTCACTTATCTGTTCTTCTGCCTCAGTTATTCTGCTATTGATGCCTTCTAGAGAATTTTTAATTTCATTTCTTGTGTTGTTCATCATTGTTTGTTTGCTCTTTATTTCTTCTAGGTCCGTGCTAAACGTTTCTTGTATTTTTATCATTCTATTTTGGAGATTTTGGATCATCTTTACTATCATTATTCTGAATTCTTTTTCAGGTGGACTGCCTATTTTCCCTTCATTTGTTTGGTCTGGTGGGATTTTACCTTCCTCCTTCATCTGCTGTGTGTTTCTCTGTCTTGTCATTTTTCTTAACTTACTGTGTTTGGGGTCTCCTTTTTGCAGGTGCAGGTTCGTAGTTTCCATTGTTTTTGGTGTCTGCCCCAAGTGGCTAAGCTTGGTTCAGTGGGTTGTGTAGGCTTCCTTGTGGAGGGGCATAGTGCCTGTGTTCTGTTGTATGAGGCTGGATCCTGTGCTTTTGGTGAGCAGGACCACGTCCAGTGGTATGTTTTTGGGTGTCTGTGACCTTATTATAATTTTAGGCAGCCTTTCTGCTAATGGGTGGGATTGTTTTCCTGTCTTGCTAGTTGTTTGCCATAGGGTGTCCAGCACTGTAGCTTGCTGGTCATTGGGTGGAGCTGGGTCTTAGCATTAAGATGGAGATCTCTGGGAGAGCTTTCGCCGTTTGATATTACATGGAGCTGGGAGGTCTCTGGAGGACCAGTTTCCTGAACTTGACTCTCCCATCTCAGAGGCACAGACCTGAAACCTGGCTGGTGCACCAAGACCCTTCTGGGAATTCTTTGGCCTTCTGCCAGCGTTCAGTACTTGTACTATAGAAGTTACTCGACATGCAGTTGTATTTCTGATGTATTTGTTGGGAGGAAGGTGATCTCCACATCTTAATCCTCTGCTATCTTGGAGGTCCGCCATGACTTTTTAAATTATGCTTTTTTCAGGGTATATGACCAGTAGTGGGAATGCTGGGCTGTACGGTAGTTCAATTTGTAATTTTTTAAGGAACCTCCATACTGTTCTCCATAGTGGCTGTATCAATTTACATTCCCACCAACAGTGCAAGAAGGATCCCTTTTCTCCACACCCTCTCCAGCATTTATTGTTTGTAGAGTTTTTGATGATGGCCATTCTGATCGGTGTGAGGTGATATGTCACTGTGGCTTTCATTTGCACTGCTCTAATGATTAGTGATGTTGAACATCCTTTCCTGTGTTTGTTGGCATTCTGTATATCTTCCTTGGAAAAATTTCTATTTAAGTTGCCCATTTTTGGATTGGGTTGTTTGCTTTTCTGATATTGAGCTGAATGAGCTGCTTGTATATTTTGGAGATTAATCCTTTGTCAGTTGTTTCCTTTGCAAATATTTTCTCCCATTCTGAGGGGTGTCTTTTCGTGTTTTTTATGTTTTCCTTTGCTGTGCAAAAGCTTTTAAGTTTTAATGGGTCCCATTTGTTTATTTTTGGTTTTATCTCCATTTGTCTAAGAGGTGGGTCAAATAGGATCTTGCTGTGATTTATGTCATAGAGTGTTCTGCCTATGTTTTCCTCTAAAAGTTTTATAGTGTCTGGCCTTATATTTAGGTTTTTAATACATTTTGAGTTTATTTTTGTGTATGGTGTTAGGAAGTGATCTAATGCCATTGTTTTACATGTAGCTGTCCAGTTTTCCCAACCCCACATATTGAAGAAGCTGCCTTTTCTCCATTGTATATTCTTGCCTTGTTTATCAAAGATAAGGTGATGATATGTGTGTGGGTTTATCTCTGAGGTTTCTATCCTGTTCCATTGATCTATATTTCTGTTTTTGTTCCAGTACCATACTGTCTTGATTACTGTAGCTTTGTATTATAGTCTGAAGTAAGGTGGCCTGATTCCTCCAGCTCCATTTTTCTTTCTCAACATTGCTTTGGCTATTCAGGGTCTTCTGTGTTTCCATACAAATTGTGAAAAGCTTTTTTCTATGTCTGTGAAAAATGCCACTGGTAGTTTGATAGGGTTTGCATTGAATCTGTAGATTGCTTTGGGTAGTATAGTCATTTTCACAATGTTGATTCTTCCAGTCCAAGAACATGGTATATCTCTCCATCTGTTTGTATCAGCTTTAATCCCTTTCATCAGTGTCTTAGAGTTTTCTGCCGACAGGTCTTTTGTCTCCTTAGGTAGGTTTATTCCTAGGTATTTTATTCTTTTTGTTGCAACAGTAAATGGGAGTGTTTCCTTAATTTCTCTTTCAGATTTGTCATCATTAGTGTACAGGAATGCAGGAGATTTCTGTGTATTATTTTCGTATCCTGCCACTTTAACAAATTCATTTATTAGCTCTAGTAGTTTTCTGGTAGCATCTTTAGGATGCTTTAATAGAGTATCATGTCATCTGCAAACAGTGACAATTTTACTTCTTTTCTGATTTGTATTCCTTTTGGTTCTTTTTCTTCTCTGATTGCTGTGGCTAAATCTTCCAAAACTATGTTGAATGATAGTGGTGAGTGTGGACTACCTTGCCTTGTTCCTGATCTTAGTAGAAATGGTTTCAGTTTTTCACCATTTAGAATGATGTTGGCTGTGGGTTTGTCATGTTTCATACTTATTATGTTGAGGTAAGTTCCCTCTATGCCTACTTTCTGGAGGGTTTTTATCATAAATGGTGTTGAATTTCATTGACAGCTTTTTCTGCATCTATTGAGATGATCATATGGTTTTTCTCCTTCAATTTGTTAATATGGTTTATGACATTGACTGATTTGCATATATTGAAGAATCCTTGCATTCCTGGGATAAACCTCACTTGATCATGGTGTATGATCCTTTTAATATGCTGTTGGATTCTGTTTGCTAGTATGTTGTTGAGGATTTTTGCTTCTATCTTCATCAGTGACATTGGCCTGTAGTTTTCTGTTTTAGTGACATCTTTGTCTGGTTTTGTGTCAGAGTGATGGTGGCCTCATAGAATGAGTTTGGGAGTGTTCCCCCTCTGCTATACTTTGGAAAAGTTTGAGAGGGATAGGTGTTAGGTCTTCTCTAAATGTTTGATAGAATTCGCCTGTGAAGCCATCTGGTCCTGGGCTTTTGTTTGTTGGAAGATTTGTAATCACAGTTTCAATTTCAATGCTTGTGATTGGTCTGTTCATATTTTCTTTTTCTTCTTGGTGTAGTCTTGGAACATTTTGCTTTGCTAAGAATTTGTATATTTCTTCCAGGTTTCCATTTTATTGGCATATAGTTGCTTGTAGTAATCGCTCATGATCCTTTGTATTTCTGCAGGGTCAGTTATTACTTCTCCTTTTTCATTTCTATTTCTATTGATTTGAATTTTCTCCCTTTTTTTCTTGATTAATGTGGCTACTGGTTTATCAATTTTGCTTTATTCTCAAAGAACCACCTTTTAGTTTTATTGATCTTAGCTTTTGTTTCCTTTATTTCCTTTTCATTTATTTCTGATCAGGTATTTATGATTTCTTTCCTTTTGCTACTATTGGGGATTTTTTTTCTTCTTTCCCTAATTGCTTTAGGTGTAAGGTTAGGTTGTTTATTTGAAATGTTTCTTGTTTCTTAAGGTAGGATTGTATTGCTATAAACTTCCCTCTTAGAACTGCTTTTGCTGTATCTCATAAGTTTTGGGTGGTAGTGTTTTCATTGTCATTGTTTCTAGGTATTTGTTAATTCCTCTTTGATTTCTTCAGTGATATCTTTTTTATTAAGTAGTGTATTGTTTAGCCTCCATGTGTTTGTATATTTACAAGTTTTTTCCTGTAATTGATATCTAATCTCATAGCATTGTGGTTAGAAAAGACACTTGATACGATTTCAATTTTCTTAAATTTACCAATGCTTGATGTGTGACCCAAGATATAATGTATCCTGGAGAATGTTCCATAAGCACTAGAGAAGAAAGTGTATTCTGGTGTTTTTGGATGGAATGTCCTATAAATATCAATTAAGTCTATTTTGTTTAATGTAACATTTATAGCTTGTGTTTCCTTATTTATTTGCATTTTGCATGATCTGTCCATTGGTGAAAGTGGGGTGTTAAAGTCCCTTACTATGATTGTGTTACTTTTGATTTCCCCTTTTATGGCTGTTAGCATTTGCCTTAATCATTGAGGTGCTTTTATGTTGGGTGCATAAATATTTACAATTGTTATATCTTCTTGGATTGATCCCTTGATCATTATGTGGTATCCTTTATCTCTTGTAATAGTCTTTCTTTTAAAGTCTATTTTGTCTGATATAAGCATTGGTATTCCAGCTTTCTTGTGAGTTCCTTTTGCATGGAATATCTTTTTCCATCCCCTTATTTTCAGTCTGTATGTGTCCCTAGGTCAAGTGTGTCTCTTTAGACAGCATATATATGGGTCTTGTTTTTGTATCCATTCAGCCAGTGTATGTCTTTTGGTTGGAGCATTTAATTCATTTACAATTAAGGTAACTATCAATATGCATGTTCCTATTACCACTTTCTTAATTGTTTTGGGTTTGCTATTGTAGGTCTTTTCCATCTCTTGTGTTTACTGCCTGGAGAAGTTTCTTCAGCATTTGTTGTAAAGCTGGTTTTGTGCTGCTGAATTCTCTTAGCTTTTGCTTCTCTGTAAAGGTTTCAATTTGTCTGTCAAATCTGAATGAGATCCTTCCTAGGTAGAGTAATCTTGGTTGTAGGTTTTTCCCTTTCATCACTTTAAGTATGTCTTGCCACTCCCTTCTGGCTTGCAGAGTTTCTGTGAAATATCAGCTGTTAACCTTATGAGGATTCCCTTGTATGTTATTTGTTGTTTTTCCCTTGCTGCTTTTAATATTTTTTCTTTGTATTTAATTTTTGATAGTTTGATTAATATGTGTCTTGGCATGTTTGTCCTTGGATTTATCATTTATGGGACTCTGTGCACTTCTTGGACTTGATTGAGTATTTCCTTTCCCATATTAGGGAAGTTTTCAACTATAATCTCTTCAAATATTTTCTCACTCCCTTTCTTTTTCTCTTCCTCTTCTGGGACCCGTATAATTCTAATGTTGGTGTGTTTAATGTTGTCCGAGAAGTCTCTGAGACTGTACTCAATTCTTTTCATTCTTTTTTTTTTATTATTATTGTGCTCTGCAGTAGTTATTTCCGCTATTTTATCTTCCAGGTCATTTATCCATTCTTATTTCTCAGTTATTCTGCTATTGATTCCTTCTAGAGAATTTTTAATTTCATTTATTTTGTTGTTCATCACTGTTTGTTTGCTCTTTATTTCTTCTAGGTCCTTGTTAAATGTTTCTTGTATTTTCTCCATTGTATTTCCAAGATTTTGGATCATTTTTACTATAATTACTCTGAATTCTTTTTTCAGGTAGACTGCCTTTTTCCTCTTCATTTGATCGTTCTGGTGGGTTTTCACCTTACTCCTTCATCTGCTGTGTATTTCTCTGTCTTCTCATTTTGTTTAAATTACTGTATTTGGGGTCTCCTTTTGTAGGCTGCAGGTTCATAGTTCCCGTTGTTTTTGGTGTCTGCTCCAGTGGGTAATGTTGTTTCAGTGGTTGTGTAGGCTTCCTGGCGGAGGGGACTGGTGCCTGTGTTGTGGTGGATGAGGCTGGATCTTGTTTTTCTGGTGGGCAGGATGGCATCAGGTGTTGTGATTTTTGGTGTCTGTGAACTTAGTATGATTTTACGCAGCCTCTCTGCTAATGGGTGTGGTTGTGTTCCTGTCTTGCTAGTTGTTTTGCATGCGGTGTCCAGCACTGGAGCTTGCTGGTCCTTGAGTGGAGTTGCATCTTAGCATTGAGACAGAGATCTCTGGGAGAGATCTTGCTGGTTGATATTACGTGGGGCCAGGAGGTCTTCGTGGACCAGTGTCCTGAAGTCGACTCTCCTACCTCAGAGCCTGAAGCCTGACACCTGGCCAGAGCACCAAGATCCTATCAGCTACAGTGTTCAGAAGAAACGGGAGAAAAAAAGAAAGAAAGAAAAACGTTATTAAAATAAAAAATATATTAAAATAAAATAATTAAAAATAATAAAATAAAGGAAAGAAGCAAGCAATCCAACCAATAAACAAATACACCAATGGTAAGAAGCACTAAAAACTATACTAAAAGAAACAAATGAATGAAGAGACAGATCCCTAGGAAAAATGGTGAAAACAAATGTATACAGACAAATCACTCAAAGAAGCATACATATACCCACTCACAAAATGAGAAAAAGGGGGGAAAATATATATATATAAAATAAAGGAAGAGAGCAACGAAATCAATAAACAAATCTACCAATGATAAAAAGCTGTAAATACTAAACTGAGATAAACATAAAACCAGAAACAAATTAGATGCAGAAAGCAAACCCCAAGTCTACAGTTGCTCCCAAAGTCCACCACCTCAGTTTTGGGATGATTCATTGTCTTTTCAGGTATTCCAAAGATGCAGGGTACATCAAGTTGATTGTGGATATTTAATCCACTGCTCCTGAGGCTGCATGGAGAGATTTCCCTTTCTCTTCTTTCTTCACACAGCTCCTGGGGTTCAGCTTTGTATTTGGCCCTACCTCTGCATGTAAGTCAACCTCTGGTGTCTGTTCTTCACCCAGAAAGGAGGGAGTTAAAGAAACAGCTGATTAGGGGGCTCTGGCTCACTCAGGCCAGGGAAAGGGAGGCGTACGGAATGCGGGGTCATCCTGTGGTGCCAGATGCCGCCACGACGTTACACCAGCCTGAGACATGCTGTGTGTTCTCTTGGGGAAGTTGTTCCTGGATCATGGGACCCTGACAGTGGCGGGCTGCACAGCCTCCGGGGAAGAGAGGTGTGGATAGTGACCTGTGCTCACACACAGGCTTTTTGGTGGCTGAAGCAGCAGCCTTAGCATCTCATGCCCACCTCTGGTGTCTGCGCTGATAACCACGGCTCACGCCCATCTCTGGAGCTCATTTAGGGGGTGTTCTGAATCCCCTCTCCTTGCGCACCCCAAAACAATGGTTTCTTGCATCTTAGGCAGTTCCAGATATTTTCCCGGACTCCCTCCCAGCTAGCTGTGTTGCACTAGCCCCCTTCAGGCTGTGTTCATGCAGCCAACCCCAGTCCTCTCCCGGGATCTGACCTCTGAAGCCCAAGCCTCTGCTCCCAGCCCCCACCCACCCCAGCTGGGGAGCAGACAAGCCTCTCAGGCTGGTGAGTGCTGGTCAGCACCGATCCTCTGTGCAGGAATCTCTCTGCTTCACCCTCTGTGCCCTTATTGCTGCGTTCTCCTCCTTGGCTCCGAAGCTTCCCCCCCACCCACCCACTGTCTCCACCAGTGAAGGGGCTTCCTAGTGTGTGGAAGCTTTTCCTCCTTCACAGCTCCCTCCCAGAGGTGCAGACCCCATCTCTATTCTTTTGTCTCTGTTTTTTCTTTTTTCTTTTGCCCTACCCATGTATGTGGGGAGTTTCTTGCCTTTTGGGAAGTCTGAGGTCTTCTGCCAGCATTCAGTAGGTGTTCTATAGGAGTTTTTCCACATGTAGATATATTTTTGATGTATTTGTGGGGAGGAAGGTGATCTCCATGTCTTACTCCTCCGCCATATTGAAGATACCCCATATTTATTTCTTTAAATGGCTTTGAGTTACTTGCTAGTGTCCTTCACTTCATCTTGAGGACGCCCTTTAGCATTTCGTATAAGATAGCTCTATTAGTGCTGAGCTCCCTCAGTTTTTATTTATATGGGAATGTCTTACTTTCTCCTTCATTTTTGAAAGATAGTTTTGTCAGATATAGAATTCTTGGCTGACAGATTTTTTTTTTTCTGTCAACACTTTTAATTTGTCATTCTACTGCTCTCTGTCCTCTGTGGTTTCTGATGAGAATCAGTTGTTAGTATTGGTGAGAATCACTTGCAGGAGGCAGTTCACTTCCGTGTTCCTACTTTCACAATTCTTTATCTTTGTCTTTCAACAATTTGCAAGATATCTCAATGTAGTTCTCTGAGTTTATCATACTTGGAATTTGTTGAGCTTCTTGGACATGTAGATTCATTTTTCATCAAATTTGAAAAGTTTTTATCTATGGTTTCTTCAAATATTATTTTGTCCTCTTTCTCTTTTCACCTTCTGGGACTCCATTTTGTGTATGTTGGTATGCTTGATATTGTCCCAAATATCTTTTAAACCCTGTGCATTTTTCTTCATTATTTTCTTTCTGCTCCTCCCACTGAATAATCTTAAATGACCTATCTTTATATTTACAGATTCTTTCTTCCACCTATTGAAAATTGCTGTTCTACTTCTCTAGTGAAATTTTTCTTTCAGTTATTGTACTTTTCACCTCAGGATTTCGATTTGGCTTAAAAAATATTCGCTGTCTCTTAGTTGATGTTACCCATTTGGAGAGGCATTATTTTCCTGGTTTCACTTAGCTCTTTTCATGGTGTCCTTTAGCTCTTTTAGCATATTTAATACAATTATTTAAAATTATTTCTTAGGTAAACTCAATTTTAGGGCCTCCTTAGTGATGGTTACTTTTAGTTTTCCTGTGTGTGGGAAGAACCTTCTTGTTTCTTCTCTGTAGGCCTCATAATTTTGTTAAAAGGCAGATATTTTAAATATTATAATTTGGCAGCTCCAGAAATCAGATTCTTCCTCTTTCTCATAGTTTGTTGTTGCAACTTGTTGCAGTAGTTTTTTTGTGCTTTTCTGAACTAACTTTGATATGTCTGAACTAAGAATGATATGTCTGGATTCTTTGTTTTGTTGGTCTCTGATATCTTTGTTCCTTCTCCTTAGTAGTCAGCTAGAGTTTTTCTTAAGCACTCAGAACCAGAAAAAAAAAAAAGAAGAAAAAGGAAAGAAAAAAGTGACTTTTTATTTTTGTAGTTTGGCTCTGTGTTAGAGCACTCTTTCAATGCTAGCCAGGAAATTAATAACCTTTCTTTAACCTTCACTTCCTGCTCACACAGAGCTTGAAGTTCAGCCAGAGGCGAAAGCTTAGGTTCTTCTCAGGTGTTTTCTGAGCATGGATCCAGACTTGGGCATTTTCTTTGGTCTTCTACATTCCCCAGAATATATAGGGGCTTCAAAGCCCTTCCTCCCCATGTTTCTCCTTCCCAGCCTCTTCATTCCTTAGCTTCTTGGTTTGTTGTTTGTCCTAACTACTATACAATACCTTGGTCCATGTGGCCATGGCTAATACATTTGCCTTTAAATGCTTTCAACAAGCACCACCAGGGAAGCTGCCTCAATCCTGTGGAAACTCTGAGGCAAATAAAACACATCAAGCCGTTGAGATGACATTTCAAAGACCCATCAGACAGGTTAAAACAATGAGTTCTGTATTGCTCCCTCTGGTTACAAATAACCCGCACCAGTAAAGCAGGTTGCCATCTCAAAGCTGCTGTTCAGCTGGGTTTCAGGGGATGGCAACCAGGTAAGTTTAATGTGCTAGAGATCTGTTACTAAAATCCAGTTGTTTTTCTCTTTATTAATGTTTTTCCTTTGATTCCAGAACTATAAAAAAAGTTAATTCTGACAGTTTTTGCCAGCTTATTTCTTGCTTTTGCAATATGCAATTGCAAAGTTTTGAAATTCATACTCTTTTTCTTTTTTTTTTTTCGTATGTCAATCTTTTTAATACTGATTTTAAGTTGTAGAGAGAATGGACACTACTTGTGGTCTAGACTTTTATTTTATACTATCTTTGATGATTTTCACTATAAATCCTAGAATTTTACATACAGTAATTACTAAATTATAATTTTGAATGAATTAATATATCAATCAGAATCCACATACAGACATTTTTATTACCTACCTGAGTGACTTATTCTGCAGTGTAAAAATTCTGAATTTAGGATAAGTTTCCTTATACTCTAAAATAAATTCTTCATGGTAACATTAATTTTTCTTTCCTAACTACTAGTGAAGATAGAGAAAATATGGTCATTATATTTTTCATAATATCCTTGTGTACACAGAATAGTTTTAAAATTTAATCATCCCCAGATCTCTCTAGCTGTAAAATAAACAACCTTTCAGCCTTTCCTCATTGGTTTTATTTTCTGCCTGAATTATCCAGATAAGGACTGGAAAATAAAGACCTGTCTCATTTGGCTAAGTTAGCAGTCTTCAATTCACTTGGGAGTTGAGCAATACTTTTGCAATGAACTTTAGTTAGAATTTTTAAATTAAGTAATGTAAAATAGTTCTAGGAATATTACCCTTGGGAGTATTTCTTCCATAGTACTAGTGACTGGCCATAGATGTTTAATGGTTCATGCATTTGGGTTAGGGTTATCCTTAGCATGAATGAAGGCAGATCAATCTAGAGTTGAGACTTACTAACTTAGAATGATATATTCTGAAAGAGTATGTCCATATACTTGTATCCAAAATCTAGCAAACATCTGTAGAAAGAGTATTTAAAATACTGAAAGTGTTATTGTTTAATGTCCTATATTTATTTTTGAGGAAATAATATTTCTAGAGAGCTTTTTTGTACTAGGTAAATTCCTAGATGCTTTCTGATAAGTGTTTACTAACAAACAAATGCTAATACCTTGAATTAGTTATAACGTTCTTGTCTTAGTCAAGGAGACTAAGGATCTGAGCTGCTAAGAACCTTGTACAGAGCATGGCAGCTGTAGGAGTGTACCACTATAATCATCCTTTAAGAGAGAGCCTGCCTCAACTGATCATATCTGATTGCAGAGCCTTTGAAATTCCTGCAGTAGTGTAGTTGAGGACGTGCTCTCCTCAGGCAGCTTCAACCAATACTCAAGCACAGTAGTGTAGGCTGTGTAGGCTGTGTCATTGCTGCTCAAGGCAGGGCTCCTCTACAGACAATCTTCACCTTAAAGGTCCCCTTTGGGCTTCAGACTTTCTCAGACCTACACTATAGTCTGGGTCTCTTCCTTCCTAGTTGTCCTTCCTTTCTTCACAGGTGTCAGACCCCCATCACAGTCTGAGGGATTTTCCTGCCCACTTCTGCTCCCTCTTCTGTTATCTTTCACACACATTATCTAAAATAAATCTTTCGTACTGTAAATTCTGTTTTTGTATTTTCTTCCCAAAGGATCTAAAATGACACAAGGAGGAAGAATGATATACTGGAGGAAAGCAAAAGTTATTTATCTGGGGTGATTGCATTGGTAAAGGTTGTTACATATACCTGGATTTTCATTCTATTTTTCCCATTTTGAAATTCAGTCTTTTTGTACAACAATATTTTTTGTAAAATGAAGACAATCACATTTATCTTGCAGCATTGTTGTGAATCTCTTGAGTGATGTAGTAATACTTGGCTCTTAGCAGGACCTCAAAAATGGTAGCTGTTAGTGTTGCTAATAAACAACAATAATATTATATAGTAAATATTATGAAATATGTGTAATAATAATATATTACATATTAAGTATTGGTTCTGGTATTAAAAATCAAAAATGTCCTCCCACAAACTGTGTCCCTTTCCATGCCTCTTTTCTAGCATCGTTCTCATTGATGATGCAGGCTTTTTATATCTTAACTTTTAGTTATTTTGAAAAGAATACATTGAATTTATATTGTCACTAAATGTTTGGATTGATGTGATGCTGTAATGATACGTGATTATCTGCATAGTAATTGATTGTACTTGCCAGCAAACAGCAATGTAGCTCTCAATGTTTGTAAATGGCACCCCTACACATTCTCTACTCAATTATTTCCTAAAGAGATTAGTCAAAGAGGCCACATGATTTAAGAGTAAAATACTTAGGCCTAAAGGGAGAAAGTCTGCTTTCAAAGTTTGTGTCATCTCACCAACTAACTATTATTTGGGGCAATTGTTCACTGACACATAACTAGTTTCCTTATTAATAAAATGAAAGAATTAGGGCAATTTATTTTTAAAGTCACATTAATCTATATAGTCTGAAAACTGATAATGATCAGTTCCTTAGAATTTACACTTTAAGTCTATAAGCAATACCATAATAATCCTAGATTTTCATTATTATATAATTGGTTTTATAATACATACTGAAGATGAATTTTTTTTAAAAAAAAGGAAGAGTCAAATGGATGCTTGTTTGTTAATAGTTAATAAATTAGGTAAGATAATTCATAATCAGATTTTTCATGTGATCTCATTTATTCATAAAAGATTACTACAACAGTGATAAATATTAGAATTAATAGAATTTTTATAAATTTCACTAGAAAATATTAGTTTTAAAGAATACAAATAAAACTTTTCCACAGCCCCTTTCCTGAAAAAAATAATTAGGGAAAACATGCATAACTTTACCCTGCTAAAAATGTTGAAACAGTTAGAGATAGAGCACTCAGGATGATGTTTCCATCTTGACCCTCAGACAGAAGCTATGCCAGATTTTCTAGATTATGAAGTTTGCATCATCCTAAAAATGTGTTTAAGTTTCACGATAATGTCATCTGAAGCAATATACGTTCAGGCTCTTATCCAAACTAAAGAGATTACATACGGCTTCTGGATCAATGTCATGCTTGACATTGAAAGCATAGAGCTAACATGGATAGGTAAGAATAGGTCTTTGGTAATTAAGGATGGAAATACCACCCATCTACAACAATTGCAACCTCACTTCAAATGATCTGAATTCAATTAGAAAAACCAGAGGGGCTACATATAAAAACAGTCACCTAAAGACAATTTTAAAGTATGATTCAATTCAATACAATGGTTAGTCATTTAATGTCTACTATTAACCAGCAGCACTATGCCAAGCCCTGCACATCCAAAGATGAATAACACATGGCCCTGCCATGAAGGAAGAGTGATTTATTAGAAGACATGAGGTTTAGTCCAGGAATACTAAAGGGTGATTAATATAAGTAGGTATTTCTTACTGCATAAATAGGACAAATTAAGAGTGTTTAATTTGAGCAAAAATGCCATATGCCAAGAGACAAAGGTAGGGAGACAGACATAATAACATATCAATAACAGCATATCAAACAAAAGCAGCTACACCTGCTCATCTAAGGATTTGTTTGGTGTGGCAATGATGGCTTTGCATCTTGGCACGTAAATATTTCACAACACCAAAAGCTGAATCATCTTAAGATGAAAGGAGCAATAAAAAACACAGTGTCTCCTCTCTGATCTCTCTCTCTGTCTCTCTCTGTCTCTCTCTGTCTCTCTCTCTCTCTCTCTCACACACACACACACACACACACACTCCTTAAGTGGCATTTGATACTTGATGACTTATTATTGTGGTGGTAAGAATCAATGCAGAGCTTATTTGGAGAACAACAATGCTGGTTAAAGAAAATGCTATACTTGCCAATGCTTTTAACATATCTGAGGTAACAGGGAAGCCTCTGCTCTGGCATAAAATGAGAATAGAGAATAGCCAGCAATATTTGATGTTCAAATTGTAAATTTGACTTACACATCATGGAATATTTTGGATAAAAAGGTAATAAACTTCTCTATCCTCTTCATAAATCCTAAGGGTTTAAAGACTGTTAATAGAATGACAGGAATATGACACTGTTAAATCCATTTAAATATGACTATCCTTAAAAGTGCTTTGGAAACAAGGAAGCATTGTTTAAGAAGTGTAAGAAATCTTTATGTATGCCAAACGTGCTGAGATTCAATGCATCATGTTTTCGTGCCTGTGAGTTAACAGCCACTGCCCCTTCCAGGGTCCGTAGTTGATTATTGGGAATGGGACAATGTGGCTTAGTAATATTAGGAGTCACTAAGAATCACTGAGTGCTTTCTATATGCCAGGCCGTGGCTTAGATACTTTGCTTTGCCTTATCTCATTTAATTCACACAACAACACTATGAAGTCAGTACTGTTATTATTCCCTTTTTACATGCAGGGTAGTTGAGACTGTCAACCCATTTCTCAGGTCTTTCTAATTCTGTAACATGCTTCTCTGGTTTTGTAACTTTCAGTTGTAATAAATTTAGGGTGCTAAAATCATGTATAAAATGAATTTCCACAAAATTACTTTACCAATTTGAAAATACTGCTTATTACTCTACTGTTCACACATATATCTGTTTTATTGCTTTACTCTGGGGCTGTTATGGGGTGAATGTGTTTTCTAAACAGAATTGACCTCTGTTCTACATCATCCCCTACAACCTAAGGCAATTTGCTGCAAGTCTACATGCTTTCACATTTCTTAATGTCTATTTTAAAATATCATCTGTTGATGTTACTCTAAATACCCCCTGCTTTAGTGTGGCATAATTACACATGGATTGCTAAACAAATATACCATTTAAATATAGTTCCTTGTTCCTCTAGTCCTTTGTAGACAACCTTTCCAAAGGTAACATTTAAAAGCACGGATCAACCTCAATGAAAGATATTTGAAAGGCAAATAATAATGATGCTGTTAAATGCTGAATGTCTCCAAAATATTTTGTGTTACTGTACTTAATTCCACCTCTAAAGACTGGGAATCAATTATTTAATGAGAACATTTCAATCTAGTATTAGAATCTGGATGAGGATAAAAAGGAATTCTGAATATGTTTCCCACACAGATCTCAGTACCATTACAATATGCTGGATGCTTTCCAATCCAGCCATTAGACTGTGAGTCTTTTTATGTTTCTGTGTACAGATCTCTATGGGTACCTAAAAAATATCTTCTTGCTAGGAATCCTTGCCTGCTGTTTACCCACAACTTTGTAGCATGCATGATCTTGAACAGATCAGTTAAGGTGTCTGTATTCCAGTTTCTTTATCTATGAAGTAGGAGGCTGGGTCAGATGACCTGTGAGATCCATGCCAGAACTAAAACATATTGATTCTGTACCCAAGAATGATGATTTACTGGGACTACTATGCAGTTTAAACCAACTGCTATTAAATTGAAAATACTCATTTATTCTTCTATTTTTTATAAAAATACTTTCATGGGTACCAGAAAAATTATTGCCACCACTATTGATGGGAAATACTAAATTTCTGCTTGCTCTGGATTTCTTAGATAGCTTCTTTATACTTCGTAATTTTTAGCACAGATTTTTAGTGAGAGAAAAGGTTTGTGGTTGATTGGTTGGGATCATGAGATATGATTCATGAGAATGAGAAGCTGACATACTGAGGATGCAGAAAAGAGAATTAGAAAGAGTTTTGGATGGCAATATTGAACAGGGAAACAAGACAAGAAACTGCCTTCCTCTGGACATTCTGTTATATGAGGAAAACATATCTCTCTCTATTTGTGTACACACGGTTGCTTATGTTTTCCATTACTTGAAATTATATAAATAATTATTATAACAATATTACCCATCTTGTGTATAAAATGATGTGATATATTTAAAATCCTAAGGGCAAGGCCTAAAATGTAGCAAACACTCAACACGCATTCAATGTATTATAGTTGGATTTTAAGGTAGAATATAATATGATCAGATTTACAACTTAGAAACTCACTCTAACTATGCAGTACTCCACTGTGTGGAAAAGGTAGTTAAATATCTAATGTGTCTCCCTAAGGAGACACAGGGTGATGGTTCTTGATTCAACTAGTGAGAATAGAGACAGACACAACTGGACAGATTTTGAGAGACATTAAAAAAAAAGAGATGTCAAGGATAACTCCCGTGTTTTTGAATTATTAGGCAATTGGATAGATTTCTTTTTCACTGAGGAAAAGAATAGTGAAAGAGAATCACTTTGAGACCAGGTAGGAGATCAATACCTTGGTTTTAGAATTAAAAGTCTGAGGTACAATTAAGAATTTCAGGAGATGTGGAGTAGGCTGATTCAAATGCAGAGTCCAGAGGAGAGGTTGGAGCTGTAGATACTCATTTTGGAGCTACTGACATAAAGATGGGGTTGAAACCACATGGGTGGATAGTATCCTTCAGCAGATTGTAATATATGGTAGAAAGATATCTTGTCTGAGGAATATCTATGTCGAAAAGTTGTGTAGAATAAGATGTGTAAAAGAAAAACAGTTATTCAAGGCAGAGCTTAGTATCCCCATTTCATTAATAAGAAAACTAAGACTGACTTGTAGATTTTAAGTAAATTTGTCTGAGTTCATATGGTTAATAAGCAGCATAGCTGAGATTCAACTCAGTTTCATCCTGCTCCAAGCTCTTGGTCTATACGCCACACCTTCAATGAGTCTCTGGCTATCAACTTCAGCTTCTTGATTATTAAGTAAGATGTTTTTAGCACGGTGTAATTGGTAGCTTCTTCCTGCATTCTCTTTCTGCACTGAAAGATCCATCAGTGTACAACTGTGTTCCTTATTATGCAACAAAGAAGGGAGAGAGAGAGAGGGAGAGAGAGAGGGATTGGGGAAATACTTATGAAGATCCTTTACTACAGAAGCAATTTATTCATCGTCCAGATCAATAATATTCCTTAGAAAATCTCCAAAGCACTCTGAGGGCCTGTGTCATGTTTACAATGGCTCAGGGAGGAAAGATAGCTTGTTTAGATGCACCAAGTCGTGCCAAGTGAGAAAGGAAACAGAACACATCATTAACCTCCAAATATTCAAATACAATCTGACCTGACTATACAGGTTTCAAAGGGAAAGCCCACAAGAAGGCAGATGAGGTCAGAACTGCGTGGCTGGGCAGGTCTGAGGGAGGTGTTAATTCACTCCTACTTAAGCTATGCATACAAGTCAGTAATCAGAGCTTCACTTTTCAAGATGCCTAAACTCAAGTCAGAATTCGAAATGAAATTACATAAGAGTGTCTAAGGAGTCACAAAATATCCAATAATAGGTCGATAAAGTGTATATTTTTCAAATACTGTGTAAGAGGTATGCATTACAAATCTTGTCATTAAAAAATAGGAAAAACACTAACTGTAAAAGCTTCAGTTCAGAATAGCTCACACAAAGTGAATAAACAAAGGCAAATATAAAATGTTCGATTTTGTAAGGGCCTCACGATTGAAAAAGACGTTAATTGCTCATTCTAACCCAAAGATGCCAACAATTATAGTCCTTTTATAGTAGGGAAAAACCCCCAACAACCCCAGAATACTTTGTATCAACTCAAGAGACACTCATCTAATGATGTTACCCAAGTGGTGAAACTGGAGACATTTCCATTCAGTACAGAGTATATTTCAGACAATGCTGAGAAGTTAGATTGAATAAAAAACAAATGAAGAATAAATTCAACCCTGGAGCATTCATTATTCAGCGTTTGTATGTGATTTGCCATTTAAAGAGATTTAAATCTCTTTCAGTATATTCACAACCTTCTAGTTAATACACTACTATTAGCCCGGCTTTAAAAGAAAGACTGTGTATTAGCCCATCTTTTAAATAAGGAACCTGAGGCAGAAAGTTCAGGGGCAGTTTAAACTTTGCCAGTAGAAGCACTTTCCCTTTAGTTGAGGGTCCATTCATTTGAAGTGAATTACCCATTCTCAGGAGCCCCGTGATGGCCCTCGTCAGGGTAATTTATTTCCCAGAAGGGCATTCTTTGCTTTTAAGAGGAAATATTTTTACTAATTGTATTGTAGAATTGTGTCTGTTATTAATATGATAAGAAATATATATCCTGATTACACTAGCACTAAGCCAAATACTGTGTTCTGTTTTTTCTTACCAGATGTTTTATAGCATGTTAGTGTGTTAAGGAAGATTGATAAACCTAATAGACATATATAAACCTATCAGTAAAGGATTATGGAAAGGAAATTCTACTTCAATTTGGAGTACTTGTAATGTTTTGACCATAGGTTTTGCTTTACCTTAGCTCATTCCCATTTATAAGAGAATCACTTTTATCCTATGTTTTGCAGCACTTATGTTTACACTAAGAAAAAGAAATATATGCAAAGCTTTTAACCACATTCTGTCACTAAGTCAGCTCTAATGAAAATATTGTGTCTCAGATATTTTTCATCTTTAACATGGATGTGTAATATGGTTGGTTAGGTGCCAGTTTTACTTAATCTGATTTGACTACTTGAGAAAAAGGATTGGATTTCCAGAAATTTAAATGTTTAAGTGTTATTAAAGAGGGAAAAGGAGGCTTAAGTAATGTTCCTATATAACCAGGTCATTAATTTAGCTGCTGGAAAATGAACACATGGTCTACAGGGTGAATATATGGTAAAAAATATTTTCCAAATTACAAAAAGGTTTACATTGCTATTATAGAAATCATATAGTAAAAAACTGTATAATGAATACATTAAAATCACTTAAATGTTGACACAGTAAAAATAACCTTTGAGATTTTGATGATTATCTTTCTAGATCTCTTCCAACGACATACTTAAGTAAACTTACCATGAGTCTTGTGGCACAGATTGTCTTACTTCTATGAACATTTTGTACATGTCTTTTGGTCAACATAAGCAGTGATTTCTGTCGGGTGTTTACCTGGGTCAAAGGGTATTCATTTTCTCAGCTTTACTAAATACTGTCAAGTGGGTATGTTTAAGGTAATAATAGACATGTATGTTCCTATTATCATTTTCATAATTGTTTTGGGTTCGTTATTGTAGGTCTTTCCCTTCTCTTCTGTTTCCTGACTAGAGAAGTTCCTTGTTGTAAAGCTGGTTTAGTGGTGCTGAATTCTCTTAGCTTTTGCTTGTCTGTAAAGGTTTTAATTTCTCCGTCTAATCTGAATGAGATCCTTGTTAGATAGAGTAATCTTGGTTGTTGGTTTTTCTCATTCATCACTTTAAATATTTCCTGCCACTCCCTTCTGGCTTGCAGCGTTTCTGCTGAAAGATCAGCTGTTAACCTTATGGGGATTCCCTTGTATGTTATTTATTGCTTTTCCCTTGTTGCTTTTAATATTTTTTCTTTGTATTTAATTTTTGATAGTTTGATTAATATGTGTCTTGGCCTGTTTCTCCTTGGATTTATCCTGTATGGGACTCTCTGCTCTTCCTGGAGTTGATTGACTATTTCCTTTTCCAGATTAGGGAAATTTTCAACTATAGTCTCTTCAAATATTTTCTCAGTCTCTTTCTTTTTCTCTTCTTCTGGCACCCTTATAATTTGGATGTTGGTGCCTTTAATGTTGTCCCAGAGGTTTCTGAGACAGTCCTCAATTCTTTTCATTCTTTTTTCATTATACTGCTCTGCAGTAGTTATTTCCACTATTTTATCTTCCAGGTCACTTATCCATTCTTCTGCCTCAGTTATTCTGCTATTGATTCCGTCTAGAGAATTTTTAACTTCATTTATTGTGTTTTTCATCACTGTTTGTTTGCTCTTTAGTTCTTCTAGGTCCTTGTTAAACGTTTCTTGTATTTTCTCCATTCTATTTCCAAGATTTTGGATCATATTTACTATCATTATTCTGAATTCTTTTTCAGGTAGACTGCCTCTTTCCTCTTCATTTGTTTGGTCTGGTGGGTTTTTACCTTGTTCCTTCATCTTCTGTGTATTTCTCTGTCTTCTCATTTTGTTTAACTTACAGTGTTTGGGGTCTCCTTCTGCAGGCTGCAGGGTCATAGTTCCTGTTGTTTTTGGTGTCTTCCCACAGTAGGTAAGTTTGGTTCAGTGGGTTGTGTAGGCTTCCTGGTGGAGGGGACTGGTGCCTGTGTTCTGGTGGATGAGGCTGGATCTTGTCTTTCTGGTGGGCAAGACCATGTCCAATTGTGTGTTTTGGGGTGTCTGTGAACTTATTATGATTTTAGGCAGCATCTCTGCTAATGGGTGGGGTTGTGTTCCTGTTTGCTAGTTGTTTGGCATAGGGTGTCCAGCACTGTAGCTTGCTGATCATTGAGTGGAGCTGGGTCTTAGCATTAAGATGGAGATCTCTGGGAGAGCTTTCGCCATTTAATATTATGTGGGTCTGGGAGGTCTCTGGTGGACCAATGTCCTGAACTCAGCTCTCCCACCACAGAGGCTCAGACCTGACAACTGGCTGGAGCACCAAGACTCTGTCAGCCACACAGCTCAGAAGAAAAGAGAGAGAGAGAGAGAGAGAGAGAGAAAGAAAAAATTATTAAATAAAAAATATTATTGAAAATAAAAAATAAAATGTAATTAAAAAAAAAAAGGGAGAGAGAGCAACCAAACCAAAAAAAAAAAATTCACCAGTGATAACAAGTGCTAAAAACTATACAAGAAATCAAAAAACAACAAAAACAGACAGTCAGAATTCTAGGACAAATTGTGAAAACAAAGCTATACAGACAAAATCACACAAAGAAGTATACACGTACACACTCACAAAAGGAGAAAAATGAAAAAAAAATGTATTTTTTAAAAAGGTAGAGAGCAACCAAATCAATAAACAGATCTACCAATAATAATAAGCTCTAAATACAAAACTAAGATAATCATAAAAACAGAAACAGATTAGATGCAGAAAGCAAACCCCAAATCTACAGTTGCTCCCAAAGTCCACTGCCTCAATTTTGGGATGATTTGTTGTCTATTCAGGTATTCCACAGATGCAGGGTACATCAGTTTGATTGTGGAGAGTTAATCCACTGCTCCTGAGGCTGCATGGAGAGATTTCCCTTTCTCTTCTTTGTTCGCACAGCTCCTGGGGTTCAGCTTTGGATTTGGCCCTGCCTCCGCTTTTAGATCACTTGAGGGCATCTGTTCCCTACACACACAGGACGGGGTTAAAGTAATAGCTGATTAGGGAGCTCTGGCTCACTCTGGCCAGGGAGAGGGAGGGGTACGGAATGCGGAGTGAGCCTGTGGCGGAAGAGCCCAGCGTGACGTTGCAACAGCCTGAGGCATGACGTGTGTTCTCCTGGGGAGGTTGTCCCTGGATCACGGGACCTGGCAGTGGCAGGCTGCACAGGCTCCCAGAAGAGGAGGTGTGGATAGTGACCTGTGCTTGCACACAGGCTTCTTGGTGGCTGCAGCAGCAGCCTTAGCATCTCATGTCCATCTCTGGTGTCTGCGCTGATAGCTGTGGCTCACGCCCATCTCTGGAGCTTGTTTAGGTGATGCTCTGAATCTCCTCTCTTTACCCACCCCGAAACAATGGTCTCTTGCCTCTTAGGCAGTTCCAGACTTTTTCCTGGAGTCCCTCCTGGCTAGCTGTGGTGCACTAGCCCCCTTCAGGCTCTGTTCATTCAGCCAACCCCTGTCCTCTCCCGGGATCTGTCCTCTGAAGCTCGAGCCTCAGCTCCCAGCCCCCACCCGCCCCAGCAGGTGAGCAGACAAGCTTCTTAGGTTGGTGAGAGCTGGTTGGCACCAATCCTCTGTGAGGGAATCTGTCCACTTCGTCCTCTGCACCCCTGTTGCTGTGCTCTCCTCTGTGGCTCTAAAGCTTCCCCCTGGCCTACTCACCATCTCTGCCAGTGAAGGGCCTTCCTAGTGTGTGGAAGCTTTTCCTCCTTCACAGCTCCCTCCCAGAGGTGCAGGTCCCATCCTTATGCTTTTGTCTCTGTTTTTTCTTTTTTCTTTTTCCCTACCCAGGTACGTGGGGAGTTTCTTGCCTTTTGGGAAGTCTGAGGTCTTCTGCCAGTGTTCAGTAAGTGTTCTGTAGGAGCTCTTCCACATGTAGATGTACTTTTGATGTATTTGTGGGGAGGAAGGTGATCTCCACGTCTTACTCCTCTGCCATCTTGAAGCTCTGCTTACCTAGGAGTTTTATATTCTTCTTTCTCTCCTTTGTTGCTTTCTTTTGTGTTAATCAAATTTATTAGTACTCTTATTATACAACTTTTCTCTATTACATTGTTAGTATAACATTCTTTACTATTATTTTTGTTAGCTGAAATAGTTTACAATCAATATTTTTATTCTAGATATTATAATATATATCTTGACTTATTATAATTTAAAATAATGATCAGTTTTAACAACTCCATTTACCCTCATGACTTTTTGGTATTGTTATTTTCATGAATTTTAGTTATAAATATATTTAAAAATCTATAGAACATACTTACTTTTTATACAGTCTTAATTTCTATTTTATACTGTTGCTCTTCATTTCTTTCTGCATTTTTGTCTTTTCTTCTGATACTATTTTCCTTCTGACTAAATAATTTCCCTTAGCATTTTTAAAGTACAGATCTGGTAATAATTTCTATCAGTTTTTATTTATTTGAAAATATCTTTAATTTGTCTTTACATATCATAGTCACAATTGTTGTGTATTAGTTTCTGAGGGGACATATATTTGCATGGAGTACTTTAAAGATTCCACTATATATTCTGCAGCTCCTATATTTTCATAGGACATCAGCTGTCAGTCAGATTGTTTTGAAGTTTGAATTGTTTTGAAACTCTTGAAGTTTATGCCTATTTTTCCTTTGCTTGCTTTTAAAACGTCCTCTTTTCTTTGGTTTTCAGCATTTTGACTATGATGTCCCTAAGTGTATTATTTGATTCAACATGATTATTATATATCTTACTTGGTATATGCAGAGATTCTTGGTTCTGTGATTTAATATCTTTTGTTAGTATTTTTTAAACTCATTATTTCTTCAAGTATTTCTTCTGTCCAACTTGCTTTCTTTTCTCCTTGAACTCCAGTAGTTTAGCTATTTTATATTTGTTTCTCCCTTACTCTCTTCTGTATTTTCCTGACATTTGAATAGTTTCTTTTGAACTTTCTCCCAGTTCACTAATTCTCTTTTCTTTTATATCTATTTGCTATTAAAATAACCTACTCATTTCTTAATTTCACACATATTTTCATTTCTATAATTTTTATTATATTTTATAACATCTTGATATCTTAGTTTTATCCACTTTTCCTACATTTTCTTCAACAAATTAATCATAATTATATCCTTGTCTATTAGATATGGATCCTCTGTAGATCTGTTCTATTTTTTAAAATTGTTCTGTACTTTCTTTTGATAGGAATTTTAAAAATTTGACCATTAAAATCGAATTCTAGACTTTGCATACAAAAGCATGTAGAAACCTCATGTGAAATGACATTACCAGAGGGAGTTTCACACTTTCATTTTCCAAGCAGATGGTGTGGGGGACTGACCATGTCAACCTAATCAGGGATTAAGCTGAGTTATGACTAGGTTGCTATTTTGGTAGTAGTCAATCTATATCTCTTTTTCCCTGTTTCCAGGTTACAGTTCTCCTGAACCTTCAAGTTACAGCATATTGTGGTTTTAAGGCCTCTCCTCAATGGTTTTTTGCTTCTTAATACCAAGGACGGCTGCCAGTGCAGCTCAGGATTGTAGACAGTTGTGGTTGAGGTGTTTAGCCTCTTGTCTTCACAACTTCATAATTCAGCAATGCCTTGTGGGGAAAACTGGCTGTGTGTTTGATGCCCTCACATCATCAATCTTTCATTCTAGTAGCATCCCTCTGCTCTGCTAAAACCTGGATTCTTATGCACTTGCTCAGCCAAAATTAGCAAAGGCCCCAGGAATTATGTCTCGCTAGATGGTCAATATACTGCTTCTGAAGAGTAATTCTTGCTACATAATAAATTACCACAAATTTAGCAGCTTAATCTAACATACATGTATTATCTCATAGTTTCCACAAATCAGGGGTTTGGGTCCAGCTTAACCTGGTCCTCTGCTTGGGATTCTACAAGGCTACAGTCTTGCTGTTGGTCAGGCTATATTCTGTTCTTGAATTTAGGGTCCTTTTGCAAACTGAGTTGGTTGTTGGAAAATTCAGTGCACAGTAATCAGTGGCACCCCATGGCAAACAGCTTCCCCCTGAAACTTCTTTGGGTAGTTTTGTAGCGGAATGCCTCCAGCTAGACATTTCTCCAAGAACAGCTATTCCTGCACCACAGAAGGAGGAATTTTGATAATTTCCAGCAAGTCCCTCCAGTGGGTATCATAGTGACTTCTCTGCTATTTAGATGCTGCAGCCATACCTTCTCTAACAAGTTCTGAAGCTCACTTACAGCTGTGAGACTTCTTCTTTGGGCACACTATCATAGCCCTAGGAGTAGTGGCTGATCCTTCTTTTTGTTATTCCTTCATTCTCTAGAGTTTTCTGTACTCCTTAGGAGACAATTTTCATTGCTTCAGTGACCTGTTATAGTTAATAATTATTTCTATTAAATTTTCTCTGTTCAAATTATTATGTGGTTTCTATCTCCTATTTGGATTCTGACTAATACATTCTGTATTTGTTTTTAGTGACTGTTCTTCTGTCACTGCCGATTATAACCACATAATCTATGATAGTTGTTCCTTGTAATGAAGTTATAGCAAATCTACAATTTCTATAATGCACATAAAAGAGTAATGTAAGCCATTTGAACTATAAAAAAAAAGAAAGTGAGAATTAGAGATGGAATCTGAAAGAAATGAGGTGATTTTTTTAAAACATAAAACTGAGTGGATTTTTTTAAAACATAAAACTGAGTGGAATAGAGAGCAAGATAATTTATAAGGGAAAACAATGATAGAAGATAAAATTAAATCAAGAAAAGATGATTAGAATATAACTAAATTTCTATTTTCAGTGTAGTGATTAGGATAAACTAAATAAATTAGCAAAAAAACCCAAACTTTCTAGATGAAGTATGTAACATATTGGACAAATTAACATATTTAAAATAAAAAAGCCATGGCCAAAATGTAAGGAAATCAATAAGTCCAAATAAAATGAACCTGGCAAACTTGGGAGTTAGCAAGTGTCAAAATCTTCTTTCATCCCCAAGGGCTTCTGCAATACCCCATGTAACTTGTACTGAGATTAATACAAAGTTTTGAGGCTGTGATACAAAGACAGGATTTACACAGCTGGCAGTCTCTAATAAAACTGATCATGCATATACTCTATGACCTAGCAATTCTATGTCTAGATATTTACCCTAGAGAATATTTTACACATTTGCACCAGGAGACCCTTAGAAAAATATTAACAGTGTCAAATTCATAAAGATGAGAATTAAAATGCCTCAAATATCTATCAATAGTTGAATATGTCAGTAAATTGTGGTATATTCATGCAAGGAAATACTATTCAGCCATGAAAAATGTATTAGAGCTACATACAACAACAATGATAAATTTGATAAACAGATTTTTATCTTATTTAAGAAAAAGTACAAAAAGTTGGAAACAACAATATGATATAAAAGTAAGAGTATATTATTAAAGTAGACCAATTTTTTTGGTCATTAGCTTGAACTATTATTTTTATAAATCAATTTGATATGACACTAAGGTGCTAATCTTAGCTTCATATTTTTCTTAACTTGGGTTTATCCTATATTGGGGTAGAGTAGAGAAGTAAATATATTGATGCCTTGATTCACATAATAATAATTAACTACCTGAAATATGTGTTCAAAGATATTTCCTAATTGTAGAAATTGTTGATATGGCTTCAACTCTTCAAGGAAGAGTAAGAAGAGAGGGTCAATAATAAAGCTACTGATAACATAGCATTAGAACAATCTATTTCATTGAAGAATACCACTCTGATTTGTAGAATTCTAAGAGAGTGCAATCATTTTCCTCCTTTAAGGTACTTGAGACTATTTAAATATCATTATATTACATAACAGTTAACAAGTCTCTTTTTAAAATGATATTTGAAAAGAGTTCTTACCGTTGTCCTTCAGATCATTTGATGATATCATTATGTGTTCAATGAAATGTTCTATGATTAACATAGAGGCTATGAGTATGAGCATGTGTGTGTGTGTGTGTGTGTGTGTGTGTGTGTCTGTGTGTGTGTGGGCATGCGCACATGTGTATATTGGGGAACAGAATTAAAAAAAACAAGAAAAATAAGAATACTAAAATAATGGCTGAGATGTTTTAAAAATAAGGAATGTAAGGTATGGTGTAAGGTATGGCGAGTATAATAGATAAACAATTTGAGGAATTTGAACTGGAGCTAATAAATCATGTTTTACTTAAAAGTAGACAAAGTTAATTTTATTTTCATAGATTGCTCGTTGACAAAAGAAAATGATATCAGAATGTAAGTATGGTCACAATTAAATTTTTATAGCCTGTCTGTTGACTTTTGAGCTTAGATGTTTGGGTTGATAGCCTCAAATTTTTTTTTTCTATTTGTAATATTTAAAATTTCCCAATAATTTTTCAAAGTATTCACTTCATTTGATTGCCTTATGAACGCTGTATTAGGCAGGGATTATTAATAGTTTTATTAATGTGAGAGAGAGAGAGACAGACAGAGTTAGAGACACAGAAAAGTATGCTCAGGTGAGGTATATTTTGCCCAAGACCAGATTTTAGGTGGCAGGACAAGAACTCAAAGCCAAGAGTTTTTGGCTTTTAGTCCTTTATCACTTTGCCTAAACTGTAGAATGGCATGATAATGTTTTCAACACTAATCTGGAAGCAGAGTTTTCAGGTAGAATTGGAGGGGCAAGACTGACAAAAGGAGACCATTTGGAGTGCTCTTAAAGAATTCTAGATGGAGTTAACAAAGGCCTGAATTTAAATGGTAGCTGTGGAAATGGATCCTGCTTCCAGCTTCTTAACTGTGTCCTATGTCCTTTTAAACATTTTTGTGAGAACTAGTTTGATTGAGAGTCTTTACAATCCTTTTAAAGTTCTCTCTGGTGTTTTTTACAATGAGCTGAATGCTTTTGGATAATCTCTCTGATTTATCTAAGCTTAGTAAAATGTTCAATAAAAGTGGACTATTTGAATTCAGTGAAAGAGCACAGACTGCTGTTAGATTTTTGGAATGTTTTCTAATTTCTACATATAAAAGGATAACAAGTTAAACATTCAAGGAAAAGAATATGCTCTATGGGCTTCATCCCCATGAAAAACACTGAAGTTTGAGGTTTGGCTAGAGAACTTTTGTGTATTTGCCATCTCCCCTGTCTCAACTCCACATTTCTTCCTGTTGCTTTGGTTTATTTATACATGGGCAAGTCGGGCTATAGTTAGGTGAATATTTCCTTGTGGATTATAATGTTAATATGTGCATGGTAGAGCAGAAATTTCACTAATCAAGAACCTAAAAGACCAGCACCCTAGGCCAGGTTCTGTTATTTTTTTAAGTTAAATTGTTAAATGACTTAATATAAATTGTTCATCCTTATTGCCTTATTTCCTAAAAAATAGAGATTCTAACTTCTCTTATTCATTTTCTTTTTCTTACAGATATATTTAATATCAAGCAAGTAAAAATCCAAAAACTAAATGTTTAAGTCCTTTGTAAATGATGTCAAGAGTTAATATATATTATCATTTATTTGTATGCTAAAGAATATGTGGCCAGACTTGATGTATGGTATGAGGTTACAGCAATTGATTCAAGGCTAACTGATTGGCAGGGAAATCCAAAATATATGAGTAAATAGGTAATCATATATCTGTGTGGCAGATTCTGTAGACTGACTCACTAAATACCATTTTCAATCTCCTTCTACATGCTTTTCTCTTCCACAGAGGCTGGAAAGCTAATAGATGCATTTTCCGGATTGCTGTGCAGCTAGGTTTCTGCATGTAATCTAGGATTTTTTCAGCAGACTAACCCAAGAGACTAGGAAGCCAGAGGTGAGCAATGTGAGATGGCAGTTACACTTAATTTATTGTTCAGGGTTCTCCAAAGAAAGAAAACCAGTAGCCAATAATGTCTTTTATATAAATTAGGTCACACAATTGTGAGGGCTGGAAGGTCCAAATCTGTAAGGCAAGTCAGCAATTTGGAAATCATGTAAGAGTTGATGCTGCATTATTGAGTCCAAAATCTGCAAAGTAGATCAACAGTTTGGAAATTCAGGTAGAATTTCTATATTTCAGTCTTGAGCCAGAATTTCTTCTTCTGTGAAACCTGTCTTTGCTTATGGCCTTTAACTGATTAGATGAAGCTCATCCACATATTACGGATGGTAATCTGTTTTATTCATAGACAACTCATTGTAAATATTAACTACATCTAAAAAATATCTTCAAAGCAACATCTAGACTAGTGTTTGATCAAACATCTGGGTACCTTAGCCTAGTCGTTGGCACGTAAATGAATGTATTTGAAAAGATGAAATTTGGGGCAGCTTTGTGAGCATTTCTACTGTCCAAGCTTAGTGGTATAGATGCTGAACAACAGATCACAGGTCTAATGGAGGGTTTTTACTATTCTGGATATGTAGAAACCAAGTTGATTTGCCTGGGCATCTAAGCCATTTTTTTTTAAAACTTCTTAGCAACATCTAGCTAGTTTAAATAAAGTCAAGCGTGCATACTATTGTCTGCAACTACCAACCCTAACAAAAAATAGAAGTGCTTTCAAGTGCCATAACCTCAAAGATATAAAACCTAGAATTGGTTTTCTGACCTAGACTGAGTTTGAAACAGTGAAGATTCAGTTAGCCTTAGAGAATGAGATACTGGTAGTCCATGATGGGCAAGGTCACAGAGTTACTTAAATTATCCTCTTCATCACTTTGAATAAATTTCCTCATAAAGTCAAGCCTTCGGGAGAATGAATGGACACTATGACAGATAAGTTTAAAAGGATAGAAGAATACAAATATTGTGAGATGAGTTGGCTGTTTCTAAGTGCAGTAGGGAACTTAGTGGAAAAAAATGACATGATTAAGGTTTTAAATGTTTGTTTCGGGCTTCCCTTGTGGCGCAGTGGTTAAGAGTCCGCCTGCCGATGCAGGGGACGCGGGTTCATGCTCCGGTCTGGGAAGATCCCACATACCGCAGAGCGGCTAAGCCCGTGAGCCATGGCCACTAAGCCTGCGCATCCGGAGCCTGTGCTCTGCAACGGGAGAGGCCACAGCAGTGAGAGGCTCACGTACCGAAAAAAAAGAAAAAAAAAAAGTTTGTTTCAATAGCTGTCAGATAGTTTCTTAGGACTGAACAAAAAAAAAGGAAAAGAAGAGAAAGAAATCTATTTCCCCAAAGTGCAACATTGCTATCACCAAAAATAAGATGTAAAATTTAATTTTGATTATAGTGTTATATTATAATGGTTGGTTGGTTGAGTTCACAGTCTTGTGAAAGAATATCACTCAAGACAGACTGCAAAAGTCTGTTGAATATAAGTTTGAATGGATTCTGAGGGAAAAAAGGGAGAAATATAATTACTGATGAATATATTTACATAGGGAATTTACTAAGGATTCTGGACTCAGTGTGCTGGAAAGAACAGCTGAGAGGGGTTCTGTTTGCTTAATTAGTTGACCTATATTAGGCTTCGGAAGAGGCTTGTGCTAAATGAAATTTAAACAAGAAAATTTCTTTGTAGTAAAATGCAGTGAAAGGAATACGATAGTTGAGACAAAGGAATTTATTATGTGCATCCCACTCATCTAACCTCAAATATAGTCCTCAGGACATCCCAAAGGATACTCTTTTCCGAGGCACTTGGGAAAGCACGAGCATCTTCGAAGAGTACTATGGCACTTTGTAGACTGGGATGAGTGGGGAGATGCTGCCATTGAAGTGGGTTTTCTTATTTCATAGTGAAAGAGGCTAAACATCAGTATTCTCCTGCCAGACAAGATGGCCTGATTATAATGATGGGCCGCAGAGAAAGATGCTAACTATTGTAGTCCATCTAGGTCTTCGTTGACCTCTAATTTATTATGGAGTCTTTGGTACCAAAATAAAAGGGCAAGTTCCTGAAGTCCTACTTGACTTCTAAAAGTGCCTCCCTCACTTAAAAAAAAAGAAAGACAAGAAAAGGAAACACGATTTCAGGTCTAGAAAAAAACAGAGGCCTGCACTGAGCTGCAAACTAGTCAATTTTACCACCTACTCAACTGCCAGACCTGAGTAAGTTTAGAGATACAGCACGATCGGACAGAACGCAATGCCACATCTGCTTGAGGAGGATGTTTGAAACATTACAATTATATGAAATAAGATTTCTTCCTAGCCTTCCTCAAAAGAACGTATGATCATTTGCCAAAATAACTGTGCTGTGGGAAGGTAATATAACTAGAATGTTCTTGCTTATTGGACAATGGACACTGACCTACTGCTAATTTCAAGAAAGCCATTTTCCACTTGTTCAGGGACAGTTATTGAGAGTAAGTTAACAAATTTAGTCTTGACTGAAAAGATGCAGGCATCTTGATCTATTTTTCATAATTCAGGTCACCTGCTTTCCTGTGTAGGAGACAGATTGGTCTTAAAGAATGATGGTCGATTATTGTAAAACTGTGCATTTAACATCTTATGTGCTACATGATTCTTTAATAAGACAAGTAAGCATCTCCATGGCACCTTGGCACTTGATATACAATTATTGATTTGGTCAACTTTCTATTCTGATAAGTGGAGGATACTAGAAAGAATTTATTTAACTTGGCCAGGAAAATACAAAGCCTTCAGTGTCTAAATTTAGAAATATGTCATTTCTTTACCTCTGGGCCATAATTTCATCTGCAGAGAACTTCATCATTTCAACATCTCCCAGAACATCAAACCAGTCCTTTTCATTGATGACACATGTGAATAGAGTCTAGGGAGCAAGAAATAGCAGGCACCTAGATGATTTGATAAAACACATGCATACAGCAGGGTAGGAGATAAACTCTAAGGAAATTCAGTCTCAAAAGTATAGTAAATTTTCCAAGGATACAAGAGTCTGGAGCATATTAAAATTTTATTTTCAAAGTAAAACTGTATTTTTCTCTGTCTGGTATTAGAAAAGTAAGTTTATTTGAATTTTGGAGGCTACATGTATGACATTTGGCCTATGTATAATCTCAACCTATTTATTGGATAATTAGGCTTTAAGTTTTGAATTGGGCAAAAACATAAAAGACTTTCTAGCTTATTCAGTTTGTAGTATAAGCAGTTTTTCTACTTAACCCTTATGACACAGATTTAGTGACATTTGCTGTCTGTGACTAATTGGGATGCTGAAATGAAGCAATAACAAGCCTCAATAATAGATTCATAGTTCCAGCCCCTAGGTTTTATTTCAAAGCCATGGTAAGTACTGCACTATTTTGAGAAATAGCTCTTGCCTCTGTTGGATACTCTAAGGCCATTCATAAAACACCAACTAATCATGTGACTTGAGCTTCCCATTACAGTTTGTGTTATTTAATCCACAAAACCAGAATTTGGGGCAAACCTAGAAGTGTCATATATCAGATCAAACTCAAGAAGATTCTAAAGGTATTAGAAAGGCCAGTGGACAGGTGGTCACTTTCTCCATGTGCCAACTATTGCTGTATTGCCATCTCCTTCTCAACCTATCTTATGGCTTCGGGGAGTTCCCTACCTCCAATAACTGAGGATGACAAACTTGAAACTTAGCTGTAGATATTTCTGGCACCAAGTAAGTGTAGCATCCTCTAGAAACACAATTCACCATTGGCCCTGAAGGACAGTGCAGTAAAGAAATCCTCCCAGAAGGCAAATCACCTGAGCAGTACAGGTGATTTTTCCACTTTGATCGGAAGGAGTGACGAGTATGGTATGGCTTTATTTAAATTTATGAGCTGTAGCTAGTTTTGGGCCAGAGGATCAGGAATTTGGAAGGATATATTGGCAAGATTAATGACAGGGTTTGAGAGAAATTTATATAAATGGGTCCCAAATTTGAAATATCTGTGCCCCATGTGAATGATCAACAGATGGCCCTGTTTGCAGAGGAATCAGTGATCAGCTGAGGATTTATTTATTTTGTCAGGCACTGCCCTCATCCCAGTTCTTATTCTTCATGGTCATGAACAAATTGCCATGATTGTCAGGGCAAAGTAAAAGGCTTGTGAACACGCAACTCCCCTCCACTAGGATGTCCTTTATATTACTATTGAGTAGAGACATAGACAGAACTCCTGATATTAACTACAATTTGGAGGGACCAACCAAGAACCCGAGAGGTCAAGTATGTTGGATCCTCCTATTTTGAAAGAGTGACGATTTCTCCTCATTGGAATTGACTCATATTCTGGATTTTGATTTTTCCTTTCTTCCTTACCTGTTTCTGTCAGCAGTATTATTCATGAACTTACTGATTTTCTTATTTTCTGTTACCAAAACCAAAGCAAAACAGAACCAAAAAAAAACAAAGTAAAACTTTTGATCAAGGAATTTATTTTACCATGAAATAAGTAAGGAATTTTTTAGCGCTCTTGGTATTCATTTCTTTTAACTTAAAAATGTATTCTATCATCAAGTGGCCAATTGCCTTATATAAATAAAATGTTTATTTAAGAATATATTAAGGATCCCGGGCTTCCCTGGTGGCGCAGTGGTTGAGAGTCTGCCTGCCGATGCAGGGGACACGGGTTCGTGCCCCGGTCCGGGAAGATCCCACATGCCGCGGAGCGGCTGGGCCCGTGAGCCATGGCCGCTGAGCCTGCGCGTCCGGAGCCTGTGCTCTGCAACGGGAGAGGCCACAACAGTGAGAGGCCTGCGTACCGCAAAAAAAAAAGAATATATAAGGATCCCGATGGGAAACAATGCATTAAAGTGTTTTATGCTGTCCTATAAAGTACAGAATAGCTTCTTAACCAGCAAACAATATATGGGTAATGTTTTTCCCATAACTAGAATGTGTGGGTCTGTGAATTAAGGGGTTGAACAGAGAGTGATACTTCTACTATAGAACTAAAATGCCCCACTCTTCAAATTCTTCTTGTTCCTGTGACTTTATACGATACTGATTTAGAAGTCTACGAAAACAAGGAATCAATACTTTCAACATTGAACAGGTAGTTGAGAAAATCAACCAGCCATTTTTGGCCTTTCACACCACTGGATGCCTGGATCAATATGGAGAAAGTCTTGTCCTAATTAGCCTGTGATGTAGCCTGAGAGCATACGGAATATGAAAGGATAATAGAAGTGGAGAGAGGTTATAAACGCAAACCACAGCCTTGTGGACAATTCCAAAAATTAAAGCTATGGTAGATACTCATAATTTCTTTACTCAGTTACATATATGTTAGGTGTAAGAAAATTTCTCCCAAACCTACTTTCTTACTATTTTATATAGATTATGTGGACAATAGCTAAATGTAATTTAGTACATAAACTAGAGGATATCAAACCAAGATCGTGACTGAACTGTGATAGAAAAAAAATGTCACTTAGCAAAGGATACAGTAAATGGTGAGATTATGGATCTACTCTCTTGATGAGAGGTGAACACATTTCATTTCTATGATCAATAGTTACATTCTAGTAGGCAGGATCACATGGTTTTCGTTAGGGCTGTTGTTTTGCTTTTTACTATAGGAATATGGGTGTGTTTGGGAAGAGTAACCAAAGATTTGTTTTGTGGTAGAGATTACAGATTGGCAGTGGGTTTTCTGATAGGACAATTTTCAGAAGGCAGTTGTGTTTATTTAATGTATGTGCTGTTCCTGGTTGTGTAGCCTCCAAACTCACTTCTCTGGCCATTTCAGACACTCTGTGAGTTTCCTAACTCCCTGTGGTATTTCCATTCTGCAAGAGTAAATTCTAAGAGCTAAAAGTTAGAAGGAAGACTGCTGATGCATTCATTCATGAACAAATGAGTGTTCTATGAATTCATTTCCTGCAGTGAGGTTGTGGAGTGGAAAATTTCCTCTTTCCCCAGAAATGGAAAATAGGATTCAAATTTGGAAGAGCAGAAGGTGAAGAGTACTCTAGTTTCTAACAAAGGAAAAATATCTCCTGAAATTCTGTTCCCCAGAAAGTCATGCCACTATTCCCCAAATCCTTGCATCTTCTCTTTTCCCTGTCTATCTAAACCAGAAGACTAAGGGAATTTACACAGATTAGAAGACAGTATCAAGGTTCTGAGTTATTGATTTGGAGGCAGTGCTAGGAGTTTGGAGAAGGGAGAGAGATGCATACATCTTCTACTGAAAACCGGTGAAAAGTACGCAGGACAACCATTTGTAAAGATTATGTATTCATGCATGAAGGTGAGATTGGCATCTCAGGCCCTAGTTGTGCATGCAACAGACCTGCTGAAATGGTCTGAGCCTATGTAAACACTGGAAAGGAGAACTGGAAAACTGGAGGGAGAGCAACTAGGAAAAGAGCGAAAAGTCTGAAGAAGAGCAATCAGCCCTTTTCCACTTTTGCATTGTCCTTTGGCATGACAAGGATGCATACATTTCCCCATGGAGAGCCTTGGGCTAGGCTGCCAGTACCCCACTCAAGATATTTAGCGCTGGGTCAGAGGGAAAGGTGCAAGAGATCAAGTCAAAAAAGAAAGCTCTCTTATCAAGGAGCTGTGCCATGGGGATTCCCTTAAAGAAGGGAATCATCAGCAAGTCAATGATAGCTGAGGAGTAACAAGAGCCAACAGAAGATTACAGTCGTAATTGTTGATTAAATAAGTATTTGGCCTTTTCATCTCATCATTCCAGACAGATCCAAATCACAAAGGAGCTAGAACTTAAAGAAGGAGATGAAAGGGTGGATCAAGCTCTCTAACCCATCCGAGTTCCCTTTTGCCAATATCTGGCACAGAGACAGGGGTGCAGATGGCTATTAAATCATATATAATTTTGAAGAATTGGACTGAACAAAATAGGTTTTTGAATAATAAAAATGGCCAGGAAAATATGGATGATGTCTGAGATGTTGTTAAGAGATAGGAAAGGAACATATGACATAACACAAAAAGCTGCTCAACATCACTAATTATTAGAGAAATGCAAATCAAAACTACAATGAGGTATCACCTCACACTGGTCAGAATGGCCATCATCAGAAAATCTACAAACAACAAATGCTGGAGAGGGTGTGGAGAAAAGGGAACCCTCTTGCCCTGTTGGTGGGAATGTAAATTGATATAGCCACTGTGGAGAACAGTATGGAGGTTCCTTAAAAAACTAAAAATAGAATTACCATATGACCCAGCAATCCCACTACTGGGCATATACCCAGAGAAAACCATAATTCAAAAAGACACATGAACCCCAATGTTCACTGGGGCATTATTTACAATAGCCAGGTAATGGAAGCAACCTAAATGCCCATCGACAGACGAATGGATAAAGAAGATGTAGTATGGGCTTCCCTGGTGGTGCAGTGGTTAAGAATCAGCCTGCCAATACAGGGGACACAGGTTCGAGCCCTGGTCCAGGGAGATCTCACATGCCATGGAACAACTAAGCCCGTGAGCCACAACTACTGAAGCAAGCCCGCATGCCTAGAACCCATGCTCTGCAACAAGAAAAGCCACCAGAATATGAAGCCCACACACCACAACAAAGAGTAGCCCCTGCTCGCTGCAACTAGAGAAGGCCCATGCAGAGCAACGAAGACCCAACACAGCCAATGTACATATATACAATGCAGTATTACTCAGCCATAAAAAGGAATAAAATTGGGTGATTTGCAGAGACATGGATGAACCTAGAGACTGTCATACAGAGTGAAGTAAGCCAGAAAGAGAAAAACAGATATCATACATTAATGCATACATGTGGAATCTAGAAAAATGGTACAGATGAACCGGTTTGCAAGGGAGAAATAGAGACACAGTTGTAGAGAACAAACGTATGGACACCAGGGGGGAAAGTGGAGGTGGGGGTGGAGGTGTGATGAATTGGGAGATTGGGATTGACATGTATACACTGATGTGTATAAAATAGATAACTAATAAGAACCTGCTGTATTAAAAAATAAGATTAAAAAAAGGAAGTCAATAATTAGAGAAGAAATTCTTTTTTTCTGTTTATACTCTCTCCAAGTTCACACTGATGATCCAGTGACATTTACCAAATGGTCAAAAAAAATATATTAGTAGAATAACCCAAGTGATTTGATTTACAGAACAAGGGATTTGATTTTGCTGGGTGAGTCCAAGGACGTTTCCAGCAAAAGGTTGACAATGAAACTACGTCATGAAAGTTGTCCAGGAAATTCCAGTGAAGGAGAATATGGGCAAGCCTGCTGGTCAGATGGGACAGCAAATGCTAATTTAAGGCTGAAATTTTGTGGTTTGGCTAAAACATATGGGACAAAGGAAATGACAGGAAATAAGATGGAAAGAGTGAGCAGTGTGATGGTGAGTTCTTAAAATCTTTTGATCTGGGAAATACCATGTTCAAGTACATATTTTTTGAGAGATAGCTGTGGTGAGAGGATGGAGTTTGACTTAGAAGAGACTAGAAAAGAGGATCACTAAGATCACTAAGAAGCTTGCAGTGATAGATCATGAGAATTCAAACTAAGTTGAAAAGGTGGAAGAAGGGCAGTTGTACAAAATTTTCAGTGATAGAAATATTATCACTTGAACACAGGAATAAGTTATGTGGAAAAATGTATTCAGGATGATAAGATTTCAAATTTGGACTGGGTTTAGAGTGAGAAATCTTTTATAGGTGAGTACATTGGATGTGAACACATAAACATTAAGATGAAAACATTACTTATTTTCCTCCTTCCCTTTTTCCCCTTCTATTATTTTCTTCCTCTCTCACTCTCTCATCTTCCCTGCCATCTCTTGCATATCTTTTAGTCTTTCTGTTTTGCATTTTGTTTTTCACTGGATTTCACAACAATAATTTGGAGTGGTTAATAGTTAATGTTATTCTCTCTGTGTTTTTCTAACATTTCCAACTCTAGATTAGTATCCACTTTTCTCTCTCACAGTTTTGGAACTCCATATAAATTGTCCTGGGGAAATAAGAACTTGATCTCATTTTGCATTCAGAAATAATAGCATTCCCATATGCCTGTTGATGAAATTGTAACTAAAATAATCATATTAAGCAGTAGCCAATAATCAATGTGCCTTGCTAAAACTAAGCTTTAAGGTAACTACTTTCAGTTACCCTGTACAAAATCATTTGTAAAAAAGATCTATACTCATAGATGGGTTTAGATATAGTAAAATATTTAATGAATAATATGCAAAGAACAAAACAAGCAAAATAAAACAAAATTAGAAATGACCCTAGGAACAATAATTTGGTAAACAAAGTGCTTGATCATTTATGTGTTTTAAAGTCATTGACAAGAAAACAAAAAACTGTCTTGGACAATTTTTCTCGTGGATTCATCCAAAATGTGGTTTATTCCTCTCATCTGCTAGTTTAAAAAGGGAGAATTTGATTTGATGTGGCCCAGTGCCATGCAAAAAAGAGATATGCCAATAATATAACTTATTTGACAGATACATAATATTTAAACCAGATGAAAAAAATCAACATGTTTATTTTTCATCAAGTTAAGTTCAGTAAAAATATTTCTATGTACTATATCATCATGGGATGTCATCGTGAGAAGGTCAATTTAAATAAGAAAGAAAAACTTGTAGCCTAGATCAAAACCACAAGCCTCCAAAGAAATATAAGACTGTAAGTTGTATTCAGATGCAGGAATGCTTAATAATTGCTTTCTTTAGGTCATTTCTGGGATATGGTAACTCTAACCGTTTTTTTTTTTGGCGGGGTGAGGAGAGGCTTAATTTGGTCTGCATAAAAGTAATGCTTGTCTCTCACAAGGAGAAAAGTCCAATTAAAAGGACACAAACATGATTTAAGTGTCATCATATGTTTTCTCAGTGCATGAAAAACCTTTATTTAGCATAACCTCCCTACTCATAACCACAACCAGGGCTGGGCTTACTTAGAGAGATACTGGAAAATTTCCAGGTGACTGGTTAGCTAATTGGCTCTCCTTTGGGGATGTGAGAGGAGAAGTAGAGGAAGGAAGATCAGTTTCCTGATGTTCCTGAAAACTGTTTAGAAATATGGCATGATGGGAATTTACCAGCTTTGTCCTTTGGGTGTTGTTATGCTTAATAGAATGATCCAGTTTCTTCTAGAGTCCAAGTGATGCCATGAAATAAATTTAGCTGCGGAAGGAGCAGATATTTTCTCCTGCATATAATTTGGCACAATGCTTAAACCAATTAACATCCACAGGGAAGAAAGTTGAATAAATAAAGCACACTTTTATAATGTGCAATATCCTTAAAAGTAAAATACTAAGAAAAATTATGCAACATAATTTACTCTTGTTCTCTAGTATAATTTAAGGAAACCCTTCAGTGTTAATCTGGTGCACTAAAAATTCTGTGGTGTCCATAAAGTTAAAAGCAAAATCTTATATTAATACTTCTTTCCCAAGCAGGTGTTATAAAAAATTAGTCAGAGGTTTTAAGAATAAACAAAGTGTTATGCATAATCATGTTATGGAATAAATGTGTTTTGTTTCAAAAGCTCTTTCATCTTCAGAGATTTTAGTAGTCACAGTGGGGTAAGAAGGTGGTAGCTCTCGTCTACAAATCTTGTCTTAAATGTAGAGAGTATTTTTTTCAAATAATCTATAAGCACCCTCATATTTTTATCTTTGAAGGTGTGAGGTATTTTCAGTTAAATGTCTCCAGTGGGTTGTATAGTTATTCACAAAGCAAATACTGCTAAATATTTATAAACATCAACTATCATATAAAATTTTAGAAAATTAGTAACTTTTTTCCAACAAACCCTCACAGAGCATCTATTAAGAGGCAGGTAGAGGGGCTACAAATCCATATGCTGAGATACAAAGGTAAAGAAAATGAGTAACACCTATTTTCTGCCATGGAGACAGACACTCATGTAATTCAAGCCATGTAATATTAATTTTCCCTAAATTCTAGCTCTAACTATAACTATGTATCAGACATTTTCATCTGTATGTCTTATGTTAATTCACATTCAAATATCCAAAGTCAAACTACTCATTTCTTTCGTCTCTGCCGACAGTCACAACCCCTCCTCCTCATGTACATATTAAAAAAAAAATCTTCTCAAACTGCTAATTCATAAACTTTTGATTTCTATTCCTCTCCTTTATCTTTTTGCCAGTCATTTGATTTCTTTTCCTATCCTTTTGTGTTAATCTAGTTATTCTAAAACCGTGACATTTCTGTTTTAAAACTGCTTACTTGCATTCCTACATTATCACTCCAGGAGAAGTAGCTTGGTGTATAGAGTTTGGTTCCAATCCCTGCTCAGCCGCATAATTGATATGTGTCTTTAAGAAAGTTACGTTAACATCTCTGTGGAGGATTAGGAAGACAATGTATATAAAGCACTCAGCAGAGCGCCCACAGATGCTAGGCAGCAATGCAAGCTGGCTTTATTATTCCTGCCTCCCCACAGTTTAGTTCACCTCCTTATCACTTGTTCGGCATCTACCAAACTCTCTGAGCCTCTTTTCCTAATTGCAGTCTCTCCTTAAATGCCAATTTGCACCCTAATAATTTACCCTTCTTTCAGACTTTTTCTTATCATGCCATTTGGCTATTCAAAATGGTGTCCTGATTCTCCATTTCCATTAGGATAAAGAATCTTTCAAATCTGACCTTTTTCTCCCATTGATTCTTCAAGGTGACTCCTCACTCCAGCCAGGCCAACTTCCCTGGGTGTGTTTCTGTAAAACACCAGACGTATTTCTGTGTTTGCTGTGCCTTAGCTTCTTCTTGGCCTCCCATATTCTGCTTCTTCAAAATGTGAGGCATACAGCTAAAGCATAAAATGTGTGTGTGTGTGATTAAATTTATAGATGAAAACTCTTTAAGAAAATTTAAAAAAATTTAAATTAAAAAATTGTAATCCCAAATGATATCTCTAATTTTACCTAACACTGGAGGACAATTTATTATCAATTCCACAAAGTCTCTTGCAGAAAATGGAGGAGGAGGGAAAAACTGAAAACTTCCCTCATTTTGATAAAGTCAACATTATCCGGTACCAAAATTAGACAAGGTCATAATGATGGTCTTTGCGTTTTTTTCTAAGAGTTTTAGAGGTTTACATTTTACATGTGCTCTCTAGTCCCTTTGAGTTCATTTTTAATATGCTATAATATAGCATAAATTTTTTGTGTGTGTGTGGGTTATTTTGCGTATAGACGTCCAGTTGATCAAGCACAATATTCGACAAAAATTGTCATTTGAATTGCTTTGCAGCTTTGTCAAAAATCAATTGACCATATTTGTGAAGTTTTATATCCTGAATCTCTATTCTATTCCAACTGTATCTGTGTTTATTCTTTCACCAATACTACAGGTCTTGAGTACTACATCTTTATAGTATGTATTAAGACAGGGAATTGTGAGTCCTCTAAATTTGTTGGATTTTTTCTAAAGTTTTTGTCTATTCCAGTATCTTTACACACACACACACACACACACACACACACACGTGTGTGTGTGTGTAAAAGTATATATACATATACATTTTTAAATCAGTTTGTCTATATTGCCAAAGCATTCTGCTAGGATTTTAATTAGATTGTATAAAACCTGTAGATCAATTTGGGGAGAATGGACATCTTAATTATATTAGGTTTTCCAGCCCATCAATAATATATATCTTTCTATTTATTTAGAATTTATCTTATTTCTTTCATCACTGTCTTACAGTTTTTAGTATACAGATCCTGAATGTATTTTTTAGAATTATAAATAAGGACTTCAGGTTTTTTTTTTTTAGAACTTCAGGTTTTTGAAGGTATTATAAATTATATGGTGTTTAAAATTGTTTAGTTTCCAATTGTTCAATGCTACTACATAGAAAATATGACAAATTTTTACATGTTGATCTTATAGCCTATGACAAGGCTAAACCAGCTGAGTTCTAGGAGTTATTTTGTAGATGTTTGGGTATTTTCCATGAAGACAAGTAAGTCATCTGAGAATAGGAGCAGTTTCATTGCTTTTTTTCCCACAGTGAATGTCTTTCATTTCTCTTCCTTTCCTATTGCACTGACTATGGCTTTCAGTACGTTATTGAATTGGTGTGATGTTATTTGTAACAAGATATTATTTGTTATAAATAACAAGGTGTTATTTGTATAGATAACATCTATACAAAGTTCCTAATCATGCTTATTCAGTTTTCACTGTAAAGTCTAATGTGATTGTAGATTTTTGTAGATGTTCTTTTTCAGATTGAAGGAAGTTTTCTTCTATTGCTAATTTTCTGAATTTGTTTGTTTATTTGTGAGTCAAAGATAGACGTTGACTTTTGTAAAATGTGTTTCCTGCATGCTTTGACTTGGTTATGAGGTTTTTCTTGTTTAGTTTATTAATATGTAAATTGCATTGGTTGATATTTTAAGTGATGAACACCTTTACATTACTGGGATAAACCCGACTTGCTCATGATGTATATTTATTTTTCTATATTGCTGGGTTTAATTTCCTAATATTTTGTTGAACTTTTTTTCTCTATATACAGTTTTATTTTCTTGTAATCTCTGTCTGGTTTTGCTATCAGGGTAAGGCTGGTCTTAGAGAATAAATTAAAAAGTTTTTACTCTTTTATTTTCTAGAAGAGATTTTGTGGAACCAATGGTCATTTTAATTTTAAATTTTTGGCAGAATTTATGATACCATAAATGATACCATCTGGGACTAGATTTTTCTTTATTTTTTAGGAAAACTATCAACTACAAGTTCAATGTGTTTTATCTATATATCTTACTACTTAGGTTATTTACTTCTTTTAGCATGAGTTTTGATAGTTTGTGTTTTTCAATAAATTGGTCCATTTCATTTAAGTTTTCTGTAATATTCTTTTATTATCTTTGGATGTCCACTGGATCAGTAGTGTTGTCCCCTCTTTCTATATTTAATGGTAAATATACATGTATATTTTAAAATATATATAAAATACATATGTATATGCATATATACACAATACAGTGTATTATATATATATATATATATTTTTTTTTTTTTTTTACTGATTTTTTCCTACCTTTTTTTCAGTTACTGAGAGAGGTGTCCTTGAGTCTTCAAGTGTAATTTCTGCCTGTCTAGTTCTTCATTTTCATCTATCTGTTTTGTTTTATGTATTTGAAAGCTCAGTTATTGGATGCATACACACTCAGAATCCATATGCCTTCTTAAAAAATTGACAGTTGACCTTTATATCCTTAAGTGATATTTTTCTTTATCTATAGTGATTGATTTTGGTTCTGGAGTCTGCTTTGTCTTCAGCTTTTTTGAAAAAAATAAATCATGTTTGCATGTTATATCTTTTTTCATCTTTTTATTTTTAACCATCATTATGTTTATAGTGGGTTTCTTATAGACTGCACATTGATGGATCTGGTTTTCTTTTTTATCTGATCTGAAAGATCTGTCATAACTAGTGTGTTCAGACAATTTACATCTAATACAATTCCTCATATGATTAGATTTGTGTCATTTTATTATTAGTTTTCTCTTTGTCCCTCTACTATTTGTCACTCTTTTGTTCTTTTTCTGCCTTTTTTTGGAGTTATTTTAATAACAAATTTAATTCACTGATTTGTTTCTTACTGGATTTCTTTGTGTGTGTGTGTGTGTCTGTGTGTATAGTTTCTCTAGATATTAAAAAGCATAATTTTGGGATATTGTAACATATACATAACTAAATAAGCTTATTTTATATAATAATATTTTTATCTGATATACCTAAAATAGTACTTGATAACCTCTTCTTTCTTTAGAGTTGCTAAACATGTGATATAGTTGAAATACAACACATATCTACATTCATTTACTCTTATATTTATACAAAAACTATTTAAAATTTTATTACTGTGAATTTAATAAAAGCTACTTTTTAAAGGTACTTTGATTTATATATTTTAAGGAAACTTTATATTCAGTGGGCATGAATCTTTATGGCTGTAGTTTCTCACATTTACAATTCCATTAAGTTATACAACTGAACAAGTGTATAGTTCTTTTAAACTCGTTCTAGGAACACCAAAAAGCACCTCAAGATAAAATAAAAACAAAAGAAATGATGCTAGGCACATATATTTTTGTTAAAACATCAAACCAACACTACAGTTCACATGTAATCAGAGAGGTTTTTTGTCCTGTTTATACGTAGAGTGACCATCAGAACTAGAAGCTCTCAGTTCAAGTATACCAACATTGTTAATGATCAATGTTTTAAAAATAATAAGCATCCAAATGAAATACTAATTAATGAAGCCAGAGAATTACAACAGTAAATACAGTCTAGGAATACTGGATCAAAAGTAAAGCAAGTTATAGCAGGAAAGTGTAAATATTCAAGAATAATTGTCTTATTAATGCTATTGCCACATCACTTATAATAACACAAATACAATGGATTTTTATATTTCCCATTAACTAGTAAAAAAGCAAAATAAATGTTATTATAAAGTTAGCATGTTTAAATATATAAAACAAGAAAAAAAATCAGATTTCAAAAAGATGGTAGCAGGCAAGAGACTCCACTCTTCCTGATACTCTTTCACAGTCTATTCTAAAAATCTGTCCCTATCTGAATAAGGATTAGTGTATAAATAAGTAATAAATAATGTTTTATACTTATTAAAATATACCAACAAGATCTTGTTATTGAAAACAGTTTTTGAATTTAGAAAAAATGATTTTTAGGTTTTAAAATGTTTTCAAATACATTCATACTAGTAGTATAACACTGGCAGAGCTTACTGCTTTTTAATGCATTGCTAAGAATAAACCCATAATATCCAGAAGAATTGGTTCTTTCTACCAATATATTTAGTTTAAGTATATCTGTGATTTTACTTTCAAGATCCTGTCAGATTCTGATTGGAATGATCATTTTTGTTTCTGAGACCAGAAACTTTACAACTCACATAAAACACCCAAGAAAAAGATGTAACGTAACAAACAAATAAATTGCAGTTGTGGGCTAGGTATCTCTTCTCTTCCTTTTTAGCAGTTTCTCTTTGAAGAGGAGTCTTCCGTTTAGTGGGCAAACTGACTAAAGAGTACACTTCTTTCTCCTGCTATTCCTCATTCTGTCTGAGTCATCCTTTGTTCACTGATCCATTGTTAACAACCAGGCACTAGGGAGCATTAGCTTTTGGGGCATGTTTCTCTTCCTCCTTCCTCTATAAACACCGAAGACAGGCATTGCTGACAGAATGGTTTCAGGGAAAGCCAGGTCTATACTGAAAGTCACAGGTAGGCAGAAATACAAGCACTGTGGCTCAATTCCACCTCGGTATTGGAAAAGGCAGTCTGTCATAGGCCCTGAGCTTCTCTTCTTATTCTTGCTGGGTATGCCAAGAATGCCATGCCCTGACTACACTCTTCTCCTGGACAATTTCTCAAGGCTGTGTTTGCAACCTTGTAAGATGAGTGACATCTATCTCCAGGCACAGAGCAGGCTCCCTTCCACTCATCCAAAAAGCAATAGAGCCCCCATAATCAGTGGTTCTCTCCTACAATGCAACACACTACATGTGCAGACATCCATTACTGAACTATGTCCCTCCAAAATTCATATGCTTAAGCCCCAAGCCTCAATGTGACTGTATGTGGAGATCAGGTCTATAGGAGATAACTAAGGTTGAATGAAGTCATATGAATGGGCCCCTAATTCAATAGAAACGTGGCCTTATAAGAAAAGGAAGAGAGAGATCTCCTACTTTTCTCACAGGGAGAAGGCAGCCACCTGCAAAACAAGAAGAGAGTTCTCACCAGACAACGGTGGTTCTGGCACCTTGATCTTGGACTTCCCATCCATCAAAAGTATGAGAAAATAAGTTTCTGATATTTAAGGCACACAACCTGTGGTATTAGTCTCACAGATTAATACCAGCCCTTTGTGTTGGCCCTGTGAAATTTGAAAGGAAGAAGTATGGGGAACTGCCAAAATGAAACTCTGACTACTGCTTTTGCTGTGATTAATAAGGTCTTTTTGGGGCTTCCCTGGTGGTGCAGTGGTTGAGAGTCCACCTGCCAATGCAGGGGACGCGGGTTCGTGGCCCGGTCTGGGAAGACCCCACATGCCGCGGAGCGGCTGGGCCCGTGAGCCATGGCCGCTGAGCCTGCATGTCCGGAGCCTGTGCCCCACAACGGGAGAGGCCGTGGCGGGGAGAGGCCCCCGTACCGCAAAAAAAAATAAGAAAGTCTTTTGTCTCTTACCCAAGTAGCTCATATCTTTTGCCAGTACCCTTGAAGCAATAATGGGCTCACTTTTTAGCTTTCAAGTAGGGTAAAACCTCAGACCCCACACATTGCTTGATACTAGGAAGCCCAATCTCAACCAAAATGATCAGCCACTAGTCAGTGTCAGGTATGATGATTGTGATGATGGTGATGAAAACGATGGTAGTTTTTCCTGTCCCTGCAGCTATGACTACAACCATGACCGTGTACCAGGAATCTTGTTCAGCACTGTTTACGTATGACGCCAATTAATCTTAACAACAACTCTGTGGGCTAGCTAACATTAAATAAGGGTCTTAACTAATCTGAAAAATATTTTTTCGTAGATCATTCTGACGGATATGTAGACAATGGAATCAGAGTAAAGTTCGCAGCTATTGAAATAGTTCACGTGAGATGTAATAGAAGTTCCTGACTTGTGCTATAACTGGTAGGTACTATATTGCATCTCTATTTATGGTTTTGAAATAAATATTTGTGAGATGCCTATAGTCCAGTTATAACACAGAAAATTCAACACACTCAATGTTATCCTGTTCTATTTTGTAATTCAAGGTTCCTATATGTATTGCTCTTTCTTGATCTACTTAGGTTAATTCTATACAAATCAAATGAAGTTAAGGCCCAACAATGGTATACCCAAAGCTCAAACGGGCATTTTTGAGTGAGATTGTAGTCATGTCTGTTGAATGAAATCTGAATGCTCAGCAAGCTTGAATTCTCACCACCCACACTGAGTGGCAACGAGGTTGATCAAAGTAATTAGGAGATCTTTATTATAGTGATGCAGTTTCAGTCCTTTAAAAAATGTTTTCATAGGGATTTGTTCATTTCCAAAATGTATTTATAATAGTCTACTGACATAGGTTATATTTATGTGAAGAAACATCCTTAATTTCCAGTCTCTCTCAAAGAATCACAGCTATGGCCAAACTCTGGCCCTTTCCTCTCACACTGACTAGATTCTTTCCTCTTGTCACATTGTTCTCCTACAGGCTGTAGAAAATGAATGAGTTTCTAGCTTTCAGTTTTCCACATTTCCTCAGGTTAAAGGGTTAATCTCAATTCATAAATAGCTGCTTTCTATTCTGGTGTGACCAAGAAGACAGTAATAGATACTGACAAAGTCACCTGCCCAAGAAGGCTTTGACTCCTTGAAAATTCTTTCCTTTGGCTTTCTAGAAGCCCCTCTTCCCAGGCAACCCTTGTTCAGTACTGCATAGTTTAATATTCAAGTGTAAAGCTCTTTGAATCAACCACCTGCTCCCTTTAACTCATACACCAAATTTTGAAAAGAACACTCCATCTCTGTGGTGTTTTTTTTTAACTGCTTTTTAGGGAGCTGTATTTGCAGTATTGCAAGAAATCAGTAGAAACGTTTAGCAAAGAACAGAGAGTAACACAAACTATGCATTCTGTTATTGTTCTGAAACATGTCACCAAATACCAATACATATGAAAAAAAATAAAAGCTAAAATTTTAAGTGGAAAAAATGGATTTTTGAAAATTGTGCCAATTTCTAGAAGAAAATTATTTATTGAAAATTTTACATTTGCATATACATTATGGAGATTAAAATGCTACAATATTTTTATTAAAACTTACTTTAATAAATTGTCTAAAAAATTGTTGAAGCTAATATTGCCAAAAATCATGCCATTTTATTTATATTTTATTTATTTTTATTTACTTACATTTAAAGTTGGTGAGGACATTTCTCATGTTCTCCTATGGTCTATTGCTTCAATAGGCTCCACTCACTTTGAATATTTATTAGTTATGAATGCTTCATCATGATCTGATAACCAATTCCAATTCAATTTCTTGCTCTGGCTGTTCTTTTTGTTTTTCCCTTTTGTGGAAGCCTATCTAAAACCCAGTTCTGAAGTCCTTATTCATATGTGAACTAACTCTGTGCTCTGATCATCTACATTAAAAGATCAATAAGAGATGGCTCCAGGATAGTCAACTTGACTATTTCATTAACATAATTCCAAGATGAGAGACTAGTAATAATGTTGCCTACCTAATAGGTTTATTGGGAAAACTAATTAATTAATTAATTAATACTTACAAAAGCAATTAAAAAGCCTGATTTTTTTCCCATAGAAATGCACACATCATAAAGGAAATGCAAACATCCCTTCAAACCACTAGACGTTGCTATATTTAAAAAGCAATGATATTAGATCTAAAAGGTATCTGTCAGAATGTTTTCTTTAATGAATAATTCAACATTTAATCTATTAATATTCTTCTCATTTTAAATATAGGCTGATGTCAAACATATATCAAAACAAAACAAAACAAAACAAAAAAACCTTAGAGTTAGTATGTCCTTTGACCAGAAATTCTTCCTCTAGGAAATTTTCTCTAAGGAAATCATAATGAATATGTTCAAAGGCCTAATGACAAGAATATAGATCAAAACTGAAATTAGAATAGAGAAAAATAAACAAATGAAATACTTGACAGTAGGGTAAGGGCTACATAAATTATATTACAGTTATAAGTTTAAATACTCTGCAACCATTTCAAAATTACACTATGGAAGAATACTTATAGAAAAATGTACTTAACATAATAAAAATAGTTATAAAAAATCTGATCCCATTAAAATATATCTTGAGTGACATGATATCTAGAGTCCATTTTAAGACGTACTACCAAAAACAGCAAGGAGAGAGAGAAATCAATATTGTAAAAATGTTATGATTATTGGAGCTGAGTGATGGACACCAGGGGTTTCCTTACACTCTTTTTTCTCCTTTTTGTATGCTTAAAGTAAATTTATGTAATAAAAAGTTAAATTTAAGTATGCATTAATTTCTGTTTGAAAGTATATATATGCATACACACATATATACACACATAAACATCTATGTGTTTAGGCATAATAAGTATGTGTTTATTTGGAATGTAATGGAGTGATTAATAAACTTTGAATTCTGTTATGATTTTCCATATATATTAAAAAAATTCTGCAGTCAAGAATTGTTAAATTTAGAATCAGAAAAAAATGTTATGAAGACATATAAGCCTAGTAACAAATTATTTCTCCATTATATAGGGACTTTAAAGTATGAAAACCTTCAGTTTACCAATTACCCAAATCGCCAGAGATCACTGAATTTATCTATAATAGAGGACTTTAATAAATAATCCTTCTGGGAATTTGTGAATATAGTTCATTGATGGTGGAATCAATGGTCATTTCTAATGAAGCTGGCATGTTTAATGAATAAAGGCTTGATCTAAATATTACATCCAAAGTAGTGAGACATTTATATTCCAGCAGGCAGAATCATTTAAACCCTGAGTAGTTAACAGACTGTATTCATGAGAACAGTGTATTGATTTCAATGGCTTTATTGATTTCGAGTCTGTTGAACCTAAGCACCTTGCAAATTTATGGGCTGGCTTCATTGACTCTCTTTTGATGTAATATATAGTTGTTTTTAGATAGCGCTATAAAAAGTTTCTGGCATCTAACCTTCCCTATATGATATCATTAACCTCTTTTTTTTTATTATTTCCAAAGGTCTTTCATAGAGGAATAATAAATAATTAATTTTAGCTTCTGTTATGTATAAAAGGAAAAACCAGAAGATAGGCACTGTCAAAAAATAAAATATTTTAAAAGAAATATTTCATAAAAATTTAGTTATTTGAAATATAACTTTCTAGATGAGTGACTTGACTAAAAGAACCTAAATTGAGCTAGTAGCTGACCCCGTTGGGTTACTTGGCAAAAAAAAAAAAATAGAATTTTAGAAAAACAATGTAGATCCGAGGATGGCTTTCTAAAAATCCACAACATTTCATAATTGCTTCTTACAGAATTATTTTAACCTATCAAATCAAATTGGCTGAATTTTCCATAAAGTTTTGATTCTGAATATTTTTATACTGTGAATTCAATTTCAATATGTCACATTGTTAGAACAGAAACTAGCTCTGGTTTTATTATATACTGTATTGTGAATCACGTAAAACCTATAAAAATTGGAAAAATGTTTCTTTCACGAGTGTTACCATTACCAAAGTTGTCTAGAGTGATTAATGAGATTATTTAAATTCCATGTCTGGATTTCACTTAATCTTTCTGCCAAAGTTATGTAAGTAAAGTTGAAATCTGATTTTGGTGACCTTGGGTATAGATATATCTTCAAATTTAACCCAAGATTTCTTATCAGAATTCTACATTTACTTTCATTCATGACATTGCACGTGGCTATCTCAGCAATATTTCTTTTTTTATTCATTTGAATAAACTTACTTTCACTTTATGTCTTTAATATCTTCCAGTAAAATTATCTGCTTGCCCTCTGTGCTCTTATCCAAGTAGTTAATACAAGTGTTAAATTGGACAGTACTGTGGTTTACTGATAGATTTCCCTTTCTAGACTGACATTGATCCATAATTCAATTCAATCATGAAATAAAGACAGAAAAAACAGACAAATGTCTATGGACAGTCTTACATATGCCAGGATTTTGCTCGATGATTAGCTTAGTGGCTAAGGACTTCAATGTTGGATTTTACAATGTGGGTTAGAAATCTTCACTGGCTATTTGACTTTGATCAATTATTTAACTTTTCTGAGCTTTGTTTTCCCAACTGTAAAATATATAACTACTGGTTATAAGTAACCACTTTAAAATTATTTTTACAATAAATAAATTAATACATCTGAACCATTAGAACCATGTGAATTACAGCAAACCTCAATAAATACTAGCTATTGCCATGTCATACTAAAATTTACAGTGGTATTTTAGTCTTTAAGTATTGTGTGATTGTTATTTTAAAACTTATTTTTATATATATTTTTATATATTATGCATGGTCAAAGAATAATACAAAAGAGTATGCCATGAAAAGTGAAACTCAAGCTCGTCTCATACCCATAATCCTAGTCCAAAGATAATGGCCATCGATAGTTTCTTGGGCATGGTCTTAGACATGTTCTATGCATGTATACATAAATACTTCCCCTTTTCTTTCTAACACAAATTAGGGCATCTTAATAGAGACTGGCCTGTATCTTACTGTTATTCACTTAATACATCCTGACAGTTTTATATGTCACTAAGTATAGGAAGATCTCATTCTTTTTAATTAGCAGCCTTGTATAAATTTAACTAGCCTCTCTATTCATGGATTCTTAAGTTGTTTCTTTTCTTTTTTAAAAATCATGACCAGTGCTGTGATAATTATATAATAATGTATATATGTATTTGAATACATGGATAAGTATAACTGTTGAACAAATTCCTTCCATTACTCTCTGGTTTACTGGAAGAAGGGATGTCTTTTAAGCATTTTAAAAATACTGTCATTAACCCTTTGTCCATTTGTTGTGCCAATATAAATTTCAACAAAAGTATGTGATTATGTGTGTTTTACCACATAATCACCAATACAGTCATTTAATTTCTGTATCTGTGAATAAATATACCCTCCATTTGTTTGGTATTCCATTGCAGCTTGGGAATGTACTGTAATTTGTTTTTGTTTTAAAATATAAATACATTAAAGTCCTTCTATTTTAACAGTATACACAATGAAAAGAAAGGCTCTCTCTTATCTCATACCCATAGTCTTAATCTTCAGAGATAACGGCCATTTACAGTTTCTTGGGTGGAGTCTCACACATATTCTATGCATGTACCTGTATATATACGTCCTCTTTTCTTTCTAGCACAAATTATGGTGGACTAATAGAGACTGGCCTAAACCTTACTGTTAGTCCACTTAATATATTTTGGCAGTTTTATATTTCACCCAATATAGGAGGTTTTTTTTTTAACTCCTACAGAACTACTGTATTTTAGATTTTTTCCCTCATTTTTTCTTTTATATGTTATAACTCCTATTACAATATCTGGTTGTTCAAAGGCTTTTAAAATTTGTGTAGTCAAGTGTATCTTTGTATGACTTCTTCCATCATTGGCATTTTTTGGTAATTTCTCATGCTTTTTTCTAATACATTTCATTTTTTATATTTTACATTTAAATCTTTTATTCATTAGAAAATTATTTTGGTGTATACTGTAATTTAAGAATAAAACTTTTATTTTCCAAATAAAAAGCTCAGTGGGCCCAGAAGAGCTTACTGAATGAAATATATTTCCCCACTGCTTTGAAATGTCATTTTTATCATTTATTAAATATTTAAATATTTATGCTTCTCTCTATTCTGTTGAAGTGATCTGTCTATTTTTTTGCCAGTAACACTGTATCAGAATTGCGGTAACTCTCTATGTTACAATACATAATTGAGTTAGTCCCCCTTCATTACTCATCATTTTTCCAAATGTTTCTAATTATTTTACAAAACCCTTAGTGTTAATTTCTCTTATCTTTCAAAAAATATGTTGCTGACATTTTTATTCAGATCTAATGAAAGTATATTTTTACTTTTAATAGAACAACAAAACATAACGGAGTAACATCACTATTTTTAGTTTCTCTATAGAAAATATGTTTATTTTTATATATTAATCTTGTAAGTAGCCATCTTACTAAATTGTATTGTGGGTCCTAAGGCTTTTTAAAATAAATTTGTTAATGTTTTTCAGATATATAATTATATAATATTTTTTAAAAGTTAATGTTCTTTCTTTATAATTTTTACATTCATATTCCATACTCTTCTCCAGTTAAATTATCTAATATTTCTATTGTAATGTTAAACATCTAAAAGATTCTTTGCATTGTTTCTGATTTTACTGTCATTCATTCATATAAATGGTTCTCAAACTTTAGCATGAAACTATTCTAGTGGAAGGCTTGTGAAAACACAGATTTCTGGGTCCCACACCCAGTCTCTTGGTTGTGGGAAGTAGGTTGTGGGAAGGAACACAAGAATTTGTATTTCTAACAAGTTCCCAGGTGCTTCTGAAGCTGCTGGTCCAGGGGCCAGACTTTGACAACTGCCTTATGTTATCATGCTATTGAGTATGATACTGGCTTTTCATTTGAAATACACATATGCTTTTGATAATGTTAAGGGACCATTTTTTTAAAAAATAAAATTAAGAGTTTTGTCAGAAATGGATGTGGAATTTTTTCAAATCCCTTTTTGGAAACTCATGGAGCTGACAAAATTACTGTATTATTTTTCCCCATTAATATGATAAATTTCAATAACAGATGTTCTAATACTAAAAAGCCTTAGCATGCAACAAACTTGATGGTGGCATTTTACTTTTTAATATGCTACTACTACATTATGATTAACATTTTGTTTAGAAATATTTTTTCCAATTCATTAAATTTTTATTCCTATATTTTTCTGGTTTAGGTATTAATGTTAAAATTGTCCGATAAATATAATCTGAAATATTTTCTTCTGTATGTATGCTCTGGAAGATTAAAATTCATAGTAAATTTATTAGTTTCTTGAAGTTTTGATAGATTTCACTGAGAAAATCATCTGGGCTTGACATTCTCCATGTAGTCTTTGAGAACCTTGCTCAATTTCGTCCGTGTAATGGTGATTTTTTTGATAGATAAATTTTGATAATTTTTATTTTCTGAAAAAAATAGTCCATTTTTTTGGAGCTAAACAATATTCTTGTGGATAACACATGGTTCAAAGAAGAAGTCTCAAGAGAAATTAAAATATATTGAACTAAATGTAAATGAAAATACAACTTATCAGAATGTGTGGGATGCAACAAGAGCAGTCCTTAGAATGAAATTTACAGCATTAAATGCATATATTGGAAAAGGAGGAAGATCTAAAGTCAAAAATTTAAGCCTCTGTTTTAGTAAACTAGAGAAAGATGAGCAATGTGTACATGAAGCAAGCAAAAGAAAACAATAAATATTAAGGCAGAAATCAATAAAATTGAAAACAGGACTTTAATAGTGAAAATCAACAAAACCAAACAAATGGTTCTTTGAAAAATTTAATAAACTGATAAACCTTTAGCCAGGCTAACCAATAAAAAAAGAGAGAAGAAATCAATGTTATCAAAAATGAAAATGGGGCCATCACTACTGATACCATGGACATGAAAGGGGTAATAAAGGAGTATTATGAACAACTCTGCCAACAAATTTGATAACAAATATGAAATGTAACAATTCATTGAAAGACACAATCCACCAAACTTCACACAAGGATAAAAGGATACTCTGAATAGGCCCATATCTATCAAAGGAATTTAATCACTATTAATAACCTTTCAGAAAAGAAAGGACCAGACCCCATTTGTTTGGTAAATTCTACCAAAAATTAAGGAAAATAATACCTATTCCCTAAAATCTCTTCCAGAAAATAGAAGCAGAGGGAACACTTCCTAATTTATTCTACCTGAACACTAAAACCAGGTAAAGCCATTTAAAAAGTTTAAAATATTAAAATTGACACAGACATGAAGTGAGCAAATGATGTTGGACAAATAGCACCAACAGACTTGCTTGATGCAGGGTTGCCACAAAGCTTTGATTCATTAAAAAATGCTGTATCTGCGAAGTGCAATAAAATGAAATGCAGTGAAATGAGGTATATCTGTATAGGAAAAAATTTAAGTTCCTTTGTGTTTGGCAGTGACTTTTCAGGTACAATGTCAAAAGCACTATTCCATGAAAAAAAAAGTTGGACTTCATTAAAAATAAAAGTTTCTCTTCGTGAAAGACACTCCATAGGATGAAAAGATAAGCCATGGACTGGAAGAAAATATTTTCAAATGATGTATCTGATAATGGGCTTATTTCCCAAGTATACAAAGAACTCTTAAAACTCAACGATATGAAAATGAACAGCTAGATTAGAAAATGAGCCAAACACCTTAACAGACGCCTCACCAAAGATGATCTACAGATGGTAGAGAAGCGTATGAAAAGATGTCCCACATCATATGTAGTCAGGGAAATGCAAATTAAAACAACAATGAGATCCTACTACACACCTATCAGAATGGCCATAGTCTGGAACACTGACAATACCAAATGTTGACGAGGATGTGTAGCAAAATGAACTCTCATTCATTGCTGATGGGAGTGAGAAATGGTACAGTCACTTTGAAAGATAATTTGGTAGTTTCTTGCAAAGTTACACATATTCTTAAATACCATCCAGCAATTGCACTCATAGATGTTTACCAAAAGGAGTTGAATTATGTCCCTCAGATATTTATGACAGTTTTGTTCAGAATTGCCCAAATCAGGAAGCAACAATAACATCACTCAGGTGAATGGAAAAACAAAATGTGGTTAATTCGTACAGTGCAGTATTATTCAGTAACAAAAACAAATGAGCTACTAAACCATGAAAAGATATAAGGAACTTAAACGCACACTCTCAAGTGAAAGAAGCAGGTTTGAAACATCACCTACCATATGATTCCAATTATATGGCATTCTGGAAAAGGCAAAACTACAGACACATTAAAAAGGTCAGTAGTTGCTCCAGGCTCAGAGGAGGAATTGAGGATGAAAACCTGGAACCCAGGGGAATTTTAGCCTGGCAAAAATGCTCTATGTGATACTCTAATGGTGGATATATGACATACATTTTTCAAAAAGTCATAGAGTTGTACAGCACAGAAAGTGAGCTTTCACATGAACTATGGGCTTCAGTTAATTTTTTAAAATTGCATACAATTAAATTCCCACATGGAAGAATTATATATAATAATTTATGTAAAAGTACCTGTATATGTCCATGTGCATAAAAAATGTTTGATGTAAACATGGTCACTATAATCTTAAAATGAAGAGATTAAAGATTGTTTTCTTATGTTCTTCCATATTGCTTAATTCTTCTTTATTTGTTTTATTTCATTTTATTATCACCATAAGCCAATTTCATTAAATTATCAAATAAATGTTAATCTAATGGTCTCTAATAAAACATACTAGGAATAGAGTCTAATCAATTAATAGTTTACATAATTTGTTACTAGATACTTGACAGTGTATCTGCTATGAACTAATTCAAAGTGTATGTTGCTCCTGCATTAATTTTATTTCCAGAGATAAATTTCAATCGGTTAATAAATGGGTTTGTCCCTAAGATCATGTTTTAAAAGAGAATCAAAAAGCACTCATTTCTAATATTTTCTCATTTAGAAAGATATATTTGTTATTCCTGTTAATAATCTTCATTTCACTTTTATGTAGCAGTTCAGTTGAGAGTAATAAAATCACAACATTTTGGTTTTTAGTCATTATTTAATAGTATATGTAATCTGTCAGGTTACAAACTCTTCTAGTGTTTGCTAGGTTTTTTTCAGGATGCGAAATATTCCTGCATAATTTTTACAACATCGGACGAAAGTTATAAGAGAGTCAGCACTGCCATATTTGTTCTATACCACTATTCTTATAAATTAATAGCTTTGTGCTATTTTTACTTTACAAAACATCTTTTGTTTCTATAACATAAGATAAAATCCAGGTAGAGCAATCCTTTAGTTTCAGCATTATTTAATTTCTAACAACAGTAAAATCAAATAGTTTCACCTGCAGGTGTATTTGTTTTTCACATTTTCATCACCCCTTCAGGGAGGGGCACAAGTAAAGTCTTGTAACATCTCCACACTGTGTTATTTATACTCCCACTGGGTACCATTCTTCCTACTTTAGCTCCAGTCAACTATTTTCTGACACATTTAGCTAGTTTTGTACTTATATTCTTACATGATTTACTACTGCTCATTGGTTGAATGGGGCCAATTTTAGTGCTGGTATTTCGGATAGAACAAAATATTTATTTTCTGGCTAACCAAAACACATATGTTAACTATATAATGTAGCTGTTATATTGTAGGGATTATGCTATCTCCTACTGAATATAATAGTTGTCTTAGAATGGGGTGGTCCTGTTGTTATGCCGGTAAATATTTAACAACCAGTTCTATTAAAGAATAAAAAAGGCCCTGATTTGTAGCATTTATTTTCCAAGATGTACATAACCTTGGCCCATTTCTAGCTATCATAGTCACATCAACTGGTCTTGCACAATTCTGAACACTCAACAGTTGTCATCCATACATCAGCTCCAGCACAACACGGGGGGCACTTATGCTTCAAATGTCATCTGAATATTGGAAAGCGTTAGACTATCCCGATTTCAGATCATCTTCTTCTTGAGGTAGCTGTTTCTCAATTTGGCAAGAGTCTTTCTGATAGTCTGTTTTTATGCTACTTAAACTAGCTAAGCTCTTTCCTGATTTCACTGCTGTCTAGGTATTCTAACAAAATCAATTAGGTTAATTACAACTTTCTATTATGTAAGGTATTGGTTTCTTGTCATCCAAAAGCATCAGTTGGAAGGAATCTTCATAAATTACTTTGTATTTTGGTCCATGAAAAAATTACACTGGAATTATTATATTCTTACAAATATCCTTACAAAATAATTTTAATTTATAGATGAAGGATTCTTTGGGGTCATTTAAAAAGTTGGAATATATACCTATACTATATTTTATTTGTATCCCTTAAGATTAAATATGCTTATGTCCAAGTTGTTCTTCTTCCTCTGAAATATAACCAATACTGATTATTTTAGCTTTGCACATTTTCAGAGTTTATCCTTTTGCTAGGCCTTCCAGGATTAGAAACATTTATCAGACTAAGGATCTTAGAGATCCATGCTTAATTTGTTCAAGTTCTCTGAGGCAGAACAAAGCTAATACTTGGCTGGGAATGGAGGATGGTAGCTGGACACTGAACACACTGATAAGATCTTCGGGGAATAGACCAAGACAGTTCCTGGATGGATGTCTGGTTTTGCTTAGGGAGATGATTGCTTGTACTGGCACAGCCTTCTTTACACAAATCTTGGCTAAGAACTTTACTACAATCTGTCACCTCCTATCTGACATTTATCTTCTATTTCAGCCTTTGTATTCCTTAGGGCAATGGTGTTGAGGTGTTCATTTAATATAACCCTACCGGTTTGATAAAACAGAAACCAACAAATAATTTGGAGAGGTCTCTCTTGGTTTCTGTGATCCTCACATTCATTCCAAGTCTAGCTGGTCTTCATCACTCATTTCACTCTGCACAACATTTCCACTGCATGATATAAACCTACTCACGTGTGACTCTGAACTACAACAACAATCCAACAGCTACATGGAGCCTGGAAAAATAAATGCTCTATTTCTAAATATAGTATTTCACCAAACATTCTTAGTAAAGTTTATATGACCTCTTAGGATAGCATCATAAGAATGATATGAGCATAGGAAAGATATGTACACAGGAATGCATGATGGCAATCCACAAGCCTGTAAAACTTTTTTTTGAGATGATAAGAAAAACAAAACTTGTTCACTATAGTTACCAAGGCAGAATAATAAAGTAATAGTTTCCAATATAAAAAGTAATGCTCAGATTAAACAGTAGGAGGGAAAATGGGAGATCTTTTCAAATATTAGAAAGACATTTATAGACATATCTAGAATCTACTATTTTTAATTCAGTTTGAAGCACACAATCCCTCTCCTCCTCACTTTGGGCTTAGGAAGATGCTAACTATGAGTTCTCCTTAGATAATTAAAAAGAGAAAAACCTTCTTGATTTTCCCTTAAATCCATGTTCTTACACCAGTGTTAGAATAACCATAGCAGCTGCTCTCTCAAATCATGTAAATCCCAGGAAAGGTGGTTATACTTGGTGATTGTAGCTAACTCAGCTACTCTGAGGTTAGAACGCTTCCTCCTCTTCCTGTGTCCACAAATATGTGTTCAATTACAGGCTGGGAGGAGACATAGCAAGAATCTACAGCTGTGTTGGGAACCCCATGCCTTCATGGTTTAGGGTTAACAAATACCTGAAGAGCTTATAAGACCCTTTCCTGTTAGAGGACAATATTTATTTGTTACACATATGTTTCCTTTCATGTAGAGGGATCTACATTTCTGTAACCATCCTGGCTTCTCCTGGGGATGGGGGGAGAGGAGAGTGAGTGACTTACTTCATTGATGAGTTTGGGAGATAAACTTTGCCTGGGTAGCTCAGTCTTTCTCTCCTTCCCGTCAGTTCAAGGAATGTAGCTTCTGTGCTGCTCCACCATGCCAGAATTTTAATAAGTTTTATCCACAAAGGAAAGTGGGATGAATTTTACAGCATTAGCTATGACTGGGAGTATAGTGGGGGAAAATGTCTATTAAATTATGCTGTTTGGTATTAGGAAGATCATTGTGCAACATACACATTTGCTATGTCTTGCAGCCAAGACTTCAATGCTATTTTGTTCTTTACCTACTTTAATTCTTTTTCTCATTTAACAAGTGTTTTAGAACTCAGACTGGGAAAACAGAGGGTGTTATTTATTGGGTCTGGCATTCCTTGGCCTGGAAGCAAAATCTGGGGAAAATCGAACTATTTCTAAGCTTCCACCAAGCACACAGCACTATCCCAGATAGATGTTACTTAACTATATCATCAATCATCCAAGGTATAGAGAATCTTTATATCTTGATTTAGTTTGATTCTTTTCAAAAGCAATTTCCAAGACCATTAATGACCAGAAGTATCTGAAATAATCACTGGGTGTAACAATGTACATTGTGACACCCAGTGATTATTTCAAATACTTCAAATACAGTGTTATATTATACTATATGTCAATTATACCTCAATAAAAATAAATTAAAATTCAACATCAATACAGTTTCAATAATAATTAAAATGTTGATTAGGTGGTAATATGAACCACTTTATGCCAATGAAAACTTACAATTAAAGAAATGAACAAATTCTTCAAAAACCACAATTTCAAAAATGTCCAAAACTGATGCAACAAGAAATAAGAAATATGATTGATCTCATATCTATTAAAGAAGTTGAAAGTCTTATTAAAAACATTCATGCAAAGAAATGTCCAGGCCCAGATACTTTCTCCAGTGAATTCTTCCAAATATTTAAGAAATAACACCAGTTTTACACAAACATTTTTTTAGCGTATAAAATAGAGAAGAAAATTGCTAACATTATAAATTCCAATAATATGTAAAAAGAATAATACAGCATGAACAGGTGGACTTTATTTCAGTAATGCAAGGGTACTTGTCTATTAGAAAAATCCATGAAAGCAATTCAGAACAATAATAAAGAAATGGTGACTTCAAAAGATTTATTAATTTAAAGACATTTAGATTATTCATAGAAAATGTACAGAACTTGCCCTCAAGTAGATCATGGTTATTTAAGCAGATAAATTATCATCAGTATGATGATAAGGGCTATAAAAAGTGATATAAACAAAGGCTGTGGAAGCTCATATTTCCTGGAGAAATGAGAGAAGAAAGACCTTATCATAAAACAACATTTAAATCAGCACTCCATTCCTTTATTCAGTCAATAATACTTAATAATATTTACTGAGGACTTTCTATAACTCAAAATGGACTAGGAAATAGGGAAACAAAGATGAATAAAAACTAATTTTATTGTAAGTCTCTCTAGCTATAATTATCACACATTTGATATTTGTCTTTAGCCATAGAATATAGGCTTAGCGAGAACGGAAATTCTTCCAAACTCATTCACTGCCACATCTGCAGTACCTAATTTAGTGTCTAGTTCATCAAAAAAAAAAAATAATAATGTTGTACTCTCTATGATAATTATGTGTACAAGGTATGGTGGGGTACAGGATATATGAATTATTTTTATATTATATAATATTTTATATATGATACATATGATATAGTGACTGGTAATTCCAAAGTAGGATTAGATGTACAGAAGTGGTGGAGAAAAGAAAAAGCAACAGGAACATTCATTCCAGGTAGAAGGAGCTTAGAAAGCAAAATGAAGGGGGTAAGAAACATCTCTATTGGCTTATTAGCTATATTTCTTTGTTTTATGTTGTAATGGTTATTAGAGTTACAATTAAGGAAAAAAGGAAAAGAAGAAAAACTTCTCAACTGATTGTGTGTGTCTGTGTGTTGAGAGAGAGAGAGAGAGAGAGAGAGAGAGAGGGAGAGGGGCAGTGCCTACCATCATTACATTTCTTTTCTCGGCTACTCAGACATGAAAGGCTGCGTTTAGACACTGGATGATTGGCTACAGGACCCTTGTGCCAGCCCTCCCATATATACTGCTCTTGCCATACCCTGGATATCTGTTAATGGAATGCTAACCCTTTGGAAGATTACTATGTGAACATGTCTTGATACTTCTAAACTATCAATTCTCAACTTATTTCAGCAGAGAGAAGAATCTTCCCTCAAGGAACAAACAAATAAAACCCCCCAAATCATACAATAGACACAAAGATAAATCTTACACACAATTTCAGGGAATTTAGGAAACTTCTGAAATCCATGGACATGAGGTTAAAAATAAGACACTTGAAAATTCAGTACTGTGGATCTTGGATTAAGAGATATTTGTGTTAAGTGTGCCTTTGAGGCCACAACAAACTCTTGAAGTAACACCTGGAGACTTAACACAGGACTGATTGCTTTGGTATTTTCCTCTTTGTCTTCCCATATTTGACCCTCTCAAGTCTTGCAACTTGACTTTGGAGACTAATATTCCATAGAAAACATCCTCTTCCTATCAGCATGTACAAAGGAATGTATAGGAGCTGTTTTTTAAAGTTATGCAGGTGCATGTCTCATGTTGAGATGTAAGGCAAGCAAAAGAGTGTGTTTACTATATAAGAGAATAGTCCAAAAAATGTTGTATGATTATCACACTAGGGAAAGGAGATAGAAGAGTGATAATTAATGTTTATGTTCAGTGATAGTTTGTGCTTGTTGAATTTTATAAATAATCAGAAATTACTTTATAGAACTTAGTTTTGGTAATAAAAGTTTCTTAATTTCTACGCATTCATTATATTTTGTTATTATGTGGTATATTATATGAAACCACTCAGCAGATCTAAGGAGGAACTAAATCTATGCTTCAGGTATGACAGCTTCAGTCCTTTGACATAAGTGGTACCTTAACCACTATGGAACAAACCACAGAAAAATAGGGTCTCAATGGCAATCAAGTCATCTTTCAAGAGAGGCCGTCAACATTTTTTCTGCCACCAGATGTATTCACCTCATTAAATATTCCTGGTAGCTTTTCTGCATTAACTGGGGGAGTTTGAGCTTATAGACTAGCTTTCAAAATTAACCTACCACAAGTGACTGCCATTTTATGACATACTTATAAGATTGGCTTTAAAAAAGAAAACTGACAATATCAAGGGCTGACAAGGTACAAAGCAATTGGAACTCACGTTTTGGTGGGATTATAAAATGGTATACTACTTTGGAAAACATTTTGACAGTTTATTATAAAGTTACACATATGCTTAACATATGAGCCAGGAATCCTATTTCTAAGTACTTTATCCAAGTAAAAAAGAAACCTCAAGAATGAATGAATGAATGAATACATAAATAAATAGGAAATCTAGGTTCACATAAAAACCATATGCAAATATTCATATTAGCTTTGTCTGTAATTGCCAAAACCTAGAAGCAATCCAAATGCCCCTCAACTGGAGAATAGATCAACACACAGTGTGTAGTAAATCCATACAATGGAATATTACTCAGAAATAAAAAGGAATGAACAGCTGATAAACCCAACAAAGGGTGATTTTCAAATGCATTACTCTAAGTGAAAGAAGCCAGACTCAAAATACTATATATGACTGATTCCATTTTTATGACATTCTTGCAAAGTCAAAATTATAGAAATAGAAACAAATCAGTGGTTGCAGATGCTAAGGAGTGGGGGAGGAGGGTTGACCACAAATGGGCAAAGGGGATGTTTTGGAGTCATGGAACTATTCTGTATCTTTATTTGTCAAAACATGTACAACTATACAGTAAAAAGGGTAACTTTAGTGTATGTAAATTACACCTTAATAAAAACCAGTCATATGTATCCCTATCACATGACTGAAATAAAGACTTGATCCCCACTCTGTGCTCTGAAAGTGAAGAGGAGAGAGATAGAGAGACAGAGAGACAGAGAGAGAGAGTTTTTCAAAGCTTCATTCTCTGGCCATAGAGATAATGTGTCTTATATACAGTTTGATACACAGAAATTTTAATACAGTTTTCAAAAAATAACTCATGGAGGACATTAATGCTAAGAATATAATTGTGGAATTTTACATTAATTACTTAATATGGAAAAAATACATATGTTATGAAATTCATTTTCACATTATTTAAGCAGGTTTTTCATATAGTAAAGAGCAGAGTACAGAGGTCAATATCAAATTAGCTGTGACCCTAGAGTGAGTCTTCAAGAAATTTTACTCTCTGTTCTTGTGAAGCACTAGGATACGCTGTAGCATTCATCGTAACCTTATGTAGTGGCTGAAGAGCAGACATTTTCTTAATTTTACAGCTTAAGAACCTGAAGACCCTGGAGTTTAAGTTAACTGCCTCAAGATTATAAAACTATGAAAATAAGAAAATATGTAAAAAGTCCAGGTGTTCTATGTCCAAATTCCGTGTTTTTCCTACAGTACAAATTCTCTTCTTGTTGTTATATATTAACTTTAAAAAGATAAAATGCAAATATACCTGGTTAAAATTTTGAGCATATTTTTTCTTTAAATAGGTTTATCACTTGTTTTTTCATCTTCTCCTATTATGATGGAAGTTTCAGTACCTAAATATTTACTCAGTCATTAACATTGATTATATTACTTAGACAAGAATGGATTTCTTTGCATTTATTATCTTTTCCTTGGAAATAGCTCTATGACTTGTTTTGTAAGATTTTTTAATCTTTTATTCATATCCCACTCTCATTCCTTTCAACAGCTATTTTATGTTTACACTACTCATCTAAAGACTTCTAAAATGACTTCTACCTCTATTCTTTTACCATTTAATTTTGCCTTTGACTTCTTAATAAAATGAGACTGTTAAACTGAACCTCTTCAAATTCATGGCTTTCCCCCATTCATACTTTTCTATCCATACTCTTTCTTCCCTCCTGGTAGGAAGAGTATTCATTCTCCTGCCCAAGACCAGTTATTCCAATGGATTTCTTGATGTTCATATTGATGTTCATCTTCCCAGGTATATTGTTCCATCAATGGTACCTTCTTTGTATCACCTTTAACCTCCTCTCTTTTTTCCTTTTGGGCTAAAATCATGCTCAAGAACCTCTGCTGTTTAGTATAAGGAAAGAAAATACATTAAAAAAAATGTGAAACAAAAGAAAACTTTTCTTTTCTTCTCTCTCTCTCTCCACCCATATCTAATGTCCTTTTTACCACCTAAGCCTCTAGTCCAGTTTTCAATCTTGGCAGCATATTAATACTATATGGGAGTTTTAAATTTTTAAAAATGTATCGGCTCTTTTCTCTTCTACTTTTCCCTTATCATGGCATGATTTTTTTTAGAGTAAGCTCTAGTTATTTATTGATACAAAACTTGTAATAAAAACAATAAAACAGGTTTAAAATAATGCTTTCATTGAGTTGTGTTGCCATGTTGAAAATAGAAGAAAGTTTCTTACAGTAACTTTTTTATAAACCCTAGCATTTTCAGAATTATGAATTTAGAGCCCAACTCCCTTTTTTCTCCATGTTAAATGAACTGTGGTGATGAATCTCATATGTGTCAGTGCTTCATGTGAACTTATCGAGGGTCTACCTTGCTTTGGCCATATTTCGTATAACAAAAAGCCAGATACTTGTTCATCCCTAGATAATGCATTTCTACCAAGAATCAACCCCTGCCACGTCCTTTAGCCTTGAAGTCTATAGTAGCAATAACAGGCCCAACATTCTAATACTAGGAATGAAATGCCATGAAAACCAAGTTAGAGCTTTGTTTGCCCTAAACTCTCAATATTTTCAACTAGAAAGAGTTATGGAGAGTATAGGAAGAAGACATCTGAAGGATTAATTAAAAAAAAAAAGAAACAAGAATAGCTTGCCAAGCTTTTGGCTTAACTTGGCTTTGGAAATCAGTTATTTTGACCAGTTATTTTGTCCATATCAAAAACACCTCCTATTGATCAATTAATTTTGCTTCACTTTTGTGATTACTGCTTTTTCACTTAAAGTGATCAAATTAGACCTGAACTGCTTCAATTTCATAAGATATATCACATCTCCCAAACTGTGGGATGTATATTTGAATGGGATTTGATTAAACTAGACAGCAGTGATTTATACTTATGGTAAGATGCTAAAATAGGAAGGAAGGTGTCAGTACAATTTTGAGCTACTTAGGGGGCCAGTTCATCTTTTATTGCTTTGATATATAATCAACTATTTTCTCAGTTTCATTAGCATACCAAACCCAGGCATCCAAAGATAACAGTAATAATAACATTTATCAATTGATACCTGTAAGCAGATCTCATTTGGGAAGCATACTAGAATTAAAGTAGCAACCACAATAGAAAGACAAAGATAGAACATGTTAAAAAGCCTGAGAAACACACTACTAACCTATTTTTTCAAGAATTACATTTCCCTGGGGAAGAGGGCATAGGAGATAATTTCATTCTGATTCCAAACCAGAAAGGTGAGTCTAGGCCACCATGGGTTTAGCAGGGCCTTTCTGACCTTGGACTATCATCTCTATGTAGGAATTATCATAGATTCACGTGTCTGTTTTCTACATTTATGTCTAAATATTTACGTTAAATTCATGTGTATGTTTTGAAATCTATACATATGTAGATATACAGTTTTCTAGATCATACTAAATAATTTCATTTACTACAATTTAAATTAATTGAAGTCACACTGAATCACTTTTGTTTCCCTTTTTTCCTATGAGGTATTCCAGCTGGATGCAAATAAAATGTGCCTTTCAATTCTTTTAAGACATTACTGTCCATGCACACCCACGTAACTTAGCAGTTAATGCCTAAATTGCCAAGTTGCTGGGTTGTTTTTTTTTTTTTTTTCCTCAGATGTATGAGTCTTATTTTTCCAACAGGAAAGTAAATTCTTTAGGGAGACATGCCATTTTCTTGTGTTTTTCTTCATCTAGTTGAGTATTAGCATGTTGACCTTCACTTTACTAATAAAGGCCAAATTATTACAGTCAAGGATATTTATATTTAAATAGGAAAATACATTTAAGATCTTTAAGACCCAGGAACATAAATTTCTAATAGTAGGATTTCAGACCATATGACAAGCTAATGGGGACTCATTTTTGGATGAGTGTTACTTTTTATCCATTGCTACAGAGATGAAACTGCCTACCTAGTTATTTATAATAAACAGGGTTCCTTTCTTTTTTCTTTCTCCTCTTTTCTCTAATACCTTCATGTCACTGTGAAAAAAATTGGTTTTTCTTTTCAGTTTCTCATGATTTTAGACAACCAATTTTAGTGTGTCATAAATAGTTCAATAGGCAGTCAGTCATTATCTCTGATGCCTATAATCTGGAAGTAAATCTAATATCCTGCTCCCTCTATAAATTACCATTTAATAAAATGTGATATTAAACAAGGTTTCTCTCCATACTTCATTGTCTTTTCTGTACGTTTGTTTTAGAAATTATCTCCTAAGGTAGCATACCTATTTGATTTTATCAGGTAGTATAAATGTTTATATACTCTTTAATCCAATGTAAAAGTACTTAATAAAAAGTTTAGGTCACACTCTGTCACTGGGTAGGAGAATCACTTTTTCAGTTTTTCTTTTTTAATCTTCCTGAGTTTTCCATGCACTTTACAATAGAAAGGGATCATTTATATTCATATTAAATAATTTACAATAATTAAACTTGTCAAAATTATTTAACTTAATAAAGTATTTAACTGGTTTTTACACATTTAAACTGATTCAGTTAGTTGAATTATGAGATAAATTATAATGATTTTAGAAATTCATTTGTAAAATTTTGGCATATTGGCAGGTCAAAAGAAATGTTACATAGGCAAAATAGCTTATCATTTATTGACATCAGAATTTTTCCTGATAATTTTAAATTTATATTAATGTGATCATTTTGTATTATTCCAAGTGATTGATGTCCACTAATTTTTCTTTTGACATCTGTGCTAAAATGCAAATTTCAAAAAGAGTTATCGAATCTATCAATAAATTTTAGGTGAAAAACAGAACAAACATTGGAAATAGAAAACATGGGTCTGAGTCCCCACCCTGTTATTTATTAGCTGAAATACAAATAATTTCTACATTTCTTCAACCTGTCTATAGTCTCAGAGGGCTATTATAAAACCAAATGAAGCTATGAATTACGTGTTTTCTGAACGATAAATTAAGGTCTCATTGGCTCTTCTAAATTCCACAGTAATCTACGTGGAGTCAGTTACTGTGCTGACATCTGGCTGTTGCTGGTTTTAAGAGTATCCAGAGAGAGTAACCTTGGTTGGCATCAAATTTGGTACTTTCTTGATGGCTGCTGTGGACAGGGCTATTGATATCTTCTTCAAACAGCTTCAAGGGTAGTGTTTGTCACACATGGAAGAAACATTAGAATTATACCGTGGATTTCAAGTGAAAATTGATGTTGAAAACCTGCCAACTTGGTGGGCTTTTCTGAGGCATACGTTTGGTAATGCTCAGACATAACTCAGGGGACTCAGTGTGAAGAGGGGTTGTTCCTGCTGGATTAGGAGAGGAAGGGCCATCTTTAACCACTTGCTTCTCAGTGAGATTAAGTTCTTGGCACTAAAACTTTATTCACTAATCCATTAAAATGAGAAGATGTTGTTGGTGTCTGCAACATCCCAGAAAAAACAATAGTTACTGTCATTTATACTCCTGCCTTCCAAAGGTAGAGTCTCTGTCCATTAAACTGGAGAAGAGAAAACAAAAATTGCTCCATAAGAGAAAATGAATGGAGAAATGGTCTGGGAAGATATTAAGGTGGTGCTGATGGTTGTGTTTGTTCAGTTGGGGTAGAGATAGGGATGAGAAACCCTTGATGTTTGTTAGAGCCTTGGTTGAAGGTAGGCAGACAGGGAGGGAAGAACAAGAGAAAAGGTGTCAGCTAAAAAAGAGGGGTGAAGCAATGGGGAAGTGGAATTTTAAGATGAATGATGATGTTCTTGGTAGATACCGCTTCTCCTGCTCTTCACAGCATGATCATTAGTGAAATGTCCATTCCTTGCTTTACATTTTCATGTTCAGTAAAATGTTCCTTTCTTGTTTCAAATTTTTTTTTACATAATAGCATTGACTTATTGTGAACTTGAAAGCTTTTCTCCTCATGAAATAAAATCAAGTATAGAGAAAAAGAAACATTTGGTCTTGATAGATAATGTCTTTTGACTCATACTACAGAAAATAAGATCACATCTTGAAAGTTGGGTATAATAAAATTGAAAGCATGATCCTAAAGCTTTATTTCAAAGCATCCATCAGCAAGAGAAAGAGAGTAAATTAGAAAGTGGAGACTTGTTTGATCTGCCTTTGGAGGTAAAATTAGAGCTGCTTATAAGAGCAAAAGGTTCAGGAGTGTTGAATCAAAGCTATGAGAAAGGCTTCAAGAGAAACGAAATGCTTCTTGTATTTTAGGACATACATGTAGAAAAGTCATTTAAAGTTGTTTCTATTGCACTACATCAAATTAGGTTTTGTTTCTGTTTTGACAGCCATGGTGACTCTAGTTCTGTTTTGCCAAAATATGTTTAAGAATAGGAATAGAATTTTGTTGAGTCACTGAGAACTGTATCATATTTTGGATTCTAAATTATCTACCCTGGTGATTAGAGAATTCAGGAATATTGATTTGAGAGTCTTTGAAAGAAAAGATTAAGTGAAGTTCTTTCATTTCTTTTTCTTTAGTATTCCTCCTTCCTTTGTTGTTATGTTCCTTTGCATTTAATCATTTTCCAAGAGCTTATGTTTTTTCTCAGTTGAAGATTATTCTGTAACAGAGCAATGTATAAAAATACTAAATGCTGGGAATTATTTTTCTCTAGAAGGAACAGCAGAAATTAAGTATTTAGACTTTTACAAAATGTTTTTGTTTCTTTTATACAGAGTGATTATGTACCCCATCAATATGGAACGTGGATTAGGTGTTTGAATGCTTTGTGTGCCTCAGTCACTTTTACAAACATGTGTTACTAAGTTTAAAGATAAATTCTATTTTTCCAAACTAATTAGTAGGATTTCAGGATATATTGTTCACTCATATTTTCTTTCCATGGCTTACCACTAATCTTTAGGTTAGCGGCTACATGATTAAAGTAAGTTAGACATATGAGGAGCTTTGTTCCTGGATTCTGCTTCACTTATGTATAAAGTATTTGGATGGTGAGAGAAGCATTTGTTTCTTTCATGAACACTAAAAGTTTATTAATTGATAACCATATGAATATGTTATCTTTAAGGCTTCAAAGATTTAAAGATTATATACCAGATGATTCAATTTATACAGAATTGATATATAAAGATAGAAAACAGATCAGTGGTTGCCTAGGGATGGGTGGGAGTAGTGAGAGGCAGGAATTATAAAAGGGCACAAGGAAATTTTAAGGGGTGATGAATATGTTCATTATCCGGATTGTGGTTATGGTTTCATGAATGTGTACATATGTCGAGACATCAAACTGTACACTTTAAATACATATAGTTTTTATAGGTGAATTACACCTCAATAAAGCTGTTAAAATATAAATTTATGTAGTTATACATTTTTTTAATTTATATATTTCAGCTCAGTTTGATTGGTTTTGTGCCCTACTTTACCAGGAAGACTATTAAAAATCAAACAAATCAAAACATAGTCTCCCATCCCAAGGAGCTTGAAACAGTGGAATATTTCCATTTGGGGGAGCATAGCAAGCAAGATTTTTTAAAACATTCTACACTACAGTTCAAATAGATTCTGAATCATATTTTAATTTGTTGCTGAGCTAGGAACAATATATTGGCACTCAGTGGAGACCAAAATAAACACACAAATACATAAATGAAGAGAAAAGTGGAAGTAGAGTGAAAAATGACTTTGAAAGCATGAGGAACTGGAGACCAAGCTTTGCAGTCCATGCAAAGTTTGGAATCTGAGCCTGAGAACCCTCAAATAAGTATGGACCCTGAATGGGGCTATATAGTGAAAGGATGGGCTAGGAAAAGAAATTGCCAGTCAAAAATTAGATTCCACCATGAAATTTGTCATTTCCAAGGTTGCTATTGGGGAAAGTATTATTAATAAGATTCTTTACAGATAAGCTGTAGTCATTAGCCTGCTCTCCTATAAGTCTGGTGTTCAAATTTGCACTATTTAGTTAGGGAAACCTCAAACTGAGATCTGAAATTAACATAGATTAGCTTGCGGGCACCATAGGCCATTAAGCAGAAGCCATCACAAATCCTCTCTGTAGAAAGTATATTCGATTTGGACTCTCTGGATATCTACAAATTCTGTTCCACCAATATGTGTTCCCAATTCGAAAAAATATTACTAAACATATAAGGAAATGTGCCATCAAGATTGAGCATCAGCAGAACAATACACAAGTTCTCATATTGAAATTATCAGATAAACCATAAAGAACTATTTTTCAAATGAATAAAAAATAATAAAATAAAAAATAACCAGCACACTAAAGACTATCTAAAATAACCAGATAGATTTTTAAAGAAACAGATATACATTGTGTGTGTAAAATCTACAATTCTTAAATGAAAAAAATCAATGGATGTGGTGAACAGAAGACTAGACACCTCTAAAGAAAGCAATAGTAACTGGAGCAGACAACAAAAACAATGGGAACTATGAGCCTGCAGCCTGCAAATCGGAGACCCCAAACATGGTAAGTGAAGCAAAATGAGAAGACAGAGAAACATATAGCAGATGAAGGAGCAAGGTGAAAACCCACCAGACAAAACAAATGAAGAGGAAATAGACTACCTGAAAAATGATTCAGAGTAATGATAGTAAAGATGATCCAAAATCTTGGAAATAGAATGGAGAAAATACAAGGACCTAGAAGAACTAAAGAGCAAATGAACAATGATGAACAACACAATAAATGAAATTAAAAATTCTCTAGAAGGAATCAAGAGCAGAATAACTGAGGCAGAAGAATGGATAAGTGACCTAGAAGACAAAACAGTGGAAATAACTACCACAGAGCAGAATACAGAAAAAAGAATGAAAAGAATTGAGGACAGTCTCAGAGACCTCTGGGACAACATTAAATGCTCCAATATTCGAATTATAGGGGTTTCAGAAGAAGAAGAGAAAAGAAAGGGTCTGAGAAAATATTTGAAGAGATTATAGTTGAAAACTTCCCTAATATTGGGAAGGAAATAGTCAATCAAGTCCAGGAAGGGCAGAGAGTCCATAGAGGATAAATCCAAGGAGAAACACACCAAGACACATATTAAGCAAACTATCAAAAACTAAATACAAAGAATAAATATTAAAATCAGCAAGGGAAAAGTAACAAACAACATACAAGGGAACCCCCATAAAGTTAACGCTGATCTTTCAGCAGAAACTCTGCAAGCCAGAAGGGTGTGGCAGGATATATTTAAGGTGATGAAAGGGAAAAACCTACAATCAAAATTACTCTACCCAGCAAGGATCTCATTCAGATTCGATGGAAAATTAAAACCTTTACAGACAAGCAAAAGCTGAGAGAATTCAGCACCACAAAACCAGCTTTACCACAAAATCTAATGGAATTTCTCTAGGCAGGAAACACAAGAGAAGGAAAAGACCTATAATAACAAACCAAAACAATTAAGAAAATGGTAATAGGAACATACATATCAATATTTACCTTAACATGTAAATGTATTAAATGCTCCAACCAAAAGACATAGACCAGCTGAATGGATACAAAAAGAAGACCTGTATATATGCTGTCTACAAGAGACCCACTTCAGACTTAGGGACACATACTGACTGAAAATGAGGGAATGGAAAAAGATATTCCATGAAAATGGATATCAAAAGAAAGCTGGAGCAGCAATTCTTATATCAGACAATGTAGACTTTAAAAAAGACTATTACAAGAGACACAGAAGGACAGTACATGATGATCAAGGGATCAATCCTAGAAGAAGATATAAGAATTGTAAATATTTATGCACCCAATACAGGAGCACCTCAGTACATAAGGCAAATGCTAACAGCCATAAAAGAGGAAATTGACAGTAACACAATGAGAGTAGGGGACTTTAACACCCCACTTTCACCAATGGACAGATCCTCAAAAATGAAAATAAATAAGAAAACACAAGCTTTAAATGATACCTTAAATAAGATGGACTTAATTGATATTTATAGGACATGCCATCCAAAAACAACAGAATACACTTTCTTCTCTAGTGCTCATGGAACATTCTACAGGATAGATCATATCTTGTGTCACAAATCAAGCCTTGGTAAATTTAAGAAAATTGAAATTGTATCAAGTATCTTTTCTGTCCCCAATGCTATGAGACTAGATATCAATTACAGGAAAAATTGTAAAACATACAAACACATGGAAACTAAACAGTACACTACTACATAGTCTCAATAGATCAATAAATCTCTCAATCAAGAGATCACCAAAGAAATCAAAGAGGAACTTAAAAAATACCTAGAAACAAATGATCATGAAAACCCGACAACCCAAAAACAATGGGATGCAGCAAAAGCAGTTCTAAGAGGAAAGTTTATAGAAATACAATCCTACCTCAAGAAACATTTCAAATAAACAACCTAACTTTACACCTAAAGCAATTAGAGAAAAAAGAACAAATAAACCCCAAAGTTAGCAGAAGGAAAGAAATCATAAAGATCAGATCAGAAAGAAATGAAAAAGTAATGAAGGAAATGATAACAAAGATCAATAAAACTAAAACCTGGCTCTTTGGGAAGATAAACAAAATTGATAAACCATTAGCCAGACTCATCAAGAAAACAGGGAGAAGACTCAAATCAATAGAATTAGAAATGAAAAATGAGAAGTAACAACTGACCCTGCAAAATACAAAGGACCATGAGGGATTAGTAGAAGCACCTGCATGCCAATAAATGGACAACCTGGAAGAAATGGACAAATTCTTAGAAAAGCACAACCTTCCGAGACTGAACCAGGAAGAAATACAAAATATAAACCAACCAATCACAAGCTGTGAAATTGAGACTGTGATTAAAAAGCTTCCAACAAAAAAATCCCAGGACCAGATGGCTTCACAGGCGAATTCTATCAAATATTTACAGAAGAGCTAACACCAATCCTTCTCAAAGTCTTCCAAAATCTAGCAGAGGGAGGAACACCCCCAAACTCATTCTATGAGGCCACCTTCACCCTGACACCAAAACCAGACAAAGATGTCACAAGAAAAGAAAACTATAGGCCAATATTCCTGATGAACATAGATGCAAAATTCCTCAACAAAGTACCAGCAAACAGAATCCAACAGCACATTAAAAGGATCATGCACCATGATCAAGTGGGGTTTATCCCAGGAATGAAGGATTCTTCAACATACACAAATCAATCAATGTGATACACTATATTAACAAATTTAAGGAAAAAAACCATATGATCACCTCAATAGATGCAGATAAATCTTTTGACAAAACTCAAAAGCCATTTATGATAAAAACCCTCCAGAAAGTAGGCATAAAGGCAACTTACCTCAACATAATAAAGGCCATACATGACAAACCCACAACCAACATCATTCTCAATGGTGAAAAACTGAAAGCATTTCCACTAAGATCAGGAACAAGAAAAGATTGTCCACTCTCACCACTATTATTCAACATAGTTTTGGAAGTTTTAGCCACAGGAATCAGAGAAGAAAGAAGAAATAAAAGGAATCCAAATCGGAAAAGAAGAAGTAAGACTGTCACTGTTTGCAGATGACATGATACTATACATAGAGAACCTTAAAGATACTATGAGAAAACTACTAGAGCTAATCAATGAATTTGGTTAAGTAGCAGGATACAAAATTAATGCACAGAAATCTCTTGCATTCATATACATTAATGATGAAAAATCCGTAAGACAGATTAAGGAAACACTCCCATTTACCACAGCAGCAAAAAGAGTAAAATACCTAGGAATAAACCTACCTAAGGAGACAAAAGACCTGTAGGCAGAAAACTATAAGACACTGATGACAGAAATTAAAGGTGATACAAACAGATGGAGAGATATACCATGTTCTTGGATTGGAAAAATCAACATTGTGAAAATGACTATACTACCCAAAGGAATCTACAAATTCAATGCAATCCCTATCAAACTTCCAGTGGCATTTTTCACAGAACTAGAACAAAAAGTTTCACAATTGGTATGGAAACACAAAGACCCCAAATAGCCAAAGCAATCTTGTGAAGTAGAAATAGTGCTGGAGGAATCAGGCCCCCAGACTTCGTACTATATGGCAAAGCTACAGTAATCTAGACAGTATGGTACTGGCACAAAAACAGAAACATAGATCAATGGAACAGGATAGAAAGCTCAGAGATATCCCACACACATATGGTCACTTTATTTTTGATAAAGGAGGCTAGAATGTCCAATGGAGCTAAGACAGCCTCTTCAATAAGTGGTGCTGGGAAAATTGGACAGCTACATGTAGAAGAATGAAATTAGAACACTCCCTAACACCATCACAAAAATAAACTCATAATGGATTAAAGACCTAAATGTAAGACCAGACACTATAAAACTATTGAAGGAAAACATAGGCAGAACACTCTATGACATAAATAACATGAAGATTCTTTTTGACCTACCTCCTAGAGAAATGGGAATAAAAACAAAAATAAACAAATGGGACCTAATGAAACTTAAAAGCTTTTGCACAGCAAAGGAAATGATAAACAACATGAAAAGACAACCCTCAGAATGGGAGAAAATATTTGCAAATAAAGCAACTGACAAAGGACTAACCTCCAAAACTTACAAGCAACTGATGCAGCTCAATATCAAAAAAGGAAACAACCCAATCCAAAAATGGGCAGAAGATCTAAATAGACATTTCTCCGAAGAAGATATACAGATTGCCAACAAACACATGAAAGGATGCTCAACATCACTAATCATTAGAGAAATGCAAATCAAAACTACAATGAGGTATCACCTCACAGCTTTCAGAATGACCATCATCAAAAAATCTACAAACAATAAATGCTGGAGAGGGTGTGGAGAAAAGGGAACCCTCTTGCACTGTTGGTGGGGATGTAAATTGATATAGCCACTGTGGAGAATAGTATGGAGGTTCCTTAAAAACTAAAAATAGAACTACCACATGACCCAGCAATCCCACTGCTGGGTATATACCCTGAGAAAACTATAATTCAAAAAGAGTCACGTACCACAATGTTCATTGCAGCTCTATTTACAATAGTCAGGACATGGAAGCAACCTATGTGTCCATTGATAGATGAATGTATAGAGAAGATGTGGCACATATATACATTGGAATATTACTCAGCCATAAAAAGAAACGAAATTGAGTTATTTGTAGTGAGGTGGATGGACCTAGAGACTGTCATACAGAGTGAAGTAAGTCATAAAGAGAGAAACATATACCGTATACTAACACATATATATGGAATCTAAAAAAAAAATGGATATGAAGAACCTAGGGACAGGACAGGAATAAAGACCCAGACACAGAGAATGGACTTGAGGACACTGGTACGGGGAAGGGTAAACTGGGACAAAGTGAGAGAGTGACATTGAAATATATACACTACCAAATGTTAAATAGATAGCTAGTGGGAAGCAGCCACATAGCACAGGGAGACCAGCTTGGTGCTTCGTGACCACTTAGAGGGGTGGGATAGGAAGTTTGGGAGGGAGACGCAAGAGGGAGGGGATATAGGTATATATGTATATGTATAGCTGATTCACTTTGTTATAAAGCAGAAACTAACACACCATTGTAAAGCAATTATACTCCAATAAAGATGTTAAAAAAGAAAAGTCATGCCTGATCATCTCAATTAAAAATATTTATTTGAGAGAGTAGAACACTCATTCATGTGAAAAGATATTTAGAAAAATAGAAAAAGACAGAAATTTCCTTAACCAAATGAAGGCTTTATATATATATATATATATATAGCAATTTATCACTGATAGTGGTGAATCCTTAGAAGTAATATGTTTAATGTCAAGACCAACCAAGACAACAGCATTTAGTATCATTGATGCTAATCTATCACTGCAAAAGAAAACAAAAGAGAACAAACAAAGAAATGAAAAAGAGTTATAATCAGTACTGCCACAATGAATAACTGTAAGGGTCATGCTATGAATGATGCCTCTGGAAATACAGGCCTGATTTTAAGATGGGAAATAATGAGGTAAAATTACCATCGTTCACAGAAAAATGAATGCCTTTTTAACGATCCAAACCATCCACACAAACTGGTAGAGCTAATAACAGACTTTAGCCAAATCAATATGTAAAAATGAATAACATTAGTACTAGCAACAATAATTTAAAAATTTTAAATAATAGCTATAGTAAGACATCCCATTACTCAAATAACATGTTTCTTTAGAATATTTCTACCCCAAAATGCAAAATCATCTGGAAGGAGAAAACTATAAAACTAAATTAAAATACATTTATTAAATAAGTATTTTATTTAAATATTTATTATTAAGTATTTTATTAAATACCTTTATTAAATGAAAAGATAATCCATGCTTACAGACAGGAAGTATCAAGATCATGATGATGTCAGTTCTCCTTAAATTAATGTATATATTTAATGCAATTATTTTAAAAATTCCCAACAGAGTTCTTTTTCTAAATAGATAGTGATAACTTAATCCTGAAATTCATATGAAGAACAGTGAAGATAATTTTGAAGAAGGAGAGGTTATTTGCACTACCAGATAGCAAAACTTATGAAAAAGACATAGTAGTATTAATACAAAGATACATATAGACACATATATATACAGAAATATATATATGCAAATACATTTATATATACACCCATACTGCAACATACACACACGTTGCAGAGTATGATAGCATACTTACATGCATGTGTGTATATGTACATATTGGCATATTATCATATGATGTGCATACAGATCGGTGTATGCTGTAGGAGAGGTACATACATATAGGTATATATTTCTCTATATATGTGTGTGTATTTTTGTGCTAATACTACTATATCTTTATCATAAGTTTTGCTATCTGGTAGTCAAATATCTTCTCTTTATTCTTCAAAATTATATATACATGTGTATATTAAAGAGAGAGAGAGAGACATGAAGAGATACAGTGACACAGAGAGAGAGAGAGAGAAACTGAGAGTCCAAAGCAGCAGAATATTGGCATGAATTCTTGTCTACCTATGGTTTAGTATTTTGTGTGTATATGTATCTCTAAATAAAATAAAGTTATTTGTGTTTTTATTTTTTTTCTAAATAGTATCATGCTAATCATATCACCTAATTAGAGATATTTAGTCAGTGGAATTGAGACAATTTGGTGATCCAGTGATGTGGCAAGATAAGGGAAAGCGAGGAGCCTGGGAAGATCACCTGGTTCTTTGCTAAGATTCAGGGGGAATACAGTTGTCTTCACTAGTATATAGGTTGCAAGGGAAGGACCAGGTTTGGAGTAATAATGTTGAGCCCAGTTCTCAGATCCTTCAAGTTTGGGATTCCTGTGGGACCTTGAGAATGCTATCTGTGCTTTGCAGAGGGATCCAAGGAAATAAAGTGGCTTCAGAGTACGGCAAGCAAATAGGAGGGAGAATTTGGAAATGTCAATTTCCAGGACAGAATAGAGCGAAGATGAGTTAAAAGTGCTCGTATAGCTTACACTGTGCTTTTTTTGTTTTTCTTTTAATAGAAAGCCTCACCATTTAACTCAAACTAATTTTCACTGAAGACTTACTTTATATCACAGTCCTTACTCTGAGCTGCAATGGAAGCAAAGGCACAGATTTTGTCCCTTCAATTCTATTTTTAAGATGTGTCAGATTCTCTGTCGCACTAATAATGCTCTGGCTCACCTCTGGGAAATTATACCCTTCTTTTGCTCTGCCATGGACACCCGTTCATGATCTGGCCTCTCCCTTCTTCACCTCGGGCCTCAGTGTGGGTATGACCCCTATAGGGAAGAGTCCCTTTATTCATTATCTTCCTCCCTAAGATTAGAATAAACTTATCAATAAGAAGGACTATATATTTATTGCTGGCATAAACCCTGTGCCCAATATGGTGCCTGATAAACAGTATTTAATAAGTGTTTGTTAACTATTAAATGTTGTTTATTTAAGACATAGGTCATGCACACCAGGGGCTTATAATCAAACTTAAGTGTTGCATGGTTTGCTTGGAATCATTCTGTATTGCTTTATGCTTGTGTCTTCTTCCAGTTAAATATAAATAACTCAAGGTTGAGAACTATATTTTCTCCTTGTTTGGCATTGCTCATCATGCCTGATACAGTGGTCAGATAATTTGTATAGCATTCAGCTGAGCAATATTTGAAGCCATACATGAGACTATCCATTTTGCACTATTTCCAAATTAAATATTCTACTGCAAACCTAATAATTTGTTTATTTAACTCAGGACTGATTTCCCCACAAGGAACCATTAATACCTCAACATTGGCTTTATAAACCTGGTAAAACCTGATGATTATCAGCTATTAGTAATTTGTTAGATCCCTTATATAAAATTTAAATAGAAGAGCACAATGCTTCAAGTTAATGGCATTATCTGGTTATGATTTTAACAAGAGAGCAAAAGTTGGAACATGATTTCTCAAATTCTTATGGTGAAAGTGGGATTTTGAATTCATTATTTTCTTAATTTTGGAATTATTTTAAGTGCATTTTACTTAAATAAAGACTTTATCTGCAATAGGAAATGCATGTGGAACTCGAATCTTAAAACCTCTAAAAAATTTAACTTTATGTTTTGTTGTTTGAGTTAGGGATGGGTTGGCTAAGGCACGCCTCTGTGTTTGAGATAGAGATGGAAAGAAATGAGAGAGAGAAAAAGAAACAGAACATTTGACTAATGACCTTTTAAATGGATCAAAACAACAATCTATTTATATCCACTGGGAAATGTTCATCCCTTTGAAGGCATCTCAGTCTCTTTATCCTATGTGTCCTTTTAAGGTGTTCCGTTTTAATCCTGGTCTAAATAAAGAAAGTAAATGTTGCACAGGATCAAATTTACAGTCTAGCTAAATGAGAAATCCATTAGGTTTGAAACTCTGTAGAAGTTGCATTGCTGTGGCATTGATCTCTTTTTCCTGGTGTCAACCTTGCCTTGTATCCATTGAGCACAGTCTCCCATCTATCTGTCCACTTTATTCACCTATCATCACCTGGACAGCCCCAGGTTGTCCTATCTCTATGTAAAACCATGACTTTGGTGGTAAAGGCCACAGTGTGACTCCAGCAGTGTCCTGGAGACACCTGTGTGCTCACCATTTTCATCACTAACAGAACTCCTGTAGTTATAGAACATAAAACCTAAATGCAAAATGCAAAACCTAAAATGCAAAATGTAATCAATATTAGTAAACAGTGCTATAATTTCACTTCATCATGATCTTAGACTTTTAAAGTTTATATTAGGAAAATTCAGGTCAAATAAACAAAATCAAGCAGCTTTCCTTTTTTAAAATTCACTCACCAGGACCACCTTAGTTTCTTCTACTGTGAGAAGGACAAAAAAATTTTTAGCTTTCAAATAGAGTCCTTGAAAACAAAAGCTTACAAAGCAGCATGTCAACAAAGTTTTATCTTGCTAGGCTTCTATTTTTGAGGACTCAGATATGTGATGTAGCTGAGGAAAAGATCTTTCTTTGGGTAGGTGAGGAAATATCAGATAGATTTTTAAGTCCTGATATTTTCAAATACTTTTTCATACTGATCTTAAAGAAGATTTTCAGTTTTAATAGGCCCTAAAAAAACAGGGAATCATGAAAGCAGTTATGAGCATGGTGGCCATATGCCTTATCTTTCAAACCAGGGCACTTAAAAAAATAGATTCTTTTAAAAATTATGCCAAATGCAAAAAGCATAAACCAGGACTGGCTATGCCTGAAAAACTACAACCTATGGTCACCTTAACTATGAGGGAGGGCAATAAAGTGGAATGCTAATAGAATCTATTAGAACTGAAGGACTAGGGTTTAGTTTGGCAGTGATATTTATTTGACAAATCTGAAGAATAAATATGAAGCCAACCTCCTATATTAATGGGGAAGGTGAATAATTTGGAGTTATTAAGACCATTAAAACTGATTGCTTGAAGATTTGTTGTTATTCTATTAGATTAAAAGATAAATCAATGTCAGCTTTTTACTAGGACCCTCCCAACTAAACCAATCAATGACTAACTTAGTGTGTGCCTTCTGTTTCCAGTCATTTTGGTTTCATTTCACAGGCTGATTTTTGCCCTTGAAGGTAGTATTCATTGTATTTATGTAGAATGTGAACTATGCCACTTCTTCAATTACAGCTGTTGGAGATTTTCATTCAAAAATACTCAGTTACTTTGCTTGGTGGAATTGAGACCTTGCACATCTTTAAGCCGCTTAGAAGAAATGTGTGCATGATTTATAGAACAAGCAAACAAAGCATGACCTTTCCTGAACTGATTAACAGTGCTATTCTTCAGAATGGCAGTTTACTATAGATTCACTCACATTGAATGATTTTATAAATGTGTATAGGATACAGATATGTAACATGAATATACAATGGGCTTGAAATAACCTTGAACCAAACATTCATAACATACTATTATAATGAAGAAAGCTCCAATTACTTTCCCTGAGCCCTGTTTACTAGTCATAAAATAACGCTTTATATAAAATTTGAGAATCCTGTGGAAGAAATTATTTTATTTTTAATATTAAAATATCTTTCATTTTAAATTACAGATATGACCACACACCATACATTTATATCTGCCTTAAAATGGATTAGAATTTAATTCACTTAAGCACCCTTAAAAATGTTGGTAGATAGATATTTTGAAATTTTTCTGACAAATTTTTTTCCCCTTCCTATGACCCAGAACATTGTGTGAACACAAGAGGAGTATGATATGAAGTCATTCGGACATCAATTCTAAGTTCTCAGGTTGACCACTTTTGCAGTCCCGGAAAGCACTTTGAAAGAGTATAAGATTACAGTTCTTTTTTATTTCCATCTTGCAATGTCAGGCTCTTTCAAATCAAGTAAGATAGGTTTAGAATGATTGGGTTATCACACTTTAAAAGAAGATGCATACCAGAATTCACAACACAGTAATGCAATACCTGTGGATGATGAGCTCATATGCCTGAAAATAACAGTCATTTACTATTGACCTGGCAGTTGCTGTTGGTATTGTTTACTTTAAGTTCCTTGAGGGCAGGGACCATCTGGGTATACCTCTATCTCCCGATTCTATGCATTGAACAACAACATTGGGGAGTTTTTTTCTAAATGGAATGTAAATATAGAAAACCAAAATTTTAATATTCTCAAGTTAAGAGAGTATTACTGTAGTTGTATAATTTTACTTGTTTCCTTTTAGTTAAAAAGCAGAAATTTGTGAGGTTCCTCTTTTCAAGGAAATTCTTCAGAAAACCATGCTAAATATGTTCTTCTCTACCTCTGTCCCCACACAATATTTAACTTACCACAGCTTCATGCTCGTGGGGACATTGAATAAATATTTCTGGTCAATAGTCACAAACCAAGTATTTTCAAGTCCACTTGTTTTCCTTCCAGCACCATTCACAGTCCTATTTCCTTTAATATGGAGTTAATTTTCAGGTTGGACTTTGTTTCAGCAATTTTTTTAACCTGTGACTCTCAACTTATTTATATGTAAGTATATATAAAGAAACATTCAACGTGGGGAGAACTATTCCTAGAAAAAATCTGAGAAGTAGGCAAAGTCTCTTCTTGTGTTGTCCCCACACATCCTTTGAGCACTTCCCTCTGTTTCTCAAGGAAGCCACTGTTTCCTCATTGCCTAGACTCCTTCCTATAACAGCAAGGAATGCAGGAAATGCATATTGGAGTTTTCTATCTGATGTTTTGTATTTTAAACAAAACCATGGAACTGCAATTTTGAAACAATGAATAGTATTTAACTATGCTATGGATGGCCCCCAAATGAAAACATGGCTGTCTCTTAAAATAACAAAACAATTCAAATAGACAAGCTGACCTTTGAAGAAGGCTCAGTTAATATGATCATCTTTTATTGAAAATGTTCCACAATGACCATCTGAAATAAGAAAGCAAAGGTCAAGCCAAGGCTATATTTAAAATTTTCATTTTTAACCTAAGGCTATTAAGGCAAAAAAGAAATTTAGAAAATGATCCAATTTTGTTGCAATATTTGTATATGAGGACAATTTACCCTTTAAAATAATTCACCCCATTTTTTTCCCCTGGATGAGTGAGGACAGGGAGGCTGTAAATTTTTGCAAATTAATAGGATCAGGATATGGGAGAGAAAGTTGGAGCTACTGCCACAGAAAAGGAGATTTTCCTACCTCATCTGCCTATATGTTGTTGCTATTGATCTATTTTCTCTATTTCCAGTATCCTTAAAGGAGAAGCCATGGAAGCATGCAGTGGTCTCTTTATTTTGAAGGGGAGCTAATATGCCACTCCAAAATGTACCACTTTGGCAGGTGGATTATTTTGAGTTGAGGGTAATTGAGACCCAGCTGACTTGAGAAGAACTTGTACCTCTTCCTTAACTTCCTAAAAGAATTTAGATAGGGGCCTGGTTCAGAAGTAGAGCTATGACCAGGGATAATTTTTATCTGAAAGATTTACCTGCCTGGCAGGAGAAACATCTGACTACCAAACATTTGCTCTTCTTATCTCCCTGTGAACAGTCCTTCTCCCCTTTGAAGCCCCAGGCCCCTAACCAATTCCTTAGCTCAAGATGGCATATAGCCTCAATTGCCTAACTGCCTTTGGGTCTCATGTTACATGAGGATCCCATGTGCACAAAAATAAATTTATTTTTCTCTTATTAATTTGTCTTATGTCAAGTTAATTATTAGATCAGCCAAAGAACCTAGAATAATAGAAGGAAAACTTTTCCACCTTAACAGTCTCATCAAGGGCATGGCCCAGCTGACTTTCTTGGGAGCTCAAGGAGTGGAATGTAATGTTACGGCAACAGTACAATTGGGAAATAGTGTTTCTAATAAAGCAAAGAAAAAAAAATTTTTAAAGGTGAGTTGAGAACCATTCCATACTTTAAAGGCACAAAGCCATTTTACTACTAGAGAAGAACTCCAAGAAGTAGGACAGAGAAAAGAAATAGTGAGCAGTAATCCTTTTCAATTCTCTCTGCCCCCCCAAATACTTCAAATAACTAAATAAAAAGAGAATCCCTAAGAAAGTAAATACAAATAAGAGGGAAAAAAATCTCTTTCATGTCAGACAGCACACCACCAAAATCACCAGAGGGAAACAATCAAGCCTTCTGTACTTGATAACAACAACATACTGACTTTAAACTGTCCTAAAGCTCAAAAAAGAATGTGCATGGTTTATTCCTATAAGCGCAGAGAGGATTCTTCTCTCTTCATTTGTCTGGCTCTTTGATATTTTTCTGATGTGTCTCCTGTGAACATTCTTTCTTTTAGGAATTTTTATTGTGAGAACTAGCTCATTTTTTTTTTTTTTAACGAAAACGACTGTAATAAAATGAACAGAACTGATTGTTTAGAAGATTGGTTTTTTTTAAGATTGATGTCTTCTCTGTAGCCATATAGTATGATAACAAAAAAAAAAAGAAAGAAGAAGAGAAAAAAGAACTCACATGCTTCTCTACTGATGACTGAGCTTTCCTAGAAGGTACTTCCCAGGATAATCATAGGATTCTTTTAATGTGACTTGTTAAATTTTCTCATCTGAGTTAAGATACCTTATTTCTCCTCACCTCACATAATATAACCCTCTTTTACTAGGGAAAGGATGAAATAATTTACAGCTACATTTCCTGTAAAAATTCAGAGGTGATACTAATAAAATTCTTTTATTAGTTGGGATAGGCTAGGTTCTGCTGAGGTAACAAACTAGCCCCATATTTCAGTGTCTAAACAGGACAAACACATTTCTTCCTAGTCCTAAATGTCCCACAGGGTTAGCTGGGGGACTCTGCTCCACAAAAATGCTCATGGATACATGTTGGAATCCGTCTTGAAGCTCAGTTATATAAAATAGCTGTCTTTCTCAGTCTCTGCAGAAAACAAAAACAAAAACAAAAAACAAAAAAAAAGAGAGAGAGAGAGAACTGGAAGGTATTTCCCTGGCAATTAAATGCTTGACCTAGCAGAAATACACATCACTTACACCAATAGCCCATTGGCCACAACTTGTTGCAATGACCTGCCTATTTGCAAGAGCACTGGAAAATTTAACCCTCCAAGAGACCATGAAGGAAAGGAGTACTGGATGTGGATGTGTTCTAGCATATTTCTCTCTGGTCTATTCTGCAGATGTATACAACAGACTAAGAATCTGCTATGTCATTGCAGAAATATAAACTGAAAAGTTAGACTGTGGCTAGATTGCGGTACATTTTGATTGTTGGGCAAAGGGATTATTACTTGATCTTATACTCAATGAAACACATCTGTTTCTGAGCAGCCTCAGAAGCTGCTCTTGGTACAATTATAACACCCTGGGGCTGGATGCACTATCATTTGGACAGGTGATAGTGTTGAAGATGGGCAAATATTATTGGAGATAGACACTTAACACAATTTCCTCTAGGCTGCCAATATTTACAACTCCCTTTTCTAACACTTCCCTAGCCTTCACTGAATTTGGTTTAAATGTTTTCTGGATTCCCCCTTATACTTTGCCTCTTTCAAATGTGACTTTACTCCTTATCTAAAGCCTATGCCTGCCTTCCTCTCACAGGTTGTATTTGAAAAGCCATTTGTAGGGAAATTATCTATTCAATAGCTGCTTTAATAAAGCTTAGTCTAGTTCAGATGTGCTATATGGATAGAGGTTGAATTCAGGATATTGTTTTAATTACTTTTTTTTTCAAGATAATGAGAGCTGGTAGAGAATGATAACTGTGGGACTGGAAAGATCTGGAGAGTGTAGGAGAATCTAGAAAATATTAATGGAGAGAATGTTTTAGGTTAGCATCTGAAAAGGATGAATCAGTAGTTTATATGAAATTATGAAAGGAAAATTACAGAATACTGCCCTTAGGTAGATACATAAATTTTTCATATAGTATCAAGTCCATTCTTCATGTCACTGCCAGTTGTATTTCTAAAACACAACTCTATTCCTGTCTCTTCACTACTAAAACATTTATAGATCTTCATTATGTAGAATGTCATTTCCCAAAATGTGCTAATTGTATTACTTTACAATGAAGTATGATGACCAAATACATGGAGAAATGCTAGGTTACACCAAGATTGATAGCATCTTTTCTAGAACAAACGGATGGTAAATCTGTAAGAAAGGGAATAGTATACAATGTTTTCCAAAATTACTTGACCATAGAACTCTTTTTTTTTCTTTGTTGGTATCCCTTATAGGTAAGTGAAATATTGCAAATAAATGAAACCATTGAAATACAGTTTTGAAATTGAATTCTTCAGATGGTTTTATAGTGAAGTAGAGACTAAATAGGTTTCATTTCCTCCAAAAAGATTCTAATAAGGAAAATGAGAACTCTGGTTTAGCAATAGTAGGGGAGAATAAAGTGACTTATAAAGGTTGTTTGCACTGCAGTAGGACAGATGGAAACAGAGTGAGATGGACACTTTTGAGAACTCTTTCGGAACTTAAATACTGAGATTTGGTGGTAGAACTGTTATGGAGGTATGGGACTGGTACAATTCAAGCATGACTCCAAGATTTCTCTCTCAGATAAAACTAGCTGAGAAGTGTGAGAAATGTTCGATAGGACCTAATAATGATAGCAAATATTTATTAACTATTTACTATGCCAGGTTATATTCTCAACTCTTCTTACTTTGTCACTTAATTCTCAAAATGAATCTGAATGTTTTTCATATGACAGGATCAAGTCAGATATTAAGTAAATTATCCAGAATTTTCATCTTTTAAGTGTTAGAAGTAGCACATGAACTCCACGAACTCAGATATTTGACTAAGAGCCCATGTTCTTAAACCCTATGCTATAAAAGTGTATATAAATGCATAAATAAATAGAAATGTTTAAAGATGTGGTGATGGAGTGGGGTGAGGGGGCCACTAATTTGGATATGTAGAGTTTTTGGCAGCTTTTGGGCATCCAAAAAGAGAAAATAACAATGTATAGCTCTATATTCAAAAGAGAAATTGGAGAATATGGATTTTAAAGTATCTAGCATAGAGATGGTCAAAGAAGCCAAATGTGGTAGTTACAGAAGTTGAGGGAAGGGAATATCAACAAAAACATTTTATGTAATATGGGAAAAAAAGGTCATAGATTTTCGAGAGCTGGAGGTTATTGGTGATCTTAACAAGAGCCATGATGGGTGGGAAAAGAAAGCTAAGGTTGGGTGAGTTGAATAATATGAGTTAAGGAAACAGAGATATTGTCAAAAAAGACTTTCAAGAATTTACCTACAAATGGAAGGAGAAAGTAGAAGAAAGTGAGAATAAAGATTTTTTTAAATGGGAAGAATTGAGTATTTTTAAAGCTAAAGAGAAATGTCTTTCTGAGACAAAAGTGAGAGAAAGAATATCCAATACTTAAACCTTCCTGAGAAGATAGGAGAGAATAGAATTTACTAAAAAAGGGGAGGAGGGATAACTTTCAGAACTATGAGGATAGATTTCCCTTATATAAAAAGAGGAAAGATGGAAGGATAAATGGGTGACCATGAACATAGGCTCACAGGATACGTTTTGTCATGTGGAGGGGTACCTACCTGAGGGCTTCTTTCTCTAGATAAAGCAGAAGGGAAACCATCTGCTTAGAAAGATTGGTGAGATATTCTTTAAGTAGCAGGACATCTCCCAAGTACTTTAGAAAATATTAGGGGGAGAAAAGTTGAGAAAAAAGACATATAGAGTTATTAGGGCAATTAAAATCTGTAACATTGAAAGGCCAACTCGTTAATGTTTATTATATAATCTAATTTAAAATTTTCATACTTATATAATATTTCAACATTTATTAACCTCTTCCACTTACATTCCATGAGCTTCACAATAACAATGAACTTTCCAAGAACTCTATGAGGTAACCACTTTACTTACATATGCTACATGATGCAAATAACAAATCAACAATGATCATCTCATTAAGAGATAATCACCATTAATATTTTGCTGTATTTGTTTCTATGTATGCTATGATATACATGTTTTCCAAAGGAGGGGTCAAACTGTACATTTAGTTTTGTAATCTCCCTTTTTAATTCATACGCTCCTTTTGTGCATTCCAGTTATAACTGGAATTCTATCAATATAGTAATTTCTGAAGAATTGATATTTTTGCAGCATTGATCACCTCCATATAATTTACCTGTATTTATTCAAATATTTTTTATGCCTCTCAGTGAAAGTTAATAGGTTTCTCAATACTAAGTCTTATACAGAAGTTTTGAAGACTCTCTTCTTCATGGTTAACCCTATGGTTTAATCCTGGTATTGCACACTCCATTCCTACAAGCCTGTCTGTTCTTTCCCTTCCTCAATTTTTTTAAAGCTACATTTATTTGAAAAATTTTGGGAGTAGGTAGAATTTCTGCATTTCACAGAGGAAATGCCTTAATTTTTTATTAGCTTATTTGTCTCTGTTGGTGGAGCTTAATCCTGAAGCTGTAAGAATATATGTGAACATGGATATGAGTCTTTATTTGCTTTATTATAGAAGCATTTGTCATTAGCTTGTCTCTCCTGCATAGCCTTCCATACTGAGGGCTGAATAATGTGAATTTATCATCCTTAAGTTGTTCATATAGTCACTTTCTCAAGCCCTTTGGGAGATAATACCACAATGATGGTGGTACAATATTAATGAAGAGGTACAAACTATATTGCAGTATCATGAAGGAAAGACAATCTTGAATTCTTAGATTTGTGTTTTTAAATAATGTCTCCCCTCTTTGTAATTCTTATCATTAGATTAACTCATCATCTAAAAATGTTTGTGTAGGAAACTAAATGAATACTTCTTTAAATGATTCTAAGGACCTACAAAGAACTTAACCACGATGTTGAAATAGAAGAAACAGCAGTGTGGAATAGAAGTAAAAATAAAAGGTAATGAAAGTAGAAATGTCAAATTTAAACTTCCAGCAAGTAAAATTGAAGCCAAGTTTTTGTTAGACTCAGCAAACAATCTTTATCAGATTCAGTGTTCCAAGCATAGAAAAGCATACAAGATTTCTCCCCAGTGGGACCTACTAAGATTCTGGGGCAAAACTTCTAGTTTGATTTTAAAATCTTGAATACTAGTACATTTTCTTTGTTCTCCCCTTTCTCTTCCATACTCCTGATAAATAAGTAGTGATTGCCATTTTTCTCTAAGTCTTCCTTTGATGTGACATCCATATTTCCTATGTATTCTGTTTGATCATGGATATCTAGAAGAGCATGTGAATAAATATATAATTCAAAAAATACCATTTTTTTTGTTATTGTTAAGAGGAATTATTATTTTTTAGTAAATTTCTGGGAAATCACTGACCTCAAATGATTTTTTTTAACTGCCTATACTAAAAGTTATGAATATTTCTTCTACTCTATTTTACTAACTTCAAAAATTATAACTTAATTGGAGCAGTAATAAATGAATAATGGGAGCCAAGAAATTGAATAATATAAAACCTTATATGATATGAGAATAATCAGCTCTGAACTAAAAACAAGTCAAACCTATAGATAGAACATTGATCTTCTAACAATCTCCTAAAATAACTCAGGATTGTAAAGTTAAAATACTTTCTAGAATATATTCATGTGAGAATATATATATATATATATATATATATATATATATATATATATATATTCAACTTAAGAATGTCTCCAGTTTTTGAAGTCAGGGAGCCACTTTCTACCCATGTGACACAATGGAGAAAGTAAAAAAATAAAAATGTTTTGGATTTTTCATTGTGAAAATTGACAATAAATATGGAGGAGAGCTGCCTACAAGCATGAGACCCTTCAAGGGACATGGAAGGAGACTACAGTTAGTCTTCTCTTACTGTGATTCCTATATATTCTATATGTGTTCTTTACACATATTCGGATGTCATCTACATTAACTATAGTCTTTGCTGTGATCATTAAAAACTTTGTAAAGATTAATGCACAGTGTGTAGTCATAGAGTAATATTAATTCATTCATGTACTCATTCATTTCAACAAGTTAACAGACACTTATTGACAACACTTCTGTGATGGATGTTCTAGGCAAGGTCTTAAAAATGCAAAAACAAAGAAGCCTTTCCTTTAAGAAGGTCATAGGCAATAAAATAAATAAGAACATACACATATAAAGTTACAGGAACTAGATGTTATAGTAGTTACATGGACAGAGTTCTTTCAGAAATTCGAGGAAGGAAAAAATTATCCTTCCTAAGAGATTCAAACCTCCCAAAAGGTGAAATTTGAGCTTCATCATAAAAGTGAATATGGGCTTACCATGTGAAAGAGAAATGAGAGGTATTTTAAGCAGAGGATACCATGTATTTCCTGTCTCCAATTCATCTAATGACAGACGTAGTGAGGAATTAATATTGGAGTTTTGTGTCTGTGTGTCAGGAAGGAAGGAAAATGACTAAAATGATATCTTGAGGATATTCTTTGTAAAGTTAAGGAATTTTGATTTTATTCTGTAGGCAGTAAAGAGCCAACGATTGGTTTTTGAGCAGAGAGTAACATGATCAGATGTTAGTTTTAGGAAAATAACAGGTAGCTGTGTTGGGGGTGGACTTGAGTATAAGAAACAATAGCAAGAAGACCAGTTTGGTAGGCAGTTGTGAAAGCTCCAGTAGGATATGATGAGGACCTTGGTGAGAGGGAGATTACAGAAGGGGGTCTACCGAAGGTTACAGAAGAAAAAAAAAAAAAGGAGTCATTCATTTCATACCTAAGAAGGACGTTTTCTGTTGAAGGACAGAGAGTGAAATATAAGTTTTGATTCTTCAGGGTGGATGTAATCTGAGACAATATACCAAATAATACAAGTTTTTGAATAAAATTTATGATAAAGAAAAGAAGAAAATAGAGAAGTAATTTAAGCAAAAGGGAAGGAGGGCAACAGAAACTTCATTTGTCTGTTTTTTGCTTATTTAATAGAGAAGCTGGCTGGTCTACAGTAGGGTTGAATCTGTATTTCATCTGTGCTGAACAACATGGGTGATGTGAAGGCTTGGCATGAGGTGAATGACGTCACATTTTGGACTTCCTTTCTGACACTGTTTTAAGAAGCCACCAAATAAAATAAAAGTTTATATTTCAAACTTCATCAAAGAGGCACATTCAGTTAACATTGGAGGACCATTTTCTGGAGTATCAAATCTCATTTTTCTACAGGCAGAAAAACCTACAGGAGTTGACTTCCACAATCCTTGAATGTGGATGATTGCTGAAAAGGAGGGGTGCTGTAGCCATACACACAAAACATGAATTTAGAGAGCATCGAGTTTGCTTACTGAGAAATGAGGTTTGCTAACATTTTCATTGCCTCATTATCCTTGAGTAAGTTACAACTGGGCTGAGCCAGGAGAAAAACACCTGTTGAACCAGCTTTACTGTTGAATTGCAGGTGGATAATGGCAAAGTTGGTACATGACAAGCCTGACAATGACATAATTAAATGTTATTCATTATTTTTCATATTTGAGATATTTGTGTATTTTTGTCAATAGAAGCAAATGCCTAGATAAATGTCTGCTGAGAAATATGTAAACTTTTCAACTCAAGGTACTACTGGAATTCTTACATTATTTCTCAGGGGAAGATATTAAAATAAATTTGTTTTAAAATCCTTAAGGAAGTCATTTAAACATATGGACATCAAGCTACACTTTTAATATGTATTCTATCCCTCTTCATCCGTCTTGTTACAGCTCTTCATTTGTGTTGTGAGGTTTTGTTGGGCAAAATGCTATTCCTATTACTAAGTACACACGCACTAAATGCCTGTAACTACACATTTAACACTTGTGATTGTCTAATTTTACTCTCCGTGAACTGTAAGTTCCTCCAGTTCTTGGCTGTCTTTTGTATCTCTAGATACATATATAGCAAGAATTCAATACATGTTTAAAGGTAGTGGGTTTTGAAATAATTGCTTCTTCGGTCTAGTGGTTAAGACTCCATGCTTCCACTGCAGGTTCGATCCCTGGTTGGGAAACTGAGATCCTGCATGCCGTGTGGCACAGACAAAATTTTAAAAAATAAAATAAAATAGACTCGCATATATGATTTCTATAAAAAATAATTGCTCCTTAAGGCTACTTTATTTGAAAGTGAACATGTTCATTTTTATATACTATATTTTCCTCTTATTGCAGAATTTCAGAAATTCCTTTTAGTTACTCAAATCTGTTTGGGTGTTTTGTATTGTATATCTGTATCATTAAGGAATAGGATTTCAGAGTCATGGAGGGCTTTTTCCCCTATAGTGAAATACTTTACGGCTTACAATTTTGCTTCATAAGATTCTACAGTGAAGCTTTCTCTCACCCACCTATAACTGGACCTGGCACAGAGTTCTAAATCTTAATGTGATTTCTTGCATCATTTTGCACCTTTTAAAATTTCCTCAATGACTCAAATCCTTTGGGCTTTGAAATGTGTTTTGTTAACTGGAAAGATGTAAACAGCTCATTTAACTTGACCTTCACATGTGCCTTCTTTTCTCATTCCTTTGGTGTGAACATAGCACAGCCGATTAGTCTCCGCTATAGCCGTGAAGTGGCATCCACCTTCCCCCAGCTCTTCCCTATCATGATGCCACTCATACTTTGTCAATACTGACAAGCAATTATTAGTCTTTTTTTCCTTTACACTGTATACTGGCAAAACAATCATTGAAAAGAATTGTAGACATTATCTTTGCACTATTGTGGTAACACAGCTCTTAGGCTTTCTGAGAAGATCCATTAGTTTTGTTCTCTTATCTAAAAACGATTTCATCTTTGCTTTGTATTGCTCCAGGAGTTGAATATTTCACCAGTTTCTGCCACATTAGAGGTGGATACCTTTATTTCTTCAGTGACTGAGATCTATTTCTTATTGGCCTTTGTTCCATGCTTAAAGTTATTCTTGGTTCATTTCAATTCCAGTTGGATTAGCTGTAATTGGGGTACTTTTAAAAAGCCCATTTGACTCTCTAGAGCTTTTTATTAATCTTTTTTTTTTCTTTTAGTATTGGTCTGACCTCAATCTCTCATCATCCCAAGGTCCACTTATATACACCATGCATGTATAGAGAACATTTAGCTGGATGCATTATTCAAATTACAGCTAGGAAAAATTTGCCTTTGAAGTTTTGATTATATCAGGACTTGGAAACAGGGCAAGTTTCTCTCACTAAAATTATTCTTTCAAATTTGATCTTAGACTCTCAAGTTCAGTCATTTCTTACTTTTTTTTTAAACATCTTTATTGGAGTATAATTGCTTTACAATGGTGTGTTAGTTTCTGCTTTATAACAAAGTGAATCAGCTATACATATACATATATCCCCATATCTCCTCCCTCTTGCGTCTCCCTCCCAAACTTGTTATCCCACCCCTCTAAGTGGTCACAAAGCACCAAGCTGATCTCCCTGTGCTATGTGGCTGCTTCCCACTAGCTATCTATTTAACATTTGGTAGTGTATATATTTCAATGCCACTCTCTCACTTCGTCCCAGCTTACCCTTCCCCGTACCAGTGTCCTCAAGTCCATTCTCTATGTCTGGGTCTTTATTCCTGTCCTGTCCCTAGGTTCTTCATATCCATTTTTTTTTTTTTTTAGATTCCATATATATGTGTTAGCATATGGTATATGTTTTTCTCTCTATGACTTACTTCACTCTGTATGACAGTCTCTATGTCCATCCACCTCACTACAAATAATTCAATTTCATTTCTTTTTATGGCTGAGTAATATTCCATTGTATATATGTGCCACATCTTCTTTATCCATTCTTCTGTCGATGGACACTTAGGTTGCTTCCATGTCCTCCTTAGGTAGGTTTATTCCTAGATATTTTATTCTTTTTGTTGCAATGGTAATGGGAGTGTTTCCTTAATTTGTCTTACAGATTTTTCATCATTAGTGTATATGAATGCAAGAGATTTTTGTGCATTAATTTTGTATCCTGCTACTTAACCAAATTCATTGATTAGCTCTAGTAGTTTTCTCTTGGCATCTTTAGGATTCTCTATGTATAGTATCATGTCATTTGCAAAGAGTGACAGCTTTACGTCTTCTTTTCTGATTTGGATTCCTTTTATTTCTTTTTCTTCTTTGGTTGCTGTGGCTAAAACTTCCAAACCTATGTTGAATAATAGTGGTGAGAGTGGGCAACCTTGTCTTGTTCCTGATCTTAGAGGAAATGGTTTCAGTTTTTCACCATTGAGAATGATGTTGGCTGTGGGTTTGTTATATATGGCCTTTATTATGTTGAGGTAAGTTCCCTCTGTGCCTACTTTCTGAAGGGTTTTTATCATAAATGCGTGTTGAATTTTGTCAAAAGCTTTATCTGCATCTATTGAGGTGATCATATGGTTTTTTTCCTTATATTTGTTAATATGGTGTATCACACTGATTGATTTGTATATATTGAAGAATCCTTCATTCCTTGGGTAAACCCCACTTGATCATCATGGTGTATGATCCTTTTAATGTGCTGTTGGATTCTGTTTGTTGGTGTTTTGTTGAGGATGTTGCATCTATGTTCATCAGGGATATCGGCCTATAGTTTTCTTTTTTTGTGACATCTTTGTCTGGTTTTGGTATCAAGGTGATGGTGGCCTCATAGAATGTGTTTGGGAGTGTTCCCCCTCTACTATATTTTGGAAAAGTTTGAGAAGGATTGATGTTAGCTCTTCTCTAAATGTTTGATAGAATTTGCCTGTGAAGCCATCTGGTCCTGGGTTTTTGTTTGTTGGAAGATTTGTAATCACAGTCTCAATTTCAGTGCTTGTGATTGGTCTGCTTATTTTTTCTATTTCTTCCTGGTTCAGTCTTGGAAGGTTGTGCTTTTCTAAGAATTTGTCCATTTCTCTGAGGTTGTCCATTTTATTGACATATTGTTTCTTGTAGTATCTCTCATGATCCTTTGTATTTCTACAGTGTCAGTTATTACTCCTCCTTTTTCATATCTATTGATTTGAGTTTTCTCTTTTTCTTGATGAGTCTAGCTAATTGTTTATCAATTATGTTTATCTTCTCAAAGCACCAGCTTCTAGTTTTATTGATCTTTGTTATTTTTTCCTTCATTTCTTTTTCATTTATTTCTGATCTGATCTTTATGATTTCTTTCCTTCTGCTAACTTTGGGTTTTTTTTGTTCTTCCTTCTCTAATTGCTTTAGGTGTAGGTTTAGGTTGTTTATTTGAGATAGTTCTTATTTCTTGAGCTAGGATTGTATTGGTATAAACTTTCCTCTTAAAGCTGCTTTTGCTGCATTCCATAGGTTTTGGGTTGTCGTGTTTTCATTGTCATTTGTTTCTAGGTATTTTTTGATTTCCTCTTTGATTTCTTCAGGATCTCTTTGTTATTTTGTAGTGTATTATTTAGCCTCCATGTGTTTGTATTTTTAACACAGATTTTTTCCTGTAATTCATATCTAGTCTCATAGCGTTGTGGCCGGAAAAGATACTTGATACGATTTCAATTTTCTTAAATTTACCAAGGCTTGATTTGTGACCCAAGATATGATCTATCCTGACGAATATTCCATGAGCACTAGAGAAGAGATTGTATTGTGTTGTTTTCAATGGAATGTCCTATAAATATCAATTAAATCCATCTTGTTTAATGTATCATTTAAAGCTTGTGTTTTCTTGTTTATTTTCATTTTGGAGGATCTGTCCGTTGGTGAAAGTGGGGTGTTAAAGTTCTGTACTATGATTGTGTTACTGTCGATTTCCCCTTTTATGGCTGTTAATATTTGCCTTATGGATTGAGGTGCTCTTATATTGGGTGCCTAAATATTACAGTTGTTATATCTTCTTCCTGGATTGATCCCTTGATCATTATGTAGTGTCTTTATTTGTCTCTTGTAATAGTCTTTATTTTAAAGTCTACATTGTCTGTTATGAGAATTGCTACTCCAGCTTTCTTTTGATTTTCATTTGCTTGGAATATCTTTCCCCATCCCCTCCCTTTCAGTCTGTATGTGTCCCTAAGTCTGCAGTAGGTCTCTTGTAGACAGCACATATATGGGTCTTGTTTCTGTATCCATTCAGCCAGTTTATGTCTTTTGGTTGGGTCATTTAATCCATTTACATTTAGGGTAGTTATTGATATGTATTTTCCCATTACCATTTTCTTAATTGTTTGGGGTTTGTTATTGTAGGTCATTTCCTTCTCTTGTGTTTCCTGCCTAGAGAAGTTCCTTTAGCATTTGTTGTAAAACTGGTTTGGTGGTGCTGAATTCTCTCAGCTTTTCTTGTATGTAAAGTTTTAATTTTTCTGAATGAGATCCTTGCTGGGTAGAGTATTTTTGGTTGTAGTTTTTTGCCCTTTCATCACTTTAAATATGCCCTGCCAGTCCCTTCTGGCCTGCAGAGTTTCTGCTCAAAGATCAGCTGTTAACCTTATTGGAATTCCTTTGTGTGTTATTTGTTGTTTTTCCCTTGCTGCTTTTAATATTTTTTCTTTGTATTTAATTTTTGATAGTTTGTTTAATATGTGTTTTGGCATATTTTTCCTTGGATTTATCCTGTATGGCACTCTCTGTCTTTCCTGGACTTGACTGACTATTTCCTTTCCATATTAGGGAAGTTTTCAACTATAATGTCTTCAAACATTTTCTCAGTTCCTTTCTTTTTCTCTTCTTCTTCTGGGAGCCCTATAATCTGAATGTTGGGGTGTTTAATGTTGTCCCATAGGTTTCTGAGACTGTCCTCAATTCTTTTCATTCTTTTTTCTTTATTCTGCTCTGCGGTAGTTATTTCCAATATTTTATCTTCCAGGTCAGTTGTATGTTCTTCTGCCTCAGTTATTCTGCTCTTGATTCCTTCTAGAGAATTTTAAATTTCATTTCTTGTGTTGTTCATCGTTTGTTAGCTCTTTAGTTCTTCTACATCCTTGTTAAAAGTTTCTTGTATTTTCTCCATTCTATTTCCAAAATTTTGGATCATGGTTACTATCATTACTCTGAATTCTTTTTTCAGGTAGACTGCCTATTTACTCTTCATTTGTTTGGACTGGTGGGTTTTTACCTTGCTCCTTCATCTGCTGTGAGTTTCTCTGTCTTCTCATTTTGCTTAACTTACCATGTTTGGGGTCTCCTTTTCATAGGCTGCAGGTTCATAGTTCTTATTGTTTTAGGTGTCTGCCCCAGTGGCTAAGGTTGGTTCAGTGGGTTGTGTAGGCTTCCTGGTTGAGAGGACTGGTGCCTCTCAACCAGGTGTTCTGGTGGATGAGGCTGAATCTTGTCTTTCTGATGGGCAGGAACACATCCAGTGGTGTGTTTTTGGGTGTGTATGACCTTATTATGATTTTAGACAGCTTCTCTGCTAATGGGTGGGGTTGTGTTCCTGTCCTGCTAGTTGTTTGGCATAAGGTGTCCAGCACTGTAGCTTGCTGGTCATTGAGTGGAGCTGGGTCTTAGTGTTGAGATGGAGATCTATGAGAGAAGTTTCGCCATTTGATATTACATGCATCCAGGAGGTCTTTGGTGGACCAAAGTCCTCAACTCAGCTCTCTCACCTCAGAAGCACAGGCCTGACACCCAGCCGCAACACCAAGATTCTGTCAGCCACATGGCTCAGAAGAAAAGGGAGAAAAAAAGAAAGGAAGAAATAAAATAAAATAAAATAGTTATTAAATGAAAAAAATTTTTTTAATTATTAAAAATTAAAAAGAAATTAAAAAAGAAAGAAGGGAACAGTCTAACCAAAAACAAATCCACCAGTCATAACAAGCTCTAAAAACTATACAAAACAAAAAGACCTCCCCAAAATACCCAGACAGACAGAACCCTAGGACAAATGGTAAAAACAAAGCTATCCATACAAAATGACTCAAAAGAGCATACACATGCACACTCACAAAAAGAGAAAAAGGAAAAAAAAATATATCTTTAGGGAAGTCTGAGGTCTCTTCTGCCAGTGTTCTGCGTGTGTTCTGTAGTTGTTCACATGTAGATGTATTTCCGATGTATTTGTGGGGAGGAAGGTAATCTCCACGTCTTACTCCTCTGCCATCTTGAAGCTCTCCATAACATTTTGCTTTTTAAAAACACACTCACATCCATTATTTCATTTTATCCTCCCAAGAAACCTTGTAGATTTCAAGGCTCTCCTTCAAGGCTTTGTCCTGAGGATGCCAGGTGGGGACTGTCCAGGCCTCCCCATTTTCCCATGGATGCTCTTGGAGGTGGTGTATGGCTGCCTTAGAATCCTTGAGCTTTGTTTTCCTCTCTGACGTGGTTAAATTACTGAACCCACTTCATGGTATCCACTGCAAGAGTGCTGCCTGGAAAGTGAGTGAGCCTCAGTCATTTCTTCAAGGTTTTACATTGTGGAAATAAATGAAGACCACCCAAATGGGAACAAGCAGAGGCTAGTTATACAGAATTCACTATTGCAAGTGAGTTAGCCACCATCGCTTGAATTTGGCAGAGGTGCAAAGACTGGTAGAGGAGAGAAAATATTCAGTATATCTGGCTTTCTCTGGTTGGTCATGAGTTGGGAGCTAGGCAAAAAAATAGGGAAGCTGAAAAAAAAAAAAAATAGGGAAGCTGGCAGTCATCAATCAACTCTTCACTACTCTGGGCCAGTTGCTACAGAAACTGTGTTTGGCTTCTCAAGCTGGTTGCTGATGAGGTTGTGGGTTAGTGTTCTCTTATCATATATGGTCTTGGCATATCTATTTTCTCAACCTCTAGAATGTATCTTTTCAGAAATAGGTGTAAAAATTAAATCAAATTTAGCTCTGCTAAAAAGTCACTGGGAACTAGTTATATCTAATGGTTGGGCTGCAATCTCTTTATTTCTTCTTTCTTTTTTTTCCATAATGAGTTTGTGAAAAAATAAAAAGTACTTGACTGAGAAAGTGCATTTTATAAATGGCTCCTGTGAAATGGTTTCTCATTTTAGTCACGCTTTTGTAGTATATATGGCCTTGAAAAAGTCATTCAGTCTCCAAAATGTATTAACCAGATTGGGGAGTATATAATTATGTTATTCATATACCTTTAGTCTTTAAAATTGCTAGGTCATTGTAATCTCATAGAAATAAGAGTGAGAAAAATATCTAGAAAAAAATACACAGCTAAAAGTCATTAGGGTTTTCAAGACAGTGTAGAATTTTTAGAGAAGTGATGAATGTAAATCTTTCCCAGACAGGAAATCTTGTATTATATACAGTACAGGGGTAGGATGTGGATGAACATCTCCATGTGCTGTTAAATGTTGAGAGAGCAAGCAGGAACTAGAAAAGGTTTGCTTCTATCTGTCACTTACATGTGCAAATAGAATACCGTTCATTTTGAGTAGAAAGGGTGCCCAAGTTTTAGGGGTCATCTGTGAGAAGGGTGCCCAAGTTTTAGGGGTCATCTGTGAGAAATGGAGAGGTGATTACTAAGAAAAAAACTGTGTGCTATATAGTATCCTGGATTCCCTTTTTTGTTTGTTTTTGTCCTGCTCATTTTTACTGGCTTTGCCTTGATATAAAGGTATATTTAAAATCATTATATAAAACATTCCTTTGCTTCCTTAATCATAGCTTATATATGACTCTTGATTAAAGTGTTTCTAAGAGTTGACTGCTCTGAACTTCTTATCCTCATCCTCCTCTCTTAGATAAAGAGTTACATTACACTATTACAAAATAACAGAAAGTAGCAGTAAAGTTTCTTTTTTAATTGAAATGATAACCATTGTGTTTATTATTTCTGGGTTATTCTTTATATGTGAAGAAAAATGTCATAAGTGATTAGCAATATTTGACAGGTTATGAAAATTCTTATACAAAAATTATTTTTTCTACTGGAAAAAAAATTATTCTCAACAGACAATTAAACTTGGCATGGATTACGTATATTAAGAATATTTTTAACTGAAATTTGAGCAGAGGCAAAGGTTTATTGTGCATTTTTGTATACTAAGAATGTAATTGTACATGTTTACATATATATATATCTTATTGGCAAATTGATTTTACTAATTGGACAATGATAAATATTAAGGAATGGATAGCTGGAGATAAACTGTGTTACAGATATAAGTTTTCAGTCACTTATATTCTTCCAAATCTCAAATAAAATATGAGTGAATTTTGGTCATGGTGGCCATTGTCATTCTTTCCATTATGTTTGATTACAATGGTAGGTAGGAAAAAAAGACAATCTTTTTTTGCTGACTGAAATGTACTGCAGGTATAAAATAAAGGTGCCAAACTTAAGGCCTTTTAGAGCAGAAAAAGTTCCACAGTGAATGCTCCAAATATGTATAGCCCATTGTATTCAGTGTAAGGATCTAACATTCTTGGTACTTTTGCACTTGGATTGGACTATTGATGAAAAAGGGGAAACCAAAAAAAAAAAGGACAGCAGTAGAGTAGGAAAGATGCCCACAAAATGAACAAAATAACAGAAAGAGGCTTGATTCTGAAAAGCCCATAGCCACAGAAAGAGTCAGATTCATGCAGTGACACTTAATCTGAGCCCTTTCTCTTTGTTTTCAGTTCCTTTCTGGTTCAGCCATTTTGATAAAAATCTTTTTGACTTCTTTTACCTTCCATAGATTGATAATACTCATTGGCAGAGCTAGACATCAACAATGGGCCTGATTATTGTCGCTTTCTGTTTAACTAGGAGTAATTCTCACCTTGAATGTAGAATATACTCCTCTTATGACAACTTCCAAAACATACCCAGAGATTAATTGTACATGCTTAGGACTTTTAGAAATGAGAGATGTAATCTCTCTCTATATATCTGACTTTCTGTTACTTTATGTTAGGTGTGAAAATTGAGACCTTGCAGTCACACCAGATTAAACTGGGCAGTTTGCAAAACCAAAACCAAACTGAACATGGATTATTTAGGTTGACACTTCAATGTGTATTTATTTCTTACTCCCGAGTTAATCTTCCTGGACAGACTGCCTTCTTTATCCACCATTATACAAGTTCCAAATAAACCTGGCCCCTGAGTTCCTTGATTAAATACATCATCTAAGCACCTTGGCCAATAAGATCTGAAGGATCTTTCTGGAGCCTCCTCATCTGCTCCTTGCTGGCTTCATATCTGTGATAAAATGCCACATCCTCAAAGAAAATATTATGTCTCTTTACACTGTATGCTAGCTCTGGCCTTCACTCATTCATTTATTCACTCATTAAATCAGTAACTTTCATTAATTGAGGAACTTCTATGTGCTGGGCTCAAATTTAGACACTTGAAGACATCAGTGAACAAAACAGACAAAGATACCTGTGCTCATGGAGCTTAACTCTGGGTGAGGGTACAGAAGAAATAAATAATAAGCCATAAATATTTTAAATAAGCATAGAGAATGTCAGAAAGTAAAATACACAATGAAAAAAATAGAGCAAGGGGGGTGAACGAGGACATGAGGTGGGGCCATGTGTGTATTGCATTCAATAGTTTACTCACACAGGATTCAGAGAGAATGTGAGATTGTAGAAAAAACAGGAAAGAGTCAGGGAAGTAGAATTGATAAGACAGAGCAGGCAGAGAAAACAGTAAAAACTCTAAGTTGGAAGCATGACTGGCTTGCTATCATAGGAATAGCAAGGCAGCTAGATGGAATGGGTCAGGGGCAAGAGATGAAAAGAAAGGAAAATCATGAACTGAAAGGAATCAGCCCATGGACAGCCTTGTAGGTCATTGTCCTGACTTTGATCTGAAAGAGACGGGAAACCACTAGAGGGTTTTAAGCAAGGGGTGATGTACTAACTTAGATTTTAAAAGGCTTGCTTTGGTTGCTATTTAAGAATTAGTTCTAGTGAGGCAAGGGAGATGCAGGAGAGCTGGGAGGAGGTCATTGTGAGCTCCAGAGGGGACAGAAGACTTGGACCAGGGTATTAGTATTCAAAGTGGTGAAAAGTGGTAAGATTCTGGAAGTATTTTAAAGTAGGGTCAGGAGGATTTCCTGACACACAGGATAGGAAGTGTGAGAGAAAGAGTGGAACCAAAGGATGACTAATATGTCTTCTTGTCATGAACTGCCAACAACTATCCTAGATCAAGTATCTGTCAGTTATTACCAGGGATGCTAAAAAGTTTTCTACCTGGTCTCCCTGATTCCACTCCTGCATTGCTACATTTTATTTTTACTACAACAGCAAGAGATCTCTTTCCAAAACATAGATTAAAAAAATTTTCATTGAATTCTTTTATACTTAGTAAAAATTATAACATCCTTAACATGATGTTTAAGGTATAAAAAGACAAATAGGATCCATTTGCCTATCCCTCTGACCTTTAATCTCTCTCCTTGCTCATTATGCTTCAGTCACCACTTGCCTTCTTACTATTTGTTGAACAGGCCAATTTTGTTGATTCTTTCAGATCAGAGCTATTCTCTTTGATGAGAAAGTCTTCCCTCAGAGTTTCTCATGTAACATTTCTTTACATGTCTGTCATTTCCTATGTCACTTCCTCCTCTGAACCTGTGATATTAACTCCCCAAAATTCATGTTCTCTTCTTGGACACAAGACTTTCTTGATTTGGTAGGATCGTGATTTCAGGCCAATGGCTCATGAGTAGAAGTGGTAAGCACCATTTCCCATTAAATATTCCCATGTGGGGTTCTTCAGTCTTTTCACTTTCTGGTCAGCTGGAATGCAACAACCCTGCGGTGAATTTACAAGATACACTGAAGGTGAGAGTGCCTCAGTCAACCTCGATCTCTGAATAACATAGAGAAGTACATCCTTCCTAACCATTTACCTGCACAGTACTATTATGTGAGTGAGAAACACATTTTATTATGTTCGAGAAATTATACTTGCTGGGGTTTCCATTATACTTTTTGGTGTCTATTTACTACAGTTGACCTACCAATATTATGCACAATTCAAAATAGTACTTGTTTTGTTATGTTAGTAATTATTATCAGTTTATCTTTTTGTTTGTCTATTGTTGACATATTAGTCTTTGTCTTCCCCTTAGAAATATAACTTCATAAAGGCAGAGACTAAAATATTGGAACTGAAACATTCTGAATATATAAAAACTCCTGAGTCCACAATGATAATCAATACGTGAAATACAACCTGGTTTATCATTATTGGAACTGCCTATTCTTCAGCATTTTTTTAAAGAAAATTGAAAATAAACATAAAGGTTTAAGCATTTTTATTGATATTCCACTAAGAAGTATATTTCAGGGTAATAAAATAGCCTCAATTGATGAGGAAACATTCTTCTTTACAGAAGATAAATATAGAGGAAATTATAGTATCAGGAAATTTCCATAATGTAATCTTAGGGAAAAAAATGAATTCAGGTAAAAGCTGTCAATTTATACCAAAATGTGCAATGAAAGGTTGATGGGAAACTTAGCAATATACGTAATTATGTCAGGATATCAATTGGCAGGTTACATGCTGGAAGAAAGGGGAGAATGTATGACTTTACAATGAAACTATCAAGCTTTCATTACTTTAAACTTGTGACCAAAATTATTTCTCTTTCAATATAATAAGTTATGAGGACTATAGTATTACTTATGAAGTTTTCTTGCCAAAATACTTAATATTATCCTAATAAAGTCTTTAGATATAACTTTATGTGAAACATATTGGATAGATTAGCTAAATAGATGCCATCAGAAGGAAACAATCACAAATCTAAAGTCGAGGATCCTAAAGGACAACTGTACTAGTCTCTTCAGTAAGTCAATATCATGAGAAAAAGATGTAACTATTCTAGACTAAAAGATAATTAGGACAGGTGTTCCACCTGTATCAATGGAACCCATAGTTCAGACTAAACCAATCATGAAGAACAACTAGAAAATATGAACAACATACCAAAAAGATTGTTGCAGATGTCACAGAGCTACCAATGTGATGAAAAATTGCAGAGCCGTGGGGAAGAGGGAACCTGGCAGCCTAGAGGCTGAGAAGCTAAGTGTAGGTTTTGGTACATTCATGAAAAATCAAAGTTCTTGGCTCACTAATGAGGACAGACCTTAGGAAACACCTTAGATTTTTAGGAAGCAACCTTCCTATGAGTAAGAATGAGCTATAAAGGCCAGTCCTTACAATAATTAAAGATGGGTTAAATTTTTTTTCATCTTAATCCTTGACTGGATTAATGTAATCTGAGATTGCTCATGTCATTATTTACCTGTTTGTAGAAAGTAAAACTAAAATTATAACCTTTCTGGAGGAAGATGACATAATGCAGAGCCTTCAATATCTGTGTAAGTATTTCATGTATAATTTCTAATAATAAATTAAAAATAACCGGTTGTATACACACAAAAACATTCAATTTAAGGCATGTGAAAAAAACAAACAGGGCTTCCCTGGTGGCGCAGTGGTTGAGAGTCCTCCTGCTGATGCAGGGGACATGGATTCATGCCCCGGTCCGGGAAGATCCCACATGCCGCGAAGCGGCTGGGCCCGTGAGCCATGGCCACTGAGCCTGCGCGTCTGGAGCCTGTGCTCCACAAAGGGAGAGACCACAGCAGTGAGAGGCCTGTGTACCACAAAAACAAACAAACAAACAAAAAACAGTAAACAACCAAAACCTAAAGTGGGCACAGTTTAGTGGGTATAAGTAATTAAGTTATCATACAAGGACTTTTAATGACTATGATCATGTTTCCAAAGTATTAAAAGACAAGATTGAGACTATCAGCAGAGCCATCAAAGCAATAAAAAAGAGCTGAATGGTAATTATACTGAAACAACAATATATAAAATTAATATTTTATATTAATGATAACACATTCATCACAACAGAAAAAAACATATTCAACACAACAGAAAACAATTGGTAAACTGAAATCTATATTTATATTCAACACAACAGAAAAACATTGGTGAACTGAAACCTAGGCAAGAAGAAAATTTGAAAAGCAGCATATAAAAACAGCAAAATTAAAGAAACCTTAGAAAAGGGCATGATAAGATCTAAAAACAAAGTATGCTTGGACTCCATGAAGGAGAAATGATAGATAATGGGGCAGGAACAATGTTTGAAGACATAATAACTGATAACTGTTCATCAAGCCATTGATTTAAGAATCTGTGTGAATCTCATAAAGAATATATACAAAGAAAATTACACTTAGGTACACTACAGTAAGACTGCTGATGAAATTAAAAGAAAGATATTGAAGATAGAGAATAAAAAAGCATATTATCATCCAAGGGACAACAATAATAAGACAGATAACTGACCTCTTAATAGAAACAATGGAAACAAAAGACATAGAATGATATTTTCCAAGTGGTGAAAAGAAAATGTAAATGCCTACCTAAGATTCTACATTCAATGAAAATATCTTTTTGAAAATAAAGGAATACTTAAGGTATTTTCAGACAAACAAAACAGAAAACTTGGGCTTCCCTGGTGGCGCAGTGGTTGAGAGTCTGCCTGCCGATGCAGGGGACACAGGTTTGTGCCCCGGTCCGGGAAGATCCCACATGCCACAGAGCGGCTGGGCCCGTGAGCCATGGCTGCTGAGCCTGCGCGTCCGGAGCCTGTGCTCGGCAACGGGAGAGGCCACAACAGTGAGAGGCCCGCGTACCGGTAAAAACAAACAAACAACAACAAAAAAAAACCAAAAAAAAAAAACACCCAGAAAACTTGCTACAAGCAGTAGACTGCCCTGAATGAATTACTGAGAGTAGTTTTTCAGGCTGAAGGACAATGATCCCAAAAGGAAGTCTGAAGACTAAAGAAGTAATCAATATTGGAGGTAAGAATGTCTATGTGAATAAATCTGAATGGATATTGACTGTACAAAATAATAACAATGTCTTCTGGGGTTAGAATATACATCTACAATGAAATTATGCAGTAAAATAGCACAGAAATTGTGTGTGGGGGGGCTGATAAAAGGAGTTAAAATGTTCTAAAGTCTTTGTATATCTAAGTGAATATGCAAAGTAATAATTTATACTAGAATGTAATACCTCCAGAATGTATGTCAAATAAATCTCTAAAATAATAATGTAAAAATATGTAAGAAAAACTCTAATTGAAAGGAAAATTGAGAAATGAATAGACTAGAAATAGAATCTTTAAACCTAATAAATCAGTGTTTTCATTAAGTGTAAATGAACTAAATGCATCAAAACAATAATATCATACAAAGTGCTTATTTTTTAATATGCTACTTATAAGAGACACATTTTAAATTTAAGGCTAAATAAAAAGATTGAAAATAAAACAAATGGAAATATATATACTATGCAAGCATCAACCAAATAGAAGTTGCTGGAGCTGTATTAACATAAAGCATCATTAGAGATAAGGAGGGATTTCACTGTGCTAAAAGTTCAGAAGATAAAATTATTCTATATTTTAATGAAAAATATATGTAAAACAAAATCTATAGAACTAAAACAAGACAGATGAAAACCATAATCAAGGTTGGAAATGTGAATACATTTCCTTCAGTAACTGATAGAATAAGCAGACAAAAAATCAGTAAGGATATAGAAGATTTGAACAACATAATTAGTAAAATTTAACTGATTTATCTATTACTGCATCCTAAACCTGTAGAGTATATATTCTTTCCAGGGTATTTAGAAGTTCTTCCAAAATTGACCACAAGCTGAGCAATATAGCAGGTGTTTAAATGTCATATATTTGGAAAATTACAGTCTATTTTCATAACACAATTGAAATAAATTAGAAACCCATAAGAAAAAGATAATCAGAAAATACCTATATTTTGGAAAATTAAACAATATACTTTAAAATAACCTATGGGTTAATAAATAAATCACAAGGAAAAATTAGAAAAATATGTGACCTTATGATAATGAAATCCCTATGTATCAAATTGGTCAAATAAAGCTACTGTCATGCTTAGAGGAAAATATATAGTTTAAATGGAAATGTTAATAAAGAAGATAAACTGAAATGCAATTAGCTAGGGAGCCATCTCAAAGAGCTAGAAAAAGAATTTAACCCAATGTAGAAAGAAAATAGCAACTATATGAACTGAAATTAATAAAATAAAAAAGCAGACTATAGATACGGCAATCAGAGCCAAATGCTATTTCTTTGATAAGACTTATAAAGTTGATAAAACTTTGTGAGACTCATCAAGAAAAAAGAAGAGAAGGAATTCCCTGGCTGTCCAGTGGTTAGGATTCCGCACTTTCACTGCCGAGGGCGCCAGTTCACTCCCTGGTTGGGGAACTAAGATCCTGCAGCAAGTTGTGCGGTGCAGTCAAAAAAAAGAAGAGAGAAAGAATACCTAATAATCAGTTTTGGAAATGAGAAAAAGAGACTACAACTACAGAGCCTACAAACATACAATGAGAATATCATGAACAACTCTACGCCAGTAGATAAAGTGGAGAAATTCCTTACCAAACTTTATGCAAATTAAATGTAAAAATTAGTGTTCCCGATCTGTTAATTAAACTTAATCTGCAACTATAAACCTTTCACAAAGAAACCTCCAGATCCAGATGGCTTCTCTATGTCTAGATGTTTATTGACTAGGATTAAACATTTTCAATCTTCCATGAATGCTTCCAGAGAATGGAAAAATGAGGCAACAATTCCTACCTTATTTTATGAGTCTGGTGCAATCTTGATAGCAAAAGATGGCATGGAGACCATAAGAAATAACAAAGGTCAATCTATCCATGAGCAAAATTACTAACGAGAATATTTGCAAATTGAACCCAGAAACATAGATGAAGAATAACATATTTCAAGAAAAGTGAGTCTATCCTAGGAGTCTAAATAATTTTAATATTTGAAAATGTCTAAAAATTATAATTTATTGTATTAATGAAATGAAGAAAAGGAAACATGCTTATCCCAATAATTGTAGAAAAAGTATTTGCTAAAACTCAACATCTAAAATATTTCTTAGCAAACCAGAAATAAAACTTTGATAATGGATAACAACAAAACACTTACAGTTAATATTGCAATTAATGATACCTTTTGAAATATTTCATCTGATATCAGGAAGAAAGCAGGATGACTGAGTAATTTCAACATTGTGCTGGTGGTCATAATAATGCTGGGCAACATTAAAAAATTTTAAAGTATCAGTTTTTTTTTTTTAAGGTTGATCTCTGTATGCAATACACCAGTAGATATTTCCACAGACTTCTTTTGTGTGTGTGTGAAGGACAAAGGTCTGTATCTGAAATAAATGTATATGGTTACGGTTATTCAGAGGACCAAGGAAAGCCAAGATACTTTGAAAAAGAACAAAAATGAAACTCTCAACATGGTGTTAGAAGACAGGATAGCAGTTACATTTAAAGGGGAAGGTTAGGTATTTGATTGAGTGAGGACAGGCAGGGATGCTGGCACTTCTGAGATACTAGTCTATTTCTTGACACTAGTGGCAGTTAAATAGCTGGGTTCAATGAGTGGCAATCCATTGACTCTACACTTAAAATGAGTGCATTATTCTGCAAGTATGTTATGTTTCAATTTAAAAAAATGTACATTGTTAAAAGACATTACACCTGGATGCTATGTGTATTCCTTGACTTAGTCCTAGTTTGAAAAAGGAACTGCAAAAACATTTTAATTACTATTGGGGGAATTTGAATACAGTTTTTGCATTCAGTGATACTAAGGAATTACTATTAAGTTTGTTATATGTAGCAATGGTATTGTAGTTAGATTAAAAATGTTTTTATTTTTTATGGTAGTACATTTTATATGTAAAAATGGTACTGTGGTTGGATTGAAAATGTTCTTATTATTTATGGCATTAATATTTATGGTAATACATATTTTATGGTAAAATATTTAGAGTTGGAAATATGCCTGTAATTTACTTTATAATACTTATATAAAATAATTGATAAAGAAAATATAGCAAAATATTAACTGCTATTGAAATTCATTTATGGTTATATGATTTTTCATTGTGCTATTCAGCATGCTCTTTTTAGAATGCATAAAAACATCTATTATAACAATAAAAACTAAGTAAGAATATAGACTAGATTACTTCCCTGTAGAGTATTTGCCTCATTTGGGTGATTGTTATTTGTTGAATGTATGTGTGAATGAATAAATGAAGGAGTGACTTAATTAAAGCCAAATAAGCAACAAAAAGGTAGTTATTTCTGAAAATTGAAATGAAAATCATTAATCCATAAATAGGACTGAATACTGTTACAGCAAACTTTTTTAACCAAAATGTTGATTAAAAAAAATGATCCATTCAACTGAATTTTCTCCATAACTAAAGGGTTTATAGTAGCACTTTTTATCTTATAAATTTGATTTTGTTAAATAAATTATTTTCATGGCTCAGGTTGGTTTTCCTTGGAGTGGGAGGTGGTTCATTATCTGAACATTAATTATCAGATTTTACCTGCACACATAGACACTGTGTATGATTGAGTCTTGCCCAAACAGTTCCTGGTTATAACCTAGAAATTAGTACTTTTTTTCCTCCATAAAACCTGATATTTGGTTATTTTTATTTGATTTGTCTTTTTCTTCTGAAATACCGCATAATCATTGTTGGTGTCAAGTGGAGCGGGGAAATATGTCAATTATTGGTTTCTGGTTATTTGGAGTAACATGTCTGTAGTAAAGGAGAGCTTTTTGAACATTGGAGGCACCTTGAGTGGAAGCACCTTGGATGGAAGGAAACTTGTCTTATTCCTCCAGTTCTGACTAAAAAGATACCTTTTTATTGAACTGTAAATTCAATTTCAATACTTTTCAAAATGTTCTCTGTGTGTGTGTGGCTGTGTGTGTGACAGTCTGACTTGAGGGCAATTTAGATGTAACACTTTTTTTTAAAATTTAATTAATTAATTCATTTATTTTTGGCTGCGTTGGGTCTTCGTCGCTGCGTGTGGGCTTTCTCTAGCCGTGGCGAGCGGGGGCTACTCTTTGTTGCGGTGCGCGGGCTTCTCACAGCAGTGGCTTCTCTTGTTGCAGAGCACGGGCTCTAAGGGCATAGACTTCAGTAGTTGTGGCACATGGGCTCCAGTAGTTGTGGCTCACGGGCTCTAGAGGGCAGGCTAAGTAGTTGTGGCGCACGGGCTCTAGAGCGCAGTCTCAGTCGTTGTGGCACACGGACTTAATTGCTCTGCAGCATGTGGGATCTTCCCGGACCAGGGCTTGAACCCGTGTCCCCTGCATTGGCAGGTAGGTTCTTAACCACTGCGCCACCAGGGAAGTCCAGAGGTAACTCATAAAAGTTCCGTAAATAAGAGGAAGGCAGGCAGACACCTAGTTCCTCCAAAGCTTGTAGTTGTTGCCGTAGCAGATGCCTTCAAATCTCTACCTATAATTCACACTAGAGGTTTAGGATTTGTTTTAAATTAACATTGAACTCTTTTTCCAATAAGGATAAACGTCCATTAGAATATGATGCTTTCTGTAGGCTGCACTTACTTCCAGACAAGAAGCTTTATACAATATTTACATTCATCCCCGTTCTTGTAATTATACCTTTCCTTGAAGCCATTAGCAGTATTGAGAAAATGATTCTTTCAATTGAATTTGTCTTCTAGCTAAGTCCCAAATTGTTACCACAGAATAGGCTGCATTCTCTCCCCTCCACTAATAGCACATTTAGGTCTAAGAATTTAAAGCCTAAGAAATCTTAAACGCTACACCAATAAACAGAATCTTCAGTTTAGAAACTCTTAATTGTCTGTAGTAATGGAGGTTCACATAGCCCAGATAAATTGAAGCGGGGCAAAAAACTGAAGCTTCACTTAGCTTCTGATTGTAACCCTAATTTTCTCATCTTTCTCTCCTCCCTCTAGCTAAATCTCAACATTTTAAAATGAGCAGCAGTATTCAGATGAATTGACCTTTTCTGTCTTCCTTGCTTTCATCATCCTCTTATTGAGTTGGAAGTCAAAACAAAGTGGAAATGAGGAGTGGATGCAACAGCGTAAAGTTGTTTCCTACAATGGATAATGGAGATTTCCTTAGTTAATTTACATCAGCATAAAACAAGTGTTTTCTCTTTTATACTATGGTCTAGTCCACTGATCAATAACACTGATGTGTGTGCATGTGTGTGTGTGTGTGTGTGTGCATGATTTGATTTCAGTATTTTGTCTCATCAGAGAAAAAGAGGGTAGAACACAAAGCAGTACTGAACATTGTGTCCTTAGCTTCAACAATCTTATCCAAACAATGCAATGACATTTCCGTTCCATAATAGATAGAAAGAATCATTACCAGTTATTACTCAGCAGGATGATGAGCTGTTTTAATGCCTCATTCATAGCCTTGCAAACAAATATTTATCCTGCACTATTTACATCCTAAGGCAATAGGTGGTATATTGGATTGATTTCTCTGTCTTAATAACAGAACATTTGCAAAGGTGATCCAGGAAAATTATCCCGAAATAGCTGATTTATAGTATGTTATTAAAGACTACAGAGGCAGTTACTGTAAAGACTCTGTGAATAAATTTATGTTTTGCAGGACTCTTCACACATATCTGAAGACATTTTCAAGTATGTGGACAAAGATAGTTACACTTACAGTGATAAGTACAAGTATCCATTTTTGTCTCTGGACCATCCTCTGATGCCATGCACAAGGCCATGCACCAGTCACTTGGGATAACTTAGTGAAAAATATAGATAAGATCCAAGCTCGGTGGAGTAGGTACATTTATAGAAGACTTAACATGTGCCTAACGTTGATCTAAATGTCTTAAATGTATTAACTCATGCAATTCTTAGCACAGCCCTATGAGGTAGGTATTAATATTAGACTTATTTTACAGATGAGGAAATGAAGGCAGCAAATGGTTACTTACTGTTGTACCCCAGGGCTGCAGAAGTGGTGAACCTGGATTCAAACCCTGATAGATTGTCTATGCTCTTTACTATACCATGCTATGTCTCAGTGTGAGCACAATGGGGCTTATATTCTAGTGTGGTGACAACAATATATAAGAAGATACGTGAAAAAGAAAAATAAATATTTGAAAGAAAATGATACTAATTCTGATCCTTTACAATGTTACCAACTTTGAAAATCATTAGAACCAGCAAGAGGGATGGCCATTTGGCAAAGAAAACTTGAAGGATTGTCTCATACAGCACAGGAAGACAAACCAGGTGTCTCAGGACACTTGCAGTGATTTGATGAGGTGGTTCTCTGCAGACCTTTAAAAGGGGGAGTTCTGGCTACCTCGGGATGAGTGCGTTTATCAATCCTTCTGATTTATATCATATTGTATTGCCAGTTTCTCAGGATGCGTAAACTTTGGGAATAAGGGCAGTTCCCTTCTCATTTTTCTTTAAAGGACATCTATGATAAATCCACACTCACCTTCATTTCATCCAGGCACCCCTAAGTCAGGGAGAGGATTGGGCTGCAAACATCTTGGAAAAATGCTTTCTTGGAAAGTTCTGAAAAACAGCCAGGCAGAATTCTAAGTGCCGTGGAGCCACATTCTGTACTGCATTTGTGTTAGAAATAATAGGCTAAGTAGTACTGTGGTGACACCTAACCCCCAAATCCCAGCGTCTTAACAAAATCAAAAGTTGTACTTAGTTCCTCAGGGACCCAGACTGATAGAGATTCCATCATTAAGTAACTACACCATGTGAAACAGAATTTACTCAGTCACCTCAACAAGGGGAAAGTTATGACTGACTCTTCTATTTTTTGGCTTAGGGGTGACATACGTCATCCCCCACCTACCTGCCATTAGCCAAACCTAGGTGTATGGCCCCTTCAAAAAGAGTAAAGAAACTGGGATGTCAGATGGAAAATTTGGTGAGAACCACTGTCTCTGCCACAGTACACTCCCCTGGCCACCAAATATTCCTTTTCTTTCTTTCTGCACTTATAACACACTCAGCCCTCTCCAAAGGAACCCAGTCAATCCAAAGTCAATCCAGTCAACATTCTGAGCTCAAAGCCCAGGATCTCTGGGTGTTATGTTGTGCATTGTTTTCTACATCCAGTTTGGAAATAGTGTCTCTAGGTCTAGAGACTGATGAACTCTAAAGACAAGTTATTTTCCCATTATAGTATAGTGGATACTACAAAGTGGTAATACAAGGACAAGACCCACAATAAGCATTATTATGTGGGAAGAGGAAGAATGAGTACCACAAAGTAGTCACTGGTACATGTATTTCCAAGTCCCATTGAACAGATACTGTGAGGACTCCCTACTCTGAGGGTGAGAAATATTCCTTAAAGGAGACCTAATTTTGTTTACATGTCCACTCTTCTTAATGGTCTCTGGCTCTACTGCAGGGATATTGCTTTGTTTCCTGGGCTTCATCTAAAAAGAGCAGCGGGGAAAATGAGCTAGTTGGTTGCTGAGCAGCTTTCTCAACTCTCTGCCTGTTGTATGGAGTTAAGTTTTGAGCAGTTACAGAACTTTTTAGTTCAGACTTTTGTGTTTTGTTTGGCAGGTCAATTATCTCAAATATATTATAACTTTCTTATTTTTATGATTCCAGTCCATTCCAAGTGCTAGTAACAACACTACCATGCTTTCCTAGCCATAATTCTCAGGTCAAATCTATTCTCCTACCTTCCTGCCTTTATGTCTGTCTCTCTTGATATAAAGAGAGTTGCCTTGAGCATGTCAGGGAAAGTGAGGTGAATTTTTCAGGTGCAGAATACATTTTATTTCCTGATTTGGTTATGTAGGTCTATTCACCTTTTGAAAATTAATTGAGCTTTATATGATTTGTGTACTTGTATCTATATATGTAAAGTAAATAAAAATTTACTTTAAAAAAGTTACTTTAACTAAAGTAAGTTAATCTTCCTTTACTGATAGATTAACTAATTCAGACCAGCAAATAAAAGATTCAATCCCTACCACACTGGGAGGGGGTGGAATCTTCCTTACTGGTTCATGAGAATGTTCAGAGGGGCAGCTGAGCAGCCAGGAATGTATATAGGCTTTCATTTCTCTTATGTAAATACATAGTAATGGAATGACTGGGACCGATTGTTGATGGCTGTTTAACTGTTTAAGAAATTTCCAAACTGTTTTCCAAAGGGACTATATCCTTTTAAGCATTCCCAGAAATGATGTATGAGAATTCTACATGGTCCAAATTCATGCCAACACTTTGTATTCTCAGCCTTTCTAATTTTAGCTGTTCTAATAGGGTGTAGTGGTATCTCATTGTGGTCTTAATTTGCATTTCCTTAATGACAGACAATATTAAGCTCCTTTTCAAGTAGTTATTTGACATCCATATACCTTTATGATGAAATGTCTGTTCAAATCTTTGCCTAGTTTTAATTGGACTTTGGGTTGTTGTTGAGCTTTTTGAGTTCTTTCTATATTCTGGTTATAGGCTCTTTATCAGATTTCATTTGCAAGTATTTCTGCATTCACGAAGGCTACTACTTATACCACAAGAGCTGTAGTTGCCTCAGAAGAAGACTGCCTTTAGTAATATGCTAAAAAAAGAGTGCAGACAAACACAGAAACAAAGTAATATGAGTGACTTGGGCAACATGGAGGTCACATGGAACACTATTAAGAAATGCTCACAGTGTCCTTAAAAGCTGCCTAGAAGACTTCATGGACAAAATGATACCTGGATTAAGCGCTATTGGGTGGATAAAATTAGTGACCCCATGCATTCATTTGTATCACTATTTTCTTAAGGCACAAGGATATTTTCAAGGAAGGGACAGGGCAGGATCCTGACCTCTTCCTTTTTGACGTTCAAGGTATTATAAATGTCTGATGTACTGAGGCAACCCAGATTGAGGAACTTCTGGAAAAGACAGTGATGGTCTCCAAGTGCAACCCAATCTTAGAGGAAAGGAAGGTGGGACTGGAAATGATTATCTTCTCTCACTTCCTGAGGGATGACTGCATCACATGTAGCCTCATTGAGGAGGGTTTTATACAAAGCTATCAGGTGGCTCTGATTTCCTCAGGCTTCTTAGCAATTCTTTTAGGTATTGGAGTGTTATGGCTGAGCTCAGAATGTCCAAGGGCAAAACCATGGGTCTACTTAAAGAGTAACCACAGGTATTGCTGAAAAAAACCAAAAGTATAGAGTTGTCCAGCAGTGGTGGGAAATGAGCCTGAGCTCTTGCTTCCACCTAGCATGTAGAAGCAGCAAGCACCAAGGAGGACTGATTCAATAGACCACTGTAGGCAGTCACAGGAATCCTGAAAATACTTGGATAGAAGAACCCTTGGAAAGGTTAGATTTCTTTTCATGTTGGCCTTGACACTGCTGGGGGAGTTGTTAGTTACACATAGACATATATTTGTAGGAGAGATTCTTTACCAAGATCTCCCTCTGGGAATTCAAATCCAAGTTCCATCCAAGTTTCATGTATCCATGGGAAATTACCAAGTTTCTCCATGCTCTAGTTCACCCATAAGCAAAATAATAAAATAACCATAATAGTACCTATTTTATAGGGTTGTGGTGAGATCTAAGAAAGATAATACATATTAAATGCTTAGAAGAGTGGCTGGCACACTGCAAGCCCTCAGTAAAGCTTAGATATTTCTGAAGATGAAAAAAAACAATAAAAATATATTTTCCAAGATTTTAACATTGTGTTTCTTTTGTTGGTAGTTATTGAAATTTTTTATTTTCATCGTGAACTCTTCTGTCTTTTCCAACTGTCTGATCATAGGCATATACATATAGGAGTGAGTGACAATATTTTCAGGGCAGTATATTATCACCATGATAGTCTGATTCACCTAGTTAAGTATTCCTGAGGGTGGATATTGTGTGGCATGATTGAAAGTTACCTCTCTTATACTGGATTATGGCAGTTATTATAAAGGTGAAGCTGCTGGAAAGTACTGATGTTAGCATATCCTATTCCACCATGACTCAAGGAGGAGTCTCAAAAGCTCGCACCTCCACAATCAAGGGAAATTTACGTCCCATTAGTGAAAATTAGAAAACACTTCTGGCAAGTGGCCAATACAGCCCATCCACCAGTAAAGTGAGGATGGGCTCTCATTTATTAAACAATTTAAGTACCAGTTCCAAATTGTAGTCCTCTCAGAGTTTTGGCAATCCATACTTCCCCCATCACGTTCAGTGCTGCTGTTGCTACTGCCATTGCTGCTCCACACCACCCCAGTTGACGTGAAACAGAAGTGGAGGCCCTGTATGATATCAGACCACTTAATGATTAATTAGTGTCTCTCTCATGCAGCACGTTAGAAGGATGGTCTTTCTGGAGTCATGATTAACTTCAGAGCTGCAGATGTTGGAATAGTTCCCTCATAACAATGCTGTGTTGTCACATGGTATGTTCAGGTATCGTCATGATAGGTGATTTAATTGCATTGCTAGAAAGTGTTTGCTTCCTATTGTCTTTAAAACAGCATGATTATGGAAATTTTATAGATGCTTATGGGAAAAATCAATGCAAACACATGCAATATAAATGTACGAATACAAATACATATATTTGTGTTCATGTATATGCACTTTTCTAGCTTTTGCTAGAAATCCATTTGTGAAATCTATTTGAAGAAATGCAAAACATATGCATATATATTCTATCTCAATTTTTGTGTGTGTGACAACTATATTCCCAAAGTATAGACAAATTTAAAAAAATCAGAGGCAAGGCTAAAATCTTATAACCCGAATAACTGAGACTAGCTAAAAACTGGACTGGTTACAAGTATAAATGATAAAAACCTCCCTTCACTCTCTCCTCAAGTTACTTTCTTTAGTATGTTCTCAAATGTTTGGGTTGCTGTGACACAAATTCTAATAACCCATATGATATTGAAAATCTGACATTGTGAGAATATATTACAATGCATATGGCTTCAGGGAATAGGTCACTCAGAGGTTAGTTCATATATATGACTTTAAAAAACATATGGTTCTTTAGTTTCCACCTAGCCTTAGTTATGACATTATTTCCCAAGTTTTAATACTTGCTTAGGACAGCATTACTAAATTTGTGTGTGTAATATTCTATGTTTTAGTCAAAGTACAAAGATAACTTTTGTTCTTATTGCTTAGGTACTTTTCCCTTAGTTGTCATGCAGTGGGAGTATAGGACATATTGATGATATCAATTAGTTCCATCCTTATTGCTGATGGTACTATAAGTCATTGTTAATGACATGAGATTCTACTAGGTGATAGATTGTAGGACTATGCAATGGAAATAAAGCAGAAGAGGCAACTTGTTGACTTATAGTAGAATTCAGTTAAAGCACAAACGATTCAGATATACACACAAATTTCTAGAGGTGTGAGGAGTAAATGGGATCACAAAAATAAAATGACTTTTAATATTATATATTACACAAATCTAAGGTGGTATTATTATCCTTGATATTGTTGTTTTTATGATTATGATTTTGATATATCTTTATAAAATCATGTCTCCAAAACTCTAGTTAATATGTATAAACTTCCATTTGCCTTTTCCAAAATGTCACACAAAAGGAATCATAGGGAGGGTGTAGGGATAAATAGGCAGAGCACAGATAAGTTTTAGGAAAGTGAAAGCCCTCTATGATACCATAACGATGGATACATGTAATATACATTTTTCAAAATCAACAGAATGTACAACATCAAGAGTGAACCATAATGCAAACTACGGACTTTGGGGGATTGTGATGTGTCAATGTAGGTTCATCAGTTATAAAAAATGTACCATCCTGGTAAAGGATATGAATAGTTGAGGAGGCTACACATGTTTGGGGGCAGGGAGTACATAGGAAATCTCTGCACCTTCCTCTCAATTTTGCTGTGAACATAACACTGCTCTCAAATATAAATTTTAAAAGCAAACAATGAAAGGAATCACAGAATATGTATCTTTCTGAGACTGGTTTCTTTCACTTAGAATGATGCATTTGAGATTTATCCTTGTTGGTGGTGTTTGAATCACTTGTTCATTCCTTTTCAGTTGTTCATTGGAATTTTCAATTCCATTGTTTGGATATACCACAGTTTATTCACTTACCAGTTGAAGGATATTTGGGTTGTTTTTAGCTGTGGTGATTACAAATAAAGCCACTTGAAACATTTGCATACAGGTTTTTGAGTGCACATGACATTTCATTTCACTTGGGTGATCCTTAAGTCAGATTGCTGAATTGTATGGTTAGCATTTGTTTAATTTCATGAGAAACAGCCAAAATATTTTCCAAAGTGACTATCATTTTGCATTCCCACCAGCAATGTCTGAGATTTCCAGTTGTTCCTAATCCTACTCAGCATTTATTATCAACACTTTCTTTGATTTCAACTGTGTGGTGGTATTTAATTTTGGTTTTAATTTGCATTATTCTGAGTACTTTTCATGTACATATTTGCCGTTTTATATATCTATATATCTATCTTCATTGGTGATGTGTCTGTTTAAATTTTTGCCCATTTTTTAATTGGGTTGTTTGTCTTTTATCTTTGAGTTTTGAGAATGTTTTTATAGAGAGTCTGGATATAGGACCTTTACCAGTCTCATTTGTAAATATTCTTGCCATTTGTAGCTTGTCTGTTAATTCTCTTATTTACCAATATCTTTCAAACTGCAGAAGTACTTAATTTTCACAAACATCAACTAATCAATTTGTTCTTGTGTAAACCATACTTCTGAGGTTGTATCTCAGTATTGCTTAAATCCTGGTCACAAAAGTTTTCTCCTTTGTTTCTGTCTATAAATTGCATAGTTTTAGATTTTACATTTGGGTCTAAGGTCAATTATGAGTTAATTTTTGCATTGCTATGAAGATGGTCCATTTATTTGCCTATGAGTGTCCAATTGTTCCACCGTCTTGATGAAAAGTCTACCTCTAACTATCTTTTGCATCACTCAGAGAGAAATCTAAATTCTTTCATAGTTCTCATTTGAGTACTACCTGGAAAATGGCTCCTTAGCGCTTAAAAAAAATTTTCTTTAGTTATTATTTCCTATCCTGCACTATCATTTGTCCTTTCAGTGTAATTAAAATATGTTCCTGCAAAATAAAATAAACCCTGCCTCACCAGAATTTTACAGTTTATTTATTTAACAGTCCCTATGCATTACACTCATTTTGACACCAAATGGTATACTGCAACTCAGTTTTGGCACTAACTGGTGGTAGGTAGTGCAGACTCCAGAAGTTAAAGGTCATGTTACCCAACAAGACTGCCCTAACTTTAGATGCCAGACACAACTGGGGACCCCATCCACACTTTTGAACAACAGGCTACAAATTCTAGGGGTTCCCTAGACCACCCCCCAGATTTGATAATTTGTAGCATGATTCTCAGAACTCTGAAAGATGCAAAACTCATGACTACATTTTTATCATATGGATTCAAATTAGGAACAGCCAAATGAAAAGACACATAAAGGAAGATCTGGGAGGGTCCTGAACACAGACCTTCTATACTCTTCTCTGTGGAGTTAGGACATGTCACCCTCTTGGGACATCAATGTGCTCATCAACCAGGAAGCTCCTTTGAGCTTCAATGTCCAGAGTGGTAATTAGTATTTCATTACATAGGCACGATTGATTAAATCATTGACTATTTGATAGAATTAAGTCTTTAACCCCCCTTCCCTCCCTGGAGTTTGGGCTGGCTCAAAATCCCAACCTTCTTACATGATTGGCCTTTCTGGTGGCTGGTCCTACTCTGAAGCTATCTAGAAGCCCATCTTGAGTCACCTTATTAGCATGAACTCAGTTGTGCTCTAAGGGGTTCATGAATAACAAAAACACTGCTATCACTCTGAAAATGCCAAGAGTATAGAAGTCCTCCCAAGAACTAGAGACAAAGACCAGCCAAATTCTTTATTATATAAAAACAACCTACCACCAGCATTTATAAGGTGATTGCTCTGTTTAAATATTTAAATTACGAGAGTTAACAAAATCAGTTCTAAAAGATTTTCAGAGAGATTTATTAATACATTGAGGTATAAAGCAGTAAAATATTTGTTGTTTCCTTTAAACTTTCAAAATATCATAAATCTCAAAGGAAGGGAGCTGCATAATACCAAAGAAGTAGAAGCTTAATTTAGTAGTTTTATTAATTCCAGCAAAGTATGGTCCAAAGTTAATAGGAAGAATGCTTCAAAGATAGAATAAGTCAAGGTACAGAAAATGAAAGCACATTTAATTTAATGTTAATCTCATAGAGATAGCCTCATACAATCTCATAGAGGATAACAGTGATTAATATGTAATTATAACCTCATAGAAGTATCCTTAATATTAATTTCATAGAGATATGTGAGGATAATATGTGGAGATATTGGTTGCCTTAACTAGTTTCTCATGTCTAAAAACAAATAAAAAAAAAATGTTGGTTTGCTACCTATATAAAATGCTAACTTCAGTGTGTAGAAACTACCTATGGCTCTTCGGAACTTCATACAATTTTCTAAAGCAACAGTCTTATAAATGCCTTCCTTTGGAATTGGCACATACTATGATGAAGAAGAGTGAAACTTGATGAATTACTTTCTAATATAGTTACACTGAAATCCAGTCTTGCAGAACTATCATTTCTCATTTAGAAATTCAGTCTCTGCCAATTCTATTTTAGGGGCTTTACAAATAAATTATAGCAGCTTAATATGCTCCTTTGCCGATAATGCTCCTGGGAAGTATTGAAAATAAATGGCCCTCTAGCAGTACTGACTCTAAGACTATCTCAGAAAGAATCTCCAAGGTAGTCCTCCTTACTACCTGAGGTGAAAATGTTGCTGAGCATGTGTTCTGTTTCGAAATGCTGTATTAATGGTTTTGCTGTAAGCCTGCAACATATTTTCATGTTCTTCTAAATTCACAGGAAAATTTGCAGTGCTCTTAGCATTCTATTCCTCCCAGAAAACAACATTTTCCCAAGACATTCCTTTCTGAATGGCGTTCAATATAATTACAATGATGTAGTTTCCCAGGACTTACACTGTCAGAAACAAAAATGTGTGGCACTAATTCCCAACAAGTCACACTGAATGTGCACTTGAGTGAATCAAATTAATTATGAAAATAAACACACATGGGAAACTGAACAGTGAAAATGGTTAACTGATTTTTTTAACTTAATGGATTTGTCTATGAGTTATGTAATATCTACTACCATTATTCAGAAGAATCTTCTTTCCTGTTTTTAATGTACATATAATATCTACTGATCAAAACTCCTACCGGATTATAGTTTTATTAATTCCAGCAAAGTATGGAATTCATTTTAAAATGAATTAATCTCATTCTATTTCTACACATAAAATGGATTCCATCAATATATCTGAAAACAAGGTCATGATAACTTGTGTAATAGTTAATGTACTGCAGTACTGCAAATGTTACAGTAAAATACCGTGCTCAAAAATAGGAATACTTTCAGATGCTTCATCAGAAGAGCCATGGATATTTAGGTTATTTGAAAAAGGTTCTGCTGCAGTCAACAGGATAAAAAAGATGGTCATTGCTTTTCAATGTAATTTTGCAGCTCTCATAAAGAAAATATCTCTATTAAATTTATCAGTAACTGTTTATCTCTGATCTGTGAGAACTGAGCTAAAACCAACAAGATAAAAATCACACACACAAACTTGCAGGCATGCATGTGTGCATATATACTCAAAACAAAAAATTGGGGTCGGGGGAGAGTAAGTAAATTTTTGCCCCTCAACACTATGTTCATAAACAAATGCTCTGGGAATAGTTTGTCTCTCTTGAGCCAAATTTCTATTTTTAAAATCTTTCTTCACATAGATCATATGATGTTCGTGAACTCTAAGAATGTTCTGACTTATTGCCTCACTGATAATTTAATTGAAGCCACTTCTATTTTTAGGAGAGAGCTTAGTCACGTATGTGGGATTTTACTATGCTTCAGGAAAGTTTTTAGTTTCACAGTAAAGTGACCTAAGCTAAGTAAACCATTTGATCTTATATGAGTGAGTTTTTCTTTCATACAATCAATATCTCCATTGTGAAGTCATGGGATTTTCTAAAACTCTTTTTAATGTTGTTTAAAAGTACTTCTGCATTATCATAACAATTCCTTGTTATTTATAGTATATTACAGAAAATATAGGAATAAGTTAAGGATATGTGTAGGAAAGAAAAGACATTTTAGCAAATGAATCAGATAAATTTTTCATTTTTCCAAAAGTTGCAGTCACTGTGGCTTTTGAGACAAACTAAAAGATATCAACTATGTCATGCATGTTCCTCTTAAAAGACAATTGTTCTTATGAAGGGAACTGAAACTATTTCTAAAAAATCATGTATTTGGGGAATTTAGCTTTATCCATCTGGTATGATCTTTTAACCTCTGAAAATCAAGTAGTTTTTGCTTGTCATAGGTAAGAAGATGATGACTTCATTAGAATGGGTGTCTGGCTGGAAATGAAGGAGGTGATCAAGTTGAGAAAAAAGATGACACATTTTATTCCAGGTTATTCCTTGTTCTGAGTTTTCAATCTGTGACATGGACATACACAATTCCAATATGAGTGATAGCTATTACTTGAAACTTTGTCAACTGATAATAGCACAAAACTTCTTGTGGGAGAAGAGAGAACCAGAAGTTCGGTTACCGATCTATCTACCCCTGTATATGTTCAAATGATGAGATCAAATTTTATGTAACACCTACATCCACTGTCCAATCAGCACCCTAGCAAATAGTCAATTGTCAAAATTACCATATACCTCCCACTCACATCCCTACCCCTGCACATGCAAATGTTTGCTGAAACAATTATTTTTATATTTTATAAGAAAATTACTTGGTAGATTTTCTGACCAGACATTTTAAGATTTATGGTTCTTAAGTATCTATTAGACATTGTCATTCTAGAGGAATTAAGGTGATAGCTTTTTCTATTCTGCCATGGTTTTCATAGATTCACTGTAGAGCATAAAACAAGACTGCATATAGCTGCATATTTTGTAAAGAGAAGGAAGAGAAATGGAAAGCAATCACTATGATATAAATTATTCTTTTCATTCTAAACATTAATCATTGACTTGAAAAGTGTAATGGACCTGTTCGTCACTTTTGTTTTTCTATATTGACTCATGCAGACATTTTAGTGCAATATACAAATTAACTGAGTGCTAGTCAATCTGATCATATATAGAAAGACTTCAAAGTCCTTTACCCTGGGGACCTCCACTAATTTATTTTATGACTAGAAGTTCTTCAGTGTAGCGACTTCATTCACTTTAATCAAAATGATATTTTTCTTTTCATTCACAATGGCAATATAATCATGTTTGAGTTGCAGTGGGATAGGTCTTGGAGTTTGAGAATCTCATGAAGAAAATCTTATTTCTATTACCAGAATATTTGACTCACTTCAATACACCCACATTCTTCAGGTCAGATTTTTTTTTTCTAGCTTGTCAAAATATAACAGCAAAGTCGTCAATGTACATTCTGGGTGAACTTTGCAGATTTTATTTGTAAGCAGTCTGCTTTTGTGGCTGAATTGTGTAGAATAAGTACATAGATAAGCAGATTGAATAGTGCAGAAGAAAACATTCCTGATTTAACATAGCCTTGCCTTTGAATTCCAGGAAGCAAGGTGGGTGGTGCTTTGGTCACTTTGAGCTGCCATATCAAAGCACTATAGACTGGGTGGCTTATAAACAAGAGAAATTTATATCTCACAGTACTGGTGGCTGAGGAGTCCAAGATTAAGGCAATGGCAGATTTGGTATCTGATAAGAGCATGCTTCCTGGTTCATAGCTGGCAATCTTCTCTCTGTGTCCACACATGGCAGAAGGCATAAGAGAGGACTCTTTCACAAAGGGCACTAATCCCTTCCTGAGGGCTCTGCCCTCATGACTTAATCACCTCCCAAAGGCCCACCTCCAGATACCATCACATTGGGGATTAGGTTTCAACCTATAAATTTGGGGAAATACATCTATTATTTTCTTCTTCTTTTTTTTAACATATTGTCTATAGTAACGATTCTATAAAATGAATGTAAGAACAAAATTAAAAATCATAACTTTTAAAAAATTTTTATTGGAGTGTAGTTGTTTTACAAAGTTGTATTAGTTTCCACTGTACAGCAAAGTGAATTAGCTATATGTATACATATACCCCCTCTTTTTTGGATTTCCTTCCCATTTAGGTCACCTCAGAGCATTGAGTAGAGTTCCCTGTACAGTAGGTTCTCATTAGTTATCTAAAAACTCAACATCTTAATCATTGATAATCTGAGCTGCTAATAAAGTGGGCTGTGGCATGGATAAAATTTGTTTTTGTTCTTATAAATCCATCCCAATTATCCTTTATTCAGATAAACATATAAAATGTGAGTAAGGGTGATGTTATTTATTATTCTGGAGGTACAATCAAATGCATTTTAGTTTATATATTTTGAAATATATACTGTTGTTCTTAGTCATATACAGATTCCTTAGGGTCCATTTCTTTAGTAAGAGATTTTAAAATTTACTTTTTCTAAATTCTTATGAATCACTTTTATTATGTTACTAAAATTTAAAGGCATGAAAGTAATACTGTTGTATCCTTTCAAGTCAGAACTTAAGGCACAAACCCTAAGAAACCTCTATCCTCCCCAAATCAAACCAAACATTTTCATCTCTCGAATTCTTAAAGTCCCTTGAGAAAATATGACTGAAGCAGAAGAAATAAAAACAAAAAACAAGCAAACAAAAAACACTGACTAAATCAGATAAACTACCTGGTTTGAATCTTGCAAATAGTGAACTTCTATTGATCAAATGATAAAAAATAGCTTTAGGAAAAGAGGAGGTATGAAAATTAACAAAATGGATGAAAAAATAGTTTCAGAAGTTAAGGATCTGTCTCAAAAGGTCCTGCCATAAGTGAGTATAAGTGAAACTTAAGTGTGTGCTAAAAGCTGGAAGAAAAAAGTTATCTATTCCCATGAGGCAAGACAGGGATCAGATCCAGGTGACTGAAGAGAACTAAATTGTTGTTAACAATAACAGAGACAGTAGCAATAATTATCACACTATTAATTTTTTTTCATAATTTAAACATTTTTTGTATATAAATACTCTATTTCTTTGAAGCATAGAATGTTTTACATTTTCCCATCGTACTTGGACACTTCCACCTTCTCTTTCTACCCAAATCCCTCACTTCCTCCCTATAACCCACATCACTATGTCCCTCTATTTTCACTGTCTTCATAATATACAGATGTATGTAAATATACTTTCATATATACAAATGCAGTGTTTTCTTTATTAAAAAAATAGAATAATATTAAACACAGTTTTATGAATCTTGGTTTTCGTACTCAACCATACTATGTAGAGATGCTGAATCATCTGATATATATAGCTCTAATTAATGTATTTTATTGCCTACATAATCAATATTATGAATGTTCTGCCATTTATTCAATGATTCTCCATTGATTGGACATTCATTTTGCACTTTCCCCCTTAAATAATACTGTAACAGGTATCTCTGTATACACATTTTTACATACTGTGGTTTTATTATTACAGGATGGACCCATAGTTGCTCAATTTCTTGGTTGAAGGCATATGTATTAATTATTTTTATTGGACTCTGATAGAGACTTAAACATATCATATCCTAAATCATCTTCCATCCCAACCAGCAATAGGTGTTATTGCTCTTGTTTTTAAATCTCGCCACTTTAATGGGTAAAATTAAAGTGGGTGCTACACTTTTCCTTTTTAGTTTATATTTATATTACAGATAAAAATCCTTAATCTATCATCTGAATTAAGAATGTTTTTTGAATTCAAATGTTATCTATTGACATTAGTTGAGGTAACTTTTAGTATAATATTTAAAAAATTTGCTTCCCATATATAATCCAGATTTCCAGTCTTAATTAAAAATATGTACCTTTATGTAGGTTTTACATTCTACTCATAAAATTTTCCACAATTTTTTTAAATAAAAATTTAGATTTTAAGGTTGTTTCCCAAAGTTTTGCTTATTATACTAGCACATAAATCTGAGTAAATCATTAACATGTTTAGTCCTAGTTTTATCATTTGTAAAATAGAAGTGATAATATTTCAGAGCTATTGTAAAAATTGGCTTTATCATAAAGGTCACATCTTACAATGTATGTAAACAAATCATATGGTAGACTATAAATCTTACAGTATAAATGCCAGTTATTTTAATAGTAATAGGAAGATAATCAGGAATCATAAATAAGCAACTTTCAAAGTGTTCTTCAATTTTTATGCAAAAGCTATTAAATTATAGTATAATTTCAGAAGACAGTTTAGTGCCTGATGTATTTGCTGATCAAGTTGGTATTGCTGCCTCAGGATTTATGTTTTGTTTGAGTTATTATAAAGTTATAACTTTAAAATCCAGTTTACTCTATATGAATTTATGACCTCATTTAAAAATATTCTAAGCCACTTCAATGTTCTTAGGCAGTGGTGAATTTCATGAGTTAATGATACACTGGCTTAAGAAGAATTTCCTGTTTTCTCTTTTGGATGTTTTGCTGTTTTGTAGTATGTCTCTAACTTTATGAGAAAGTTACATGGAAAAAAAAATGTGACAGTGTAAGGCTATGCACCAAAATATCTTTGGGATAAACTATCTAGCATATAAATAATTAAGTTTTTTTTTCAGAAAGCAAATATTTAAGAGGAGAGGCAAGCAAAGCCCTGTTTGAATGAATAAATAAAGATCAGTGCTTTTAGTCATAAAACCAGCAACACTCTTCTGTTACTGTTTAGACTTCGTTCATGTTTTTTTCCTGACTGATCAAAATTAGAAAAGGAAATCTATGAAAATTACCCTTGTTGTGAAGTTTTACTCTCCTTAGGATGGTAGTTATAATTTGGCCTCAACCTACTCAATCTCCAACTGCTTCCCTCCCTCCTGCCTGGAGTTCCCAGAGATCAAATTCCAACAGAGACTCTTAAAACCCCGTACCCAGACACATACCATTTCATGGGCCTGGAATTGCCTTTCCTGCCCATTTTAGCTTGAAAATTCCTTTTCTTTCTACTTCTGATCCTTCACGCAATGTCGGCTTCTCTGTGACATCTTCAAGAATTTTGTCCTCTTAACCATGACTCATTTCTCTCTTTTTCCATGCTTCTTTGCCTTTTATATTTAGCTAAGTTATAGCCTTTAGGTATGTCTGGAGAATGGTGATTTTTTTTTTTTTTTAGTTTAAGAAGTAAAACTTGCGCAGGCTATTTTTCTTCTCAGTGAGTGAACTTTATACAGAAGCAGAGACACATATGGAATGAAATAAAAATAGAGAAATCTTAATACCCTTTCGTTTTTCCTCTGTAGACCAGTGGGATGAAAATAGGAAACTTTCAAGCCGGAGAGTTAAGATTTCAATTCCTGACCACTTTATGTATGCACAGTAGGGGAACAAGACCAGCTGAGAAGGGGCAGAGTGTGCTGTCCTGACAGCGATTGTTCTGGAGAAAGATGGGATCTTTTTATTAAGTGATAGAAGCCTGGGAAACTTCTATCTGTATGGTTCAGAATGCACAATAGCAGTAACACGGCCAAGGATGAGACCTGTTTTTTCAGGCTGCCCTGGAAAGAGGCCTTAACTAACCTTCCTCTCCTCATAGAGTCCGACTCTTATTGAAAGTGATCAAACTGGCAGAGACCAGGCCACCTGCTTGCTTCAAGGGTGGCCAGAAGGGTGCCCAGAAATTTACATGTTGAGTCTCTCCAAGTAAAAATACCATTTCTTTTAAAAGTTAAAATGAAAGCCAAGACACATTTACATTTTAAACCATCAGTAAGGAAATCCATCTCCAAACTGTAGTATTAAAAGTGAGTTTCTTGAGCAACTCTGACTACATGCACATTAGAAGACATTCTAATGATTAAAGGAAATTATTTTATTAAATGATATTTCTTGGATTCATAAGGGTCTCAGAGAAAGAGGATATTTTGAGGGACTTTATAGCAAAACACCTTCTTGTGCTGTATTTTAAATTATTTATTTGGTTGTACATTTCCTCCACTAAACCAGGAGCTCCTTGAGGTCAGTGGAATGGAATGAAAAACAGATGGACTTTGGTATGAGTTGACCATGTGTTTAACTACTGGCTATGTGACCTTGGGCAAGTTATTTAACTTTTGGAGCTTTGTTTTTGTTTAATTTCTAAAACCTCCTGGAAACTATTCTGCATAAGCCTGCCACATTCAAGACATGTGGTACATATTTGTGGAGTGAATTAATGGATTAATTAATTAATTAATGGTTCTACATATGAAAGGATTTTCAATGTTATTTATTAGTAGCTGTATTATGGTGAGTATAAATGGAATACACTTAAATGTAAGATGTTCTGTATAGAATCATATGATGATAGAGCTAAAGTTTGTTTAGAAATAATTCTAGGCCAGTTAATCTCAATAATGAAGGAGAGGGGGCATTTCGGAAACATCTAGTTCTATATATGCTAGTTTATCTCTTGAGGGGCTCCTGTTATGTTTGAAATTTGGTCATAAGTCATATTATTGTACTTATTTCTATGTTATACATTTATATTGTATTAAGATTGTTAATTATTTCTCTCATAATCTCTATCCAAGTAAAGAGCCAATCTTTCAGCCAAATCACTCCATCTGTAGAGGACGAAACTGATCCAAGTTTCCCTGACTTTGGGGGCCTGCAGGGTCTGACACTGAATTTGCAATACAGTGTACTTTCCCCTTAAACTTTATACTTGGAAAATGCCAGAGGTAGAAGGATGGGACCCTGGTCACAGAAATAATTAAAATGGAATGAGAAACAAAATAAAGAGAATTCATTACCTTAAGAAGTAAATTTTGACTCATTTGAAATTAATGTCTTTGCTTATTCAATGTTTAGTGAGTCAAGGAGTCACAAGATGGAGGAATCAAGATACACAAGGTACCTTCAGACCTTGAGTGTTTTATAGTCAGCTGGTGTCTGTCTGGTGGTTAATTTAAAAGAAAAAAGAAGAAGGGAAAAAATAAATGGGACTAACTTCAAGCCGGGAAGATATATTTGCTGACAGAAGCTTGTGAAAGAGACAGACTTAAAAAAAGGAGCTACTTGTTTGGAGCAAGGAAAAGTAGCTTGTAAAGACAAATATTGCCAGAGTGCAAGGCATGTGGTTAAGTTCAGATGAATGAACACAACACTTTTGCAATCATAGGAAGAGTAAGCATAGGAAGACTAAGCAGTTTTGTCTGAGAAGTAGAAAAAGGAATAATGTGTGGAAGGTTTATGACAGAGAGTGAACACTTTGGATGAGATTTTTATTACAAAGATAGGTTTAACTTCTAAATCTAAAGATTTAGAAAATGTTGTCTTCCACCACTTTCATTTTGCTCCATCAGCAGACCTGGTGAAGCATTTTGATAGTCAAGAACTTGGTACTTAACCCCCAAATCCATCAGGTAAGATAACTGCAGATAGTGATCACAACTTCATGTGGATTGCATTATTTTGATGCACAGTGCCGTATTTCCTTACTGGTTCTGATACATTAGTGACATATGCAAATTTTCTTACCTTTAGTTTTGTGGTCTGTAGAATTATCTTGAGACAAAGAAAAGTGCATGCACACACACACAAATCTATGTGGATATTCTCCAAAATGCCTACACCAAACCCTTCTTTCTATTTTAAACTTTGACCTATCCTCATTTTGATATATGCAGAGTTACCCATGCAATTAACTAAAACCAATTTGATTTTTAAATTTTCTTATCTGACATTTCACAAGGAGAGCTGCCTTATTATTAAACATAAAACTTCATTGTTTCTTTACATCTGATGATAAATGATATATCACTGAAGGGAAGTGTCATGATTTTTTTTACAGTTACAAAATTGGATGAAATTTGAACTTTTATTCCTAAAAATAAAATGATTCAATTATAATAATTGTCTCATAAATTTTAGATAATATCCTCAAATGGCAAATCTGTCATTGTCAGACACATAGCCCCCAAATCCTTTTATGGAACAATTAGGAAGCTGGAACTCCATCTATTTTTTTTCCATTATGTCATCTCTCCTGGCATGAAAATTGAAAGAGCATTGAATCTCTGAATACAGTTCTGTAGGTTGGAAAGAGCCCTGAAATGAAAATTAGGAGAGCTATGTTCTAGTCCTTCCAGGACTAGACAAACAGCTGCAAGACCTTGGGCAAATCACTTAACATCTATGTACTTTTATCACTTATAAAATGAAGAGGCTGCACTAAATGATGCATTATATCTAAAATCAAGCCATCTTTTATTACCTAGGTCAGATTTCCAGGCATCAAACTCAGGAATCTGGGACTCATTCTAGATGTCAAATCCAATATATCACCATGATCTACTGACTTGTCTCCCTTTAGTGATTTCCTATATGTAATTGTCTTTTGGTTCCCAGTTAATTGGTATAAACCTTCATCTCTTGCCTGCAGTACTGGAAGGTCCCTTACCTGCTTTTTTATCTGCTTCCTTAGTGTTGCTGACCTCCAGTATCTCGTTTTCAATGCATCTGGGGAGATCTCTTCCAAACAGAAAACTAATGATGACACTACCCTATCTAAAATAATTTAATAGTTCCACCTAAATCCTTAGCATGCTATTCAAGACCACTCATAATTAGTCTTCCCTCTGCCTCTCTTTCTATACTCAATTCTCACCACAGTCTTAGCTCCTGACTTGATCACCTTGACATCCTTTCCCCATATTCACTAATTTACATTTTTCTGAAGACACAAGAGAGGGTAAATCTTGGAATTTTGTTCAAGTTACTTTCACTCTCTGGGCTACTCTGCTTCCTATGGTGAATCTTAGTGAACTATATCCCTTTATAGTTATCTTAAGCATCATTCTACTCAAGGGGCATTCTTGCTTCTTTCCTCACTCCACATTACCTCTTCAAAGTAGAATTGATCACTTTGTTGTGCCCACTGCCTTGTACTTAAATCACAGCACCTATTTCATTTCATGGCTATATATGTACTTATGTGTGCCTATAAATGCATTTATTCCAGTTTTATTTTTATTCTCAACTCTTTGAGCATTAGAGCTGACATGTTTGACATTTACATTAAAATTCATGAGAATTGCCTTTGTAAAGGTAAACTGCTCTTTAATTCATAAACAGCCTTTGAAGGCACCTGAATTTATAGATATTTTATTGACTGCACTTTTTATATGTATAGAGAAAATAGTTTCTGATTTTAATATAAGAAAGTACTGGTTGAAATGTACCTGGAGAGGTGTATCTGATAATTTGAAGAATTAGTTACCTACTTTGTTTTTCTCAGTAATCTGGTGTTGTTTGGGATAAATTTGGGGTTGTCCTAGCACAGGTTAAGAAAAGGGAACATTTTTTCATATGAAATTTTTGAAATTCCTTTATTAGCTGCTAATATAGTAAGAGATCTAATGTTTCCTTGGTTACGACACCATACTTATAAAAACAATGATACATGTTAATTTTACAATAAAATTAATTTCTCACATGCTCTTTCTCATTACCCTAGACTCCAACTATCTTCCTGCATTCTTTCTTTCTTATTTTCCCTTTAAACATTTATTAAGCAATATATCTGCCACTCACTGTATTAGGAACCTGATAATCAAGCATAAACACACACACACACACACACACACACACACACACACACACACACACACAAAGGGCCTGAACTTCTGGGGTTTATATTCTAAGAAGGGGAAAAGAATAAAGAAACATTTATTGCAATATGGTAAGTATTACAATACCAGAAAAATATTCAGAGGTCTTTTTTTGTGTGATGATACTTTTGCAGGATTTTTAAGACAAATGTAATTCATCAAGCAGAAAAAAAGGAAGAAAGCATTTCTGGTAAAGGAAGGAGTAGATACAAAGGCTCAATGTAAGAGAATGCTACCTTCAGCTTGTCCGAAGTACAGAGCTTGTGCTCGGAAGTGGTAGAACATAGGAAGAAGAGCTGGTCATGGGTGAGTTTATAAAGACTTGCTGCTATACTAAGTAGGGCTAGAGCTTGATAAGGTTTACCAAAAAAAAGGGAATCATTTAAAACATGTTGATAAGGAAGGAACACATCAAATGTGCCTTCTAAAATAGTTACGTAGTCTGTAGTATGGAATGGAAACTGAAGAAATGAAAGGCAGCTAAGAGACTCCTGCAATAATTCAAGTGAAGTTTGATGACGGTTCACATTAAGTCAGTGGTGATAGGAAAGGAGAGAATAGGTGGATCTAAGGGGTTTTTTAAGAGGTAAAAATAGGATTTAGTGACTCATTAGGTGTAGAAGATGGAGGAGTATAAGACAATATGCTGGTTGTAAATTAAGAAGAGTCTGTGGAAGTTGATGCCTATAAGGAAGCAAAAGTTAAAAGAGAAAAAAAAGAACAGAATTGAAGGAGGAAGAAGAGTTTAGGTTTAAATTATGCTAAATTTGGGATGCCTTTAAGGCAATAAACTATATTCTGAAGAAAATAAGAAATATGGGTCTGTATAAGTTAACATCCTATTTGTCTTAGTTTCATAGAAAACTCACACTCTGTGGCTTAACCACACAGTGGTTTATTTTCCTTATATAACAGTAAATCCAAAGGTGCTGACATTGCTTTGCTGCCCAATAACACTAGGACCCACGTTTCTTTCATTATCTTTTTTTTAAAATCTCATTCTGGTCACCCAATGGTCACAAGATGGCTGCTCCATCTCTATCTTACATTCACATTTTAAGCAAGATGAAGAAGGAAGGGAAAGTGATGATAAAATCAGAAATAAAATCTTTTCTAAAACTCCCCATAAAGAGGAAAATTTCCAAAATAGTGGCATAAGGAGTTCTGCAGGCATACTCTCCAGAAAAATAGCCAAAAATGATGATAATTATTTCTTTAAAAAGCCTCCACCACTTGAAGTCTTTGGAAATTATCTTAAAGGTATGCTGCAAATGAATTTTCTTGAATTATTTATTCAAGAAAATCAAATAAATCTGTAAGAAGAGCAAGAGTCTGTGGCACTAGAGCTGCAATCTATTCCCTCTCTTTCTGAATACCCAGCTCATCATGATGGAGGCTATACTCTGAGAGCATAAAACCAAGAAGATGTGGCTCCTTCTTTCCCCAGCTCCAGTCAAGGGCTATGGTAACTCCCCAGGTGGGGCAGGCCACAAGCATTTCTTATCTTTCCCAGCACTATATTGCTGAAGCTAAATTCTGAGCAAATATATGGATTCCTCTTCCTCCTTTCAACCCTCAGATTCTACCTCATGGATAGCAGACCAAGAACAGTGAGGGCCCAATCACCTTTGTCCCAGTTTTCATTTATAGACTAAGTTTGATGCTGGTATATGCAACTTCAGAATACCAGAAACACTGTCCCAGCCCAGAAGGCTTCTCTTAAAGTAGGGATGCCACCCCAACAGAAGTTGGCCACTATTCCCACTCCCAGTTCTGAACAGTGGCTCAGAGATTTTGTCTAATGGGAGAGGAAGGATATAAGAACAGAAGACTATGGAGCTCTCCTCAAAGTAATTGATTTTTTTAACAGTATGTGGAGAAGTTCAAACCTAAGGTTGCTCACTAAAAGAAAGGAGTTTTGGTGATAAGCAATTAAGAAAAGGCCAATTTTTCTATGAGCAGTAGGTTAAACTTTAGGCTAGTTAGTTTAACAGAGAGAACAAGGGGAAAATACAGTAAAGAGGAGTCCTCCTGGAGTCATAACAAACCTCGAAAACTGGCATCAAAATATACTCTGCAATTTATGTCCTAGGACATTCAAAAACAATAGGGAAATACCTGGCAGTTAGTTGAGACTAAAGCTAGGTGTAAGACCAAAAAAGGCAGACAGACCAAAAAAGGCAGGCAGATTAACATAGAAAGAAGAGAATGAGACAAAGAGAGCCCGGCTAAAACTACTGTCATCCCAGGGTGACAATGCCCATACTCTAGGCTATACTTTCTGAGAAATGACATTAGAGGTTTCACATTTCAGGGGAAATGGACTGCTTTAAAATAGTCCAGCTAAATCACTGAGTAAATACATAAGCAAACAACAACAAGTCCTGAAGAAGGGGGAAAGTCTGACTCAAGCACAGGATCAAGAGCAGGTAACAGAAACTGCCTGTAAGAGGGCCTAAATGATGGACTTACCATATAGACTTCAAAGCAACCATTATAAATATATGTAAAAACAAAAGGAAAACAAGTTCAATGAAATAAAGGTATGATGACAATACCTCATCAAATAAAGAATATGAATAAAATGATAGAATTTACTTTAGCCAAAATTAAATTTAAGAGTTTAAAAGTACAATGATAATAAATATAAAAATTCATTAGAAGGGAAAAAGAGTATATTTGAACTAGAAGAAGAATCAGAAAACTTTACCATAGATTGATGGAGGTTAAGAAATATGAAGAACAGAGAGAAGACAGAATGAAGAGAAATGAACTAACTTCAGAGAAATGTGGGACACTGCTAAATGCAATGGGAATACCAGGAGAAAGGAGATAAAGAAAACAGCAAAAATAATATTGAAGAACAAATGGATGAATCTTCCCGAATTTGATGAAAATTTCATCTACATACCCAACAATCTCACCTTACTCCAAGAAGAGTAAATGCAAAAAATCCACACCAAGACTCATTATAGTAAAAAAATGTTTAAAGACAAAAACAAAGAAAATATCTTGAAAGCAGCATGGTACAATTATTCAATATATATAAGGAATTCCAGTAAGATTATCAGTTGACTTCTGATTAGAATCAATGGAAACCAAAAAGCAGTGGGATGTCATATTTAAATGATAAAATAAAAAAGAAATGTCAGGCAAAATGTTTATGTCCAGGAAAGATACCTTTCAAAAATGGAACTTAAATAAGGCATTGCCAGATTTAAAAAAAAAAAAAGAGAGAGAGAGAGAGTAGGGATAGGTTAATAGCAGACCTGCCTTCCTGCCTTAAAATAGTGTTAAAGTAAATTCTTTAGACTTAAATTAAGGAATCCCAGACAATATTTCAAATTCATAGGAAAAAAACAAAGAACACTGGTAATGGTAATTATATAATTATAAAAGACAATATCAATGCATATTTGTTCTTTTTTCCTTTCACTTATCTAAAAAGAAATTCTATAAACAATATTTATATAACTGTATTGTTGGGCTTACAACAGTACAGAAATGCATATTTGACAATAAAATGGCAAATAAGGTGGGTGGGAGTAAAGCCGTACTGGATTAAGGAAATGATACTAGATGGTAACTCAAATCCAGGTACAGCAAATAGGAAGGCTGATATGGCAAACACTATAAATACACACCTGTTCTTCTTTCTTCCCTCAGCTGCTTAATTTTTTTGTAATATTTATTTATTTTATTAATATTTTTGGCTGTGTCAGGTCTTAGTTGCCACATGCAGGATCTTTCGTTGTGGCATGAGGGCTTCTCTCTAGTTGTGGGGTGGTGTGCAGGTTTTCTCTGTCTAGTTGTGGCACACGGGCTCTAGAGCAGATGTGCTCTGTAGTTTGTGGCACATGGGCTCTCTAGTTGAGGTGTTCAAGCTCAGTAGTTGCGGTGCATGGGCTTAGTTGCCTCGTAGCTTGTGGGATCTTAGTTCCCCGACCAGGAATCGAACCCACATCCCCTGCCTTGGAAGGCAGATTCTTTACCACTGTACCCCCAGGGAAGTCCCCCTCAGCTTCTTTAAAGGATGTAAAATTATACTAAGTAATATATGCTATATACGTATATAAATATAGACAGAGAGAGAAAGAAGAGAGAATATGCATAACATTAATAGCACAAAAATGATGAAAGGACAGAACTATAAAGCATAATTTTTCTGTCTTACTGAATTAAGATAGTATAAATCTGAAGTAGATTCTGAAAAGTTAAAATGTATATAGTAAGTCCTAGAAAAACTACTAAGAAGACAATTCAAAAATAGAGTGAATGAATTATTAAAAATTAGCATGGCCAAATGGAAATACATATTTAATGCAAAAGAAAAGTATAAAGGAGGAATAGAGCAACAAGAGACAAGAGATATGGAAAACAAAAGTAAAACGGCTTACGTAAATCTAGGTCTATCACAATCCGGTCAAAAGATAGAGTTTGTCGCACTGAGTAAAAATGAACAAACAAAAAATTACCCAACTATATTCTGTATAAAGTGGACACATTTTATATACAAATATACAAACAATTTGAAAGTAAAAGGATGTGAAAAAAACCATATCATGCAAACAGCACCCATAAGAAAGTTGGAGCGGCTATACTAATATCAGACAAAATACAGTTTAAAACAAAAATATACAGCTTGAGGGACTTCCCTGGTGGTCCAGTTGTTAAGACTCCACGCTCCCAGTGCAAGGGGACAGGTTCCATCCCTGGTCAGGGAACTAAGATCCCACATGCCGCAGGGCACTGCCAAAACATACATATACAGCTTGAGAAAATAAAACATATTTTATTATAAGAGTGGTCAATTTCATCAAGAAGGTATATCAGTACTACACATATTTTTAACTAACAACAGAACCCCAAAACACATAAAGCAAGAACTGAAAGAATGGTAGGGGAAAGGAGACAATTTAACAATAATTGTTGGAGAGGTTCAATTTCTTTGGTTCTTATTCTGTTTTCAGAATTTTACCATGTCCGGTTGCGGAAAACAAGGCAGCAAGGCTGACGCTAAGGCCTTCGCAGGCCTACCTCCAGTTCCCCCAGGGCCCAGTGCACTGCCTGCTTTGCGAAGGCAGTTATGCTAAGGGGGTTGGAGCTTGAGCACCGGTGTACCTGGCAAGGTGCTGGAGTACCTGACGGCTGAGATCCTGGAGCTGGTGCGCAACATGGCCCAAGACAACAAGAAGGCCTGCGTTACTTAAAATAGCCAGAAGTGGAAATGACTCACATCTCTGTAAACTGATGAACAGGTAAATAAAATACTATCTATTCACACAGTGGGATATTATCAGCAATAAAAGGGAATAATGAACTTTGAGTGATATTACATGTAATTCTTGAATTTAATTATGCATTAACACCTTGTGCTATATCAATATCCAGCAACAAAATGTTTCAATACAAGAGAAAACAGAGCATGTAGAAGGAGACAACTGTGGGAACAAATGAGTACTGGGGGGCCAGATGGGCAATAGGAAAATAAACATGTGATTTAGTGAACTGGTACAGCATATGAAAATGATCTCATGAGAAACAGATTCGAAGTATTATTACCCTGTTTGAACTCATGAGGTTTTTTAGAGCTCCGTTCATTTTCAAAGTGAAAGCGTTCCAAACATAGGCTTCTGCCACCTTTAGGGATTAAAATATTCATCCCAGTGAGAGGATAGAGCAGCTTTGAACAAAATCAACCACTTGTGGTTAGCAGAGAGGATACAGAGGTGTTGGCCTTGTTTGCTTAGGGTACCATGTTCATTCAGCCTTCCAAATATTAAAAACAGGAAAAATGTCAATTATATGTACGTTTAAAAAATTCATTGATATGTGCCTCCTGGGACCAGATATTACTTCCAGTATTTTTCCAGTCATTCTATGTTTCAAAAAATTATCAACAATGGACTATTACTTAAGTTCTGTTATACTTAGTAGTTTTCCTTGCTCACAACAGTCTAGACCTCACATCTGGAGAACTATAGGATGATGGAGGTCTTTTAAAAATAGCTATTCTTAAAAAAAATAAAATTAAATGTAGCTGTGGTACCTACAGTACTATATTGTTCTTGTGAAACATGGAAAGAGGAGAAACTGTTTAAAGTCATATGACAGGTTCTTATATTGGTTAATGTGAAATGTTCACCTGACAAACTTATTGAGTCTGATTTGTGTGCATAACCTCACAGCAAATTTACAGTTTATCTGATCTCCCTCCCCTCCCTGTCCCACAGTGGCATCAACAAATGTGCCATCTGAAAATAAAAAAAACACAAAAAACAAACAAACAAACAAAACAACAAGAAATACACCTGGAGTATTAAAGTGTTTTAATCAGTATGATTTATGTTAATGGTACAGAAGAGAATATTTTTTGGTTCTCAAAAACATAACAGGCAACTGCTATGCCATATTGCAGTATGGTTTTAGCTATCAATATGTCAAGATTTAGTTTTGCTGTTAACGTTTTATGATTTAGAAGGCTATAAGAATATGTACAGTGTAGCAACAACACAGGTTTCATTCCCTCAGCTCTATTTATTAGGTTCTCATTTGTTCCCCCTCTTATAGAAAAAAATTGAAAAAGAAGGAGGGCAGGAGAGACAGACGGGCATCCACTCAATATATTTTATTTTCTTATTTTCTTTATTATGTCAAGTAATGAGAAATAAAGAGATGGAAAACTGAGTTCTTAATAGCCTGTGCTCAGACCAAATAGGATTCTAGACAGAGGAATCACAGTATAGTTTTATTGGTTTATTATCTCCAACAGATAATCATGTCAAAGAATGTACTATTTGATCCCAGGCTTTCATCAATTACAAGAGCCCCAGGGTTAAGGATGTACTTGCAAGCTACTTGATTGGACGTTCTTGGTAATGGTACCATATAGACAAGTACCAGTGAGTGAGAGGCAGGGGAACATCACCAGAAGGCTCTAGTATTGTTCTTCAAGGTTAATTCTCTACTAGACTATGGCTTCAAATGAAAGGACAAGTCTGCAAGGCTGTAGCAAACAGGGCTAAGTTGATGCATAAAGAGTAAATTAGTAGAAAATATTAATTTATTACATAATCAGGGCTTAATTTGTGATATTCAGAACAAGTCTACCTTTGACTGCTCATTATTTTCTGGCTCTACACAGATAATGCATTTCTAATACTGGTGGTCCTTGAGAACACTGTCAATATCAATATTTATGTAACCATTGATTCTCAAGCTCAATAGCAGACAGAGTTAAATTAATGAGATATGTAATCTATGTACACATATTTATTTCATGACCAAGGAAAATACTTTAGACTCAGCATACATTTTTAAATGATATTCCACAATGAGCCAGATGGAGTTATTTTTAAAATAATTCTATTTTACTGCTTTTTTGAAAGGAAGGATTTTCCTTTTAAAATGGAATCAGCTATTCATCAAAAACAGAGAACATTATGTTCTTGGCTTAGTTTTTCCATGGAGAACTCAACATAAACAGAAGAAAGAAATTCTAGAATGTGTGTTTTATTTCCCATGCATGCAAAATTGGAGTGCATAGACTTTAGAGAGGAAGAATACTTGAAAAAAAATGTGTGCATGTGTGTGCATGTGTGTGTGTGTAGACACTATTAAATGCATTTTCACATATAAAGTTAATACCTTTCTTATCAGCTAAATAATCCACCTTTTTGATACTTTATATCTTACTCTTTTTCAGCATACACAAAAATATATTTTAGAGTATTTACATTAAGATAATTAAATGGTGGCTATGTCAGTAATCATCATGTTAGTCTCAAAAATGTCCTAACAATAAACAGGAAAACTTGTGTCTTCATGTGTGCTTATCAGAGGGAGGGTTAGGGGATGAGAAGAAAAAAAGAGACAGAAGGGGAGGTAGAGAGGGGAGGGGAGGGGAGGGGAGGGAAATGGAAAGGAGAGAAGGTGAATGTTTAGGATCAGGGACATATATTTTGAAATATGTTAAGAGTATAGATTTGTTAATGTTGAATATTCTTACCAAAAAAGCAAAAACAATTCCCCCGACCCTGGCAAAAGAAGGAAAAAAAACACACACACACGCAAGAAAACTTTTGGAGGAGATAGGTATGTTTAGTACCTTGGTTGTGGTGATGGTCTCATGGGTGTATGCATATATCCAAACTCATCAAGATGTAAATATTAAGTATGTGTAATTTTGTGTGTGTCAATTATACTTCAATAAAAGTAAAAAAATAATGGAATTTTTCTCCCACACAGGGAGTGGAACAAACCAGAGAAAGTGTGAACCTTTATTTGGCAAGCTACTCAGCTGAGCATGTCACTGGATTTGGGGTATAGATTGCTCCAAAATAAATTTAAAACTTACAGGGTAGAATAAGTCATTCCAAGTATTGGCATGTTGATTGTTGCCGCTCAGTCACCTCCCTTATTGAGTGAATAAGGGAGTCACTCCAAGAATAGTTCTTTCAATGACCCCATTATCACTTAAGGCAGAGATGTTCATTCAGCCTCTAGGAAGTGTTGGTATTCTTTCAAAGATGTCCTGAATAAGTATTTCCTTGGTGTTAAAACAGCAAAATATACTTTTTTGTTTCAAATAGCACCATGATTGTGCCTGGCCCATAGTTTATGAATTTCTGAAGCTTTGAGACTAGGAACTTTGGGACAAGGTCTTTTTCATCTTCGTATAAATATGATAATAAATGTGAAAGTGCCTGCTGCATACTAAGCAAATCTTCTACTTCAAAAACTTAGTGAGGGGCTTCTCTGGTGGCGCAGTGGTTGAGCGTCCGCCTGCCAATGCAGGGCACACGGGTTCGTGCCCCGGTCTGGGAAGATCCCACATGCCGCGGAGCGGCTGGGCCCGTGAGCCATGGCCGCTGAGCCTGTGCGTCTGGAGCCTGTGCCCCGCAGCGGGAGAGGCCACAGCAGTGAGAGGCCCGCGTACCGCAAAAAAAAAAAAAAAAAAAAAAAAAACCCAAAAAACTTAGTGAGAACAGGTGGGGTATAAATAAATAAAATAAAACACTTATACTGTATGTTGAGCTCAATTGAAAATGATAGCAAATGATATGAAGTCCTAAAGTAGTAACTCTTGGTAAACCTATATATATATATATGTATAAAGATACATGGCAAGCTGTCTTTCAAATATAGAGATTAAATATACACCTGAACAGATCTGATATATTTTACCGAGTTTCCCATACTATACAGTACATAAAAAAGGTCATTGTTAAATTATTTACAAATGATAAGCTATTAGAAAACCAATATGGTGTAAGAAAATATTATTCCAATGTAAAACAAAATTCTTCAAAGTGGTTATAATGAAAGGGCTAGCAATAACCATTTCATAAAATGAATTCTATCTAACAGCATGGCAGCCCATAAAATGAAATTATGTTCTCTCTGTATATGTCAGCTCTGATGATATCTAATCAATAACTCTGCTGCTGTCAAGTTCAGGTTGAATTTGTAGGGAGGAAAAACATGTTACATAGTCCACCTATATTATTTCATAAAGAAACGTTCATTTATTTTAACCAAAAAATCCTTTCAGAAAAGGTAGAGACAGTTATTCTTTTAGGTGAGGTATACTTTTACTGACTTGAAATATTTTTAATATATCTTGAAATAGGCTGAATGAGAGATTAAAATATTTTTACTTATGTCTCAACAACAGTTTAACAGCCTTTTATATCATTTGATTGTGTAGTATTTACAGAAGAAAGAAAAAGTTTGGAAAGCAATTCCATTTAATATATAGCCATTTTAGTCAATTAGAATGATCAATTCTGGTATTTCTTGAAATTAGAGAGCAACACATTTTTAAAATCTATAGTCTTTTATTAGAACCAAATATTTTTTATTGAAATATAGTTGATTTATAACATTATTACAACATTAGATTCACTGTACAACATAGTGATTCTATATTTTTATAGATTATACTCTATTTAAAGTTATTATAAAATATTGGCTATATTCCCTGTGGTGTTCAATATATCCTGGTAGTTTATTTATTTTATACAGAGTAGTTTGTACCTCTTAATCCCCTACCCTTATGTTCCCCCCTCTTTCCTCTCCCCACTGGTAATCACTAATTTGTTCTCTATAACCGTAGGCCTGTTTCTGTAGAGCCAAATATTTTTAACGTGTTAATAACAATAATACTTTTACTTGTTTAGAGCTTTCCAGTTTACAGTGCTTTTATAGAATTATTTTATTTTTTTCAGTGCTTACTAGGTACCACGTATAAACTGTGCATTATTATCCTGTGAATGTATTAGGAAACAGATTTTAAGACTTTAAGAATATTGTTTACATTAAAAAATTTAGGAAATGAGAATCTTAATTTGTGCTCAGGCTATCTTACTCCAATTCTCATGCCCCTTAACCTTAACGAGTCTGCTCTATGAATATTATTTCACTAATTTTTGAGAATGATTCTTCATTACTCAGACACGTGTCCTGGTTCTTGACTATCTTCCATTGACCCTGAAATCTCAATTATACTTGAAGATCCAACAAAAGTTATCTTTGTGGTTAACAAAATGATATTTGATGCCCCCAAGTGGAAATGCTTTCTAACTCCTCTTTTGTCATAATATTTTAATTTCTCTTGAAGAACTCTACCTCAGAAGTCCATTCTGTCCTGAATTTGAGTTATTTGTGTTCATATCCCCCTAACAGGGAACATAGAAAACAATATATTTGACACTCAAAAGCCACATTATTTGTTAACTGTAGTTTCTTATACCTCACTTATTTGAAGCCTCCCTCAACCACATAATACACATCCAAACAATTCAAGACATGAACATACTACTCTAGAATGTCTCTTGATTATTCCTTCTAATCTTTCACCTTTTATTGCTTTAATTCTACTAAATTTGTCAACTCTTTTCCTTGCTACTGCTAAAACACTACAAGGAGACTGTCTCTAGTCTTTTTATCCTTTAAACTATTGTCTAAATTGATGTGCAGACTTACCATTGGAAACTATCACCACCTGGCTACAAATATTCAACAGTCTCTACCATTCTCTGAAAAACTCAAGATCTCTGTCGAACACGGCACAGGAAGCCCTCCATAATCTGGCTCCTGTGCTGTTTATAATACCCCTCATCTCTTCCTCTCTATTCCTTTCCCTCTCCAGTCTCCTCACAGGATAGGTCAAACGTATTTATGGCTTTGGAAAGTGAAGAGTCATTTTCCAGAAAAGTCAAGGAAGATTAAATATTCCAGGGGGAAGAAGCAACAAGATAGTGATTTGAGTTGAAACAGTGTGTACTGTTGAGTGTTATGGGACTGTGAAATGTGAGGGTTGCTGTTATACTGAGCTTTCCCTGATCTTGGTTTAAAAAAACTAATTATTGCTTCCTTTGTATTATTAAATGTGTCATACAGTTGTGTTTTTTTTTAACATCTTTATTAAAGTATAATTGCTCTACAATGGTGTGTTAGTTTCTGCTTTATAACAAAGTGAATCAGCCATATATATACACACATCCCCATATCCCCTCCCTCTCGTGTCTCCCTCCCACCCTCCATATGCCACCCCTCTAGATGGTCACAAAGCACCGAACTGATCTCCCTGTGCTATGCAGCTGCTTCCCACTAGCTATTTTACATTTGCTAGTATATATATGTCAATACTACTCTTTCACGTCGTCCCAGCTTACACTTCCCCCTCTCCGTGTCCTCAAGTCCATTCTCTACATCTGCGTCTTTATTCCTGTCCTGCCCCTGGGTTCATCAGAACCATTTTTTTTTTTTTTTTTTAGATTCCATATACGTGTGTTAGCATATGGTATTTGTCTTTCTGACTTACTTCACTCAGTATGACAGACTCTAGGTCCACCCACCTCACTACAAATAACTCATTTATTTTTATGGCCGAGTAATATTTCATTGTATATATGGGCCACATCTTCTTTATCCATTCATCTGTCGATGGACACTTAGGTGGCTTCCATGTCCTGGCTATTGTAAATAGTGCTGCAATGAACTTTGTGGTAAATGACTCTTTTTGAATTATAGTTTTCTCAGGGTATATTCCCAGTAGTGGGATTGCTGGATCATATGGTAGTTCTATTTTCAGTTTTTTAAGGAACCTCCATACTGTTCTCCATAGTGGCTGTATCAATTTACATACCCACCAGCAGTGCAAGAGGGTTCCCTGTCATACGGTGTTGTATGTATTTATTTCTCTAGTAAAACTTTACCTCCAGGATTGCATTTGTTTTATGTTTGTCTTTGCAAAACTAGAGCCAAGCACAGTATATGACTCATAGTAGGCACTTACATGTTTTGTTAAAAGACTGAATTGTTGAGAAATGATTCAGGAATTTATTAATCAATTTCAAGATCTCTGCTCACTGAAAGTTTTAGAGAAAACCTTGATAAGATTTAACATATCACACAGAGGTGTACCCTGTTATTTCAGCAATTGTACTATGTCTATAAAGTGTTTATGTTGGACTTTGTGATTCTAGTGGCTACAGGGACAAGGATCTCAATAAATATTAACTTTTAAAAAGCAATTAAAATTAATTGCAGGCCTCTTTTGGCAAGTTGTATGGAGGAACTAGAGGAGAAATCAGACTGAGCAGTCACAAAGGAAGGTGGCCCATACCCTGGTCCAAGGACATCAGAGGCAGGGGACTATTGTTTTCTTATTGGAATGGCGGGGGACAGCTTTTTCATACTAAATGGGAAGATTATTTTTCCTCCAGAATTCCTCTTCTTTTAGCTTTTTGCACTTGTGTGAAACTTGAACTTTGATTAACGGTCAACTGAAAAACAGGACATTAAAAGACAAAACAAGATTGTTAAGAAACAAAACAAAGAAAACAAAATAAGTGTTAGGCACAAGAGTGCCTCATGGGAAAGTCCAATTAGACAGTGGTTAAGCACAACTCGGGGTCAAGCATAATAAGGCAGATTACCAAAGTCAAGGAAAAGGCAGGAGTCATGAAGTATACAGGTAGTGGATATCAAATGAGTTGTATTCCTATAATAATGGTGTAATCAAAGATCATATTTTGAAACAGTGTGTTAATATCCAAAATTTGTACTTACAAAGGATAAGAAAAGTAGTAGTAACAGAATTGAAACAAAATGAAGTAGATTCATGGTACTTATAGTACCCATATCCAAATTATTTTATTACATGAAAAATGTCCATTTGTTGAATAGTATCTAATCATAATTTTGAATAGTAATAATAGCTCAGCTTTCTTGGATCCCACCAAATTATGGCAAATATCTCACATTATTTACCTTGTAGTGTGATATCTTTCCTTCCTAACAAATATCAAACTGCATTTCAGCTTTGTGAAAATCATTGTTGGATAATACAACTTCCTTATTGCACTGGATGTCCATGTGAGTAGGAGAAATGTCTATCATTTGTCATTGTTACGTGTCAAGAGTCTAGCACAGTGTGGGGGGGGGCGGAGATAAAAGTTCAAAATTTCCTAAATGAATGAAGTATATACAAGGAAAAAAATTAAATGAGTACATATTAACATCATTATATTAATATGGTGATTTTACTAGTTGCTCTTTTTTCCTACACTATGCATTTCATCACTGTAAAATTTCAATGTGCATGTACTTACGTTTTGTAATAAACTATTTTATTATTCAGAAATGTTTACCCTGACCAATATTTTGTTAATTCATGATGAAAAAAACGTTGCCTGTGACTGAAGTTTCATTTTGTTCAAACATAGAATCCTTATCAAAAAATAAACTGTAATAGTATGAAATAATCATGTCAGAAGAGGATGAAATCCATAAGAATTTTAATCTAATAAATTTTCTAGAATATTCATCTTTGAATAGTACAGTTAAATAAAGTAAATCCAGGAGTTGAGCTGATGCTTTATTCATCGGCTTTATTTAATGCAAATGAGGATTTAAAGCTTCAAGATCAAGAAGTGAGCCTATTATTTAGTAAATTACAAAAAAAAAATTTCTGCTTTTGTCTACTATCGTTTTTATGCTCTTTATGTATCTATTTACACAAAAGATAATATTTGTAATACAGTTTTTTTATCTATCTACTAATAGATTTTATTTTTTAGAGTAGTTTTAAGTTCACAGCAAAATTGAGCAGAAAGTACAGAGTTCCCTTGTACCTTCTGCCCCCACATGTGCATAATCTTCCCCATTATTACCATCTCCTACCAGAGTGGAACATTTGTTGTGATTAATGAATTCACACTGACGCATCATGATCATCCACAGTCCATAGTTTACAGTAGGGTTCACTCTTGGTTCTGTGCGTTCTATTGGTTTGGGCAAATGCGTGATGACATGTATCCATCATTACAGTATTATACAGAGTACTTTCATTGCCCTAAAAATTCTCTGACCTCCTCCAATTCATCCTCCCCTTATCTCTAACCTGTGGCAACTACTGATCTTTTTATTGTCTCCATAGTTTTGCCTTTTCCAGAATGTCACGTAGTTGGAATCATACAATATGTAACCTTTTCAGATTGGCTTTTTTCACTTAGTAATATGCATTTAAGTTCCCTCCCTCCATGTCTTCTCATGATTTGATAGTTCATTTCTTTTTATTGCTGAATAATATTCCATTGTCTAGATGTACCACAGTTTATTTATCCATTCACCTGCCATTGGCATCTTGGTTCCTTCCTAATTCAGCAATTATGAATAAAGCTACTATAAACATCCATGTGCAGGTTTTTGTGTGGACATACTCTTCAACTCCTTTGGGTAAATACCAAGGAGCACAGTTGATGATGGATTGTGTGGTAAGAATATATTTAGGTTTGTAAGAAATCACCAAATTGTCTTTCAAAATGGGTATCCTATTTTGCATTTCCAACAGCAATGAATGAGAGTTCCTGTTGCTCCACATCTTTGCCAACATTCAGTATTTTCATATTTTGGATTTCATGCTCTGGATTTCATATTTTGGATTTCATGTTTTGGATTTCATAGTTTGGATTTCATGTTTTGGATTTCATGTTTTGGATTTCATGTTTTGGATTTTGGCTATTCTAATAGGTGTATAGTGATATTTCACTGTTTTTGTTTTGTTTTTTTTTTTTGATCCAGGATCTAGTCCAGGATTACACTTTTTTTTTTTTTTTTTTTAGTTTTACTGGGTCTTAGTTGTGGCTCACAGCCTCTTTAGTTGTGGCATGTGAACTCTTAGTTGTGGCATACATGTGGGATCTAGTTCCCTGACCAGGGATCGAACCCAGGCCCCCTGCATTGGGAACGCGGAGTCTTAAGCACGGCGCCACCAGGGAAGCCCCCCCCCCCCGTTTTTTTATTTGACCTTCTCTGATGACATAAGATTTGGGACATCTTTTCATATGCTTATTTGCCATCTGTTTATCTTCTTTGGTAAGATGTCTGTTAAGGCCTTTGGCTTATTTTGTCTTTTAATTAAGTTGTTTATTTTATTGTTGAGTTTTAAGAGCTGTTTGCATAGTTGGGATAGCAGGCTTCTGTCAGATGTGTCTTTTGCAAAGACTTCCTCACAGTCTGTACCTTTTCTTCTAATTGCTATGATATTGCTTTTTGCAGAGCAATTTTCTTCTAATTTTGATGAAACTCAGCTTATTAATTATTTCTTTCATGAATTGTGAGTTTGGTGCTATATCTAAAAGGTCATTGCCAAACTCAAAGTCATCTAGATTGTCTCCTGTTATCTTCTTGGAGTTTTATAGTTTTGTGTTTTATATCTAGTTCTGTGATCCATTTTGAGTTATTTTTTGTGAAGGGTTTAAGGTCTATGTCTAGATTCATTTTTTTTCTTTTGCATGTAGATGTCCAGTTGTTCAAGCATCATTTGTTGAAAAGATTATTGTTTCTTCATTGTATTGGGTTGGCCGAAATGTTCGTTCGGGTTTTCATAAGGGAGCATGGAAAATCCGAATGAACTTTTTGGCCAACCCAATACTAAGTTTATTTTAAAATATTTCGTTTTAAAAAAATTACAGTACTCTAAATAATACTTGTAAAATGTTGAATGAATCAACTCATTTCTCCTCCATGTCTTCTCATGCCCAGTTCTATTCCTTGGAAGATTTTAACTGACTGGTATCTTTTGCTAGTTACCTCTATATTTCTAAAATAATAAGTTTATATCACAAAATTTCAATTTTGAAATTACCTGTATTTCTTATTTTGACACTTGAGAATATAACATTCTCTACCCTCAACCAAATTATCAGATATAGATGCTTCTGTCTCTTTCTAGAGTTTTTGTGATGAACAAAGTTATTCTAAGTACTGTACACATATCAATTTTACATAACAGTCCCATGAGGCAAGGGTTGTTATTATCGCATTGAAGTGACTGAGGTGCAGAGAGGTTAATGATCTGCCGATGATCAACAGCCAACAGATTGTGGGTCAGAGATATTTAGTACTAGAGCTCTCTCTTCTTCTTGTCATCTCTTAATCCATAACATCTCTTAACTTCTAACCATGTAAGATGAGAATTTTCATTCATTCTATAAATATTCATCTCCAAGTTTAACTTTTGCCTATCATTGCTCTGAAATACAGTGGTCAAAGCCCTTACAATCAGGAATTTTTATTCCAGTATAGAAATAAGTATAAATAAACAAAAGACCCAGAGTATTAAGGGACTTATAATAGAAAGTAAGTCAGCAGCTACTATAAGAAGGCCTGTCTCAGGGGCTTCCCTTCCCTGGTGGTGCAGTGGTTGAGAGTCCGCCTGCCGATGCAGGGGACATGGGTTCATGCCCTGGTCCGGGAAGATCCCACATGCCGTGGAGCAAAATGCCTGTTTCAGAACTAGACAAAGATCTATAGGGAGAGAAGAGAAAATCTTTTAGGCAGAGAGACAAGCTTTTGCTTAGGCTGGAAAGCAGAAATCAGCTTATGTGTTTATGAACAGAGAGAGGTCTGAGTGGCAGGGAAAGAAAAAATATGAAAGAAAAGTTGAGATCACAGTCAGAGGCAGGTCATGCTGTTCTTTGCAAGCCAGGTGTAGCAGACAACATTAAATGTCATGGCTCTTTTACACTCACCATCTCTATATAGGTGCACAGTGCCCAACTAAGAATCTTCTTTGCTGAGAGGTTTTCCTCTCTGAAGAGCTGGGCAGTCTGGAAGCACCTGAGTGCAGCCTTTGGCCAATGAGTGATGGGAATGTCTTAGTTCGTTAGGGATGCTATAACAAAACACCATAGACAGGATGCTTAGACAATAGACATTTATTTCTCACAGTTCCAGAGGGAAGGAAGTCCAAGATCAAGATGGTGGCAGATTCACTGTTTGGTGAGAGCCCTCTTCATGCTTTGCAGAATCCTGCTTCTTGCTCTATCTTCTCTTGTCAGAAAGAGGGATCATCTCTCTTGTGTCTCTTCTTATAAGGACACTAACCCATCATGAGGACTCCACCCTTATAACCTAATTACCTCCCAAAGGTCTGACCTCCAAATATCATCACATTTGGATTAGGGTTTCAACATACGAATTTTGGTAGGATGCAAACATTTAGGTCACAGCAGTATATATTCCAGCTTTCTTGCCCTGTGGTGAAACTATCTGAACCACGTTCCACACCATCTTTCAGAAGTCTCAAGATCTGTTTCTGGGGAAACCCAATCTAAGAAGAATTAAATCTAAAAACTTGGATTTTATTCTGTTTGTTAGGAAGCAATGGGAGACTCCTTAGCAAGGAAATATCATAATTCTGAGCTACTTTTTAATTTAAAATGTCATGTTAGCTTCTTCTTAAGAAATTGAGTTGAGAGGAAGCAGTGAGACTGGCTAGAAAAATATTCCAGTAGTCTAGGCCAAATTTGAGGGTATATTGAACTCCCTTAATTCATACAGAGGAAGAAAACATAATGAATTCATAAGTCTTGAGAGCAAGTTAACAAGATTTAAGGCTTGAATGGAACAATAGTGTGAAGGAAAGGGAGAAATCAAAGATAACTTTTAGATTTTAGCTTATTGGATATTGCTGCTGTTTAAACAGGATAGAAAAAACTGGAAGGGGAGCAAGTTTGTAGGTAAAACAAAGAATTTTTGCCTATGTTAAGAGTATGCCAAGTATTCAGCCAAATAGATTTTGCAAGATGCATCTGGAACTCAGAGAAGTTGGTACTGGAGATCCAGCTTTGAGAATTACTGGTACACAGAAGATATTTATAAGTCATGGGTCCAAATGAGATCACTTGGCAGAAGTGTATATGGAAAAGAAAAGGGTGATTAGGATGGAATACTGTGTTCCTCATAAGATCACATGACTGCAAAGGAGACTAGGAAAAAGGACTATAGGAGTAAGAGCAAAACCAATAGAGTACCAGGGAATAAAAGCCTTTCAGTAAGCAGAGTGTTCAAGCAGCAGAATAGACACTGGTGTGTGTTAGGGACATTATGGTTTATCGTTTCAAGATCAGGCTCAGTCAAGTCTGGTAAAAAAAAAGCCTGATTGAAGAGGCTTGAAAAATAAACAATGACTACAATGATGTGAGGTGGGAAATGGAAATAGGGATTTAAAATCTCTCTTTCAAGAAGAATTTGTTGTAAAGCAAAGAAGGGAAATGGGATGGTGGGTGTCTGTGTATGGTGATGCAGTCAACGAAGAGCATTTTTTCTTTTCAAATGGAACTTGGAAGATGGTTGAATTCTTATAGAAAATATCCAGTTTTTAGAAGTCCTAACCTTCCACATAGTTCTCCTTTCTGCATATGACTGTTAAAGACTGAATGTTTGTGTCCCCTCAAAATTCATATGTTAAAACTCTACTCCCCAATATGATGGTATTACGGGGTGGGGAATTTGGGAGATAATTAGGGTTAGATGAAATCAAGAGGGTAAATTCTCTTCTCTGCCATGTAAGGGTACAATGAGAAGTTGGCAGTCTGCAGCCCAGAAGAGGGCCATTACTAGAACCTGACCATGCTGGAACCCTGATCTCAGACTTCCACCTTCCAGAACTGTGAGAACTAACTTTCTGTTGTTTCTAAGCTACTCAGTCTATGATACTTTGTTATAACAGCACAAACTGACTAAGAAGACTCAACTTATTTTTACTTTCACACTACGTCTATCAGTTACTATAAGCATAACTGAGTCTTTAATGCTTGGTTTCAGGTTGAATTTGAAAACTAAAAAAAAAAAAAAAAATCACAAATCAGTGCAGATGTTACTGATTATACATTATTATTAATTTTATAACTGAGTACCATAGTTTATCATTTTCTTCCTTTTATACATATTTGGTTTCTCTGAAGAATAAAATTGCGTTTCCTATTTTCCTACTCTACTTGTCTTTATCCTTTATTCATTTTTTTCAGATCTCTGTCCAATTGGGTACTTTGTTCCTTGATTATCACCCATAGTCCTCTGCCTTCTGCTCCTTTGTGGACTCAGTTTTACTACGAGGACCTCTTTCCTAGAAACATCCTAGGACCTCCCTCCTCTCTTTTCCCAAATTTGGATCTGTCGTATTTTGTACCCTGCTTTATTTTGACTAACTCTTACATCTTCTTATGTATCTTCCTAGAACACAGCAGGGAGTACCTATTCTGAATTTTGCATTACAATTGTGTTTTTATTCTACATTCATACTAAAGGATCACTCAGCTGTATATAGAATTCTAATATGGAATCACACTTATTCAGAATTTTGAAGGGGTTTTTCTAGTATCTTTTATCATAAAAGGATAGGTAGGGCTTCCCTGGTGGCGCAGTGGTTGAGAGTCCACCTGCCGATGCGGGGGACACGGGTTCGTGCCCCGGTCCGGGAGGATCCCACATGCCACAGAGCGGCTGGGCCCGTGAACCATGGCCGCTGAGCCTGCGCGTCTGGATCCTGTGCTCCGCAACGGGAGAGGCCACAACCGTGAGAGGCCCGCGTACCGGAAAAAAAAAAAAAAAAAAAAGATAAAAACTGAAAACAGATCCAAGGCTAGGCTTGTTTCTATCCTTATAGGTAAGAAGTAATGTTTTCCTTTTTTTCGTCCTCCCTGAAAGATTTTAATGTCTTTTGTTTACTGTTATTCTTTTATTAATTTATAATGTTTTTTTTATAGAACAATTTTGGATTTATAGAAAAATTAAGCAGGTAGTACAGAGAGTTCCCATATGACCACCCAGCACAGTTTCCCCTATTTTCCCTCTATTTTAGTGTGGGACATTTATTACAAGGAATGCACCAATATTTATTTTTTATTATTATTATTATTTATTTATTTATTTTTGGCTGTGTTGGGTCTTTGTTTCTGTGCAAGGGCTTTCTCTAGTTGTGGCAAGCGGGGGCCACTCTTCATCGCGGTGCGCGGGCCTCTCACTGTCGCGGCCTCTCTTTGTTGCGGAGCACAGGCTCCAGACGCGCAGGCTCAGTAGTTGTGGCTCACGGGCCCAATTGCTTCGCGGCATGTGGGATCTTCCCAGACCAGGGCTCAAACCCGTGTCCCCTGCATTGGCAGGCAGATTCTCAACCACTGTGCCACTGGGGAAGCCCATATTCATTATTATTAACTAAAGTCCATAGTTGACATTGAGGTTCACATTTGTGTTCCACATTTCCCATAGGTTTTGAAAAATGCACAAGGTCATGTAGCCACCATTGCAGTATCATACAGAAGAGGTTTACCACCTTAAAAATTGCCTATTCTTCATCTATTCATCCCTGTGCCAGCCCTACTTCTCCACTCCACTCACCCTACTTCCCTGGCTATTACTACTTTTTTACTATCATAATGATTTTGCTGTATCCAGAATGTCATGCCGTTGAAATGGTACAGTTTATAGTCTTTTCAGATTGGCTTCTTTACCTTAGCAGTATGCATTGATGCTTCTTCCATGGCTTTTTGTGGTTTGAAGTACAGACCTTTAATTTTTATTGTTGAATAATATTCTATTGTATGGCTATACCACGGTTTATTTATCCACTCAGTTACTAAAGGATATCTTGGTTGCTTCTAGCTTATGAATAAAGCTGCTATAAACATTTAGGTGCAGGCTTTTGTATGGACATAACTTTTAACTGTTGGACTCAGTCATATCTTAAAACTATGTTGAGCTTTGTAAGAAACTACCAAACTGCCTTTCAAAGTGGGTCGCACCATTTTGAATTCCTACTGGGAATAAATGAAAGTTCCTGCTGCTCCATACTCTCTCCAGCAGTTGGCATTTGTCAGTTTTATGGATTTTGGCCATTCTAATAGGTGTGTATTGGTATTTCATTGTTGTGTTAATCTGAAATTCCCTAATAAAATATAACATTGAGCATCTTTTCATATGCTACGTATTTGCACATCATTTTTGGAGTGGTGTCTATTCAGCTCTTTGCCCATTTTTAAATCGTTGCATGCTGGAACTGAAACAGGAAATGTGAAGTATTTTTAATAATTTTTAGTGTGCTTGTTATTCTTTTAAAATTTGACAATGGTATGACTAGGTTTTTTTTAAAATTCACTTTTCAATACATTCTATAGGTTCCTTATGTATGTATACTCATGTCCTTCATGGGAAATTGTATTTTATTATTTTTGCTTAGAAAATATTCTTCAACACTACTAAATTTACCCTATTCTGCTGAAAGTTGTATTAGCTGAGTGTTGACCCTTTGTATTAATCATTTTTGTCTTTTATCAAACCTGTCATACTTTCAAAGGGATATCTTTGAATTTAACTTCCTATCCTATTTTTCTAGCAATTATCTTGTTCCCTTAGTATTAATTTTTCACAGTATTTTTTTCTTGTTTGGTGTGTGCAATATCTTCTTAAATACTTCTTAAGATTGGTGTGTGCAATATCTTCTTAAATACTTCTTAAGATACAGTATTTAGATTCTCTTCTAAATATGCATCATTTTTGTTTACTCCAGAATAATGTTTCCCCTTCTTCATCTTGATCTCTTTTCTTCTTGTTACAGGATTCCCTGAAATGTTCAGTGAAATTGCTTTTCTGTCTGTATTGGAAAAAATGAGGCAGCAAAAAACTGATGGAATCTCTTTCTATGTGGGTGGAAATTGTTTCACCGACAGACTTAGCTTTGTATTAGTCAGAAAGTTGGTAATTATATGAGGAAACCCTAAATGTTACAGTGTGAAGATTTTTCACTGGATGTTCTTTACCCGTGGTAGTAGTCGTTGTGGAAGGGAGTTTATATGATCAGGATGTCAATGACTTCCTCTTTTCAGCACTTATTTTACAGTTGTCCCCCATTATAATTGGAATTTGCAAATTTTAAACTTCTCCCAGAGCCAGAAAGAAGACTCTCTAGGCTGAAACTCCTTCCATCTGCTCTTTGTTCTTTCATACTTTAATAAATATACTCATCTGTGTCTATATCTATGTCTATGTTTATTATCTATAGATATATTCACATCTATCAGTCCATCTATCTGTCATTCTATCTATCTATGAGTGAAAATTAAGAGTCTGAGATTTGAAATGGATTTGAAAAAAATAGCATACCTAATAAAACTCTTATTTGTATATGAAAACTTCTAAGAGTAATGAATAGAAAGAAAAGCAAACTAGTTGCAAGGATTTAAAAAAAAAAGTTGGTATTAAGCAAGAGTTTATTGGATTTGAAAACACTACACCCTTCCCATCAAGGATCTTTAAGTCAAGCTTGCTTCATGAGTACTGAGACGGCACAAAAGCATATTAGAAAAGGTTTATTTCTGTGAGCTACAGAAATAAAGAAAAGTGGCATCTCCACTACTTAGGGAGGGAGATTCACTGTATTTAGTGCTTCATCAGAGAGCTCCATTGCTTTCTGAGGAGTATGAAATGTTTGTAAGTTGGAAAGCAAACATCTAATGTGGGAGAGGAACTTGGCTGGAGACAGTAAACTTATTGAAGATCTTTTCATGTCAGGACTTTACTTTGCTGGCCGTGGTTATGTAAATATTGCAACGATCTTAATCTCCTACCTCTCTCCCAACCAATGCCACCATTACCGTTCTTCTCTTTAACTCTGTAACCGCATGTTGCCACACTCCACTTGAGCTGTCAGTGAAGGTATTACTTAAGTTTCCGATAAAGCAAAGATTTAATGTAAAGCAAGACAAATGTTCCCCCTGCCGTTCTTGTACTTTAAGGCAAGGCTTCCCCATAATGTACCGAGGAGGAACAAAAGTTTATTTGGAAAAGTTTAATACCTGTAAACCGTAGATGTCTGAGCTGTTCCCTCCCTCAGTGTTCACTCCCTGGCAGTGACCAGTGTCCCATCTCAATCCATTTCTCTTCCCTTCCTTCAACACTCTTGTCCTGTGATTTGGTTCTTCTGTGCCTGGCTGTCAGCTTTCCAAAATCAAAACTCTTAATACATATAATTTACTTCCACTGGGGAGGTTGAAGCTTCCAGTGTTACTTCTGCCAGCATATTTGGCATTTTTGTTAGGGATTTTTCAGGAATTACAGATCTTTAAAAAAAGGGAGGCATCACTAATGCTGATGAGAAAGCCATTGTTACGGACCGGCAGTAAAGATGTGATAGCTCCTCTGAAAATATTTTCTAAGCACTTGGGAGTTGGGTTGGGAGGATTTCTCAGCTGTCACTTGGAAAGCATATCACATAGTAATTAATACTTACATGTAAGGCTGGCCTTGACTAAAGTAGCTACACGTTGAACATTGCTGATTCGTGTCTTACTTAGTTGGGACCCCTGCCCTTCTCCTAATATGTTTAACATAACAAGAATGACAATTAGATGAAAAACATACAGTAGAACTGACAACCATTAATAGAAGCACTAGTTGCCAATAAAAAATGTTATGATCATACTTCAGATGATACTGTGGACCACGTGTGTGTACTTTATGAAACATTATACTCAAGAAACAGTAAATTATAATTAATATGTTGGCTTTGAATTTCAACCTCTAATTTAGACCACTAATCCTAGGATCCAAGGTCAAACTGAATTTGGGAATGGATGTTAATTCGAAGCAGTTAGAGCATATTTATTGGAGCCACAGAGCTGCATACATTTCTGGCCTAGGAATTGAGGAAGCTGGCCAAGGAGATCCAGGTGAAGCTGCAGTAGCTGCTGCCCAACTGCTGCTCACACTTAGAAAATGAACCCTCGGATCAGTGACACCGTGTGTGAGAGGCAGCGGCTGAGGTACTTCTCACAGACCTTCAGAGTATAACACCTGCTGCTTTACTTCTATTTCTATATTCTGTACTTTGCGCCAAAGCTTCTGGTGGCTAACCCTAACCAGGAATGATGCAGGGAAGGAAATTCTGGGGAAATGTAGTTGCAGCTGAGCTAAGCTGAAAGAGTACACCACCACCACAACTGGTAATAATGAAAGTGCAGAATTGCCCGTGATGTGCACTCTCTCCTATTTACGCAGTTGCTATACTGAGCAGTAGCTGAGTAATTAAAGTCTCACCTTCAGAGGTGTCATTATTAGAACCGTGTTGGGGCTCTCAGATGTGAAGTCAAGCATGGTTCTTTATTATATAGCGTCCTGTGAATGCCTGCACCTTAGCAGCAGCTAGTGATTCTTATGATGGCACAGCAATAAAAATATACATTTTATAGCTATAAAATGAATAATACACTTATATCTATGAAAGCTAATATGTCCTCTCTCTCCTTCTGTACTGCATTTGTACACACACACACACACACACACACACAGCACATAGCCTGAAGTAATACCATAAATTACCTCAACATTAAAGAGAAAAACTGTTCTGGGTGAGTGTATGTAAGGAAAGTACTGTGAATGCACATAGAGATGACACACGTGCAAATAAAATGAAGGGAATTTGGTTTTGATCTAATGGTTTCATCGATTTTTCCTAAGCAGGATTGTAATTACCTGCACAGGAGCTTAAAATCACACGTGCAGTAAATTTCAGGAGTTATCTTATTAAATGAATATGTTATTTGTATTCTATATGGAAATGAGCCTTTGTGTTTTGACTTTATGCATGAGGTTTGGACCCCCTGGGTATCCTGTGGGGACCAGGCACAGCTGATTTCTTCATCTGCAAGGCAGAAGCCTGACAGGCACAGATGTGAGCTGCTCCAGCTTTAGATGTAAAAGCTGCGTTGTGAAGCCAGAATTCAGGCAATTAAGCAGGTTCCCCTCCTGGTAAGCTGGTAGTTAGCCAGGCCACTGTCTGTGCTGCCCACGCTGCTTCAGGCAGAGGGCTTGGTGAGGTGGAACACCTGAAGTTTCTTGCTGGAAAAGAACAAAGACTCAAAACCTAAAATGTTAAGGACCTCCTTTATGAAATTGCTTTAGCCTTTGGCTTTGCATTCTATAGACAGATTCAAATAAAATATAAAGAACCCAGGACAATATCATCAATAATCAATATAACTCCTTAGAATTACCAAACACATGCATTATTCATTGCATACGGTTATGTATGAATTATATTATGTACATATACGATTTAATGTTTACAGCAACCCTATAAGTCTATAACAGTATTGCTTAGAGATTAGGAAACTGTGACTCAGAGTGGTTCGGTGCCGTATGGCAGGTTTTACAGACTGTAAGTGGCCAAGACAGGACAGAAGCACAGATTTCCCTGCTATCAATCTCAGGGACCACTTTAACTCCTTTCTAAGCAGACAGGACATACATGAGTTAGTAAAATAAATAACCAGTTTAACTGGGCTCTCTAGAGCAGCTGTCTTAGATTATTCCATAGTTTTCATGCATCACTTATAAAACTAGTTCTACCCTGTCTTTATTTATCCATTAGTTTAAGAGTTACTAGTAGTTGTGAATTGGCACCTAACACTTTGACAAGTTTTTCAAATAAAAGTTAAAATTGTGAATAGTCACTAGAATACAAATACTAGTTTATGTTCTAGATGAGGAGGAAGTAAAGGGAAAATGAAAACTTCAGCAGACATATTATCAGGGGTTTTGCCAGGTGATTATACATTTTGTCACCAAAAATGAGATTGTTGTCTCCAACAATAAGAGAGAGATAGTGTATTAGTCCTTTCCAAAAGAGGAGACCAAAGTCAAAGTTAAGGATCTTTTCCCAAGGCCAAGGAGAAAGTAAAGAGTCAGCTGGAATTTGAACACTGGCCTGGTTCTCAAGATGAAAGGAGAAAGTGAAAAAAATGTGTTGAGTGCCTCCTCTATGGCATGTACTCTGATCAGTACCTTTCAAGCATTGTTTTCTATCTTTATAGCAACGCTCTGAAGTTAGTAACTATTCACCTCATTTTACAAATGAGGAAAAAGATTCAAATTAACTTAAATTGCCTAAAATCCCAAAGCTAGTAGTTGGCAGAGAAGGAAATCGAATGTCTGACTTCAATGTTTGAATTCCTTCCACTAACAGATCCCCCAGATTGCTGGGTATATACATGGAAATGTAAACAACACACGGGAAATAAATGACTTTGTTAAGACAATAGAATAAGAACAATTCATAGAACAGCTAAAGAATGCTGAGCCCTCCAATACCTGCTACAAAAGTAGGATACAATTTTGTGAGTTCTTTTTCCATTAAGCCTCAAAGAATACTGTACTTTAAGAGAGCAGTATTTCATCTATTTTTTGCCAATATTCTCATACACACAAGCTTACATGAAACATTCATCAGGAAAAAAAAATGCAATAAACAGGAAATGTAGCTAGGTACAGTGAATTGTGAATTGCTTCTTGGGTTACTCTAAACGGAAGGAAAAAAAAACTTCAAGAACCAAATTAAACATACACATCATTATCAACAAAAGTAAATGGAACAATAATAGGTTTATTTAAATATGCTTTTCATTCAAAAACTTCTACACTGACTAAAATCAATTATTCTTACCTAGGGTTATGTTAGTTAATGTTTAATACTTTACCACTTTAATTGCTCCATAGGACTAAAAGTTGAATAAATAATATTAACTAAATACTTCAATACTATTTTTGATTATAACAAAGTTTAATTAATGGAAATAAACTATTCGATCCCACCCTATGAGAACTGTGTTGCTTTAATCATAATTGTCTCTCAAAATGAATTATGTATGCATAGATAGTCTCCTTTTCAGGAGGTGGAACTTAGTTCCCTGCAACTTAATGTCCCTGGGCAGGACAACCTCCTCCCCGCAGGCCACCATCACCACACTGGAGGGTGGGGTAGATTTATTTACTATTCACTTCCAAAGAATAGAGTAGGGAAAGGAAAAAAAAAAAAAACAGTACAGTGGAAAAATCTGTGAAAAACTATCCTAATCAAGTGATGAAGCAACTAGGTGAATCAGTGATGCCACATATCATGTAGCCCTGATAGGATGTGAAGAGAAGGGTACTTCACTTCTACACTATTCTTTCCCAAACCCCACAGCCCTGGTTTAATCACAGGGTAAACATCAGACAAACCCAGATGGTAGGGCATTGCAGAGGCTACCTGGTCCATACTCCTCTAGACTGTCAAGTTCATGAAAATCAAGGAAAACTGAGACCAGGGGAGACCAAGGAGAGATGACAACTAAATATTTTGAAGCACCCTAGATTCTATCCCCAAACATAAGGAGACCATTATGGAAAAACTGGTGAAATCAAACTAAAGTCTTGAGTTTAGTTATTAGTAATGTGCTGATGTCAGATTCTTAGCCTTGACAGATGCACCAAGGCTTTTCATATCACGAATACAGCTGAAGCACCATGTTTAGTCCTCCCCAATCGCATCTTTCATTTCATAGTAGTAAATGTTAAAATTAAGTTTCTTTAATATTTCCATCCCTATTTTTATGCCTTCATTTAAAGTGCACTTATCTTTTCAAATGGATTTATATTTATATTTGAAAAGGGCGTTTTTAAATGTCATATAAATAATAAAATATTTCTACAACTTTATTTTGCATAGTGTATAGTGTTAAAAATTCATTTATGTTTATATACAAAGCTTTAGTCAATTTATTTCACTGCTCGAGTACCTCAGTGGTACATGGACAAAGGTTGTAGAGATGGAATAAAGTAGTGAAGTCAAGCTCTTTGGTCTCAAATTTGAATCACAGTGTCATAAGAAATTAAGGTATTTTATCTCTGGGAATTAAGTAAGCCTCTTGGATTACTCTCATACCATGAAACTAAGGAAAGTCTTTCTGTGAAAAATTAGTATGCATATTAGAATTTCTAGTAATGTTCATCAGTGTTATTACTTTTTAAAATGGCTTTTTATTTTAAAACAGTTTAGATTTAAAGAATTATTATGGAGATATTACAGTGAGTTCCCATATTCTCTCCATCCAGTGCTGTGGGTTAAATTGCATTCTCCCCAAAATATGTTCAAATCCTAACATTGATACCTACGAATGTGACTTTATTTGGAAATAAGGTCTTTGTAGATATAATTAATTTAAGATGAGCTCATACTGGTTTTAGGATCATCAGTGTCTTTATAAGAAGGCCATGTGAAGACACAGAGATACAGACACAGAGGTCAGAACATAATATGAAGATGAAGGCAGAGTTTGGAGTGATGCACCTACAAGCCAAGGAGCACCAAGAAGGTAAGAAGCACCAGAAGCTAAGAAGACACAAGGAAGGAGGCTTCCCTAGAGTCCTCAGAGGAAGCATGGCTTTGTTGACACCTTGATTTTGTACTTCTGGCTTCTTGAAACGTGAGAGAATAAATTTTGCTGTTTTAAGACACCTCGGGTGTGAGGATTTGTTATGGCAGTCCTAGAAAACGAATATACCCAGTTTCTTGTACTACTGTGTCTTATATTAGTATGGTACATTTGTCACAGTTAATGACCCAATGTTGATTTATTAGTTTTACGTAAATTCATACTTTATTCATTTCCTTAGTTTTTCTCTAATGTCATTTTTTTTCTCTTCCAGAATTCCACCCAGAATTGCACAATACATTTAGGAATCATGTCTCCTTAGGCTACTCTTGGTTATGACAGCTTCTTAGACTTTCCTTGTTTTTGATGACCATGGCAGTTTTGAGGACTACTGGTCAAGTATTTTGTAAAATAAACCTCAATGGTAAGTCTTTCTTTTAATTTAGTGTCTTTCACAGAGCAAAATTTTAAATTTTACTAAAGTCCAAATTATTTTATTTTCCTCTCATGGATCATGCTTTTGGTTATGTATTTACAAATTAATCACCAAATCCAAGGTAATGTAGATTTTTTTGTCCTCTGTTTGTTTCAAGAAGTTTTATAGTTCAGAAATTTACATTTAGGCCTATGATCGATTTCAGGTCAACTTTTCTGAAAAGTCTAAGGTTTGTGTCAAGATTCATTTTATTGTGCACGTGAATGTCCAAGTTTTTGAGCACCATTTGTTGAAATGACTATCATTTATCCAGTGACTTACCTTTGTTCCTTTATCAAAGATCAGAAGACTATATTTATGTAAAGCTATTTTGGGGTTCTCTATTCATTTCCATCATCTGTCCATTCTTAGCCAATATTACATTCTCTTGGTTAACGTAGACTTACATTAAATCCTGAAATTAAGTATTGTGTGTTCTCCAACTTTGTTCTTCAGTATTGTGTTGGCTATTTCTGTTTCCTTTGACTCTCCATATGAACTGTACATTAAGTATGTCAATATCTAAAAATAACTTGCTGGGATTTGTTGAATATATAGATCAAGTTGAGAAGATGTGACATCTTAACAATATTGAATCCTCCAGTCAATGAATGCAGAATATCTCTCAATTTATGTAGGTCTTTGAGGATTTTTGGATTTTTTTTTAAATCAGTGTTTGTAGTTTTCCATATGTGTGTTGTATACACATTTTGTTAGAAGTATACCTACTTAATTCATTTTTTGGATACTATAGTAAATGATTCTGATTTTTATATATAGATACTGATTTATAAAGATATAGTTTTTTTGAATATATATTTTTTATATATATATATATATATTTTTTTTTTTGAATTCCAATTGTTCATTGCTGGTATATGTAAAAGCAATTGAATTTGTAACCCTTGTATTCTGTGACCTTGCTCTACTTACTTAGTTCCAGGAATTTTGGGGGGATTCTTTGGGATTTTCTATGTAAACTTTCATGTCATCTGTTAATAGAAGCAGTTTTATTTTTTTCTTTCAAATCTGAATGGTTTTATTTCCTTTCTTGTCTTATTGAATTAGGTAGGATTTACAGTACAATGTAAGTGTGGTATGACTATGAGTGGTAAGGGAGTACTTTGTTCCTGATCTTATGAGGAAAGTGATCAGTTTCTCATATAAAGTATGAGGTTGATTGGAGATATTTTTATAGATGTTCTTCATCACATTGAGGCAGTTTTTCTTTACTCCTAGTTCGCCACAAGCTTTTATTATGAGTCAGTATTGGATTTTGTCAAATGAATTTTTTGCATCAATTAATATGATCACACATTTTTCTTCTTTAGTCTGTTGATGTAATAGATTGTATTGATTTATTTTCAGATGTTGAACTTTGCATACCTGGAATAAATCTCTTTTGACTATGGTATATAATTTGTTTTATACATTTTTGGATTTGTTTTACTGATATTTTTTTGAAAATTTTTGTGTCTATGATCATAAGAGATATCAACCTCTAGTTATCTGGTTTGGTATTAGGATAATGCTGGACTCCTAGAATGAGTTAGAAATTATTCTTCTGGCTTCTAATTCTGGAAGAGATTGTGAAGATTTGGTATCATTTCTCATATTAAATGATAGTAGAATTTACAGTGCTACCATTTGTGCTTGGTGATATTTTTGGGGAAGGTAATTAGTTATAACTCAATTTCTGTAACAAGTATAAATCTATTCAAACTATCTTTTTCTCCCTGTGTGAAGTTTTGTAATTTATCTTTCAACAAATGTCCATTTCATCTACATTCTCAAATTTGTGAACCTAGAGTTGTTCATGTTATGCCTTGATTTCCCTTTTAATGTCTATGAATTGAGTATTGCTTCTCTTTTATTTATTGTGTTAATAATTTCTATCTTCTTTTTTTCCTTGCTTAGCTTGGCTAGAGGTTTAACAATTTTATGGATCTTTGCAAAGACTTATCTTACAATCATACAGTTTTGCTTACTTTCTCTTTTTTTTCTATTTACAATTTTTGTTTTCTACTCTAATTCTTATTGCTTTATTACTGCTTATTTTAAGTTCAAATTCCTCTTCTTTCTCTAGTTTCTTAAGTTGGAAGCTTAGGTAATTAATTTTAGATGTTTCTAGTTTTCTAATATATGCATTCGATGCTATAATTTTCTGTCTAAATACTGCTTTGCTGCACCTTGATAAGTTATATTTTAATTTAGTTAAAAATATTTTAAAATTTCCCTTGAGACTTTTTTGACCCATGTGTGATTTAGAAGTATCTTGTTTATTTTTCAAATATTGGAGATGTTCCAGCATTTCTTCCATTACTGATTTCCAGTTTAATTTCATTGTAGTATGAGAACATGATTGCATGATTTCTATGCTTTTAAATTTGTTCATGTGTGTTTTATGTCCAGAATATGGTCTTTCTTGGTGAATGTTTCATATAAGTTTAAGAAAAATGTGTTTTCTGCTATTTTTGGATGCAATCTACTATAAATATTAATTAGATAAAGTTGATTGACAGTTCTGTTCAGGTCAACTATATCCTTATTTTCTGCCTGTTTGATCTATCAATTACTAATGGTAGTGATAACTTAAGGTAACTAAGAGAGTGGATATGCATATTTTTCCTTTCAAGTTTATCTATTTTTGCTTCATGTGTTTAGATGGGTGAGTGAAAACACATTTAGCATTGTTATAATTGATGATTTTACTTACTCTGAAGTGTACTTTGTCTAGTTACTCCAGCTTTCTGTTGATTTGTGTTAGCATAACATAGCTTGCTTTAAAATATTAATTAATTATTTTTTTGGCTGCATTGGGTCTTAGTTGCGGCATGCAGTATCTTTCATTGTGGCGTGCAGGCCCTCTAGTTGTGGCATGTGGGCTTAGCTGCCCTGCAGCATGTGGGATCTTAGTTCCCTGACCAGGGATCAAACCGGCATCCCTTGCATTGCAGGATGGATTCTTAACCACTGGACCACCAGGGAAGTCTCACATAACATATCTTTTTCTATCTCTCTACATTTAACCTACCAGAGTCTTTATATTTAATTTGTGTTTTATAGATAACATATGATTTTGGCTTTTTTTTTTAATCTACTCAGATCATCTCCCATCTCTGGTTTTCAACTGATGTATGTTGACCATTTACATTTAAAGTGATCATTGATATATTTTTTACTGTTTTTTTTTTTTTTTTACTGTTTCATATTCATTGCCAGAGACTCCTTTTTCTGCCTGCTCCGATTTTAATTAAGTTTTTATTATTCCATTTTATCTCCTCTCTTAACATATTAATTTTACCTCTTTAAAAAAATAGTGTATAGTTTCTCTAGAGTTTACAATAGACATTTACTAATATCCACTTTTTTGAATCTAAGCTTATATTCAAATAATCTTATTCTGCTTTATCTGTAGTACAGGCATCTTATATCAGAGTATTCCTAATTCCTCCCTCCTACTCCTGTGACTTTCTGTCATTCATTTCACTACCCATATGATAATAAATTAACCAACACATTGTCACTGTTATTGTCTTAAATGAACAGTTATATTTCAGATCAATTAACAACAAGAAAAATAGAAGATTTTATTTTACTTTCATTTATTTTTCTTTTTTATGTAGGTATAAGTTTATTATCTATATTATTTTTCTTCTGCTTGGAGAATGTCTTCTAATATGTCTCACATGGTAGGTCTACTGGTAATAGATTATCTCAGTTTTTGTTTGAGAAAGGCTTTATATCTCTTTCAATTTTGAAGAATAATTTTGTTGGAGGTGGACATGGTCAGAGAGAAGAGCAACCTCTAGATGTGCTACAGATTTAAATTTCTTAACTTTTCTTGGAACTTTTTGGGGGGAGTGCAGATGTTTATATCAACTTACTTTTTCCGAAATAATATGGAACATGCACAATTTAAATATATTATATTCATATAACAAAGATATCAGGGAAGTCAATAGAAATAAGAAATAGTAAGTTATAGCCTCAAAATATTCCCTTTGAGTAGTTCAAACCAACATTTCTAATATAATCAATTGTATTTCTGACTAATATTTTTTTAACTTTTGAAAACATATCACATACCCACATTCCTCAAACATTAACATTTTACAAGGTTTAATTTTCTTCCTCACTCTCATATAAATGTTACTACTTTTCAGGACTCTTTGAGAATATGCTGCAGATCTGAGGTCCTTGTATCCCTAGATACTTCAGTATGCATTTCCTAAAAACAAAAACATTATATATCTCTACAACACAATTATCACTATCAGTAAGTGTACACAGGTACAATATTATTTTGTAATCCAAAAATTTAAATCAAATTTTATCACCCAGAGACCAGCCCATGCCTGTGCTGCATTTTCTTTCCTGTTCTTTAGTCTTCTTTAATCTGAAACAGTTCCTCAGTCTTTGTCTTTTATGATCTTGGCAGTTTAAAGAGTACAGTCTACTTATTTTGTGGAATGCCTCTCAATTTGCCTCTATTATTTTATCCTTTCCAGTGAATCCTATCAATTTCTTTGTTCTATTTTTGCTGCTGTTAGCATCAATCTCTTGGTTAAGAATGTTATCTGCAAAGTTTCTCCAGTGCACATTTTCTCTTTGGAAAAATAGTTAGCACTTTGTGGGAAAGATACCCTGAAATACTTAATTCCTCTGCTCCTCCTCCCACTCTACTCCCCCATCTCATCAAAGTTTCAACATCTTTGCCTGACTATAGCTTAATCTTTCTTTAGGGTGCAAAAATCACTTCTTCCATCCTTTGGCTAAGCTATACTCTCCTGTTAATAATGATAGGTTACAGCATCATCTAGACTCTAGCTCCAGCCTCGCTGATCTTGCTGGAGCAATAAAGAGATAGATCTCCACCTTCACAGCACATGGATGGAGAAATCCATGAAAATATCCTGACTTTTGTGACATATTCTTCCTATCAATTTTCTTCAGAGGAATCATTTTTTTAATGTCAAAGAAAAAAGGTGCAGAGGTGCCATGGTCATTTAAATAGAAAAAAACAAAGGCTGCCATAAAAGTTGAAGGGCTTGCAAGTGAGGTTGTGGGTTTAGAGGAACAACATGCTACGTGGTGTGAGACTCAATTCACTATCACGTTTCAGCCATTTGATGAGAGCATCTGGTACATGACCTCTAATAAGCCCTGACAGGGTCAGGGCTCTGGGGTTGAGTGCAGAGAGCTACATCCATACAAGGCATAATTGTGAAGAGCCTGGAATTTCTGGAGGAGGTTGGAGATTGAGAGAGTTAGTAAACACTGGGGTATTATTTGTGCTGGACCCCCTGGTTCAAACAAATTTAGACAGTATCAGACTCTATCAGAACCAAATTCAATTTCATCATGTTGTCAACTGAGGAGGGTGTAATGTTTAGCCATTTTCCTTAAAAGCACATTCTGTGCTAGTGGATAACTTCAGAGAGACTCTTAAAGGTAAAGGAAAAAAAAAATCTGGAAACAACATCTGACCCACCACTCCTGCCAGGCACAGAAGGGCTTAGTTAAGAAGAGAGGAGGCGGAGAATGAAATCATTCTACCTCCCTGAGGTTAAGTGACTTGCTCCTGTCCTCATGACCCCAAAGCTGGAGCTCTGAATCTCAGAAAATGCACCCTCACTAGAGTTCAGAGCTCATAACACTGTTAAGAATGTGGCAGGAGCTCAACTGATATATATACAATGAAAGGGAATGATATATTGGAATACAAAGGAAAGTTAAAATGAAGCCTCCATATTCTAAGATATGCACACCCGATAGCAGAAAATCATCAAAGAATTTGTATCCTCTATGAAAATTCAAAAGTGCTTTTCTCAAACCACTGTTCATTTTTATATTTCAGGAATTATGGATCTAGGACTGTGTTTCTCTCTGCATTTTTTTTGATTCAAAATTTAGAGCTGAAACTAAGACTTGCCCCATGTGACATATTAATGCATAGAGCCATAATTATGTGTGCAAAGCTTGTCCATGGTTTTATTATTCTTCTATTCATATTTTTCCATTTATATGACTCTCAATTTTTCTAAATATATATGCCAGAAATTGTCTTTTGCAAAGACTTGTTTCAGAAAATAATATTTGCCCTTAATCTGAGATTCTAATCTCAAATTTTAAAACTATCTTAACTTGAAGAATAATTTAATATTTATGGAAGACACACCAGGCAGAAGTTAATTCAAAGGTAGCTGTATATGAACCTACAGAATACTTGACAAAATCAAAAAAAAAAAAATAATGAGAGAGAGAGAGAGAGAAAGTGAGAGAGAGAAAGGTTAGAAATTTAATAAATATCCAATCAGTGTTCAATATCATAAAAATGGAACTAAATAATTATAATGAGATCATAAAAATAAACCTACAGGGCAAATATTTTAATAATTGTTTAATGCTTATAATCACGTACTTGTGGTTTAGGATAAAATTTCTAGGAGAACATCATACTTGAATTCAAAAAGTATTTTATCTTAAATAATATGAATAATATGCTAGATGTCTCAATAGATGTGTGGGATGATGGTGACTTTGTAAATTAAGAAAACAAAATATTTGAAATTTGAAGGGTGGTAAATGTATGTATGAATTACTAGAGTACAAATAGGTGCATGTACCTAAATTAATAAAGTTAATATACATAAAATATTTCACTGTTTAATCTATGTCTTGAAAGTTTACATATTGAAAGTGGTACAAAGCATCATTTATTTGATTATCCCATTGAAAAATTAGTGAAAATCTTACATCCATGTATTTGGGAGCATATCTTTTTTTTTTTTTTTTTTTTTTTGTGGTACGCGGGCCTCTCACTGTTGTGGCCCCTCCCGTCGCGGAGCACAGGCTCCGGACGCGCAGGCCCAGCGGCCATGGCCCACGGGCCCAGCCGCTCCGCGGCACGTGGGATCCTCCCGGATCGGGGCACGAACCCCTGTCCCCTGCATCGGCAGGCGGACTCTCAACCACTGCGCCACCAGGGAAGCCCGGGAGCATATCTTTGATTCTTGATACTACATATGTTTTTATATTCTACTTTAATTGTGGAATACCATAATGACATCAAGACAAATATTACAATTTAACTATTTATGGGCTTTGTAACAATATACACTTTCATAATGGATATTACAGTGGAATGTAATATCACAATTGACTTAAATATTTAATGAGCAAATGTATTGTTCTTGAACAATCAATTATGCTAAGTTTATGTGAATAACGTATGTTCCCCTAGGAGAAGGCTGAGAAATCCAGTTCCAAGGCCTCATATTTCTCTTCAGTAAATAGACTGGGTTTTTTTTTGTTGTTGTTCATGGTAATGAGATGGAGATGGGGCTGACATTAAAAGATCAACATCTAGTTCCTATGCATTTGTAAGAAGATTTTCTTTCTTTTTTTTTTTTTTTTCTTCGGTGGCGGGCCTCTCTGTTGTGGCCTCTCCCGTTGCGGAGCACAGGCTCTGGACGCGCAGGCTCAGCAGAGCAATGGCTCACGGGACTAGCCGCTCTGTGGCATGTGGGATCTTCGCGGACCGGGGCACGAACCCATGTCTCCTGCATCGGCAGGCGAACTCTCAACCACTGCACCACCAGGGAAGCCCAAAGATTGTCTTTTTAAATAATATTAAAACATAATTCTTTTCTCTACTACACATTTGTTTCTATATATCCCATAAAAAAAGTTACAGTTACTATTACAGTCAGGGATCATGACTAGGTTCCTTTTTTTCTCCTTTCCTTCCTTCATTCCTTCTTCCCTCCTTTCCTTCACCCCTTTCTTTCCTTCTTTTCTTTCCTTTCTTTTTTTCCTTTTTAACGTCCACATGACCTTTGCCAATATTGTTACTAGAGGCTTATTTCCAACGACTCAATAGCTAAGTCTCTTTCTTCTCATTTCCTTCTTCTTTGCAGCAGTGACATCAGGCCAGTGAAAATGAAATGTTATAGTCGACAGTGTTTAATATTATTTGTTCCTGTCACTGTTAACACTTCTATTATTATCAAAACGTTTAGATCAGCACTGTCAGTTCTAAAGGACCTGCTGACATACCAAGGGAAACTTTGATAAACAGTTCTGCTGTATTTTCTCTATATTTTTTATAGTCCTTGTTTGAAAATATTTTCTTTTTCCTCAGGATATTTATTTTGAAAAAAAAAAAACCCTGATTTTTAAGAGCTCATCAATTCCACCTTTTTATTTCCCACTTGAAGTTTTAATCCTCTGCTTCTACCCTCACAATTGGTTGCTGTGGAGGTGATTAAGATGTCACAAATATAGGATTATTGTAATTCTGGGCAGACAATAAGTCACAGATGATTTTCTAAGGAACAAAGATGTCATTTTCATGTAGATATATCACCCATTTCAAAGTGAGAAAAGGGAATGAAAGACATAAATATGAGATCTAATAGTACCAATTATAAAAGAAATAGCTAAAGATCAAAATTTCACATGAAACATTAATAACTCTGAAAAATTTATATATACACTTCATGTTTTTTTGAATTCTGCAGTTCTTTTAATATACATGTGTGGGCCTGCAAATATCAAGCTTGTGTGTATTGGTATACTCTCCTTAATCTGAACACCTAATTGAATGATATATGTGAACTTGAACAAAGAAGACTGAATTCTTGTTTGCTTTGTAGCAACCAATGTCATTTTATAATTGTACTTTCTATCTTCTATTGCATTTGAAAGAATGGCTTTTCAAAACAGTAGAATTCTCAGGAAGTCATATATCTTACATTGATTACATATTAGATGGGAGATTCTATTTTTTTTTCGAAGTAGTTTAAATCCAGGAAATTATTGAGCAGGTTATTAATACCTTCTGAGAATCTTCTTACATTGAGCACTGGAAGGTGTTTCCCAGCAGAAGGCACAGAGTAGGCTTTCACTAACTTAATACTTGTCAAGTTATGATAGAGAACAGACACTTTACCTCGAAAGAAAAATGCTGCCATGGCAAATTTCTGAATGGTCTTATTTAAAGAAAAAAATTTTTCCCCACCCCATTCCTCACTATTTTATGGCTCTACTCATGAGCACACAGCTCCATCTGGGGGCAAGGCCAGAAGGGAACATTGTCTAAGAGTCCCTTGGTGTCTTGGCCGCATAACTGTCATCTTTGTGCATCCCTCAGCCTTTTCTGTATCAACAGCACTGAGCTGTTCATGGAAGACATTTCAGTAGCTCAGGACCACAAGTATCTCCTGCTAGTACGTTTCAGGAGATTTCTTAGTTGGCGATACCATCATTGTCAATTCTACAGGATACTATTCAGGAATCCTAGAACCTTAGATCTCACAATCAGTCAATCTTTTCCTCCTCCTGTTCTGTTTCTGCAACGTGTCTCTCCTTTGATTATCTTTCTAATGCTTGTTTTCTCTTGCAAGTCTAATTCACATATCATTTTGTCAGCTATCCCCCAAATGGTCTTTATTTACCTCTTTTTTTTAATTCTTCACCTGTGCATATAAAATTATGCCCTCACTCATATCTTTAAATATCTGTTCTACTTTGCTGAAGACTGAATCTCCATGTAAAGCCCTATCCATTCTCTTACATCTACAGAAATTCACCCTGTAAGTATAGTGATGAACTATTGAGCTTTGCTTGGGTATCTTATAGACCTCTCACAGAAAATATGTCCCAAATTCTTCATCTGCTCCTACTAAACCATATCTATTTTTTTCCTTCTTTGGAACCTATATATCATCCTTATTTCCCTTTGTGACCCAATCCCAATAACCCCAGTCTATCGACAGGTTCTACCAATTTTGGTCTCAAATCTGTCCTTTATCCCCACTGCCTTAACCATACTTATTTGGCTGCCTGGAACACTACAGCAGCCCCATCTCTGTCAGGGACAGTCTGATTGCATGGTTAACGTTACAGAGGTAGACAACTTGGCTTTGAATGCTGGCTTCTCCACTTATTAGTTGGGGGATTTGGGCAATTCAATTAATCTCTCTGATCCTTATTTTCCTAATATGCAAAATGGTATTAATATTGGACTTATAGGCTGACTGGGAGAAAGAAATGAACTAATTTCTATAAATCTATAGTAACACAACTGTTGGCACATGGTAAGTACATGATAAATATTAATTGTAGCCCTATTATCATCACCATCATCAATATCATCATTTTAATCACCATAGGGAAAAAGACAATGGAATGGCTTTCAAGACTTTTTATGTCTATACATTTTTGCCCATTCATATTCACACCCTGATATTCCCCCATAAATAAACCCTCTGAAAGCTTGCTAACACTCTCTTTCCTTTGAAGAGATTTTTCTGTTCTAATGAGATATCTACTCTCCCTGCTACTCTTCTTAGCATACCTTCCCCTCATCTGCTTATAAAAACGACAGTTTATCCTCCAAGCCATCCTTCAAATTCATCTTTGTGAAACCATTCCTCATGCACAGAGCAGTCAGGCTCTCTTTCCTTGTTCTCACACCACAATATGCATATTTCTAATACTGCATCATTTCATTCTTACTTATTCACTGTTTTTCCTAGAAGGCTATGAAGATGTTAGGGAGCAGGAATTGAGCTTTATTCATATCTCCAGTGCTTAAATATGTGGTATATACACTAGTATTACCTTATGAGTTGATTAAAGTAAGCATATTTTTACTTGAACAGACAATCCAGATGGGTTTAGAGGGAGTCTTGGTTTAATACATACCTTCAAAATGCTCTCTTTCTTCTGTTATAGTCATGCTCTACTGATCCCTTTCTTTATGACTCACATTTGTTCTGTTATCAAATGTAGATTCTATCTCAAAAATGTCTTGGGAATCTAACCTTTTTCTCCATCCCAACTAATCAGTTTTGCCTAGCTGCTAGTATTATGTTGCTAAAAAGAAATCTGACACAGTTCCTCCTCTGCATAAAGATTCTTTAGAACAGGTGAAAATACGTCCTCTCTCATTCTGAATGCAAAACAATCTATCTCTAAAAACTTACTTCAGTCTTATTTTCCATCATTACCCTAAAGCACACTCAAATCTTTGTGAGGTACAAAGGGCACCACTGCGAGGGCACCACTGGGTAGAAATAGGGAAAGTCTGTTACTTTTCTGCATCTTTGCATACACTCCTATATTTGCCTAAAATGTTCTTCATTCACTTGCAGGACACTGGTTGTCCCCAAATTTCCAGTTCAAATAGCACTTCATGCCTTCTTTCATTCATTCACTCATTAAATGTATTCATTGGCCCAGAAGTATCTTTAGTTACCTGTGTTGGTATACCTCTCCATTTCCCACATCTTTATCATGTCCATCTCATCACAGCACCCTCCCCACCACCATACCCAGGCCCAGCTCACTCAGTTAACCCCAACTCTATCCCTGTTTTCCATTGTTAACTCCTCTCTCTAATCTCTCACTTTAGAGTTCATTCTCTCCTGCCTCATCAGAGACCTCACTCTCAGCTACACCCTTTCTTTCCCATATGTTCAGCCATATTTTTTCCCCCTGGATCTTCCCAGGCAGCAAAAAAAATATACCAATCTCCCACATTAACTAGCAAAAAAGCAAAAATTCTAAACCAAAATCTTTCTATCCTGTACCCTCAAGCCACTACCATCCATGTCTGTCATTTTACTGCCATATTTATTGAACTATTGGTCTACCCTCAAAGTCTCCACCTACCTCATCCCACCTGTAGTCCTGAATCTAGCGAAAAAAAAAATCTCTTCACTAAAACAGCTTTCATCAAGAGAGCCAGAAATGTCTTTATTGCAAATACAATGATGGTTACTTGTCTATCTTAAAAAAAATTCTACTGTTTTTAATAGTATTGATTATGCCCTCCTTGATCCATTCTCTATTCCCCTTGGTTTCCAAGATTCAAGGTTCTCTTATCTTTATGACTATATTTTATTATTTTCTTTCCTAGGGTCATGTTCTTAACTTCTTTCATTCTATAATACGTACTCACTCCATTTTAACTCATCCATATACATGGCTATTTACATCTGATTTGTAAAATATTTCCAAACCTCATCTTCTGCAACAACTTTTAAATTACCTATTGAGTCTTTCCACTTGCATAAGTCAAAGTACTTAAAGTTTAATGTGATTGAAACAGAACTCAATACTTTTTTACCCAAGCTTGCTCTTTTTCTTGTACTTCCTATTTTGGTGATTGATCTCATTATTCATTCTTCCTCACAAGAGACAATTTGGAATTCAGCCTGTATTACTATCTTTCTCAATTCCCATATCCTGCTAATTCTATCTCAATGATATTGGCTATTTCTCCCCTTCTCTTCTCTTTCTTTCCACTTGAGTTTTGAATCTCATCTTTCTTTCCTGGATGACATCAACCGTGCCTTAACTCATTTACCTGTTTTCAGTCTTCTTTCACTTCATTCATTAACACAGTCAAAGGACAATTCTGTTTCAAAAATTACTTTGTCACTCCCCTGCCAAAAATTCTTCTGCACCACAATCTTGCTTTTATCCTCCAAAGTCCTTTTTTAAAATATTTATGGAAAAAAAATAATTGTCTCATGCACTCTCCTGAGTTGTCCACCTATCTACACCTTCTCTGTGTTAAGTGCTTCTTGTGTGTTGCTCTCACCTATGCCCTGGCCCACTCCATCTCTTGATTCTACTTTCCTCACTCTATGGGAATTAATTTTGTTTAGCTCATTCCAGAATCAGTTAGTGAACTGGGCTGCTGGAATAATAGGCCTGGATAATATGATTACTGTTGGAGAATCTCTGTGGCAAGGAGGGTCCCATGCAGTGATTGGCTTCACCTAAGGCACTATATCTATCTGTGTAGTTTTAGGTGGAGGTACCACTTGGACCATGGTTTGATAAGACAGAAAATGTGGTCTTCATGGGAAGTCTAAGTGTTATTATGGTGGAAATAGAAATCTCTACACTTAATCCTAAACTTGATTGGTCAAACTCAAATAGCACATGTTTGTGATGACTTTCCTGACCTCTGACTCCTAGTTTGGGTTGGACGATCAACTTTATGTCCCTACAGCAATATATGCTCAAATATATAACATGTCATTGATAGTGATAGTCCATAAACTCCTAATGACAGAGGACTGTGTGCAGTCTTTTTTGTCTCCCCAGTACATGGCCCAGTGCCTGTCAAATTTGGCACTCAGTAGATGCTTGCTTTACTTATGGAATTGAATAATAAATAAATACCATATTCCAGATCTTAGGTTAAGCTTCAAAGTAGAAACCTCTAACTGCTTCAGAGTTAGTTTGTTCTGTCCTTTGTACAGCTTTTTAATGGGATATATCTATTTGCATATGTGTCACTGGTAAGTATCTTATTAATCTTATTAATGTTTGAGCAAATATACTTTGCTCAATAATGTTTGGTGAACAAATGAATGAATATGTGAGTGAATAAATGAATGATGGATAGAAAGTAATTTACTTCCTCAGCTCTCCTGTGCCTCATTAAACACTATGGATTCAGACAGGAAAGATCAAGCAAGAATTCCATCACTGTGCAATTGAGAAACTAGAAGTTCTGGAAAAGCCAAATTACATTTGGAAGTTTCTTTGTGACCTTGAGAATGACAGAAGAGAATTTAGGTCTCTGATTCTTCATGCAGAGTTCCTTTTGCTGAGCTGCATTGTCTGAATTCATATTCAAGCATCTCAGTTTTCACTCAGACCTTGGAAATTTTTGGCTGTTTTATGTTAAGAGAATTAGGATACATAGTTGATTTCTTTAAAGGACATAACAGTGTCTAATAAAATTCCCTTTAACTTCCTATTATGCACCTTCAGTTTAAAAGTAGAAAGAGAATTTTATTTGCTAGATCCCAGTTAGGGCACACTTAATTTTTAATTAATTAGGTTTTAAATTATATTAGAAAAGTATTCTCTATATGTTGTATTGTACTCTAATTTATTAAAGAGAGACAAAGTCATGTGCAGAATTTTTCTTTTTCTTTAAAGAAGTAGAAGATATATAGAGAAATACACAACATTTGTTTTTATTTAAATGTCAACTCCAATACTATCCCTTTTGCTCAAGTTTTCACATAACAAGAGATCAGGAATCTTATTTCACATAATAGGAGTTCTAGTGTGGTTCCCCTCTGTTAACATTTCTAATATTCCTGAATTCAAAAGACCAGACAGCAAAAGCATTGGCTTGCACATAATAGACCCTCAATAAAGATTTGCTGGACTGACGTGAATATAAAAAATTAAAATTTCTCCACCCTTGCTATTTTTTCTTTTTAACCTCACTCTTAAACTTTGGTTTTTATCTTCATTTTTAAACTTCTTGTATTCTTTACTTTGATCTTCAGCTAGATTTTCCTTAACTAATGAGTTTGAGATTTTCATATGTTACATGGGGAAAATAATTTATTTCACCCATACTGAGTATGTACGCTGTACAATTCAGTGTTTTAGGTATTAAGGGATAGAAACTAATGAGGTAAATATATATATATATATAGCTTAATTGATTGATCAGTTAATATATAGGAGTATATTCATTTGTCCATCTCCCAAGAAACTTACAGCCCATTGAGAAAGACAGCTATTAGCTATGTCATTTTGTAAGTTTAAGAGAAGTGTAAAGTTTTATGAAAATATTTAACAGGGACAAACAATCTAGTTGTGGGTAAGGGAAAGCTTCCCTAAGATGTTAGTGAAGATGGTTACTTTTTCATTTTTTCTGGACAAGATCCCTAAGCACAACATAGTTATATTTTCTATGAAGCTGAAAATTTAGAGACTAGTTCTCTCAATGTATCTGGATTTGACTAAGAACCATTTTTTTTTAGTTTCATTTGAACTTCAGAGTGTTTTCTGTGTTTTTTCAATGTACATCTGCTCAAGCAATGTATATTTAGACTTTTATTTAGGTACTTAGAGTGCTGATCTAAGGCAGATATTTAAATGATACTTCACAATCAATAGTTTACATTACCTAATTTATGCGAAGTTACAATTCAATTCCCTGGGAAAATATCATTTGAATAATGTGGAGTATACAAAGAAATACATGTTGCCATCTATCTTTCTCTGGAGGAGCCTTTCATTTTAAATATATTTTATATTTACATATGTCTTAAATCCTAGGGGCCTTTGAGATAACCTACCTTCACTACATTATTGGTATTTTTTTCTAATATTTTTCTGAAATATGAGGGCTGCCAATTCTTGTGATTTTTGCTTAGACTCTAAAATTAACTTTTCCTGAATTTGTGACTTGTAGTCTTTTAAAAAAAAACTTATTTTGAAATAATTATAAATTCACAAGAAATTAAAAAATACAGAGGGGCTGTGTGTACACTTTACCTAGTTTCCCCTAATAGTTACTTCTTACATAACTATAGTAAAATATCAAAACCAGGTAATTGGTATTGACATTCATTTTATCGCGTGTGTATATTTGTGTAACCACCACCCCAATCAAAATGCAGAACTATTCTATCACCGCATAGAATTTTGTCATGCCACCTCTTTATAGTCATAGCTTCCATCCTTTCTTCCACCATCCCTAAACTCTGGCAACCACTAATCTATTTCCCATTTCTATAATTTTGTCATTTCAGCAATGCTATATAAGTGAAATCATATGTTGTCTGACCTCAGCATAATGCCCTTGAGAGCTGTATAAACTGTTTCATGTATCAACAATTTGTTCTTCTTTAATGCTTACTAGTAGTCCACGGTATACATATGGTATTGTACAGTTTGTTGAACCATTTACCAATTAAGGAACATTCGGATTATTTCTAGTTTCTGGTTAATTAAAAATAAAATTGCTATGAACAGGCATGTGCAGGTGTTTGTCTGGCCATAAAATTTAGTTTTACTGGGATAAATACAAAGAGAAGCAATTGTTAGCTCATATAGCAAATAAACTTAATTTTTTTAGAAAGAAACTGCCAAACTATTTTCAAGAGTGACTCTATCATTTTACATTCCAACCAGCAATGTATGAGAGATACATTTTTTTCTGCATCCTAACCAACATTTGCTATTGTCAGTATTTTAAATTTTAGCTGTTCCAACATTAGTGATAAGTCCGTGTGGTCTTAAGCATTTCTCTAATAGCTAGTGATGTTGAACATCTTTTTATGAGTTCATTTGCTAACTGCATATCCACTTTGGTAAAATGTCTTTTGTTCATTTTATATTTTCATTGTTTTTTACTGTTGAGATTTTAGTGCTTTTTATGTATTCTAGATACTCTTCCTTTGTCAGATATGTACTTTCAAATATTTTCTCCCACTCTGTTGATTTTCTATTCATCCTCTAAACATATTCCTTCAGAGATCAAATGTATTTATGTTTTGATGAATTTCACTTTATTATTTTTTATTGTGTATCATTCTTTTGGTGTCATGTCTAATAACTCTTCACCAAATCATAGATCCCCCTAAATTTTCTGCTATATTTCCTTCTAAAAATGTTATAATTTTATGTTTACATTTAACTCTATAATCCAATTTGAATTAATTTTTGCAAAAAATGTGAGGCTTCAATTGCTAGACATCAATTTGCTTCTGGATTTCCAATTGCTCCAGCACCATTTCTTGAAAATTTTATCCTTCCTCCATTGAGTTGCTTTTGCACTTTAGTCAAACATCAGTTGGCTGTACTTGGGTGGAGATTTTCTGTGTTCTTTTTTCTGTTCCATCAATCTATGTGTCTATCCTTCTGTTAATACCATACGATATTGATTACTATCGCTATATGAAAAGTCTTGAATTGGGATAAAGTGACTTTCCACTTTATTCCTTTTCTAAATTGTTTTGGCCATTCTTATCACTCTGCCTTTTCATATACATTTTAGAATAAACTTGTCTATATATACAAAAATATTACTGGGATTTTGAACAATTAAAACAATGCATCAATTTGGCAAAAATTGACACCTCACTATACTGAGTCTTTAAATCCATGATCTCAGTATATTTCTTCATTTATTTAGATCTGTGTCTTCATTTATTTAGATCTGCTGTGTCCTCTCCCGTTGCAGAGCACAGCCTCCGGACGCACAGGCTCAGCAGCCATGGCTCATGGGCCCAGCTGCTCCGCGGCATATGGGATCCTCCTGGACCGGGACACGAACCCGTGTCCCCTGAATCGGGAGGCGGACTCTTAACCACTGCGCCACCAGGGAAGCCCTCATCAGTGTTTTATAGTTTTTAGCAAAAAAGTCCTATGGATATTTTTTTTAATTTGTATATGAGTATTTCGTTTTTTGAGTGAATGTAAATGGTATTGCGTTTTAAATTTTGGTTTCCACATTTTCATTGTTAGTGTATAGAAATATAATTGATTTTTTTTGATGTTGCACTTGTTTCCTCTGACATGCTGAACTCACTTATTAGTTCTAGAAGTTTCTTTGTAGATTCTTTAGGATATCCTATGTAGACAATCATGTCATCTGCAAATAGGGACAGTTTCTTCCTTTTCAATCTGTATGCTTTTATTTCCTTGTCTTGCTTTATTGCACTGACTAGAACCTCATCATTATGTTGAATAGTGTATCCTTCCTTTGTGTATAATCCTAGAGGAAATATATTTAATAATCATTAAATCTGATGTTGTCTGATGGTTTTTTGTATAAGTTCTTTATCAAGTTGAGGAAGCTGCTCCATATTCCTACTTTATTGAGTTTTTATCACGAATGGATGTTAAAACTTTTAAAATGTTTTTTCCTCTGACAAATTGATATGATCATAAGATTTTTCTTATTTAGCTTGTCAATGTGATGAATTACATAGATTGAATTTTAAATATTGAGCCTACTTAACCTCCTTGGAATAAACCCCATTTTGGATATTTGTATCTAATTTCATGTGGAATATTGATGTATAGTTTTCTTTTTTCTTTCTGGTTTCAGTGTCAGAATAACACTGACTTTATACATGGATTGAGAAATATTACCTCTTCTGTTTTCTGAAAGAGACTGAGTAGTGGTGGTGTTAATTCTTCTTTAAATATTTGATAGAATTCTCCAGTGCAAACATTTGGCCCTTGGGATTTCTTTTTAGGGAATTTTTTAAACTGTGAATTCAATTTCCTTAATTCTTATAGGGCATTTAAATTACCTGTTACATGTTGGGTGAGTTGTGGTAGCTTGTGCTTTTTGGTGTACTAGTCCATTTCATCTAAGTTATCAAATTTGTGTGTGTAGCACTGTTTGTAGTATTCTCTTACTTTTCTTTTGGTGTCTACAGTGTCTATAGTAATATCCCTTGTTCCCTTCCTGATACTGATAATTTGTTAGAGGTTGATCAATTTTATTAATCTTTTAAAAAAACAGTTTTTCTTTTATTAATGTTCTGCATTGTTTTTCTCTTTTTAATTTCATTGATTTCTGCTCTATCTTTATTATTTTCTTCCTTCTGCTAGCTCTGTGTTTATGTTGTTCTTAATATCCTAGGTTCTCGTGATAGGAGTTTATACTATTGATTTGAGATATTTCTTATTCGATAAAAAAACATTTAGTGCTATAAATTACTCTCTCTGCCTACTTTAGCTGCATCCAACACATTTTGATATGCTGTTTTCATTTCGTTCAACTCAATGTATTTTTTATTTCACTTGAGGTTCATTTTGACTCATGGCTTATTTAGAGGTGAATTGTTTAGTTACAAGTGTTTGCAGGTATATTATCATACCTATGAATGCTGATTAGATCCTGATAGTTTATGTTGAACTTTTGAACTTCTATATCTTGCTGACTTTTTTGTATAATTGTTCTGTCAATTGTTGAGAGAAAGATATTGAAATCTCCAATTATAATTGTAAATTGATTTCTTCTTTCAGTTTTTACTTCACCTATCTTTCACTTATGTTTTTTTGGTGCATACACATTTAGGATTTTGGGATCTTGCAGGATTCAATGTCTCTTTCTGTCTCTGGTAACTTTCATTCTTAAGTCTATTTATCTGATGTTAATATAGCCAATTTTGTTTTCTGTTGATTAATATAGCGTGGCCTTTTTCCTTCCTTTTACTTTCAACCTTCTTACATTGTTTTATTTTAACTAAAGTCCTTTTTGACAGCATATGGTTTGGTCAATCTTTTTCACTTTGCCAATCTCCAGATTCTCTACTCCACCTGAGTTGACTCCTAGTTATTGTTAGTTGGGGTAGGGGAGTTCCAGCTTCCACTAGGCCTCTGCTGATATCACCCTGCCTAGGATAAGAGAAGTACCTCATTTCTGCTCTCCATGTGGCCTCTGTGATTCCCTTATTAGTATTAGTTTCCTATGGCTGCCATAGCAAAGTACCATACACTATGTAGTTCAAACAACAGAAATTTATTTTCTCACAGTTCCAGAGGCTAGAAGTCTGAGATCAAGGTGTCAACACGGTCTTTTTGGTGTACTAGTTCTGAGGCCTCTCTCCTTTGCTTGTGGATGGCTGCCTTCTAACTGTGTTTTCACATGGTTTTCCCTCTGTACCTGTCTGTGTTTTGTTCTCCTTTCTTTATAAGGACACCAGTACTACTGATTTAGGGTCCACTCCAGGGCCCCATTTTAACATAATTACCATGTTAAAGGGTCTATTTCCAAATGTAATTACGTTCTGAGGTACTGAAGCTTAGGGCTTTAACATATGAATTTCAAGGGACACAACTGAGCCCCTAAAAATACCAGTGTCTCTTTTGGCTTCTCTGATACCAGCCAGCATGGGAGTTAGTATGCTTTATTATAGCCTGGCTAGAGGTGGAGTCTAGGTTTTCCACTTAGTCTTTCCAGGTGGCATTGGAGTTGGAGGCTATAGTTTTTTTCTGTGATATTTCACTGAAGTAAAACTTTTATTGTCTAACAGTTTTCTGTTTTGTTAGGTCTTTCCTGGTCTTTTTGCTTGAGAGAAGTGACTTCTGTTGAACTCCTTTTTTGTCTGCACTTGTTGTTTTTTGGGGGTCACTCATTTTTTTGAAACAAATTCTGGGACATCTGGGGCTAAAAGAAAACCCAAGGAACTCACACTATGCTTTTCTTCAGGTCCCGCAGTCCCCAGTAAGTCTTCCTTCTTCTCCCACAGTTCAGAGTCTGCCTATGTTTGTTTTAAATGTAATGTCCAAGGTTTGTAATTTTGCTTAGTGGGAATAATAGGGAAAGTAATTATACTCTATCGTTCCAGGAGTGGAACTGCTGTAGAATCAATTTATAGTCTAAGTGATACTTTTCTACTAAAGCTTTTATTTGCAATTGTATTACTTGCTAATTTTATATTGTTTCATTGGAAAATAACTATAATACTTTATTGGTATATTGTTTTCTTAAAACTTTAATATCTAATTTTGTATAAATCTTCAGATTAATTTTATTATTAAAGTTTCATATTGTAGGTTATTTATTTTATAAAAATAAAGATAATAAATTGTAATTATTATGAATATTCTAGAATAGGGAGATGAGGTATTTAAAATTTTTATTTGTGTACACTTTATCATAATTCTTATTACACACAAAGTTATCATAAATATAAGAAGAAAAGTTCACTAGATGAATACTACTTAGGTATTATGAGGAAAAGTTAGCATGAAGAATACTTTCTATACTCTCCTACTATAACTGGGTTTAACCTAAACTCACAATGTTTGACTCTAACTATAATCTGTCAGATCTCATATTTAGATACTTGGAGTGCCTTTCACAAGTACTAGTTCCATAATTATTTCCTGTTCCTTCCTAGAGCATACATTGCAACAAATATATGGCTTTATATTCCTTCACTGATGAAGCTGATAAAATAACAAACACTACACATGGGATAAATCAAGATGACGTCAACATCTCCAGTGATACCAATAATTTACCAAAGAAGGAGAAGGAAAGGAACCATTCTCTTCTGGGCTAAGTATTTTACATTTATCTTTTTATTATATCTTCACGAAACTCCAATGTTAACTAAGATTATGATACAGAGTGTTTTGTTGTGACATATTTCTATATTTTTTAGTAGCTAATGATACTAACCTGAGGTTGACTGTCACGTATCTTCTGTTTGCTTTTCCAGATTCTTCCTTCATCTATTCTTCCTTCATCCATTTTTCCATTTTTCCTTCTTTATTCCTCCTTTATCTCTTTCTATTCATCTTGTCCTGGGAAGGGAAGGTGAGCCTTATAAGTCTAGAATCAATGTACTCTCTTGCCAGTGAGAAGCCCTTGCAGGATATTAGAAGGTAGGAGGACAATGATGTTGGGGTATTTATTCCTATGATCCCCTCCCTGTGTTGCTGTGGGGTGTTTGTATTTCTGTACCTAATATCACAGCTTGGGTTGGTTGGGCTTCAGGGACTTTTCCTTATAGATATTTTTACTGGTTTCCAGGAACAGTTCCTTCCCTGTCCCCTTCAGGACAAGGCTGCCAAGTGCTTCCCATTGTTGCCAGCTCCACTTCTTATTGGTTTCTCTTAAACTTCTCCACAAATAGCCCCTTTAATAAAATGTCCTAAGTTACCTCATTTGAGTGTGTCATCTATTTCAAGTTCTGTTCAATACAGATTTATTCATATTTGAAATTTCAGTTTTGCTTTCTTATATCCCCAGTTTACAAAGCAACTTTCAATATGTTCTATATATTTTATTTTTACAATTTCATGTAAAGTAATTGTGTTTTTCTCTAGATGTTCTAAAGAATATTCCACTTTTAAAACATTATTATTAAGAACATAGTTTCCAAACATGGTTCATACCTCAAACAGCTTCCTTGGCTTAATTCAGAAAATAGCACTTATTTTCGAAATCTGGAATCCAACAGTTACATGACAACTTTAGCCTATTGAATGCAATCTAGCATGTTAAACATAACAAAGGCTGATCCCCAAATAAACACAAACCAAAAAAAAATTGGGGTATTATATTTTCCCAGTAATGCCATTAGCTTTACAGTTCCATACATAATAATCAATCAATCTTGTCTGCTACCAGGAAGAATTTGAAAGACTTTAATAAATTTATCCACCTGTATGATGAGTCTTCACTGATCTCATTGGCTTGACATGGATGGTATGTCTGTGCTCTGTTTTAAGTTAATAATGTCATATGTTTGATATTTATAATAGCTGTGGAGAACTTGACTTGCACAGACTTCTTTGTGATTATTGTTCTAAAAATTAATTTGTCTTGCTCTTTCTGCTTTCCAGAAATCCAGAGTTAGGCTCAATTGTGATTCTGGGTGTTCTTAAGGCAGATATTTTGTTTTTGACCAGACTTGTTTCAGTTTCCTACGTGGACAGCTGCTCAAGTGTACTGCTATCATCCATCAATTCCACATGTCGAAACTAACAAAAGTGAATTGCTCTCAGCATTGCTTCCAAACTGGTAGCTGGCTGACATCCAGCTGCTCCTTGCTGGTGATTTTGTATGCTAATATCCCATAGGTAAATGCCATTGAAACTGGTTAAGAAACATTCTTGTAGTTTTTTTCTCCACATGTCTTATGGCTTAAGGGAAGATTGGAAAATTTAAGCCTTCAATATGGCCAGTGCAGAGACAAATTCAAACATTGTTCTTTCTAAGGAGAAACAAGGCCTTGTAAAGAGTACAGCTATACAATTTCTGAATGTGGATGAATAATGGAACTAATTACTATTGAGTTCCCTTTTTCATTATTATATATGTCTATATGATATGGACATCACCTACAGCCTTCCCCAATCTCATAAACAACCCTTTGGACTCTAGAGGAGTATAAGGATATAGCTTACAGCTACTTCAGTATTTTTTGTCATCATTGTTGAACTAGAAAACAAAGATGATTCATATATAAGTGATAGAGAGTGATGAGAATATAAAATACTAAAATAAGGCAATGATAATACTAAAATAAGGCAATGATGATAGCATCATAATAGCAATGATGCTATCATCATTTTTCTCATTTTTTGTGGATATATATTTCAGCTAATAATTTGAAATGTGTCCCATGATCTTCCAGTCCTTATTAGTAAAATTATTAAATAATACATGTATACCTCTTTCAAGCATTTACCATTACATCATTATCATTTCAACAAGACTAGCAACTATTCCTTGTTCATCGTTGAATGTACCCAGCCTTTTTGCCCATATTGTAGTGTATTTATAACCAGGTTTAGACATGGTTCTCAATCTAAAAAGATATTAGACAAGTAACTGAGCAAAAAATAAAGAATAAGAATGTATTATTACCTAAGTCTTTTGTTGATGATGTGACCTCTCTATCTTCACTCCCACTTTTCTTTATAATCTTTTGTCATTACAATTACGGAAGCAGATCCTAGAATTTCTCTATTTTTCAAGATTAACTGCATTGTCCCTGATTGCTAGTGATTTGAGCAGCAATTGTAGCTCTTTGGAAATGACTAATTAAAAAGTGGCTACAAGATATTTTGTATAACAGAATTCCAAAATCAACAAAATTATGAAACTAAACCAAAGGAACATGGTGATGGTGGCACTGAGATTGGAACCATGCACCATGAGAGCAGGAACCAATATCACTAGGCCTGATGACAGAACCATAGATGAAGGTAGAGCAAGCAAGTGTGAACAAAAGAGTGGGGATCAGTTTTGGGTGAGGCTGAACTCTCAACACTCAGAGACTTTACTTTTCTTATTTGCACAGTATCTACTAAAACACATTCTCATTTTAGTAAACGCAACATGCAACTTCTTTTGGTTTAGTGACAGATGTCTATGATCATTGCCTTTACATTGACAAACCCATGAAGAGGAAAATTTGACACAAAGAGATGGGAGAGGTGGAAGGACCAGGAATTAATTCCTTCATAGGTGAGTAGGGATTAGGAAAGAAACTCTGTCTAGGAGTCACTGATAGACACATGGAGGATGGATTCTCTGATGATTTTGAAGTATAGAAGCAGAAGCAGAAGTATCCATCGTCTTCTAGTACTTCAGTACATTGGCCTGAGTGTTATGTGGGCAAATATTAAGCATGCATTGGCTCAAAGGGGCAAATGAGTATTTTAATCACATTCATATAAATATCCTAATGGTCTCCACTGAGGCATACTTTCCCATAGGCCCACACATAGTTATGAGTGCATCTATCTACTAGACACTGTTCAGTGTGCTGGGAAATAATGTCTCTTTCCTCATGGAATTTATATTCCAGTGGTTGGAACAGGTTACAGCCAATAATCAAAGAGACATAGATATGCTGTCAATTAGTATCGAGTTCCAGAAAGTAAACTAAGCAAAACCTAGGCAAAGAGGGTAAAAGGAGATGGGGGTAATTTATGCAAATGAGGCACTGAGTTCAAAGTCTCTGGGGCAGCAGTGTCATTGGTAGCTGGGAACAGTAAGAGGAGATGGGGGGGCAGAATGATAAGAGAACAGTCAGCAGGTACAGAAGTGATGGAACTTCACTTTGTTAGTGTACCAGGATCTACACCATCATAGGGTCCTATAGGACAGAGTAAGTATTCTGTTAGTCAAAAAGGAAGAGGAAACCAAGTAATAGTTAATGGGAGGTTTTAAACAGGGGTTACAAGATCTATAGGGTCAGTCTCACTACTGGGTCAGCAACAGACTTTAGAGAGGCAAGACTAAAGCAAGAACCAGTTATGAGGCAATTGTAATAGTCTAAGCAAGAGATTGTCATGCCTTGGGCTAGACAATGTCCTTTGATGATTGGCCCTACAGACAGCAGGTTTTGACAATCTTCAGAAAGAGCAGTAAGCATATTACAGAAAGTTTACACGTGTATTTGGGGCTCTAGATTAGTTCTGCCACCAAATAATAATGTTCTCTTGGGCAGAAAATTTAAACTTCCTATAATGCAACTTCCCATTTTAACTCTTAGGGTTTGAATTAAATTATCACAATAACCTCCATCTCCAACTGTCTGTTTTTTTCTGTGAACTAATACAAAGGATATAGAACATGGAAAATGTGTGAGCACCAGGAGTCTACTACAGCATTAAAGTGTCCTATGTCAACCTCCTAATTCCTAAGGAAACATTAAGAAACTATTATTACACTGTAGAGCAAAAATGTTAGAGGGTGAGTTTGGTAGCTTTTTTTTTTCTTTCTTTTTGCAATGGATAATAAATGTGCAAAATAATTTATGTTTTAAATCTATTCCTAGAAGCTTTTTCATGATTTTTGTTTGATTGTCTATAATTATGCAATCCAAAGTCACCAACTGAATTAAGCATCCCAGAGCTATTTTAATGATTCAGGCTAGAAAGGAAAAATTGCAGAGTTGAAATTCTGTTTCAGTATGATGACTCCTGAGAATTTTATTGACCTTGGTGGAACTTTTGGAATTTGAGTTCATTTGTAATCAACCAAAAAAAATGTTTTGAAATGCTATTTAGAAGCTTAAAAGAATTATTGGACCCTGAATAACTTTCATTACATGACATTTTGATAAGGTCATTGTAAATGACTCAGAAATGCAGATTTCATTTCTTTTAAAAATACACATCGTTTCATGACAGATTTTGTCCAAATTCGTTTTGGCTTTTGCTGAATCCCAAGTGTTTTTCCTTCTATTTTTTTCTCTTTAAATTCTCCAATAAACTTGCTAAACCCATAATCTAGGTGAGCTCACCTGTCTCACTTCCCCTTTGAGTTTTGCCTCAGGCTTTTCTTTAATAGCATGTATCCTTAGAGCACAGAGTCTTATACAGAGAATCAGGAGAAGCACAAAGTATAATAAAAACATGGGAATATACATATTTATTTTCCTTTTCACCAGGGAGAGGTCTAAGGAAATGATATTGTTCCAGAGTACTGACTCAAATCTGTTCTGTATTTGAACTCTGTGATTATGAAATTTCAATTAAATCTATAAAAAGCAAAGCTAGGAGACACCAGAGCATGCCAAAGGAAAAAAAAAACAACGAAGAAACAGGATGTTCTTTTTGGATTGGGAAATAATTATCTAAGTTCAATGGCTGGGTCCAGGTAGCTGAGTTTACATTTGCTTCCCCTCATTGTAGAAACAGTTGAATTATGATAAATTTTCCCCAAGCAGCAAAGCTGTCAATCAAAAGGGTGATTTTCTTGGGGTGCAAATCCCTTTGGTTATTGCTTCAGTCCATTTTTTAAAATAGATTTCAAGCCTGAGGGGAAAGTTCAAATGAAGACAGATTTCTCTTTTTATGCAATGAACCTTGCCTGTCTCGTGTGCTATAGCCACTGTGGTACCTGTAGGGCACTCAGCTACCAGGGAAGTCCTCTGTTATGTCAGTCTTTACAGAAGTGAGATGGAAACACCCCTAGCTCTCTTCTTTCTCAAAAATCATTACACTGATTTTATTGTCTTCAGCAATGGAAAGAATTTCCTCACACTTTTATTACTTAGTGATTGAAACATGTAGATTTCAGTTTTGAGGTAACATAGAAAGGCACTCAAAAACTAGGAATGCAGAAATGTGGTAACATTAGTGTCTTCCATACCTTCACCTCGGGGCTGGAGGGGAGGGAGAGTACACCTTTTAAAATTTGAGAAAATGACTCTTTTTAAACATTTTTCAAATTTGAGCACCCTTCATGACTAGTTTACTGTGAATGATTCTGTTGAAGATATAATATTCATAAACATTCTGTATAAAATAAACTAAGGAATTGTACTGTAATTAAGATCTCAAAATGATTCAGAAGTATTTTAATAGAATAAAATATTTATATATTACACCATTTGAACTAGATAATATAATGGAAAAGAAACCAAAATTAGATATGGTTACTCTATTCTGGGCAGTCACTGACAGTGGACATAATCTCTTTAGGAGAAATGAGGGTATTTTTTCTTTCTTTTTGCCATTAGGGAAATAACAACTTAAAACATATTATGTGAATAGATCTCCTAATGTTAAGAACTAAGTTTAATTTTTAATTATAATATCCATTACATTAAAATTTTAGGACAATATCTCTAGGTAAAATAAGGATTTCAATAAGTATATTATATAGTATGTATACAATATATGAATGATGTATTTATGAACACACATGTACATACACATATAATACATTATTTTCAGAACTTAAGTGACCTCAGAAGATCATTAACTCTGTCCTCTTTGCTTCATGACAGTATCAACATAGACAATCACTTAGAGAAATACATTCATGAGCAGTCATCATTCCACATTTAAATTCTTTCTGTCTTACCCTTAGACTTTTGACCCTTGTTCATTCATTTCAACAGAAATGGCCATCAGCACTTGAACAATAATGTTCCTACATATCTTTAAAGTCTGCTATCATCATCCTCTGAAATCTCACCTGAGGCCAAATCATTAAAAAATAATTTTATTTTGGCTGCATTGGGTCTTTGTTGCTGCTCGCAGGCTTTTTTCTAGTTGCGGCGGGCAGGGGCTACTCTTCATTGCAGTGCATGGGCTTCTCATTGCGGTGGCTTCTCTTGTGGAGCACGGGCTCTAGGTGCATGGGCTTCGGTAGTTATGGCACGTGGACTCAGTAGTTGCGGCATGCGGGCTCTAGGGTGCAGGCTCAGTAGTTGTGGCGCACAGGCTTAGTTGCTCCGTGGCATGTGGAATCTTCCCAGACCAGGGATCAAACCCGTGTCCCCTGCATTTGCAGGCAGATTCTTAACCACTGCACCACAGGGAAGTCCCCAAATCATTTTGTAAACTTTCTTAGATAAACCTTGTGATCAAAGCTTTTAATCAATTTCACTGCTCTCCTGAATACCCTATTCAGGTTGTACACATGCATGTTAACACAGAGGAGGCTGTTAGTTAATGGTGTGAATAAGTTAGTGTATAATGGGAGGATTACATCGATTTCTTTCTGTACATTTTCTTCATTCCTGAATTCTGCTTTGCTGTTGATCAATGGTGAAATATTGCTGAACCACCTTTAAATCATGTCCTGTTCTGAACTTAGAGACTGATTTCCATTAAATTTGCCATAGAACAGTTAGTGATAATCTACTATGTCTACAGATTTTTCTCTAAATGCTTACTCCCTTTGATCTCTTCCCCCCAAGTCAACCAGTCCTCTGATTTTATTTAGATAATCATAACAGTTTCCAATTATGCAACACTGGTCCTGGAATATTCTTTGAGCAAAGTAAGAATTAAGTGTTTGTTGAATTCATGGATTAATATAAAGCTCAGTAATTTCCTTGCCCTCTTCTTTTTTTGCTTTATTTTCTTTCATTTGCTGCTACCCTCATCTCATTTGAATATTGCAGTTATGATAATAAGGAGAATGAATTCAGAACTTTTCCATATTTCTTTAAGGTTTGGGATATTTTCAATAATTTCATTTCTTAAGCGTTTAGTAAACACACTTCTAAACAACCTGAGTGTTGTATTACATTCCGATATATTATTGTGTACTTACTTCATGATCGAAATCAATTGTTTGCAAATGCTGACAGTTTTATTTCCTTCTTTGACAGTTCTCATACCATTTATTTCTTTTTATTGCCACATTACATGAGCTATGACCCTCAGTACAATGTTGAATAAAAGTGGTAGCTGGAATACTTGTCTTGTTCTCAATTTGAAAGGGAAAACTTTCAATATTTCACTGCTAAATATTCTATTGACTATAATAATTTTTTGATAGACACATCACATTAAGGAATTTACCCCATTCCTAGTTTGCTAACATATATTTTTAATCATAAATAAGTTTCAACTTATATAACATTGTTTTACCCATCTGAGATAACTTTACTATTTTTCTACTTTTTTTCTGATAAACGTGATGAATTGCATTGATTAATTTTTTTAAATGTTAAACTGTCTTTGCATTCTTGGTACAAAACCAACTTGGTCATTATGATTTTTCCTTATTTTATGTACAATTTGTTTATTTTTGTTATTTTATGTACAATTAGTTAATGTTCTATTTGTTAATTTTTAAAAGATTTTATTATTTATTTTCTTTTAATTTTCAAAGTACTGATCAGGTTTTGATATCAAGTTCATACTACAATACTCTAGAGTAACAGGTCTTTTTTAGAATATTAATTATAACATTATTTTGTTTCATGTTTTCATTATTTCTGTTGAAAAGTCACCTCTTTTGTATATTGTTATACATCTATGCATGTAATAAACCCAATGATACATTTATAATTATTAGTTTATATATTTTTATACCTTTTAAAAAGATTGAGAGAAGAAAAGGTGTAATGTAAATCTCTATCTATCTATCCATCATTTCCTTATTATTTCTTATTATCTTACTAATTACCTCATTAGAATTGTTAGGTTTTCTTGATGAATTTCCTCCTTTATTGTTATGAATTTTCACTCATTTTCCTCCCTGGTAATATTTTATTTCTTAAAATATAGTTTGTCTAGTGTTAGAATAGCTATTTTAGCATTCTTTTGATTATTGCTTGCAACATATATTTTTAATCCTTTCACTTTAATGTATCTATATCATGATATTTAAATTAGAATTAGTTTAGGCAGTTGTGTCATGCATTTTATTCAGTTTGATGTCTACCTATCATTTCGAGTATTTAGAACATTTACATTTAATATAATTGTTAAGTTGATATTTTTGGAATTAAATTTTTCTATTTGTGTTCTATTCATTTATTCTGTTATATGATCCAATTTCCTCTTTTTCTGCTTTCTTTTGGATTTACTATTTTAAAGTTTCAGTTTCATTAAGCCTCATTAATTATGCCTGTTTATTTTACTTTTTATGGTTTTCTAGAGTCTTCAACATGCATGTAAAAATTTCGAGCAATCTTCAGAATCATACACTTGCACATGTAATGTAAGAAGCATAATAATATAGTTTAATTTTCTCCTCTTATCCTTTGATTTATTGTTTCTATACATTTTAATTCCATGTGTTTCAAACTCCACAATAACATATTTTGCATTGAATATTCAATATTATTTTAATGAAAATAATAAGTAAAAATATATTTTATATACACACTTAGTTACTATATTTTTCTGTGGATTAAGTTTTCCATCTGGGATCACTTTGATTCTGCCTAAAGGACTTCTATAAATATTTTCATAATGCAGGCATGATTATAGTGAATAATATTTGCTTAGGTTGATCCTGAAAAAAATTACTTCTTATTTTTAAAATGTAGTTTTATTGGATATATTATTCTAAGGTGAAGGATTCCACTGCACCCCCAGACTATAAAGAGGCTGCTCCATTGTCTTTGAATTCAAAGGTTCAGACAAGGTGTCTCCTGACATTCTTTTCTTTTTCCTGCATATATAATATCTTTTTATCTCTGATTGTGTCTCATTTTTCTATTTATTATTTTTAAGTAATTATGTTAAAATGTGCTTTATGAATTTTAAACCTGGTAGTTTATAGAATTCAACATATTTGAAAAATCTATGGCCATAATTTTTCAAATATTTTTTTCCCCTCCTCTCTCTTTTCTCCCCTTAGGAATCAAATTACCTGAGTTTTGGACAACTGTATATTGTTCCATGGGTCACTGAGGTTCTTTTCACTTTGTAAAATCCTTTTTTAAAAAATCACTCTCTTTGCTTTATTCTAGAAAATTTCTATTGTGATGTGTTCAACTTCATCGAATTTTTCTACTCCAGATACAATCTACACTTTATCTCATTCAGTGTATTTCTCAGTTAACATATTCCAATTTTCATCCCTAGAAGTTTAATTAAGACCTTTTTCATATCTTCCATTTCTCTCCATAACATGATTCTTCTATTTCTTCTAGCAAATAATGAGCATATTTATAATAGTAATATTAACACTTGACTATGAATGTCATCATCCCTGAAATTCCTTGGTCTATTTCTATTCATTGATTTTTCTCCATTTTTACATGAAGATTTCTTATTAGTTTTTCACTGGATTCCTAACATAAGAATTTTACATGGTTGGGTTCTAGATTTTGTTATATTTTGAAAATAATTTTGGATAATTTATGGATCATAGTTAAATTACTTGAGCATATTTGTCTTGTTTTAAGCTTTCTTAGGGCAGTGTTTATTCTATGGTAATTTAGATTCACTAGTAATTATATTCTCTCTGAAAATTCTACTTGATTTTCCATGGGTTAGAAACTCTTCCCACCTTAGCTGGAGGAAACATAATCTATGCACTGAACTCTAGAATTATTCAACCAGCAGGTTTCTGGTGATGATTTTTCTCACCTCACCCTATGCATGCACAGATCTGTATTTGGAAAAACATTTGACAGAATCCTTCTGAAAAATCTCTGTCTCTTTTATTCTTGACAGCTCCCTCATTTCTGGTATACTTCACAAATCCTGTCCATGGTGGTCTCCTCAAACTCTAAGCTCTGTTTCTTCAACTCAGTGAGAGCTTTTATCTCTTTGTTTTCTCCTTTCCTGAAATGTGGCCTGGAAATTTTTGTCTAGTTAGCAAACTGAAGCAATCATTTGGCTTACCAAGTTTTCTCCCTTTTCAGGAACAAAGACATGGGTTGCCTGTTGTCCAAGTACTAAAATAATTGTTTTATATCTTGTCCAATTTCTTCTTGTAGTTGATTGATAGAAGGATGATTGTTGTACTATTTCTTAGATCTTGATTTTTGTAATCTAATAAATGCATTTAAGGCAATAGATATATTTTCTGAGAATAATTCTGGCCACATTTTATATACTTGCTTGCATAATCAATGATTAATCATTGTTTTCTATTTTCATTTTTTACTCATCAAATTTAATTTTACTATAATAACTTGCCAACATTCTTTATTCCAAAAGAAGAATTTAATGTGCTTATTTTATTACCCACCCCACCACCCCACATTACTTCTACAAACTTTGGTTATCACTCACCACTAAAATTTCTATTAGTATATCATTTCTTGTTAAATATTTATCCTTTAAGAATTACTTTTCATTCATACACTCAACAAATGATGTGGATAAGCCATTGTCCAAGACCATATCATAGTGATTCCCAAACCATGTAATGAAGGAACCTTTTTAAAAAATTAATATTTATCTTTATGTGTAATTGATTGTGGCTCACTACCATGTAAAATACTGAAAAATAAAATTATTTTTAAAAAGCAATGATGAAAAACACAATAAATGAAATTAAAAATACACTAGATGGGACCAATAGCAGAATAACTGAGGCAGAAGAATGGATAAGTGACCTGGAAGATAAAATAGTGGAAATAACTACTACAGAGCAGAATAAAGAAAAAAGAATAAAAAGAAATGGGGACAGTCTCAGAGACCTCTGGGACAACATTAAATGTACCAACATTCGAATTATAGGGGTTCCAGAAGAAGAAGAGAAAAAGAAAGGGACTGAGAAAATATTTGAAGAGATTATAGTTGAAAACTCACCCTAATATGGGAAAGGAAATAGTTAATCAAGTCCAGGAAGCACAGAGAGTCCCATACAGGATAAATCCAAGGAAAAGTACACCAAGACACATACTAATCAAACTGTCAAAAATTAAATACAAAGAAAACATATTAAAAGCAGCAAGGGAAAAACAACAAATAACACACAAGGGAATCCTCATAAGGTTAACAGCTGATGTTTCAGCAGAAACTCTGCAAGCCAGAAGGGAGTGGCAGGACATATTTAAAGTGATGAAGGAGAAAAACCTGCAACCAAGATTACTCTACCCAGCAAGGATCTCATTCAGATTTGATGGAGAAATTAAAACTTTACAGACAGGCAAAAGCTGAGAGAGTTCAGCACCACCAAACCAGCTTTACAACAAATGCTAAAGGAACTTCTCTAGGCAAGAAACACAAGAGAAGGAAAAGACCTACAATAACGAACCCAAAACAATTAAGAAAATGGGAATAGGAACATACATATCGATAATTACCTTAAATGTAAATGGACTAAATGCTCCCACCAAAAGACACAGATTGGCTGAATGGATACAAAAACAAGATCCATATATATTCTGTCTACAAGAGACCCACTTCAGTCCTAGAGACACATACAGACTGAAAGTGAGGGGATGGAAAAAGATATTCCATGCAAGTGGAAACCAAAGAAAGCTGGAGTAGCAATTCTCATAACAGACAAAATAGACTTTAAAATAAAGACTATTACAAGAGACAAAGAGGGACACTACATAATGATCAAGGGATCGATCCAAGAAGAAGATATAACAATTGTAAATATTTATGCACCCAATATAGGAGCACCTCAATACATAAGGCAAATACTAACAGCCCTAAAAGGGAAAATTGCCAGTAACACATTCATAGTAGGGGACTTTAACACCCCACTTTCACCAATGGACAGATCCTCCAAAATGAAGATAAATAAGGACACACAAGCTTTAAATGATACATTAAACAAGATGGACTTAATTGATATTTATAGGACATTCCATCCAAAAACAACAGAATACACATTTTTCTCAAGTGCTCATGGAATATTCTCCAGGATAGATCATACCTTGGGTCACAAATCAATCCTTGGTATATTTAAGAAAATTGAAATTTTATCAAGTATCTTTTCCAACCACAATGCTATGAGACTAGATATCAATTACAGGAAAAGATCTGTAAAAAATACAAACACATGGAGGCTAAACAATACACTACTTAATAACGAAGTGATCACTGAAGAAATCAAGGAGGAAATCAAAAAATACCTAGAAACAAATGACAATGGAGACATGACGACCCAAAACCTATGGGATGCAGCAAAAGCAGTTCTAAGAGGGAAGTTTATAGCAATACAATCCTACCTTAAGAAACAGGAAACATCTCGAATAAAGAGCCTAACCTTGCACCTAAAGCAATTAGAGAAAGAAGAACAAGAAAAACCCCAAAGTTAGCAGAAGGAAAGAAATCATAAAAATCAGATCAGAAATAAATGAAAAAGAATTGAAGGAAATGATAGCAAAGATCAATGAAACTAAAAGCTGGTTCTTTGAGAAGATAAATAAAATTGATAAAACATTAGCCAGACTCATCAAGAAAAAAAGGGAGAAGACTCAAATCAATAGAATTAGAAATGAAAAAGGAGACGTAACAACTGACACTGCAGAAATACAAACGATCATGAGAGACTACTATAAGCAACTCTATGCCAATAAAATGGACAATCTGGAAGAAATGGACAAATTCTTAGAAATGCACAACGTGCGAAGACCGAATCAGGAAGAAATAGAAAATATGAACAGACCAATCACAAGCACTGAAATTGAAACTGTGATTAAAAATCTTCCAACCAACAAAAGCCCAGGACCAGATGGCTTCACAGGCGAATTCTATCAAACATTTAGAGAAGAGTTAAGACCTATCCTTCTCAAACTCTTCCAAAATATAGCAGAGGGAGGAACATTCCCAAACTCATTATACGAGTCCACCATCACCCTGATACCAAAACCAGCCAAGGATGTCACAAAGAAAGAAAACTACAGGCCAATATCACTGATGAACATAGATGCAAAAATCCTCAACAAAATACTAGCAAACAGAATCCAACAGCACATTAAAAGGATCATACACCATGATCAAGTGGGGTTTATTCCAGGAATGCAAGGATTCTTCAATTTACGCAAATCAATCAATGTGATACACCATATTAAAAAATTGAAGGAGAAAAACCATATGATCATCTCAATAGATGCAGAGAAAGCTTTCAATAAAATTCAACACCCATTAATGATAAATACCCTGCAGAGAGTAGGCATAGAGGGAAATTTCCTCAACATAATAAAGGCCATATATGACAAACCCACAGCCAACATTGTCCTTAATGGTGAAAAACTGAAAGCATTTCCTCTAAGATCAGGAACACGACAAGGTTGCCCACTCTCACCACTATTATTCAACATAGTTTTGGAAGTTTTAGCCAGAGCAATCAGAGAAGAAAAGGAAATAAAAGGAATCCAAATCAGAAAAGAAGAAGTAAAGCTGTCACTGTTTGCAGATGACATGATACTATACATAGAGAATCCTAAAGATGCTATCAGAAAACTACTAGAACTAATCAATGAATTTGGTAAAGTAGCAGGATACAAAATTAATGCACAGAAATCTCTGGCATTCCTATACACTAATGATGAAAAATCTGAAAGTGAAATAAAGAAAACCCTCCCATTTACCATTGCAACAAAAAGAATAAAATATCTAGGAATAAACCTACCTAAGGAGACAAAAGACCTGTATGCAGAAAATTATGACACTGATGAAAGAAATTAAAGATGATACAAATAGATGGAGAGATATACCATGTTCTTGGATTGGAAGAATCAACATTGTGAAAATGATTCTACTACCCAAAGCAATCTACGGATTCAATGCAATCCCTATCAAACTACCACTGGCATTTTTCACAGAAGTAGAACAAAAAATTTCACAATTTGTATGGAAACACAAAAGACCGTGAATATCCAAAGCAATCTTGAGAAAGAAAAACGGAGGTGGAGGAATCAGGCTCCCTGACTTCAGACTATACTACAAAGCTACAGTAATCAAGACAGTATGGTACTGGCAAAACAACAGAAAGTTAGATCAATGGAACTGGATAGAAAGCCCAGAGATAAACCCATGCACATATGGTCACCTTATCTTTGATAAAGGAGGAAGGAATGTACAGTGGAGAAAGGACAGCCTCTTCAATAAGTGGTGCTGGGAAAACTGGACAGGTACATGTAAAAGTATGAGATTAGATCACTCTCTAACACCATACACAAAAATAAGCTCAAAATGGATTAAGGACCTAAATGTAAGACCAGAAACTATCAAACTCTTTGAGGAAAACATAGGCAGAACACTCTATGACATAAGTCACAGCAATATCCTTTTTGACCCACCTCCTAGAGAAATGGAAATAAAAACAAAAATAAACAAATGGGACCTAATGAAACTTCATAGCTTTTGTACAGCAAAGGAAACCATAAATAAGACCAAAAGACAACTCTCACAATGGGAGAAAATATTTGCAAATGAAGCAACTGACAAAGGACTAATCTCCAAAATTTATAAGCAGCTCATGCAGCTAAATAACAAAAAAAAACAAAAACCCAATCCAAAAATGGGCAGAAGACCTAAACAGACATTTCTCCAAAGAAGATATACAGACTGCCAACAAACACATGAAAGAATGCTCAACAGCATTAATCATTAGAGAAAAGCAAATCAAAACTACAATGAGATATCATCTCACACCAGTCAGAATGGTCATCATCAAAAAATCTAGAAACAAATGCTGGAGAGGGTATGGAGAAAAGGGAACCCTCTTGCACTGCTGGTGGGAATGTGAATTGGTACAGCCACTATGTAGAACAGTATGGAGGTTCCTTAAAAAACTACAAATAGAACTACCATATGACCCAGCAATCCCACTGCTGGGCATATACCCTGAGAAAACCATAATTCAAAAAGAGTCATGTACCAAAATGTTCATTGCATCTCTATTTACAATAGCCCGGAGATGGAAACAACCTAAGTGTCCATCATCGGATGAATGAATAAAGAAGATGTGGCACATATATACAATGGAATATTAGCCATAAAAAGAAACGAAATTGAGCTATTTGTAATGAGGTGGATGGACTTAGAGTCTGTCATACAGAGTGAAGTAAGTCAGAAAGGGAAAGACAAATACCGTATGCTAACACATATATATGGAATTTAAGAAAAAAAAATGTCCTGAAGAACCTAGGGGTAAGACAGGAATAAAGACACAGACCTACTAGAGAAGGGACTTGAGGATATGGGGAGGGGGAAGGGTAAGCTGTGACAAAGTGAGAGAGTGGCATGGACATATATACACTAGAAAAGTAAAATAGATAGCTAGTGGGAAGCAGTCGCGTAGCACAGGGAGATCAGCTCGGTGCTTTGTGACCACCTAGAGAGGTGGGATAGGGAGGGTGGGAGGGAGGGAGACACAAGAGGGAAGAGATGTGGGGACATATGTATATGTATAACTGATTCACTTTGTTATACATCAGAAACTAACACACCATTGCAAAGCAATTATACTTCAATAAAGATGTAAAAAAAAAAAAAAGAATAAACAATTTTAGAAAAAAAAAGACAAAAATATAAGATTCATTTAAAAAATATTAGATGCAATAATATTGCATGTATTTTGGTTATAAAAGATTCGTAATATTTTTCTAAGCATTTACTCTTAATTTCTATATTTATCTTACCATGAAATTGTTATACTTTATATAGTGACCCAGGTCCACAGCTCACGTTGTGAGTCGCTGTGCTCTAGGGTTCATATGTTTATATATTACACTAGTGGTGGTGGTGGCAGTATTTGACGTTGATACTAACAGAATAATCAACTGGAATAAATATCTTCTCTTAAAAATTACATCATTATAACCTGAATAATTATCTGATTGCTCTTGTATTTTACTTAAAACTGTTACAGCACATGAAAAAAATGGAAATTTCACTTGCTAATATAGAGAGTTCCTTTACTGGAATTTGGAAATTTTCCTGAAATCACATTATTGAACAAAACAATTATTTGTACCACAAACTATATCCACTGTTGGGTTCTCTACCTCTAAATTTATTAAAATAACATGATATTTTGTCTGGCCTTGAAAAAATAAATGCAAAACTCAATTAGAAGAGTTCACAGTAGAAGTAAAGGTCATAGTAAAATATGCTGTGGTTTTTTTACCTCTCACATTATTACAATAAGAAGACAACAAAAATGCTATCTACATTCTATATTATTTGGCTCTCTGTAGAATTTCCAGGTAAAATACAAGATGCTATCTAAATTTAAATTTCAGAAAAATAACAAATAATTTTTAGTATAGGTATATCCTGTGCAGTATATTTATTTGCTAAAGCTGTTAACCATGGAGTTTTACCTTATTCATTTTAGGAGATTTGACTACTGCCAAGAGCCCAATTACTATAAGAACTATGTCACTCATGACAGAGAACGTGTAATTTCTAATATAAGACTTTCAAGTGCTCTTCCTGCATCACATCAAATACAAGAGGCTGAATTTTTTAGATGGTACAAGTCTAAAATGTTGGGGACTTTATCAGCCTGAGTTGACTTTATCACAAAGATGCTGAAAATATAAATGTCAAATGCCTTACAGACTAGACTGGATCCACACCAGACTTTCTGTAAGCTAGAAATAAACCTTTGCTGTATTAAGTTCCTGAGGTTTGGGTGATGACTATTGCCATGGCATGACCTAGCCTACACTGACTGGTATCGAAATTATTTCTTTCAAAGTGAGACCTTCGTGATTATTTAGGATAAACCGTATTATTTCTAGATTAAATTAGATAAAAGAAGTAAATTATCATAAAATTCTGTCATGCTTTGATAACAATTGAAATCCAGTTTTAGCCACTTTATTGATGTTTATGTAGTCCCACAGGTAATGTTTTTGTGAGGATTAGAAACAAAAATGAATAAGCCAATATCTATTTAAACTCTTTTTATAAAATTCTCTGAAATGGAATTTGCAGACTCTACTGCCATAAATCATAAGAGGGACTTCTGACTCCTTTCCTGGTAGATAAGTCATATAATATGTCAGATCCTTTGAAGGATGTGACTAGTTGTCCAAGTAGAATATCCAGGACAGGTTGGAAATCAGGGGCTTCACCATGGGAGAAGAGCCAGTGACATTCTTTTCCTTTGGAAATGTCCTCTCATTATTGACATGATGTTGTTTGATCTAAAGATTTTGTGACATCTTATGACATCTTATGACATCTATATCGTTTATGACAGTAGGTTTTCTAAGGAAATTGGTCCTTAGGATATGAAGAAATAATCTGAATCTATCTGACTTGCCCTAAAAGGAATAGATTTATTATTTAAGTGGCAAGTGATTATCTTAGTAAGTGACTGGTTGGCAGAAAATAGAGTGGTGATATCAATGAGATGTAGTGGCTAATGAGAGTACTAATGGCAAGACTGGCTCACTGTTGAGCTATTGAAATAAAACTCTTTATAATTCCTCAATAGTTTTGACTGTAATAAATCCACAAACGAAGCAATATTGGCTTTGTCAGTCATGGTAGACTTTCTCAATTCTGTCCATACATTATAATTTTCTTCAGAGAGCTTTTTAGTTTTTTTAAATAAAAGTGTTCAGACCCCTCACACAAAATTCCAATTCAATAGACTTGTTCAGTATCTGACTTTTTAAAGGTTTCACTGGTGATTTTCATAAACATATCAGTTTTGCTAGAAATTCTTCACAGTTTGCTTAATATATGATATGACACATTCTTAGTTTGTTGAAGTGCAATATGCCAAGCACATGCTTTGCTAAAAATTTCAGGAGCATGACAGTGAGGTGGGTTTTCTCTTATCTATGCCTGGATCCATATCTAAAACATACTCAGAAAGCAAAAAGGAAATTTAAAGAATATACGAAGAAAGTTTAAGAGACTAGAAGAAATACAAAAAGTCACACAGAATTTCAACTGAACACATTATTTCTGGAAAGTGCTAGGAGTAATATCAGACTCCAATTAGAAAAGCATGCTTGCAGCTATCATTACTACAGAACTTTACCAACAGAGAATGATGGCTGGTGAATCATAACTCCTACATATTACACTTTAAATACTGTATGTTATTCTTTAATTTTGCCTCTCCTTGTTATATACCCACATTAGTGTTTCTGTTTCTCTGCAACAGTTTTGTATACTGATGGAGCCATTTTATATTTAACTGATCAAAAAAAAAGATTTAAGCAATAAACAATGTAATTTATAAATGGATATCTTATTTGGCTCCATAGAAGCTTCATAGAACAAGTAGAATTTATAAAATCTTAAATAAAACTAAACTTTAAAATCTCTTTCACAATTGGCAGTTAGGATACTATAGGTTTTCACTCAGTTAATGATTTGATCAACATACTTTTTTTAGGTTTTTTAAAATTAATTTTTATTGGAGTATAGTTGCTTTGCAATGTTGTGTTAGTTTCTACTATACAGCAAAGTGAATCAGCTATACATATATCCCCTCTTTTTTGGATTTCCTTCCTATTTAGGTCACCACAGAGAATTGAGTAGAGTTCTCTGAGCTATACAGTAAGTTCTCTTTAGTTATCTATTTTATACTTAATATCAATAGTGTTTATATGTCAATCCCAATCTCCTGATTCATCCCACCCCACCCCTTTCCCCCTTGGTATCCATACGCTTGTTCTCTACATCTGTGTCTCTGTTTCTGCTTTGCAAATAAGATCATCGATACCATTTTTCTACCATACTTTAGTGATCAAGTAATATCACTATAAGGGGGAGAAAACTCCAGTTTTTAAAGTGGGTGTCAAAAATAATTTGCATTACTTGAATTCTGAAAAAAATTCTCTCTCTCTCTCTCTCTCTCTCTCTGTCTCTCTCTCTCTCTCTCTCTCTCTCTCTCTCTCTCTCTCTCTATATATATATATATATATATGAAGGCTTCATATGTATATGAAGGCTGCACTTGTTTAAACATTCAAGTTCCTTAGAATCACTGAAAATCACTAATGTAATGGAAATTAATTCTGTGGAACATTTTAAATTGGCCATGGGGGTCATTTTATTAAAGAACATATGTCTTTCAACCAATAACTTCTAGCTAAAGTTAGTATGCTATTCACTGCAATTTCAAAAGTGTGTCCATTTAGAATAACACTTTTGACCTCAGTAAGTACTGCAAATCACATACTACTTATCTAGGAGTTTACAATCCTTATTTTACCATACCCATGTTTAATTTCCCCATATAACCTTTATGATTAAACCAATCAGATGCTATTAAAAAGATTTTCTTGAAACTATATACAACTATTAAATATTGTGTTACTTCCTTTTATCACTACTTTTCAATAGTTATGCTCAGAGATTATTTGATATTAGTGGTAACCTACATAAATCAAAGTCTACTCTCCCACAATATATAACCCATGGGTCATCCTCATTTCTAATTGTGAGCCTTCCTACATACTAGTGTACCCATCTATACACATTGACAACTTATTTACTATTTCCCTCAAATAAATTGAACTACATTGCTTCTTTTTAAAGTAACAGTTTCTAGATTTCCATTCTTCTGATTGCTCTAATTTCAAAAGTATATTTTATACACAAAGACTTGGTAGTATGAGCCACATAAATATTTCAACAAAATTTGTAGGGGAGAAGACAACATAGATAAAATCTGTAATAGTTAAGATAAACTGATTTTATGGAATATAAATCAATTATGATTTAGCAAATAGTTTCTTATGAATTATTATATGTTCTTCTTTTTTAAAAAATATTTTCCTGTAAATCTCAATAGTAAGACCATAGAATTAGACATATTTATAATAAATTATTTTAATTTCCACGTGTTGAGGGAAGAAATAATTACAAAGTCTGTTACTAAAATACATACTTTTATACCACCACTGTCTGTCAAACTGGAGTATTTTATCCTCTCAGCATAAGATAAAAGCTTATATTAATTATCCTTTGTATATTCCCTATTATGTTTCACATTTAGCAAGCTTGATTGTGAGTGGATACAGATGAACAGAAGAATGTTATATTATTATGGTTCTCAGATTTTATTTGAAGTGTCTGAATCTATTAGTAAGAATTTTTTAAGGTATGTGACCACTGTTCAATACTGTTTTTATTTTAAGACTATTCTGAATGATTCTTCAAAATTTTAATTCATATTATTCAAATATTAATAGAGATATTTCCACCATTATATTCATAAAGCTATGCTTTGCTAGGATGGAAACCTTTATAATTTATTTTCACTCCCCTATCCTCTTGGTTATCATACTTAAATAATCTCCTCCGTAATAAGAATCAACATTTGGATGTAATATAGATGAACACTAATCCTTTAAGACACACTTAACTAATAGATTGTACTTTTTACAAGCTTATTTATGTTTATTCTCAGATAACATACTTTACTGGCAAACATAATTGTTCACTGGCAGATTTGCCAGCTATAAAATAGGTGTGTATATTTTTAAGCTGAATGTAATAAATGGATTTCATAGGTACATGAAAATAAAATAAATTATCATCTGCAAGAGAGCTTTTACCTAGTATATATTTCAACCTTTCAAGATTCAATTTGTTAAATTTTTTATATGTTCGTTCCAACATTCCAATATTACATTTAACTTTAGAAGCTATGATTAGAAACAAGCCCGGGTGACTAGATGAATCATGGGGTTGCTAATAGTATATTAAGACTTTCACATCTACATAGTCATTTGGTTGAAATCTAGTCAACATTAATAGCATACCATCTTATAATTTGCCAAATGAAATGACTATGTTATGAGACCCAGTTCTACTGAATTGATGGCTACAAAGTACTTTATGCTGACCAATGCAATCACTATAAGATTAAAGATAGTTCATTTTACATCTGCTCATGATCATCCATAATTGCTCTCTAAAAGATCAATAAAGGTCTTTAATTAGTATCTAATGTGAGATAGTTTTGTATGATATAAATATCAGAGTAGAATAAATTAGACATTTAAATATCCTGTGTTATATGCATATTTTGGGAAACACATATTTTCTTTAAATGTCCTAACTGTAATATGATAATATGGAGTTAAAGCCCAAAATATAATCAAATAAAATGACACTAAAGAGAGCAGTGAAGTTATTGATCAAGTTACCTACACATCTCTTTGACATATCTCATGACCTGAAATACAAAAATGACAAAATAATGTTCATTAGATCTGAAGCTAGTCCTATGACAAAGAAAGTCATTTATACTAAGGTTACTATTACAGGTGTTTCCAGAAATTTTCAGCTAAAATTTATAGATTTGGTTCAATATTTGACCAAAAAGCATAATTAAAATTTATTATTTTGAGTTTATTTCAGATTTTTAAATTTTTTTCCATCCATCCAATCTTATGTCTTATAATGTAAGACAGTTGTTTCAACATGATCCTGGCACAAAGTATAAAGCATGTTGAAACATGTTAACTCAGAACTGTGATGAAATAAGAATAAAGAATAATTCTTTTGTTTAAGAGCCTCATATGGAAACCCATTAAAATAAAATGTAGGAAAGTGTATACAATTATCATGGGAAGAGATAGGCATGTAACCTAATTTATTCTGTAGTGGAAGTCACAGTAGTCTTCTGAGAGGTGACACATGATGTGAATCCAGAGGGTAAGTAAAAGTCAATAGGCAGAAGCAGGGGATAGGATATGGAGTCGTTGCAGTAGAAGAAGCAATGTGAAAAACAGTAGACATTTTGTAGGTGAGGTAGCATGCATTAGTTTTCTAATTACCAAAAACTGGTGACTTAAAACAACATGTATTTATTTTCCCACAGTTTCCGTGGGTCAGGAGTACAGGCATCATTCAGCTGAGACCTCTGCTCAGGGTCCCACAAGGCTTCAATGCAAGTCTTAACTGGGCTGTGTTCCTTTCTAGAACTCAAGGACCTCTTCCAAACACACTTGGTTGTTGGAAGAATTCATTTACTTTCAGTTGTAGGACTGAGGTCTCTGTTTTCTGTTGACTGTCAACTAGGGCTCTTGGCCCCTAGGGGCCCCCAATTCCTTGTTTTGTGGCCTTCTCACAGAGCCTCTCTTACAACATGGCAGCTGACTTCTTCAAAGCCTGCAGGAGAATCTCTTGCTCTAGGCTGCTAATCATGAGAATGACATCCCATTACCTTAGTCATATTTTATTGGCTAGAAGCAAGTCACATGCTCTGCCCACAGTCAAGGGGAAGGAATAATACAGGAAGTTGACTCATTTGGGGTTTATCTTAGAATCCTGCCTACCGCAGAACGTCTGGAGATATTAAGAAAGACCCAGGCTTGAATTTGAAAGAAGAGCACTTTATATAGAGGCAACTGTAAAACAAAAGAAAACAGGAAATATTCTAGGGCATTTTGATGCATAAAAAGGGAGTTTAGCTATATATATTATAAAAATATTTAGGCACAGAATATAGCCTACAGAACTTACTGGCATACTGATTGAGTAGATAAGTTTGCTATCTTTCCTCTACCCCCATGCAAGTTTAGTGACTGGATATTTGGCTGTTTTTTTGTAAGCACAGTCTATAAATATACTGTAAATGTTCCATTTCTGTTGAATATTCAAATCATTAAAGATAGATAATATTACTCATTAATTAAATATGGTGTTCCATACCATGCTTAGCACTGTACTTAATGTGAGCTTATTATATTGACATTTTCCACATAGATGTACTATTAGCCTTTACATTTGCTGAGGGAATATGAAAAGCATACTCATGTTGTTTGCAGCAAAAGAATTAGTGCAATGCAGTGCAGGTCAAAGGGGAGTGTTCAACAAAACAGATGTAAATAATCAAAATGAATTTAGTAAGGAATAATAAAATTTTTCTTACAGTAGTTTTTTATCAATGTCCTAATAAAACCATTAATAGCAAAAATCTTCAAACAACAGGAGGGGATTTTACTAAATGTGAACTACTATTTGAATAGTAGGCAAAACTTGAGGTGAAAAATTAGTATTTACTAAGTGAAAATCGATAACTGATTCCCATCTTGTCCCAAAGTTTCCCTCCTATTTAATTAAATATACCAATTATAAAATAGACAAAATCTTAAAATGAACTTTGATTTCTAGTTTCTACTCTAACATTTTTTTCTCAAAGATAACAATAATTACTTATTTTTCCACTAGGGTTTGATATGAAGAAATTGCCTTCAGTTGTTTAAAATAGGAAAATCTAGACAATCTGATCCTGTATACCAAGCTCTAGCAAATGTTCTCATTCTTAATATTTATACTGTGAATATTTTATATTTTCCTATAGAAACTACACTCATTGATGGCTTTCTTAGCCTCTGCTAGTTTGATCACTTAAGGTCAATTCGTATTAAGTTCCCCACACTATTTTAAGAAAAATCTCTTAATTCCCCTTTTATAAAATACCAATGATTTGAGAGTGGATATTAAAATCATAAAAAAAACCCTCAATCTTCTGTGGTATATGGTACATGCTTTACTTCATTCATTCCTCACCATCCTCCTATGTTATCAGTACTCTCATCACTCCTCTCTACTGGCCAAGAGTCTGAAGCACAGCATCTGCCATTTTATATATAGCAAAACAGGAATTTCAGTCTAGGTCCAGGGGACTCAAGAGACTATTCCAAGTGCTTCCTAAACCCCTTCTTTGGCTGAATGATAGCTTTGAATGAATTACAAAAGTGCCAAGATAGTGATACCTCAGTGGTAGGGCTGATCAAGCATGGTCTGTGTTCCCTGAAGCCCTTAAGCTGGTCACTTCTGGGTCAACACTACAGATATGGCCAAACTCCAAAATGTTGTCATTGCCTACATAAGCCACCACATTAAAATTTTAGCAAGCATTGTTCCCAGCTCAGAGAATCCCACTGTGAGTTGCATAGACAAGACATTGGACATTGTGGAATTTAGATACTAGTAGGGTAGTATATATTTTTTAAAGTAAATAAAAGTACATCAGAAATATACAAAAAGTAGAATGAAAACACAAGCTCAAGTACTGTTAAGCAGTAAGAAGAAAATACAGCAAGGTAATATGATAGATAGTGTGAATATGCCTGGGTCTATTTTAGAAACTGGCCAGTGAAAGCTTCTTTGAGAAGGTGATGTGTGAAGTGATAGAGCAACGTAAAAGAGCTAGTCATCTGAAAATCTGGGAGAAGACTATGCTAACCACAAAGAATAGCAAGAACAAACACAAGCAAGGAACTGTGTTGTTTGAAATTCAGGTATTCTGTTTTATTAAGTGCAGTAGGATATCCTAAAAATGCCCTTAAAATTGAAAGTAAATGTTTAACCTATCAAAAGCAAATGGACCCTTATTATCATTTATAAAGTAATAACTTCTGAGATTATTACTTCTTACTGTGAGATATTGGAATATTCTATTTTTCAGTATAAATTTGAATACTTAATTTATCTCTATTGGTTTTTATCTTATAATGGTTGAAGGTGGTCAACAGATCATATCTATCCTGGATAGATATAAAATTGCTTCATCTGAATCAGTTGATTCACAACCATGGATGAACTTGATATCAACGCAACTTTTGATACATTAAAATGTATTGTTTTGCCAATTTTATTACTTACTAAGCTGTCCCTACCATCTGGTACCAACACAGTGGCATTTCTGGAGGGTTCATTATGGTTTTGTTGATTCTTCTGGTTTTATGCACTTGAAGCCAAAAATTATTAGCTGAGATACTCTAGGGGTACAAAACAAACTAAGGGAAATATGGTTAAATTTAAATAAACAAAGAATCGTCGTTTAATATAAGTATTTCCCAAATATTGCATGTGACCTACTTAGGCTGAATCATTTACAGAATATTAATTGTGCCTTTACATGGATAGAAATAAAATTATCACTATATTTTAATTTCAAAAACACGCATGATAAATGGAAACTTTGAGGATTCATGATCTGTTATAATTATATATGAAGAAGATGTCGGTTTGGCAAAAGTATAGCTGCATAAAAGACATGATCAATTATGATTTTTTCCTCAGTAAATTTAAATTTTGTCTATTTGGATCAGAGATAAAGTTTAAATTAAATTGCTTTTCTATGCTATTTACATCTTTCCAGCATATGGGATTAGATTTAAATAATCATAACATACATGAAATTTTATTGAAGTAGAAAATATAAAATGTATGTATTTAATTTTGATCATTATAATTTCCTACCTGAAAGTATAGCAAGATATATGTATCAGTTTACTAGGGCTGCTGTTACAAAGTACCACAAACTGAGAGGTTTAAATGACAGAAATGTATTGTCTCTTAGTTCTAGAGAATAGAAATCCATGATCAGGGTGTTGGAAGAGTTGGTACCTGCTGAGGGCTGTGAGGGAAGTTTTGTGCCATGTCCCTAGCTTCTGGTGGCTTGCTGGCTGTCTTTGGCAGGTCTTGGCTTGAAGAAGAATCACTGATCTCCACATTCATCTTTTCATTAGCTCTCCCTGTGGGTGTGTCTCTGTCCAAATTTTCCCTTTTTATAAAGATACCAGTTATATCAGATGCTTATCTTACTCCAGTATGAATTAATCTTAATCAATTACATCTGTAATCTCCTTATTTCCAAATGAGGCCCTATTTCGAGGTATGGGGCTTAGGACTTCAATATATGAATGTGGGAATGAGAGGGACACAGTTCAACCCATAACAACACGGCAGAAAGAAATAAAAATTCCAAAATTCTAGAGGCCTATCTTTAAATTTGGTTCTTCACTGCTCTGCCTTTGTCAAATACCTTAATTTCCTTGTCTCAATTTTATAATCTACAAAATGGAGCTAACAACTTCAGCCTTGTTTACTTCATAGGGATGTTGGAGGAATCGCAGGAAATTATGATTTTTTACATGAATTATCAAGTAAAATATAAATCTGTCCGTTAGAATAAATTTAGAGCTAAAGAATATATAAGTCAAAATATAACTAGGTAGAAGTACAACATTTGTTGTTAGTGTCTGAAAATGGAACATCAGAAGTAACCTTGGGATCATTCTCAACTACTCCTCCACATTGTATCAATCAAATCACCAGAGGGAACTAAACATTGCCACCGGTCCTTCCCTTTTTTCTGTCAGTTTAGGCATTTGCCTTTATTAAAATTATCTCATAACAGGCCTTCCAATCTTCATATCCCATCCCACATACCTGTCCTCATTCTTTTTTTTCCAATATAATTTTATTAAAAACAGTATGTGAACCTGGCATTAATAGGATTAAAAAGTAATGAAGAAGAGTCATTGTTCTTAATGTGCTGTGATTTATTGGTGGGCACAGGCAACAAAAAGAAAAGAAATTCTGGAAAGCTTTTTAATAACTTCTATCTGGTTTTCATATTCTGATTTTAAACAATGAATAAAGATAGGAGGAAAAAAAAATTAGAAGGCAATCTCATTTGTGAAGAAGACTCAAAAGAAAAAACACAATAGCAAATCTATCCACCAGATTAATCTCCCATGGCTGAGAATAATTTACTCAAAGAATACATTGATGTTTTACAATTAGAAAATTTATTTACGTGTTTCATTCATTACGTGTTTTAAAAAGAATTACTTAATTGATTATCTTGAGGTTACCAAAAGATTATTAAATTCAGTCCTCATTTCTTATTGGAAAAAATGATACAGTGAGCCAAATGAATAATGGAAATATTTTAAAATTAAAATGCATGTACCTAAAGCTATCAGCAAATATTGTTCCTTATTCACTATTTTTTAAAATGCAGATGCACAGAAAAATTATTAAAATTGAAAGGGTACTACAATGAACGTTCATACATACTTCTGAACTCACCATCTTTGAACATTTTACTACATTAGTTTCTCTTCTCTCTCTCTCTCTCAACCATTTGAGAGGCATTTTACAGATAGAATACTAATTCACTCCTAAAAACTTTATGACGTGTTGTCTAAGATGACAGCATTCTCTTACATAACCATAGTACAATGGTCAGGCTCAGAAAATTGAATACTAACAAAGTAGAGTTATCTACTATAAGCCTGTATTTAAATTTTCTCATTTATGTCACTAACATTTATGTTGTGTTATTTATGTTATGTTATATCGATATTATTTATGCCTTTGATAGACTTCTTTTTTTGGCCTTGCTTGGATTGCACATTGTGTATAATTGAAATGCCACTTTAGTCTCTTTTAAACTTTTAAAATAGAACACTTTTCTACTTTTTTTTTTCGTGAGAGAGACTTTTCTGAGAAAACCAGATGAGTTGTTTTGGGGTGTGTCTATCAATTTGGATTTGTCTGGTTAGTCGCTCATACATAGACTCAGGTTAGAAAAGTTTCCACAGGGATACTGCTTAGGTGATGTTGCATTGTCTTTTTCAGGGATTCACACTTGGACACACAGAAGGTCAGTTTATCTCAATTTGGTATTGTGTTTGAGTAGTGTATTGGTTTTCGACTGCTATGTAACAAATCACCATAAATTTAGCAGATTACTTAACACAAATTTATTGTCTTATAGTTTCTGTTGATCCTAAGTCCAGCCCACAGTAGCTAGATTTTCTATGCTGGAACTCACAAACTGAAATCAAGGTGTCAGCCAGCTGCATCTGGAGGCTTGACTAAGGAAAGAGCTGCTTCCAAGCTCCCTCAATCTGTTGGCAGAATTCATTTTCTTGCAGCTGTATGACCTCTGTCCACATTTTCTTTCTGTTCGCCAGAGATCACTCTCGGTTCTTCCAGGCTGCCCACAACTCCTCATCACATGACCTCCATGGGAGATTCAGGACATGGGAGCTGCTTCTTTCTCACCCAGACACACAAGAGCACATTCCTCTATCTCCTCCATCACCAACCAGCCAGAGAAAACTCTTTTTTTAAAACACTCACTTGATTAGGTCAGGCCTACCCAGGATAATCCCCTTCTGCCATAAAACATGACAAGATCACTGCAGTGATATCTTATTCACAGGTTATACTCACACAAAGGAAAGGGAATTTTACAGTGCATTTACACTAGAAAGTGAAACTCTTGGGACTGTCTCAGAATTCTGCTTACCACAGCCAGATTTTGCATTGTTAAAAAAAAAAAAAATGACACTGAAATGATTTAATCTTTGAGGGGTAAAAGAATTTCCATATAAAATTATCTGAACCTTGTCTTTTTTGTGGGTAGTTCTTTGATATGTTTCCCTACTTCCATAGAAACTGATCTGTTCAAGGTTTATCTCTACTGGAGTCAATTTTGATAAATTTTTCCTAGAAAATCATGTATTTTATCTAGGCTTTACAATTTATATGTAAGAAATTTTGCAAAATATTCTTTATAATTTTTATTATGGTATTGTTTTAACAATCTCCTACAGGTATTTCTGAATTTGCATATTTATGTTCAATATTTAAAAAAAATTATGTTACCTAGTTTAGTTTTTTTGAAGAAAAGCATTTTTATTTACTAATTAATTTTGCTATTTTTTTCTGTGTTTAGCCTCTTAAATTGCTGATTTTGTCTTTATTATTTTTTTCCTGGTGCTTACCTTGGGCTCACTTTATGTTTGTTTTCTCATTGAGTTGGAATTTAATTCACTTACTATTATTTCTTCACATTTACTGATATAATATTTAAAGATATGAATTCTCCTCTGATCACTACTTTAAATGTATTCTATTATAGTTCATAGATATTGATATGTATGTTTTTATGTCAAAATTTTTTAGAAATTTTGTGGTTTGGGTTAGTAGATTTGTATTTGCCCTTCCTCCAAGACATGTTTAAAAATACCTTTCTTGTTAGTTAATATTCTTAGCACACCACAAATGTTTAAAAGTTAATAAAGATCCTTTCTTTCCTCTCATCTTTCCTTCCTTCCTTCCTTCCTTCTTTCCTTCCTTTGTTCTTCTTCTTTTCTGAATGATTCAATCCAAAAACCATTAATGTAGTGACAAGCAAAATAGCATACATACCTGGCACAGAAAAGGGAGGCACGATAGTGCTTGGTGCAGAGAGTCTGGGTCTGAATGGGGGAAAAAAAGGGTTTCCATTCAAGACAGTGACAGAAGGATGATGAGGTGGCATACTGAAGCCCCAGTAGAGTGAGAAGGACCTCCACATGGAGGGGTGGTGACAGCAAAAAAGAATAATTGTACTTAGGGTGGTTGATTCAATAAGGAAATATAATGGGGATTATAGTGACCAAGTTTCTTACTGTCAGAGAAGAGAGTTACAAATATGGAAAGGGAGGAAACTAGAATAAGATCTGTGATATTAGATTGGAACTGGACATCAATATGAACTCAAGGTTTTCAACACATGCAGATAAATAAAGAATTACATGTAGATGCCTTGCTATGCCTTCACTCTCCAGGTTCCTAGTTTGTTTGGAATTTACTTTCAAGGATACAAAGGAAAACTACATTTCACAGCCTACGATATGTGCTTGACTAATATTAAAATACTACATATACCATTAGGATCATTTTGAACTGTCAAAACCAGCAATGATTATTCAGCAAATGTCAGGGCCAATAATCTCTATCTGTATACTGTTTGATAATTGAACCATTCTGATTTGTCACTGTTATTAATTAAACATAGAAATGGATTTAAAAACCCAAAAAACAAACAATGTGGTCTGCAAACAAGCGTTTCTTCTAATATAGTCACCTCTGGGAGGCAGAGGAGTTAGAAAGGTTTAACTTATGTTGCTATTGTTGTCCTGAACTAGGAGTTTATTTGTGTTTCTGCTGTTCAGTTATTTCTGAACTTCCCTGTTCAGACCTCACTATTTTAACAATTGATAGTTACAGAAATAGCTGTGTGAAAATCTCTTCTATGGGAATATCAATGGGAAAAAGAATCTTGTGAAAAATGAGTCAATATACAAGTACAGTCCGGTGGAGGATTCAATTAAAAACAACAAAGAAGAAAACCCCTAAGTACCCACTTAATTCTTATGAAAAACATGAATCCATGCATGTGATACATTTTTTCCTAAAAACATCTTTCAACTGAGAAGTCACGGGACTGCCAAGTTGGCACTTCTGTGTACTTTAGAGAAATGACCTTAAAACCTTTCATTTTCTTTCCTCCTGTTTCCCTCTTATTCTGTTTTCCAGCTATGAATTTTTTTTTAAGCTGGCATTCCATGCAAACCAACATTGTTACCCTTGGTTATGGTTTTATATTTTAATCTTATTTTCTCCTTGACATTTACCTTTCCATCCATGATCTGTTTTTCCCTAGCAGCAGGGCTTCCCTCTCCTTCTGTGTCACATAATAACAAGTTCAAAAGCGTAGACGTTCGGTACTCAGAGCCTGTCGCCTCCACTGTAGTTCGGTCTCCAAGGTTAGATCTATTCTTATTTTACGTTTACCTTCATTTTAGTTGGGCCTGTGGTACAAGTAATAAATGTCTCCTAAATACTCATACTTTCCTTCTCCCTTCCCTCTCCACTTTTCTGCAGCATTAAAGGCCAGAAAAACAAATATTGTTTTGACAGTGGGTTCCTGGTAGTATATATACAGACTTGTTTTGTACACAACAATTATTCTTGAGATAGCCAGTTTTAAAGAACAGTTAATACAGAAAATCAAACACATTTTAAAAAGGATATAGTTAAACCTTTTGTTTCTCAGCTCTCTCCTTTGCTTGCTGTGAATAAACACTTACTATAAATGTCAGCTCTGACAGCAAGAAAATGTCCTGAGAGAGTCTTGTCTTTTCAGTTTGAATGTTATGGCTTATAAGGAAGACTGTTACAATGTTTTACAGTCAGATTAAAATAGGAATTTTATTTCACCTGAAATTCTCCTTAGGCCCCATGGGTTTCACCTTGGAGAAATACTTATATGTAGATAATACAACTATTATTGACTCACTTTAACAAATGTAAGTGCTCCCCTCAGAATTACTTGTTTATAGTTTAGAATACATCTGGCCAAGAGATGTTCAACATTCTAACTTCCTCTTATACTAACTAGAAGGCTGTGTGGGCAGCTATGTTAGTCATCAGAATTACCAATCCATGGGGATGAGTGATACCTCTTAACATTTTCCAAAACCTATGTACACACGAATTGCCTTAAAGTTCTCTTAGATTTTTTTTTTTTAGAGAAATGGGTAAAATCTGAAAACATGAAGAATATTTAGAACAAGAATTAGTTCCATGCAGTTTAAAAATAATATAATGGGGAGTTCCCTGGTGGCACAGTGGTTAAGAATCTGCCTCCCAATGCAGGGGACACGGGTTCGAGCCCTAGTCTGGGAAGACCCCACATGCCGTGGAGCAACTAAGCCCGTGTGCCACAACTCCTGAGCCTGTGCTCTAGAGCCCACAAGCCACAGCTACTGAGCCCACGTGCTGCAACTACTGAAGCCTGCGTGCCTAGAGCTCGTGCCCCTCAACAAGAGAAGCCCCCGCTTGCTGCAACCAGAGAAAGCCCACGCACAGCAAGGAAGACCCGACACAGCCAAAAATCAAATAAATTTATAAAAAAAATAATAATAATATAATGACCTACATGGGGATTTCAAGCTGGAAAGGCTGTTAGTTTATTATATTTATTTATAATATTTTTATATATTATTTATATATTAAATATATAATATTTATTTATATATTTATTATATATATAAATATCTATAAATTTACATATATAAACTATATATATATATACACAAATATAGTTCAATGTCTCAACAGTTTTACATTTCAACAATAATAGCTGAGGGCTAATTCAATATGATTGTAGAGCTAATTGAGGTAGTGGGAGGGTATATTTTTTATTTTTGTTTTTCATAGAATTGAGGACTTTGTTATTTTTAAATAATATGCTCAGGAATTAATTTTGTAACAATTTATTTGACATACTTAACTATCAGTTTAGTATTGAAGGCTCATGATTAGGGTTGACATACAAAGTTTTAGGAGATGAGAGCTTACAATATTGAGTTATTGAGGTAAAGAGCCATCTGATTTCCTGTTTCTTTGAAGTATTTTTCAGAATTTATCGCTTCTTTTGAACAAAATCCTGTATCTTTTGTGTGTGTTACATTGCCTGACTGGCCCGATTCTTCAACCGTCCCTGCAGCCATACCCTTACTTCTGACCTCATAACAGGGGAAGTGTATTTCCTACTCTTAACTTTAGAATTGATTATGTGACTTGCTTTAACAAATAGAGTCAGGAGTGACTGCATGCCATTTCCTTCCAAATCAAGGATTTAAGATGCCTTGCTTGTTTTTTCATTTTTTTGTTTTTCACTTCTGCCATTGTCATAAGTAGAACCCTGTGCTGATTAGACTGCTAGTCAAAAGTGGATGAGAGGGGGCTTACCTGGTGGCGCAGTGGTTGAGAGTCCGCTTGCCGATGCAGGGGACATGGGTTTGTGCCCCGGTCCGGGAAAATCCCTCGTGCTGCGGAGCGGCTGGGCCCGTGAGCCATGGGCGCTGAGCCTGCGCATCCGGAGCCTGTGCTCCGCAATGGGAGAGGCCACAACAGTGAGAGGCCCGCGTACTGCAAAAAAAAAAAAAAAAAGTGGATGAGAGACCTATGAAGCAGAGTCACCCAGTGTTACTCACAGATCTTTAGTAAGAAGCGTATCGGTTTTAGCCACTGCCTGTGACACATACCCACCCAGTTGATCCCTGCTTAAATCAGCTGAGCCTCTCAAAGCCATGTATGTGTGAGAATAAGTGATTGTTGCTTTAAAACACTAGGATTTTATTTAACAGTGTTAATGAAGGATAATCGACATGTAATAAACAGTACACATTTAAAGTACACATTTTGATGAGTTTTGACATATGTATGCATCCATAAAACCATCGTCACAAAATTGTCATCACAAGATAATGAACAATCACTCCCCAAATCCAAACTTTGGTCATGCTACTTTGCTTTTCCTTTCCACAGCACTTTGCCTACCCCATCTATTGGCAACCACAGATCTGCTTTTTATTACTATACTGATATTTTCTAGGATTTTCTCTAAATGAAATCATGTAGTAGGTACTCCTATTTTGTCTGTTTTTTGTCAGCAAAATTATTTTGAGAATCATTGATAGAGTAGCAAATATCAACAGTTCAATGCTTTTTGTTTCTGAGGAGTTTTCTATTGTGTAAATAATCCACGATTGTCTTATTCATTTAGCTTTCCATCGCTGTTCGTATTGTTTCCAGTTTGGAGGCTACTAAATAAGGCTGCTATAAATATTTCAAGTACAACACTTTGTATAAATACATGCTTCCCTTTCTCTTGAGCAAACGCCCAGGAGCAGAATGACTGGAAGAAATGTTAAATGTATATTTAACTTATTAAAAAACTGTCAGACTATTTCCCAAAGTGGTTGTGCCATTTTATATTTCCAACAGTTGGAAATTATATATCTTATAACTGGAAGTGTGTACCTTCTGCCTGCCTTCTTCTAACTCCCCCCTCTTCCCATCCTCTGCCTCTGATAATCACAAATATGATCTTTTTTCTATAAGTTTGTTTTTGAAGTGTAATTTAATAACCTTTTGGGTCACTTGGATGCCTAAAATTAGAATGTATGACAACGCCAAATGTAGAGGATTCAGACCACTGTAAACGCTTACACAGTGCTATTGGTTGTGTAATATACCACAGTCACTTCGGGAAATATATTTTTACTATATATCTATATGTAGAAATATATCTGTAATTACTCTATATCTATATTTATATCTATATCTTTATCTATATCTATCTGACCAAGGAGTTCAATTTCTGTGTTTTTACTCAAGAGAAATATCCACAAAAGAATTGGTAAGAATGTTTTATTAGATAAAGGCTGGAAACAAAGCAAATGTTCATCAATAGAGAAATAATACATAAGATATATTCTTAGCATAGAATAATATTTTCAATAAAACAGAATAAATTACAGATACACAGACCAATATGAATGAAAATCTAAACATTCTGTTGAGCAGAAGTGAGACCAAAAGTGTAGATATTGAATAATTTAATTAACATAAATTTTAGGAATAGGCAAGACCAGTCTTCAGTGATGAAAATAAGAATGATATGGAGTGGGAGTGACTGGAAGGGGCCCTGAGGACACTTTCTGTTTTGATGGAAGTGTTTTATACTCTGCTTCGTGTGGTGGTGGCATGGATTACACATTTTTTAACTCATTGAGGTATACACTTAAAATCTGTGCATTTGACACTATATAAATTGTTCTTCAATATAAATAAAACAAAATCAATGCAGGTGAAAAAACTAGAGCTTCAAACACTATTACATCTCATGGTAATTAAATTTTCAGCATTTATGTAGGGTCATATATATTTGAAATATACTGGATGGTAGTTTTATGCTCTAAATATAAGTACTTGAAATTGAGTATTTTTTATCAAGGAAGGACATCTTGGTCAAAACATTGTATAGCAAATCACTTCAGAAAGCATTTAATGTATTTATCAGTCTTCCCACCTTTACAAGAGGTACAAATAGGTTGATGAAATAAATATGTAATGAAGTACAATGCAGGCAAGGAGGGCAAACTTGGCTTAGGACTTGAGAGCTAATGAGTGCCTCTACATCTGTGATTTCCTTAAATTAGAAATTGATTACAAGAAGAAAGAAAAGAAGTGTAGATTTCCAGTTTCAATGATCTAATATTATCCTTAGCTCTGTTTAGACGTGAACATATATATGAATATACATATGAATATATCTCTAGATATCTACATATAGATATGATGTATATCTGTATAGATATCTTCCAGAAGATTTTTGGTCCATTAAGGCATAATTCTGGTATCTGGAATCTAAGCAATGAATAATTTTTATTTTTCATTTAATAAATAGTTATTTTGTGACTATTATGCTAATTACTGTCTTAGTTTATGAGGATACTGGTGGAAGACAGGAAGATTATAAAATCACTAGAAAAATTAAAATAAAAAAGTAAATTAAATTATGTTAAGTGATATGAATAACATAAAACAGGGGTAACGTAAAACAGGGTAATGCAGGAAGTGACCAAGTGACTGGGTTGGGAATTTCCAGACAACATTAGACAACATGGTCAAGGAAGTCCTCTCTGAGGTCACAATTTTTGAGGTGAAATCTAAATGTTGAGATAGTGAGGAAGGGCATTCCAAGCAGAGGAAATAGCAAACCCAAAAGTTCCTAAGTAAAACAATCTTCAAATATTTCAGAAATGGAAATAAGGTCAATGTGGGGGACTATCATAGGTAAGGAGTTGGATGATACAAATGATGTAGTAGAAAGTAGGATCTTAAAATGCAGTTTGTAGATACATAAAGGAGTTTGACTTTTAAGCTAAGAAAAAATAGGAAAACATTGGTGTATTGAATAGCAGCAGGGATGAATCTGAGTGGTATTTTTAAAAGATCACTCTATGTATTAAGAATGGACTGTAGGAGGGCAAAATGGAATTTATTACAATAATTTTGGTTGTCATTGATGCTTATCTGAGATAAAAGAATACATATGATGAAATTCATAGTTTGCTAAAAAATATCCTTCCAGTTAGCAAAGAGGAAAACTAAGTAATAGATTTAGTAACTGAATATTCTAGAGTTAGTTTTGAGCCATTTTTGAACCAATCTCTAATTCTGTTTTAACTTCTCATTATGTCAACCTTGAAAATATTTGAAATCATATGTTCTGTGTGTCTTTCATATTTTCTTTCTTTCTGTCCTACAACATTTTCAAGTAATATTATATAACATTTTTATATCTTGGTACATTTATGAAAGTGAACGTTTAAGAAGATCATGCAAAATGTTGGTAAAAAATTATAAATTGTTTCTAAATTTTTTTTCTGAGTCTAAACACAAAGGTCTATGGAATGGAAATAAAAGAATCACCTTAATGAATCATCCTCTTAATATGCTAGTCTAATTCCTAATATTTTGTGTTAGCAGGAACTTATGTTCACAATAAATGTTGAATATAATGTATATGTGTGCATACATACACATTAATTTACTCATTATTTCATGATGTGTTTACTTTATTCTCACAAATCCATCTGATAAGTGACCATGACCATGACTAATATTTCTTTTGAGCCCTACTGCACCAATGAATGTGTTAGGCACATGAAAGAAATTCAGAAATGTATATTTAATGAATTTCATATTCTACACATGTAGCTATGTCTGGGAAATTTGTGTTATTTGTCTAAGCCATTTATTCACATGAGTACAAGTTAAACTTTTTTGTTGCTTATTTCATTCAGAATTTTTTATTTCTTTTCATATTACTGAGTGAAGCAGTAATGACTGAGAATACATTCTATGTTAACCTATGGTTTATGTTCATTGTAAGGCTATTCTGTTTGCACTATTCATTATGAATATCAGACTCTTTTTCTATTTTCTAGTCAATGTTATTCTGAATAATATTATTCATCAGTATGCTTTTCACAGTCATGAATATGCTTCAGTCAATGGGTAAACATATTTTCTACTGCATGAATGATTATGTAACAGGCTTGGAAATCTGCTGTCTTAATAGAACACAATACCATTAAGCTATATTGGCAATATTTTCATATTATTTTACTGTCACAAAGAGATAATATATGGAATGCACTGAAATACACTTAAATAAATTGGTGAAGCCAATTATTTCAATATTTTGTTATTGGATTAGGACAGAATATGAGAAGTTTATTTTGTGGTGTCTAATTGCTATACTCTTGGTGTTGGATGTTCATGGTATAATTACATTATCAATCTCTATGACCCTCAGTTTATTATTCACCATTGTCTTTAGATATTTTCTTCCTACTCTGGGGCCAGAACCAAAGTCACTGAATTTTACTGTATCTGTACATTTGAAAGAACTACAGTACATAAACTTTAAGCAAAGCAGAAATGGAAAGGTTGACATTTTATCAGATATGTGGCATTATTCTTCTGGAAAAAAAATATTCCCATCTTTCCAAACAGTAAGTATGATTTCAAAATGAAACACTGACAAGGTCTCCAAATCCTAAATGCAGTCTTCAGCATTTTCTGGACTAGAAAATGTTTGTTGATATTGAATGAATTTTACTTAAAGAAACAAATAGGATGGTATTATTTTAGCTAGCTCTCTTGGTAATAGCTTTATTCTGTATTCTTCCTCAATGTAACAGTAGCCTGCAAGACAAGAAAGTATATCTGTGTGTTCAATCTTTTGATTTCACCTGAAATGAAGCTGCTCTGCCCCTAAATCAATATCTCAGTGTTGAGCTGATTACATGTTTGACGTTCGTAAAGGGATGAAAGAAGGCTGAGATATTACTCCTGTGTTAAGTGGGAATGTGCAGAAACAACCTAAGTTATAACTACACAGAGCTGTTATTTTTTCTTTTCTTGTCAGAGTATGCTGTACACAGAACTGTTTTAGGAATCTGACCCCTGCTGTAAACTGTAATTAGTGAAAAATGCCATTGAACTGAGAGGGTCTGGACAGGTCAAGAAGAAGTAACAGCCAAGGTTGTCTTCTCCAAAATACAAATCAATGCACACAGTTAACTACCTTCTTAATTCACTTATAATCCTGGGTGAGCTATTCAGACGATTGTCAACCCTTTCACTGTAAAATAAAACTTATTTTTGTATTATTCTTGTCTATGTTTAGAATGGAAGGTGGTGTTGGGAAGGACAAGGGACAAGATGTGCTAGCATTTAGATGTATTCACTGGTACTCATTGGCCACTGGGTCATAGAAAATGTTATTTCCTTCTTGAGGCTGGGAAAGTAGAAAATAACAGATCTTATCTGGATGAATTTGATAAAAAGAAATCTTGTGTTCTCTTCTGGTGCAGTGGAATATGATACTTCATGGAGGGACATATAACTAGGTAGGAGAATTGAGAAGGTCAACCAAAGCTCCTCATTTTTTTTTCATTCAGCAAGAACATAGCTATATATGAAAAGAGGTTTAACAGGCATTTCCCAGATAGTCATTTACAAGGATATCCTCAAAGTTGCTCCCTCTGGTCTGCCTCTTCTACCCTTCAACATATGATTGTCAACAAACATGAGGCTGATTTTTCTAGAAGGTTACTATTATAGCCCCTTTGTGGCTTGAGAGCAGGGCATTTAAAATTTACTTCCAATTGTGCATTATTTTTGAAATTTTATAGCTGAGTGATTTTTCAAACCATATTCTACAGAGCTCTTGAGGTAGCACAGGGACATTGTGGGCAAGGGAGAGATCAACTGCTAACCTTAGACCTCTTACCTATATTAACACCAGCTGTTCCACTTTTATCAGCATTGTGTTTTCTCATATCATTTTGATTGAATACTATTTACTGATAAAAATGGGAGACTGGGATTGATGTATATACACTAATATGTATAAAATAGGTAACTAATAAGAACCTGTTATATAAAAAAATAAATAAAATAAAATTCAAAAAAATGTGGCATGATACAGGTCAGGTACAGGGGGATTGTTGAAAAGTAGAAATAATTGAGCCTTCATTTCTTTTCATATTCCTTTTCATACTGAACAAATCCTTATCGAGCACGCATATAGCTTAAGACAGCAGCAAGTCACAGAGGAGGGAAGACATTCTCAGGTTTTTAGTGGAAACAGGGTAAACAGAAAGAGATGGGGTGGCTGATGTGGTGATCTTGTTAGGACAGTATGGGATACAAAAGGGGAAATGGAGTCATAAATGTAAAATTACACACAATTAACCTAGCATCTGCCCCAACTAGAAAAAAAAGTCAATGACTTCCAGTATATGAAATTTCATCATAGAGCTGTTTGAGTTTTGAGCTCTTTATTGATACAGTTGACCCCTTTAATAAGAAACAACATTTTTGTGAGAGCTCAGTAAACTCTATCATTCAATATTGTATTATACATAACGGTCTTAACCAAAGTGTTCATCAAAATGTCAAATATGAAATATTTTACTTAAGAGCTTTGACATCCTGTGACTTATGACAAAAGAAAGTCTGGGTAAAATGTTCATAATTAACCATCTACATTAATAATTCGTTTGCATGTAGTTCCAAAATTATGGGTATTTATTTTTCTTTAAACATATTAATGGCTCATAAGTATAAATCCTTTATTTTTGGGATTATGACAACTTAAAAAGTCATATTGTGTATTATACAATGATTTTCTGTGAGTGGAGATTGCCTGCAATTGCAGTAGGATTTCCCATTTTTTGAAAAAAAAAAAAAACCTAAATAAATTAATGAAGGTCCAAGTTGAACATTTTGAACTTAAGATACAACTAATACACTTTCAGCTTATTTTTAAAGGTTCTTTTAGATTAAGAATTCAAAGAAATGCTAAATTAAATTAAATCAAATTAAGTATGTTCTTATAATACTGATGAAATTAATCATGCTATTTGCTGTTTTAGTAACCCTTCTCCAAAGACTGTCAAATTAAACATAAGTCTATACTTGAAAAATAGAGAATCTAGATATTAAACTACATCATTTAGAACAAAAAATACCAATATTTTTAATATTTTGATATTTTTGACTCAACATATATCACTACTTTAGACCACACATTAAGTAGTGAAAGGTCACTAAATAGGAGTTCACTTGTCCTGGTTTCTAGTCTCCAAATCTATTCATGACCTAGAGAAGATGACAAACTTTCTAAGCCTCAGATTCTATAAGTTTATTATAAAGAACCTATTTTCATCCCTTTCAATTCTATAAATGTAAATCCTTCTTGTCTAGATAGCTGCTGAATGCTTTCCCTTTATTTTCACCACATAATCTTTAATAGTTATAGAAAACACGCTTAACTAAAGATATTTTCTCTTGCGAATATGTTTCAAGCATGTATCCTGCTGGGAATGACTGCAAATTATGCTTTGCATGTTATGATGCCAAATAATGGTTCCAGGAATTTGAGGAGTTTTGCCTTCATTCATGAAGGAGTTCATGAAAGGTTATAGAAAGCATCCTTTCACTTTCTTTAGACCAAACTCTGTCTCTTCTGTGGTTGTAAGCAACACAACTTGTATCTCTATATAGACTTAAATAGATCTTTATATCTTAGATAGATAATAGATGATAGATAGATAGATGAACAGATATACAGAGATGGATGATTATCATGCATAATCTAATATATACATAGTAATACTTGCTTGAAGTTGAGAAGATGCTCAAAATGCCTGTATTGATCAACATTCTGCATAATATATCCATGAAAAGACTGTGTTACAATTACAATTTGAGCAGCCAATCACTGATATAAATGATACAGATTTGGCTCCATAGCCTAGGGAACTTCAGTGGCATGACAGGCAGCAAACCATTCCCAGAGCAATGAGGACTGAGGGAAACTAAAAGAGGCAGATTTACTGGCCTGATCTGGTGATGTTGATAGGTATATCAGACAAAAATCTAATGTAAATGTTATAAAAGTAAGCCATTTTATACTGTTTCAGCAACATTCCACATTCAAGTGAAGATTAACACTGAAAAAACTGAAAATCAATTAAAATCATTAATGAAACTTCTGAAAGGGTGAGATGAGATGCCAAGATACTTACAACCTCTATATGAAAACTCCTCTAGATAGGCACGTCCTCAGTCTTACACAGCACAGCATGGCTTCTGTTCTTGGCATTCAGTCTCTTTTCTCCTTTTCTATTCTTAAACTGTCTTACCCACATTGGTCATTTTCCCTTTTCTTGTGTTTATTTTTATAGCTCTCCCTCTGTCTTTTGAGGTAAATTAGTCTAGACTTTCTAATATGCTTTCTATTCTCGTCTTCACTTATAACTCGATTTACTCTAACAAAGTGGTGTGCAAATTCTCACATACTGATAATAGTTTTTGTCTTTTTTACATTAACAAGTACAAGCATTTGAGATAAAGAGCAGAAAACACATATATAAGCAACTGTCAATATCCTAGAGGTCCAATGGGAAGGAAAGTCAGAAACCTCAAGAATTCTGCTTGACTTCAGATTTTATAGTAGGTTTTATGGTTGTACTAACCAACAGATCCAAAGCTGATATCTGAAGTGAGTTCCAACCACAGGCAAAATAGAGACCTGAAAATTGTGTGAAGGTAGAACTGCAGGTTGTCAGCTGATGATCCCATAGTGGGGAGGGATGGACAGTGAATTCTGATATCAAGACTCTAGAGTGAGGACCCCACTAAAGAAATTAAGACCATGATGAGGAAAATATGAAAACAAAAATGCTCTCACATGTACCTACGTCTCCCATCTCCTTTTGACACTTAGCCACTGACTTCGGGAAATTGTGTTCTTATAGGATTTAAAAATAGTCAGGGCCAGTCTTAAATTTGGTTGATGATTGTTACCATTTTGGTGGCAATGGAGCAAAAAGGGCCTAGCAGTTATTACCATAATTAATAATTTAAAAAATTTTACTGTCACTACTTGTTTGGGCATATGTTGATGGTTGAACTGTATGAAATTGTTGATATTCAACCATTTTTTATGTATTTAAAAGGTAAAATTCTATAATTTAAAATAACAGATGTAAATAGGCAATTAACACTCACCAAGACCCCTCGTCTCCCCTGCATTGCACTCATATGCATTTTGGAACATATTGACAGAAGAGACAGAAGAGACAGGTACTTCCATGGGCATACTCCTGAAAGCCTCTCACCTTGATCCTGTATGGCAGCTTGACCATTCCTGGAAGCTTCTGACCTGGGCAGCAGCACCATGTTCCTGACTACCTGGGCCATATCTACAGTAGTAGATCTGAAACCTAAGAGAAGCCTGCTCTGACTTCAGCTCCTCTGGCCATCCCACTGGGTTTATGATTCAACTCACTACATTAAATTGGCTTGTGCTTTCGATACCTGAAGTGGCTTCTATCTTTCTGACAGAACACAGACTGATACACAGAACAATTAAAATCACCCTGTACTGATGTTCTTCTCTCACCTAGGCAATAATCATTTGTGATAGAAAAATTTAAAACATTCCTTTTCCCAGAAGTTTTTAGAAAGAGGAGTCAAGCATATTTAAAAATAACTAAGATAACAGGTAAATTACTGAGGATGTGCTAGGCACAATTCTAAGTTTTATGCATGTTACCTTGTATAATGCTTACAACAGTCCATAACATATTCTCATATCCATTTTAAAAATTAGGAAACTGAGACATGGAGATTTGAGGAACTTGCTCAAGGTTGCACAGCTCATCAATGATGAAGTCATGACTCAAACACAAGGGCATCTGACTCTGGAGCCAGTGCTCTTACTCAATGTGTTAAAGCATCATCTCAAAGACAAGAGGATACAAAGTGCCATAAGACAGTGGATATAAATGTGATAAGTTCTGTTGGGTAGGTGGAAAGAAATGGATCTCAGATAGTAGCTCTAGAGTAGTGATGATATTTGTGTTGGCTTTGTTTGAAGAGACATTTGCCTGGCAGAGATTTGAGGGTGAGAAAAAAACATTTTATGTAATGAATACGTACATTTTAAGATGTGGAGACATAAAAATATATGGAATATTTAAGAACTGTTGACAGACCAAATGTGACTACAGTTCTGGCTCCATGGGATAAGAGGAGAATGACACTGGAGGCTGGGATGGTAGAATGGGTCCCAGCTATGAATTATTTTAAATGTCTTGCTAAAATAAATTCATTACTTTTTTAAACTTAGATATACCTTTAAGTTAAATCACTAAAATAATTAAACCATTCTTGTGTGTTCGATTGAGAATGAGGGAAAAATGAGAATGTCATATTCTGAATAAGATATTCAGTGGGATCACCCCAGAATCAGATGACAAATGGTATGACAGCTATTTCAAGATGGCAGGACAGGCAGACATGTTCAGGGTCTTTCTAAGTATCTGAACCAAGTCCTATGACAATTCTTCTGAGTCCTTAGGGACTTTTTGGATAAACACAGTTTGTGTGTAGCGTAAGATGAGAATATGTCAATAATAAATTTTAAGAGAGGAGAGTTGGCAGGTTGTAAATTCTGTGCATTGTGTCCCATTAAGAGATGAAGATTTCCTGGATATGGCTGTTGGCACTAAGGGGAACTCACCAAGAATATTTGTGTGGGGTGTTCACAATCAGAATGTGCTTTTGATCATCTCTCGTGGTGCAGAAAAATAATAGATTCTGTATTTATGTATTTAAAGCACTAACATGCATTTCTTTATAGGTTTATTAGGCAAATGAGCATCCCTAGACTTGGTAGTTTAGTTGTTCCCTTCACTTTTTTAATGTGAAATGTCTTTTAATTTACAGGTTTCCCCTCTATCCACTTTGTTTCCTTACAACTTATATGATAATTATATATTACCATAATTTCTTGAGGACGTGATATTTTTCTTAAATGTCTTCAGTCCTACATCACCAAGCAAACTTATCTGCAACAAATGGGTAACATATATTGTGCTAATGAAAATAATAGATTTGGTAAGTGGGATCAATTATTTGTAGATAAGAATAAAGTTAATGTAAATTATTTAGAGGCATTAGTCACATGAATTGATGAAGTATTATTAGGGTATACTCACATCAGTCAAATTAATTTTATGCAATTTTCAGCCATTAGGAAAAGACATCTTCAATTTCTATTCTTAGCTTTAAAATTAGCATGCATCTTTCATATATTTTAGTATAAAAATACTCCCTAAATTGTTACAAAAACACAGGTCATAGCGAAATAATGATCTCAAGTATATAAAAAGAAGTAGACATTTTTGTTAAACATTCTTTTTTTTCTGTCTTCTGATGTGATCTGCTACTTAACACAAAACTTAAACACCAAGTGAATAAAATTGCCGATAAGCAAAAATATGTAATGGCTAAAATGGTTAGTTATAAGTTCTCAGTTATTTTTCATCCTTTTTAGTTTTAACTAATTATAATCCAATTCCAGGTATTTATTATTTTAGTGAGTTAGAGTCTTTAGGATATCAAAATTTTTATTCTTGAGGAATAAGAATTTAAGGTTATATTCACATTTTTCTGTTAGAGCTCATTTTCATTTAGAATGTGAATTAAATTATCATTATTAGTTCTTATAGGCTACATAAGGCATAAAATAATGTTATTCCAAATATATTTATCCATATAAGTTATTGAACAATAAACCAAAATATATTTTTGTGGTACATCCAGACAATGGGATGTTATTCAGCACTGAAAAGAAATAAGCTAGCAGACCATGAAAAGACATGGAGGAAGCTTAAATATTAATAAGTATTAGTATTAATAACATAATAAGTGAAAGAAGCCAATCTGAAAATGTTATGTACTATATAATTCCAACTGTATGACATTCTGGAAAGGCCAGGACTATAGAAAACCAATAGTGGTTTCCAGAGGTTGAGGGGTGGGAGGAAGGATGAATAGGCGGGGCACAGAGAACTTTTAGGGCTGTGAAAGTACCCTGTGTGGGACTGTCATAATGGATATATGTCATTATACATTTATCGAAACCCATGTAATGTGCAACACCAAGAGTTAACCCTAAGGAATACGAAAAAATACTTTATAAAAGGCCTTATCTAATTCTTTAAGGTGATAGAAAAAATGTATAAGAATTAAAAAGAATACATAAAAATATTCTTGTTCACAGATTATATGATTCTGATGTAGAAAACCCCAAAGAACCAACATATACATTATAAAAATTAGTTAATGCATTTAGCAAAGTCACTGGCTACAAGGTCAATATGCAAAAGCAATTATGGCTCTATATACCAGCAACAAAAGTTAATAAAAAGAGATATTTACAATATATAAATTAAAATGGTATCAAGTATCTCAAATACATAGGATAAATCTAACAAAAGAGATGCAAGACCTCTACAAACAAATCTATAAATGTAATCAATAGAAAAAAATGAAAGAATACGGTATAGTTATGAATTTGAGGACCTGATATTGTAAAGGTGTACATTTTTCTCAAACTATTTTCTACATTAATTACCATCTTAATCAGATTCCAGCAAGATTTTATGCAGGATGTGCACGTGTGTGTGTTTGTGTATGCATAATGCAAAGGGCCACACATAGTCTAGCTGATCTTGAAAAAGAGCAGAGTGGAAAGATTTATTTTTATGGATATCGGGAGTTATTTTAGACTTCTTCTGCCTGTGGTCTTATCTCAAAATGGCACCTCACTGAGGCATTCACATAGAAAATGTGTTGCTTTGTGTAACTCAAATTTGCATTAGTGACAGAACTTTGATGCTCTGGCCTACTAGAGGGTTTAACTACTTTTGTAGAAGATTATTACCATTCAAATAATTCTCTAAAATGTAACTTTGTAGTTTCCCATAAAAAATCAAATAAATTTGAACCAATTTCAAAATTATCTTCACCTTAATTTTATTGGCTTTATAAATAAATACAAATTTAATATACCTAGCATTTTGTTTTTAATACAGAGATTAAAACAGTGTGGTATTGGCATAGAGAAGGAAAAATTGACTAATAGAACAGAGACATACATACATGGACTGTCGATTTCCAACAAAAATGTACTACAGCAAAGAAAGAAAATAACCTTTTCAATAAAATAATGTTGCATTTGTTGAATTTATCTATTTAGAAATATCTTGACTCCTACCTCATCCTCTATTAACATGGAGATTTCTAGTTATAAAATGATAACATTAAGAAAATATAGTGCTAAATCATATACTGGGCAAAAAATATTATTAATATGACAAAGTACAAGTCTTCAGAATATTTAAAGAACTCCTACGAATCAATAAGAAAGGTGAAGAAATAAACAATCATCCTACCAACCAAACAAATCTCCAACCCAATAATAAAATGGACAAGAGATATAAACGTGCATTTGCCAAGGAAAATATCAAAACGGCCAAATTATATAAAATGATTCTCAAGTCAGGGAAATGAAAATTAAACACTTTGAGTTACCACAAAACAATGACAACAATGGTTTATATTAAAAAGATGGACAATATCAATTGTTGGCAGAAATGTGCAGCAATATCCCCTTTAACCTATTCCTGGTGGGAGCATAAATTGGAAAACTACTTGGCAAAATAATCTGGTACCTACTAATATTGGACATGTCATACTATTTGATGTAGCAATTAGACTCCAAAGTTTATACCAAACAAAATTTTGTACACGTGTCCAACACAACACATTTGGAAAAATATGAATATAATTATTTCTAATAGCCCCAGACTGGCAGCAAGAGTTGAACAGATGAATTCTGATAGTTTTATAAAATGAATACTATACAGTAATAAAAATGAATTATCTCTATACATAACAGAATGAATGAAATGCTAAATATAATTTTGAACCAAAGGAAACTGGCCACAAACAAATCAATTGCAAAACTTCATTTATATAAAGTTTTAAAACTGGAAAAACTAATATGACATTTGAACTCAGAATAGGAGTAATCTTTTGGGAGTATGGTAGGGTTGTCATTAGGAGGGGGCAGAAGGTGTTTTTGGCCTTTTTCTCGCCTGTTTTTTCTTCTTTTACCTTTATTGGGTTATGCAATTCATCAAGGTATTCGATTTTCAATTGTGAACTTCTTTGTGGGCATGATATTTTGCAATAAAAATTTATTCAGACTATTTTCATCATTAAATGCATTTGAGAATTACTTTTGAGAAATGTGTCAAAATTTAATATGTTTCAGAATTTTTGTAAGCCTTTAATATAGTAATTTATATTTTCTCTCTAAAAATGTAGCATATTATGTACCATTTTCTCAAGTTGCTTCTAGAAACTGCATATTTGGAAATACTCATTTATGTGCAAAATTATTTGGCATGGCTTATCGATCTCTTTATGCTCTCATTAGTACTAATTTTCTCAATCTCTGTTTTCTCTATTTCTGGGTTATTCCTCTTATGTAAACCACATTTGATTACATGTGTTCTTCAAATCGACTCAGTTGTCTCTTTCCTCCATACCTTATGATACAAATGATTCTTCTGTCTGAAATATCTTTCTATCAATAACATAGTTAAGCCCTAGGTGATTTCAAGACTCAAATTGTTGTCATCTCCTTCAGAAAGTCTATCATAATTCACTTAGTCTTTCTTAAAAGTTCTTTTTTGCCTCTTATAGTAACATGACCTCACTCTCTCATAGCACTTATGATATTGAGTTGAAAATTAGAATATGAGCATCATGAAAATATTTCATTCATCTTTGTATCTGAAACATTTATCACAGTTCATACACAATTAATGTGAAATGCGTGAATTTATTACATTTTAGAAATTAAAGAAATTTTAACTTTTCTCCTCATTTGTAAAGTGGGGAAACGGAGGTCTGTCCTAGGTGTTGTGACTTTTCCATTAGGCAGTCATATAACTAGAGAGACTCAGTATCAAAATTCAAATATGCAGGACCCAATCCATTGCCTGTTCATCTTCAACATTTTTGTAGAAAGCAATACAGAGCATTTGATCATATTGAGACATTCACTTCATTTCAACCTTGATGCAGCTTTTCATTGACAACGGTAGAAAATATCTCCAGCTGCAGATTTCCCCACAGATAAGGAATTACACATTTTCTATGTGTCTGTGTTTTTGTCTGAATTGCTTGATCAGCGCATGAATATGAAATATGCTTAGATATAAAGAAGCACACCAATGAGAGATGAGATGGCTGTTTTTTTCCTGCTCTGTATTTGGTATGCCCTCAGCGTTATTATGAAGATTAACTGATTTAATACATGTGAAGAGCTTAGAACTGTGCCTGACACATAATAAGGTTTAAGTAAATGTTAACTATTACTTTTTGTATGGTATAGCTAGAGAATTATCTTTTTGCTATTATGGAAACAACTTTAAAGAAGGATAAAAAGCACTTGACATATATTTGTGTGTGCAAGTGGATGCTATATTGAAATGAGCAAGAATTAGATAATAAATTTTGCTTCAGTGCTAAAATGATCTCAGTGAGAAATGAACAATGAACCTTAAATTAATATGAATCTCTTCTTATTGTCATTGTGATCATGTGTACAGGAGTTTGTGTGTGACTGACAAGCTGGAATGGATACGACTTATTCCACAATGCCTCTCCCATCTCCTCTTATATTCCCTGCCATGGTTGTGATGAACTTTGTTACAAAGCTCAGGTGCCATTGATTGCTGGTAAATATGAGTGAGAATAATAAATCATAGAGTTCTAAGGTTGAAATGGCTCTATTTTAAGATGAAAGATTAAAAGGGGCCAATATCTCTGAAAACTTTGAAATATGCAGCTTTTATCATAGCCTTGGGGTCATCCTAAAGAGTGCAAATTAGTTGGGAAGTATTATATGCAAGCAAACAATTTTCTCCAAAAAACAGGGAGTCTGATATTATCTACATCAAAGAACTCTTAAAAGGGACCTTTCTATTCTTTTGGTAATGATCTGTAGACCCTTTTAGCACAGCATACATTAAGAATCTTTAATTCCAAAAATATTGGTTATGAATTATATAAACCATTGCACCACAAGTCCTATTTAAACATAATATTGTGGTTTCATCTCCAAAAAAGTACTGGTTAATTTTCATTCAGCTTCCAATTTGCAGTAAAATGATATTTACTCTACCAAATAAAATAAATAAAATGAGTAAGTTTAATGCCACGTGGATTTGTATTACTGACTGGATAAAATTCGTTTTTATTAAAAATGCTCCCAAACGACCAATATTTATTAGTACTCTCCTAGGACAAAAGATTATGTTTTGGACAATCTATTTTTTTTACACCACATGCTACAATTAATTATCAATATATTTTGTCCAGTGGTTAATTTTCATTTCTGTTACTGATAGAATTAATTGTAGTATTGTATGATTCAATTTTAGAGATGGAAGGCATACTATAACTTCACTCATTGCTAAATGTTATTTTATAATATAGGTGTATTGGTTTTCTAGGGCTTCTGAAACAAAGTACCACAAACTAGTTGGCTTAAAATGATAGAAGTTTACTATCTCACAGTTCTAGAGGCTAGAAGTTCTGGTATCCATAGGGCAGAGCCATGCTCCCTCTGGGTAGAACTGTCCTTGCTTCTTCCTAGTTTCTGGTGGTCATGGGCAACCCTTAGCATTACTTGGTTTACAGCTGTCCCTCTGTCTTCACAGGGCCTTCTCCCTGTGTGTCTTCACTTGGCTGTTGTCTGTGTATGTCTGTCTCTATATCCAAATTTCCCTACCCTTTTTTTTAAAAAAAATGAGGTATAATTGACATACAACATTATATTAGTTTCAGGTGTACAACATAATGATTTGATATTTGTACATATTTTGAAATGTTCACCCCAAAAAGTCTAGTTAACATCCTATGTATAGTTAACACCATACATAGTTACAGAATTTGTACATTACAACCCCATGACTTACTTATTTTATTAAAAAATTCCCCTTTTTATAAGGACGCCAGTTACATTGGATTAGGGTTCACTATATTATCCTTATTTTAAGTTGATTAGCTCTGTCTGTAAAGATCTGATTTCCAAATAAGGTCACAATTTGTGGTACTGGGGGATTAGGACTTCAATGTATCCTTTTGCATGGACACAATTCCACCCATAACAACAAGCATTAATGTCATTTGAAGATGTAGACATTGATCCAATTGTTTCCACTTAAAAGAAATTGGGGGTGGGAAACATTTTTACAGTATGTCGAATACAGTGCAAGTTCTTTTTGACTCAATTTGAACAGTAACAAATTTCAAAATTTAAGAAATATTTCAAATTCTTTAATGCACTTTCTTCTCTTTGTTAAAAAGGAAAGCAAAATCTTTTTTAACCCATTTGTATATCATTCCTATCAGATGATAATTAAATTTACAAAAGACTATCCAAAGTTTGGTTGAACTTTAATTTTTTTGATATAATTTTAATGTAAGTGTTTTATTCTTTGTGACTTGTGTTTTCATTCAGTTGTTTTTATTGTAAAGCTGTTGGTCAATTTGTAATATAATCCATCTTACTCTGTTGACTCAAATTTACACATATTTCTTTTGAAAGTCATTTGGTACAAAGGCATATATTTGCAAGCTTTACCGTAGAAAATGAGTATCAGAAGGTATTGGATTAAGTTTTTCAAACAATAGCTCTGTTGAAGTTTATCAATAGCGTTAAATAAAAAGCAGTTTTATTGCTTTGTGTTGCCTACAAAATGAGTTAACTCCATTCTATTCCATGGACAGATGGAATCACTACCACTAAGGGAACCATCCTGTAAAAGCATGCTGTTACTGAAGTACGGTTGAGTTGGAGAGGATCAGATGAAGACAACTTTATTATTATTAAAAGAAAATATCTATTATAAAATTCTATAGTTTCTTGAGGTTATCTTTATTGAAACTTATCAGTTTCTCTGAATATGACTGATCAGTGAGTTTCTGAGAAAGCCTACCAGTTTCTAGTTGACAGTAAACTCAATAGAAATAGAAAATATAATTTTGTTGCCTAAAACTTTCCAAATAAGCTAATTTAGTTTAATTAATTAATTTAATTTCCAAAGAAACTAATTTAGTTTCTAGAATTTTCACTGATTAGTACTCATCTGCAATATCTCTTTAGTGAACTATTACATAAGAAATACATTGACAAGCAAGGTTATATAATATTTAAGAGAGGTAATCTATGATACAAAAAATGGAATATCCTACAATATAAGGAATGTTGGAGAAATACTTGAGCATTATATTTCCAGAAATATGTATTTGGGTTATCCCAGAGTTGATTACAACGTTAAAAGAAACCCAAATTCCAGGTACACCTGAAAGAAATATAGAGACAGAAAATATTGTTTCCCTCTGCCAATTTTTTTTTTTAACTACTAAGTTGTGGAGTCTGTGCAAAAACTTGTTTCAATCTAATGATGTGGAAAATTATCCTAGTGCTCAGTTGCACTCTTAATTATAACACACATTTATTTTTCTTTTATAACATTTTAATATACATTCATGAGTCAAGGGAATCAAATGTGTAGATTTCTCAAACATTACGGTGTCTTAAGTCTTAGCCCACAATCTTCAGCTGTTAACATTAACCTCTACCATTCATTACAATTGCCAAAATTAAATCAGAAATGGAAACAAAATAAATGAAATTAACAAGCACAATACAGAAAAAAAACATATCTTTTTACAAGTGCCAATGGCCTTGCATTGATAGAAATTAATATATTTGATGACAGGTTAGACACTTGTATATGAGGGTCTTATCTGTAAAATAAAATAAATAATGAAAGCATCATTCATTCATTCACTCATCAATCTTTAGTGATGGGCAAACTAAACTTATGGCATTTAATGAGATGTCCCACTAATGTTCAACTGCCCTCACTTGTTAAATGGCTGAGTGGGATTAAAGTTCATATGCTGTAGTTGTTGAATAGTTTTCCCCTTCTATTCAGCTTTTTTACCTACATATTGACCTAGTTACGCTATCATAGTATAACAAAGTATACTAGAAACAAATATACTAGAATAGGCAATCTTCAATATGTGCTTACTTTTCAAATGTGTTGCAAACTCTCATAATAGGATTCTTTCACTGCTGAGTTGCCAGATAGTCCTCCAGACCCATGTGGGGGAGGCTCTTTGTCCCTTCCATTTCTTGAGGTATATTTGATAGAGCTAAGGATCCAATAAAACTGTGACTCTCTCTTGAATGATTCTCTGTGTTGTATTAGCTCTTATAATTTCTGGGCATCATGCCTTTAAAATCAACTAATTGTTTTTCTTTAAATATCTGAAAAATGCAGTGTTTGTATCAATCTTGGTTCAGCCTAGGGTAAACCAAAATATTGTTTTCAAAAGATGTTTCCATTCTGATTTTTCTCTGTGGATATCAAATTGGATGCAGACTCCATGTTCCTGCTTTGCCCCATGTATGTCTTTGGCCAAATATTTAAATGGTTGCTGAGCTTGTAATAAGCATAGTTGTAATGATTCTATTCCAAAATAATTATGCATAATTAGATCATAACAACGGCTAAGTATATGGCATAGGAAAATCACTCAATGACAGGAGAACCTTCATGCTAAAGCCAACCCTTTATTAGCTCTCTTTGTTTATAGAATGTGGTCACCGTGGCTTTTACCTTAACCCCTAGAGGCTGCTTAAAACTTATGAACTCAGAGCTGCAATGTAAGCTACCTATCCATGTTTCATGCATGTATATATCTATTGATCCATCCATTGATCTATCAATCTGTTATCTATCTACTTTTTTTCTGAGATATCATAACTTCTGGAAGTAAACCAAAGCTATTATCAATGCATGTTTTACAAGTTTTATGAAGATGTCTACAATCTGTGATTTATTTTAAAGATGTTAGAATTGTATCTTTAAAGATGTTAGAATTGTATCTAGAAGTTAGAATTGTATCTTTGAATCTTGTCACCTTAGGTATTATGAAGTTGATAGTTGATATTTATGGGTTTGAACAGGAAAAAAATGGAATAAAATAATTATCTAACTCTCATCCCTACTTATGCTAAAATACCAGTGTTGACATTTCTATATGGCCTTTTCTGAAGGGTTTAGAATTTTATTTTCTCGGGAACCTCTTTCTTAGGTCATTTTTTGTTTCTGCTGCACAAAGTCGATCCCTTTATTTTATTTACAACCATTATACCCAGTAGAAATCTGTTTTGCAGTTACTCATTTGAATAATGATTACTGGTTTGTTTATAAAAACCCAAAACTGGATCATGACCTACTGGTAGACAATGACAGAGTTAATGATCTATTAACTCTAGTACCTGGAATAGTGGTACAGATGGAATAGACACTAAATCAATGTTTGTTGAATATTGTTTCTGCCTGTATGATTAGTCTATCTGGTTTTAACGGTAAGACAAAAGTAATTAAAAAAATCCAAATCTTTTCTACTTGGTGTTTTAAATAAGACATTGGCTGGCTAGTGTTCATATTTTCATGAAATGATAAAGAAAGACAATGCAATTCCTTGAAACTTCTTAATGCAAAGGTATAATTTGAAGGTAGAAAAATTCATCATATAATTGAAACAATGCCATGTAGACCTCATTCAACATGAACCAAAATATAACATTTTGCAAATATCTTCTCAGTAATTGATATCTATTCATAAGGGTGTTATTTGTACTTCTACGATTATCCGAAGTTCATTAATATCTATCTCAGTTCATGCATTCTAAGTTGTATGAAGATATCTTCATCACTCAGAAAACCAAATTCACATTTTGAATCTAGATAAAATTAAGTAACCTTTCAATTTCTATTAAATTTCTAATCATGTTTCTTCTGTTTTTTCAAATTAACATATCTTGTATATTTTATAATGTCTTATTAAATGACATATTTTATAATGCATTCAAATGGGTGTGTGCATGGACATATTGAATTTATTTTCTCCTTTCTTCATTTGACACATTCTAATTTACCACAGCTTTTATGTGAAAATATAAATAAGCAAAAACATACATAGCTGTTGTTCCAGTTATTCCACTAAGCCATCTCAAATATTGTCAATATTAGCTTTTTAAAAATCTATGTATGCAGAAGCAAGAAGAACTACACCCTCCAGCCTGTGGAACAAAAAACACATTCACAGAAAGACAGACAAGACGAAAAGGCAGAGGGATATGTACCAGATGAAGGAAAAAGATAAAACCTCAGAGAAACAACTAAATGAAGTGGAGATAGGCAACCGTCCAGAAAAAGAATTCAGAATAATGATAGTGAAGATGACCCAGGACCTCAGAAAAAGAATGAAGGCAAAGATCTAGAAGATGCAAGAAATGTTTAACAAAGACTTAGAAGAATTAAAGAACAAACAGAGATGAACAAACCAATAACTGAAATAAAAACTACACTAGAAGGAATCAGTAGCAGAATAACTGAGGCAGAAGAATGGATAAGTGACCTGGAAGACAGAATGATGGAATTCACTGCTGTGGAACAGAATAAAGAAAAAAGAATGAAAAGAAATGAAAACAGCCTAAGAGACTTCTGGGACAACATTAAACACAACAACATTCACATTATAGGGGTACCAGAAGGAGAAGAGAGAGAGAAAGGACCCGAGAAAATATTTCAAGAGATTGTAGTCGAAAACTTCTCTAACATGGGAAAGGAAATAGCCACCCAAGTCCAGGAAGTGCAGTGAGTCCCATATAGGATAAACCCAAGGAGAAACATGCGGAGACACATAGTAATCAAATTGGAAAAAATTAAAGACAAAGAAAAATTATTGAAAGCAGCAAGGGAAAAATGACAAATAACATACAAGGGAACTCCCATAAGGGTAACAGCTGATTTCTCAGCAGAAACTCTACAAGCCAGAAGGGAGTGGCATGATATACTTAAAGTGACAAAAGGGAAGAACCGACTACCAAGATTACTCTACCCAGCAAGGATCTTATTCACATTCGATGGAGAAATCAAAAGCTTTACAGACAAGAAAAAGCTAAGAGAATTCAGCACCACCAAACCAGCTCTACAACAAATGCTAAAGGAAGTTCTCTAAGTGGGAAACACAAGAGAAGAAAAGGACCTACAAAAACAAACACAAAACAATTAAGAAAATGGTCATAGGAACATACATATCAATAATTACCTTAAACGTGAATGGATTAAATGCTCCAATCAAAAGATACAGGCTTGCTGAATGGATACAAAAACAAGACCCATATATATGCTGTCTACAAGAGACCCACTTCAGACCTAGGGACACATACAGACTGAAAGTGAGGGGAAGGAAAAAGATATTCCATGCAAATGGAAATCAAAGGAAAGCTGGAGTAGCAAGTCTCATATCAGACAAAATAGATTTTAAAATAAAGACTATTTGAAGAGACAAGGAAGGACACTACATAATGATCAAGGGATCAATCCAAGAAGAAGATATAACAATTGTAAATATTTATGTACCCAACATAGGAGCACCCCAATACATAAGGGAAATGCTAATAGCCATATAACGGGAAATCAACAGTAACACAATCATAGTAAGGGACATTAACACCCCACTTTCACCAATGGACAGATCATCCAAAATGAAAATAAATAAGGAAACAGAATCTTTAAATGACAATAGACCAGATAGATTTAATTGATATTTATAGGACATTCTATCCAAAAACAGCAGATTACACTTTCTTCTCAAGTGTGCACGGAACATTCTCCAGGATAGACCACATCTTGGGTCACAAATCAAGCCTCAGTAAATTTAAGAATATTGAAATCATATCAAGCATCTTCTCTGAACACAACACTATGAGATTAGAAATGAATTACAGGCAAAAAAACGTAAAAAACATGAACACATGGAGGATAAACAATACGTTACTAAATAACCAAGAGATCACTGAGAAATAAAAGAGGAAATCAAAAAATACCTAGAGACAAATGACAATGGAAACACGATGATCCAAAACATATGGGATGCAACAAAAGCAGTTCTAAGAGGGAAGTTTATAGCTATATAAGCCTACCTCAAGAAACAAGAAAAATCTCAAATAAACAACGTAACCTTACACCTAAAGCAATTAGAGAAAGAAGAACAAACAAAACCCAAAGTTAGTAGAAGGAAAGAGATCATAAAGATCAGAGCAGAAATAAATGAAATAGAAAGAAAGAAAACAATAGCAAAGATCTATAAAACTAAAAGCTGGTTCTTTGAGAAGATAAACAAAATTACTAAACCATAATCCAGACTCATCAAGAAAAAGAGGGAGAGGACTCAGCTCAATAAAATTAGAGATGAAAAAGAAGTTACAGTAGACACGGCAGAAATACAAAGCATCCTAAGAGACTACCGCAAGCAACTCTATGCCAATAAAATGGACAACCTGGAAGAAATGGACAAATTCTTAGAAAGGCATAACCTTCCAAGACTGAACCAGGAAGAAATAGAAAATATGAACAGACCAATCACAAGTAATGATATTGAAACTATGATTAAAAATCTTCCAACAAACAAAAGTCCAGGACCAGATGGCTTCACAGGTGAATTCTATCAAACATTTAGAGAAGAGCTCACACCCATCCTTCTCAAACTCTTCCAAAAAATTGTGGAGGAAGGAACACTCCCAAACTCATTCTATGAGACCACCATCACCCTGATACCAAAACCAGATAAAGATACTACAAACAGGCCAATATCACTGATGGATATAGATGCAAAAATACTAGCAAACAGAATCCAACAACACATTAAAAGGATCATATGCCATGATCAAGTGGGATTTATCCCAAGGATGCAAGGATTCTTCAATATATGCAAATCAGTGAATGTGATACACCATATTAACAAACTGAAGAATAAAAACCATATGATCATCTCAATAGATAGAGAAAAAGCTTTTGACAAAATTCAACACCCATTTATGATAAAAACTCTCCAGAATGTGGGCATAGAGGGAACCTACCACAACAAAATAAAGGCCATATATGACAAACCCACAGCAAACATCATTCTTAATGGTGAAAAAGTGAAAGCATTTCCTCTAAAATCAGGAAAAAGACAAGGATGTCCACTCTCACCACTATTATCCAACATAGTTTTGGAAGTCCTAGCCACAGCAATCAGAGAAGAAAAAGAAATAAAAGAATACAACTTGGAAAAGAAGAAGTAAAACTGTCATTGTTTGCAGATAACATGATACTATACATAGAGAATCCTAAAAATGCCACCAGAAAGCTACTAGAGCTAATCAATGAAATTGGTAATGTTGGAGGATACAAAATTAATGCACAGAAATCTCTTGCATTCCTATACACTAATGATTAAAAATATGAAAGAGAAATTAAGGATACACTCCCATTTACCATTGTAACAGAAAGAATAAGATACTTAGGAATAAACCTACCTGGGGAGACAAAAGACCTGTATGCAGAAAACTATAAGACACTGATGAAAGAAATTAAAGTTGATACAAACAGATGGAGAGATATACCATGTTCTTGGATTGGAAGAATCAATATTTTGAAAATGTCTATACTACTCAAAGCAATCTACAGATTCAATGCAATCCCTATCAAATTACCAATGGCATTTTTTAGAGAGCTAGAACAAAAAATCTTAAAATTTGTATGGAGACACAAAAGACCCCTAATAGCCTTGAGAGAAAAAAACGGAGCTGGAGGAATCAGACTCCCTGACTTCAGACTATACTACAAAGCTACAGTTATCAAGACAATATGGTACTGGCACAAAAACAGAAGCATAGGTCAATGGAACAAGATAGAAAGCCCTGAGATAAATCCATGCACCTATGGTAAACTAATCTATGACAAAGGAGGCAAGGATATACAATGGAGAAAGGACAGTCTCTTCAATAAGTGGTGCTGGGAAAACTGGACAGCTACATGTAAAAGAATGAAATTAGAACACTCCCTAACACGATACACAAAAATAAACTCAAAATGGATTAAAGACCTAAATGTAAGACTAGACACTATAAAACTCTTAGAGGAAACATATGAAGAACACTGTTTGACACAAATCACAGAAAGATCTTTTTTGATCCACCTCTTAGAGTAATGGAAATAAAAACAAAAATAAACAAATGGGACCTAATGAAACTTAAAAGCTTTTGCACAGCAAAGGAAACCATAAACAAGACAAAAAGACAACCATCAGAATGAGAGAAAATATTTGCAAACGAATCAATGGACAAAGGATTAATCTCCAAAATATATAAACAGCTCATGCAGCTCAATATTAAAGAAACAAACAACCCAATCCAAAAATGAGCAGAAGACCTAAATAGACATTTATCCAAAGAAGACATACAGATGGCCAAGAAGCACATGAAAAGCTGCTCAACATCACTAACTATTAGAGAAATGCAAATCAAAACTACAATGAGGTATCACCTCATACCAGGTAGAATGGGCATCACCAGAAAATCTACAAATAACAAATGCTGGAGAGGGTGGGGAGAAAAGGGAGCCCTCTTGCACTGTTGGTGGGAATGTAAATTGATACAGCCACTATGGAGAACAGTATGGATGTTCCTTAAAAAAGTAAACATAGAGTTACCATATGACCCAGCAATCCCATTACTGGGCATATACCCAAAGAAAACCATAATTCAAAAAGACGCATGCACCCCAATATTCATTGCAGCACTATTTACAATAGCCAGGTCATGGAAGCAACATAAATGCCCATCGACAGACAAATGGATAAAGAAGATGTGGTACATATATACAATGGAATATTACTCAGACATAAAAATGAACGAAATTGGGTCATTTGTTGAGACGTGGATGGATCTAGAGACAGTCATACAGAGTGAAGTAAGTCAGAAAGGAAAAACAAATATCGTATATTAACGCATGTATGTGGAACCTAGAAAAATGGTACAGATGAACTGGTTTGCAGGGCAGAAGTTAAGACACAGCTGTAGAGAACAAACATATGGACACCAAGGGGGGAAAGCTGCGGGGGTGGGGGTCGGGATGGTGGTGTGATGAATTTGGCAATTGGGATTGACATGTATACACTGATGTGTATAAAATTGATGACTAGTAAGAACCTGCTGTATAAAAAAATAAATAAAAATTTTAAAAAATCTAATACTAAAAAAAAAACTATGTAATTTAAGGTATTTAAAAATGTATTTTCTGAGAAATCTTGATTTATTTTCATGTGGTTTATAAATACATCCTAGTAACATAGTTCAGATATATAACTTTAAACTTAAAATGTGTACATATTTGAAGCATTATGAATAAATAAATTTATAAATAACTGTGAAAAATCTGCAGATCAGGTACAAAATGACCATACTCTTGTCTCTGTTTGGAAAATCTCATACCTTCAGTAACAGAGTCTATTTTTGGAGTTAAAAACTAGTTCGGTCACAACACAAGTGGCATGACTGAAGGCTTGGGTAATGGGCTATAAAATCTTTTCCATCTAGGTCACTGATTGAATTGAGACTGTCACGAAGGTAGGCAGAAAAACAATGATTGCTGCCATTTAAGCAATGTCGAATAATGTGAAATAAGAATACTGTCTCAATTCTAGTAGACATTATTTTCCATTTACCTATCTAACATACATTCATATATGCAAGGCTCAACACACACACACATACACACACAGAGACTCTTCATGCTTCAGAGCAGAATAAAATTATAAAATTATTCTGGGGTGATTCTTCCGTTCTGAAATTGTAAGGCAGAATTGAAAATATTGTGCTTAATTTGTCCAAACAGTGTCATCAGGAATTTTCTCTTCCAGAATTAAAGTGGTGCACTTGACCAGGGGAAATCTAAACTCTGATTTTTACCACTTTGTAGGCTATAGTGAACTGAAGTAAGTTTCTTTGTTCTTTTACTGTATGGTCCTTTAATGCTGTTTATTATTTGAAGGAAGCAACATTATGTTTGAATGATTCTACCAAATAAAAATGGAAAAAGAATTTAGTTTGATCAGCAAAGAATGTAGAAATTTACTTAAGTAGTAAAGAATGTGGCTGTCTGACTTTGGTATTATGTTACACCTCACGGTTCAGGCATCTTGTTTGCCTTAAATGGTTTCACAAGCAGGAGGGTTGACCCAGAGCAGATTTGCAGTGGCTGTACAGAGCACAGCTAAACAGCAGATTTAATGAGGTTGGAATTTCACACAATGCCTTATTAAAAGAATTCAGGCAACAGGGAGAGCAGTTGAATTGCAGTTGCCCATGGCTTTACATCAAGAAGCAAAACTTTTCTCCACAAATAGTTTATAAAAGATAAAAAGTAGATGCCAATTACATTTAGCTTTAAGATTCAAACTTTGTGGGGAAGAGAATGGGGACTCATGTCTTCCCTTTATTAGAATTAAGAAAGTTCCATTCATGAACCAAAAGTATAGACCTTTATTTACTGCTCTAAAGTCAAAAATGATCAAACATTTTTCCTAAAATATTTTGACATGGCCAGAATTTTCCTTTAGTTTTCCCACTTGGCAGCACCTACCATCTTACACTGCATTTCTTTCTTTGCTTGTCTGATAGTCTTACTTAACTTAGAACTCCTTGAAGACAGGCATCAGAGCACCTGTAAACAATTAATAAATGATTGTAGCATGAATATTGAATGAAAATAAGTGTAACGAACTCATATACCCTGTGTTAAACTGAGACATAAATTGCTCAGACATTTTCACTCTGTCTTATGCCCTCAAGAAGAATTCAATACACAGCTCATCTTTCTATGAAACTAATCATCAGCTTTAATGTTGCAAATTCAACATCCAGTTTTATGAAATTTCCCCATGTTTTTCCTCATTGAAAAATAGTCCCAGGTTGGTTATTTTATATCTTATTATTTAGACCTGGGCATAAAAAGCAGACCACTTCAGCCTCTGGGTGTTTGATATTAGCGGTGAGAACACCCTCCCCTTACATTAGAACTATGTGACTCTGGGCACTTCCACATAACTTTTGTTTGACCTTTACCTACATTTTCTGAAACAGTCATATGAGCTAGAGGGAGTTAGGGTAGCAGTAGAGTGATTATAAAATTTATCATCTAGATTTGGACCGTTTTATCTACAACAAAATAAAAAGGAGGAGGAGGAAAGAGGAGTAGGGGAAGCAGAAGGGGAAGGGGACAGAAGAGAAGGAGGAAGAAGAAGAAGAAGGAGAAGAAGAAGAGGAGGAAGAGGAGGAGGAATAAGAAGAAGAAGAAGAAGAAGAAGAGGAAGAAGGAGGAGGAGGATGGGTGAGGAGGAGGAGGAGAAGGAGAGAAAAAGAGAGAAAGAAAGAAAGAGAAAAGAAGGAAGGAAGGAAGGTAGGAAGGAAGGAAAGAAGGAAAGAAGGAAGGAAGGAAGGAAAACTGGGCAGGATGCTGGGACCATAGGCATAACAAACTTTCATCAAGAAACCAAAGCAAAGCATCAGGCCACCCTGGAGCGAAGAAATGATCCAGTGAACAACTCTGCCTTCCTCCCAGTTGATTCCTAGTTGGTTTCCCAACTTTTGCCTTTCTAATGTTTATATAAAGCCTTGATTAGAGCTTGACTGGAAGTGTTGAGTGCTCATTTCTCTTTTAATAGAAGAAGTTAAGATTATTTCCCCCTCCCACCTCTCCCCAAGATATCATTGAATAGTGTCTTCAAATTGGGATTCTTTCCAAGAATAATCATGCATACAGTTTTAATGAAGTAGCTCTTCACCTACTCTTTCCTAGCATGGCATAGGTTTTTATTTTTTTTAATTCCTTTTCTTAATTTAAAAACTATACACAGAAAAAGAGAAATTTTTGCACTCATTGATCCCTTCAGATATTGTAAATTACTATTGCTGTCATGGATGCCTTCATTAAGGCACCTTGATCCCATTATGTAAGCTTTTGTTTTTCCCCGTCTTATGCATATTTCTGTTAAGACAGAAATAGGGAATCAAAATGGTACATTTCTGTCCTTGTAGAATGTTCTTAAATCAGATATATGGTAGATTATTGGTGGTGCAATTGATGACCATTTTCATTTAATGGCCTCATCTCTGCCAAACCCCTACTATCTTCAAAGAAGTTATTACTCTTGAGAAAATACATGGTTAGAGTAAAGCAGTGAGCTTCAGTAGGAAATAATAAACTCTTTAAAATAGCTTTCATTCACATATTTAATGTAAGCAAATTTTAAAAGTTATTTGCAATCCCTATTCCTAAAATGCATCATTAGGTGGAAAGAAAAGAATCTAGAAATATCCAATGTAATACAGATTACTCACTCTAATATCTTTAAATGTAACTAGAGTGCCATGGAGCACACCTTAATTTTTCAATTTTAATGGGTACAATTTGCAGATAAAGAATTATTTATTTTGGGTGTGATTTGTCTTATTCAATAATGTAGTTAAATCTTATCAAATACTATCATGAAATATTTATTAATTATAATAAATCATCTTACCTCATTTTAATTATTTCATGTTAAAATATTTTCTACTTTCTACTAACAAATAAAATTATAATGCTAATGTTGGACTGATTACTCTTCAGTAGCATATTCTGTTTGCTCCATTAAATACAAAGAAAAATTTTGATTGTGATGCCTAATTAAAATAATGCAGTTATTCTCAGTTAATTTTTCCCAGAAGCTGAATGTCAGAGTTGAACCCATGAATGAACATATTTTCTGAAGGAACATAATGTATTTATATCATAATGTATTTTGTATGCATGTATAATGTATTTCATAATGTATTTATTTCATCCACTGTTGCTTAAGTAATCTATAATTTTTGCTTTTCATTACACTAAATTATTGTAAGTTAAGTAATGAGATATAGCATAAAATTTATCCAACTTAAATTACTTATATTAAATTCATATTTTAATTTTATTTAACTATTTTTATCATTTATCTTACAAGATACTCTCTGAACTTTGTTTCTCTCTCTCTTTTTTTGATATTCCTCAAATATATATTAACAGATGCATTTGAGTTGGAAAATATAAAGTGAAACTTTTTCTCATACGAAGTGTCTGGTTTGACTAATCGGTATGCCAGTAAGAAAAAACATTATTTCTAAAGTTATAATATCAAAGACAAGTCCCTGAAATGAACTAAATCTGGAAACTCCTAAGTTTGGCAAAACAAACAAACAAAAAGTTTAAAGCACATGAAAAAATAAAAATATTTCATCAGATTGCATCGTTAAAGATGTTATAGTATTTGTGTTCCCAATCAACCAGTTCTGAGAATCTTAGGTTAATCAAAGTATTTATAAGGCAAAAGAATAATAGGCTTAATTAAATGGTGATTTGATATGTTTAGGAAAGTAGGGATTTAACATGGTGAAATCACCTAAGAAGAATTTTGGCATTGTCTATGTCCTTCTAAAATTGAACATTCATATGCCCTATGTTTCAGAATTTTATTCCTAGGTATGCTCCCAAGAGACAACCTTGCCCAGGAATGCCAGAGACCTGTGTGAGAATATCATAACAGCAAAAAGAATGGAAATAATCCAAACACCCACCATGGCAGACTGGATGAATAAACCATGTGTTATTCACACATTGACATATACTACAGTAGTCAAAATAAATAAACTATAACAATGTGCCATAACGTGAATGAATCTTAGCAACAAACAAACTCTCAATAAAACTTTTTTTGAACTGCTTTACAGAAATTAAGTAAACAAATGACACAAAAGACTGGATAGCCAAAAGACAAAAAAGCCTGAAAGACAAATCTGTGCACATGTCTTTGGTTTCAAATTCCTGGCTTTCATTATAAGTGAAATATCGATAATTGCTAATTGACTTATCAGTTGGAATAGAACATTGAAAATTGTATTTGATAATAGTACACCATGGGATTTTTAGTATAGGTGATACGAAAGAACTAAATGTCTTTGCTGAATAACAAAGTACTTTAAATTGGAATCTTCCCATTTTTCCAATATTGAGTCTATTAAGATCATTGCAGCTGATTCAGATCAATGTGGAAAATATGATTATATCAATCATCATGTTTACTAGCTACATGTATAATATTGTAGACTGGAGTCGGTTTCAAGGCATTTATTTTGCCCAGATTAGAACATTTCATTTTAATGCATTTTCAAGCATTCTTAAAACAATTCACACATGACACAGTTCATAATACAGAGTAGAAATTTAGAAATATTTGTTAATGAGAGAACTTGAAATATGCATATAAATCAACACATCCCTCCCTGACACAGGAATTGAAATCTTTTTTCATCCAAGTAAACCTGTTTACTAAAACTTAGCACTATCTGCTCTTAAGAGCAAAAATAATTTAGTCTGTTTAAAGAACTATTGGAACTCTGCCCACTGGGTCTGAACCCACACTTATTTTTCAACAGATGAGAATTAGTAATAAAATTCAGAATGGATTTCAGTTAATGAGCATTTATTTGTACCTACTGAATATAGAGTAATATGCATATTAGAAAAACTAACACATAATTTAGTTCTTCCCTCACTTTCCCAAAATTTATTTTTTTACCAAGGTGTAAAATGAAATGCTACAGTACTACGAATATGCCATGCAGATGTCATCATTTCTTTAGTCTTGGCAGAACAAGCCCCAGGCAAGATTGTGAAGGAAAAGATTGGCCTTGACATCACCAGACCTACTTTAGGCAGTTTTCCCCTCCTCTTCATGGTACTTTTCTTTGCATCCTTAAGGAATTCCATCTTTGTGAAATTCCCTGACCCCTGCCAATTAAATCTGTTCTCAGCAAAGGGTTCCATCTCACTTGTTCCTCCTTCACTGTCAATTTATGGAAAGATATTACTTTACCAGGGTTCTTGACATTTTAAGCCATCTTTCTAATTGTGGAATCAGTGGCTTTGTCCCCTGGAAAGCCCAATCAGCTGTTTAAGTAGGCTTGTCTTCTAATGTAAAAGTCAAATCTGACCTGGCTTTCTGGAAAAAAAAAAGAAACTTACCAAAGAGTTATTTCTTTAAGCAAACATGGTTGATTGAAAGATTAATGCCCAATTAGTGATTCTAAGGTCATCAATTAAACGTCCTGACCACTGAGTCAATGATGATGGCAGTTACTGTATACAGGGCTTGTCATTGTTTGCAGAGCTGTCTCTTAGCTTTACGACCGGTGAAACACATTGTTCGAACTGAGCCCTGTCAACCTTAATTGTTTCACACTAGAGTAGCTCATCTGCCGCTGTCATTTCCCAGGTATTAATATTGATTCAAGCTCACTCTAGTGTCTCCCAGAAGGCTTTCTTCTTCCAACATTTGATAGGATTATTTTCCCTATTCCACGTTGTCATATGGCAACTTTTTTTAGTACTTAACTGTTTTCTGGGCTCATCATGTGACCAAAACAGCATTGAGAGCCTATCTGAATTATTGGCATTGGCGACACCGATTGTTTAACTTAAATCCTTTCCTAATTTTCCTAGAATATAAACTTCATAAACACAAGATTTATGTGAGCCCAGGATTGGCACATAGTGAGTACCTATTTTGTAAATAGCTAAGGGGAATTTAGCATCAGATTTTCCTGGAAATAAAAGAAAGAAGAATATATACCTTTTGACTGATACCCTGGTTTTAATTTAAAAATGTGCCTGAAGAGAAGACAGTCCTCTGTTACCCCCATAACTCATTCTATACAAATGTAGGAGTGGAGTCTGGGGGTCACAAAGAATTGTAAGGAAGTATGTTTGGTGTGTGCAAAAGAGACACATCAGAAGGAATGTTAAATAAGCTTAGGAGGGATATATAGGAAAAAAAAGGAAATATTGAGGTTTTTTTTCGCTTTCATGTTTGTATTACCCCAAAGAGCAAACATATGCAAGTTTATTAATATAAGAGCATTTCTACATGGAAGTGGATGTAAATTTCCCTCTCCCTCGCCTCCTTCCTCTTCTTCCTCTTTCACCCGGGATTGCAAACTAAAATACTGCTTTGGGGGAAATATTTCTAAGATTTGAAGAGGATTTGTACTTCTTTCTACTGTGTTTAATTCTTTTAGAAGACCCATGCAAACAAAACCATTGATTCACAACATGAAATTTCATTACCACAGCTATTTATCTCTTTTTCTTAATTCATAATATGAGGTTGGTTTTGAACTTGAGACCTAACAGCAGAAAACTGTATACTGTAGTACCAATCTGCTAAGCCATCCAAGTTTCTTTATATGCTTATTTATGAAATTATATTAGGATATGTGAAAATCAGTTTTATTTAGATTATTGATGTAATATACTTTCAAAAATGAAGTTAAATATTAAATGTTATAGCACCTAACCTTCAGATATACTTAATATAAAATTGATAAAGAAGGTACTTAATGAAATACCATTCATTAAAGAGATTAGATGGCAACAGCAACGTAGAGGATTATAGTTGAATAAGGTTACATTAGTATAAATAAATAAAAACCTCTGGTGCGGTTATTATTATAAGCACTGGGCACACTACAAACTTCTTTAACATGTCTGCAGACATTCATTTAAAGGTTGCTCTATTGATGGATAACTAAGCTTCACTATTCACCAACCTCCTCCCCTGGGCCTGACTCCAAGATGTAGATTCATGACTGATGTGTTTGAACTTCTCAATTGTGAGAGGAAGAAAATTTTTTTTCCTCAGTGTATCCTAACTGGCTTTGGAACTATAAAGCTATACGAGGACCAGGGCATGATTTAGTGCTTTTTAAAATTACAGTGAGTTTTGACTTCCATATTTGTGCAACATATATTTCACCACATCAAGTAATCAACATTCTTTTTGAGAGTCACCACCATGTATAATGGCCAATTGCCAAGTTAAGAATGTGGTGTGCCATCTTTTCATTTAAAGTTCATTCACACACTAGGTTTGAGGAGACCCTTCTCTTCACTAGGAAACTGCATATCAAAGAGCCTACCTTGCAAGTATGTACATGCATATGATTCATGACCCTTACTGTCACAATCTCCTTCCTATACATTTCCAGAATCTTTCTTGTAAGAGGATTTGAAACCTTTGTGGAATACTACACATGTGGTATAGCTGATCTCTTCATAGACAAAATGTAAGATGAGATATATTTGGATATTTGCATAATAGACTCAGAGCATTAACTGTAAAAGTAAAATTTAATAATTTAGGTAATACGTAAATATAGAACTTTGAACAAAACAACAAAGGTAGACCTGGAGAACATATTACTAAAGGAAATTTTTATGGTACTATAGAAACAGTGTATTCAAATGATTGAAACTGGTGAAGCAGATATAAAAAATATTTAAACAAATAGCCTAAGTTCTGTACCCTCATTGAAATGATGGTATTATTATGGTCATTATTTTAATTTTTGAATTGCGGGAATACAAATAAATTTATTTTTTGAGAGTCAAGTGTGTCAGTTTTCTTGGGCTGCCATCACAAAGTATCACATAAACAAGAGAAATGTATTGTCTCACAGTTCTGGAGACTAGAAATCCAAAATCAAGGTGTTGGCAGTGTTGGTCCCTTCTGAGGGTTGTGAAGGAAGGATCTGTTCTATGCCTCTCTCCTTGGCTTATAGAAGGCCACCTCCTCCCTATGTCTCTTCACGTTATCTTCCCTATATGTGTGTCCTTGTGGACAAATTTCCCCTTTTTATAAGAACACCAGTCATACTGGATTAGGTTCCAACTTAATGATCTCATTTTAACTTGACAGCTTCTTGTAAAAACCTTATCTCCAAATAAGGTCACAATATGAGATACCAGGGATTCAGACTTCAACATATGATTTTTGGGGGGACACAATTCAACCCATAACCAATTTCTTGAGGTATAATTTACATAAGGTGAAATGAAATCTTTTTAGGTATGTGCAAATATATTCACCACCACAATAAAGATATAAAATAGTTTCATCACTCCAAAATATTTTTGTGACAGTTTTGGTAGTCAACCCTTCCTATAATGCCAGTGCCTGGCAGCCACTGATTTGTTTTCCATCCTATACTTTTGTCATGAAAATAAAATTATACATATATAGTCATTAGTACCTAGCTTCTTTCACTAAGCATAACGTTTTGGGGAATCATCCATATAGTTGCATGAATCAGTAGATCATTCATTTCTATTGCTAATCAGCATTCTATTGCACAGATGTACCACAATTTGTTTATCCATTCATTTATTAGTGGACGTTTTAATTGTTTCCAGGTTTTTGGATATTCTAAATAAAGCTTTCTAAATATTTTTATATAGGTCATTATGTGGAAATGTTCAGTTTTATTAATCTTTTTGGGTCAGGTCCCTCAGTTATATGGTAAGTGTATATATCATTTTATAAGAAACCACCATACTGTTTTCTAAAATTGTTCTGCCACTTGGCATACTCAACAGCAAATATGAAGGTGCTAATTGTTTTGCACTTTCACCAGCAATTTATGCAGTCTGTGTTTTGTTTATTTGATAATTTTTGCCACATTAGTAGGTTTGTTCTGGTGTCTTACTATGGCTCTAATTTAAATTTCCCCAATGACTAATAATGTTGGACATTATTTCATGTGTTTATTTGTCAGTTGTATTTTCTCTGTTGCAAAGAAGTGTCTTTGCAAATTTTTCACTCATTTTTTATTGTGCTGTTTGTCCTCTTATTATTGAGTTGTAAGAGTTCTTTTTACTTTCTGTACTCAATCATTTATCATATATACCTTTTGTGAATATATTTCCAAGTTATGGTTATTTTTAATTTCTTTTATTGTGTTCTTCAAAGAGGAAAATATTTTAATTTTGATGAAGTCAAATTTATCAAAATTTGTCTTTTATGTTTTTTGTTCCTGTGTCCTGTCTAAAAAATTGCCAAAGATTTTCTTTTATGCTTTCTACTAGAATTTTTATAATTTTAGAATTATATTGTGATCTTGAATCAATTTCAACTAATTTTAATATGGTTTGGATTAAGGGTAATGTTTCTTCATTTTTTAATTTATTTTTGATTTTGGGTATTCAAATGTTCCAGTAACACTTGTTGAAAAAATTGCATTTTTCCATTAAATTACTTTGGCAAGTTTGTTGAAAATCAATCAATCACATATTTGTGGGTCCCTTTCCAGAAACACATTCTGTTCTATTGTTCTATATGTTTATTGTTACACAAAATCCCCACTGTTTTAATTAGTGTAACTTTAAGTTTTAAAATAAGCTAGCATGAGTTCTCAAGCTTTCCTTTTCTTTCAATTGAAATATAATTCACATATCATGAAAATCTCAATTTTAAAGTGATATAATTCAATTCATAATTTTGTGCAATCATCACCACTACCTAATTCTAGAAAATTTTCATCACCTCAAAAAGAAACGATGTATCCATCAACAGTTACTCCTCATTTCCCTTCCTCCAGTCTTTGGTATGAAAGCCAATGAGACCACTACTCTGGGGGCTCACAGGGTGAGGTCCCTGACCCCATGGGATGAGAGAGTGGAGCCACTTCCATATTAGGCTCAGAAGACAGAGCATATAATCACAGAGATTATTCTCAGGCATTGAAATCTAATGGAGTTTTCTTTTCTGCGTTTTAGACTTGCTTGTGACATATTTTCCTTCCAATTTAACACATTTAGAATGAGAATGCCTACCTTATGCTTGCCCCACCATTGCATTTTTGAAGCTGATAACATCTTTCTTAGGTTTCATAGATACACAGATGGGGAGAAATTTTGTCCCAGAGTGGACCAGACACAAAGTCTCACCCATACCTGATTTTGATGATTTAGAACATTAGATTTGGTACTTTCTGAATTGATTATAACATGTAGGAAAGACGTCTATGTGAAGATGGAGGTAGCGGTTGGAGTGATGCATGTATAAGCCAAGAACACTGAGAAGTGCCAACCACCATCAGAATCTAAAAGAGTCAAGGAAGGGTCCTCTGCTAGAAGTTTCAGAGAAAGCATGGCCCTGCCTACACTTTGATTTTGGACTTGTTGACCCCAGAAATGTGAAAGAATAGATTTCTGGTACTTTATAATAAGTCACTCAGTTTGTAGTATTTTGTTATAGCAGTGCTAGAAAACCAATAGAGACAGTTGATTATATTTTAATGTGATTTAAAATAAGAGAAAAAAATGTATGTTTATTCTTATGTTTGCCATTTCTAGTGCTCTTTATTCATTCTTTATTTATTCATTCTTATAGACACAAATTTCCATTTGATATTATATTCCTTACCCTTGAATATCTAACTTAAATATTACTTATACTATAAGTCTGTTGGCAATGAATTCCCTCTGCTTTTTAAAAATATCTGAAAAAAAGTCTTTATTTCACATTTTAAGATTTGTTTTTTGAAAGATATTATTACTGGGTATAGAATTTTCAGTTGACATTTGGTTTTTTTATTGGAATATAGTTGCTTTACAATATTGTGCTAGTTTCTACTGTACAGCAAAGTGAATCAGCTCTACGTATACATATATCCCCTCTTTTTTGGATTTCCTTCTCATTTAAGTCACCACAGAGCACTGAGTAGAGTTCCTGTGCTATATATTAGGTTCTCATTACTTATCTATTTTATACATAGTAGTGTATATATGTCAATCCCAAATCTCCCAATTCATCCCACCCACCCCCCCCTTTCCCCTTTGGTATCAATACATGACAGTTTACTTTTTCATTTAGTATTTGAAAAATACTGTTCATTGTCTTCTGGATGTCTTCATTTCTGTAGAGAATTCTGCTCTATTTTTATTATTTTCTTGGTTGCCTTCAAGACTTTATCTTTGGTTTCCATTTTGCTGTTATGTCTAAGTGACTTTTGTTTGTCTTTTTTCTTCTTTTTTTCTCTTTGTATTTATCCTGCATGTAGTTCTATGAGCTACATTAATTAATATTAATCAATGGCCACAAAGCACTATAATTCTATTTCTATAATTTTAAATCTGTTTATACATGCTTTTTGCTTTTTCCATTAAATCTTTTAACATACTAATCATTGTTATTTTCAAGACTCAGTCTAATAGATACTATATTTGGGTTTTCTCTGAGTTTGGTTCTATGGATTGCATTATTTCTTGATTAAGTCTTGTGTATGTGTGTGCATGTGTACGTGTGTGTGTGTGTGTGTGTGTGTGTGTGTGTGTGTATCTCATAACTGTATTGCATGCTAGACATCAAATGTAGAAGGACAACAGAAACTGAGATCAAGAGTATTTATACCAAAAAAAGAAAGAGTATTTATACCCAATAATGGGCACCTCATTTTTTCTGCACAGCCACTAGTGTGGGGAGTTGGTAATCTAATATGTGGTTCAGATAGGTTTGTGATTTGTGGTGGCAATTTTTGTCTTTGGTATACTATAGGCTTCAAATTACTTCTGGCTGGGTTTCTCTTACTGTTTGTGTTCCAATCTCAGCTGTCAGCAGTTTCTCCACCTTTTGTGCCACAGACAGGATCTTTCTCCACACTCTTACCCTATTTATCAGTAGCCTGCTGTTGCTTGCTATGAATTGCTAGGTTTATGAAAGGGGCAGTTATCCTGTCCCAGCTTCAGTGTGGGCCTTCTTAGCATTACTGCCTTTTCCCACTATGGCATCCAAACATCACTTCTATGTCCAGTGGGCTTTGTAGAAGATAGAGTTTTCTGACTATTGCCCAGTGATAGCAGACCACTGTTTTGCACTGGGGAAGGATAATGGGTCCAGCAGTTCTTCCTATCCATCCACAGTGGCAGATGGATTTTGCTTCCACATCCCCTCCAGAAGCAGTATATGTTTGTTTGAGGCCTAGAACAAGGAAGTTTTGTTACCTCTCACCTTGTGGTTTAAGGATCCTGCTTTATATGTCAAATGGTCCAAAAAGCAGGTAATGTGTTATAACTGAACCCTACTGGTAGACAATCACTTTCTTTATACCTATGCCCCTAATAGGGGCTCCTTCAAGTCTGCAGCCCTGCCTCAGATCTTTCTCATCACATGCAGAAGAAACCCATTGAAAGAAGCTTGAATGTGCATGCAAAATGTCTTTTTGTACAGGGCTCCTAATTATTCTAATTATATTAGCCCACACTCAGCCTTTAAGGTTTAGCTTTAATTTTAGTTGATTTCATTTTACCCATTTTTATGAAGGCCATCTTTTTTTTTTTCTTTCCCTTTTCCATGTTTGCCCAAAGTAAAAGAGATAACATATCTCATTCATCTTTGGAAAGACTTGTTACCATTTGGAATTCAGTTATCATGGTGGTCTTGTGACCTCAGCTCTCTGAAAGGTTTAAAATAAATTATGTTTTTGCAGGCTATCCCTTTCATTTTAATGGTGTCTCTTGTGTCTTTCTACATCCTAAGTCATAGGAGAAGTCCAATAACTTTTTAATTACTTGATATTTACTATAACCTGAAGTACAAACAATGGAAATTCGCATCAAATATTAACCAACTAGTTAAGAAGCCATTTATTTGACCTTGGAATAGTATTTTACTTATAAGATAAAGCTATTCAAACAGGAAAACAACTTGGCTGAAAAGAAATCAAAAGCAATAGAAATAAATTACAACATTCAGAAAATTGCCTTAGCCTTTGTCTCAGAGAAAATAAAAATTATAGCAATATTATGATTTATGTATGTACTTTTATTTAATGCTATTAATCACATACCATGCTATTTTGTATTGCTGCAAGAATGATATTTATAAATAAAAATATGATGATATCATATACTTGCTTCTAATCTTAAGTAATTCCTCATTGCTCTCAGAACAAAGGCAAATCTCCTTAACATAAGTTTTAAGACCCTCAACAGGCCCAGGTCTGCTTCTCTGTCCAGTGTTATCTCTTTTCATTTCCCTCATTATGCTTCACACTCCTGTCATACTGACCTTATTTTAGTTCCCAAAATGAACCCTGTTCCTTCTTTTGCCTGGACTTTCACAAATGCATTACTCTCCATCTAAATTAATCCATCTTCTCCCAGCCATTATGTCACCTTAACTGGCTAACTCCTTTACTACCACTATGATTCAATGTAGAAGTTACTTTTTCTAAGTAGCCTTCCTTGACCCTTAAAGCAGCGGTTCCCAACCTTTTTGGCACCAGGGACTGGTTTCGTGGAAGACAATTTTTCCAGGGATAGAGGGGGTTGGTGGTTCAGTGGTTCAGCAATGCGAGTGATGGGAAGCCACTGGGAGCCGCGGATGAAGCTTCGCTCTTCACCTGCTGCTCACCTCCTGCTGTGTGGCCTGGTTCCTAACCTGTACCGGCCCATGGCCCTGGGGGCTGGGGAACCCTGCCTTAAAGGCTGCATTATCTATTCTGCCATAGGTTTCTGTAGAACCCATAGGGTAATCAATTATCACTTGTTTTTGTTGTATTGCCTGATTATTTATACATATTAATCACAATATCATAAGCAGTGGAAAGTCAAGGTCTGTGTCTACCCATTGTATTCTTTTCCAGACCCTAGACACAGTCCCAGGCACATGCTATGTATTTGCTGAATGTGAACAGGTGAATGTTCTTTCTATTTGCTGGTACAACTGCCCTTTTTATAAAAGACATGAAATATTGAAAATTGTACTTATTACTCTTATTTTTCAAATGAAATGATTTTCTTCCAAAAGCCATTATTAGATTCTCAAAATTTACTAATTTTTCCCTTTCTCTAAGGCTTGATGAGTAATATTAGTGGGCAGAATGCACATAAAGAAAAAGTAGACTTAAATAAAGGGTGACATCAATATTGTTGAGTCTCTTTTAAATTTTCATGATACCACAGTGAATAGAGAGACTCATTTCCATCAAAATGTGCTATAGAAATGAAAGTGAACAAGTTCAACTTTATATCTGAACACATTTGAACAAAGGGATGGCTTTGTTTCAGAAGACTTACTCATCATTTCATATTTGCTCTGGTGTATAGGTACTTGTGCTTAATCTACAGCAACTACTAATGAAGTTGAGTAATTCTACCCAAATTTGTTCCTCAAGCATGGAGTATACCAGTTGAGAAGGAAGTCTAATTTGTGGTTCTTCTTATCATGTTGAAATGAAATATTCGCCTGTTCACTTTTCAAATGAGGAGACTAAGTTTCAGTGAATATCGTATACAGGTATACCTCTGAGGTATTGTAGGTTCAGTTCCAGACCACCACAATAAAGCAAATATTGTCATAAAATGAGTCACACTAATTTTTTCTTTCCCAGTGCATACAGAAGTTATGTTTATACTATACTGTAGTCTATTAAGTGTACAATAGCTTTCTGTCTAAAAAAATGTACATACCTTATTTAAAAATACCTATTGCTAAATAATGCCAAAACAATGAAAATAGTTAAATCAAAGCTCACTGATCAAAGATCACCATAACATAGTAAGAATGAAGAAAGTCTGAAATATTGTGAGAATTACCAGAATGTGACACAGAGACACAAAGTGAGAAGTACAGTTTGAAAAAAATTGCACCAATAGATTTGTTTGATGCAGGATTACCACAAAGCTTCAATTTGTAAAAAGTACAATATCTGTGAAACACAATGAAGTGAAACACAGTAAAACAAGGTGTGCCTGTATATGTCTCAGAAGAAAATAATTGTTCCATAACACTAAATATAAACAAATAAAAAACTATGCTCTTGAAGTGCTTATAGATTTTTCACATGTCTAAATAATATTCAAGTTTCTTGGAACCATATGTCAAAAAGATATAAAAGCTACACTTTAAGATTATATAATATAGAGAAAAGGGCACTGGCACTGCAAACTGACTCAAGAAAATTTGATTATGCGCAATGCTTAAGTGTTTGATTGTTTATTTTTAGTACATTATAATACACTAAGATGGGGTGAAGATTAGCTATACCACTTAAGACTCATGTCACTACCAGTATAAGCAAATCTCAGACTTATTTCAACCACAGATATAATCATTTAATAATCACATGTTAACGAAACACAGCAAAAGAGACCTGTTCTTTAATCTTGATACATCCAGCTCTCTGTAATTACCTGTGCTCTGACAACAATTTACACAAAAGTTTCACTTGAGTCAGATAAGACAAAATCCTACAAACTGGCTTAGATTATCCTGTTAGGCAACATAAGGCAAGAAGAAATTCCCCTGCCTATATTTGGACATAGAACTGTTAGCAATACAAATTTGGTCACCATTCCTAAGAGTAAAACTTGTAGGCCTGAATGGATTCTTGATTTACACCTTATTTATCTAAATTTTAGCAGTGCCTTGAAAATATATTATCTAATCCGTGTACCTCAAGTATCTTTAATTTCACATAATACTCATTTCTGTTATTCGGTATGTTAGTTAATAGACCAAACAGTTTACCAATAAAACCTTATTCTGCTATAACCTTAGCTGATATTTCTAGAATGAGGACACTCTGTTTGAAAAACTGACTACAATTAGAACTAACCACACTTTCTAATTCAGTGAAGAAAATAGCATAATAGTTTGCTGAAATATTTTCAAGTTGTTGAATTGATTTGCATAAGCCTTAGAGATAAATTCACAAGGGAGTGGGAGGAACCACCCTTTTTCCATTTATATTCAATATGTGTGTTTTGCAAAGTACTATTCTATTTTATATTTTACATTCACTTTTACAATTAACTTAAGCTTTGATGAAGGAAGTCCCTATTTAATTGTAGACATTTTCATTGTGAGAGGATTTTTTGTAGCCCTTCAGGGACTACCTAACTGAGATTTATAGTGCTCTGCTTTAAGTGTAGAGCAATTAAGTCTATTTTTTGTTTTATAGTCAAATGAACAAAAAAGCTTCCTCTTAGAGAATTTAACTCCAAGCATGTCAACTAAGTATGGAACCAGAAAGAATTATTGTGTTTATAATATCAAAATTTTTGTAAGTGGAAGTACAACTGGCACTTCCTATCCATGGGTTCTGCATCATGGAAACAGATTCAACCAACAACTGATGGAAAATGTCAGAAAAAAAATCCATAAAGTTTCAAAAAGAAAAACTTGCAACTATTTACATAGCATTTACACTGTATTAGATATTACATAGCATTTACACTGTATTAGGTATTATAAGGAATCTAGAGATGATTTAAAGTAGGGAGGATGTGTGTAGGTTATATGTAAATACTAGCCATTTTATATGAGACTTCAGCATCTGTGGAATTTGCTACCGCTGCATGTCCTGCAACAAATTCCCCTCAGAAACTGAAGGATGACTCTGTAATATATGCTCCCCTTTGAACGTGGGCATATTTATATTTCCTTTAAAATTATTAACTCATTAACTAAGCAAATATTTATTGAATTCACACTATGAACCAAACTAATCCAGATCTTGGGCAAGAAATAATAAATCTTCAAAATGCTAAGGGAGGGAGGGAGAAAGAGAGAGAGAGGGGGGATGGGGTGTGTGTGGGAGTGGTTGGACTGGTAGGAGAGGGAAGGGAGGGATGGGAAGAGAAAAAAGAAGTGTATTTATAAAAATGCTAAGTAAATCATGTTCAAGCTAATACAAAAATGAGCTGAGGAGAGGAGAATGGATAGTTCAAGGAACACTTGAAAAAAGAACTGACATAGTCAAATTGACCCAGTTGGTCATAGGACAGTTTCAAATGTTCTCCTGAGTACTAGATTTTAAGCAACATGTTGAGTAATTTAATTTGGTTACAAATATTTATCTTCAGAAATAAGTTTGTCCTGTGTGACACTACATCAGTAAGAAGTTCTGGATGTTTTTTTCTCCATATTTTATGAGTGTTTAGCTAGATGTAACCAAGTAACTAAATTCTGTCCAATGAGATGTATTTGAAAATGCAAGCCTTTATAACTGGTAACTCAGGTGGAAAGTTCTTTTATACATTTCCAGTTTTCTTTCTTTAAGCTTGATTTGTAGTGTAATGGCTGATGTTGAGCCATTACAGCCCTTGAGGTGATGAGAAGGTATAACTGTAAGTTAAAATCGTGAAAGGGAAGGACAGAAGTAGCACAACTCTGAACACTGTTGATGCCTCATCTCAACTTTGGTTTGCTTACCTTCAGACTTCTTCATGAGATAATAATAAAAGTTTCACTTGTTTTTACACTACTATTCTTAGCTCATTAATCAGACAAGAAGAATAAAGGGATTTTCTAAAACTTAACTAAACTCTTTTATTTCCTGCATCAATTAAAAATGTTTCCAATTTTAAACTTTATATATGGGTAGAAATTTCAGAATCTCATTAGAGCTCATCCTAATTGAATATGACCTCAACTAAACTTGATTATATCTTCAAAGATGCTGTTTCCAAAAAAGGTCACATCCGTAGTTACCAGAGGTTAGTACTTCAACATATCATTTTGGGGGAAACAATTCCACCCACAAGACTGGAACTACTTCAGACAAGGATATCATCTGTGGATCTGCCTTTGGAATAAGAGTAGCAAGATTCATGCTTACTTGTCATAAGGGATATACAGTTGTTTATGATTATGGAGGCATTACCATGTGACAGGCAATATATTAAACTCCTTCAAGAACTATTCTTTATATATCTAACATTTGTTAAACCAATAAAGCTTCCTATAAAATATTATAAATAAATCTAAAATAAATAAAATGAAAGTAGAGAAATAGATCAAATGGCCTTTTCCCCCCAATAATAACAAGAACACAAATCTTGAAATAAAAAATAGAGTTGAAGTGAGAATTTAAAGATGAGATGAGACTAAGAGATAGATCCATCTGTTTCTTTGTAGGGACACTATTTGGATCCTGATCAAAAAAACAAACTCTAAAGAAAATTATGATTCAACTGAGGAAATTGAACATTAATTTATATTTGGTGATATTAAAGTAATTATCATTAATTTGATTTAGATGTGATAACACTAAAAGGTTATCTTCATAAAAAGTTTTCTTATCTCTTAGAAATACCTACTAAAGAAAAGACCTTCAAGAAGGCAGAGGAGTAAGACGTGGAGATCACCTTCCTCCCCACAAATACATCAGAAATATACCTGATGTGGAACAACTCCTACATACCACCTACTGAAAGCTGACAGAAAACCTCAGACTTCCCAAAAGGCAAGAAACTCCCCATGTACCTGGGTAGGGCAAAAGAAAAAAGAAAAAACAGAGACAAAAGAATAGGGATGGGACCTGCACCTCTGGTAGGGAGCTGTGAAGGAAGAAAAGTTTCCACAAACTAGGAAGCCCCTTCACTGGTGGAAACAGGGGGTGGCAAAGGGGAAGCTTCAGAGGCACGGATGAGAGCATAGCAATAGGGGTGCAGAGGGCAAAGCAGAGAGATTCCCGCACAAAGGATCGGTGCTGACCAGACCAGCTCTCACCAGCCTGAGAGGCTTGTCTGCTCCCCAGCTGGGGCGAGCGGGGGCTGGGAGCTGAGGCTCAGGCTTCGGAGGTTGGATTCCAGGGAGAGGACTGGAGTTGGCGGCATGAACACAGCCTGAAGGGGACTAGTGCACAACAGCTAGCCAGGAGGGAGTCTTGGAAAAAGTCTGGAACTGCCTAAGAGGCAAGAGACCATTGTTTTGGGGGTGTACGAGGAGAGGGGATTCAGGGCACCACCTAAAACGAGCTCCAGAGACAGGCTCAAGCTGCGGCTATCAGCACGGACCCCAGAGACAGGCATGAGACGCTAAGGCTGCTGCTGCAGCCACCAAGATGCCTGTGTGCAAGCACAGGTCACTAACCACACCTCCCCTCCTGGGAGCCTGTGCAGCCTGCCACTGCCAGGGTCCCGTGATCCAGGGACAACTTTCCCAGGAGAACACATGGCGCGCTTCAGGCTGGTGCAATGTCACGCTGGCACAATGTCACGCTGGCCTCTGCTGCCACAGGCTAACCTCACATCCGTACCCCTCCCTCCCCCTGGCCTGAGTGAGCCAGAGTCCCCGAATCAGCTGCTACTTTAAGCCCATCCCGTCTGAGCAAAGAACAGATGTGCTCAGGCAACCTACATGCATAGGCGGGGCCAAATTCAAAGCTGAACCCTAGGAGATGTGCAAACAAAGAAGAGAAAGGGAAATTTCTCCCAGCAGCCTCAGGAGCAGCGGGTTAAATCTCCACAATCAACTTGATGTACCCTGCATCTGTGGAATACCTGAATAGACAATGAATCATCCCAAAATTGAGGTGGTGGATGTTGGGAGCAACTATAGATTTGGGGTTTGCTTTCTGTCTCTAATTTGTTTCTGGTTTCATGTTTATCTTAGTTTAATATTTAGAGTTTATTATCATTGGTAGAGTTGTTTATTGATTTGGTTGCTCTCTTTTTTTCTTATATATATATATATATTTTTTTTCCTTTTTCTCTTTTGTGAGTGTGTATGGATATGCTTCTTTGTGTGATTTTGTCTGTGTCGCTTTGCTTTTACCATTTGTCCTAGGGTTCTGTCTGTCCTTATTTTCTATTTTTTTAGTATAGTTTTTATTGCTTGTTATCATTGATGGATTTGTTTTTTGGTTTGGTTGTTCTCTTCTTCCTTTCTTTTTTAAAATTTATTCTATTACTTTTAAATTTTTTAATTTTTAACAATTAAAAATGTTTATTTTAGTAATTTTATTTTATGTTCTTATTTTTTATTTATTCTTTTCTTTTTCTCCCATTTCTTCTGAGCCATGTGGCTGACAGAGTCTCGGTGCTCAGGCTGGGTGTCAGGCCTATGCCTCTGAGGTGGGAGACATGAGTTCAAGACATTGGTCCACCAGAGACCTCCCGGCTCCACACAATATCAGACTGCGAAAGCTCTCCCAGAGATCTCCATCTCAACGCTAAGACCCAGGTCTACTCAACAACCAGCAAACTACAATGCTGGACACCCTATGTCAAACAACTAGCAAGACAGGAACACAACGCCACCCATTAGCACATAGGCAGCCTAAAATAATAATAAGATCACAGACACCCCAAAACACACCACTGGATGTGGTACTACCCATCAGAAGGACAAGATCCAGCCTCATCCACCAGAACACGGGCACTAGTCCCCTCCATCAGGAAGCCTACACAAGCCACTGAACCAACCTTAGCCACTGGGGGCAGATACCAAAAACAACAGGAATTATGAGCCTGCAGCCTGCGAAAAGGAGACCCCAAACACAGTAAGTTAAGCAAAATGAGAAGACAGAGAAACACACAGCAGATGAAGTAGCAAGGCAAAAACTCACCAGACCAAACAAATGAAGAGGAAATAGGCAGTCCACCTGCTAAAGAATTCAGAGTAATGATAGTAAAGATGATCCAAAATCTTGAAAAGAGAATGGTGAAAATACAAGAAACTATTAACAAGGACCTACAAGAATTAAAGAGCAAACAAACAATCACGAACAACACAATAAATGAAATTAAAAATTCTCTAGAAGGAATCAAGAGCAGAATAACTGAGGCAGAAGAACAGATAAGTGAACTGGAAGATGAAATATTGGAAATAACTACCACAGAGAAGAATAAAGAAAAAAGAATGAAAAGAATTGAGGACAGTCTCAGAGACTTCTGGGACAACATTAAATGCACCAACATTCGAATTACAGGGGTCCTAAAACAAGAAGAGAAAAAGAAAGGGAATGAGAAAATGTTTGAACAGATTATAGATGAAAACTTCACTAATATGGGAAAGGAAATAGTCAATGAAGTGCAGGAAGCACAGAGAGTCCCATACAGGATAAATCCAAGGAGAAACACACCAAGACACATAGTAATCAAACAATCAAAAATTAAATACAAAGAAAACATATTAAAAACAGCAAGGAAAAAACAACAAATAACATACAAGAGAATACCCATAAGATTAACAACTAAACTTTCAGCAGAAACTCTGCAAGCCAGAAGGGAGTGGCAGGACATACTTAAAGTGATGAAAGAGAAAAACCTACAACCAAGATTACTCTACCCAGCAAGGATCTTATTCAGATTCGGCTGAGTAATTAAAACCTTTACAGACAAGGAAAAGATAAGAGAATTCAGCACCACCAAACCAGCTTTACAACAAATACTAAAGGAACTTCTCTAGGCAGGAAACACAAGAGAAGGAAAAGACCTACAGTAACAAACCCAAAACAATTAAGCAAATAGTAATGGGAACATACATATCGATAATTACCTTAAATGTAAATGGATTAAATGCTCCAACCAAAAGGCATGCACTGGCTTAATGGATCCAAAAACAAGACCTGTATATATGCTGTCTACAAGAGACCCACTTCAGACCTAGGGACACATACAGACTGAAAGTGAGAGGATGGAAGAAGTTACTCCATGAAAAGGGAAAGCAATAGAAAGCTGGAGTAGCAATTCTCATATCAGACAAAATAGACTTTAAAATAAAGACTATTACAAGAGAAAAAGAAGGACACTACATAATGATCAAGGGATCAATCCAAGAAGAAGACATAACAATTGTAAATATTTATGCAACCAACATAGGAGCACGTCAATACATAAGGCAAATACTAACAGCCATAAAAGGGGAAATCGACAGTAACACAATCATAGTAGGGGACTTTAACATCCCACCTTCACCAATGGACAGATCATCCAAAATGAAAATAACAAAGGAAAAACAAGCTTTAAATGATACATTAAACAAGATGGACTTAACTGATATTTATAGGACATTCCATCCAAAAACAGCAGAATACACTTTCTTCTCAAGTACTCATGGAACATTCTGCAGGACAGATCATATCTTGGGTCACAAATCAAGCCTTGGTATATTTAAGAAAATTGAAATCATATCAAGTATCTTTTCTGACCACAACACATTGAGACTAGATATCAATCAGAGGAAAAAAATCTGTAAAAAATACAAACACATGGAAGCTAAACAATACACTACTAAATAAGCAAGAGATGACTGAAGAAATCAAAGAGGAAATAAAAAAATACCTAGAAACAAATGACAATGAAAACACGATGACCCAAAACCCATGGGATGCAGCAAAAGCAGTTCTAAGAGGGAAGTTTATAGTAATGCAATCCTACCTCAAGAAACAAGAAACATCTCAAGTAAACAACCTAACCTTAAACCTAAAGCAATTAGAGAAAGAAGAAGAAGAAATCCGCCCCCCCCAAATTTAGCAGAAGGAAAGAAATCATAAAGATCAGATCAGAAATAAATGAAAAAGAAATGAAGGAAACAATAACAAAGATTAATAAAACTAAAAGCAGGTTCTTTGAGAAGATAAACAAAATTGATAAACCATTAGCCAGACTCATCAAGAAAAAAAGGGAGAAGACTCCAATCAATACATTTAGAAATGAAAAAGGAGAAGCAAAAACTGACCCTGCAGAAATACAAAGTAACAAGAGAGATTACTACAAGCAACTATATGCCAATAAAATGGTCAACTTGGAAGAAATGGACATATTCTTAGAAAAGCACAACCTTCCGAGACTGAACCAGGAAGAAATAGAAAATATAAACAGACCAATAACAAGCACTGAAATTGAGACTGTGGTTAAAAATCTTCCAACAAACAAAAGTCCAGGACCAGATGGCTTCACAGGCAAATTCTATCAAACATTTCGAGAAGAGCTAAAACCTATCCTTCTCAAACTCTTCCAAAATACAGCAGAGGGCGGAATACTCCTAAATCATTCTACAAGGCCACCATCACCGTGATAACAAAAGCAGAAAAAGATGTCACAAAAAATGAAAACTGCAGGCCAATATCACTGATGAACACAGATGCAAATATCCTCAACAAAATACTATCAAAAAGAATCCAACAGCACATTAAAAGGATCATGCACCATGATCAAGTGGGGTTTATCACGAGAATGCAGGATTCTTCAATATACACAAATCAGTCAATATGATACACCATATTAACATATTGAAGAATAAAACCCATTTGATCATCTCAATAGATGCAGAAAAAGCTTTCAATAAAATTCAACACCCATTTATGACAAAAACCCTCCAGAAGTTAGGCATAGAGAGAAATTACTTCAACATAATAAAGGTCATATATGACAAATCCACAGCCAACATCATTCTCAATGGTGAAAACAGAGACCATTTCCTCTAAGATGAGGAGCAAGACAAGGTTGTCCACTCTCACCACTATTATTCAACATAGTTTTGGAAGTTTTACCCACAGCAACCAGAGAAGAAAAATAAATAAAATGAATCGAAATCAGAAAAGAGGAAGTAAAGCTGTCACTGTTTGCAGATGACATGATACTATACATAGAGAATCCTAAGGATGCTACCAGCAAACAACCAGAACTAATCAATGAATTTGATAAAGTAGCAGGATACAAAATAAATGCACAGAAATCTTGCATTCCTATACACTAGTGATGAAAAATCTGAAAGAGAAATTAAGGAAACACTCTCATTTACCACTGCAACAAAAAGAATAAAATACCTAGAAATAAACCTACCTAAGGAGATAAAAGATCTATATATAGAAAACTATAAGACACTGATGAATAAAATGAAAGATGATACAAACAGATGGAGGGAAATAACACGTTCTTTGATTGGAAGAACAAACATTATGAAAATGACTATACTACCCAAAGCAATCTACAGATTCAATACAATCCCTATCAAACTACCAATGGCCTTTTTCACAGAACTAGAACCAAAAATTTCACAATTCGTATGGAAACACAAAACACCCCAAATAGCCAAAGCAATCTTGTGAAAGACAATCGGAGCTGGAGGAATCTGGCTCCCGGACTTCAGACTATACTACAAAGTTACAGTCATCAAGACCGTGTGGTACTGGCACAAAAACAGACAGATAGATCAATGGAACAGGATAGAAAGCTCAGAGATAATCCCACACACATATGGTCACTTTATCTTTGGTAAAGGATGCTAGAATATCCAATGGAGAAAAGAGAGCCTCTTCAATAAGTGGTGCTGGGAAAACTGGACAGCTACATGTAAAAGAATGAAATTAGAACACTCCCTAACACCATACACAAAAATAAACTCAAAATGGATTAAAGACCTAAATGTAAGGTCAGACACTATAAAACTCTCAGAGGAAAACATAGGCAGAACACTCTATGATATCAATCACAGCAAGATTCTTTTTGACCCACTTCCTAGAGAAATGGAAATAAAAACAAAAATACACAAATGTGATATAATGAAATTTAAAATCTTTTGCACAGCAAAGGAAACCATAAACAAGACCAAAAGACAACCCTCAGAATGGGAGAGAATATTTGCAAATGAAGCAACTGACAAAGGATTAATCTCCAAAATTTACAAGCAACTCATGTAGCTCAATATCAAAAAAACAAACAACCCAATCCAAAAATGGGCAGAAGACCTAAATAGACATTTCTCCAAAGACGATATACAGATTGCTAAGAGACACATGAGAGGATGCTCAACATCACTAATCATTAGAGAAAATCAAATCAAAATTACAATGAGGTATCACCTCACACCAGTCAGAATGACCATCATCAAAATATCTACAAACAATAAATGCTGGAGAGGGTGTGGAGGAAAGGGAACCCTCTTGCACTGTTGGTGGAAATGTAAATTGATACAGCCTCTATGGAGAACAGTATGTAGGTTCCTTAAAAAAGTAAAAATAGTACTACTATACGGCCCAGCAATCCCACTACTGGGCCTATACCCTGAGAAAACCATAATTCAAAAAGAGTCATGTACCACAATGTTCATTGCAGCTCTATTTACAATAACCAGGACACGGAAGCAACCTAAGTGTCCATCACAGATGAATGGATAAAGCAGATGTGGCACATATATACAATGGAATGTTATTCAGCCATAAAAAGAAATGAAATTGAGTTGTTTGTAGTGAGGTGGATGGATCTAGAGTCTGTTATACCGAGTGAAGTAAGTCATAAAGAGAAAAACAAATACTGTATGATAACACATATATATGGAAATTAAAAAAAATGATTATGAAGAACCCAGGGGCAGGACAGGAATAAAGACATAGACGTAGAGAATGGAATTGAGGACACTGAGAGGGGGTAGGGTAAACCGGGACGAAGTGAGAGAGTGGCATGGACATATATACACTACCAAATGGAAAATAGATAGCTAGTAGGAAGCAGCCACATAGCACAGGGAGATCAGCTTGGTACTTTGTGACCACCTAGAGGGGTGGGATAGGAAGGGTGGGAGGGAGACGCAAGAGGGAGGAGATATGGGGATATATGTATATGTATAGCTGATTCACTTTGTTATAAAGCAGATACTAACACACCATTGTAAAGCAATTATACTCCAATAAAGATGTTAAAAAAAATACCTACTAAAATATCTACAGATACCATGTTCTGATGGTTGGGATTTTCTGATCGTAGTAATGACCACAAAGTGATAATTGCAGATATTGAATGATGACCACATAGAGTTTCATTATGCTATTTTTTAAATTTCAATATATTTGAAATTTTCATAATGAATAAAGTAGTTAGAAAACAACTGATGTGTAGATATGAAAATTATGTCTTTATAACAAACTATTTTCTTTACCTGAAGAGAGGAATAAAAATTATGTCTCAGTTGCATAAAGTTTTACAACTTAAAAGTTTTTAACATGCTTTTAGTGATATTACATTAAATCTACCCAACAATACAGGCAGTTAGGTGGTGTTAACTCAGTTTTTTCAAAAGAAGCAAAAGCTAAGTCAATCTTTTTTTCCAATTTTACAATAGAGTTTCAAATTCTGTTTCTTCAGCATCTCTAAATGGACCAGCAAGTGTTGGAACTATATTTCTAGCATCCCAGCTTGCATTTTTTCATTTCATTTCAAATCAGTTGAGATTTTCAGTATGTGTGTGTGAGAGAGAGAGAGAGATTTGACCTATTAGAACTCAAACATGGACACATATTTATATGAAATACTCATTAACGATTTACCACTTATCTGCTGTTATCCAAATATTATTTTAATACAATTAAGTCATGTTTTCACAGGAAATATTTTAAAATTTTAAAAAATGGAGAAAGGGAAATAAGAAGCCATCAAATCTTAGAAAAGAGTAATTTGTGGAAAAAGAAAAGAAGTGAGAAAATATTGGTTACCAGGAATTTGAAATTAGTGAATGTAAGAATCACAGAGATGAGAATAGTCCAGAATAAAGGAAGGGTGTGAGGGATGGAGGATGTCAGGTTCAGGTTCAGGTTTCATAGCCATGCCCTAGGCAAGGTATGAAGTGGTCAAGTTATCCGCGGGCCTTAGCTTCCTGGCTTCTGCCACTACCCGGAGTAGCCAAGTGTACACAGACATAAAGTGTAACTCTATTTTGTTTTTTTTTTAAGTTATCAATAGCATTATTTTATTTTGGTAGGAGCCAACATAAAAAAATATATATTAAAGAAGAATTTATATGTGATATCTTGCCATTTGGAGAATTCCTACAGAGAATTCTGTAACTTTTTTTTCCCACAAATCTTAGCTATTTTCTCATAAAAACTGTTGATCTTTCAAGCCTGAGAAAGGCAATATAAATGAGGTTTGTTGTGTACTAAACTCACTGAGAATCAATTTATAAGGCCAAAGCCTTTGGAAAAACAAAATGTACCTCTCTACATTAAAAAAAAGAAAAAGAAAAACAACTTCAAACATAAAAATAGAAGAATAACCATCCCTTTGCTGTGGCATAGAATATACACTCAAAAACATTTTAAAAATAGGAAATTTTTAAAGGCAATTTTCAGATGAATGTTTGTGACATTGGAGCTGGAAACAAGAGGGGTTCTGAGGCCTGATATTCTTTATATAAGGGAGTTATAGACATCAAAGAAGAGAAATGGTCATGAGTTAGAGTGAATGAAAGATTTACCAGAACTTTGTCAATTACTCCCTTGTCTTGGAACACATTCTGGAAAGGCCACACATTTTGTGACTGTAAACAGTCCTTTGCACAGAAGGGCTAAGATGCTGTGATAAGCCATGAAGAGTTCTCATTCCGTCTTATTAAAGAAAAAAAGTGAAAGAAAAAGCAAAGAATGATAAAGTTTTATATATATATATATGGATATATTATATTATGGGTGTAAGGAAACAGCTGAGAAGCAGTGTGGTATAGAATGAATGGTTAAGAGTTCAAATTTTAAAATAAGATTACGTGGCTTCAAATTCTACCTTAATTATTATCCACATGTGTGTCTAAGACTTGACCTTCTCATTTCTGAAATGGAGTTAAAATAGGTTATAATAAGATTAAGGTGAAATAATGCATATAACATGTTTAGCATGGTGCCTACCATATATAAATTGTTCAATAAATATTTTTTATCATTGTCTTACTGTTATTCATATTATCATCACTAGCTGTTGCTAATGAAATGATAAAATAAATAAAATTTATGACAATAAATTTTTATTATGACCAACTTGGAATACATTTTGGATTTCAACAGGATTGCCAAAATTTAGATATTAGCTGAAGTGATTATCAAAATGATCTCTGGCTTATATCTGTAATTACCTTTTACTTTACAACCACTGCCATGTAACATGTTACTTCTTGTGAGATCAAGCACTCCCTTCCCAGCCTCTCCAGGTTAGAGTTAAGGTGCACATAAATACAGAGTTTTATAGGTTTGCCACATGACCCCCAAATGCAAGGGTGGATCTAGAGTAGGGATCCCTAATTTTCAATGATGGATGTAAAACAGAGATGTATAGTCATAATGTCTGACTATGCCTTCTTTCTTAAAGATCACAAATCCCTGTGGTCTGCAGACATATTATTGTGTATGGCCAGGGAAAGACCAGAGCAAAGGTTGATGAAAGGAACTTCTGTTTTTGAAATACGGGAAGTCTCTGCATGCTTTTACCAAATAGATCCAGTGCTAGTACTTTTCGCTTTTATTTCTAATCCCAACATTTTCACACATTTCCCCTTATGGATGTGAAAACTATTGAGAAATACACTGACTCCTTCAACACTAAATAATTGGGTACCACGGGTATAGAACAACCCCTGGAAGAGATAAACTCTAACTTGAGAGCATTCCAGATGAATTTTTCCATTAATTCTTCTGTTAATTCAACATCTGTGCTAATTGCAGAAAATAGTGTGAAGCCTCGTAGGTGCCATAAAACCTGTGATATTTTTTTATAAAACAACCTCATCAGCTCTTAAATGGCTAAACCAAGCAATCCTTACAGGATTCAGGATTCAGAAGGAACATCAAGAGACCCACAAGAAATTTATTGGTGTTCCTATGGATGTCCAGAGAGTTTGATAGTTTACCTGGGATATTTGCAAAATTGTCAGAGGTCTCTCAGGATCCATAAAACTCAGATTTGCATAGACCACTCTTTTGCAAATTAAAGGGTTGAAGTGGGTTCCTGTGAGTCTGGCATCCAGAGCTCCAGCTAGATGGGCAGTACTAAGAAAAGGGGATTTCATTTGTCCCAGAAACTAATGATTTTCTCTGATTATGTATATTTCTCTCTTTGAAGAAGACACTGAAAGATTACACATAAGATGAAAAGTGTAACTTGGAAAACTTTGTGGTGTCACTGAGAGAAAAACAAAGAGCATCGCTGAATTTAAGAGAAATAAAGTAAGTAATCTTAGAAAGAAGCAACATTATCGATCTACATTTAAAAAGAATGTTTCAGTTCATCCCAAAAATAAATTAGTGTATTTAATTTACTCTTCATGTGAAGCGCTTATTGTGTTTTCAAACTATTTTTATTAAGTCACTTAAACGCTTTAATTTTACTTTTAGAGTCAATACTGTGTATTCTCATGCTTGAAATGCATTCATCAGTTGAATCTTTTAAAAAAATTTTTATTGAAGTATAGCTGATTTGCAATGTTGTGTTTAATTTCTGCTGTACAGCAAAGTGACTCAGTTATACATAAATATGTTTTCTCACTTCTTTTCCATTATGGTTTATCACAGGATATTGAATATTATTCCCTGGGCTGTACAGTGGGACCTTGCTGTTTATCTATCCTATATGTAATAGTTTGCACACAAATACGAACTATTTCATACCTATGAAACAAAAACAGACTCACAAATCAGTTGCATCTTTAATATTAAGATTTCAGAAAGCTTTATTTATAAAGCACATGTAAATGTATTAAATTATACACAGGTTAATATGGAATAATAATAGATGTATATTTCTACTCCAATCTTACAGGGAATTTTTAATCTGAAACACAGTTTAATCAATAAAGAGCATAATGGAAAGTATAAAGACATGAAATATCATGAACCTGCAACTGTTTCTGTTTAGGTTATAAACCTGCATATGCAGGGAGCATGTGTGATGTATCTACAATGCTATTTATGAGCATGAAATATAGGACTGCTTTTTATCCAGAGGCATTGTGGACAATGCCTGATCTTACATGAAAATCCCATTATATTAAATCCTATTAATAATATATAAAAATCTTAAAATACAATTTTCTATCATATTAGTGATACATCATATTGCATTATAGTTTTCTTGCCATTAATATTGTGTTTATGCCTTTAGCTAAAGGGCTATTATTAATAACCTGTAACATAAACTTTTTAACTGTCACATTGTTCTACATGGTCTTTTTAAATACTAATAAGTTTGCCTTACATGTGGAGAGAAAAAAAAGAAATTCATGTAAATTTATATGGAATAATATGCATGACTAATTCACATGAGAATCCAAATGAGAGCTGTAAAATAAAAATGAAAAACAAAATTTTAAAAAACTTATGACTTCATAGTTAAAGGCTGAGTGTACCCATGGGATTAAGCAATATTTTATTTTTGCTCTCTGAAATAGATTTAGTCTAATCAGAAATATAATTTTTACAGTTTCTTCCCTTTCTCCATCTTTTTCTAGTTTCTTTCCTCAGTTGATTCTCTGCCCTATCCCTTGTTTTTCAATGCCCTGTGTCCTCGGTTCTTAATTGTAGTTTAATACTGACCTTTTCCATACAGCACTGTACATATGGTATTGATTTTTATACGTACTTTAATTATCCTCCTTAATCCTATCATCCTAATTGTACTCATCTTAGCGGTTGTGACTTGCCTCATTAATAAAGCAACAAAGACTCCAGCTTATGACAATCCTAAGGATTCTGGGGAGGTGCTGGGGGCATGCTGATACTCTTTCCTCATAAGTGGATGAGTCCACATGTTCTGTAGCTGACCCAAGTATTTAAGGGTGGCACTTGTAATCATATTATGCTTTAGCTAATATTCTTTTGTTCATGTTTTAATTAGAAAAATATTATGTGCCCAATATGACCAAAAATTATACTAGTACTGAAGAAATTTACAAAAGCAAAATATGTGTATCAAGTTTCCTCCCATGTCGTAATTCTTCATTTTTATGTTATTTCTATTCATGTTCACTCATTTCAGAACAAAATAGAACTTGATATAGCACTGTTAAAGTTATCTGCCAGGGCTTCCCTGGTGGCGCAGTGGTTGAAAGTCTGCCTGCCGATGCAGGGTACACGGGTTCGTGCCCCGGTCCGGGAAGATCCCACATGCCGCGGAGCGGCTGGGCCCGTGAGCCATGGCCGCTGAGCCTGTGCGTCCGGAGCCTGTGCTCCGCAACGGGAGAGGCCACAACAGTGAGAGACCCGCATACCGCAAAAAAAAAAAAAAAAAAAAAAAAAAAATTTACGAAATTAACAACTATTCAGCTCAAGGAAAATTTATCATTTAATTTATTTAGTCATTATTGTACTGATTTTTTGATACAGCTATTTGGATAAGTAAAAAACGTCTAATTTTGTTGAAGATATAACAATTGAATAACTTTATAAACTCTCTTTGCATAGTAGAGAGATTAGGAGAGCGGAATCTGCAGTTAGACTCTGGACATCCCAGTCTTAGTACCTACAAGCTGGGTAGAACTCTCTTCATCTGTAAAACAGAGGCAGCATCAGTATGTATTACATAGAATTTTTATAAGGATTGACTGAGTTAACATGTTAGTGCTATAAAATAATGCCTGGTATATATAATATATGTTCAATTAGTATTTGCTATTTTTATAGTCATTGATACATTTAGCATGTAACATACATCTATTGATGTTGATGTCAATGAATACACTCAATTTATTTATATCCTGACCACTTTAAATACTTTGAGTTGACACAGTGATCAAAAGGCCATGGAAGAGAAGAAATGACAGAGAAGCAAAAATGAGCACAGACTTCTCTGACTGAGGTGAAGAAGATAAGTTAGTGAGTCTACAGTGAGCTGATTGTAATTTGAAACCCCTTTTTGGTCTTGTTTCCTGATAGCAAATGCAAAAGTGAAACTTAATGCATTGCATTTTTTTCGTCCCTCCTGCGATTAAATGCAGGCACTTCTCTCCTTGCCTTTGACAGAATGATATTGAGTGATATTTTCCATTTTATTTTATTCTTGACCCTTAGGGAAACATTTGCCTAGGACCTTAGCTTTATTTGGGTCACTCTGTCTTCCATCCTGTTGTTGGGAATGAGACAAGAGCAAGCTGGCTCTGCCATCCAAGCCCATCATTAATACTAGTGGGATGCTGAACAGGCCACTGTCACACCAGCCCTTTAAAAGCAAAAGGCATAATAGTCAACAATCACTCAATACCATATGTACGTTATTGACTTTCTAATAATTGTTGATGGTCCGTTTGTAATCTTACTACCAAATAAGAAACTCATTCAAATTTAAATTTCATTAGGACTGGATTTTACTAATAATTAATGCTACCTTAATATTTATTCTTTTACTTTTCAGTGGGGCTTGGAAGAACTATTTAGCTTATCATATAAGTATTGATCTAATGACATAAAATATTATGAAATGGCATTTTGTAGAATAAAGGACAGTCAAGTGACGCACTTCAGTTACTAAGTAGAGTCCATGTGGGTGGGCGTGAAAGGAGTGAATAATTTGGAGTATCCAGAAGCAGGTGGGAGTAAAATGTATCATATTACTTTATAAGCAAAACAGAACTTGCCCTTCAGTCGCTCTGTTTGTCTTCTGCTGGAGGCTAATATTGCTGAATTTTGTGACCTCCCTTGTATTTCTATCAACTTTAATGTAGCCACATAAGCAAATAGATATTCATATGCTCGGGATCTTTATGACATCTGGATGTTCTGGTAAATATTAAGACAATAAGCAGATAAAAGTGGTATCACTTATTTTATCACTAGCTGCTCTGTGTGTGTGAGTGAACAAAGAAGACATCACTTGTTATAACGTGTTGTTCGCTAATATATTTATAAAAGCGTATTAGAATGAGTCATTATTCTCTGGGAACCAGATTCTCCCCAGTGGCTTCCTCACTTGGGTGAGTTAGTTGCTTGCATGTTAACCATTTCAGGGCACTGATGAGTCATGTCTGTAAATAATACTCACTACTGAATCTAAGTCAAGCTTTCAAACATATAGAGAACACTAGGGAAGAAAAAAAAAGATATTTCAGTGTATATATTTTAGAATGCCTCGTTTAAAAACTCTCTGAACCTAGCTTTGGAACTTAATTTTAATGTCCATGAGTTACAGGGTCTCTGAGGATGAGGTCCTTTATCTCTCAAGTCACAGCAGACTTGAGCAATTCCTGTTTCTCATGCATGACAACAAACTTCTGCCTTTACCCCTGGGTGTGTTCAGAAATGCTGTTAGAGTCTGAGACTTAGCTCCCGAGGACAAGGAATTGACTCCTCTGGGTAGTGGCATCACAATAGTTTAGTGATGCTTGACATTGATGAAGTCTGTGTGCTGTATTATAAAATGATACAAATGCCTTAGAATAAGAAAAGCCTCTTAATTTCTTCTCCCTGTAGTTATTTTATGCTTAATCTTAGTTATACAAAAAATTTCTTTGTGCCTGGCTGTAAAGCAGAGCCCTTCTTTGTGAATTGCAAGTACATATAAACCCTCCTCTTAACTCATTTTCTGATTCTCCTTTCCTCGCATAACATAATGAATTTGATGAGCTTGCTTGGAAAACTATCGTGGATAGAAAGCATGTTATTCTTCTCCAAAATACCCAGCCCACAATCTGTCTCGATGGGTGATAGGCAAACAGAAATCTCTAATGGTCAAAAGCAAATGTAACGCATTTCAGCCCAGAGATATAGTGTCCAATGTGTAGGAGTTGTCTTGTTTCCAGGACACCACCCCTACTCACTGGAAACATTTGCAGAAGATTTCCATCCAGGAAACCACCCCTACTCACTGGAAACACTTGCGGAAGATTTCCATCTTGATTATATTACTCTACCTTCCGTCCTGTGTTTGCTGGAAATGAGGATGTAGCCAGCTGTCTTTATAACATTTGCTTCATAACAATCAAGTAGTTGAAAAACTTCATCTAAAATAACATCAATATCATTATAGTAGTATTTTCTATCTGATATGCATGTGTATAATAGATATATGAATTGGACTGGATTCATGCTAGAGCCATTAAGTTCATTCAGGAAATATAATACCAACATCAAACATAAGAAGCCTGGACTAGTGAATAGATTGGGAATCTGAATTTTAATAGAAGCCAATTGCTCAATTAGGAGGCAAGCACTGAAATGGAAATACGTTCAATCAGGTCAATGCCTTCTGAATTGTTTTGAAAGTATTATTAGTTATTTTTTTTGATGGTTATAAAATTGTGGATTTTATCTGTGTATACCAATTGTGGATTTTATCTGTGTATAGATGGACATACATGTACAAAGCCAAATACACATGTACATATTATATTATGCAAAATTATATGCAATAGTAGCTTGATTTTAAAAACAATAATAGCAACAAAGTTAGGTTGAAATATCTCTATTTGTATCAAACATTTATCTTTCATCATAACATCATATGGGTTAAGAGTAAAAACTTTGGAACTGGGTTCAAGTATTACTTCAGGCATTACAGCCTCAACTGCTTCTAAAGACTAGAAAGTTCACAAAAATAAGGTAAATTAACCAACTATAAAATCACATCCAGGAGTAGAAGAAAGTGATAAACTAAATACTTGATACTTCATCAAAATAGAAACGCTTCCTGTAAATCATCTATGCTTCCATTAATGTGCTATACTAGAATGTATGCGCTACAGCCTGATATTCCCATTTTTCAAGAAAAGTCAGAAATCTGAGTTGTACCTGAAGTGTAGTGAATTATAAATTAAGCATTTATTCAACAATATAATTACCAATTTAGCTCATAGCCCTAACTGATGCTTTTGTTCCTCATTTTTATGTTTGTAGAATAAAGACATTAATGTTTTAACTCATGGCGTTTTTCTGAGGATTCTATCAGCAGAAATAGTGTTTGGCATCTAGTAAGTGATCAGTAAAAGTCAGCAGTTATTATTCTAAATAAAGTATTGTTTCCAAATTATATCATTTATTCAACAAACATTTCATGCCTATTATTTTTCAGGCATCATGCAAATTTCTGGATTCACAGAAGAGACTCAGAACCACTTTCTTTTCTTCGATATTGAGTTGTTGCATATCCACCAGTACCCTGATTTCTGTTTATCTTAACTGTCTTTTGGAGTAACCTTTTTTAGGGTTTATAAATAGCAATGTCCCAGAGACGTGTTGGGAAATGTTTAACAACTGGCTCTCCAGAAAGAGAAGGAGAACAAGAGAAAACGCACAGGAGAGAGAGGATTTTGGGGAGTCCTGTTTTGTAGAATCTACCAGTTTCCATGTGTAGATAATCCTACAGTAGCTGATTTCAAGTTACCAGTATGAAATCACTGAACACAAAGTTGGAAAGAAATGCAGTCACTTGAGATGGTTACAGTACGTCCTTGAATATAAAGCTTGTTAGTGATGTTAAGTGGCAATTTGAAAGAGAGCAATTTTTATGTTCATGATAAGACTTGAACACCAACAGAAGTATATTTGTGCCAAAAGTCAAACATAAGTTTAATAGGACACACAATAACATCAAGTACAATGTAAAATGATCTCAAATGGAAACTGAAAATCTGTTAAAAAAAGAATTTATTTTGGACTGGAAGGAGAAATGCAAACATCATATAAAGATGACACAGTTTTGTTTTGTTTTTAAAGATATTTATGTAGTAGTTTCTCTGTGCCAGGCATGATTCTAAGAACTTATAAATGCTAACCGATTTGAATAATAACTCATTTGAAAAAGTAACTCATTAAAATGAATAGTCTTGGAGTATATTCATACTTTTATAAAAATAGTCATGTTCTACAAAAGACTAGAAGTGATCTTGCTATGTATGGAATCCAGAGATCAGAAGATCTGCAAAACGGCAGCTGTAATCTTACCGAAGAAGAATAGGGGCCTGAGTAAGGAAAATCATGGACACAGAAGGAAGGAAAATTCTTTAACTATAAATAAAATAACAACATAATAAATAATAATATGAAATAAAATAAATAATAGTATAAAATAATAACATAATGAAAATAGCTGTGATTTTTAAAGCACATAGGTAAATGCTGCTTGGCAAGTGGTTTATATTTTCATTCACATTTTGAGTACCTTGTGTGAGGCACTGCAATCATTCACTTGGTGGGAAGCACAGTGGATAACAGAGAGAGAGATCACTGATTTCCTGGAGCTCTCCGTCTAGTTGGGAGCTGATATTTTGTACACATTAGGGTTAGTAATGCTAGCAGCAGCTTTGTCCCCAAATCTTGTTGGTTTTCAAGTAAAAGTTTATATCTTTATACAAAGTCAAATATGGATGTTCCTCTTCAGTAAATGGTCTGTGCAGCAAGGATATTCAGGAACCCAGGCAAATTGCATCTCATAGCTCTAATCCTCTAGGTCCTAAAAGTCCTTTCCATTTAGCAGATGGAGAAGGAGAGACATTGGTGGATCATAGAACAGGATTTTAAGGGTCAGTTCTGGGAGAGGCAAATATCACCTCCATTCACACCACATTGGCCACATCCAGTTGCAAAGAAGGCAGGGAAAAACAGCCCACCTGCACACTCAGAGGAAAGGGAAACCTAGTGTGATGAAACTGCAGTCTCTGGCACATATTCAATTTCTCACTTATTGCTCACACAATTCTAAATGTAAATTACTGCATCCATTTTACAAATGAGAAAACAGAAGCTCAAAAAAAGATTAAATAATTTTCCCAAGTTAACATATTTAGTTTATGGCAAAGCTGGAATTTGAAACCAGGTCATGATCTTACTACATGAGAATCAACATGTAGAAAATTTTTTTATTTTATCTCCTGTCTATGTTTTGTTTTTAAACTTTTCAGAAAAAAATAATTTAGGTGACATGAATTAATGTTTTCCAAGAAAACAAACTCAACATTTAGAATTAACTCCACTACCAAGAACCCCACAAGACCAAATTATATAGGAAATTTTGTCTACCCTTTATTTTCCAATTTGGAGATTTTATGTAGACAGTAGAAAACTTTTGATAAAATCTCAGGGATAGGCTTTACAAAACATACACTTCTATATAGAATATCATTTGTAATTATTATCAATAATAATAAAAGGCTGCCAAGGCTGAAGCCATAAACCTTAGTGAAGAACACAGGATTATTGCTTTATTATGGTCCAGAGAGGTATTTGAAATACCTTTCTGCTATATTTGGAAACTAATAAAATATAGATTGAAAAGAAGGGTAAATAATTACAGATTTTAAGCTCATATTTCAAATTCCACCCAGCTCATGCCAATCTGAAAATCACAAATTTGATTTAAGTCTATGCAGCGAAACGCCATTTGTTTTTGAGCTGTCATTCAGTTCCCTATGACAAATTCCTAAAATATTTTCCTGGAGCATGTAGAACTTGATGAAATGTCCTTACAACATTTTAAGTAGTTAATACACATAGTCAAGAATATTGTGGAAAGACCTATTTTAATTATCTCTTTGGTTTTATTAGCAAATGTGAATTTGTAAGAAGGTATATTCACATACACAGGGTGATAATATATAGTGAAATCATTTTACACTGTGATAATCAAATACTTTTATTAAGCTCTCAGACTTACTGGAAATGTACTTTCTTGGTACTTTGTTAGGATGGCAATAGGCACTTTAGGTCTCAGCTCAATAGCTAGAATCACTTATTTTACATAGAGCGAAGCAAAGAGATTTTCTATTGTCTTAAACTTCATTTTGCTCTGTCATATGAACTCATTTTGAAGTCTCTTTCTTGTCAGCAATAAAATCACTTTGTGTCAAACTGAGACAGAATGTGTTTCTCTTTTGAGAAAGCATCTCAGATAGAGCAAAGTTTCAAAACAGCAAATTAGATTTATTTTTATCACAAAAATCTGTAATGTTCAAAAAAGAATATAAAGGAGACAAACTTCCATGCTAAGAAATTCCATAGCTAAAGTTTCCTACGAAAATAACTAGCTGACCAAAGATGGGATCATTGTCTAGAAATTAGAACTGGGAAGAAAATAAGCAAGACTCAAGCATTTATAGTTTATACATCTGTCTATTTAAGGACTTCCAACCCCATAGCTTGATGCCATTGTCAGGAAAGAAATGGAAAATCCTGTTACAATTGTCTAGTTGGTCTATCATTATTCAGGATGAAAAAACAGTTTAGTCATTCACTAACTCAGAATTCTCTCTTTTTAGCAACTTAATACAGTATCATGAAACAACTGCCCCAGACGGTTTATAACAAGACTCTGTGCCAAAAATACATTACTTGTAAGGAAAACAGGAAATGGCAAAGAGAAAGTCAACTTTAACCAAATTTCTGAGTCACCTTTTCCTGTGGATTCATCTTGTCATAAAACTCCACTTGTTTTAGGACAGTTCAAAGTGTGAATTAGAGGAAAGACAGCCTGATAGTGCTGTTAATTGGACTGAGCCACCAGGTTTTCTAAAGGTTAGTTCTAGGCCAAATGATTAAGCGGCAAATATATCTTTGACACCACCTCCTCTCCCAATTCTGTGCTCAAACCCTTCCCTTCCAGGTAACCAGGGTCCTGCTGCTTTATTTGGCTTCCCAGGGCCTAAACTTTACTCTCAAAAACCAGTGCCATTAACATGACAATTTAGTCAGTTAACATGATAAACTAGTGTCAAGTGAAGGTACAAATGAAGATTTTGTGAAAGACTGGGGTTACATGAACTCTGTTGGAACTTCCTCAAGGAGAAAGAGGGCCAATGGTAATAGCAACCAAAAGTTACACTCAGAATTTGTTCAGCATTTTACTATGTTCAGTCAGTGGACTCATTGCCTTAGATAATCTCATTAAAACATTACAAAAACAAAAACAAAGCTCTCAGGTATGTCTGTTGAAAAAAATGCACAACCTAAAAGTTAAGCATTGTGTTTTATTCGGCGGACTTTCTGAGGACTTCAAGCCCAGAGACAGCCTCTCAGATAGCTCTAAGGGTCTGCTCCAAAGAATTAAGGGTGGAGCCAGGGTATATGATATTTTTGTAACAAAACCCAGGTAGTCAGAATATCGAAAGATTACTGTTTATTAAAGAAAACCAGACATCTGAAGTTAATGAATTTAGTGCTTTTCTATGTGTGGGAAGATGCAAAAGTCTGGGCTCATCGAAATCATTCCTTTGATATGTACCTCAGCTCTCTGGTTCCAGTATTCTGTGTTTGCCCATCCTGGCTTTCCTCAGGGCTCACCTTCGGGGCATCCTCTGTTTGCTGATATAGCAGGCAACATTCTTCATTCACAGGTAATTATTAGGTATTATGTATATATAATATATATTTAAATTTTGTATACTACATATATATACTCTGTTTACCTATCTATCTATCTATATTTTAGTATAGGAGGAGGCTTGAGGCTTAAATGTTAGGTAACATTCCAGAAGACCCCTAGCTCTTACCCAGTGGACTAGGCTGGTCTGAATTCAGAGTCTGTCATTATACTGATCTGCATGGTTATGTTTCATGAGGGAGTGTTTAAAGATGAGAAAGGAGCTTCATGTTAGAACTCTCAGAGAGTGCCCTGAAACTTCTTACACATGAATGAGAATCTCCTGGCTCCTTTCATGGGCCTGGCAGTCATATTCGTTGTGAAAATTTCCCAAATGATTCAAACACACTCTCTGATCGAGGGCCCACAGTGGTGTTTAAAGATTTGGGTGAACACCAGTGTCATTTGATGCAGACAGGAAACCACCAGCAAAAGAGTCACTGGAGTACAAGTACAATGATTCAAGTACTAGTCACGCCTCCCTTTGCAGGTACAAGTCCATGGCAGGCAGTGCTGGAAACTTTGGGTAATCCTTCTGGTTAAGTTTGAGTTGTAGCAGAAGAGAAGCCCTTCAAGGAGGCTTTTGGAGTGGATTTTTGAATAAGGATGAAAGTCCTTGTTCTCTGGATCGATTTGAACTCAGACCCCATGTTCCTTCATGGTTTTTTCCTAACAAGCCCTGTCAGCCATGTTGCTCTTCAAGGTAGGTTCTAAAGTAGGAAATTTGGTTCTCAATATTATCCTCCCCTTGCCATTCTTCTACATGTTTTGGTCTGCTCTTTTGGGGAGACCTGGGTCTCTGGAGTTCTATTCTGGCAGGCTATGCCTATAGCTGCAAGACACACTCCAACTTGCAAACATAGACTTTGAGAAGACTTCCTTGCTCAGGATTCCACCTCTACTTCCCTGGGTATCCAATTCAAAACTTGATCTTGGTCTCTCTGTCTCCTTCATCATCAGGGACTCCCAGTTTCATGGGGTGAAGGTGTAAATAAAGAAAAACCAAGAGCATTGGTCACCACACAGTTCTACAAGGATGAAGTCATTAGCCACTGCAGATGCTGACTGACAGGGCACTCTGAGAGGAATTCAGGATGAAAAATAAGATGGAGCACTCTGTGCTTTGGACAGGCAGCCTCCTTGGATAGTTAGATGTATTGATGTATCTCAGGAAGAATTTCAGTGAAACCCTGATTCTTGCATCTTCCCATTTATAGAAAAACACTAAAATCATTAACTTGAGATATTTGTTCTTTACCAAGAATGTATGCTTAACTGCACATATTCCCTCACCAAAAATCACATATAAACTGGCTTCTCCTCTACCTTGTTGGAGTATTTTGCCCAGAGCTACTGAGTGGCTATCTCCCAGGCTATAGTCCTCAGTAAGTCCTTGAATAAAAATGAAACTCACAACTCTCATGTTGTGTGGTTTTCTTTAAGCTGACAGAGGGGACTTAGCCCATATCTTTTATCATTTTAAGATGCCTTGGGAGTGTAGATATGCTTCCATGGGCTGCTGTAGACCTTCTACCAGGGTTCTAAATAAGGGTTGAAAACAGATATCATTCAAAATGTTAAAACATATTCAATTATGAGGTCAGAACTCATGTTGTATACACTGAGTTCAACCACAACAATAATAGTTTCTAGGAATACTAACAGTTGAAAACATTAAGCAAACTTTTAGACTTTACTCTTCTCCTCATTGATTCCTTTTGTTTTGCTTATTCAGGCAGGAGGGGCAGGAGGGTGAGGATGTAACATATGTTGAAGCACTTACTCCTTTCTGGATTGCCCAAATGAGAGTCCTGGTTTAAAGGTGTAAACTGTGTTTCCTATTGCTCAGCACTTTGGGGAAGTAACAAATGTTTCCAAGGGATTTAGACACATTAGAAAGGATTTGGGGATCAAAAAATTTGAATACATCATAACCTCACCACCCAGGATCAGCACATAGAATGGATACTGCAGATGATGACAATGTGGACAGAAGAGGACCTTGGGCCATGTGTCTATCTGTCCATTCCTTCTACTATTTATTTTCATAGGAAATTCTCAGTAAAGACAGGGATACCCTTAATTGGCTGATGAAAAGTTTCCAAAACCCAGTGAAATTAAATTCATAAAAGAAATTAAGTTAGGTTTTGCAATGTGAAAGCAAGTTATGTGTCATACACACCTGTTTTTTGAACTGAGATTATTAGAGAACTCTACTGTTGATAATAATGACATCACCCAAATCTGTATATACTCAAAGCCTAGTACTGTAAAACCGTGTAGATGGGAATGATGAACTCAAAGGACATGTAAGTTAGCTTCAAATGAACTGTTTTGGATCTGGGGATAACTTCAATTTTATCTAGGAATATTTACCAGCATATTGTTTAGCTATTGAACACTTTACCATTAAGACAATATGATTCAATATTTTCATGTATGCATTGAAAAATAGTTTAGTATAATATATTATCATCATCCAGAATTTAAAACATTTTAAAGTAATTATTTCATGTACATCACATTTGTGTAAAGGAATAATTCATTGTCTAACATTCATATATAAGGTGTGAACAAAAATGAAGACACATTGATAGTTTTTTATAATTAATGAAAGTCAACACATTTATGCTTAAAATGCAGAAATAGACTACACTGAAGAACTACAAATGAGAATTTGAGTTACTTAGAAGGCAGTCATTAAAATTACAAAGTGACTTCTTTGTTATAGGAAATTTGGTTTAATTATTTAAGAAATAGGTCACCATTCTATTTCTTCTTGTGATATTATTCCTCGTAATGGGCTGAATGATTTTCTCTCAGCTTTTTTTTATATTGTTATTTGTAACTGGCTATTACTGACTATTCATAAAGTGCATTTAATAATTTCAGATATATTACAGATTCCTAGTTAATTAAATACGTATAATAGAAATTGAGTAGGAATATATATATATATCTTTTCACTTTTTCTAGATTATCACCTTTATGGTATAATAAATACATTTCTCCTAGTGAAATAATGAAGCAGAATAATACAGTGATGTAAAGAAAACATTAGTAACTTTTTCCTTATCTTGATTTGCCATGAAATATCTGAGTAATTGGAAGTTGTCTACAAGTGTCTGATTGGCTTTCAAGAGACTCTATTATGCTCTCTTTATTTTCTAATCTCTTCATCTGATTCCATTAATTAGTGAGCCCAGAATATGGGCCACATCTTATTTACATTGGAATTGCATTATCTATTACAGTACCTGGAACATTGCAGGTATGCAATAATTAGAACCCTATTTTCTTGCTGAGCTTCAGTGTCTTATCTTTAGGATGGAAATAACATTTTTAATAAATTATATGGCCATGACAGGAGGAATAAATAAAATGTTATATAAATTAGAAAGCATTTAACTTATAAAACAATACAAATATTAGATTTTACTATGTAGATTCTATTTATTCTTTAAGATTCAGTGTAATCGTTTATTCTTTTTTAGAGATGTTCTGATCACCTCATTTTACAATTATTCCTTCCTTTCCCACACTCCAATTTTTCTGTTTAGATAGTAAATAAATTTAAAATAGCCTCATGCAATTTAAGAAACAAGAGAGACCTTAGTCCAGTATATGTGTTTTGTGGAGGAAGAGGCTGAAGCCCAGAGAAACACAGTGGGAAGAACTGAAATCTTTTGATTCTTGGGTGACTGTTCTTCCTGTGATTGCCCATGATGAGGAGCTGATTGGCAGACCATGCTAAAAACATCTCAATCTATTTATCTGTAAAATCAGCAGAATGTAAAGAGGCTGTCTAGAGAATTTTGTATTTCAGGACCGATCAAAATATGTATGTCATATTGATTCTGCAACATAATTGTTCATTCTGGAAAATACTGTAAATAAATTATACACAAGGGGAAACATCTTCAGAAAAATGCCTCCATGTGAGCAGACAGCATTTTTCCCATCTCATAACCATCTCATAAGGAAAGATAAAGCCATCAGTCATGACCCAGCCTTAACCATACTCCCTCAAAAAATGAACATCAGCACTCTTTCCCATAATAATACTAAGGTGAGGGGAAAACAATCCTTATATTATTTCAAGACTGATTTTTCAATCTGAATTTTTAACCAAAATCTTTTCTGTTTCTCTGATACTTTTCTCCATAAATTAGTCCCACTTTTGACTGAATTTTCACCTTCTCCATCCCCATTACCACATTTCTTATGGACATATTTAGGTCAGTCTTCTAAAGAAACTTCTTGACTCTATGGTTTCCTATTGCTAGCATCATCTTTCCCTCTCTTGCCCCTTTTTTGAAAAAGCCATCTCTATTTACTTTTCTTTTCCCTAATTTGATACCTACTGCTTAACTTGCTGCATTTAGGCACATATCTAGGTTTTGCACGGTGTGATTATTAACTTTCTGTGGCAGCATGACTGGATCATGGAATGCCCAAATATTTGGCAAAACATTATTTCTGGGTGAGTTGGTAAGGGTGTTTCCAAATTAAATTAGCATTTAAATTAGTGAACACAGTAGAGTGGTTTGCCTTCCCAGGTGTGGATAGGCATCATCCAATCTATCAAGGACGAGAACAGAACAAAAAGGTGGAAGAAGGAAGAATTCAGCCTTTCTTGCTTGAGCTGGGATATCTGTCTTCTCCGGTTTTTGGGGGTCCTGGGTCTCAGGCCTCAGACTTGGAATGGAAGCTACCTCGTAGTCTCCCACCTTTGGACTCCAACTTAATTACATCATGAAGCTTTGCTGGGTCTCCAGATTGCACACAGCAGATGGTGGGACTTCTCAGCCTCCATAATTGTGTGGGTGAATTTCTTATAATAAATATCTTTTTACACACACACACACACACACACACACACACACACACACACGGTCTGAAACTTATAAGCAAGTTTAAGACTTTGAAGTTCAAGCTTCAGTGGCTTCATGATAAATTTGCCTTTGCTGAAAACTTAGTTTTCTTTTCACCAACTACTGAGGTTGCTCTCATTTGAATCATCAAATACTTGTTGGTGCTAAGAGAGAGGGCACACTTGAAAACTTGCTTGGATGAATTTGTATTTTTGTATTCAAAATACCTATCCCATAGGGCTTCCAAGATGTTGCTTCTTTGTCATCTAGAATCCAGTACAAATAATGCCGCTTGACAACAATCTGTGTCTCATTCCTTGTTAAGTAACCTTTTTTCCTGCTCATCCAAAAATCTTTCCCAAGATTTTAAGGCTCTTCTGTGTATATTTGTCGTTCTGAAATTCAGGGGGGATGATCTCAGTGTGGGTCTGTTTGTATACATTCTGCCTGACAGTTGGTGGCTCCTTACCATATAAAAATTCATATGCATTTCCAGGTCTTGGAAATTTTCTTCTCTTTCCCGTTGATTACTTTTTCTGAAAGTCAGGAAATAATATGAGGTATTGTGTAATTTATGTAAAATACTATAAATCTGTAGATACAAAATTATGTATATATAGATTTATTAAAATATACGAGAGAACATGACAAAAATAACCATGATTATCTTTGGGAAGATTTTGTATGGCTGAGGAAGAGAGTAAAGGGGTACATTTACTTTCAGTCCTTTTAAAAACTACTTGTCATATAATTGACATAGAGTATACTGAATATATTTAAATTGTACAGCTAGGAAAGTTTTGACATATGTATACAGCCATGAAATCATCACCACAAACAAGATAGTGAACATATCCATTACTTCTCAAAGCTCCCTCTGGACTCTTATAATGTCTCCCTCTGTTTTCTTCCACCCATTTCCATCCCAAGATTATTACTCATCTTTCTGTCATTATCAATTAGTTTGTATTTTATAGAATTTTCATGCAAATAGAATCATACCATATCTGTTTTTTTGGTCTGGATTCTTACATATCACCTAATTATTTTGAGATATATCAATAGATAATGATTATTTACTCTGCTGAGATTTTGATTAGTATTGCCTTTAATACACGTATAGATCAGTTAGAGAACTGACATCTTAAGAATATTGAGATTTCTAGCCAATGCTCATATTTAGGCCTTCTTTAAACTGATTTTTAGTTTTCAGTATATAGATTGCACACATCCTATGTCAGATTTATACCTAATTATTTCAGGTTTCTATATTATTTAAGTAGAATTGTTTTAAATTTCAATTTCTGATTGTTCTTTGATAGTAAATAGAAATTCAATTTACTTTTGTATATTAATCTTATATTGCAACACACTAAGCTCCCTTATTCTATCTCTAGTTCACTGAGAGTTTTTACAGTAGTAGATGTTGAATTTTGTAACATGCTTTTTCTACTTCTATTGAGATGAAAATATTTTACATGTAATTTGTTAATATGGAGAATTATTAATTGCTTTTTTTTTGCGGTACACGGGCCTCTCACTGCTGTGGCCTCTCCCGTCGTGGAGCACAGGCCCTGGACACGCAGGCCCAGCGCCCATGGCTCACGGGCCCAGCCGCTCCACGGCACGCGGGATCCTCCCAGACCAGGGCACGAACCTGCGTCCCCCGCACCGGCAGGCGGACCCTCAACCACCGTGCCACCAGGGAAGCCCTATTAATTGCTTTTTGAATGTTAAGCCAACCATACTTCTCTTCACTTGATCACAATTTGTTATCATTTTTATTATTGTTGGAAGGATTTGTTAACATTTGGTTAAAATTATTTGCATCAACGTTCATGAGGAGTATTGATCTGTAGTTTTCTTTTGATATTTGTCTGCTTTTAGTAACAGAATAATGCTGGCTTCATATTTCTGGAAGAGTTTGTTTAGAATTGATATTATTTCTTCTTTTAATGTTTGATTGAATTCTCCAGTAAAACAATTTTGTCCTGGTTTTCAGTTTTTTTTCTTTTTATTTAACCATTTTTTTAATTGAAATATTGTTAATTTACAATGGGTTTTTCCCTTTGGAACATTTTAAATTACAGTTTCAATTACTTTACAGATATTAATTACTCAGAATATCTATTTCTTATTGAGATTGCTTTGGTGGTGTGTTTCAAGAAATTTGTCCATTTAATCTACGTTGTCATATTTATTGTCATAAAATTATTACAGTCCTTCTCTATTAAATTTATTTATTTATTTTTGTGGTACGCGGGCCTCTCACTGTTGTGGCCTCTCCCGTTGCGGAGCACAGGCTCCAGACGCACAGGCTCAGCGGCCATGGCTCACGGACCCAGCCGCTCCACGGCATGTGGGATCTTCCCGGACAGGGGCACGAACCTGTGTCTCCTGCATCAGCAGGCAGATTCTCAACCACTGCGCCACCAGGGAAGTCCCTTTATTAACTTTTAATATCTGCAGAATCTGTAGTTATTTCACTTCTCTAATTCTTGCCATTGATAATTCAATCTTCTGTCTTTTTTTTTCTTATTCCTCCCTCTGACTAGAGCATTGTAAATTATATTGATCTTATTAAAGAATCATTTTGGTTTTACTTTTTTTCCATTTTTAGTCAGTTTTCCATGTCATTGATTTCCTTTCTATTTTCTTTCTTCTTCTTACTTTGGGTTTAATGACCTCTTTTTCACATTTCTTAAGGTTACTGCTGAGGTAATTGATTTGGTACCTTTCTTAATTTCTAATATAGATGGTTATTGCTATAAATAAATAGTCCCTCTAACTTTTGCTTTTGAAAATTTGCTTTTTCACTTACATTCAGTTCAAACTTTTTATAATTCCCTTTTTGATTAACTTTATGATCCATGGATTAGTTATAAAAGTATTATTTAGCTTCCAATTTTGTAAATTTCTAGAGATCTTTCTGGTATTAATTTCTAATTTAATCACACTGTAGTCAAAGAACATAGTTTGTACTATTGGAATCTTTTCAGATTTCTTGAGACTTACTTTATGGTCCAAAATACAGTCTTATTTCCTCTTAGTTATATAGGTTAGTCCATGCAATGGGCTACATAAGAGTAGAGAGTGGGCTACATAAGAACATGGATACTGGAGTGTATGTTGGCTATCATGTGTCTATTATGTCTTAGTCTACATGCAACTGGAGCCCCAACATGTCCTATGGAACTTACATTGTATTCAGGGGTGCTAAAATAAAAACATAAACTAATAAGTGAACAAATGATATAGATTGTAATAAGTACTATGAAACACATAATCAGGATGTGGGAATAAAATATAAATGGGCTGACTGGTGCTATTTTACCCAGGGTAACCAGGAACAGACTGTCAATAGAAGGACAAATGAGTAATAAGGATGGAATATATCAGTCATTCAAATAGCTGAGGAAAGAGAAGTATCAGCAGAGGGAAAGATCTTGGTATTGGAGAGAAAGAATATAGTCAGTACTTAAGAGTAAATCTCACAAATATATAGGATCTGCATGTGGGAAACTATGAAAGACTAATGAAGGAAAGAAAGAAAATCTAAAAAAAAAAATTGAGATAATCTGTGTTCATAGGATGAAAGACTCCATATTTTTACAATATCAATTCTTCCCAATTTGACCTATAGATTCAGTGAAATCCTGAACAAAATCCTAGATAATTTTATAGATATTAAACAACTGATTCTAAAATTTATATGGAAATACAAAAGATCTATCATAGCCCACACAATACTGAAGAAGAACAAAGGTGGAAGACTCACAGTATCTGACTTTAAGAATTACTATAAAACTATCAATACATTAATCAAGGCATCTGGAAGTAGTGAAAGAATAGACACATAAATCAATGGAGCAAAACTGAGTGCCCAGAATAGACCCACACAAATATCATCATCTTTAGAAGATAGTTCATCAGTCTCATAAAGCTAAGCCTCAATTAACATATGACCCAACAGTCATAATCTTAGGTATTAACCTGACTGATTTAAAACATATTTCCATGGAAAAACTTGCACATAGATTTTATATCATCTTTGCTCATAATCACCAAAAACTGGAACCAACCAATTTGTTCTTCAATTGGTGATTGAATGAATAAACTGTGGTACATCAATAGTACGGAATACTATTCAACAATCAAAAGGAACAAGCTATAATTCCACACAGCAAAATAGATGCATCTTAAAGGCATATTTCTAAGCATAGAATCAAGGCTGAGATTGCTATAACTTGTATAATTCCATTGACATGACAGTTTGAAAGAGGTAGAACTGTAAGAGATGGAAAACAGGTCAATAGTTGCCTTGGTGAAGCACAAGGGATTTTTAGGATGGTGAAACTATTCTGCATGATACTGCATGATACACAAGATCATTTGTTTCTCAAAACTCATGTTGCTTTATAGCAAAAGTGAAACTTAAATTACTAAATTAAAAATAAAATCCACTAGGAGGGTGGGGGATTTCTAGATTGATTTCAGACTGTGGAAAAAATATCTGTTCTACAAATATATTACAGAACCACATTGAAGGTGGTGAAAACAGGAGTGTTGACCTCAGTAACTTTAAAAATGACTGGAAAAAAAAATGACTGGAAGCTGTAAGTCTAATGACAAAAGGAACTGTATATAAGTACTGTAGTCTAGTACATAAAGTCATTTCTCATGGGGGTATGAGTTAGCAATTTTGAAACTGCTGTACATGTATATGGAATTGATAAAATTAAATAAATGGATGTTGGCGGCATGGAGGTTCCTTAAAATCTAAAAATAGAACTACCATATGACCCAGCTATCCCACTCCTAGGCATATACCCAGAGAAAAACACAATTCAAAAAGATACATGCACCCCAATGTTCATTGCAGCACTATTTACAATAGCCAGGACATGGAAGTAACCTAAATGTCCATCAACAAAGGAATGGATAAAGAAGATGCGGTACATATATACAGTGGAATATTACTCAACCATAAAAAGAACAAATTAATTAATGCCATTTGTAGCAACATGGATGGACCTAGAGATTGTCATACTGAGTGAAGTAAGACACAGAAAGACATATCATATGATATCACTTATACGTGGAATCTAAAAAAAGGGTACAAATGAATTTATTTACAAAACAGAAATAGAGTCACAGATACAGAAAACAAACTTATGGTTACCGGGGATAAGGGGGAAGAGATAAATTGGGAGATTGAGATTGACATATATACATTATATATATAAAATAGATAACTAATAAGGACTAACTGTATAGCATAGGGAACTCTACTCAATACTCTGTAATGGTCTATATGGGAAAAGAATCTAAAAAAAGAGTGGATATATGTATATATATAACTAATTCACTTTGCTATACACCTGAAACTAACACAACATTGTAAATCAACTGTACTCCAACAAAAATTTTAAAAATTAAAAAATTAAAAAAGTTTAAATAAATAAACAAATGGATGGTGGCTGTTGGGAACCATTCATGTATACATATACATGTGTGTATGTGTTTACATATGAACTGAATATATGTATATATGTATATATATGCATATGGACTGAAAATGTAGATTTTTGTAGGTATAAAAATAAGGGAATTTATCTTAACTAAGTTTCAAAATATGTTTGCATCATAGCTCTCCTGCGTTTTACAGTAAGGGTGGATCATTAGTCTATGGGTATTTCTTTGCTGAGATTAATGTTCATATTCTTGCTTAATAGCCGTGGTGATAGACTTTATGTTGTTATATGCTAAGACCATTTTGACTGATTCAGCAATGGAGTTTTTTCCACAGGCTGGTAATTAGGTTTAGTGACAGGCAATACAACAAAATGAATCTTTAACCACATAATGCAATCACAGTGTGTTAATTCCAAACAATTTATTTGGAATGTTAATTTGCTTCTGATTATATTATAGTTACAGGTTTGGGGTATTTTTTAAGACTATTTTCTTCTAAGGATTTTAGGTCCCCAGGAAAATTGAGAGGAAGATACAGAGATTTTCCATATATCCTTTGCCCCAGACACATGCTCAGACTCCCCCATTATCAACATTTTCCACCACAGTGATTTGTTACAAATCATGTTACAACTAATGAACATACATTTTCACATCATCACAATCATTCAAAGTCCATGGTTTACCTTAGGGTTCACCTTTGGTGATGTACATTTAATGGTTTTGGGTAAATGTATAATGACATGTATTCATCATTATACTATCATACAGAATATTTTTACTGCCCTACAAGTCCTCTGTGCTCCACCTATTCATTCACGTCGGATTTTATTTTATTTTGTATTGCCGACTCTGTAGAAACTAACCTAAACCTTAATATGAGAATCTCCTAAGAGCGTCTCTTTCACCAAATTGAAACCAAATTTACTTACAGCACTTTCTGGATGTGGTAAATACCTGAGGAATCACCTGGCTCAAATCCAGCAGGATTTACATAAATAATAGGAAAAGAACAAACCGTCTCTGACTGAGAAAAATCTGACTTTACCTCAAGTCTGTAGTCTGGCTTTAGACTTCTGGCATCTGGATCTCTCCTATTTGTAAACATCTATGTTACCTCTGTCAAAAGGTATATTTTAGCTTTTTTCTTGTGTTTCATATTGGCCCTAAGTCAATCCCAATGTGAATATCTTTAAGGATACAAACTCTATTTGTGCATTGATCTGACAGTTTAAGTCTTAGACTTGACTTAGCATATGAGATTTTTAGGAGCTCCAACTTCTTGACTTTATGCTAGACTTTCTTCAATCTCTAAATAGTCTAAAATGGTAACATCTGTCTGTGATTTTGCAAACCAAACTGAAATCAGGGTATAGAAATTGGCCTAGAATTTAATTGGTCTTAAAAAGCAACTAGGAAGCTGAAACAAGTCTTGTACTTGCTCCTTTCATTTGTTAAAC